>NC_064619.1:140358198-141608198 GCF_023898315.1 Schistocerca nitens
TTTAAAAATTCAAGGAGCTCAAGAAGAGAATGTGATCACAATTAGCAAGATAATATGGAAAATGCCTCTCATCAGTGTATCAGACGAGGAGCGTTTGAAGCTTTTAAAAGTTCTGAATCTAGTACATTTGTGTCACTGACATTTCGGTCATGGGAGGTTTTTGAGCACCCAGTGTTACCGACTGCGAGCAGACAAGCATGGGCTATTAAAACCTCTTCGAAGGTAGAGACACCTAGATTCATCATACTTACGTTTCAGACTGATAGAAGAGGGAATACAGCGAATGATTCCACCATGTTCGACAACTGCAAGTTAACTAATGCCAAAGCCTTCCAGAATTCTACCCATTTGACAATTTACACCTGCAGTGGAATGAAAATGTATACAGTCTAGCATATGACATGTAGACAAGGTTTCATGCTTCTTACGATGAAATTACTGAAGAAGATGAGGGAGTATGTCTACTCACTCCATGGAAGTTCAATGAGCTGTCAACTATCATCATAACAGACTGCTTGAAACAGAACGAGATAATTAAGTCTGGACCTATAGATGTACGAATTGAATTTGAATCTTCGACAAATTTCCCAGAACACACTGCCACGTATGCTCCGGTTCTACAAGACCGTGTGATCAACAACTGCCTGCTCACCAGTGTTGTTTAATAAGCTGTATAAATGAACAGGTGCTGCACCATACCTAGAGCATTTCACAATGGCGTCTCAAGGTGTGAACATCATTGTGGACGCTCAGGGTTTCTATGATAGTGAGTGTAGACAGTTCATATTTAAAGATGTTGCATTCGTAGCATACACACAAGATGCGGGAATAATAGAGATATTCTCAGCAAACATTGCATCACCGAGGTCTTTCAAGTTTGTGAAGTGTGCTAGGACACGGAAGAGTGCATAGTGGTTAACACATTTCTGCCATGGAATTCCCTGGGATGGTCCTGACATATCCTATAAAGATATGGTGACGTCGCTTCAATTATTTGATCACACGGATACCATCATCTACGTGAAGGGGAAGGAGAAGATCTCATGGAGTGTCAAACCTTTAAGTTTGTTGCTATTCAAGACCTGGAATTCTAAGGGCATCTTTCTCTCCATCGACTTTAGAAGAGGAAAATGTGTGAAAATAGTGTTGCTGTGTCTGCTTATGAACAAGTGAAATTACTTTTAAGTTGTATGAGAAATAAACGTATTTTTACCTCACCACTTCTGAGTTCTTTTTTTCAACCCTGTTCTCGCTATGACAGTGGACAGTTTTTAACCTCATGCTATGTCTGTAGTTTTTTTCAAGCACAGGAGATATAATTTTAGACATGTCTGCTGCATATATTTGGAAGTGGAGACGGTCACAAGCCTCCTGCTCCCATAACCCAATTCGTGCTGCACAATATGCGTAATTCCATGCAACCATTCTATGTATTTTATTATCTTCCATCTTAAACTTTACCTCCTTAACAGCACTTATCTTCAGCCAAACTAATGTCATTTGTGAACTGCACAACCTTTATATGCATAGACATACATAATGTAACAAGGGATATGTTTCCCTGTAAATAACAACAAAGACGTATGGTGAAGAATTTTTTCTTCATTTATTCAGTTCACACAAATACAATATAGTTCTTGAGGTACAATATGGATTCTGAGGTACAATACAGTATTCTTCAATTATAAATTGACTCTGCTATTCCAATGCAGAAATACGAGTACTTTTAACTTACTCGCCAAAACAGTAACACTGGTCGGAATTTTTTTTTATAAATCTATGCTAAAAACTAATGCGGAGATACTTTCTTTACTACAACAAAAATCCACCGCCAAAGTAGCATAGTTTTTACAATAATTCTGATGGGCTATGCACGCATAGAATTTAATTTCAGTAGCCCCAAGAGCAAAGATTTTTTACGATAACAGTTCTGATGGTCTGTGAGATATATATATATATATATGGTAGAACGATGGGTTCGATGACGGTTTGGATGTACCGTGCACTATTCAGTGTCCCCTCGACGATCACCAGTGGTGTACGGCCAGTGTAGGAGATCGCTCCCCACACCATGATGCCGGGTGTTGGCCCTGTGTGCCTCGGTCGTATGCAGTCCTGATTGTGGCGCTCACCTGCACGGCGCCAAACACGCATACGACCATCATTGGCACCAAGGCAGAAGCGACTCTCATCGCTGAAGACGACACGTCTCCATTCGTCCCTCCATTCACGCCTGTCGCGACACCACTGGAGGCGGGCTGCACGATGTTGGGGCGTGAGCGGAAGACGGCCTAACGGTGTGCGGGACCGTAGCCCAGCTTCATGGAGACGGTTGCGAATGGTCCTCGCCGATACCCCAGGAGCAACAGTGTCCCTAATTTGCTGGGAAGTGGCGGTGCGGTCCCCTACGGCACTGCGTAGGATCCTACGGTCTTGGCGTGCATCCGTGCGTCGCTGCGGTCCGGTCCCAGGTCGACGGGCACGTGCACCTTCCGCCGACCACTGGCGACAACATCGATGTACTGTGGAGACCTCACGCCCCACGTGTTGAGCAATTCGGCGGTACGTCCACCCGGCCTCCCGCATGCCCACTATACGCCCTCGCTCAAAGTCCGTCAACTGCACATACGGTTCACGTCCACGCTGTCGCGGCATGCTACCAGTGTTAAAGACTGCGATGGAGCTCCGTATGCCACGGCAAATTGGCTGACACTGACGGCGGCGGTGCACAAATGCTGCGCAGCTAGCGCCATTCGACGGCCAACACCGCGGTTCCTGGTGTGTCCGCTGTGCCGTGCGTGTGATCATTGCTTGTACAGCCCTCTCGCAGTGTCCGGAGCAAGTATGGTGGGTCTGACATACCGGTGTCAATGTGTTCTGTTTTCCATTTCCAGGAGTATATATATATATATATATATATATATATATATATAAACTATTCTGACTTGGGTGGCTATTGGCAGGTGAATAACTTAAAAGCTATTCTATATACAAGACGCACATTGATCGTGTTAAACCCGATTTTAGGATGAACTAGTTTCACCTAGGTCAAACTCTTTCATCGTGTTACCGATAGGATAAAACAGTTCATCCTAGTTGGAATCGGTTTATCCTAGTTAGAATTTACATGCTTTAGGATAAACTGGTACATCTGAGTCTGAAGTAATTTTGCCTGGTCGGAACGCATGTCTCTGCCTGTACGAACAGTGAATCCCCGAATCATCTCTGGCTCGCCCCTCGCGCCTCTGAACCGCTCTTCACTCTCACTGTTCTTTGTTTTGAACGGTATTTTGAATCGACGAGTGCGAGTGTTAAGTTGCTGGTTGAGTTTAAAAGATTTTATTATAATCCTAGTATAATTATTGTGATGCATTTCATCATGGATGAGCCTTCGTGTAGTAGACAAGCCAATCAAAAGCTGTGGAGAGAAAAGTTTCTGGAGGAAATTTTGCAGAGTGAAAACAAAAAGTCTTCTCATTATAATGTGTTATCAGGTGACGAATATGTGGATTTGGTTAAACAAGTAGAAGACGCGGAAAAGTTGGAATAAAGAACATCACTACAAAAAAGAAGACTGAAACGATTAGCTGTTTTGAAAATTGGTGATGTGAGAAAGCTTATTGCATGGTGTGAAGTGAATATAAAATACTCTGTTCCAGATAGAGAACTTTATGATGTCATTGACGCATATCATGTAGCTGTGGGTCATGATGGTCGCTTTAGGATGTAACCTGAGACATCAAAAAAATATGCCAATATCACAAAGGAAATTATATGCCTCTATTTATCAATGTGTGATGTTTGTCAACGAAAGAAGACAAAAAAGAAAAGAGGGCTAGTTTGAAAGCCAATTCTCCATTTGGACAAGAATAACAGATGCCAAGTGGATTTGACTGATTTCCAAACACAACTGGGTGGGAATTTAAAATTCATTCTAGTTTATCAAGACCATCTCACAAAATTTGTTCTCCTTCCTGTGTTAACATCAAAGAGGGCTGAAGAAGTGGCTTTTCATTGGAGTGACACATTCCTAACTGTAGGGGCGCCGTGCATTCTTCAATCTGATAATGGCATAGAATTTGTCAATTATGTTATAAGCGAACTCGCGAAGCTTTGATCAGAACTGAAAATTGTGCACGGGAAACCAAGGCACATCCAAAGTCAGGGTTCTGTTAAACGACCAACCAAGACATTGAAAATATGATAAGATGGACAACAATTCGATGAAGTGGTCGGAAGGATTAAGGTATGACCAATCCATGAAAAATCGAGCTTACCGCTCTGGCATAAAACAATCACTTTACAAAGCATTATTCGGAATCGAACCTGGAGCAGGACTTTCCACTTCCTTGTTGCCTCAAGAAATCATAAATAATATTCAGGATGAGATGACCTAAAGAAGGAACTCGAAAATGACAGCAATACTGAACAGTACGAAGACAGTGATGATGATAACATTGTGAAAATTGACGCAAATGACATTCAAAATGCTAGAAGAATTGCGACAGAAAATTTTAAAAAACAAGCTAAAAGAATGAAAGGTTCCTCTGACAAATCCTATCCACCAGCTGACATTGGAAACAACGTAAGCATACCTACTCCAGATGTAGATAAAGGCAGAGATTTCTATCGAAACATATTGGAGAAATACTTCAAAAGACTGATGGGGGCCTCTACAAAGTTGGCACCAAACATGGCGTACTTCAAGAACTTTATTGCAGGTATAATTGTATTAAAATTTTCCGTTACTTTTTGCAACAAAATATTAAAAAAATATTTGTATTAACTTTTTTATTTTTTAGAACTGATTTCGATGTCTGAATTCAGAAGTTTTTAGATGTGGGAGATATTAAGCAGGATAGTGAAATATCCTTAAGGACTGCAGCCACAAAACATTCTGTTGGATCAGGTCAAGTCTTCGTGAAATACAGTTGCATGAAAAACTGTACAACAAACGAATGCAAATGTAAGAAAAACAAAGTACTCTGCAATTCTAAGTTCCACCAAAGTAAACCTTGCAAAAAATAGGTAAATAAGCAAATTGTAGATAAGGTGATTTCTGTGGATATGACTTGATTTAGCGATAGATGTGAAATTACCGATTAGTTAATAAATAACTTTAATGAATCATACTGACTATTTTATTTCTATTCTTTTATTCAGTTTACTTCGAAAAGCTTATAGAAGCCACAAACTAAGTGAAATTAGTTCAGACTAGAACGTACCAGCTTATCCTACAGTATGTAAATTCTAGCTAGAATAAACCGATTGGACCTAGGCTAAACCGTTTTATCCTATCGATAACAATATGAACGAGTTTATCCTAAAATCGGGTTCGGCCTGTAACATATATATTCCAGGCTACACATACATTGCGTATGAACAATTAAATATGTAAATATTTTTTCTGTTTATGCATTTTAATATCTGCTTACGTGTTTTCTTTCTTCCACACACATGGTGTGCAATTATATTCATTTCCTTTCTTTTTCTTTTAATCCTCTCTTTCCACACATTCTCTTTATGTATGTGTATACACGTGTAAATGGTACACAAAAATATTTACACAAACACACACACACAAACTCACACATACACATACAAAATTACTTACACTATGATAACACTACTCTGTAGATTCTCTCTCTCCCTCTCTCTCATTCTCTCTCTCTCTCTCTCTCTCTCTCTCTCTCTCTCTCTCTCACTCAATCAGACTCCCCCACCTCTTCTCTCGCTACAAGTGAGTAGTATGAGTACAGGAGAGTTTCAATTCCGTCATCCCCAAATGACCCTTTTATCGCCATGAGGCGACAGGCCGGTTTTACACTCGAGCACACTGTATACCTTCTCGATGCCATACGATGCACACCCTTTGCCCGCCTGTGGGTTGCATCTTCCAGTGTGCGATACGCATACATTTTTGTGCGTAGACCTACAAACTCCACAATCGGCAATCCATACCCCTCATCCTTCATAAGATTAATAACCTTCTTGTTCTCTGGAATAATACCATAAGGATTATCGGCCTTTTATGAGGACATGTCGAATTCTTTATCGTGGCACCCCATTACTTCATATGGATCGCAGTCCTTCACCCAATAGATGAAGCTATCTGTATCGATATACAGTAATTTAGGATCTGTGAAATGAGTTTTCGCAAACTCATAATGAAAGCAGTACATGTGGAGTTTGGACAGGTCTAGCATGCACATCCCCCCATAAATAGGTGTTGTAAACTCTACTGCTGTCTTCACCATCTCCACAGCAACAAAATTCTTATTGAAAATAATGCTTAAAATTTGGACTGGCAATGCATTTTCTTACGCCATGACGCCCACCCCATTCGGATCTAATCAAAATTTCACGTGATTCCCTCAACTTCTCCGTTGTTTTAGCAAAAATCGAATTATTCATTAATTTTAAAAATCTTTCACAAAGTTACACGCTGTGGATGCTCTCTGTCTCGTATTCAAATCAATATACTCCTTCAACCTGGGGGACTGCTTTAAGGATGTAGCCCGGATAATTTTAACAGCTGTCTACCCAAACTGAGACACTGCTGGATATTACGATAATGAATAATGTATTTTCGCTTATTCCCCAGCGTTGTCATCAGTTATGGCATGGAATCTCCTCGCGGAACTAGTTGCTCTGGAAACAGCAGACTAATAGAGTATGTGAGTTCTGCCTCTATCACATACCCTACATCACAATCAGCTTGCGATACTCCCCATGGTTTTTCCACCTAATCCCTCGCATTCGTCTTCAGGCACCCATCGAAACTCACCAGTCGGCAGTGATTGCTGCATGGTGTATCCGTATAAGTCATTTACTTCTAGGTACATTATGTAACTCGAATCAAGGTATGCGTTGAACCTGTCACCCATCCAAGGGTTATTTTAGTACACATCCCTATGGACACATTGGCAAAGTCCCCCAAGGATCCCTCTCTTAAAGAAAAGAAGCATGTCAGCATCAGTCAATAATTCATTCTCTTGAGCATTGCTTCCCAAGACAACCCAGGTGCCATATAATAATAGGTGGCATCCAGAGAATATGTGGCCGTGCATAGACTCACTCGAAAATGTCCACAAGCAAGCTCACGTCAGTGTCCATGTAAAGGTGTGCGTACTCTTCTAAAGTGGAATTCCTGCCAGACATTCATGGCATGCTCATACTCTGCATCCGTTATGGCATCGCCTGTAAGGTTGCAGGAGAATGCAGTTATGTCGGGTAGCCTGGTTTCATTGAATTTCGCCATATTATCCACATACTCATATGGGAAAATCCCCTTTCTAGTCACTAGATGAAACCTTTCCTCGTCGGGAAATGCAGCTCGAGTGATATGCATATCCCTCCAAGGTAGAGTTACAATGAGTTTCTGGAGTGGCACCTACATAAATTGTAGCGTATCAAGGAAGTGGAGCGTAATTTTTGGCGTCATTCGTTTGGAGAATGAAATGCATTTCTCTACTCTCTCAGGTAGGATACTGACCTGATCTTTCTCCAAACCGAAAACAGCCAAGTTCTCAACTACGAAGTGAGTATCAGACCCACTTCAATTGTGGAATAAACCGAGTATGTGTCTTGATAGCTGATACTTCAAATAGCATGCGTTGCGAGCTGCACCACAGATCATCCCAATACGATGACAGTGGTCCCTATGGGGTGTTTCTCCTTTTCTGTCTAACGGCAGCCTGCAAATATGACAACTAACTGCGGTATCATACAGATCTTCATTCTTCTTCCATTTGGTCATGGGCACGTTGTCGCTGTAGAGGTTATCAACCTCCAATGAAAGGTTTTCGAGCTCAATAAGCAGTCAAACAAGCCGGAGGATTATCCCCGAAACAAGATTTCTTGCAGTTAAGACTGGAAACATAGGACGATACTATTCGGTATTCTGCGGCATATGGTATGTGTTTTTCTGTAAAGGTGGCATGTGAAGCTATAGGGTCACGTTAACAACAGGTCACGAGAGCGAGGAGGCATCAAAGTCAGCGTACACTACAAATTGGCATCACTCCTGCTGGTGGTCACCTTTCTTGCGCTTTATGAATTTGTTTTCCTCAGTAGGCATAATAACAGGTACCGAGTCCTTGGAAGCCCAGTCTACTAGATGCGCCGTTAACAACTTGTCTGAGGAGAAATAATTCAGGCACCTTAAGCAAATATACTGCCTACCATTATGATTACTCAGTTGGGCGGAAAGGAGTCGGGACATGTCTTTGATCCAAAGATAGAGATAATTATCACCTTCAGAGAAGAGCAGCATGTTTAAATGCAACTCACACTCACAGGCAAATTTTGACCAATGAAGGGGGCTGATGACAGTATTCTTGTCTTGCTCATCTGGCTTGCTTTTCTTCTCCATGCCATAAACATGAACTGATATTCGCCGGCCGGTGTGGCTGAGCGGTTCTGGGCGCTTCAGTCTGGTACCGAGCGACCGCTACGGTCGCAGGTTCGAATCCTGCCTCGTGCATGGATGTGTGTGATGTCCTTAGGTTAGTTAGGTTTAAGCAGTTCTAATTTCTAGGGGACTGACGACCTCAGATGTTAAGTCGCATAGTGCTCAGAGCCATTTGAACCATTTGAACTGATATTCCGGTATTCTGCGCCTCAAATTTAGGTATGTCCTGGGTCTTGACGGGGAAATTGATACCATCAAAGTTACAAAACCCACGAATATTCTCACCTACATTGCATGTACTCGGACGCTCTGGATGATCTCAGTAATTGTAACTCCTTTCGCAAGCCCGTATTGACCATGCAAAACAAGGCTGGTCGTTTCTATTTCCGACATTAATATACGCTTGCTGATTAGCTATATCCTTAGGGAGCTTTGTATAGCTAGACCCTCCATTTACCGGATCATAGACATGTGTATGATTGTCCAGGCGTAGTATTTAGCAACCACTCAGCAATTGACGTACTCCACGTTAATACGCCATTCCCCCCCCCACCCCCAAAGCTAGTGAAGAGTTGTCTTTTCAACACCAGCCTCAACTTTAACTTCAGGGGGAGGGGGGTGGTGCGATAATTCGATGCACGGAACTGCACTGCATTCAGTATCGGTATACCACGGATCATTGACTACCCTGAGAAGCTCTGTTTCTACAACAGGAAGGTACACCCTTAGAAAACCAACAGTGTCGCAGTAACCTCCTGCCGGTTTCTCAGTTCTTGTGAACAAGATTCGCTCCTTAAAGGCGTCTGCAATCACCGAGTATTATAACTGCGGTATGGTATCATCGACCTGATGTCCTTCACTAAAAGGACGGGAAAGAGAACTGCCACTAGCCACAGGATTTTCTGTATTAGTATTAATGCTATTCTGCGTCCACCCTGTTGATGATAGTGTTCGGGAGGGTCTAAACATTCTGCGTGGTGTCTGTCTGTTCTATATCGTGTCTCCCTACCACTTTCGCACAACGACGCTCTGAGCGTGTTTTTTAGGGAATTGACTAGTTTGAACCTGGGACCTGTTGCTGGTAAGGAGACGCCAGACCACACACGACATGTAGAATTCAGAAGAGTTCAGTGAGACTAGCGATGATATAACCAAATACTTAATTTTTTCAGCGTCAGCTCCACTGCACTCCCTGTAAAAGAATCTTAATACTAACTAAATTTAGTGGAAGGGGTTCAAGGCTTTCCTATTTTTAGTTAGCTGGTAAAATAACGTCGAAAAAGCAGTTATGTTTACCATTGGAATTTTTATTCTACTCACAAATCATTGTTTATAAATTGCACTATTGATAAAAGGAAATGTTTAACACAGGATGGTAAAAACCAACTGCGTTCAACAAAAATGTGAACGAATATTCCCTGAATGGGTTTCCAAGTTCTACAATGGATCGAAGGATGACCTATACCATATCACATCTATAATCTAGGTTTAAATTAAGTTTCACAGAAGAGGAAACTATCAAAATGGTCTACAGTGACCGTCAATTATCTTTAATTACTTATCTAACTTGTCGTAAATTACAGTGGCTGATGTGGCTTCTCAGTAACTATATAACAGAAAAATCATCGCGTTTCAGATTTTTACTTCAAGTGGCAAATGTGAAAACCATGAGCTTTAATTGACGATCGACACTAGTATTACGCAAAAAGGGGGTGTAACAGATGAGACTTCTGCAGTTCTGAGTGAAGCTTTATGTGCTGTTATGCAGCATCGCGTGCGTTCATTACCTTGTCGGTGTTCGTCAGGGGGCGGCGGACAGCACAGCTCCGCTCACCTCGCTGTCTCGGAAGCAACCTGTCCTAACTTCTCCTTACTACAATTTGCCGAAATTGGTTTAAAAAAAAACTATCTGGCTGTGTTTTCATCTGACCAATCAGGGTCTCAATGTTAACCTTAAGCCCCGCCTACAAAAATTCTGTCTATCCAATGAGAAACGTTATACTTTTCGTGGTGGGGCAATGTTTTTAAAGTTTGCAACGTAACAGAGACGCGAAAAAATCTCACGCTAAAACTTGCGGATGATGTGGTCCTAGCGGTTAGCTGGCGACGTGGGTGTCCGTCCGTCCCTTATCGTAGGGTCTTCCAGCTTAACACGGTTCTGCTCTGGGCTTCTGTTCTCGTTTCTCCCCTCGGAACTGCGTCTGTCCCACGGTGGGAAGGTATGACATGCATTTAGGCACTCTTGTGTTAGTCTGTGGTATTCCATTTGCTCACTCGTTACTCGTATTACTTTGGTTAATTTAATGTCACGATTCATTCGGAGCTATGTGACATACTACTGGATTTGCTTATCATGTCAGGGTTTTCATGGAAGGTGTTGGATTTGCCTGACACCTTACAAGGGGCACGTTGGGATGCGCCAAGGCACACATACCTTGCGTTTACGCCAATTCGGATGATGATGATGATGATGGAGGAGGATGTTGCAGTGCTACCAGGTCAGAGTGATGGGAACAGGCAGGCTGAGGTGATGGTTCCTGATGCTCTTGTTGCTGCTGCTGTAGACCTGAACCGGGAACTTGAGGAGTGGTGCTTCACTGCTGGGCCCACAGACACCAGAGTGGTGGTGCTGGGACTGCGGCAGCGACTTCCCGTGCAGCGACTGGTGGCGGCCTTACAGGCGATTAGTGCCTTACTTAGCCGCCACCGGTGTGCGCATCACACTGTGTTGCGGCTGCGGAGACACGACCGCTGTGGAAGGAGAAATAAAATACCGCTGCTGTCACAGTGAAAGAAAAAATTCTGACGATCACAAGGTTATAAGCAGAGTGAGTAATTACCTGTTTCGCCCTGGCTCCAAGGCATGAACATCTCATCGGGCGACTCCACCACACCCTGAAAGAAGTCATCATCATCATCATCACCATCTAATAGGGCCAGATTACAGCGGCTCTGTTGACCCATTCAGGCATGTCACCGTCCCCGTCAGAATCGACATCTGGCCGTTGGTCTGCTCCGCCTACAACAACAACAGCAAACAAGATATATAAACCGAAAAACAAGCATGAAATAAGAAAATTTTAAATCGCTACTATACAAGAACAAATTACGATGAAAATTATACTCACACGGCAATTCTGGTTGTGAACCCACCACAGGAGGTTGGACTTCGAGAGTCTGCCATTGTCCATCCCCCTCCTTTCTCTCCTCACAGTCCAAGACAAAATCGTGGTGTTGTACTATCTACATCTACATCCATACTCCGCAAGCCACCTGACGGTGTGTGACGAAGAGTACTTTGAGTACCTCTATCAGTTCTCCCTTCTGTTCAGTCTCGTATTGTTCGTGGAAAGCAAGATTGTCGGTATGCCTCTGTTTGGGCTCTAATCTCTCTGATTTTATTCTTATGGTCTCTTCGCGAGATATACGTAGGAGGGAGCAATATACTGCTTGACTCCTCGGTGAAGGTATGTTCTCGGAACTTCAACAAAAGCCCGTACCGAGATGCTGAACGTCTCTCCTGCAGAGTCTTCCACTGGAGTTAATCTATCATCCCCGTAAAGCTTTCGCGATTACTAAACGATCCTGTAACGAAGCGCGCTGCTCTCCGTTGGATCTTCTCCATCTCCTCCATCAACCCCACCTGGTACGGATCCCACACTGGTGAGCAATATTCAAGCAGTGGGCGAACAAGTGTACTGTAACCTACTTCCTTAGGATTCTTCCAATGAATCTCAGTCTGGCATCTGCTTTACCGACGATCAACTTTATATGATCATTCCATTTTAAATCACTCCTAATGCCTACTCCCAGATAATTTATGGAATTAACTGCTTCCAGTTGCTGACCTGCTATATTGTAGCTAAATGATAAAGGATCTTTCTTTCTATGTATTCGCAGCACATTACATTTGTCTGCATTGAGATTCAAGAGCCATTCCCTGCACCATGCGTCAATTCGTTGCAGATCCTCCTGCATTTCAGTACAATTTTCCATTGTTACAACCTCTCGATATACCACAGCATTATCCGCAAAAAGCCTCAGTGAACTTCCGATGTTATCCACTATAACAAGAACACGGAATTAATAAGGTGAATTCAACATACACACGAAAATTTACACTCAAAATTATTTACTCACTTGCTAATCTTGTCTCCAGAACTCTATGTCTCTTGCCGCTACACTCTGAAGCATTGCTGCAGCTACCTCTCTCCATCTTGCTGAGAGAAAACAAGTACACACAGAGATGACAGTACACACAAGGTGGCAGCAGCGGACTGAGGACAATGGAGACTGGTTGCGGGTTTATATGTAGACCGAGGCGACCAATGAGAGAGCTTCATTTGAATGTACAGCCAACGAAAAGATTTTACGGAACGCCACTATTTCTGGCAGGTTTTCCAAGTAACAAGAATGCTTTTATGATCAATGTGTTTTCGCAAGTGTGCACATACATGATGATGGCTTTTCGTAGTAAGAAGTTTACCGTTTCTGAGGTGTATGTTGAAAGCAGGTTCTTACGATTTCCGGAAAGGATAACATGTGATGCCTCGTTATGTCCATCAGGAAGAATGCAGTCGTAACCCCTGCAACCCTTAGAAGATAAAGATGCTTCAGTAAGTGAATTAGTGTTTTTGTATTTAAAAAAAAAAATCTCATGAGATAGAACGAACTGATAAGAAATAAAAAATGAAGTGCTATTTTAAGCTTTTTTAAAAAAATCTCACGAGATAGAACGAACAGATCTGAACTATAGACAGTACCCAAAATAAATAGGGACGTATACAGAGTACACCCAGAGAATCACAGAGATACCCAGAGAAACCCAGAGAACCCAAGAGAGCATCCCAGAGTGCACCAGGGAGCTACAACACTAAAAAGAATCGCTTCTCGGCTTTGGCAAGATCAATGTGTAGTTGATAATATTATTATTATTAGTCGTAAAGCTCCCAACATGGAAGACGCTAAGTAAAGATGGTTCACTTCTGGGGCTTCTTATTCTTCTTGTTTGCCCACCAGGTCTTCATTCTTTGCGAGAATTCAGCTTTTCTTTCTTCGCTCCATTTTGTTCCAGTTCTCGGCGCTTTTGTCTCTGGTTTGCCCTCCCATTTGTCAACTTTAAGTTTGAAATTGTTTCTTTTGTTCATGTCTTCAGTAGTAATGTTGGCTAATTCCAGATCTTTCTTTACATTTTTGATCCATTCTCCTCCATTAACAAGGGATGCTACGTATCTTACTATTTTTTTTTTTTTTTTTTTTTTTTGTAAGTCTGTGATCGGGAAGTCTCATTATGTGGCCATAGAATTTTAGACGCCTCTTCCTCATGTCTATCTCTATGTTAGAAAATTCTTCAATTTTAGAATTTTTCTGTAATCTATACCCCTCTTTGGCCCATCTTGGTCCCAGAATTTTCCTAATGATTTTCGTTTCCTCTTTCTTCAGGTTTTCCATATCTGTTTTCCTTTTAAGTGTCAAGGTTTCGCTGGCATATAGCATTATTGGTTTAATTACCGACTTATAATGTTTAATTTTTGTATTTATAGATAGACATTTTTTATTGTAAATGTTTTGGACCAGCCCTAGACCCCTACGAGCTTTTAATATTCTTTCTTGTTGTGAGTATTTTTCAGAAATTATCTCTCCTAAATATTTAAAGTATGGTACCCTCTTAATTTCTCCATATTTGGTTTGTAACTTAGAAATTTGTAGATTTGTTGTTGTAAACACCGTTTTCTCAATAGATATTTGTAGGCCAACTTTTCCTGCACACTCTTTTAAGGTTTCTATCTGTTTGACTGCCATTTCACTAGAATCTGCCATTATTGCAAGATCGTCTGCGTAGGCTAAGTAGGGGATTTGTAGGTCATCTTTTTTGGTTCCCAGTGATATTGGTTTCCAGTACTTTTCTTTTTTGAGTTCTTTTTCCCATTCTGCCATGACTCTATCCAGAACTAAGTTAAATAACAGAGGTGATAATCCATCACCTTGTCTAACCCCAGTTTTTATCTCAAATGATTTTGAAAGTTTTCCCGTGAATTTCACTTTGCATTTTGTATTTGTTAATGTCTGCTCTATGATGTTCCGTGTCTTCATATCCAGTCCTTGTTCTTCAAGAATTTTAAATAGTGTGGGTCTGTGAATTGAATCATATGCCTTTTTAAAGTCGACAAAGACATATACTGTAGGCTTCCTTCGCATTTGTCTCATCCTTGTAATCAATTTCAAGTTTAAAATTTGTTCTGGACATGATCTGTTTGGTCTGAAACCAGCTTGGAAATCTGAGATTTTGGGTTCTAGCAGTTTTTGTGTTCTTTCAAGAAGACAAGCTGATAATATCTTGTATGTGACGGCAAGTAAGGAGATTCCTCTATAGTTGTTCACATCCGATTTATCCCCTTTTTTATGTAACGGATGTATTAGGGCACATTTCCAATCTTCTGGTATTTCTTCAGTAACCCATATGTTTTGAATAATTTTAACTAGCTCATTTCTTGAGTTAGACCCTAGACTTTTGAGAAATTCGGCTACAATTCCATCTTCTCCTGATGCTTTGTTATTTTTGAGTTTGTTTATGTGTTTGATAGTTTCTTCTTCAGTTGGCGGTACAGAGTCTTTCTGTTGCGGGGCTTTAGTGCTGGATATTGGAAGAGCTTCTGTTGGTTCTGGACAGTTTAGTAGCGTTTCAAAATATTTGGCTAATTCTTCACAGTTTTCTTCGTCGCTTAGTGCCAGATTCCCATCTGATTTCCGAAAACAGACATTTTGAGGGATATACCCTTTAATTTGGTTTGCAAAAGTTTTGTAGAATCCATGCGTATTATAATTTTTAAAATCTGCTTCTATTGATTCCAGTTGCTGAGTTACATACTTTCTCTTCTCTTGTCTAATAAGTTTATTTGAAAGTTTCCGTGTTTCTAAAAAGTTTTGAAGAGTTTTCTCATTTTTATTTGAACTGTACTTCGCAAAGGCTTCTGTACGAACTTGAATTGCCTTTTCGCATTCCATATTCCACCATGGATGTTTGTGCTTCTTCTTCAGTGGTATTTGCTCCTTCGCTATTTTTGTGATTTTTTTCCTTGAATGTTTCCCAGTTGTTCGCGGGAGAATTTTCCCATTTTTTAATTGTTTCTGATTCTGTTAGTTTTTGTAGGTCAAATTTTGGGATTGCTGGTGCAATTCTTGGTGTTTTCCTTCTTGGGGTGAATTGGACCCGAACTCTTGTGAGATAATGATCTGAGTCAATATTTGCACCTCTCCTAACCTGGATATCTCTGATCTCTTTTTGGAAGTTATATGAGATGGCCGCATGGTCAATTTGAAATTCTCCCAATTGGCTTATAGGGGATCTCCAGGTCTTCTGTTTTCTTGGTTTCTTATTGAACGACGTTGAGCTGATTTTCATGTTGAATTGTTGACAAAGTTGGATTAGTCGCATGCCATTTTTGTTGGTCAATTTGTGTGCTGGGTATAGCCCAACCGTCTTCCTGTATTTCTTTCTCTGCCAATCTGTGCATTGAAATCTCCAAGAAGTATTTTGACATCATTCCTCGGTATCTTTGACATTTCAAGTTCTAATCGTTCCCAAAATTCATCCACATTGTCTAAGTCATTTCTATTGTCAACGTTGCAGGGTGCGTGAACATTAATTAGGGTGTAATATTTATTCTTGTGTTTCAACCTAAGAAACATTAGTCTATTGCTAATAGTTTTTACAGATTTTACAAATTTAACTGAGGATTTTTCGACCATAAAGGCCATATCAAGCATGTTTGCCCCTTTACCAATTTGTCTATCCGTTCCACTTTTGAAAATTCTGAAGCCATTGTAGTCAGTGATTTGATTATCAGGAAATCTGGTCTCTTGTACTGCTAGGATTTGGATTTTCAGCTTCTTTAATTCTTCTGTTAATGTGTATAATTTTCCGGTTTGTATTAGTGTCCGTATGTTTACTGTTCCAATGTAATCTTCATTTTTGGGAAGTTTTCCAGAGTGCTCCGATCCACTCACAAGTCGTGTAGGTCCGGTCTCCCCAGAATCCGATAGACCGGTTGCCACCTTTCTGCTAGGTGGGTGGATTTCACCACCTGGGGTACTTTTGTTATTACATACACGAACCATGATTTTACTTGTAATTGTATTTTGGTCTGACATGTGCCAGTTGGTAGGATCAAGGTTGTGGAGCCTTGAAACACAAATCAGCCGCCACTAACATGTGGAACAGACGCTGTCGGGAAACCGCCACTGACATGTGGAACCGTCGTGCCCTAGTTTGCTAGTTTTGGTCCACCCCGGGTATTTTATTTCCCCGGTACCCACCATATCTGGTGAGCATTCCCCTATCCGCCACCTGGGGAGGCGCCTGGTAGGAGACTAGCAACTCCCCCAGGGTAGTTGATAATATATAATTAATAATTAATTATTCTGGGCTATTTTCGCGAACAGGTCCTGCTAGGACAAGAATTTCCATGCAGACAAGCTAGGACGTCATGAAAGCTACAGCAAAAGCGATGGTTAACTATTTCTGTGACACTTTACCAATTCCGAGAAGGGACTGATAAGTAATGGACGGGCTGTCCCGTTAGGATCGCTAGGGAGAACGCAATCGGTGTTATTCTGGGCTGTTTTCGTTAACAGGTCCTTTTATGACTAGAATTTCCATTCAGACAAGCTGAGACATCACGGAAGCTCCTACAAAATCGACAGTTAACTATTTCTGCAGCACTTTACCAGTTGTGAGAAGTGACTGATAAGTAATGGATGGTCTGTCGCATTAGGGTCGCGAGGGAGAAAGCAGTCGGTGTTATTCTGGGCTATTTTCGTGAACAGGTCCTGGTGGGACCAGAATTTACATCCAGACAAGCTGAGACATCACGAAAGCTCCTACAAAAGCGTTCGTTAACTATTTCTGCAGAACTTTACTATTTCTGAGAGGTAGACTTGGCTGTTATTTACAAAGACATAGAAGAATAGTTTCCTTTCTTTCCATCTGTCTCGTTTTCATTTGACTGCCCCTTACACATTAGGATCTGGATGAGAGAGCGAGCAGCACCCTGTGACTGTTTGCTGATGACACTATAGCGTACCGGAAAGTGTCAGTGTTGGGTGACTGTAGGAGGATACGGAGTGACTTGGATCGAATTTCTACTCGGTATGATGAATGGCTGCTCTAAAGTTGGGAAACATTCACGTTAATGCACATAATAAGGCAAAACAATCATATAATGCAATCATGTAACAATCATGTAATGTGTGTTGCTGCACATAATCACGTTCGTAAAACATACTAGTCGTAACATTTCAAAGCGCTAAGAAACGGAACGAGTTCGTAAAGTCGGTATTAGGAAAGTCGAATGGTTGACTTTGGTTCGTTGGGGGAATTTTAAGAAAGTGTAGGTCTTCTATGATATAGATCCCATACACATTAGTTGTGCAACTATTTTATGGGTTTCTTGGGAGAGTTCTAGGAAAATTTAGATCTTCTGTAATGGAGACCGCATGCAGAATACTTGTGCAGCTAATTCTTGTGTACTGCTCGAGTGTTTGGAATCCACATCAGGATGTATTAACGGAAGACATCGAAGCAATTGACAGGCACCCTGCAATATGTTTTACCGACAGGTTCAGTCAACACCCGAGTATTACAGAAATGTTCCATGAACTCAAATGGGAATCCTTGAATAGAAGAAGACTTTTTTTCGAAAAACGCTGTTTAGAATCATCAGACAGTTGGTATTTCCAGCAGACTGCAAAACGATCTTATTGTCACCAACGTACAGGCAGCGAAGGCAAGCTGAGAGAAATCAGGATTGGTGCGGAAGCATATAGACATCTGTTTCCTCCTGGCTCCTTTTTCTAGTGGAACACTGACTACCATTAGTACGAGCTACCCTGTGCCATACATTGTATGGTGGATTGCGAAGTAGTAATAGTAGTAGTAGTAGTAGTAGTAGTAGTAGTAGCTTTATTTATCCGTAGATCTCTTTTTACAAGGATATAGGACATGTCAAAGTATTTACAAGTTTAAACCAATTTAAAATAAGCTACTTCGTGTACACATATATTTACAGACTTCTAGTTAGACATAATCATTAGGTTTACTTCTGGTATACAATCTTTTTTTTACAAATAACTTATTAAATAATGTAATGCCACACTGTTCACTCATATCTCACTATCGGTCACTGCACACACTATACACACGTTTTTTCATAACACTTCACTCACTACACAGACACACACACACACACACACACACACACACTGATGATAATGAGCGAGATGTTGACCTCAGAAAGAGGAAGAGGCGTTGGTATTGTACTGTGCATAGCTAGCGGGTAAGTATTTCTAGAAAGGAAAAAAACAAAGTGAAGATGTTATGTGGAATGTTGGATGTTTTATAATCATCATTATTATTATTATTATTTATTTGTACAAATTTTTTTATCAAATGCCTACCCTGTTTTATCTAACTAATCCTTCAATGTATAAAATGTATTGCGTAACAGGTACTTTTTAGCTGCCTTAATCTCTTATGGTAATTTATTGTGCAGTTTTATTCCTTGGTAGAAAATGCTGTTTTCAGTTTTATCTTTATTTTTTCTTGTTAAATGTAAGTTGAGTCTATCTCTTGTTGCATGGTCATGGACAGAGCTGTTTGTGCAGTAATTACCAATGTTTTTTTATGTGTACAACTGACAGGTAAATGTATTCACATGGAGCAGTTAAAATCCCAGTGTTTTGAACAGATCTTTACAATGAGCTCGACTAGTATTTTTGGTTATTATCCTTATGGCTCTTTTCTGGAGTTTGAAAATTGTGTTCATATTTTGTGCATTTGTTCCCCAAAAAATAATTCCCTAGCTAAGAATTGAGTGTACATATGAATAATATGTAACTAAAAGACACTGAATGTTACATACTGATGATAGGATTCTAAGGGCATAACATGCTGATGACATTCTGTTTTGCAAGTACCTTTGTGTGTTCACACCACTTCAACTGAGAATCAATATTCATTTCTAGAAATTTTGCATGTTTCACAGTCTATAGAGGTGCCATCTACATTTATTTAACATCGTATTTTTTTCTCTTCAAACTGATGTTCATGGCATTAGTTTTCTTTATGTTCAATATCACTTTATTGCTTATTGACCAATCATAAACTTCCTTGACAGTTTCATCTGCTTTCTCGGCAAGGTGTTCTCTTGTTTTCTCAGTGACTATAATATTGCTGTCATCAGCGAAGAGAATTTTTTCACCATGAGTAACACTACTGGGAAAGTCATTGATGTATATCAGGAATAGTATTGGTCCTAATATGCTACCTTGCGGAACCCCTATATTAATGTATTTTGGTTCTGATAAGTGTTTTACTAAACGTTTGAATCTATTTGAAGCATGTGTTATATCTACCCTTTCTACCCTATCTGCTAGGTATGATCGAAACCAGTCATTAGCTACCCCTCTTATTCCTCTAAGTATGCGAGGTATCATCAAAAAGTAGCGGGAATTTTCGTTTTTCTTAAAGAATCTTCATTTATTCATCAGCATCAACTTTGTCCCCTTCAAAGTAATCCCCCTCAGACGTAATATATTTTTGCCAACTCATTTTCCTATCTTGGAAGCTTCTCGCTATGGTTTTATGGTGTTTAGCTCCTTCAGCGATTCTGTTTTTATCTCATCAATGGTGGAAAAGCTACGTCCTTCTAGGCTTCCCTTCAGACTTGGAATTAGCAAGAAGTTGGACGGGGCATTTCCCGGCGCATAAGTTGGCTGAGGCAACGCAATGCTTTCTTTTTTACCAAAAAATCGTGAAGAAGCTCTTAGGTGTGAGCGGGAGCGTTATAGTGATGCAATCTCCGAGTGGTTTTGCCACAATTCTGGTCGTTTTCTTCGAACTGCTTCACGAAAACGGCATATAGCTTACAGGTAATGTTCTTTACTGACCGTACGAACATAAGCCAGGAACACATGATGCACTGTCCCATTGTAATCGAAGAAAACAGTGAGCAGAACCTTCACATGTGATCGATCTTGTCAAATTTCTTTTCACGCACTTTCCAATAGGGCAACTGGGCCTTGGTTTAGACGTAGAGCCGATGTATCCTTGTTTCGTCATCTGTTCGTTGTCGACTTCATTCAGCTATTCCCGAGCGATGTCTACTCGACGATGTTTTTTGTCGAAATTCAAAAATTTCGTAACACTCTTTGATGCTACATGTTTCATGCCCAAAACACCCGAAAAAAATTCTTCGCTTCAGCCGAAGGATATGCCAACATCATCAGGAAACTCTCTGATACGATTTAGTGATCTTACGGAACCATTTCTTTTTTTCTTTCAAAAATGGCTCTGAGCACTATGAGACTTAACTTCTGAGATCATCAGTCCCTTAGAACTTAGAACTACTTAAACCTAACTAACCTAAGGACACCACACACATCCATGCCCGAGGCAGGATTCGAACCTGCGACCGCAGCGGTCTCGCGGTTCCAGACTGTAGTGCCTAGAACCGCACGGCTCTTTTTTCCTTCCTCAGTGGCATCAGTAATTGATGTGCTAAGGCGTCCTGGGCGGTCGTCGTCTTCAACGTCTTCTGGAAGATCTGTGAAACCTTATACCCCCGATTAGATTCGCCAAAAGACACAGTCAACATTTCAAATGCGGTGCTAAACTTTATTCAATTTTTCAAGCAATATTTAATGGAAATTCTTTGATCCGTCTTCTTCGAAAGTAAAAATTCGCCGAGGACTCGAAAGCAAGCAGGTATAGCCTTTTCGAATAACAACACTAAACTAAATATTCAAAACAGCTTCAAATGCAAACATAAATCACGAACTTGTGTACCAACAAGATAAAAGAAATTTCAAAACAGATTGTATAAATCTTGCGAAACTAAGAATTTCATATTGTTTTTTGGTCATACCTCGTATGTAAGTGTAGTTGTGTATGTTTCGACAAAATTCCTCTCTTCATCTTCTGATAAGAACATCTGAAGGTGACGAACATGAAACCACCTGAACCGTTACAGTAAGATAGATGCACTCAGTCACCACGACATGAGTTTTGTGACAACATTTTCACTTTCCTGCCGCACTCTCGTATGGCACCCGGTTTAGTGGCTGGCCTGAGCGGAGTCTCAGGTACGAGCTGCAGGTCGAGCCGTATCTTTCGCCTGCGTAAGCGTCGCGTGTCGCCTCGGGTCTAGGGAGCACTTTGTCGGCCGCGGCGACCTGACGAGAACCGGTCAGGTCTGGCGGCTATTGCCGGAGGTTGGCTCATAAACAAGCGGGCCAAATAAAATCGGCAGGCAGGCAGCGCGTCGTATCGTATCGGCCGCCGGCATCAGACGAGGCGCGGGGTCCCGCCGTCCATTATACGGCCGGCGCATGCATTATACATCGCCGGCCGAGACGGTACACTGCGATATCGATAAATGGAATATTTTCCCCCCTCCCACTAACCCCCCCCCCTCCAACCGCCTATTGGTCTGCCCTCCGCTGACTGCTCCCACTTCGGGACAGTTGACCGAGCTCTTGACTGCCGGGTTTCCTCTAAAACGGGGTTCAGAGTTCGGACTCCAGCAGACCATCAATCCCTTCTCATACCCCCGATATTATTCGGCGCGTATGTTTCACTGATAAATCCTACTAACACTGCGGGTGACCAGCTGTCTTCCATTTTCAAAAAGCGTCTGCTTCTGTTTTATTTTTCACAGTAGCCAGAGTAACCCTCAATAGTATGACGAGATTGCGAATGAATACAAAATTGTCGTATCTCTAATTATACTAAAATTAACATGATTCTGCATCTCTCTTCACCGCCTGCATCTCCGTTTTCATCTCTCCTACCAGCCTTTCCCTCTCTTCCCCTCCCTCTGTTTAGTTGTATAGTAGCCGTTTCATATCTGTCATTTCACTTTAGATTTTCTACCAGCTCAACTCGAAAGGGTCTACGGGTAAACGCTGAGCGAAGGCAAGAATGGAAACCTGTCAAACTTAGCAAAATACGTTCTCAGTATGTTCTGGAAGAGAGCATAGACCAAATATCAATTACTTTAGTTCGTTTTAAGTAAAGTTTTGGGTTACGAAAGTAGCCTTTTTCCATCACGTACTTACCGTCTTCGTTATTTGAAACGTGTAACAAAAACAAAGTTTCATTAAAGAGGTGAAATTCGTCTTATTTCTGGATAAATAATGCATTTGAGACGAAATAAAGGTCTGAAAATACCTTCCTGGCGTGGTGATATTCACAAAAACACTGTAACATTTTCTATTCAAAAAAAGGTTGAGTGAGGAAAGAACTAGAAGGAATCGTAAACGGTAGTTTTGCTAACGTCCTGAGGCATTTAACAGGCTGCGCCGGCTTCAAAGCAACTTACAGCGGAAGTCTGTAGCATCTCCCCTTATTATACCTCCATGATGCAAACAAGGAGTGAATGTCATCCTTGACAGAGCAATTCAGAATATTAAAGCTAAACAGTATGCAAATGTGAAGGCGGTGAACCAGAAAATATTACGTCTAATCATCGAAAAATCTGTGTATGGCTGTGTGTGTGTGTGGGGGGGGGGCTGTACATAGAAATAATTACATTAACTAAAAAAGGAGATAAACATGGTTTTTGGTGGAGATACATTGAGAGACTGGTGAGGAATAAGATGAATATACAGTTTGAGTCCTGTATTTCTAGCAAAAACTTAATTTAACAAAGGGGAAAATGGAAATTGAGTCTGATTATTTAATACTAGGATGGTATTCCATGTGATAAAAAACGTAATGTTTTCCTAAGTAAATTCTTTGTCATATTTGTATCTTACGTACAATAACATCTGTGCAAGTCGCAATTCACGTTTGTAAGTGTCTGCGATATTCAAATGCTACTTGAAGATGGTTGAGAAGCCGAAAGCCGATTCGTGACCAAATAAATATAATTTTGCAAAACAATAGGAAGCTTTTCTCCTCTCAATGCTATTGTCTTCTGCCTAGCACCGAGGGAAAATTCAGTTAACTTAAATAAATAAAACACGCCCGGATAGCCACGCACGTTAGCACCCCACTTCCAGGATTCGGAGAGGGTGTCCTGAAGTTCGCACCCAGTGAAATTCGGACCCAGAAAAGGTCGAGGAAAGGTCCTCTAATCTCTCCGCACAGCCGGTGGAATCGCCGCTCGGCACGTAAGAGAGCCGAAGGCCTTTTTTTTTACGTCAATGTGTGGTCGCAATAGTGTTGCCAGCAACATTGCTGCAACGCGTCAATGCCTAGGCCTCATCCGTCTCAGTTCGTGGCTGTATGGGTTTGCCTTTCATTCTCAGACGCGATTCTTCCTCAACCGACAGTGCTGCTGTTCGAGTCACGTGAAACAGCACTATTTCTTTCTTGGAGATTAGGTTCGTCTTATGAATTATACGGACGACTACTCCGAGAATACAGGACTACAAGTATGTAAAACTGGGCAAATGAGACAACCACCGAGAAATCCATGAAAGTGATAAATACACCTTCAACTAGAGCGAAAGAAACAGAAAGTAACGTATACAAAGAGCGAATTCTGAGAAAGGACGTTCTCACTGCTACCGTTTTAGAAGGTCTGCAGTACTGAACATAAATTTTATTGTACGTCAGATATTGAGACGCCTGAGCGTTTCCGAAGCTTCATCACGCGTTTTAAAATGGGAATCAACTTGCCAACTGTTATTACAAGTTTTATTGCGATGGGTGTATACACTACTTTCACGTTCTATAACTCTGATCAACTCTGGTCTACTACTTCAATAAACTCTTTGAGCCCTTCCTCTAAAGCATTAACCATAAAAATATAAAATTTTTCAGTGGGTTGTGTCTGGCAGGTCAAGAATGTGGAAGAAAAGACTTTTTAAACATTTACAACCACGTTGATAATTAATTATTTAGTGTCGGATGACTAGTTACGGAATTCGCCCATTTTCACAAGCCACTTCTTACACAGAACAAAATGTGTTACACGTAGATATGTTGATTGTAGATAATAAAGGTATCATTCTGGTATCTCATTCTGGAATAAATATATATAATTGTGTTACCTTCATTATCCAGCATTATGTGATCGGCATGACAACGATATTTTATATACAGCGGAGAATTTTTTCTCATTGCATTACGCTGGCTTATTTATTTCAGGCATTATCGCAGTTTTGACAGAAACACTCTCGACACCAACATCATTTATAAAGTAGCCAAGAACATGACGATATAACTATTCTGCCAGTTAAAAAAACGAATGCAACGAATTTAATAAATCCTACGTTGGACAGAAGGACATTTAAGTGGGACTGGACGTGAAATGACTGAAATTTTCGAAAACATATTTTTGTCACCATCTGAGAGACAAATTTATCCCTTTTCAAAAAAATGTGTTTTTGTCTACTTTTCAACTGTTGATTTGGTCTTTAACCCTCTTTGAACAAGTGTCTCCAAATCAGCCACGCTCATGCGACAGGCAAGGAATATCCCCATAACGATTTCTGGCCTGCCAAAGTCATGGAAACAATAAAGCCAATATACAGGGACCTTGCAGATACAAAATTACTTTGCAGATGTCTTCATGGCCATACACCAAACCCTAATAAGAGTTTCAACGGCTGCATGTGGCAAAGAGTACCAGAAACAGTGTTTGTTCGATTGACAGTACCCAGGTGTAATGGATGCTGTCATCTGCTTCAGTGAAGGTGTAACTAGCGAGACAAAACTGACAGATTAGGCATCCAACCAGGAAATAATATGATAGCTGTGTTGAATGCCAAATACGGCGTCCCGGGTTAGATTCCCGACCGGGTTGGGGATTTTCTCTGCCCGGGGACTGGGTGTTCGTGTTGTCCTCATCATTCCACCATCATTCATGAAAGTGGCTATACTGGCCTATGTACAGATTGGGAATGTTTACGGGCGCTAATGACCGAGCAGTTGAGCACCCCATAAACCAACCATCATCATCATCATCACAAAACTTTGTCAGCAAGTAGTTGAAGCTAAAAGGGTTGCGAAAGTCAGCACTAACGGTACAAAGTAAGGAAAAGATTCCTGAAAAAGTCTACAGAGCATGCAGAAGCAGCTGGCCAGCAAGAATAATACTGCTGGAATGTTCTGAAAGAGGTATACGGTGAGTCATAAACACTGGGGACAATATTTTCTCATTTTCTCGAAATTACTTTTTGAGGACATATATCTTTTTGAGGTACATATATCTTCACAATGATTTGAGCTACGTTCGTCAAATTCCTCCAAAGTGAACCGTCTGTTACACAGAATGTCGTATATAACAGATAATTAAATAGCTTTCCTTGTACAGTTTAGTTAATTTCATTCAGTGTAGGTACAAAACCGCAACTTATTTCGCATTGCAGATTAAGAGTAACACGCGATGAATGTGAAGCGTAGACATGCAGCACGTTGAGCTCCAGGTCCCCTTAAAACGAGACATACAGGATACATAAACAGAAGCGAAAATTACCTTTCAGTTTTCAGCACGCATCTCAGAAAATAATACACTCTCTATTGAAAATATCTAGAGAAATTTCACTACTTTAGAGGTGTCTTTAAAACCCAATTGATTGACATGGCAGAAGAAATACCTGTAAAAATGTACATTCACACGACTACGTTCCCGAAACAAAAAATCAACAGAGTCACGCAGCAGAAAAATCATAAAAAGTTTCCATAGCATCTTAATCAGCACATGAAAGGCACTCCATCAAGCATTAATCATCGAATATGCGACTTCAAATGATTCATAGAAACCATCAAGATTACCTTAATCAGCCTATGAATCGCAACCTACGCAATGAGAATTATAACAACAGAATACTATTGTATGTAGATTTGATTGAAATACAGATTAAAGAATATGTTTTCTTTCAAATAGTGCTGAAAGGAAATGAAATATTTGTTGTACAACTGTGATGTGGTGGAACATTGTCTTACACTGGATACAGTCATTGATCTTGAAACGTACGCGAAGTAAATTGAATACATCAAAGATATAAGACATAATAAAGTTAGTTGCATAAAAATCTGTCAAAACTATGGTAATATTTACGATAAATAAGCCAGCGTGACGCACAGTGCAGTTAACTGAGGAACTTCTCCATTGGATATAAAATATCATTGTCACGTGAGTCACAAGTGTTACGACATAAACAGAACTGTCCACACCAAACACATCCTAAATACAAAATACGTAAGTAGTTACCATATGAACCAAACTATTACTGATAGGCTACATTTATTATCCACATTCGATGCATCGGCTCCTTATTCTCTGTGACAGGCGGCATTTGGAAATAGACAAGGCCAGAAACTTGTCAACCAGCACTAAGTAACTAGCAGCTCTGGTGTAAACTTTTAAAAATGTAATTTTTTTCAGCTCTTGAAAGAGGAATATCAGACCTCTGTATCAACCCCCGCTAGTCCAACAATGTGGGATCCAGCTCACTCGTGTAATATAGGGTGCCTAGGAAGCTGTTTTCTCGAATAGCTAGACAACATACAAGACAACATACAGTAATTGAACTGACAATACCTAACTTTGCCTTTTCACAATGAAGTGTCGGAAGCAATTGGTGACTTGCAAATAATTAATGTCCTTCGATACATACAATTTCCATGCAAGTAATTGACATAGACCACAAGTCTCAGCTAAACAGTTAGGATGACGTAAACTGAGCATAGCAAAATACACCTAAACTAACTAAACATCAACGGCCCGTAAAATAGCGTGTCTGAGACTAAGTCCCACATCACTCGGAAAATTTATAAGTGTGAGCAAACATTAAAGTACTTGCGATCATTTGCCGTCCAAGATTTTGAGAAATCTTTATGAGTCTAATTTGTACATTTGTTAATCATCAAATCATGGACCATATATTAGATCTGAAATAAAACTATGCAGATACAGTAGGGGAACGTATGTTTTCAGTGGCGTGAATGGCTTGGCGCTCAGCGTTCTGACTGGTTCTAGGGAGCAAGGAAGAATTCGACTCGGCGGATGATTCGGATGTAGGTAAACGGCAAGTGATCGCAAGTACTTTAATGTTTGCTCACACCTATAAATTTTCCGAGTGATGTGGGACTTAGTCTCTGACACACTATTTTACGGGCCATTGATGTTTAGTTAGTTTAGGTGTATTTTGCTATGCTCAGTTTACGCATTTACACTGGTATTACTGTTTCAATTTTAAATGGAACTGTGTGGGACCACAATTCTTAACAGTTTCGGTGTTTTGTTTGAGTGAATATATCAGTTCATTACCATCAATTGAAGACATGCGCGGAAGTGAAAATTAGCGTATGGCGCCAGTGGCCGGGAGTTCCCAGGTGGGAAGTTCGGCCGCCAGCTACAGGTCTTAGTGAGTGCGACGCCACATTGGGCGACTTGCGCGTCGACGATGGGGATGAGATGATGATGAGGGCAGCATAACACCCAATCCCTGAGGCGGCGGAAAAACGGGCTATCACTCAAATGTAAAAGCTTCGACATAAGTGTTGCCATCTGTTACTGGATACAGGAACTATCAAAATTGACATTGGTCTCACCCCTAAATATCACGTTAGGATATTTATGGGTGAGACCAATGTCAATTTTGATAGTTCCTGTATCCAGCAACAGATGGCAACATTTAGCTCTAAGTTCTTAACTTTGAGGAGTAGTCCGTTTTTCCGCGAATGTCTTCAGTTACCTACTGGATTTCAACCCTTTTCATTTACTGTTGTTATTATTCTTAATATGTTTCAATTTGTGTTAATTGATCTAGCGTGATGACTGGGTGTTGTGTGATGTCCTTAGGTTAGTTAGAGTTAAGGGGCTCCGGAAAGGCTCAAAATCATGAAAAGTTCAATTTTTACTTTTTTGCGTTTTCTGAATCTGCAGACTATTACCTTTTAATAGATATATAATTTATTCAATTCCGAACACTACAACTACTTTTAAATTTTTTTTGAAATGTGTTCTACATGGGCGTGACCCACTGTGGCGCTGTTAAACTGCTGTCACATGGTGTTATTATTAACGTCCGTGTTCATCAGGTACATTTTAGTGATGTGAGATAAAGTATGTGTTGTGGCTAACCTGTGATGGTTCAATATATATCGCTGGTGTGATTGTCGATTGTTTCATGTTTATTTACTCTGTCGTTATCTCGAAAATATTCGTAATTAATTCTGTTTCTTGAGTCTCTGTTTTGTTGAAGTATAATAATGAGTAAAAGTAAAGTTATTAGAAATCCTCTGAAGGCTTTTAAGAAAAGGAGAAATGTTGGAAAGCCAAAGGTATGTGTTATTACTGTAAACAATAAAGACGATAACCAAGTGAGTGAACCTAACCTCTCAAGTACACCTGCCCATTGCAGTCAAAGTGGGAAAGAAAATACTTGCTAACTGGTGAAGTGTACACTCATAAGCATAGTCTGCCTCATGCAATAATGGAGGTGATAAAACCTATTTTCAGAGACTTAGCAGCACCTGAACTGTTGAAAAAGTGTATTCACGGAAAAACTCAAAACCCCAATGAAAGTGTAAATAGTGTTATATGGTCGAGAATCCCCAAGACTGTATTTGTTGGAATAGAAACACTTCACTTTGGTATGTATGATGCTGTTGCGACTTTCAATGATGGCAACATTGTAAGGTGCAAGGTATTTAGACATATGGGAATGAAGACAGGTTCTAACATGGTACGAGCGATACTTGCTTTAGACAAGGAACGCCTTCGGGCTGCAGACAGGGCTGTAAAGAGTCTAGAAATACAAGCAAGAGTAAACAGGAGGAGGAATAAGAGGAAGCTGGAGGAGGAGTTTGCAGAGGATGAAGGTAATCCATCCTATGGACCTGGAATGCACTAAAAAGTTAATCCAATCTTTGTCGCTCGATTCCCAAAACTTTTATTTTCTCATACTAATTACATGTTTTCTAAGGATCGTCCAAACATATTTGTTTCAAACTTTCAATAAATGTTACACAGTACCTTCTGCATAATTTAACACAGCCTTTTTCCAAAAAACTGTATATTTTTGAATATATAAATAAAAAATTGCAAAAAATGTTGTGAATTTTCATTACAATTGAAAAAAAATCATCTTTAATAACTGAACTAAAATTTTGTAAAATCCGTGTGTTAAGTTGTAGCCCATATTCCAATAAATAATCTGTAAAAAGTTCAACTTCCTACCTCAAATACTTTGTGAGGAAAGATGTAATTTATAAGCGTTATTTTAACATTGCAAGTATAGGGCGTTCCGGAGCTCCTTAAGTAGTTCTAAGTTCTAGTTGGCTGATGACCATAGATGTTAAGTCCCATAGTGCTCAGAGCCATTTGAACCATTTGTTAATTGATAATTCGCATTACTAGCCAATGCTTGGGTAACTCGGATGTAGGGTCACCGGTAAACTACACTATTACAGTGAAATCTGCTGCTGGGCGTGAAAGCAGTCGTGTACGGTTTGCCCCTTTGATAATAAATGAGTCCCATTCATTAATAGAGTCGTGCCGCACAGTAGGTACATCGCACAGTACAGAAAAATCAAATCTGACACAGAAGCTGACTGGTTAGAAGAAGAGGAGAAGTGATAGGTTAAATTTAGCACATTAGCTGGAGGAAATAAAACAAAAGTAGATAGGCATGGGGACGTTAAGGATGTTGTTGATAATGTTTCATAAAAACTGGATCGCTCTTTGACAGAAGGATGGCAGTTTGAAATGTGTTATCGGAGGGTGGTTACGCCGATGGTAAGAGGTAAAGCTTCAAGCTCTTCTTCAACGCAGAGCTGTTTTGGAGAAGACACAGGTCACTGGGCAGTCTGTTCCAGTGTCGTACTGCTGAAATGGTGGAGGAATTGGAGTAAGATTTAGTGTTATGCGTAGACACTGTAAAGATTTTGGATTTATCAGATATCATACACTAGTTTAGAATAATAGTAGTTGTTTGGACGCAAGCAGATCTATTGGGAACAATAGTAAACTTTTTAAGCAACGTAGTGCAGACATTTGATCCAGGTACATCACTTAACAGTTTCTTTTATGACACCTGCCGATTTCCATTGCTGTTGGGGATTGAATGCGTCAGAGATGCCTAAGATGTGTCGAATAGATTGCCGTTTTCACTCTCCCAAGCCGAATGGGCGGCACTTGTTCCCTGTCACTCTCTTTCCACGCGGCTTGGCTGCACCTCGCCTTCACGTGGACGACGACACTCCGAGTGGGATCCAAAAAGCACGTGACCCTTTCACGCGGCTAATCGCGGAGGCTAGATGGAGCGTACTGGGCCAGCGCGTACTGCAACTTTACAGCCTATACAGAAGACAATGAGATCCGTGTGGCAGTACACGCTGCGCCGCTGCCGCCCAGGAAGTGTCGACCGTCTCTGGCAATTTACGCCAAGCTATATGAAATTTACGGTATGAACTTTTCCTGGCAAACACATAACTTAAGTTCCTCTCTGTAGCTTAACCAGATACTGTAGCTGATACTGCACAAATATTCGGCAAAGAGACTTCCTGCCTCCTTAGGATGACTGCAATACCAACGCTTGAATACCCAAGGTGAATTTAAACTTTTTCAAAAAATTTCTTCATATCTCAGCTGCGTGAGGAGCACTTGGATCGGTCAAGAGCCTGCCGTAATCTAACACTATTTACTGTTCATTGTGGACTATGGCATTTCTACCTTGTCCGAATTCTCTTAGGCCTATGTAATAAAATCGATTTCTGTGTTCAAATGGCTCTGAGCACTATGGGACTTAACATCTATGGTCATCAGTCTCCTAGAACTTAGAACTACTTAAACCTAACTAACCTAAGGACAGCACACAACACCCAGTCATCACGAGGCAGAGAAAATCCCTGACCCCGCCGGGAATCGAACCCGGGAACCCGGGCGTGGGAAGCGAGAACGCTACCGCACGACCACGAGATGCGGACTCGATTTCTGTGTAACAAGTGTCAAATGGGATCTTTATTCGACGGGGTATCCCAAACCTTAAATGCGCAAGTGATAGAAGACCCTAAACTAGGTACTTTGAGATAAAGAACTAATGGCCGGAAGTGAATATTTAGTCTTACCACTTGTAACAAATATTCAAGCTCATGGCAACTGTTCAAATCAACGACTGCCCATATTAGTGCATACATTACAACGTAATCCACTGAGAGTATGGAACTGTGGGTTAAAACTAAGTTGGCTCCATTACTTTCAGACATTGTTTACCGTAGGGGTGTAATTACTGGCTTTCGCACACTACATTCTGCTACCCGAAGCCTTAAGGGCATGTCTACAACTTTCTGTAACGAGAAACGCTCCCTCACTGTCTATCATTCATGAATAGTAACAGTGCTAAATTCAACCTTCGACACACCGCAAACGACTGTGCTCCGTTTTCAAGATAGTACCACCAACATAACACCCAAGGAAGATGAATGAACATTTAGCAAGGCTGGCAGCGCCGACATCTATATTGTACACGCCATTATTTCCCGAATGTATTCTCCTATAGTCGTACAAGCAGAGCGCTGTCAAACGCTGCGAGCCATTGTTTCCCGATACATTTATTCCTCAACGAAATCTGGCTTAAGGGGACCACACCCTGCCTATCTAATCCTTGTTAATTTAGGCACGTATTTGCCCATTTCTGAAAAAACTATTTGATGAAGGACCTTAATATTTTTACTGTATGTTACATGATGATAATAGAGTCAACTGTACTAAAATCTACTTTATCCATTTTATTGTTTTTAAGAAATACTTTTTTAAATATATTAACAAAAAATATTAAGTTTTTTCCGAAGAAAATATTTTTTTGTGAACTTCCTAATGGGGGAATATTAATGAATGTAAGACCAGAGGTGGCTTTTTATGTTATGCAGAGTCTCTGAAAATTTCATTCATTTCTCTATGATAGTTTCTGATATAATGGGGCACATGAACTGAAAATTTTAGTTTGCGGGAAATTGACTTTAAAGGAAAAACTTTCGAAATTTGTTACTTACAGTTAATTAAAACTGTCCTGCTGCTTATGATGGCCCTTCTTTGGCCTCTAGCAGGTCTTCCAGCTTCTTTTTCACTTTCCTGGATGTTTGTCTTGCTTTCTTGGCCATATTAGGTGCAGACCTGTCTGCATCGGCTATCATGTAATCGCTATGTTGCAGCCCAGTGATCATATTTTCACCAGGATTAATTCCCAGCATTTTCAGTACCCAACACTTTCCAATATTACCACATCTGAATGTAATAACAGCATCATGAACTCCTAGTTTCATTGTATGCATGCCTACAAATACAGTTTTAGGAAGGTGGCTCCAAATTATACTGTTGAAACATTCATTTGGGTTCTGTGTCTGCCCATGCAGACATTTCCTTAGAAGGTCAGGATGAGCCAAGTCTCTGACAACAGGTTTAATTGCTGTAATAACAGCAGCAGGAAGAGAATGCTGGTGAGAATAAGATTCTCCAGTTGCCTGAGCCCTATTGTATTAGCACCACGAATTTTATCCTGATGGACACAATCAATGACATGGCTTATCATCAGTAGAGGACTTATGGAAGAATAGGGCCCAAACAACTCTCTTCGTTGCCTGCAAATGGTTCAAATGGATCTGAGCACTATGGGACTTAACTTCTGAGTTCATCAGTCCCCTATAACTTACAACTACTTAAACCTAACTAATCTAAGGACATCACACACAGTCATGTCCGAGGCAGGATTTGAGCTGCTACCGTAGCGGTCGCGCGGTTCCAGACTGTAGCGCCTTAACCTCTCGGTCACTCCGGCCGGCTGATTGCCAACAGATTTTCTTTATTTCTCCCAATTGACTGCCCATAGTATACCTGCAACTTTTCTATAAAACTACTCGAAATCAGACTTGAACAGAACTAACTGCGCGTTTCAAAGCGTGTTGTTTACAAACAGCAGAAACAAAAGAATACCGACAGTTGAATTCCAAGAATAGCCAACACACTCGGGAGTAATAACAAAATCTCTAACGTGCAATATAGGGGCTATAAAGATCTCAGATATATGTAGAAAAGTGGGTGGCAGAAAAGCGGGCGTGGTACATAAACACATGTGGTGGGAAATGCTCTTCAAATGCTAGAAAAAAAATTTTGTCCTCAAAATCCTCTTCAGAGTACTTAAATAAAACCTTAATCTATCGCAATATGATGAAAACCGAAAACCGATTTTTTTCGACCTGAACCACGGTGTCGCCCCTTTAAACAACATAACTCCTAAAAGGAACAGCTCGGATTATCAAATAGATACTAGATGCATGAATAACATTCGTGGAGATTTAAAGTCAGCTGCTTTGGTCCAGCAAGGTGTCACTATTCAGGAACAGACACATTCAGTAACTTTCCGGGAGCCATAGAAAATATAGCTACTAATAAAATCTAGTTTAAAAATAGAGTAAGGGATTTACTGGTGGCCGGCTTCTAAGTCATCAATGAATTTATTAGTCGAACCGACTGATGTACATATCATCAATAATATCAAATAATGTGTTACGTAAAATCAGGCTCTTCAACACAGTAACGTAATCAGTGTTCATGAGTGTTGTAAGTTGATTTCTGTTTGATGGTGCGAGGCTGCTATAGCTGTGCAGTCCTAGGGCATCGACTGCACACCGACCAGCGCGGCGCCGCGAAATGGCATCCAGAGGGCAATGACCCGAGCGCCAGTGGAAAGAGAGGGCAGCGCCACACCTGTAAGAGGACGGAGTTCACCGTCCCCTGTCAACACTGACTTGATTCAAATGGTTCAAATGGCTCTGAGCACTATGGGACTCAACTGCTGTGGTCATAAGTCCCCTAGAACTTAGAACTACTTAAACCTAACTAACCTAAGGACAAGCACACAACACCCAGCCATCACGAGGCAGAGAAAATCCCTGACCCCGCCGGGAATCGAACCCGGGAACCCGAGCGTGGGAAGCGAGAACGCTACCGCACGACCACGAGATGCGGGCAACAACACTGACTTGACCAGCCACCCATCGCTGGTCGGCTGTATTCGGTCGCAGAGTTCGAGAGCATCAGTGCCGAGTAATAGGTAAGCCGATACTTAGCCTGCGTTCTGTGAGCAGTAACCGTGGCAAGGCACAGGAAGCAAATTAAGTTATGTTCATTTTCTTTTTAGAAACGAAATGGCCAGTTAAATGGAAAGTTTAATGTACAGATCAATTCGGATTTCTGCCACCGGCCATCGCAACTTCTCTTCTTCTTCATTTGTGTCCGTGCTGGCTCACAGAGTAACTCGCGGAAAAATAGCCTAAGAATTCTCTTATGTACAACAGTGAACTGTGCACGTATTTTGTGACAAGTTTGTCATTGCTGTTGTTCTGATCTTCAGTCCCGAGACTGGTTTGATGTAGCTCTCCATGTTACTCTATCCTGTGCAAGCTTCATCTCCCAGTATCTACTGCAACCTACATCCTTCTGAATCTGCTTAGTGTATTCTTCTCTTGGTCTCCCTCTACGATTTTTACCCTCCACGCTGCTCTCCAATACTAAATTTGTGATCCCTTGATGCCTCAGAACATGTCATACCAACCGATCCCTTCTTCTAGTCAAGTTGTGCCACAAACTCCTCTTCTCCCCAATCCTATTCAATACCTCCTCATTGGTTATGTGATCTACCCATCTAATTTTCAGCATTCCTCTGTAGCACCACATTTCGAAAGCTTCTATTCTCTTCTTGTCTAAACTATTTATCGTCCATGTTTCACTTCCATACATGGCTACACTCCATACAAATACTTTCAGAAACAACTTCCTGACACTTAAATCTATACTTGATGCTAGCAAATTCCTCTTCTTCAGAAACGCTTTCTTTGCCATTGCCAGTCTACATTTTATATCCTCTCTGCTTCGACCATCATCAGTTATTTTGCTCCCCAAATAGCAAAACTCCTTTGCTACTTTAAGCGTCTCATTTCCTAATCTAATTCCCTCAGCATCACCCGACTTAATTCGATTACATTCCATTATCCTCGTTTTGCTTTTGTTGACGTTCATCTTATATCCTCCTTTAAAGACACTGTCCATTCCGTTCAACTGCTCTTCCAAGTCCTTTGCTGTCTCTGACAGAATTACAATGTGATCGGCGAACCTCAAAGTTTTTATTTCTTCTCCATGGGTTTTAATACCTACTCCGAATTTTTCTTTTGTTTCCTTTACTGCTTACTCAATATGCAGTTTGAATAACATAGGGGATAGGCTACAACCCTGTCTCACTCCCTTCCCAACCACTGCTTCCCTTTCATGCCCCTCGACTCTTATAACTGCCATCTGGTTTCTGTACAAACTGTAAATAGCCTTTCGCTCCCTGTATTTTATCCCTGCCACCTTTAGAATTTGAGAGAGAGTATTCCAGTCAACATTATCAAAAGCTTTCTCTAAGACTACAAATGCTAGAAACGTAGGTTTGCCTTTCTTCTAAGGTAAGTCGTAGGGCCAATATTGCCTCACGTGTTGCAATATTTCTACGGAATCCAAACTGATCTTCTCCGAGGTCGGCTTCTACCAGTTTTTCCATTCGTCTGTAAAGAATTCGAGTTAGTATTTTGCAGCTGTGACTTATTAAACTGATAGTTCGGTAATTTTCGGATCTGTCAACACCTGCTTTCTTTGGGATTGGAATTATTATATTTGTCTTGAAGTCTGGTGGTATTTCGCTGGTCTTATACATCTTGCTCACCAGATGGTAGAGTTTTGTCAGGACTGGCTCTCCCAAGGCCGTCAGTAGTTCTAATGGAATGTTGTCTACTCCGGGCGCCTTGTTTCGACTCAGGTCTTTCAGTGCTCTGTAAAATTCTTCACGCAGCATCATATCTCCCATTTAATCTTCATCTACATCCTCTTCCATTTCCGTAATACTGTCCTCAAGTACATCACCCTTGTATAGAGCCTCTATACACTCCTTTCACCTTTCTGCTTTCCCTTCTTCGCTTAGAACTGTGTTTCCATCTTAGCTCTTGATATTCATACACGTGGTTCTCTTTTCTGCAAAGGTCTCTTTAATTTTTCTGTAGGCAGTATCTATCTTACCCCTAGTGAGATAAGCCTCTACATCCTTACATTTGTCCTCTGGCCATCCCTGCTTAGCCATTTTGCACTTCTCTCGATATCATTTTTGAGACGTTTGTATTCCTTTTGCCTGCTTCATTTATTGCATTTTTATATTTTCTCCTTTCATCAATTAAATTCAATATTTCTTCTGTTACCCAAGGATTTCTACCAGCCCTCGTCTTTATACCTACTAGATCCTCTACTGCCTTCGCTACTTCATCCCTCAAAGCTACCCATTCTTCTTCTACTATATTTCTTTCCCCCATTCCTGTCAATTTTTCCATTATACTCTCTCTGAAACTCTGTACAACCTCTGGTTTAGTCAGTTTATCCAGGTCCCATCTCCTTAAATTCGCACCTTTTTGCAGTTTCTTCAGTTTCAATCTATAGTTCATAACTAATAGATTATGGTCAGAGTCCACATCTGCCCCTGGAAATGTCTTACAATTTAAAACCTGGTTCCTAAATCTCAGTCTCACCATTATATAATCTATCTGAATCCTGTCAGTATTTTCAGGCTTCTTCCATGTATACAATCTTCTTTTGTGATTCTTGAACCAAGTGTTAGCTATGATTAAGTTATGCTCTGTGCAAAATTCTACAAGGCGGCTTCCTCTTTCATTTCTTCCCCCCAATCCATAATCATCTACTACGTTTCCTTCTCTCCCTTTTCCTACTACCGAATTCCAGTCACCGATGACTATTAAAGTTTCGTCTCCCTTCACTATTTGAATAATTTCTTTTATCTCCTCATATATTTCTTCAATTTCTTCGTCATCTGCAGAGCTAGTTGCCATATAAACTTGTACTACTGTAGTAGGCATGGGCTTCGTGTCTATCTTGGCCACAATAATGCGTTCACTATGCTGTTTGTAGTAGCTTACCCGCACTTCTATTTTTTATTCATTATTAAACCTAATCCTGCATTACCCCTATTTGATTTTGTATTTATAACCCTGTATTCACCTGACCAAAAGTCTAGTTCCTCTTGCCACCGAACTTCACTAATTCTCACTATATCTAACTTTTTCCCTTTTTAAATTTTCTAACCTACCTGCCCGATTAAGGGATCTGACATTCCACGCTCCGATCCGTAGAACGCCAGTTTTCTTTCTCCTGATAACGACGTCCTCTTGAGTAGTCCCCGCCCGGAGATCCGAATGGGGGACTATTTTACCTCCGGAATATTTTACCCAAGAGGACGCCATCATCATTTAATTATACAGTAAGGCTGCACGCCCTCGGGAAAAATTACGGCTGTAGTTTCCCCTTGCTTTCAGCCGTTCGCAGTACCACCACAGAAAGGCCGTTTTGGTCAGTGTTACAAGGCCATATCAGTCATCATCCAGACTGTTGCCCCTGCAACTACTGAAAAGGCTGCTGCCCCTCTTCAGGAACCACACGTTTGTCTGTCCTCTCAACAGATACCCCTCCGTTGTGGTGGCACCTACGGTACGGCCATCTGTATCGCCGAGGCATGCAAACCTCCCCACCAACCGGCAAGGTCCATGGTTCTTGGGGGGAGGACAAGTTTGTCGTTAAGTGTGAAATAAACGTATGTGTCAGAGTTTATGCCTCATACCACAACCATCAGAACCGTTTCGCTTATTATCTGTGGAAGAGACATAAGTGTACCTCTTCTTTTGTTGTTATTTACGTGTCATGCTATATGCATGTCGTGCTATACATTTATGAACAACTTGTAACTGTGGAGCTATGGAAAAAGTAATCTATAAGCGCATGACCTCAAGTACAAAATAATTAAACAATAACAGGAACTTTTGGCAATACTCCACACGCACTGTGAAAATATTTCTTCCTTGTGTAATGTGTATAACCCACGTTTCGTCTAAATAAATCACTGTACGTTTCAAACCTAATGTTTCAGTTTTCGCTACGTTTTAATGTTCTATTCCTCTTTTTCCAATTACGTCGCTCATTTCTCACAAACAACGACTTGTTCATTGTGGTACCATTTAAAACTAAAACTCATACGTAGGACAATCTTACTCAGAGTTTCATTACCATCCAGTTTTGTACGAAAAAAGCTTTGAAACTTTCGTGAATTGGTATTCCTTTGTATTGTTTACAGTACCGCGGAAACTGCTGCCTAGTGATACATTTGTCCACATCATAAAACGGATACACACTGCCGAAAAAAAAAATGCAAAATCCTCAAATGCACGGTGGTTTCATTGACAAGTGAGGTGGAAGATCACTCCAGAAGTACACAACAGCAAATTCAGATAAAATCAAGCACGTTACAATAAAAGATATTGAAAACAACTCCATCAGTACACACTGTTTCCCCCTCTGGTGGCAACGCAGTCGTAGATTCTCGCATGCAAATGACCATAAATGTGTCGAATCGTATCCTGCTTTAGTCTCACCCAACCATTTTGCGCCTTCTATTGGATTTCGGCAATGTTTCTTGCAGGCTCTGGAGAAAGAGTAATTCCCGCTTCATCATGTTCCGCACGTGTTCAGTGTCGTTCTCGTTAGCTGAGAAATTAATAAATAAAAAAAATGGTCAGCGTAGATAGCTGCCATGCGGAGGACCTGGGTTCGATTCCCGATACTGTCAAAAATTTTCCTCGGTGGGGGGACTGGCACCCGTTGTACTCGGTCTCGCGATGCCAACTGAAAAGCTACTTTGACCGAGCAGTAGCGGCTGGAAAGTCTGCAAAACGGCTGGGAGAGTGATGTGCTGACCAAATGCCCCTCCATATCACATCTGAATTACGCCACATGGCAGAGGATGACACGGCGGCCGGAAACATCCCTTGGGCCTTAGCTGCAAGGCGACACCTGTATGTGGGTGTCTATTATCCTACTGACAACGCATATCACCTTACTATCGAAGAAGTAGCAGTAGCACGGGTACAACAACCTACGTGCATTGTAGCGGACACAGGTCGCTTTACCCTGCAGAAACAGCAGATGTGACCGAGTTGAAACTGATCGACCGACATACTATGAATTTTGGGATGAGACCTGTGTGTCTCCAGCGAATGCACTCTGGAATAGGCAGCTCATCATGTTGTTTTCGCCACACAAGTGTGAAGCCGCGCGGTGTCAGTTGCGTTCGATACGGACATCAATCTGTATTAGGTGGACGTCCAGAACCTGGCCTACAGGTCTGGGGATGTTCCACAGATCACGGTTGAGAGCAGCGACACAGCACCGATGCATTGTGACCATTATGTGCAGCAATCCGCCTTTACATCCAACCAGGGTCCCTCAGCCCCGCAGCCCTCCTTAAAATAGCTGAAGCTATTTAGCAGGTGTACGTACTCGTCGGTGGGGCATGGTTGTGTCATATAATGAATGTTGCCAAACCCGTTCACCAAACTCAGCACAATCAGTCTCTGCAGAGTCGAAACACAGGGTGCATAGACAGGGGTCCTGAGTGCCATCTGATCGCCGATGACCGTGACAAATAAGTCATTAACACTAACTCCCCTCAGTTTGCACGTATTACACCCTGGTGCCACGGAATACTGTCCTTGACGTAGGGACGGTGGTTAACTCTGACACAACGGGTTTTCGGTTACAGCAGTTTTTTTTTTCAACGCCAGTTTAAACTGAATGTTAAAACAGCTCAAAATAATTGGTTTCTGAAATAAGCGATTTTCGAGTTTTTATTCGTATTATTTCCTGTAATAAACGTACAAATCGAAACAAGAATGATGAACTTAGACTCCCTCAGTTTCGAGATATATAGAATCAAAATGTTAAATTAAATAGGCAAATAGTAGGAAACAGTCTGTCCACCGTTCACCGCTTTTCTCGAACAGTGATAAGTGGCTGAATACTACTAAAAATCAACAGAATTCCCCCATTGATTCTAAGTTTTTGAAACTATGCTCAAAAAGCATCGAGGATCATACCACCACTTGGGCATTACGAATAGTCAAAGCTGCAACCAGATAAAGGCATATTACACTGAAGAGCCAAAGAGACTGGTACACCTGCCCAATATAGTGTAGGGCCACCGCGAGCACACAGAAGTGCCGCAACACGACGTGGCATGGACTCGACTAATGTATGAAGTAATGCTGGAGGGAATTGACACCATGAATCCTGCAGGGCTGTCCATAAATCCGTAACAGTACGAGGGGGTGGAACTCTTTTCTGAACAGCACGTTGCAAGAAATCCCCAATATTCTCAATAATGTTCATGTCTGGGGAGTTTTCTGGCCAGCGAAAGTGTCTGAAATCAGAAGAAAGTGCCTGGAGCCACTTTCCGGAAGTGCGGGGTGTCGCATTGTCCTGCTGGAGTTGCCCAAGTCCGTCGGAATGCACAATGGATATGAAGGGATACAGGTGATGAGACAGGATGCTTACGTATGTGTCACCTGTCAGAGTGTATCATTCTAGACGTATCAGGCGTCCCATATCACTCCAGCTGCACACGCCCCACACCATTACAGAGCCTCCACCAGCCTGAACAGTCCCCTGCTGACATGCAGGGTCCATGGATTCATGAGGTCGTCTCCACTTCCGTAAGCGTCCATCGACTCAATACAATTTGAAAAAATGTTGAAATGTGTGAAATCTTATGGGACTTAACTGCTAAGGTCATCAGTCCCTAAGGTTACACACTACTTAACCTAAATTATCCTAAGGACAAACACATGCACCAATGCCCGAGGGAGGACTCGAACCTCCGCCGGGACCAGCCGTACAGTCCATGAGTGCAGCGCCCAAGACCCTTCGGCTAATCCCGCGCGGCAAATACAATTTGAAACGAGACTCTTCCGACCAGGCAACATATTTCCAGTCATCAACAGTCCAATGTCGGTGTTGACGGGCCGAGGCGAGGTGAAAGCATTGTGTAGCGTAGTCATCAAGGGTACGCGAATGGGGCTTCGGATCCAAAAGCCGTATCGATGATGTTTCGTTGAATGGTTCGCATGCTGACACTTGTTGATGACCCAGCATTGAAATCTGCAGCAATTTGCGGAGCGGTTGCACTTCTGTCACGTTGAACGATTCTCTTCAGTCGTCGTTGGTCCATTTCTTGTAGGATCTTTTTCCGGCTACAGCGATGTTGGAGAATTGATGTTTTACCGGATTCCTGTTATTCAAGTTACACTTGTGAAATGGTCGTACGGGAAAATCCCCACTTCACCGCTACCTCTGAGATACTGTGTCCCATCGCTCGTGCACCGACTATAAGACCACGTTCAAACTCACTTAAATCTTAAAAATCTGTCACTGCAGCTGCTGTAACCGATATAACAACTGCGCCAGACACTTGTCGTCTTATGTAGGCGTTGCCGACCGCAGCGCCATATTCTGCCTGTTTACATATATTCATATTTAAATACGCATGCCTATAACAGTTTCTTTGGCGGTTCAGTGTATGCAGACAAGGACAACAGATCAGCCACTTACTGTTTTTATTCTGAACTATGAATAAACTGTTAAGTTTTAAGTTTTCTCCTTGCATGATGTCGCAAGTCCATTATGGCTGCTCCAATTCTTAATCTTTTAAAGCAAATGACGTATTGTACTTCACTGATGCCACACTCCGTAATATACATCCAAACAGTAGATGCCGCCATTCTGTAATACAACTAATGTCCGACGACAACAACCAGAAATATCTATACAGACGCAGACGAGGGAAGTCTAACTACGACTATGGGATTACATACTTCTAAACCCAATGTCGCTACCCTATTTTACGTTGCCCTGACTGGTATCTGCGGCCCTCTGCAATCGTCGAGTCTACGCATACCTGTGTGGGTGGCCGTAGCATTCTTTCTTTAATTTTATTATTATTATTATTATTATTATTATTATTATTTTCGATTATTCCCATTTAAGAGAGCATTTGAACTTGAATTCCCTTATGATGATTGTTTATGTTTTTTCTGAGCCCAAATTTTCTTCATGTGTTCACTGTGTTGTTTCTTTCGTTCCGCTGTCCATTTGCATCCTGGTCTCTTCTGTGTTGTGGTGTCAAATTTATGTTTTTTGATGATGTTCCTGAATTCAGTTCTATTTTCTTTATCGTTTACTGTTATGTGTGCTTGTCTGAGGTCCTCTTCAACTTCTTTTATCCATTTTGTTTTTCCCCTGGCTGAGTTGATGACTTTAAGAATTCGCTTTGAAATTCTGTTTTCATTCATCCTGTGGATATGTCCGTAGAACTGCATTCTTCTTTTCCTTATTGTATCCGTAATCTTGTCTGTGTATTTACGTAATTCTGATGTTGGTCTCTTCTTCCAGATTCCTTGCTCTTGTATCGGACCAAAAATTTTCCTGAGAATTTTCCTTTCTTGCTTCTCTATTTCTTTGATTTTAGTTTGCCCACCTATTTGTGTTGTTTCAGATGCATACAGTGCCTCCGGAAGTACGACAGTGTTGTAGTGCCTCAATTTTGCGTTAATAGATATGGACTTTTTGTTATAATAGTTCCACGTGAGTCTATATGCTTTCTGTAGTTTTTTTTATTCTTTCCTCATTGGCCTTTAGGTTGATCCCTGATGGCTGGATGATTTCTCCCAGGTACTTAAAATGTGGTACTTGTACGATTTTCCCATGGATTGTCACAATAGGCAATTTGTCTTGTGGCACTCTTTCTATGTACTGGGTTTTCTCATATGAGATTTGCAGGCCAGTTCTTTGTGCAATTTCGTGTAACTTCTCTATGGCGTTAGTGGCTTCTTTCTTTAATTTTATTTTAATAAAATTTATATATGCGTATTTTGTCTACCATGGAGGAAACGCTTTTGGTGATCTGTTGACGCTGTTTTGCTGTTTAGGGTGTTCATTTGATCTTATAGAATGAAAGTCAAGCATTTGTCTTTTAGGTATTCTATGCGCAATCATATTGACTCAGTGTTTCCCAACCTTTGAGTAATCACCCCCTGAGTGGTAAAATGTAATTCTCTGAGGAGTAAAAATGAATAAGTTCAATTGTATTTCGGTCATGAACCTAAACTATTTTTAAAAGATCATTACTATTACCATTATTTCAGAAACTGTAATACTTATTACAAACGTTAACAATAATTAGACATCTTTTTAAAAAATTGGCAATAACAAGTGACACAATGTAGTGGAGGTTACAGCTAGAGAAACGAATGTATAAACATCGCCTTCTTCACAAGGTCCACACACTACACACATACTTGTACCTTGTACAATGTGCCTGTGCCACTAAAACTGAGACATATGTACATGTCACATACACTTAAACATCGCATGAAAATGCATTCTCCAAGCTTAAGTTAATTCCAGCAATGGATCAGAAATTGCTTCATTCTTCACTTCGCAACAACAGACGAACTCACTGACAGCAAACCATAAAAGTAACTATGAAACACTACTGTAGAGACCTAACTGTGTTATAATTGTTGTTATTGTTATTATTATTATTATTATTATTTATGAATTCTCCCAATAACGGAAGACATTAAGCAAATGACATTAAGCAAATGACAATCAACTTTTTTTCTGATTCTTCTTGTTGCTCCAATAGATCTTCATTCTTTTTGAGAAGGCTTGCTTTCGCTCTTCTGACCACTTCGGTCTGTACTGTTTTTGTTTTGGTTGCTCTGGTAAAACTTTCCACTTCTCTACTTTGTGCTTAAAAGTATCTCTGTCTGAAATATCGGTTGCTGTTATATCCGCGTTGGTGAGGTCTTTTCTAACTTCGATCATCCAAGGTGTTGAAGCTTTAAGTGAGGTTACGTAATTTATTAGCTTTCTGGTCAAACGGTTTTCTGGTAATCTGCTAAGATGACCAAAGAATTTCAGTCGCCTTTTCTTAAAATCAATTTCTATGTTTGAAAACTTTTCTGTTGTTTTGATTGTTTGCAGTCTGTAGCCATCTTTAGTCTGTCTCGCTCCTAAAATTTTCCTAATGATTTTTCTCTCTTCTTTTTTGATGTCTTCGAGTTCTCGCTTTCTGTTCAGTACTAGTGTTTCACTTGCATAGAGGACTGTTGGTTTTATGACGGTATTGTAATGCCGAATTTTAGTTTGTCTTGACAAGGATTTCTTGTTGTAGAGGTTGTGGACTAACCAGAATGCTTTTTTGACTTTTTGTAAACGATTTTGCTGTGATACTATTTCTTGGCCTGTTGGTTCAATGTATTCTCCGAGGTACTTAAAATACGGGATTCTATTGATTTTGCCATATTTTGTTTTTAAGCTTGCAATTTCTACTTTTGAACATAGGAATTCAGTTTTTTCAAATGAGATTTGTAGCCCAACTTTCTCAGCACATTCTTTGAGTGTGTCAATCTGTTTAATGGCGGTCTGCTCATCCTCCGCTAGTATTGCTAGATCATCTGCAAAAGCGAGGTATGGAATGTAAAGATTGTTTTTGGAAAAGCCAAGTGAAATTGGTTTCCAACACTCATTTTTCCGTAGTTGTTTCTCCCATTCCTCCATAACTTTGTCAAGAACGATGTTGAACAAAAGAGGAGAGAGTCCATCGCCTTGTCTCACACCTGTCTGAATGCCGAAGGGCTCCGAAATTTCTCCCATGAATTTTATTTTAGACTTCGTGTCAGTTAGTGTTTGTTTTATTAGTTCTCGTGTCTTGTAATCTAATCCCCTTTCTTCTAAAATTTGAAATAATGAGGGTCTATCTATTGAATCGTATGCTTTCTTAAAGTCTACAAATGTGCATACTAATGGCTTTTGTCTGAGAGCTCGCATTTTGACTATGGTTTTGAGGTTAAAAATTTGTTCTGGGCATGACCTGTTTGTTCTAAATCCTGCTTGGTATTCAGATAATTTTGATTCTAGTTGTTCTTGTGTTCTCTTCAGGAGACAGGCTGACAAAATTTTATAGGTGACTGGTAAAAGCGAGATCCCTCTATAGTTGTTCACATCTGATTTGTCACCCTTTTTGTGTAGTGGGTGAATTAGTGCGATCTTCCAGTCATCTGGGATTTTTTCGGTTTGCCAAATATTTTGGATAATGTGTGTGATTTCTCTGAGTGAATTTGGACCTAAATTTTTCAGGAGTTCAGCTACAATTCCATCTTCACCTGATGCTTTGTTATTTTTAAGCTTCTGGATATGTGAATAAATTTCTTCTTTTGTTGGTGGTGCTGAGTTTTCTGATACGGTTTCTGGTTGTATTTTCGGAAACCTCTCCTTAGGTTCTGGACAGTTTAAAAGCTTTGAAAAATATTTCGCTAGTTCTTCACAATTTTCCTTATTTGTTAAGGCCAGTTTACCATTTGATTTTCGGAAGCAGAGGTTCTGTGGACAGTACCCTTTAATGTGGTTTGCAAAGGTTTTATAGAAATCGTGTGTGTTGTAATTTTTAAAGTTGTCTTCTATCGATTTTAGTTGGTCATTTACATATTTCCGTTTGTTTTGCCGTAAAATCTTGGATGCTTGTTTGCGGACTTCAAGGAATTTCTTGTGGGTTTCTTCTGATTTGTTGCAATTGTAATTTTGAAACGCTTTTTTTCTCTCTTCTAGAGCGTCTTCACATTCCTGGTTCCACCATGGGTGTTTTGGTTTTTTACGTAGTGGGATTAGTTCTTTCGCTGTTTTGAGGATTTTAGTTCGAAATTTTGGCCACTCTTCTGCAGGTTGGTCTTCCCATTTTTCTGTGATCCTCGAATCTTTAATTCTGTGTAGGTCGAACTTCGGGATCACGGGTGTTCTCCTGTTACATTTCCTTTTAGGTGTGAATTTAATTTTAATTCTAGTTAAGTAATGGTCTGAATCAACATTTGCGCCTCTGCGCACTTGTACATCATGAATTTCTTTTTGGTACTCATATGATATTGCAATGTGGTCAATCTGGAATTCTCCTAGATGATGGATGGGTGATCGCCATGTTTTTTGTTTTTTGGGTTTTTTTCGTAATGAGGTTGACATAATTTTGAGATTGTTTTGTTGGCATAACTCCACAAATCGTACACCATTTTTATTTGTAAATTTGTGTGCGGGGTAGTCCCCTACTGTCTTCTTATATTTGCGGTCCTTGCCAATTTGTGCATTGAAGTCACCAAGCAAAATTTTCACATCCTCTGTTGGAATTTTTGACATCTCTGTTTCGAGTTCTTCCCAAAATCTTTCCGTTTTTTCGGGCTCTTTTTTGTTGTCCCCATTTGTTGGTGCATGTACATTGATGAAAGTGTAGTTTTTGTTTGCATGTTTAATTCTCATTGTCATAAGACGATTGTTGATGGGTTTTACATCCTTTACTGAATCTAGAACTTTTTTGTCCACAATAAAGGCCATGCCAAATAGTGCTGCTCCTTTACAAATTGTCTTGTTCGTTCCACTTTTGAAAATTCTGTAATTATTATAGTCTACTGTTTCTGAGTCCCTGAAGCGTGTTTCTTGTACGGCGAGGATTTGGATTTTCTGTTTAGTTAATTCTGTCGTGAGGTTGTGCAATTTTCCTGTTTGAATGAGCGTCTGAATGTTAAAGGTGCCAATGTAAGTATGTGTTTTCTGCGGTAGTTTACCAGAGCACTCCGACTTGCTCTCTCGTATAAGTCCAAGCTCCCCAGAATCCGAATGCTTGGTTGCCACTTTGCAGTGGGTGGATTGTCCACCTGGGGTAATTTTGTCTTTACTTGTACGAGTCATGTTTGCTTGTTATTTATTTTCTAGCTTTCGCTAGTGGTTTAGAACCAGGGATTGTAAGTTCCTGGAGCATGTTTGCAGCCGCACCTCCTGGTGGACAGACGCTGACCATACTGCCGCTTGTTCCAAGTCAGACGCAGCACGGGTTTTGGTTGTCATTTGGTCCGCGGGTGGTATTTTATTTCCCACCTACCCGGCATATCTGCCGAGCATTCCCCTATCCGCCACCTGGGGACGCGCCCGATGGGGGTTGGCAATCCCCTCACGGGGATTATTATTATTATTATTATTATTATTATTATTATAAATGGCAGTGCTGAGACACAAAGTACTGGCAGCCTGAAGTCTTCCACTTTTTGCTAGTCCACAGGTAAGGAGTCCAGCAATCAAGTGAGGTACAAATAGTAGGCCTCAGTGTAACGCACGCATTTTAAGTCAGTTGATTGTTCGGCCTGGTGAGGCGTCAGTGTAGCGCACGCATTTTAAGTCAGCTGATTTTTCGGCCTGGTGATCAGACCATGAATTTTTCAGTCTGCATTTTAACCTAGCCTTTCACGATGTAATGAATAACCAGAAATGACTAGAGCTTCGGATTCCAAGTTAAAATGTAGCAGCCCTTTCCCCCGTTGGATAACGGGAGCAGGTTATGGACATGCAAATCGCCGAAGGGGCGCACAATTGAAAGACGTTCCAGCCTTTGAGCCACACGAAATCATTAATATATTAAATGAGATGTAAGGTGTGGGTGGAGTAAGTGTCGCTAGAAAGTGGAGTGGTGCAAAGGAAGCATGTTTAGTAATAAGCCCTTGCCCGCATCTCGTGGTCGTGCGGTAGCGTTCTCGCTTCCCACACCCGGGTTCCCGGGTTCAATTCCCGGCGGGGACAGGGATTTTCTCTGCCTCGTGATGGCTGGGTGTTGTGTGCTGTCCTTAGGTTAGTTAGGTTTAAGTAGTTCTAAGTTCTAGGGGACTGATGACCATAGCTGTTAAGTCCCATAGTGCTCAGAGCCATTTGAACCATTTTTTAGTAATAAGCATCTACTCTCAATGTGGACAGTTAGCTTCCTTTTCTGAGAAGGAGCTGTTGGTAGCAAGCCAGCCGGTGTGGCCGAGCGGTTCTAGGCGCTTCAGTCTGGAACCGCGCGACCGCTACGGTCGCAAGTTCGAATCCTGCCTCGGGCATGGATGTGTGTGTGATGTCCTTAGGTTAGTTAAGTTTAATTAGTTCTAAGTTCTAGGGGACTGATGACTTCAGATGTTAAGTCCCATAGTGCTCAGAGCCATTTGAACCATTTTTTATTGGTTGCACTAGCGATGCACTGAGAACTGCTACGTCATTCCATAAAAAAGTGTTAAAAATAAACAATACCCAGCGTCTCACTGAAGCGTTAGTTTGTAGTTTAATAAACACACCCACAAAAACTAAATATCATTTATCTTCCGTCATTTTAAAAATGAAAGAGTTCAAAGAAAATTCTTTTCCATTCTGCAATATAATTAGGTGCCATTGTTGACAACGGTGGAGGGAGCGGTGGGGAATGGGGGGGAGTGGGGGGGAGGGGGGGGCTGGTGTGTACTAGCTAACATCTGTTTGCAATCGATGGTAACGATCTCAGAAACCTTGGGAACCACTGTATTAAATGTTGTCCAGAAATTTTAGTCACGTACAGCTATTTACAGAGCGCAGTCAAATTGTCTCCCGTATCTCTCTCTACCTGAAAAAGGAATGTGTAGACCATTATTAAATTTCCATCCAGCTCCAACAACATTTAATGCTAGGAACAGACGTGACACTACAAGCCAGTGTGGTTTTCGATGGAGCCGTGAGGCCTGACGTCTCAGGGGCACCACGAAGCACCTGGAAGTGCGTGTCGCTTGCGAGGCACGTGGAGACCCCAGAGACGCCTGGGCCGAGGTCGGCTGCCGGGACACAGAAGCCTCCAGCGGCGTCCGTCTCCTCTCCAGGCCGTCGGCTGTGGTTCGGCCGCCGCCGGCCGGACAGGAATTTCCAGTTTTTCGGCTGGCTCGTTCAAACAAACGGCCCGCGCCGAATTTATGGTTCCGTGCAGCGTTTTAACCGGTCCCGGGAATGCGCGAAGTCGGTTAACTGTGGCCCCAATCTAAATTGCATCTCTGTAAAAGTCCAGTTGACGCTGCACCGCCGACGGCCTGTGCATGCAAGCCGCATGTATAACTCTTCGGTCAGTTCAAAAAGAAAACGATTTAAGGATGTAGAAGGGAAAAAAAAGGAGACTCGGTCAGATAGGTGGCCGTACTTTATGAAGATTTCCTTCCCCATGACCGGCTTGGCGCTTTATTCACATTCTTCAGGAATTAACCAATATTCTTTTTCGTTGTTTTTCATGAGCTGTGGGACTTGAACGAAAAAATGTTATTCTCATTTAATCTGTTTGAGGGATCGTATTGTCAATAGCCTGTCCAACTAGAATGAACAGGAAACGATCTCGAGTTGAGGACGTATCTGTCACTTAATTTCGAATGAGTTGGCTTATAACATGGTATGAGTGATCACTAGAATGGTACAACATCAAAGACCACGGGTCTAAACCGTTATAGATTTACAGGGAATGTTTTCGCAATTGCGAATACGAAACACTATGGGCTGTATATTGGAAAGACAACAACGCAAACTTTTGCCGGACCGTGACTTGAACCTGGATTTCCCGCTTTATTCGAGCGGTCGACTTACTTTTGTTGTAAAAGCACGTCGTCGTGAGACACACCTATCTCCGATTATGCAACAAAAGTTAAAAAGATAGGGACATACTTTTACATGAGAGGAAGAAATAAACTGCAGAGTATCTGCGTAGGCGGCGTCCAATACGAGATCGAAGATCTGACATCGAAGATGCAGTGCAAAAATGGATAAAATTCAAAAAGCATTATACAATACGCCTTAGGCCAGAGTGTACCGAGCAAGGTAGTGAGTGATGGAAAGCCGTGTAAAAGTTACTACTACACCATCACAGGCTTAAGCAAACTCAAAATCTAGTTGACAGACAGTGGGTGGACGAAGCCAAAATGGTCCTAAGGAGAGCTAATCGAAAAACATTCAGTGAATTCAAAAGCTAAATTTTGCCAGACGATCCGACGAGACATGCTAAGAGGTTTTGGTTCTACGTTATCTCAGTTACTGGGCCGTAAACCTCTCTTCTGTCGCTCAGTGACTGTACTGACACCGAAAGGGAAGGAGACACAAACGCGTAATAGAAAATCACCTAAAACTGCCCAGTGGTGGAGACGCCACTGGATGAGATAAGAAACCTGTGGCATTCTACAGAGATTATGGGAAAGAATGTGCTCTCGTTTTAGCAACAGTTTAGGGTTTCCTAACTGCCGCAACGAATGGTAACTGGCGATTTTCATCAGATGTGTACTCCATCAGTCAGCCGTGAGCAGGCATCATCAAGTAGAGGACGTGCGGCTATAGTGTGTCAACGTTGTTGTGCCGCAAATCGATGTGGAGCAACATCAAAAAAATGTTCAAATGTGTGTGAAATCTTATGGGACTTAACTGCTGAGGTCATCAGTCCCTGAGCAACATCCCTACATCGAGTGTTCAAGTCATTCTGCAGAATGTTTTGGAGAGGAGAACGATGTGTGCAAAGTTTACCCCGCACATCTCGACTCCCGAACAGAAGCAACAACGCATGGACGTCTCCGTCACTTCACTGAAATGCAAATCTCGGAAAAAAAATTTCTGGAAAAAATCGTGACGGGGTGACGAGACTTGGTAAGGACGAACTTACCACAAAACGACGAGGTGCAGAAATTCACACGCAGGGTCAAATGACATTCAAGCCAATGCGACAGGCGAGTTGAACAACATCCAAAGTAAGGACTTTTCTGAGAGTTTCTCATGATTCTATAAACATTCTGTGCGTTGTAATCAAGTGGGGGAAGAGTATGTACGAGGGTGAGTAAAATAAAAACCTCAAATTTGTAATAACAAATCGAAATTTCGCGCGGTTATCTAGTAAGTTGGTAAGTGTGCTACAAACAGCGTGCAGAATGGCCTGTAGGTGGCAGCATAATGCAGATGCACGCATACCGGCGCAGTATCAGTATAAAGATGGCCGCCCCACTTGCGACTTGCACCAGGGAAGAAAAGTGTTCTGTTATTCGGTTTTTGCATATTGAAGGTGTGAAACCTATTGAAATTCATCGACGAATGAAGGTTCAGTACGGTGATGCATGTTTGTCACAGCAGCAAGTCTACGAATGGACTAGGAAGCTCGCAAATGGTGTGACTTCAGTGGAAGATGCTCCTCGTCCAGGTGAGGCACAACGAGTTGTCACTCCACAGAACATTGCAGCATTTGAAGCCATAGCGAAGGAAAACTTCCGAGTGACCCTGAATGACATTGCAGCATGTTTACAGATTAGTCATAGGTCAGCACACCACACTGTGCATGATGTGCTCCAGTTTCACAAAGTGTCTGCAAGATGGGTGCCACGGCAGCTGACTCCTGAAATGAGAGAACGACGTGTTGCTTGTGAAGAACTTCTTCGGCGCTTTGAACTAGAAGGTGATGGCTTCCTTGCAAGAATCCTAACTGGGGACGAAATCTGTGTTTTCCACCAACCGGAAACGAAGAGCGCGAGCAAGGAATGGCGCCATTCCTCATCACCAAAACCAAAGAAGTTTCGGATAAACCATCAGCAGGGAAGGTTATGCTCACTCTCTTTTGGGACGATAAAGGCGTCATTTTGGAGCATTACATGCCTAGAGGGACCACTGTCACCAGTGCATCATACACAGGTCTAAAAAACCATCTGCGGCTTGCAATCAAATCAAAGCGACGTGGATTGTTGTCAGCAGGTGTCCTTTTGCAACATGACAATGCAAGGCCCCACACTGCCCGTACAACAGTTGCAACAATCACAGACCTGCATTTTGAGTGTCGCCTCATCCACCATACTCACCAGACCTTGCCCTAAGTGATTTCCATATGTTTGGACCAGTCAAAGACGCAATGGGAGGAAAGAAGTTCCGTTCTGATGAAGAGGTACACCACGCGGTACATGAGTGGTTGCGCGGACTACCAAACGAATTTTTTTCTGAAGGAATTTATGCACTTTGTAAGCGCTGGAGGACTTGCATTGAGCATGGGGGAGATTATGTTGAAAAGTGGTACGGCTTTGTACCACTTCTGCACAATAAATAATATTTAAAAAAATATTTAAGGTTTACATTTGAGTCACCCTCGTAGCACATCTACAGCCCAAAAACCACCATCTTAACGTTTCTGAACTCTTACTAATTCAGTCTCTAAACTTTTTCGACCAACGGGGGCGGGGGGAGGGGGGGGGGGGTGGGACTCAACTGCTAAGGTCATCAGTCCCTAAGCTTACACACTACTTAACCTAAATCATCCTAAGGACAAACACACACACCCATGCCCGAGGGAGGACTCGAACCTCCGCCGGGATCAGCCGCACAGGCCATGACTGCAGTGCCTGAGACCGCTCGGCTAATCCCGCGCGGCGAAACATGATATTTCTTACGTCTGTTGCAGCCTTCTGATGATTGCCGTTTTAGGACGAAACTGAAAGATTTATATATCGTTACCATTTTATTTAAGCCTTAAAAACACAGAATGTGAATGAATATAACTTATTTTGCTTTTCACTAAAGGATCAATGTCTGGTTCCGAGTAATGCTAATTCTAAGACAAGCTTTTAAGTTAAAGTCTGCCAGTATAGTGAGCATCTGTAGATGGGTTTCGTTCTGTCCATTGCGACAAAAAAAGCAAGTACATGTAAGTCCAAACGTCGACATAATCGTAGCTGTAGACTTATAAAGTCGAGAAACCTTACATTGGGGAAACAGAAGTCCACAGACTAATTTTGCTATGAAACTAATCACGCTATCTAGCAGGAGCCGAGTTTCCAAAATATGTCACAGGTAGCGGCGGACAGGCCGATGTATCCTACTTGTGGAACACCCCGTCCACTACCTCCTGGTCTCCGTACAAATGTCAACACATTCCCTCTCCGTACAAGTGTCACAAACTCCTACGGGGCATATTGCTGACGTCGTCTGTTGTAGAATTATGGAAAGTAATTTATGCTTATACACTACAGTGTCCCTGCAGAACGAAAATCTTTTCCATGAAGATCAACATGGATTCCACAAACAGGGATCTTGGGAAACTCAGCTCTTTCTGTTCGTCGTTGAAATCCTGCGCGAGATGGGCAGATGCGATTACTTAGATCACGTGCTCCTGGACTTCCAGAAGGCCTTCGGTGCAGTTTGGCACATGGGGGCCCTTTCAAGTAGCGAAAGTTTAATTACAACCACATTGTATAAACGATCAATTGGATAACGTCGTAAGCTTCCTGAGGCTATTCGTGGACGATGCTGTTGCCTGTAGGAAGGTTGCAACGCCCAGGAACTTTGGCGAAATGCAGGAAGACCAGCAGAATTCGATGATTGGTGCAGCACCTGTTAGCGGAACCCGAACGTAAGAACATACAGCGTACTGCGCATAATTAAGATCAATATTTGTTCTGCAGTTGCTGTTGGCGACGAATCACTGGAAACAATAACTGCCGTAAAATACCTAGGAGTAACCGTCCGGAGTGGCCTAAAGTGGAAAGACCACATAAAACAAATTATAGGTAATGCAGACGACAGGCTGAGATTCATTAGAGAATCATAAGGAAATGTTACTTATCCACGTAAGAAGTGGAATAAAAGTCACTCGTTCGATCGGTTTCTTGATTACTGAAACTTCCTGACTGATTAAAACTGTGTGCCGGACCGAGACTCGAACCCGGGACTTTTGCCTTTCGCGGGCTAGTGCTCTACCATTTGAGCTACCCAAGCACGACTCACGAACCGTCCTCACGGCCTTAATTCCGCCAGTACCTCGTCTCCTCCTACCTTCCAAACTTTACAGAAGCTCTCCTGCGAACCTTGATTACTGTTCACTGGTTATGGGTCCTTAACAGGTTGGATACGTAGAAGAGATAGACAAGATCCAACGAAAAGAGACACATATTGTTACGGGTTCGTTTAGTACGCACGAAAATGTTACGGAGTTGTTTAACTAGCTCCAGTGACAGATGCTACGAGAGTGGTGTTACGCATTACGGAGACATTTAGTGTTGAAATTCCAGGAGCACGCGTTCCAAGGAGGGTAGAGTAAGATATTCCTTCCTCTCTCACATTTCGTCAAGTATTCACGAAGAAAAGCTTGGAGAAATTAAAGAAATGAGAAAAAAATTGTACGAAGTCGGTAATCTTCCGTGAGGTCGCTTGCGGAGTTTAGATGCAGATGTAGCTGCATTGAAAATGAAATTTCTCTGGGCAGACATGTAACTACGCCAATTAATGGTAGAGAGACAGTTATTTGTTTGATAAGAAGAATCGATCCAATGATCTAATCGAAGGTGCGTAGGTGAAGATAAAAGAGATGCAGATACAACATAAATGAGTGTAATTGTATTCAGTAATGCGTTGTAAAGTTTCGACCAGCACTTTATTCAATAGCGGATGTCTGACGGCAGATTGTGATGATACGGTATTGTCTTCTTATTCATCGAATGGCCCAGCTGTAAATCTGTCTTGTATTTATTCGCCAGTTTACATACTAGCGCTCTTGATGACGTCACTTCTCGCTACTTCTTCCCTGGGATTGTAATAGGCAAGTCAACGTTCTCAATAAGCATAAACAATTATTCAGGGTAAGAGCATTCTGAGATTATTCGCAGAACATATATTATCGTTGGATGACTGAAGTTAAGTACTAAGCGATGTGGACCGTATTTCTACATGGTGTTCTATATGGCACCTCTGTTTAAATGTGGATAAATGCTACATAATTACTATCAACAAAACTGTACTGGATTTCTAGATTAGTGGTAAATTTCTGGAGGAGGTCACATTGTATAACTTCCAAGGTGGTTACATCACGAAGTCATTAGAAATGGAACGAGCACGTGAAACACGTAACAGGGAACGGTTTATTTCTGGAGGATTATGTGAAAGTTTGGTGAATCTGTAAACGAAATCGCATTCATGATATTAGTGCGATTAATGCGGCAGTAATGCTCCACAGTTCGCAATCATCGTTTAGCTTGCATAACAACAGATGTCGTAGGTATTGAAACTTCCCGTTAGAAAAATTTATGAATTACTGTGCTAATAAACCCCTTACGTTATTTTATTTTTAAACAGCTCAGCAAAACTGAACGTACTCAGACATTTCTCTCTTTACTTATTCTGATCATCACTAAACTGACAAACAATAGTTTTAGCGCAACGCAATCTGACTTTCAATAATCCCTACAAAAGAATGGCCCTGACTAACAATAAACTATACCTTTCATGAATCACTTACCTCACAAAAATCTTCATACTCGAACTACTGCTATACAGCGATCGCCAATACTGCCAGATAAATAAAAGATTCTAACTACTGAAGTCACTAACTACTGATAGGCATAGTTAGCAAATGAAAGATTTTGATAGAGAACAAATAATGTATTTACCTTAATAGTGTTCAAAAGTCGTAATATATATATCAGTTCATGACATCCAGTCTTACAAATTTTCTGTCTCTGATGGACACACGTCCAGATCATCCGCTCTCAAAACTGCGCCATCTCTCTCCCCACATCCACCACTGCTGGCAGCTCACCTCCAACTGCGCAACGTTACGCGCTGTTAACAGCCAACTGCCCAACACTACAATAGCAAATTCCAACAATGCAAACCAGCCACAGACTGCACACAGCACAGTCAGTGATTTTCATATAGAGCGCTACATGGCGTTACCAACATAAAAACCTAAACGGCCTACTTACAGTATTTACAGACACGCAGATGCGTGACAGTAACACTCAGAAAAATTAAATGGTAACGTTCTTCTGACAGAACTCTGTTGTGTACATTTAGATAAACGGTATCTGAGGTAGATACAATTTTATTGATTCCACCGTGCATCTCGTGGATGAATCACAAGTACAAGGTAACAGAATGGCTGGCTCTGAGCACTATGTGACTTAACGTCTGAGGTCATCAGTCCCCTAGAACTTAGAACTACTTAAACCTAACCTAACCTAAGGACATCACACACATCCATGCCCGAAGCAGGATTCGATCCTGCGACAGTATCGGTCGCGCGGTTCCGGACTGAAGCGCCTAGAACCGCTCGGCCACTCCGGCCGGCAAGGTAACAGAGAGAGTGTATAAGATACGACAGGGAGTGGCTAGTATTTGTACAATATAGTCTCTTCCATACACTATAGTGTGGATGGTGAAACAGATATGTAAATTTCGGAGACACATTTAAATGTTTTATGTCTGAACAAAACTCTTCACCGTAGTTCAGGAAGAATGGTGACAAATACAACATTGCATGTATCCGGAATTTAGTGGAACCTACTTCTTTTTAACAAACAGAAGGAGATTAAGCTGTAACAACCTTCGACAGTGACGTCATTACATTTGCAGTACGAGGTCATATTCGACAAAAATGGAGCGCGAATTCCGATGTCATCATTTCAAAGGGTCATCCTTCAGCCCGTAAGTCGTACACTGATGATACAAAATGCCACTTTGTAATGTTGGTGGCACGTGTCACGATCAGGAAAGTATATAAGCGAACCAGAGACGAATGGGGCTCATTCTAGTTAAGGTACAAGCTCCATTCGGGAATATCCACTGACATAAGAAACTTGACAAATGGCAGATTGTCATGGCTCGACGGGTTTGAACGAGTACCTCGGAAACGGCGAAGCTGGTGGCGTGCTAATGTAGTGAACAACTATAGAAAATGCTTGAAGGATGATGAAACCACCAGCTGGCGACAAGGACAGTCGCACCTCTTTACCTAATATGGAGACTGGAGGCTTGCCCGTTCTGTAGATCCGGATAGGTGGCGATGTTTGGTAGATCTGATGACAGAGTACAATGTTGGTACAGACAAAATTTTTTCGGAGCACTCCGTTCAGTGGACATTACTGAATATGGGGCTCCACAGCTGACGACCAATGTACGTTTCCAAATTGATCCAACGACATCGTCATTTACGGTTGCAGTGGGCATGAGATCATTGACATTGGCCCATGGATGAATGGAAACGTGTTGCCTTGTCGGACGAAGCACTTTTCTCTGTCTGAATATGCCGTCGTCCAAGCGAATGCCAACAGGAAAAATGTACCGCATTACGGACTCAGGTCAGGGGTCCATTATTATGCTAAGGTGGATATTCACTTGGGCTTTCACGGCACCTGCTTCAGTAACTGAAGGTGCCAAGCCTACTGTGGACTACGTGAGCGTTGTTGCGGACAACCTGCATCCTTTCATGCTTAGTGTCTTCCCTGAGGGCGATGGCAGCCTCCAGCAAGATAACTTTGATGTGAAGGCATCTCCGCGCCAGAAACCACTGCCCAATAATCCAATAATTCGTTGGAACTGCGTGATCTGTTTGTAGATGTCTGTAGACATAAGCTGCCAAATACCTCCGGAAATCTACCAAAGACTTCTCGAGTTCCTGCCACATAAAACGTAAAATATATATATACAGGGCTATTACAAATGATTGAAGCGATTTCATAAATTCACTGTAGCTCCATTCATTGACATATGGTCACGACACACTACAGATACGTAGAAAAACTCATAAAGTTTTGTTCGGCTGAAGCCGCACTTCAGGTTTCTGCCGCCAGAGCGCTCGAGAGCGCAGTGAGACAAAATGGCGACAGGAGCCGAGAAAGCGTATGTCGTCCTTGAAATGCACTCACATCAGCCAGTCATAACAGTGCAACGACACTTCAGGACGAAGTTCGACAAAGATCCACCAACTGCTAACTCCATTCGGCGATGGTATGCGCAGTTTAAAGCTTCTGGAAGCCTCTGTAAGGGGAAATCAACGGGTCGGCCTGCAGTGAGCGAAGAAACGGTTGAACGCGTGCGGGCAAGTTTCACGCGTAGCCCGCGGAAGTCGACGAATAAAGCAAGCAGGGAGCTAAACGTACCACAGCCGACGGTTTGGAAAATCTTACGGAAAAGGCTAAAGCAGAAGCCTTACCGTTTACAATTGCTACAAGCCCTGACACCCGATGACAAAGTCAAACGCTTTGAATTTTCGGCGCGGTTGCAACAGCTCATGGAAGAGGATGCGTTCAGTGCGAAACTTGTTTTCAGTAATGAAGCAACATTTTTTCTTAATGGTGAAGTGAACAGACACAATGTGCGAATCTGGGCGGTAGAAAATCCTCACGCATTCGTGCAGCAAATTCGCAATTCACCAAAAGTTAACGTGTTTTGTGCAATCTCACGGTTTAAAGTTTACGGCCCCTTTTTCTTCTGCGAAAAAAAACGTTACAGGACACGTGTATCTGGACATGCTGGAAAATTGGCTCATGCCACAACTGGAGACCAACAGCGCCGACTTCATCTTTCAACAGGATGGTGCTCCACCGCACTTCCATCATGATGTTCGGCATTTCTTAAACAGGAGATTGGAAAACCGATGGATCGGTCGTGGTGGAGATCATGATCAGCAATTCATGTCATGGCCTCCACGCTCTCCCGACTTAACCCCATGCGATTTCGTTCTGTGGGGTTATGTGAAAGATTCAGTGTTTAAACCTCCTCTACCAAGAAACGTGCCAGAACTGCGAGCTCGCTTCAACGATGCTTTCGATCTCCTTCATGGGGACATGCTGCGCCGAGTGTGGGAGGAACTTGATTATCGGCTTGATGTCTGCCGAATCACTAAAGGGGCACATATCGAACATTTGTGAATGCCTAAAAAAACTTTTTGAGTTTTTGTATGTGTGTGCAAAGCATTGTGAAAATATCTCAAATAATAAAGTTATTGTAGAGCTGTGAAATCGCTTCAATTGTTTGTAATAAACCTATATATATATATAAATCAGTCTTAAGTAATAGGAGAAAATATTCGAAATATTAGAATATTGTTGAATATGCTGAAAATATGGGAATATTGTTCGCCGTCTTTTACCAGAACCTGGAAACTATTTCTGTGGGCAGCCAGAAAGCGATGGAGAACATACAGACCAAAGTTCCCAATCTGCAAGTCCACATTCTTGTGCAGCCTACTGAAAGAAATATTTCTATTCTCTATTTTGCTCAGTGGGATCAGGACTATGATTAAAAATGAGGATTTTGAGTTCTAGTTGACAGAAATATTTGGTTAAGTTTCACACGCTCAACATTGTAATATTCATTATGTTAATACTGACAATAAATGTCTATCAAAAATGGTTCAAATGGCACTGAGCACTATGGTACTTAACTTCTGAGGTCATCAGTCCCCTAGAACTTAGAACTACTTAAATCTAACTATGCTAAGGACATCATACACATCCATGCCTGAGGCAGGATTCGAACCTGCGACCGTAGCAGTCGCGCGGTTCCAGATTGTAGCTCCTAGAGCCGCTCGACCACTCCGGCCAGCTCTTTCTATCCTAAAGAGCACTATAGCACTATGAGAAGTTCACAGGCGGCCTCTACTTTAAGTTCCTATTAAATTGTCTTTCGCCCTGTCTTCCGATAATCAAAATAACTGCTCTCCACAAAAGTTGAATATAATTGTCGCCACTTGCCACGTGGATTTGTTAACGTTACTGGCGGCACACTAACAGTTACTTCTGCGAAGTCTAAGCGATCCGGGACGGTGACAGAACTCGCGAGTACACTTTCTATTATTACTGAAAATATGTGTTTTGTAACGGTCTGTCTCTGACGTCATCCGAGGCAGCGCGCACTCCGTCGTTTGACTGACGCGAATCGTACATTGGCTGGGTGCGAAGTGAAGCCTAGTCTGGCCTCTCGGGCTGTATTTACTATTTATATATGTGGCGCAGCGTACAGCCGAGGGAGCACCTGCTGTCATCCGCCCTATGCCCACGGGAGCAGCCTCTAAACGGCCGCTTTCTCGGACACATAATATTTTATAGCACTGTTGTGTATTAATTTAGAATCTTCGTAATTATTGTATGTATCTAGGCAAGTCAGTTAAAATAACAGAAAAAGTTTTACTTCACCTGCGTTTAAACTTTGCCGTCTAGAATTTTCAGAATGGAACTGACAGTAGAACCTCACCTCTGAACTACAATTTTAAGAGATCTTGTATTTGTTATTATTTACTTCCAGGCCTTGAAACTTGTTGTAGCTTTATTATTTAATAAATTTCATCACGTGCTGTAACCAAAACTTTCTAGCATTACTATAACATACTTAATCTACTACAAATAAGGACTTTTAAGTTCCAAAATTAGTTTTCTGCATATTACTCGAAAACTATTAGTGGTTACTCAATGGAGTCATAAAATTAATGTTTTTATGTTGAACTGAAGCTTCATACAAATTTTCATATTTCTATGTCTAATACTTAGGCGTCTTTAATTTTTCTTAAAAATGCGGATTCTAAACAAAATATTTCATTAGTCACGTTGAGACTTGTACCAGATAATTCTGACATACATCTGCACATTAATTTTTTAGTTTCTGGTTCATTTTTTAGCGCCAGTTATTTTTTCCTACTGGTCCTTAAAATTGCTACACCACGAAGATGACGTGCTACAGACGCGAAATTTAACTGACAGGAAGAAGATGCTGTGATATGCAAATGATTAGCTTTTCAGAGCATTCACACAAGGTTGGCGCCGGTGGCGACAACTACAACATGCTGACATGAGGAAAGTTTCCAACCGATTTCTCATACACAAAGAGCAGTTCACCGGCGTTGCCTGGTGAAACGTTGTTGTGATGCCTCGTGTAAGGAGGAGAAATGCGGTCCATCACGTTTCCGACTTTGATAAAGGTCGGATTGTAGCCTATCGCGATTGCGGTTTATCGTATCGCGACATTCCTGCTCGCATTGATCGAAATCCAATGACTGTTAGCAGAATATGGAATCGCTGGGTTCAGGAGGGTAAATACCGAACGCCGTGCTGGGTCCCAACGGCCTCGTATCGCTAGCAGTCGAGATGAGAGGCATCTTATCCTCATGGCTGTAACGGATCGTGCAGCCACGTCTCGATCCCTGTGTCAACAGATGGGGACGTTTGCAAGACAACAACCATCTGCACGAACAGTTCGACGACGTTTGCAGCAGCATGGACTATCAGCTCGGAGGCCATGGCTGCGGTTACCCTTGAAGCTGCATCACAGACAGGAGCGCCTGCGATGGTGTACTCAACGACGAACCTGGGTGCACGATGGCAAATCGGAATTTTTTCGGATGAATCCAGCTACAGTTTACAGCATCATGATGGTTGTATCCGTCTTTGGCGACATCGCGGTGAACGCACATTGGAAGCGTGTATTTGCCATCGCCATACTGGCGTATCACTCGGCGTGATGGTATGGGGTGCCATTCGTTACACGTCTCGGTCACCTCTTGTTCGTATTGACGGCACTTTGAACAGTAGACGTTACATTTCAGACGTGTTACCACTGGTGGGTCTACCCTTCATTCGATCCCTGCGAAACCCTACATTTCAGTAGGATAATGCACGACCGCATGTTGCAGGTCCCGTACGGGCCTTTCTGGATACAGAAAATGTTCGACTGCTGCGCCGGCCAGCACATTCTCCAGATCTCTCACCAATTGAAAACATCTGGTCAATGGTGGCCGAGCAACAGGCTCGTCACAATACGCCAGTCACTACTCTTGATGAACTGTGGTAACGTGCTGAAGCTGTATGGGCAGCTGTACCTGTACACGCCATCCAAGTTCTCTTCGACTCAATGTCCAGGCGTATCAAGGCCGTTATTACGGCCAGAGGTGGTTGTTCCGGGTACTGATTTCTCAGGATTTATGCACCCAAACTGCGTGAAAATGTAATCACATGTCAGTTCTAGTATAATATATTTGTCCAATGAATACCCGTTTATCATCTGCATTTCTTCCCGGTGTAGCAATTTTAATGGCCAGTAGAGTAGGGATTAATATTGACCTGATCTAGCTGAGATTTGTCAGTTTAAACATTTATATACTAAAGCACATGCCGACAAAGTTTGGAAGAGCAACTTTAACTTTTAATTTCGTTTTTAAATTATGGTGCAATACTTGTGTGCTACGCAAAGATAGGTTGTGATGACGTGGTCCTACTAGCAGTGAACTGGGGTGAGTCCCGGCACTCTCTCTCGCCTCTGTATCTCTCAAAAGATACAGCGCTTGTTTCGCCGCACATTACTTTCTGAAGGCGGACTAGCATAGGTGGTCATAACGTGTCCGCTCATCAGTGTAGGGCTAGATGGCGGGAAGGGGCTTGAACTCAGCTCATTTAGGAACCGCGTCCATTGTCATAGTCCTCGTGTCATGTACATCGATGTGGTTCCCTAGCGATGAAATATAACAGCAGTAGCACAATGTGGTCTTACATTCTACTATTTACATGGGTAGCATGCCTGTTGTGGTATCGTCCAAACATCACAGTACCACACCAGAGCCGGGAACTTGCATTGATACGACAGCAATTCGCAACGATGAATGGGAGACGCTGAAGATGACACGCCCTCTCTCTCAGCACAGCATCGCCCTTGCATGGAGGTCAATATAGAGCCGAGTATGGAAGAGTTCTGCCTAGATAGTAACCTCAGCTGAAGCAGTTAACACTAACGAGTAAGACTAAAGAATGATTCAAGTCCCATATAGGAATGTACTTTTGTAAATGATGAACATCGTATTTCAAAGCACAGCTTGTTAATTGCTGCATCAAGTGACGCCTTAGTAGTGAATGGCAATTGTAAATTATGACGCACTTCTATGGCAAAGGATTGTATCAAGTTATGTTACTCTTTTTATTCACTCATGTTGTTGTTGTTGTTCTATCCTGTGCAAGGTTCTTCATCTCCCAGTACCTACTGCAACCTACATCCTTCTGAATCTGCTTAGTGTATTTATCTCCTGGTCTCCCTCTACGATTTTTACCCTCCACGCTGTCCTCCAATGCTAAATTTGTGATCCCTTGATGCCTCAGAACATGTCCTACCAACTGGTCTCTTCTTCTTGTCAAGTTGTGCCACAAACTCCTCTTCTCCCCAATTCTATTCAATACCTCCTCATTAGTTATGTGATCTACACATCTGATCTTCAGCAATCTTCTGTAGCACCAACCACATTTCGAAAACTTCTATTCTCTTCTTGTCCAAACTATTTATCGTCCATGTTTCACTTCCATACATGGCTACACTCCATACAAATACTTTCAGAAACAACTTCCTGACACTTAAATCTATACTCGATGTTAACAAATTTCTCTTCTTCAGAAACGCTTTCCTGGCCATTGCCAGTCTACATTTTATATCCTCTCTACTTCGACCATCGTCAGTTAATTTGCTCCCCAAATAGCAAACCTCCTTTACTACTATAAGTGTCTTATTTCCTAATCTAATTCCCTCAGCATCACCCAACTTAATTCGACTACATTCCATTATCCTCGTTTTGGTTTTGTCGATGTTCATATTATATCCTCCTTTCAAGACACTGTCCATTCCGTTCAACTGCTCTTCCAAGTCCTTCTGCTGTCTCTGACAGAATTACAATGTCTTGGCGAACCTTAAAGTTTTTATTTCTTCTCCAAGGATTTTAATGCGTATTACGAATTTTTCTTTTGTTTCCTTTACTACTTGCTCAACATACAGATTGAATAACATCGGGGAGACTCTACAACCCTGCCTCACTCCCTTTCCAACCGCTGCTTCCCTTTCATGCCCCTCGACTCTTATAACTGCCATCTGGTTTCTGTACAAATTGTAAATAGCGTTTCGCTCCCTGTATTTTACCCCTGCCACCTTTAGAATTTGAAAGAGAGTATTCCAGTCAAGTCATGCAGTAGAGTGAAATCGTATTTCATATGTTGTAGTTCCAATGAGCCATCTCCTGAAGCACTCAGCGAATCCACAGCTATGGCCGAACGATTGTAGTTCCGTCTGGTCATAATACCTGTAATAAACCATAGTAGTAAATTTTTCAGTTAATATTGTCGTATACGTAAATTACAATCGTAAAAGCCACTGCACGGGCGGCAGCGACTGCCAGCTGGCCGCTTTACTCGTAGCGTCGCCCACGGGTGCCGCCGCTGACGTCACTGTTTACTCCCGTCAACTGCGACGCGGCAGCCTCGGGCCACCACCGCCGGTCGCGCCGTTTCGAGCTTACATCAGCCAATTGAGAGCATTTCCCCGAGTTCTATTTCTGTGTCTGGCCGCCGCTGTCGGGTTAGCCTTAACTGGCTGCGGGCGATCGCATTAAGTGGGGGCGAGCTGCCTGGCCCTGGGTTCAAGTGGGGACCCCGTTGGCTGGCGACCCGCAGATGGCTCACCACGGCGCGCGGAAGGTCCACGCCGATGTGGCGTGGTTATTATTATTATTATCGTATGCATCAATTACAGTAATACACATTTAGCAAAGCAAAGAAATATATATAAAAATGAGCATGTGAAATTATATATAGTACACAAGTGTTAAAACGGCTCAGACTACACTCGGATGTTGATGGACTCGATCCAACGGAGTGCCTCGTGGGATGCTTGATGGAGCTTCTCAGTGCCACCAGGGAAGCTTCTGATTGGACAGTCATTCACAATGTGGATCATTGTTTGGGCGTCACCACAGTCACACACACTGTCACTTGAAAAGCCCCACTTGTGCATGTTGTATTTGCACCTACCCTCTTCGGTCCGATATCTGTTTAACTGCACCCACACTTCCCTTGGTTGGTGGAAGCCTGGAACTGTTGGATTGTCTACAAGTTCGTGGTTTCGTGTTCTTGTAGCTTGCCACTCACGTTTCCACTGTGCGTCCTGGTCGAATCCTGTGGATAGCATTTGGACTCCTATTTCATATGCTGGTCTTCTAGATTTGAGGCGTTTCCTGGGCAGTGATAGCAAATCGTCATGAAGAGGTATCGAGTTTTTTTCAGAAACTTGCTGACAGAGGTTGTAAAGAGCAGCCTTTCGACGGAGGTCTGGTGGACAGATGTTTGAAAGCACTGGTAGCCAAGGGATGCTCCTCAGAGGACTGATTTGGTGGCTCCCCTTTTACTAGGGCCGAACTGTGGACTGATCTTTGCCAATGAAAGGCGATTAGAGAGGTGGAACAGGCTTACCTCAGTTTTAGAAACTTTTGGTCTCAGTCGCCATGTCTCAAAATACTCATAAATTTTAGTAAGGCTGTTTGTTAGGTGTTCTTCACATTCAGAAAGATCTTCACTCTGATATGAAATTGCCAGTTCATCTGCATATTGAAATTTTCGTCAGTTCAAATTTGGCAGGTCAGCTGAGTAGAGGTTGAATAACACTGGAGCAAGAAGAGAGCCCCGAGGTAATCCATTATTGAGTACCTGCCATCTGCTTTTTTCTTCTCCTTTATGTACTTTAAACCACCTATTACTTAGCATGTTACTTAAGAGGTTGCCTAAAGTTTTGCAAGGTATTGCTCTCAAAAATGTCAATAATAGGCCCTCACGCCACACTGTGTCATAAGCTGAATTGTGAGGCCCGGGGAACGGTGCTGATAATGGCAGGCGGTACTTGACATTCTTTCAATACTTCTCGTTCTCTAACCCAAAGGCAAGCATGCCGTCGAAGGTCAGACCCATTACATGGCCCATATTTTATTCATCAAAAATAGGCGAGATGGTAGTCGTGCAATAGGTATCCCATTTGGGTATAGTCGAGATAGGATTTCCATTTCCGTAATCTAACTTCAGGCCAAAAGAAATCTCACGAGCTCATCGGTGGTATGACACTAGTTGAAATACACTACTGGCCATTAAAATTGCTACACCAAGAAAAAATGCAGATGATAAACAGGTATTCATTGGACAAATATATTATACTAGAACTGACATGTGATTACATTTTCACGCAATTTGGGTGCATAGATCCTGAGAAATCAGTACCCAGAACAACAGCCTCCGGCCATAATAACGGCCTTGATACGCCTGGACATTCAGTCAAACAGAGGTTGGATGGCGTGTACAGGTAAAGCTGCCCACGCAGCTTCAACGCGACACCACAGTTCATCAAGAGTAGTGACTGGCGTATTGTGACGAGCCCGTTGCTCGGCCACCATTGACCAGATATTTTCAATTGGTGAGAGATCTGGAGAATGTGCTGGCCAGGGCAGCAGTCGAACATTTTCTGTATCCAGAAAGGCCCGTACAGGACCCGCAACATGCGATCGTGCATTATCCTGCTGAAATGGAGGGTTTCACAGGGATCGAATGAAGGGTATAGCCACGGGTCGTAACACATCTGAAATGTAACGTCCACTGTTCAACGTGCCGTCAATCTGAACAAGAGGTGACCGAGACACGTGTAACCAATGGCACCCCATACCATCACGCCGGGTGACACGCCCGTATGGCGATGACGAATACACGCTTCCAATGTGCGTTCACAGCGATCACGCCAAACACGGATGCGACCATCGTGATGCTGTAAACAGAACTTGGATTCAGTCGAAAAAATGACGTTTCACCATTTGTGCACCCAGGTTCTTCGTTAGTACACCATCACAGGCGCTCCTGTCTGTGATGCAGCGTCAAGGGTAACCGCAGCCATGGTCTCCGAGCTGACAGTCCCTGCTGCTGCAAACGTCGTCGAACTGTTCGTGCAGATGGTTGTTGTCTTGCAAACGTCCCCAACTGTTGACTCAGGGATCGAAACGTGGCTGCACGATCCGTTACAGCCATGAGGATAAGGTGCCTCTCATCTCGACTGCTAGTGATACTAATCCGTTGGGATCCAGCATGGCGTTCCGTATTACCCTCCTGAACCCATCGATTCCATATTCTGCTAACAGTCATTGGATCTCGATCAATGCGAGCAGGAATGTCGCGATACGATAAACCGCAATCGCGATAGGCTACAATCCGACCTTTATCAAAACGAAAACGTGATGGTACGTATTTCTCCTCCTTACACGAGGCATCACAACAACGTTTCACCAGGCAACGCCGGTGAACTGCTATTTGTGTATGAGAAATAGGTTGGAAACTTTCCTCATGTCAGCATGTTGTAGGTGTCGCCACCGTCGCCAACCTTGTGTGAATGCTCTGAAAAGCTAATCATTTGCATATCACAGCATCTTCTTCCTGTCAGTTAAATTTCGCGTCTGTAGCACGTTATCTTCCTGGTGTAGCAGTTTTAATGTCCAGTAGTGTATGTTTCCGGATCAATATGCCCGAGGCAAGAGTTTGAAGACATTGTGCGTTTATGTACAACTGCTCTTGCGTGAAAAGAGTGTATGAGTTGCTCGATGTATATACATAAAAGCATAGCAATCAACATCCCGAAGACTGATTTTGAACACCACAGAGCTTTACTGGGTATGGTCGTGTTGGAAGTGCTGTTGCGTTCTCTGTACTTTGGATTGACTTACCACGCCATTTACAGAGGGGAGCACACAGATTAACGTGGAAGCCTAGACACGGTGGAACTCGGCATTTTTGAAATCAACAAACATTGCCAGAGATGAAAGATGAGTGACTGACTCACCAGGGATCGGACCTGAACACACACAAATATATATTATATATACAGGGCGAGTCACATAAGACTTAACACACCTTTTATTTCGATACGGTTCCCGATATCGAAACGAGGTTTTCGGCAAGTGAGTCTATGCTCAGGAAAACGTAGTTTGGTGTTTAATAAAGAATCTGAACTCATGTATCGATTGAGATATTGGAGCTAGTTTGGTTTCTTAAACAGAATGATGGCCTTTTTTTAACGGATCCGAGTGTTCAAGGGACCAAACTGCTGAGGTCATCGGTCCCTAGACGTACACACTACTTAAACTAACTTACCCTAAGAACAACACACACACACACCCATGCCCGAGGGAGGACTCGAACCTCCGGCGGGAGAGGCCGCGCAGTCAGTGACATGGCGCCTCTAACCACGCGGCCACTCCGCGGGGCAATGGATCCGAAAGCGCTTGAAAATACGAGAACAGCGATATAGTGCTAGTTACTTTTGAGGTTTCAATTCTTCCTAAAAGTATTCGAAAAATGTTCTGAAATTGAAAAAACAGTCACCGAAAATCGGCTCTTGCCGCGCTACGTTACATGAAGCCTTTCGACTGTTTACTTGTCTGCACTGCAGAACTAGCAGGAATTGCGCTGTCTATCAGCAGGTCATTTCGGCTTCTACATTTCTTGCATGCAGTCAGGTGCATCAGTGAGGAGTAGATCGACATGCTACTTTTATACCGTGAGTGTCAAGAAAATGCTTCCAAAATGGTAATGGAAAATTGCCTGACGGAACTGTAGTTTTCCTAAGCCCCATTTGATGCACCAATAACTGTCACATGCCAGTGTTCATTATACAGAAACCGTAGCTAACCCTGCATCTGTGTCGTGTAGGAAATGTGGTTTAATCTGCTTAGCGTAGGCCTGTCTTGCTGTATATAACGAAGGAGACTCGCATGAGAGCTCTGCTTAGCCCAATGTCCGACTCTGGCGGCACTTATTTCCAATTTTAGGGCATTTCTCAGACTCGTTTGCGAAAAGATTCAACGTACTAACAAGTGCTATACCACTTTAATTATCTATCCAAGAATTATTGTACGCTGTTCCATTTGAAAACAAAATACTTATTTCAATATCTCGGTTCATACCAGAGTTCAGAATATTATCCGTATACAAAATTACGTGCCGCTCAACACATTATCGACAGCGGAAAACCTCGCTTTGCCATCGGAAACCGTTCAGGAAATAAAATGGAAATTACGTCTCACACGACTCAGCCACTATATAGCTACTAAAGAAAACAGAAAAGAAAAGTCAGCGCACCACGTAGGAATTATCCAAATGGAACGAAAGTCGGTAGATGTAATTTACTTGCACATAAAAAACAATGATTACAGTTTCAGAACAACTGGATGATTTACTCAAAAGAAAGAGTTCCGCAAACTGAGCACGTCTATAGCTCGTTGGTCCACTTCTGACCCTCATGCCAGCTGTTATTCTGAGACAGAGTTGTTGGGTGTCCTCCTGAGTAACATCGTGCCAAATTCTGTCCAATTCGTGCGTTACATCGTCAAAATCACGAGCAGGTTGGAGGGTCCTTGAACGTTTTTCCTAGACAGTTCTAGATATTGATTCCGGCGGACGACGGTTCTAAACCATGTTCAGTCATCCAGATTTAAGTTTTCTGGGATTTCTCTAAATCGTTCCAGGCAAATACCGGGATGGTTTCTTGAACGGTCACGGCCGATTTCCTTCCCCATCCTTGACATCATCCGAGCCTGTTGAAACGTCCCCTTAGAACGATTATACATGACTGTGCTTAAACTGACACACAATATTTTTTAGCGCAACGCAATCTGACTTTCAATAATCCCTACAAAATAATTAATATACCTTTCACAAATCACTTACCTCACAAAAATCTGAGAAAACATAAACAGCCTACTTACACTGTCTCCCGTTTCTAATGATCTCGATGTAATGGGACGTTAAACGCAATTTTCCTTCCTTCCTTCTAGATCTGAAGAAAGGTTTCGCAAAAGACACAGTGTGCTGTGAGTATTTTATTATATGTTATATACCTCTTATCTGTATTGAAAGTGATGCTAGCATATCTTTTATGGAACAGTGTACTGTAAATATAAATAAAGTGAAAAACAATACCTTGTTTTAATTTTAAAAATCCAAGGTTGTGTAATACATGTGTGTAAAAAATGGTTTAAATGGCTCTGAGCACTATGGGACTCAACATCTTAGGTCATAAGTCCCCTAGAACTTAGAACTACTTAAACCTAACTAACCTAAGGACATCACACACACCCATGCCCGAGGCAGGATTCGAACCTGCGACCGTAGCAGTCCCGCGGTTCCGGACTGCAGCGCCAGAACCGCTAGACCACCGCGGCCGGCACATGTGTGTATAACATAGCTAAGAGAACTAATTAACCTGTAGTACATGCGTTGATTTATGTTTTATCCCTGTTTGGGACACTTATTTCCATATACTCAATGATTTTCTAAATGTTATAAATGTCCCGGTTTCCATAAAATATGCTCTTATATTTGCAAGTGATTTGGGGAAATGACTTATGCACCGTTAGTGTGCACTGATTTACTATTGCAGTATATAAAAAATACGTATTGCATAAATGATCAAGTACAGTATTTCGGCTCCTTAGAGCATTTTTGTTGTTGCGTCGTTACAACAATAAGAAAATGTATGTCTTCCTCATCGGGCGCGTTTCGCTTTATTGAAGCAAAGCATCAGAGGTTGTAATTTCTGCTTGGTTTTACGCATACATCCGTAAAAGCTGTCTGCTAACGCGTCTTTGGTTTCTTTCTTCGTTAGACACTGATAACTAATTTTACGCTGCTTTGCAGAACTATGCATTTTTTACGTTCATCACAGCAAAGTTTCGTGCCCCAGTGATCACTGTTTATTTGTGCAAAAATATATAAAAACAAATCACAATTATCAGTGCCTAACTAAGAAAGAAATCAAACAAATGCTAAAAGACGACATTTCGAGATCTAGGCGGAAAACCAAGCAGAAATTCCAGCTCTGATTATACTGTACTTCAACAAAGCGAAATGTGTCTGGTGAGAAAAACACGGATTTTCTTGTTGTTGTAATGACGTAGCAAACATACCCTCCGGAATTGTAAAGAAATTACGGACAATATGGACACACACATGAACAGTATTTTGGTTTTTTTATCGCGGTTGGGGTAATTACTGATACTTTTCGACGCACCACTTCTTTTACATGTTAGGGCAATCTTGTTATTTTATTGTTGCTATGTGCTGCATGACATTTGCAAAGAAGTAATTTCTTTGTAGCAGGAGAAATCACCTTTATTACGAAACACATTTCAGTATGATGATTCGGGAATCAAACATCGTGATGAACGCTAGACTTACGCCCTTCACCTTCTAATTTAATGAGTATTGCTTTTCTGTAGTTTAAGGAAATGCGTTTTTCGTTAAGCCCATAAGAAATTCACACAAAGACATTAAACCATCATCAGTGCAGTAAGGCCACGTTGGAAACAGTACCAGTATAACTAATTTTTCTTAAGAAAAGGAAAAGATTACGTTAGAGTATGATCATATAGATGGAATTTTACAGGATCGCTGAGGATATTAAACACATAACGTGGAAACATATCTGAAAGAAGTCCCGTCAAATATTGGACGTAAGAAGAATGTGTGGCAAAAATTTCTGACCACACACGTTACACATAGAAAGTTATATTCTGTAGAACTGTGTTGGGAAACGCTTTTTTTGCAAGAGAGAATTCATCTTCTACAATACTTCGTCGTACTTAAGTCGTGAGAAACACACAGAAACAGTGCGTACCAGCGGACTATGAGAAAAATTTTCTTAGATAAAGTACTAAAGAAGCCTTCCGTTACCAAAGACACACAGATCAACTCACTGTTGTACCGAATCCCCGAATCTTACAGCCAACCAGGCAGTCTACACATTTTCCATTGCACTGAGAACCAGAAGCATGTTATGAGTTACTTCTAATATAAATAAAAATGAACACATTTCATATTCGTTCATGAGCACAACAACAGAGACAAGTTACAAGAAGGCAGTTTCAAACAAAGAGGATTAGCAAAAGTGGACATGAGAGAAGGGATGTAAGAGGGGCGCCAGTATCCCCTACTTCTTGTAGTGGAGTTCAGAGATGTATAAGGCACCCACCACGACCCAATAAGGGTCTAGTGCTTTTAGGTCCAAGAGACTTAGAAACCAGGAAACTGGGCATGTGCCACTAAATCTGGCATTTCGAAACCTACAGGCATTTAGAAAGAAGTGAGGGGCAGCTCTATCGTACACGAAGTTTCGTCGCTCTGATGGACACGACTTCTGCAAGACCAGGCAGTGTATTCCCTAACAAAATATTGTAGGTTCCTCCGTTGGGCTTTTGTCAGCAATGATGCCAATCTAAACACTGACAAAAACTCTTTGCTGATAACGTACGTGAAGTTACGTGAGGACTCATGTCGTCCTATAGGTGCTGATTGTGTAAATTTAGAGGCTGATCACGCTAAAACTATGCCTTGCTTCGTAGAAGTGTATACCCTTTACTCGGTCAACAGCTGCACTTGCAGCTACTTGCCTTCGCTGACACCAGGGTCGTCGTCAACAGCCCGGAGAACTGCCACGTCCACTTGCGCTATCGTGTTTCTAGGCCACTCCCAGTCGCGCATAGCAGCCTTAAATCCCCTATGCACCCTGTGTGGGTGAGCAATGCTTCAAAAATTCTCCTGTCGGTGCACTTTCGCTTTGTAAATCTCTCCCTGTCCATACGTTTCAGCGGCACTCAGATTACTCCAATAAGGCCATGGACCATCTCCACATTTGAGTATACTTACCTTTCACTGAATCAGAAAGGAAGGGATGAACAGTAGCAGATAGCTATGTCCACGATATTCCTCAGGAACACATCCAACAACTGTGCCAATCAACGCCAAGCAGAGCAAGTGCTTGCTTAAGGTCAGAGGTGGACCAATGAGCTATTGACGTGCTCAGTTCGCGTTCGCGGAACTCTTTCTTCTGAATAAACCATCCAGGTTTTCTGAAACTGGAATAATTTTTTTTATGTACACGTAAATTGCATCTACCGACTTTCGTTCCATTTGGATAATTCCTACGTGGTCCGCTGACCTTTTTTTTTTTTTTTTTTTTTTTTTTTTTTGTCTATATAGAGGCTGAGTCGTGTGAGATGAAACTAGCATTTTATTTCCTGTACGGTTTCCGATGGCAATCGAAGTTTTCCGCAGTCGATAGTGTGCTGAGCGGCACGTAATTGCCGGCCGCGGTGGCAGTGCGGTTCTAGGTGCTTCAGGCTGGAACCGCGAGACTGCTACGGTCGCAGGTTCGAATCCTGCCTCGGGAATGGATGGTTGTGATGTCCTTAAGTTAGTTAGGTTTAAGCAGTTGTAAGTTCTAGGGGAATGATGACCTCAGAAGTTAAGTCGCATAGTGCTCAGAGCCATTTGAGTCTAAAGTCAACACAAGCAATGAAGTCAATCACATGCAACATAACATTCAAAAAACACATTGAGCCTAGCCAGACGAAGCAAAACCAGAATTTTGCACATTTCATTTAAGGAAATGGTATGCTGCTGGTTGATTCTGTTTCTATGTTTCGCGCTATCAGAGTACTGTGAGAAGTTCTGGCACCAAATTAAAGCACTTCCTGAGCCATGTCCACATCACATGCTTCCTCTCTGTGAGAAGAATGTGTCCTGACTGTTTGGAAGCACATTTTTGGTCTGAAAGCACAGAAATCTAGGAGAAGGTATAATACTAATGATATCTTATGGTTACAGCGTAAGTGTGACTATTTAGGTTAGTGAAAAATTAAAACAAGTCTCATGAGATACGTATGGGGCTGCGTCACTGCTTTCACAAAATATCAGAGCTACAGCAAATACAACGCTACGGCTCGGCTCTCGCTTGTTTACACGCGGCGTCGCTTAATATCCCATACTTCAGGCCGAATGTTCAGATAACAGCAAACGAGAGAGCACGAGTACATAAGTAAACATGATTGCGCCTAATTACTAGCGTAACAAAAACCGCAGCAGCAGTAAAATTAATGGCTCATAAAAAAGGGAGAAACGGTTTCTCCTAAATTACAGGTTAAGCGGCGTGATTTATGTGGGCGCCAATTGAAAGTAAGCGCGCCCGATGCGAGCCGCCTGATGTGTAATTAATCAATTTTCGCGGCCGGCTGCCGCGTGGTGCCGCGCGATCCTCTGCCGCGCGCCTGCTTGCCTTGCTGCCGCGGCCAGCTGTGTTTCTGCCAGCGCACAGCCCTCTGACTCACAGTGGAACGCTGTAAACAAACCGTGGCCACAAAAAAAGAGAGAGAAAACAGCGGGGCATATAAAGGACGCATAGCGTGGCGTGGTCTGCCTTTCCCACGCACAGTTAAGCGTCGAAGTCAGGCGGTCGCGCCCCTACTCTGGGTGAGATAGCGTCCACCGAACGACTTTCTAAATATAAGGAAGACCCACAGGAGAGGAATCCAAGTGGGACAAACATTTGCGGAAGGTGTATCGCAAACTACACTTATCGCCTTGAAAAAATATCAAGCTATGATAGTAAATCTTTGTGTTCTACTTCCACATACGTACTCCGTAAGCCACCTTATGGTACAGCGCAGAGGGTACCTTGTAACACGGCTACTCATTTCCTCACTACATGCACTACATAAGCTCAGTGGTACCACCTGGGGAAGCTCTGCTGACTGTCTGCGTTCCGGGGGCTATCTGATTTGGTGAAGACTGCCAGTCTCGCTAGCGGGATGAAAGCAGAGCTCACCATCTGCAGCATCGTCGACAGGACTGACTGCGGACCTTTGGTACAGAGCCGAGTGGAGGGTCTGAATCAGAGGCTGAGACGGTTCTGCGACCGTGTGAGCTGCAGATTCCTCGGCTTGCGCCATAGGGTGGTGGGGTTTCGGGTTCCGCTGGATAGGTCAGGAGTCCACTACACGCAACAAGCGGCTACACGGGTAGCAGGGGTTGTGTGGCGTGGACTGGGCGTTTTTTTTAGGTTAGATGGCCTCGGGCAAGTACAGAAAGGGCAACAGCCTCAAAGAGTGCGGGGCAAAGTCAGGACATGTGGGGACCAAGCAGCAATCGGTATTGTAATTGTGAACTGTCGAAGCTGCATTGGTAAAGTACCGGAACTTCAAGCGCTGATAGAAAGCACCGAAGCTGAAATCGTTATAGGTACGGAAAGGTGGCTGAAGCCAGATATAAATTCTGCCGAAATTTTTACAAAGGCACAGACAGTGTTTAGAAAGGATAGATTGCATGCAACCGGTGGTGGCGTGTTTGTCGCTGTTAGTAGTAGTTTATCCTGTAGTAAAGTAGAAGTGGATAGTTCCTGTGAATTATTATGGGTGGAGGTTACACTCAACAACCGAGCTAGGTTAATACTTGGCTCCTTTTACCAACCTCCCGACTCAGCAGCATTAGTGGCAGAACAACTGAGAGAAAATTTGGAATACATTCCACATAAATTTTCTCAGCATGTTATAGTCTTAGGTGGAGATTTCAATTTACCAGATATAGACTGGGACACTCAGATGTTTAGGACGGGTGGTAGGGACAGAGCATCGAGTGACTTTATACTGAGTGCACTATCCGAAAATTACCTCGAGCAGTTAAACAGAGAACCGAGTTTTGGAGATAACATCTTGGACCTACTGATAACAAACAGACCCGAACTTTTCGACTCTGTAAGTGCAGGGAATCAGTGATCATAAGGCCGTAGCAGCATCCCTGAATATGGAAGTTAATAGGAATATAAGAAAAGGGAGGAAGGTTTATCTGTTTAGCAAGAGTAATAGAAGGCAGATTTCAGACTACCTAACAGATCAAAACGAAAATTTCTGTTCCGACACTGACAATGTTGAGTGTTTATGGAAAAAGTTCAAGGCAATCGTAAAATGCGTTTTAGACATGTACGTGCCGAGTAAAACTGTGATGGACGGGAAAAACTCACCGTGGTTTAACAACAAAGTTAGGAAACTACTGCGAAAGCAAAGAGAGCTTCACTCCAAGTTTAAACGCAGCCAAAACCTCTCAGACAAACAGAAGCTAAACGATGTCAAAGTTAGCGTAAGGAGGGCTATGCGTGAAGCGTTCAGTGAATTCGAAAGTAAAATTCTATGTACCGACTTGACAGAAAATCCTAGTCTTACGTTAAATCAGTAACTGGCTCGAAACAGCATATCCAGACACTCCAGGATGATGATGGCATTGAAACAGAGGATGACACGCGTAAAGCTGAAATACTAAACACCTTTTTCCAAAGCTGTTTCACAGAGGAAGACCGCACTGCAGTTCCTTCTCTAAATCCTCGCACAAACGAAAAAATGGCTGACATCGAAATAAGTGTCCAAGGAATAGAAAAGCAACTGGAATCACTCAACAGAGGAAAGTCCACTGGACCTGACGGGATACCAATTCGATTCTACACAGAGTACGCGAAAGAACTTGCCCTCCTTCTAACAACCGTGTACCGCAAGTCTCTAGACGAACGGAAGGTTCCAAATTATTGGAAAAGAGCACAGGTAGTCCCAGTCTTCAAGAAGGGTCGTCGAGCAGATGCACAAAACTATAGCCCTATATCTCTGACGTCGATCTGTTGTAGAATTTTAGAACATGTTTTTTGCTCGAGTATCATGTCATTTCTGGAAACCCAGAATCTACTCTGTAGGAATCAACATGGATTCCGGAAACAGCGGTCGTGTGAGACCCAACTCGCTTTATTTGTTCATGAGACCCAGAAAATATTAGATACAGGCTCCCAGGTAGATGCTATTTTCCTTGACTTCCGGAAGGCGTTCGATACAGTTCCGCGCTGTCGCCTGATAAACAAAGTAAGAGCCTACGGAATATCAGACCAGCTGTGTGGCTGGATTGAAGAGTTTTTGGCAAACAGAACACAGCATGTTGTTCTCAATGGAGAGACGTCTACAGACGTTAAAGTAACCTCTGGCGTGCCACAGGGGAGTGTTATGGCACCATTGCTTTTCACAATATATAAATGACCTAGTAGATAGTGTCGGAAGTTCCATGCGGCTTTTCGCGGATGATGCTGTAGTATACAGAGAAGTTGCAGCATTAGAAAATTGTAGCGAAATGCAGGAAGAGCTGCAGTGGATAGGCACTTGGTGCCGGGAGTGGCAAGTGACCCTTAACATAGACAAATGTAATGTATTGCGAATACATAGAAAGAAGAATCCTGGTAGCAGTTACTTGTAAAATATCTGGGAGTATGCGTGCGGAATGATTTGAAGTGGAATGATCATATAAAATTAATTGTTGGTAAGGCGGGTACCAGGTTGAGATTCACTGGGAGAGTCCTTAGAAAATGTAGTCCATCAACAAAGGAGGTGGCTTACAAAACACTCGTTCGACCTATACTTGAGTATTGCTCATCAGTGTGGGATCCGTACCAGATCGGGTTGACGGAGGAGATAGAGAAGATCCAAAGAAGAGCGGCGCGTTTCGTCACAGGGTTATTTGGTAAACCTGATAGCCTTACGGAGATGTTTAGCAAACTCAAGTGGCAGACTCTGCAAGAGAGGCGCTCTGCATCGCGGTGTAGCTTGCTGTACAGGTTTCGAGAGGGTGCGATTCTGGATGAGGTATCGAATATATTGCTTCCCCCTACTTATACCTCCCGAGGAAATCACGAATGTAAAATTAGAGAGATTCGAGCGCGCACGGAGGCTTTCAAACAGTCGTTCTTCCCGCGAACCATACGCGACTGGAACAGAAAATGGAGGTAATGACAGTGGCACGTAAAGTGGGCGCTGTGGTTAGACACTGGACTCACATTCGGGAGGACGACGGTTCAATCCCGCCTCCGGCCATCCTGATTTAGATTTTCCGTGATTTCTCTAAATCGCTCCAGGCAAATGCCGGGATGGTTCCTTTCAAAGGGCACAGCCGACTTCCTTCCCCGTCCTTCCCTAATCCGATGAGACCGATGACCTCACTGTCTGGTCTCCTTCCCCAAACAACCTAACCATCATCACGTGAAGTGCTCTCCGCCACACACCGTTTGGTGGCTTGCGGAGTATAAATGTAGATGTAGATGTTAACTGGCATCAGTCTTGTGTACTCTGCTGCCGAGTACTGTGTACCTGTATGTTTTGAAAGTGTACTTGTGAAGAAGGTGGACACAAAACTTAACGACACAATGCGCTGCATTACTGGTTCCATCAAATCAACCCCATGCCACTGGTTAGCTGTACTGAGTCACATCCCTCCACCTCACTTAAGGTGGAAACTAGCTTTACTGAGGGAGGCCAAGAATATCTCTGCATCACCTTCTCTACCACTGCACCAGGAATTGTCATCCGCCACAGCAACGATTGCGATCAAGAAGACCAGCAACTGTTACTGTAGGACAACTCATCGCGGATAGTTTTGATCTAAATGAAAGCTGGAAGCATGAATGGTCAACAAAAACATTGGGAACTAGAGCCCATTACCTTGATCCCACAAAGAAGCCAGAAGGTTTTGACCTACCGAGGAAACTTTGGTGCCGCCTCAACAGGTTAAGGACTGGACATGGTTGTTGTAGCTACTTCAGGTACAAATGGGGCTGGATCATTTCACCAATGTGATAATGTAATCAAGAAGAGCAAACAATTGAACATTTAGTCCAACGCTGGTCACTTCATATATACCCTGGAACTCCCTATGACTTGTTCACTCTCACACCCAGCTTAATTAACTGGTTGAAAAACACGGAATTTAAGGTTTAATCTTATGTATATTGTATAAAATCATGTGCCTTATATCAACTGTATATTGTATAAAAACACCATACGATTAAATAAACAAGTTTCCTCCCCCGTTCCAGGCGCAAAGAGAACGAGGAGAAGACGACTGTCTATATACCTGCGTACGAGACCTAATTTCTCTTATGGTAATTTCGTGGTCCTTACATGAAATGTACTGCGGCGGCAGTAGAACTGTTCTCCGTCTGTCGGAAATGCTAGTACTCTAAAGTTTCCGAACATTGTTTTGGAGAATAAACTTCTTCCTTCCAATGATTCCTTGTGGAGTTCATGCAGCATTTTCGTAATAGTCACTTGTTGATCGATTGGTCGAACATATCAACAACAAATATAGCGGCTCGTCTCTGAATTAGTCGATGTCTTCCTTTAGTCCCGTCTAGTGGGGCCCCCGAACACTCGAGCAGTACTCAAGATTGGGTAGCACTGTGGCATCGCCCAAATATCGCAGAGCAGCACCGAAGTCAACAACGCACATCAACACCAGAGACATTAGCGATGTCTCACTGCAATCCTCAGTGACGAATGGGAGACGCTGAAGAGGACACGCCCACTCTCTCTGAACAGCAGCACCCGCACACGGAGATCAATATAGAGGCGATCATGGCTACGTTCTGTCTCATTCTGTGATCTCAACCGAAGCAGTCAGCATCATAGACAAGGGCTATGCTGTTATTCAGGTCTCAGATGGAAATATACTTTTGTAAAAGTTGAACGTTATACTTCAAGAAAAGGGTCCGTTATTTAGTGCACCAAGTGATACCTTAAAAGCGACAGCTGCAAATTACAAAGTCCTCCTGTGGCAAAGAATTGCTTCAACTTAAGTAAATCTTTTTATCATTCGTGTAATACACTAGTTAAGATCAGTCATCTCCCCGAGCAATCAAAGAGCCCCCAGTAATGCCTGGATGATTTTAGTTTCATCTGGTCGTAACATATACTCCTGGAAATGGAAAAAAGAACACATTGACACCGGTGTCTCAGACCCACCATACTTGCTCCGGACACTCTGCGAGAGGGCTGTACAAGCAATGATCACACGCACGGCACAGCGGACACACCAGGAACCGCGGTGTTGGCCGTCGAATGGCGCTAGCTGCGCAGCATTTGTGCACCGCCGCCGTCAGTGTCAGCCAGTTTGCCGTGGCATACGGAGCTCCATCGCAGTCTTTAACACTGGTAGCATGCCGCGACAGCGTGGACGTGAACCGTATGTGCAGTTGACGGACTTTAAGCGAGGGCGTATAGTGGGCATGCGGGAGGCCGGGTGGACGTACCGCCGAATTGCTCAATACGTGGGGCGTGAGGTCTCCACAGTACATCGATGTTGTCGCCAGTGGTCGGCGGAAGGTGCACGTGCCCGTCGACCTGGGACCGGACCGCAGCGACGCACGAATGCACGCCAAGACCGTAGGATCCTACGCAGTGCCGTAGGGGACCGCACCGCCACTTCCCAGCTAATTAGGGACACTGTTGCTCCTTGGGTATCGGCGAGGACCATTCGCAACCGTCTCCATGAAGCTGGGCTACGGTCCCGCACACCGTTAGGCCGTCTTCCGCTCACGCCCCAACATCGTGCAGCCCGCCTCCAGTGGTGTCGCGACAGGCGTGAATGGAGGGACGAATGGAGACAGTCGTCTTCAGCGATGAGAGTCGCTTCTGCCTTGGTGCCAATGATGGTCGTATGCGTGTTTGGCGCCGTGCAGGTGAGCGCCACAATCAGGACTGCATACGACCGAGGCACACAGGGCCAACACCCGGCATCATGGTGTGGGGAGCGATCTCCTACACTGGCCGTACACCACTGGTGATCGTCGAGGGGACACTGAATAGTGCACGGTACATCCAAACCGTCATCGAACCCATCGTTCTACCATTCCTAGACTGGCAAGGGAACTTGCATGTATCCCGTGCCACCCAACGTGCTCTAGAAGGTGTAAGTCAACTACCCTGGCCAGCAAGATCTCCGGATCTGTCCCCCATTGAGCATGTTTGGGACTGGATGAAGCGTCGTCTCACGCGGTCTGCACGTCCGGCACGAACGCTGGTCCAACTGAGGCGCCAGGTGGAAATGGCATGGCAAGCCGTTCCACAGGACTACATCCAGCATCTCTACGATCGTCTCCATGGGAGAATAGCAGCCTGCATTGCTGCGAAAGGTGGATATACACTGTACTAGTGCCGACATTGTGCATGCTCTGTTGCCTGTGTCTATGTGCCTGTGGTTCTGTCAGTGTGATCATGTGACGTATCTGACCCCAGGAATGTGTCAATAAAGTTTCCCCTTCCTGGGACAATGAATTCACGGTGTTCTTATTTCAATTTCCAGGAGTGTATATGTACAGTATCTCCTTTACAGATGAACGACATTTTCCTAAAATTCTCCCAATAATCCGAAGTTGACCATTCAGTACTAACGTCCTTAAGGGCTCGTTCCATTTCATATGGCTTTGCATTGTTATGCATAGATATTTAATCGATGTTACTGTGTCAAGCAACAGACTACTATGATTGTAGTCGAATCTTACGGGATTGTTTTTCTTACTCATCTTACATTTTTCTACCTTTAGAAACAGCTGCCATTCATCACACCGACTACAACTATTGTCTAAATCAGTTTGTATCCTCCAAAGTCACTAAACGACACCTTCAGGGGTGTACACCATAGCTTCATCACCAAACAGCAGCAGAATGCTGCTCACCTTGTTCGTCAGATCATTTGTAACTAATTTATGTACACAGAAGATAAGAGGCGTCCTATCATACTTCCCTTGGGCGCTCCTCATGATATTGTCTCTAATAAACGTGCCGTGGAGGACAACGTCCTGGGTTCTACTACGTAAGAACATTTGGAGTCTCCCACGAACCTGGGAACCTAATCCATACGCTCGCACCTTCGTTAACAGTCTGCGCTGGGGCACAGTGTCAAACGCTTTCTGCGAATTTTGGAACATGGAATCTGCCTGTCATCCTTCATCCATGGTTCTGAGGATATAATGTGAGAAAACTGCAAGCTGAGTTTCGCGCGAGCTGTGCTTAGCAAAGCCGTGCTGATTTGTGGGCGGTAACTTTTCCGTCTAAGGGAGATTTACTGTATTCGAAGTAACAATATTGTCAAGAATTCAGAAGCAAACGTATGTTAAGGATGTTGGTCTGTAGCTTTGAGAGACCCTACTTTCAAAGAAATACAGGAGGCACCTTCTCTATCTTCCAGTCCCTTGCCGGCCAGAGTGGCCGAGCGGTTCTAGGCGCTACAGTCTGGAACCGCGCTACCGCTACGGTCGCAGGTTCGAACCCTATCTCGGGCATGGATGTGTGTGATGTCCTTAGGTTACTTAGGTTTAAGTAGTTCTAAGTTCTAGGGGACTGATGTCCTCAGCAATTAAGTCCCATAGTGCTCAGAGCCATTTCAACCTTTTTCCAGTCTCTTAGCATTTGGCGCTGGGCGAGAGATTCACGATAAATGCAACATAACTAAGGGGCCAATGCCGTAGAGTCTTTCAGTTGCTTCTGAACGTAAGAGATGCACATTATTACACGGGAGTCTGTGTGACGGTGTGTAGGATTCTCCTGCAAGAATGATTTCTTAAACACGAAATTTAAAAGTCACACTCCCTTTTGCTGTCGTCTACTGCCGTACAGACTGACTGACGAGTGACTGGATAGAAGCCTTCGATCCGCCAGAACCAGAGCTTTCTCGGGTTCTCGGCAAGACATTTTGCTAACGTATGACAACGGTATTTGTATGCTTTACACATCTATCTTTTTACAGACACAAGAATTTCCACTAAGTTTTTGGTATTAGGCCTTCTCTGCATATTTACTCTTCCAAGTGACGATGGATGACTTGGCGGAGACCTTGGTTATAGAAGTCTCCATTTTGGTTCTTCAGGAAAGTTTCCAAATCTTGGTGATTCTTGAAATGCCTGCGACGCAATGGTTTCTTCATCCAGGGGAAGAGGAAGAAGTCATTGGGTACCATTTCAAGAGAATGCGGAGGCCAAAGAAGCAGCATGTGTGAGTGACTCTGTCCTCGGAGGAATGAGTTGGGGCGTTATCGTGGAACAACGACAGCTCCTTGGAAACCTTTCGCGATGCTGCGTTTTGATGGCCTCTTGTAACATCGTCAGGAGACTCAGACTGCGATTATTTCCCCCTTACGAGCGTAATATTCTAGCATCACAGGCTGACAACCCTAAAAATCACTCAGCATCACCTTACATGATCATGGTTGGGCCCTCCCCATTTAGATGTGTCCCTCTTTGTATCGCGGTCGTAGCGGTACAACCAGCAACGTTGTGCTGTGTTTAGGCGGCTACAGAATACATCTAGACTGGTCTCACAAAGCTGAAATGTTTCTGCTGCCACGGGTTCGGCGGGCTTTTTGAATGAGTATGAACGACTACGGAATCCTCTAATGTTCAGTACGTCGTTCAAGTTGTTGAAAGCTGATCCATCAGGATTCTGATTAGTTTATCTTCCAGCATCGGATGCTCCACTTCTCTTGCGACTCCCCATTTCTCACAGAGAGATGGTCTGCCACTTGGTTTAGTCGTCAGTCTGCCTTTTTTTTACCACACTGAAGCATCTGCGGCACCTAACCAGTGTTGTTGCGACCAGTTTAGCGTGAACCGTGGCAGGGTTGTTAGCCTACAAATCCAGAACACGAATCATCGCATCTTATTCCACTTTAATAATGTGGCGCAATTTTCTCGACTTCTCTGTCATAGTGCAACGGTACTGGGCAGTGTGGATGTGAAGGTATAGCAGGACCGCAAGCACTTGCCTTCAAAAGGCTAAATACGTAACTATTACCTCGAGGCAATAGTTAAAACTTTTATGACTATCCTTTGTGTAGCGTGTGAAAGGTCTCTGTTGGATTCCTTTCATGTTAATTTCGTAAATATGTTGTCCTTTACGGCATAAATTCCTCTTCTAAATTTACTGTGGCGTTTCTGACTATCTGGGAGGAGACTGAGTAGTGGAACGTGTTACTTTTACACGTAAACAAGAAGGATCTGTCACACTACTATACTTTAAAACAGTTAATATGTAATTCATGTCACACAGTCTCATACGGAACCTACATCCGCTTTCTTTTATATACTGTATATGATAAGATACTGTCATCCCCCTTCCATTCTGTGTGAGAGGATGAATGACCAAATGTATTTCTAGTTGCATGCTGGATGGTAGCAGACAAGCCTGTCTGCTAGAGAACAGTAGGACCAACGTCGGAACAGGTAGCTACGCTTTCTAAAAGCAGAGAGGTTTCTATTCTTAGTATGGTCCTGTCCGTCCTTTGTCATGTTGGTATAGGAAGCTGCCTCTCTGGTCACTTCCGTTTGTATTTGTGAGGCACCCCTCAGGAAGGGACCACGGCAGTCTGTCCGCGGCGAGCGTCTGAAGTGGTAAGATCTCCGGCTAAGCGCGTGTCTGCTAAGTCCGTAGGACAATGGATTTCTTAAGTTCAGCCTAACTGAAAATTTAATCACCTTTATTTCAGATTTAGCTCTAAAATATCTAATGTTATCTTAAATTGCAACGCAGTGTAATTCGAGTGTGAAGTTCAGAATATATTCCAGTAGTTGCTTTGTCACTACTTTGTGAGTAAAGTGGAACCACGTGTTGATCAGTAACTCTAACTACCATCATCAATCTTAAATGCGAATGTGCGTGAGATTATAACGTCTCGTCTTGACAATATTTTTCAATATAGCAACTTTTCTTTATGTTCAACCCACGTGGGGAGTACTTTGTGAGACCAGTACCACGTGCTTATACAATTGTTTGACCTATCAGGTTAATAGTAAGACGTTAGTAACCAGTTCGAGGTTTTTCTTTTGTAAACTGCGTTTCGATGTAATTTGTTTTAATTATCAAAATTATTGTGTAGTTACACTCTTTGTGTAAACCAAGTTGACCACGTGTAGCATGTGGTGTAATCGTCAAAGTAGCCCTCAGCTATTCTTTTCGGGAAGATTTCACAGAGAGTTAGTATGAATTTAGTATACCAGTGTGTGGTAATTACATGACGGACAGGATTGTGCTACGAACGTAACTTCTTTGGGGGAAAATTGAATCGGTTGGTTATGGTTAATTTCCTTTTGCATATGTTTCAACGTTTTTCGTGTGTTATTTTATGAATGCAGTGTTGTATGTAGTCTCCCAATCTTGGCTCCATATTTGATGTGTTCCGTAAGATTACAAACTCACATTTACACAATCCTAAATAAGGCACCAGCTTAGTTATGAATCGAGTTTAATATGCTGAAATTTCAATGATCAATGTTAAAATAAATTTCCAAATATAAACTGATTTATTTCTTTTTATTTAACTTCTCCTATATATATATATATATATATATATATATATATATATATATATATATATATATATATATATATATCACCGGTTGTCGTATGACTATTAAAATATTATAATTAATGTTAGTCTGGTTGGGAATTTGGTAAGCTAGACTGGATACCTGGTGAAACAGTTGCTCAGTAATACAAGGTTAACTTCCCCAGACAGCTCACAGCTTTTAAACCGCTTTTATTGTTTATCAGTACCGCTTTCATAGCAAATTAAGCAACAACATTACAAGTGTAGCGATAACTTGCCTCCCAGCCGAGACATCTTAGCACACTGGGGTGACAAAGGTCATGGGATAGCGATATGCACATATACAGATTGGGATAATACCGTCTACACAAGGTATAAAATGACAGTGCATCAGCAGAGCTGTCATTTGTACTCAGGTTATTCATGTGGAAAGGTGTCCGAAGTAATTACGACCGCACGCCGGAAATTAATAGACTTCGAACGCGGAATGGCAGTGGGAGATAGACGCATGGGACGTTTCACTTTGAAAATCTTTGGAAATTCAATATTCCAAGATCCACAGTGTCGGAGTGGACCAGAAATATCAAATTTCAGGCATTACTTCTCACAACGGACAACGCAGTGGTCTAAAGCCTTCATTGTACGATTGAGAGCAGCAGTGTCTGCCTAGAGTTGTCAGTGCTAACAGTCGAGCAACACTGCGTGCAATAACTGCACAAATCAGTGTAGGAAGTATGTAGAACATATCCGTTAGGACAGTGCGGCTAACTTTGGCGTTAATGTGCTGTGGCGGCACTCGACCGACGCGAGTGCCTGCGATAACAGCACGACATTGGCTGCAGCGTCTCTGCTGGGCTCGTGACCATATCGGTTGGACCCTAGACGACTGGAAAATTGTCGCCTGGTCAGATGAGTTCCGACTTCACTTGAAAAGAGCTGATGGCTCAGACCCCACGAACCCGCAGACTCATGCTGCCCTCAAGGCACTGTGCAAGCTGTTGGTGGCTTCATAATGGTGTGGACTGTATTTACATAGAATTGAGTGGATCCTCTGGTCCAACTGAACCGATCATTGAATGAAAATGGTTATTTTTGGCTATTGGTGACCACTCGCAGCCATTCATGGACTTCATGTTCCCAAACAACGATGGAATTTTTATGGATGACAATCCACCATGTCAGAGTTAGACTGGTCTGAAGAACATTTTGAATAATTGGAGCGAATGATTTGGCCACACAGATCGCCCGACACGAATCACGCCGAACATTTATTGGACATAGTCGAGAGGTCAGTTCGTGCACAAAATTCTACTCAAGCAACACTTTCGTAGTTGTATGGCTAAAAGGGCAGCGTGGTTCAATATTTCTGCAGGTCACTTTAAACGACTTGCTGAGTCCATGCCACGTCGAGCAGGTGCACTATGCCTGGAAAAAGGAGCTCAGATATTATATAAGGAGTTATCTCACGACTTTTGTCACCTAAATGTATATCCGATGGTAGAGATGAAGGGCGGTACTCTTCAAGTGTGTATGAAATGGAAGATAATAGCAACACAAAATGTCAGTATAATATTACAATATTTGCGCTTCACTCTTGTATCCCTTAAAATATTGTAAATACGCGGAGATAATCTAGGAGTCGGTATGAAATGTAACGAAATAATGAAACCAGTTGTAGGGAATGTGGAGGGAGAAAGGATGGCAGATTAAAGTGCAATGTCTCGTCAACAAGGTCATTAGCTAAATATCACACGCTATGATTGGAGATTTATGAGGGAGTAAATCGGCCGTGTAGGTTTCGAAAGTTCCATCCCAGTATTCGCTGTCAAGGACTTACGGAAACAGTGGAGAACCGCTTTTTAAATCTAAATGAAAGGATAGACATTCGAGCGCCGTTACTGCTGAGAACGAATGCAGTGCGTTAAGGAAAGGCGAACGAATGACTTTGATTTCCTGGAAGTCGGTGGCCTATTCATAAAACGACCCATAAGTTGATATTGTAATGTATTCTACACCACTACTCCATTATTTGGCGTCATTGTTGAGTAAGCGTCAGGAGAATAATTTCAGATCCGAAATAAATTCGCTGGATGCGAATAACTTGGCCTCAGCTGAAATAGGCACACCTGCTGGTAACATACGAAAATTTGTGCTGAAGTGTCACAGTGACCCTGATTTCCCACTTTTCGCGAGAGATCGCCTTAGCCACGTAGCTTATCCCTGGACACCTAGCAGATCAGCACAAATGTGTAAAATGCTTTGGAGTAACATTCGGTTTAAACTTCCGGAACAAAGTCCTCTGTTTGGGTCATCCTGTCTTTTTAGAGAGAGCCCACGCTTTCGTGCTACGCATCAATGCAGAGTTATTCATTCATCGATTTAAGAATAATTTATTATATAATATAATTTATAATAATAACTGTGGCTGCCGGCCTCCGAGCGATTGGGTGAAGTATAATGAGACAGAAAGTAGCAGGAGATGATTAAATACTTGGATATGTTTTTCATTTGTTGGAACTTGGAAACTCCATGCTCACTGGGCGACGAAGGCAGAAGGACTGCGGAATTTCAGACGGCTCTTAGAAAACTAATTTTGTGTTAGGTTGTCGTACAGTAGTGACTTATATGAATGTGTGGTGTCCGTTCTATCGAACATGGGCAACGAATCCACCATTTTCAGTGCGGATGCATAATTACGCCTGACCTCCTGCGGGAATCTTCAAGTAGGGAGCATGGAGGACAGGGGCAGGGACTGCAGAGGGGTGGCGCTAGCTGGGGGTGTGGGTCGGCAGGGAGGCGTGACGGGCAGCCCGAGCAGCGGCGATAAACACTGTGTGTAGGTGGCGCAGGCGTTAATACAACTGCCCAGCTAGCAGTCTGCCTTTGCCAGGGCGACAGAGCGGACACGCCAGCGTTTCCGTGTGCGGAGCGCGAGCTCGCCTTGTCTACATTCTGACGACCGTTGCGTAAGTGCCGGCTTACCGTCTACGATATACGCCGAACCATTACCGCAAATCTACACTCCGATATACTTTCTGGAACGATTATGCCCGACCCAAAGCACTCTAGGTCAGCGTTATCTGCGATAGGAAGTGATGATGCCTGCGACCGATATTATCGGAATATACTCTACTGGCCATTACAATTGCTACACCACGAAGATGACTTACTACAGACGCGAAATTTAACCGACAGAAAGAAGATGCTCTGATGTGCAAATGATTATCTTTCCAGAGCATTCACACAAGGTTGGCGCCGGGTGGCGACACCTACAACGTGCTGACATGAGGAAAGTTTCCAACCGATTTATCATACACAAACAGCAGTTGACCGGCGTTGCCCGGTGAAACCTTGTTGTGATGCCTCGTGTAAGGAGGAGAAATGCGTGTCATCACGTTTCTGACTTCGATAAAGGTCGGATTGTAGCCTATCGCGATTGCGGTTTATCGTATCGCGACATTGCTGATCGCGTTGGTCGAGATCCAGTGACTGTTAGCAGAATATGGAATCGGTGGGTTCAGGAGGGTAATACGGAACGCCGTGCTGGATCCCAACGGCCTCGTATCACTAGCTGTCGAGATGACAGGCACCTTATGCGCATGGCTGTAGCGGATCGTGCAGCCACGTCTCGATCCCTGAGTTAACAGATGGGGACGTTTGCAAAACACCAACCATCTGCACGAACAGTTTGACGACGTTTGCAGCAGCATGGACTATCAGCTCGAAGACCACGGCTGCGGTTACTCTTGACGCTGCATCACAGACAGGAACACCTGCGATGGTGTACTCAACGACGAACCTGGGTGCACGAATGGCAAAACGTCATTTTTTCGGATGAATCCAGGTTCTGTTTACAGCATCATGATGGTCGCATCCGTCTTTGGCGACCTTGCGGTGAACGCACATTGCAAGCGTGTATTCGTCATCGCCATACTGGCGTATCACTCGGCGTGAGGGTATGGAGTGTCATTGGTTACGCGTCTTGGTCACCTCTTGTTCGCATTGACGGCACTTTGAACAGTGGACGTTACATTTCAGATGTGTTACGACCCGTGGCTCTATCGTTCATTTGATCCTTGTGAAACCCTACATTTAAGCAGGATAATGTACGACCACATGTTGCAGGTCCTGTACTGGCCTTTCTGGATACAGAAAATGTTCGACTGCTGCCCTGGCCAGCACATTCTCCAGATCTCTCACCAATTGAAAACGTCTGGTCAATGGTGGCCGAGCAACTGGCTCGTCACAATACGCCAGTCACTACTCTTGATGAACTGTGGTATCGTGTTGCATTCGCAGCTGTACCTGTACACGGCATCCAAGCTCTGTTTGACTCAATCCCCAGGCGTATCAAGGCCGTTATTACGGCCAGATGTGGTTGTTCTGGGTACTGATTTCTCCGGATCTATACACCCAAATTGCGTGAAAATGTAATCACATGTCAGTTCTAGTTCTAGTAGCAATCTTAATGGCCAGTAGTGTATTTGTCGATAGTGAGCAGCACAGTGGATCTAAAATCATTAACGACGTGGCGTGCGAACGCATCCTACCTCAGACCAAACAGGGTCTCCACTTCTGTCTTGCTGATGGCAATGTCGGGGCGGTACCCGTCTACCACGCGGGCTTAGGCACGCATACCATACGCATTTTCGAATTGCCATTCGAACTTCCTGCAGAGGAAGTCGTCGCGTCACTCCAACCATACAGCACAGTACAGCCATACTGCGGAGAAGTGAACACAGTTTCAGACATATCTTGTCCTAAACGACATCCGACAGGTTACCATTGATCACCGAAGCCACGTCGTGTCCTACTTACAGGTCGGCGGATGCCGTGCAATAATTATGTGTGACAGCCGGCCTCAGACCTGTTCCACGTTAGATCCGAATGCCTACAACGCAGTATTACGCAACTTCAAGTCGCCGAAGGACCACCCACGTCGCAACCTGTGGTGCTACCGGTGACCTACGCCGCTACTCTTGCTTCTCGTACCGCTTCGCAACGCCGCCCGGACCCCACGAACGACGTCACAAACGAGCCCGACCATACCCAGGCAGAGAGCGCCTAGAACGGCCCTCCGCCTCGGCCGACCATCGACCCAACTACGACGATGCCGATGCGACCGGCCGCTGACCCAACCCTCGGCAACATGATGGAGATCGACTCGCTCTCTTCGCTACGGCGGCGTTCCTGCCAGAGCGACGCGACTCCCTTCCGTCGTCGGACACGGAAGGTCGCATAAGGAAGCAACGTTCTCCGAAACCTCACAAGAGAAGGCGGCGCACCGTTTCCGGCCAAGAGTAGACATCGAGCACGGGGCCCCCGAATCCGCTACTGCCGACGAAGACGTGACCGCGGCGACAACCACCGGTGTGCCTGCGCCCGTCCCACCAACGCCTCATGAGGACGCTAATCTCTTTAATGGGCATAGTACAGCCGAAACTACACCATGAACCACTACTTTTGTCTGAAGACAAAATGGACGATACACCGATACCCGCCTCCATGGCAAGTCACGAGGAGGAGGTCGAGGAGCAGGACCCGTTACTGGATTCTGCGCTGTCGGCGCCGCTCCACTGATAATACTCTCCCCAGAACCCCCTGGCGGCGAGCGGGACGACTTTCCATTGCAACACCCACGACCTTGCGTTGGCCCCAGAGTGGACGAGCCTCCAGCGGTCTGCCACCAGGCCTACTGGATAACAACCGTCAACACCAACAACATCCTTCCAGGATGAAAATCCGCTTTATGCAGGAGATGTTCTGGGCTTCTTATACTGATTTCAACCCTACCGCAGGAAGTTCACTTGTCCAGTCTCCCGAATATCAATTGCTATACCGCCCATGCTTCCATGAGTGATCCTGTGGGCCATGGAGTGGCCATCTACGTCCGCCACGGAATTTGTCACCGATGTAGACTTCCTTCCATCAGCTAGGGGCATGGCACTCATTGCCATGGGGACGCGCTTCATTAATGCAGTTTTATTCAGAGGATATCGCTGCCCTGTTTTTAGGGCGATACGACCACTGTCTACTAGGCGGTGATTTTAACTGCTTTGTGCACCCCAAAGATTAGGTTTCATACTATACTACATGCCAGGAACTATGTATAGTGGAGCTGGACCTCCTACTTCACGATACCTGGGAAGTTCTGGCCACACCTTTCTTACCAATCATTCCACAAGCCATCTAGACAAAATGTATGCCTCATAGAATCTTAGATCTGCGATACAGAGCTCCGATCGCTGGTCACTGACCTTTTCCGAGCATTGTGCTAACATCTGCATGGTCCTCCTTCTGCCTGGCGCAACTGTGCCCCACGGAAACTAAATATTTCCCATCTGCATGACCTGACTTGTCGCCAGCAAGTCACTGAGACACAGGCAGCCTGCGAACGACGGCTTCACCACTATCGCTGGACGTTGACATGATGGATGGACTCCTGCAAATCAGCGATCCAGAGGACACTGATGAGATACGGAAAGGACTTGGTCGACTGGCATCGCAACGCGGTCGACTTCTACTATGCGATTCTGCGACATCTGGGCATTCAGCCGACAACCCCAGACAACCAGCTAGGACGGCAAAGAACTACGGCGAGGATAACTGCGCTGGCAAGCCTGAAATTGCAAGGATGATGATACCGACGCGGCATCACGATCATGCGGGTTTGGAAATTTCATCCGTGCATTATGTAGTGTGTGACGAATGACGGCGTAGTCGGCAGATCATTGACGCTCTGGTCAAACCTCATGACCCACAGGTGATCAATCAGAATGATATCGTTCATGCATTCATCAGACACTGCCATCGTACTTACATGGAAGAAGATGCTTATACTGAAGACGGTGACTCCATTTGGCATTACGTCACTCGCACCCTCGTCCACACGAAGGTGGATACCTTGATAGTGGCGGTCACACGAGACCAAGTGCACAATGCAATCGACGAGGGTGCAGTCCTGCATTGAAGGTTTACCGACTGAGTTTTACTGAGTCTTCTGGGACCTCATGGCATCACGGCGGACGGTTATTTATGAAGAACTAATTGCATCTGACCAAGCATTCCCATTCGACTTTGTTATCATCATTCTGGTCCACAAACCAGCCCGTGGTTTGACGGTCATGAGCTGCAGAACGCTCATCCTGTTCAATGCCAATTACAAGTTTTTCGCCCGCTAACTGGCAATGCGTCTCTGGACAATATTCCCTCATGTCCTCTTCTCAGAGTAAACGACGCCTCAGGGACAGGTTAGCATACAAACTGCCACAGCGGAATACTGCGACTTAATTACAATGGCGACAGCCTGCAGCGGTCGTCACTATAGAGTACAATACCACCTTAGATATAGTGCGTCATCGTTTCCTGTTTTAGGTGGCAGTCCAGATGGGAGTCCCTCCTCCATTCATCGACGTTCTCCGGAGACTTAGAACAGTACCAGTTCACGACTGCAAGTCAATAGACGTTTAGCAGGGTCAGTACCCATCCGCCATTCCAAATGGCAAGGGTGCCCCCTCTCTACCCTTCTGTATGTCATTTCCCTAGAGACCCTCACTGGGGGCCTGACATCCAAGCTCTCTGGTCTCAACGTTCACCAACACACTTTTTGCTGTCGGGCATAATATGATGACCTCCTGCTCGTCCTCATCCTCTCCGGCTCTTAGATTCGGGCAGTCTTAAGGAATATACCTCCAGGTCTAGTTTTGTACTTAGTTTTGTGTATGTCATCAATTTCCTAATTTATTTTGACTATTCCTAGTTAATACCTTTTGTTATAGGGTGAAATCAGTAATTGTTTCGTAACTTAAATTCTACTGTTGACTTACAAACAAATATAAACTCTGTACTAATTATGAACCTTTGGAAGAATAACCACTAGGATTCTTAAAATATTTATTTGGCTCCATTCGAAAATATATTAGCAAAGCCAGCCCTTAATTAATTCCAAAGTAATTACCAGGTTTGTCAAAAGTATTGTTTATATAACTGTATTTGTTCATTTCATCATTTAAACTAATAATTCGGTTTAACCATTGTAGTATAAGAAACTTAAAAAGAAGGAATTATTCTATACAGGGTGTCCCATTTATCTTGACCAATCTAAATACCTGTTTGTCCAGGTGCAAACTACAAAATGTTTTAAGCAAATGTTCTTTAGCTGTCAGGTGGACATCAATCAGCATTATTGCTTTCGTTGTATCTTTGTTTTTTACAAAGATATGAACAGCGGTATGACTTTTTTAAATGGCACCCTGGATTTCTTATTCGGTAATTCATTTCCTCTCCTCAAGACTTATTCAAAGATGTATCACAGTGTACCATTCACTGAAACACAACGTTATTAATTACATAACACAACACTGACTTTGAACCCGGGATCACAAACTCGTCCACTTGCTGGACTTGTCAGAGAACAAATGAGAACCAAGTAAAAACATAACACAAAATTGAATTTTACTCTCCTGTACCATTGACCAGGATCAGGACATACAAAGGTGCTCAAACTGGTGACCTGAACACTGATACACTGGTGCACTGGTTGAATGAAAGAATTATTTCCTGCTTCCAGTGTTGCCTGCTGAAGAGAATTACAAGCAAACACGATACGTTCCTGCATATGCTCTGGGGTTGTTGAAATACTGGGATAGACAACGTCTTTAATGCATCTCCAAAGAAGAAATTCCAGAGGATTTAAATTAGGAGACCTAGCAGACCTAGTAACTGTTCCTCCTCGACCTATTCAACTGGCAGGATACCTTCGGTTCAGAACACGACGTGCACGTAAGGCGTTATGTGCTGGACATCCATCGTGTTGATACATCATAAGCAATCTGGTTCTTAGCGGCACTTCATCCGGAAGAGGAGGAAGAATTCGTCTGAGGAAGTTGGCATACGCTGTGCCGTTTAGACTACTATTGATGAAATGGGGGCGAATAATTGTAGTACCAAGCATCCCACACGAGACGTTAACGCTCCATTGACGCCGATGTTACATCTGTCTAAGCCAATGTGGGTTATCGCTAGACAAATAAAGCATGTTCCTTGTCCTTTGTCTGAGAAGGAACATTCATCGGTAACTAGAATATTGGAGAAGAAATTCGGGTTGGTGAGGATTTTCTGCTGTGCCCACTGACAGAACTGTACACTATTCTGGAAATCATCCCCATGGAATTCTTCATGTAGGTGTACATGGTAAGGATGGAACCAGTGACGTGTAAGAATACGATGTACTCTGGTTTTAGGAATGCCAATCTCGTGTTCAAGCTGTCGTGTGCTCACATCTGGATTCATAGCAAACAGAAGCGAGAACAGTAACTTCGGCTTCGTCTGTGCTAAGACGATTGCGTTGCCGTGGGTTGAAACTTCCCGTTTCCTGAAGCGTCGCAACAAGACGAGGAAACATCCGTCGGGATAGTAGGTTCTTGTCAGGATATCCCTCTCTGTACAGTTCCGCTGCCTGCGGAACATTTCGCCTACCTTCAGCAACAATAAAAGAAACGATATGTCGATGCGTCCGCATCTCGTGGTCATGCGGTAGCGTTCTCGCTTCCCACGCCCGGGTTCCCGGTTCGATTCCCGGCGGGGTCAGGGATTTTCTCTGCCTCGTGATGACTGGGTGTTGTGTGCTGTCCTTAGGTTAGTTAGGTTTAAGTAGTTCTAAGTTCTAGGGGACTGATGACAATAGATGTTACGTCCCATAGTGCTCAGAACCATTTTTGATATGTCGATGCAGTTTGTAGGAAGGACAGCCTATACTGTTTGCCTACTCTACACAACAGTATTCAAAAGGGCTAAACTACTGTACTATATGTACCCGTACATAAGGAAACAGTATTGCAATTGCTGTTCTGCTAACTTACGTAGGTTGGAACTTAAATAGTGACAACTATTTATTCACAACTGATACAAAAGAAATACACGATTGCACATGTTACTGTCCTTCAAAGTAGTCACCAGCGTCGTGTAAAACCCGTTGCCAGCGATGTGGAAGGCGTAGTAGACCGTTAGCAGAGCATGTTCCATTGACGGTGCGAATGGAGCGGTCTACTGCCTGTCGAATCTCTGGAAGAGTTCTGAAGTGAATTAAACGAAGTGGTTCCTCCATCTTCGGAATCAAATCAAAGTCACAAGGACTTAAGTCCGATGAGTATTGTGGTTGGTACAGTACTTCCCTGTCCCATCAACCGAACAGAGCAGCCACAGCTTGCTCTGTATGCGCCCGCGCATTGTCGTGCAAAATGATGTGTGGGTTGCGCAGAAAGTGCTGGTCGTTTTTGGAGTATCATCTGCGACCAGCTTTGCGAAAGAAGCGGCGACACTTTCTGTGCAACGTATCATTTTGCCCGACAATGCACGGGCGCATACAACGCAAGCTGTGGCTGCTGTGTTCGGTTGGTGGGAGAGGGAAGTACTGTACCATCCACCATACTCCCCGGACTTAATTCCTTGTGACTTTGACTTGATTAAGAAGATGAAAGAACCACTTCGTTTCATTCGCTTCAGAACTGTTCCAGAGATTCGACAGGCAATATACCGCTCCATTTGCACCATCGACAGAACCGGCTCTGCTAACGGTATACTACGCCTTCCACATCTCTGGCAACGGGTTGTACGCAACGCTGGTGACTACTTTGAAAGAAAGTGAGAGGTGCAAACATGTAACTCTTTTGTATCGGTTGTGAATAAATAGTAGCCACTATTTAAGTTACAACCCAAGTACATTCCCCATAGATGAGTAGCAAATGGCTCAAATGGCTCCGAGCACTATGGGACTCAACTGCTGTGGTCATCAGTCCCCTAGAACTTAGAACTACTTAAACCTAACTAACCTAAGGACATCACACACATCCATGCCCGAGGCAGGATTCGAACCTGCGACCGTAGCAGTCGCACGGTTCCGGACTACGCGCCTAGAACCGCGAGACCACCGCGGTCGGCAGATGAGTAGCCTTTCTACCTTCTCTTCGTTGGTGTACATTCTACTCACGCAACTTTTCAACTGGCGACGGTTGACAGAATGACAGCTGTGCATTCTGCATATGTTTACATTTGTCCTCTGTCAACGTCAGCACGTGGATGTGTTCCATTACCCCGAGTGCGTGCACTAAGCGCTGGGAGCGTCAACGACAGTGTAGTGTTATGTAATTAATGACGTTGTGTTTCAGTGAATGGTACACTGTGATACATTTTTTGAATAGGTCTTTAGAGAGGAAATGAATTACCGAATAAATAATACAGGGTACCATTTAAAAAAAGTCATACTGCTGTTCATATCTTTGTAAAAAACAAAGCTGCAACGAAGGCAATCATGCTGATTGGTGCCCCCCTGACGGCTAAAGAACATTTGGTTGTAATATTTTGTAATTTTCATTTGGACAAACAGTTATTTAGGGTGGTCAAGATAAATGGGACACCTTGTATATTCAGATAATTGAATGAGTTATGTTTTAATTGTAATTTCTGTAACTTAAACATCGAAAAATGTATAGTTTCAGTACCTATTATTATGATGATGAATAAAGAACCCGGTATTTTGGTCCCGTGTCAGGCAGGCCACGGCCGATTTTCAGACGAGGAACCTGTGCCGGTTAGGTCAAGAACAATGCATCAATTTAACTGTGAAATAAGTGTAACACAAATAGGCCGTGTGTTAAAACAATGTCAGTGTCTGTTCAATACGTACCGTATTATTCTGCAAGAACTGTGTGGTTACGTTTTCACCGCTCATAGATGTTCAATGGCAAACTGTTGTAGCAGTATGATGATGTTTGCCTGCAAGCTATTAATGAGGCTTATATAAATTTACAAATAGTAAAGCAGCCATATTAACTGTATATATTGGGGGGCTGTGAACAGTGAAGGTAAACTGTGAAACGCAACTCTGCACCTTTTGGCTACATCACTTACAGTAGTCAGTGTTGAACTTCCGTTCCCCATTTTTCAGCCAGTTTCACAACACAGTACGTCGACACTGAGGACCATCAATGAATAAATAAAGCAGGAAAATGTTACAATGTTCCCATCCAGGACTAAGGATTTTTGCAGTCTAGTATTGCGCCGTGTTCCCCGGAATATGATGGAGACCAAACATCCCTGAATCCAGTGGCCCATAATGTGGACTACCGTCCACCAGCCCTTCGTCCCTACGGCTGTCCAAGTAACGTGGTATCTCATAGTCAACAGGAAACTTGCCACGAAACAGCTGCTGCACAACAATGCTTTGTTGGATTCCCTCTTTGTCTCCTTTTCCAGGAACTCGACACTGTGAATGTTTCTATAACCGGAGGACCAATATTTTCACCGCCAAGTATAATGCTATTTAGTGGGTCAATGGATGGGCGGTCAGTTGCTCCTTCTGGACCACGCAGCTCTCGAAAGCACACCACATTACTGCAAATTATTTGCTAAGTACGAGAGGTCTTTGTTAGACCTCCACTAAGTTGGGAGGTGCCTGGAGCTGGGGGCACATCCCCCCTCCCCCCCCCCTCCCCCAGCTGTATGTGAGTTTAAGCCGCTTATGATCGCTTTCTACCTCTGACCTACGCGGATGGGAGAGCGCGCCGTAGACTGCGCGGATTTTTTTTTCTTTTTCCTTTTCCTTTACCTAGTATTTATATTTTTTTTCTCTGTGGATGACGACTGTTCCACATACTTTCTTAACAATAGTTAAAGTCACAAAAGCAAAATTAAAATAGATAAGCCGGCCGCGGTGGTCTCGCGGTTCTAGGCGCGCAGTCCGGAACCATGCGACTGCTACGGTCGCAGGTTCGACTCCTGCCTCGGGCATGGATGTTTGTGATGTCCTTAGGTTAGTTAGGTTTAAGTAGTTCTAAGTTCTAGGGGACTAATGACCACAGCAGTTGAGTCCCATAGTGCTCAGAGCCATTTGAACCATTTTTTAAAATAGATAGACAACAACAAAGCCTTCCACTTTGGTTCATTCCCGTGTCTCCCACTTTCCTGTGCTCCACAGGCTCGCTGGCGATGACCTGGACACTGTGGCTAGGCTTCGGGTTTCGACCCCTGCTCACTCTGCCCCCTGAGCACCCTCCGATCCACTTTTACTGAAAAAAAATAATAATAAGGAGATCCTGGGTTCGAATTCTGGTCCAGCACAAATTTTCACTCGTCGCCGCTGATTCCGCATATAGTCCCGATGCAGCTAATATCAATAGTCCCTTCCCTTTCCTTCCCTTACTCCCTCTCCACCTTCAATTTACATACAAGTAATGACTTCGTTTTAGAGTTCTGAAGACTAAAAACTTCACCTCAGGCTTTTGTAAAGACTTCAGCTTAGGACAGAAAAGATGATAGATGAGATGAGCCTTGTTGCCACTGGAAGTATATCTGCATTTAAGCACCAAGTACAGAGAGAGGGGTGAAACTATATCCCCCAATACCTATTGCTGCTGGCTACATCATTCACGCTTAGCATGCTTTAGTAAGATGAGGTATCGTCGCACCTGCCAATGTCTTTCAGACGCGAAGTTAATTCGCTCCCTTCAGAAGCCGAGTATGCGGTGTTAAAATGACGTAACTAACTTGTTTCTGTCAGTGCGCATTTTGGCAATCCTTGCTACTATCGTTCCGTGTATTTACTACTTTTAATTAACAACTTTGACTGTCGCTACCCGTGCCCACGGATCATTAACATCACAACGATTTTTCCTCCCTACCCAACTGTGCCAAGGTTATACTTTGAATTGTATTCCTTTGTCTGATTGTTAACGATTCTTTCTAAGATGTCAGTGGATAACTTTTATGTCCCAAGTCCCTAAATCTATTTGTTATAATGGCCATAGTTTCTGTTCACAGCTAAAATATCCCTTCTCCCATAAGTATACTTATGGCCCATTTGCTTCAAAAGTATTCTTTCCACCCGTATTAATATTCTTATTTAAATGAAGTTTCCTGTTGTGGGTCACTATCCTTGTCTTCCATTAATTTTCAGTCTTGTACTGCGCATCAGAATTTTATTTTTTGCATATCAGAGGTATGCTCCTGCCACAACTGAAGCCCAACGTTAGGGTAAAGATTCCTCTATTAAAGCTATCAAACATCATTCAATTGGGCCGAGGGGTTCTAGGCGCTACAGTCTGGAACCGCGCAACCGCTACGGTTGCAGGTTCGAATCCTGCCTCGGGCATAGATGTGTGTGATGTCCTTAGGTTAGTTAGGTTTAAGTAGTTCTAAGTTCTAGGGGACTGATGACCTTAGAAGTTAAGTCCCTTAGTGCTCACAGCCATTTGAACCATCATTCAGCTGGGAACTTCTTACGTATGATATCACGTAGGTTTCTCACTTAGGGCCCTTGGGTTTCCTTGCATATGTCGATGACCATTCATCAGTAACATTACCACATGCTAATCTTGCTTGTTTGCAGATGAAATGAACACAGCAAGAAACAGCAAATCAGATATAGTTTGAGGTAGATCGATTACCGAAATTTTCATGGACACTCATAAATGAAATCTAACTATTACCACTAAACTTTGAGAAAAATATTAAATATAAAAAAGAGTATGCTATATGGAGTTAAGAATGTTTGAGACTGTTTTATTTAAAATTTTAATTGTTTTATTTTTACAGTTTTTACATTAATGAAGCAGCACGTTTAACTAAGAAATCTGTGTTTTTGAAGTTCCCCATTGGCTCTGTGTTTTTGCTTGACACAAACAATTAATACAAATAAAATAATAGTTGATGCCAGATATATCCGAAGAATATTTCTTGACTGCAACAAATACACAGCCATATTCATACAGTAAAACGAAAGAAATATAAAGTAGTTGACTGGAAGCACTTTCGGAGAAAGGAATTAGTGGCACCTGTGCTCTAGTACAATAGATTTTTTCTATTAAAATTCCTTGTCGCTTCGTAGGAGGCTATGAACTAACCAAATTCTATGTTACTTGGTTGCACACTTCACCTTCCTCAATGTCAACAGACCATAAACCTAAAACTTCTCGTGCTACCTTTCGGGTTTAGATGGGTAACATTTTGTCCATTGTAACGTCGATTGCGTGGGGAGCAGGTGTGGTGAACTACAGTTCTTGAGAGCGAGATTGTGTTCTAACGTTCCAAAATAAAGCGAAACGTTTGTCATACTACCTTGTTTAGTGAGGTTACGTGATACTGTTCAATGATAGTCTTTTTATCAGATAGAAATAGAAATTCTAACGAGGTGTGGAGCCTTTGCCCATGAAAACAATAAGAGGTGGCGTGAACTACAGCTGGTAGGGGGTGTTCGTCTAGGTCCCGACTTCTGGTCATGGAGACTGACTGCGTTGAAATTAATTTGGGACTTTGAAGATTTTTAAGGTAATATACACTCCTGGAAATTGAAATAAGAACACCGTGAATTCATTGTCCCAGAAAGGGGAAACTTTATTGACACATTCCTGGGGTCAGATACATCACATGATCACACTGACAGAACCACAGGCACATAGACACAGGCAACAGAGCATGCACAATGTCGGCACTAGTACAGTGTATATCCACCTTTCGCAGCAATGCAGGCTGCCATTCTCCCATGGAGACGATCGTAGAGATGCTGGATGTAGTCCTGTGGAACGGCTTGCCATGCCATTTCCACCTGGCGCCTCAGTTGGACCAGCGTTCGTGCTGGACGTGCAGACCGCGTGAGACGACGCTTCATCCAGTCCCAAACATGCTCAATGGGGGACAGATCCGGAGATCTTGCTGGCCAGGGTAGTTGACTTACACCTTCTAGAGCACGTTGGGTGGCACGGGATACATGCGGACGTGCATTGTCCTGTTGGAACAGCAAGTTCCCTTGCCGGTCTAGGAATGGTAGAACGATGGGTTCGATGACGGTTTGGATGTACCGTGCACTATTCAGTGTCCCCTCGACGATCACCAGTGGTGTACGGCCAGTGTAGGAGATCGCTCCCCACACCATGATGCCGGGTGTTGGCCCTGTGTGCCTCGGTCGTATGCAGTCCTGATTGTGGCGCTCACCTGCACGGCGCCAAACACGCATACGACCATCATTGGCACCAAGGCAGAAGCGACTCTCATCGCTGAAGACGACACGTCTCCATTCGTCCCTCCATTCACGCCTGTCGCGACACCACTGGAGGCGGGCTGCACGATGTTGGGGCGTGAGCGGAAGACGGCCTAACGGTGTGCGGGAGCGTAGCCCAGCTTCATGGAGACGGTTGCGAATGGTCCTCGCCGATACCCCAGGAGCAACAGTGTCCCTAATTTGCTGGGAAGTGGCGGTGCGGTCCCCTACGGCACTGCGTAGGATCCTACGGTCTTGGCGTGCATCCGTGCGTCGCTGCGGTCCGGTCCCAGGTCGACGGGCACGTGCACCTTCCGCCGACCACTGGCGACAACATCGATGTACTGTGGAGACCTCACGCCCCACGTGTTGAGCAATTCGGCGGTACGTCCACCCGGCCTCCCGCATGCCCACTATACGCCCTCGCTCAAAGTCCGTCAACTGCACATACGGTTCACGTCCACGCTGTCGCGGCATGCTACCAGTGTTAAAGACTGCGATGGAGCTCCGTATGCCACGGCAAACTGGCTGACACTGACGGCGGCGGTGCACAAATGCTGCGCAGCTAGCGCCATTCGACGGCCAACACCGCGGTTCCTGGTGTGTCCGCTGTGCCGTGCGTGTGATCATTGCTTGTACAGCCCTCTCGCAGTGTCCGGAGCAAGTATGGTGGGTCTGACACACCGGTGTCAATGTGTTCTTTTTTCCATTTCCAGGAGTGTAGAACTTGCCTAGCAGTTACGTGATCGACCCATGAAACTGTATTTGTAGATGATGGTGAAAATGTGTATTAATAGTGTTGATTTATAGTAGTGATCCATATTCGATTATTAGCAGCTGGGGTCAACAAGTTAGTGAATGGTCGAGACAGTCCTACGTACGTGTAGTCTCAGGTAGTCCTGCCGCTTTGTCGAACAAGGGGATGACGAATCTATGTAGCAAACGAAGGCCATTGAGTACGAATATACTGCAAAAGAATCTGCAAAGAAGCATCGGCGGCTGTCTCGGAAGCAATGCGACGAAAATCCACTGGAAAACCATCAGCTAATTCCTTATCCTGCGAATCAATAAACACGCATGCCAAGTCGTAAGAATCAAACACTTCGTCAGGACCGATATGGAGGCGAGACAAAGCATCGACGTTGCCATGCTGGGCTGTAGGCCGAAACAAAATTTCGTAATTGTAGTTAGACAAAAACAAAGACCAACGTTGCAACTTGTGTGCAGTATGGGCTGGAACTGGCTTTGATGCGTGAAACAACGACGTCAAAGGCTTATGGTCGGTGACCAAATAGAACTTGCGACCGTACAAAAGATTATGAAACTTTGTCACTCCATATGCAACAGCTAAAACTTCTTTCTCGACTTGAGTTTAGTTTTGCTGGGCAGAATTGAGCAACTTAGGCGCAAAAGCGATCGGGTGATCGACAGAATTAATGCGGTGTGAGAATGTGCATCGACAGACAAAATAACTGGTTTGGAGGGATCGAAAGGAATCAAACAGCGACCACTCAACAAAGCAGATTTGAGCTTGTGGAAAGTAGCGTCACAATCCGAAGACCAAACAAAAGAAACGTTCTTACGCCTAAGGCAATGCATTGGGGCTGCAATCTGCGCTGCATTTGGTATAAAATGAACATAATATGTAATTTTGCCCAACAGAGGCTGAAGTTATTTCAAGTTCCTGGGTGCTGGCAAGTCTCTAATCGCACTGAGATGTGACGGTGAGGGGTGGATAACCTGTCCGTTAATCATATGTCCTAAATACTGAATCTCAGTTTGAAAAAATTTTCACTAGTCACTGTTGCACTTGAATTCTGCCTGCAAAAGTACAGTAGATAAGGCACGGAAATTCTGAAAATGTTCGTCAGGGGAGGGGTGCGATCTGATACGACAGTGTCGTCCAGATAATTGGAACAACCAGGGACAGTGGCACACAACTGCTGCAGGTAAGACTGAAAAATAGCAGGAGCCGAAGCAAAACCGAACAGAAGGCGGCGAAACTTGAACAGTCCAAGGTGGGTGTTGATCACAACATAGCGCTGCGACTGTTCGTCGAGCGGAAATTGAAAGTTTGCGTCCCACAAGTCAACTGTGGGAAAGAATTTTCCCGCACCAAGCTTATCAAAAATGTCTTCAGGACGCGGTAAGGGAAACGTAGCGACCACTGTCTGGGGATTTAGCATAGGCTTAAAGTCAGCACAAATACGGAGACGACTGTTTGGTTTATTCACACACACTATAGGCGAAGCACATGGAGTATAGCCATGTATGGAAGTGAAACGTGGACGATAAATAGTATAGACAAGAAGAGAATAGAAGCTTTCGAAATGTGGTGCTACAGAAGAATGCTGAAGATTAGATGGGTAGATCACATAACTAATGAGGAGGTATTGAATAGGATTGGGGAGAAGAGGAGCTTGTGGCACAACTTGACTAGAAGAAGGGACCGGTTGGTAGAACATGTTCTGAGACATCGAGGGATCCCCAATTTAGTATTGGAGGGCAGGGTGGAGGGTAAAAATCGTAGAGGGAGATTGGTTGGTTGGTTTGGGGAAGACCAGACGGCTTGGTCATCGGTCTCATCGGATTAGGGAAGGATGGGGAAGGAAGTCGGCCGTGCCCTTTCAGAGGAACCATCCCGGTATTTGCCTGGAGTGATTTAGGGAAATCACGGAAAACCTAAATCAGGATGGCCGGACGCGGGATTGAACCGTCGTCCTTCCGAATGCGAGTCCAGTGTCTAACCACTGCGCCACCTCGCTCGGTCGTAGAGGGAGACCAAGAGATGAATACACTAAGCAGATTCAGAAGGATGTAGGCTGCAGTAGGTACTGGAAGATGAAGAAGCTTGCACAGGATAAAGTAGCATGGAGAGCTGCATCAAACCAGTCTCAGGACTGAAGACCACAACAACATTAGCAACATAGGCGAAGCCCATTGCAAAGCAGAAACAGGTTCAATGACACCACTGTCTTACAAATGCTTAAGTTCAGCAGCTATAGTGTCGCACAGTGCGTGCGGTACCGGGCGTGCGCGCTAGAAAACAGACATGGCATTGTCTTTAGCTACAACATGCGCTGCAAAGTCTGTGGCACAACCAAGGCCACCAGAAAAGAGTTCAGTAAAATCATCACATAGTGCGGCAACACTGTGTGCACGGTCACTAGCTTTGATGCAAAGTAAATTGTCCTGAATTGCGAGACCAAAAAGTTCAAATGCGTCCATACCAAAAATGTTCAGAGCATGACTAGAGTGGAGCACATGAAAACACATAGTTTTCGTCGTTGCACTATACGTGGTTTGCAAACTACACAAGTCGAGCACAGAGATTTCCTGTCCAGTAAACGCAGTCAGCATGGAATACGAACGACGAAGCGGGGGCAAACCAAGCAAGTCATACGTTGATATGTTCAGTAAAGAAACAGACACACCAGTGTCCAGCTGCATGCAAACAGAACGTCCACACATGTTCAAAGTCACAAAAAGTTTCCTCGCATCACGCTGAATGTGAGAGGAAGTACTGGCAAAAACTGTTTATTCACACGACGAGTTGTAGAAGCGTGGGAAGCAGAAGGCTGCGAATAAATGGCATTAACGTCCATAGGTTGATTCGAATCATGATCACGGCGGTTTCCATTGCGGTGACGCCTCCATACGAGTCACGCGAACAGGAGACATGTTTTGAATTAGAATTTGTCTTACTATACACAGCTGGCACATGTCCTTTCTTATTACAAAAATAACACTGTGCTTGATGGGATGGGCAACTGTCCGATAGGTGGGCACGAAAACAGTTTGGAATTGATTTCAGTTTCTTAGTGGGTGCCTGGCTTGAAACTAGTTTACTTGCGCGCGACGGCCACGGCGTGTCTCGCTGTGCCAGGGCAGGGCAGGAGGGCACGTGTTGTGCCTCGCTAACAGTACACACAGACGGGGTCACGTCGAACGCGGAAGCAGCCAATGCATCGAAGTGTCGTCGTAAGTTTTAGTTTCTGGGCAGGGTTGTTGGAAACAATTTTACGAACACATGGTATAACACAACACCCACGTTGGCAATGAAAAGGCAAGCCGCTCTGTACCTGGTATGTTGTCTGCTGCGAAGTGTGCCTCGAGATGGGCGATGTATTCTGGCCAGCGTTCAACGTCAGGATTGAAGGCACGAAATGACGGCGCCGGAGGTGTCGTCGATGATGGTACAGGCGGAGGCATCGGAGGCGCTGTAGTAGCTGCAGTTTGTAGTGTGACCAGTCCATTTATGGCAGCAAGCAGCTGCGTCATTTGCTGAGCCTGAAAACGTACAAGATCGGACAGCGAAGCCTGTTCCTGTGGTGAAGCCATCGTTGATACAAGCTTAAAGTCTTATAACGAAGGGCGAAAGCACTCATACACTGATTCACACAGGGAAATTGACAAAGTTAATGCAGTACCGAGCAAAAAACACATAAAGGAAAAAAATGTGGCGTCCTCGTCGGCAATTGTTTGGTAACCCGCCAGGAAGGCGGCGCGTGGGTTTGCTCCTGAAATCTGACAAAGAGGCCGAATGAAAGGAAGCGAGTAGGAGCAGGCGAAGTAAAGCACGTCGGTACTGCAAGTAAAGTAAAAGAGGTTTTTTACTGGTGTATGAACATATACAACTGAATATGTATCTTTGTACAAATGAGCGCGTAGGTGTGCAGCCAAAGTCCAGATAAGAAAGTCTCAATATCAAGTTAAGCTAAGGCGATGGTTCTCGGCCGCGTGCTCTTTATGAACTGGGTGAAAGTCGAGTGGCGCTTGTAGAACTGTACAGCATCGGCAAGAGGGAGCGTGGTCGGCGAAGATCTTCTGCTCTCGCAGTGCCAACCCACGCTGTGGCATCATAACTATCGATACCACACAATGCTTGTATAAAGATGTTGTGTCATTTTCCATAATTAACTCTGGAGTATTATCTATACACGGTCCATAATACAAATTAAATAATTATGAACACCATTAAAAACTATAACCCCCTTTACATAAAAGTCTTAAAGATTCTCATAAAAGGCGAAACATTTAAGAAGAAACAACGAAAAGAAGGGGGAAGGGGGATAGTGGACAAGGGTAAATGCAGATAGGAATTAACTGAAATAAACCACAAGGAAGGATAGAGAAGGGGGTAGGGTTGTCCCTGGTATGGGAGGGGAGGTAAGGTAGGGTAGTCTCGTTAAGTATATGGAGAAACGGGGAGGGGGAGAAGGAGTAAACCAATGTACACAATGTCAACAATATTCCTCGTTTATACAATCTATCCTGCAGTGTTATTTAAGCATGTGTTTAAGATAAAAGCCGGACGGTTATTGCGTGAGGGTTAACAAATGTAGTAAATTTACTGAATATTGCAAACATAAATTGTGTGCGACGGTTCTCCATTTATAATTGCAGTAATGTAGTACTAAACGGAAGCTGTTCCATTATTTTCAAAAGTAAGAAAATATAAATGACAATCTTCACTTTTCCAATAAAGTTTCATACAGAAGTAATTGCTCTGTTATTTTATAAAAAATACGCTAAAAATCTGAGAACAGTATTCTAGAGATAATTAAGGAAAGCGCCGGACCATCAAAAAATACCTTCTATACAAACTCTCTGGGGGCCACATATGAAATATGTTTCTGAGGCATCTAAGATGAGACATGTAAAAGAAATCATGTAAAATAGAAACCTATCGTAAATTAGGGCCTATATGCACACACACATGTAGATACACACACACACACATATATATATATGTATGTATGGTTAAATATAAATGCAGAGGGTGTCAGGGAGGGGGAGGAGGGAGGATGGGGTGGATGGAAATCAACAAGAGATAAAGGAAGGAAACAGGTAGTTGGAGGGAAGTTGAAACAGTTGTGTCAAGGAATCTTGCATACTCGGTTCACTGGACAAACAAACAACTCATATTAATGAGTTTTACTACAAGACAAGTAAAAATAAATTTGATCTGAGAATCCTTGTAGTCCTTTACACATGATCATCCACAGGTGCAATTACACAGATGTGTCGTAAGCCAAGGGCGACATGCAAAATAATCAGTCTTCTTCAGAATAGACAAACACAAGTATCACTTCTGGTCCTAGCGACCGCATCTAACAAAAGTCTGTCAACTGAACTGCAGTGACTGCTGATCTCGAATTGTGCTGCGTGGAGATTGCAAATGAAAGGCTACGATGCGTCGGTTAACGAAATGGCTAACGATGAAGCTGCTATCGAAGAAGGTTGCCACCAGTCGGGGGCGGCGCTTATGTCCTCTTCACGCAGGAGCCGCTGCTGTCGCGTTGTCGTCCTGGAGGGAAGGTCGGTCAGTGTGCGATTGGCTGAACTCTTTTCACAGCCTTCCCCTCTCTGTCGTTCCCGACTGGCATGTCGGAGCTGACTTTACAGAAACTGTGAACTGGAGAAGAAGGGATTAGTCATAAAAATTGGATGCACACAGTAAGGGAGTGGGGGTGGCGAAGGGTAATCCAATGTTCACAAGACTGTTGAATGACATTTTTATATTTTCTAAAACACATTAAGATAACCATGGCAATAACATCGCTGATTGGCGTAAATTATTGTAATGCCATAAGGAGAATATGCATTCATTTCCAAATCACATATAACAGTATGAAGAATGGTCGGCGAAAGTTAGTTGAAGCAAGGATTTTAATGTAATGGGTAACAAGTAGACCATAAATTGGATGGAGAACAGCAGATATGTACAAACTATATGAGAGAGGAGGGTAGCCAATATTATCAAGATTATTAGAGAAATATAAGGAAAAATCACCAAACAGCAAATTATTTGTGACAAGTAAGACTGTAAGAATGACTGCCCCTCGTTTCATTCATATCAATTTAACCACATCCTCGAAAATCTCATTTTCGGAATAAACAGAAAAGTATTTGTGACAAGTAGTAAAATTTATCGTCATATTTGTGACAAATACATCAGCACGCAACGCAAGTTCCACTGAGACAGTAAATGAAATTTAGCCAAAACTAGTATGAAAATAAAAATTACAATAACCGGATATTCAGTAGTACATACCAATATTAGCTGAGTATTTCCAGTACGGTGACATGAAAGAAGTCAAAGCCAAGGATGAAAATATTTAAACAAATTATGTCTAACACTTCTGATCCAAGTATTACATAGAGAAGAAATAAAACAAAATAAAGTAATAGCAAACATTAAAAAAAGTCCATGAAAAAATGCACTACCATTTCAAAATAAAATCTTTCATTTTGTGGTATATACATTTTTTGAACAGCTTGAAAAAACAAATTAAATACACGCCGATTTCTCAGTAGGCTCTGCCGCCACAGATTCTCATCTAAATGAGTCTACAATAGCGACAATCTCTTCCCTCACCCAATAATTCTATATTTCAGTTGACTGTATTTCTGCAGTCCAAAGTTTTCTTTTTCCTTCTAAATTGACCAACTAATGCATGGAGCTACCATCATCTAATCCTTTATAACTCGCTCTACCTTTTGACATAATGACTGAACCATAGACTGTACATTTTTTATTGGGTAAAACATTGTGTTGGATGCCCTATTTTGTACTAATTTAAATACCTGTCAGGACGAGAATTACCACCAGCAGGAGTCGCACCCCTACTTCCAAGGACCCACAACATTTTGCTCCCCCCCCCCCCACTCCCCCACCCTATTCATTTTGCCAAATTGAGACTCTTATTTCAAGAATGCCGCCCGATGCCTCAAATTTTTCGCTTTTTATAATAAGTTGACAACAGTCTTCCCTGCAGCCTTACTTTCACAGTCTTCCCTGCTGAATGAGTACCAGCCTGACTTACACAGCTGGACAAGTTAACCAAAAAAGAAGTAACTAAGCGATAGGATAGGTTTCATAGTCAGCTTTGATTTCTCAATCTAAGGGCTTTGATGAATTGAACGCCACACACGGTCCTTGCTGCAGTGCCACATGTTTGTCACCAGTACATTTCTCAGAAACATTTCAAAACTTCATGTGTCAGTCTCAAACACTGCATTTACAATGATCAGCGATGAGGCTGTACTTCTTAAAATTAATAGTGCTGCTTGCATCTCTATATTCATCCGTCAGTTTCAATACCATGAAAGATAGCCGAGAAATTTCAGTCTCACGAATCGCACTATCTTTAAATTCATCCTCAAAATAAGACATAGAACTAATAACTGCAGAAATATTTCCTCGAGTACTCAAATGATAGTATTCTGTCTCTCATAAATAACAAAGAATAAATAAATTTCTTTCCATACGAAAGAGATTACGACAGAAAGTGGCGCTACGCACCAAAATGTGACATCGCAGCAGACATTAACACTACGTCCTGGGGCGAAGCCGAGGACTAGTATTGAATATTCTTCTTGAGTCCTGTGACGGTTCTACTGTCGTAACTAATCGGAGCAGCTGCATTCAGCTCTTCTATCTAGTGCATACACATTGTGACAGATAGGTCACATTCCACACCTGACCAGCCTGGTCACACACCGTGAAACTAGATACATCCGGCTGTTATAAATGCCACTCTGAGAAATGGTCATTCATGGTGACGGCTAGGCACCATAAAACTGGTTTCCATGGCTTAACAGTTTTCTTGGAAAGTCGCGCCTTACGCTGACAGCCACTGTGAAATTAACACTGGAGTGATCTTTGAAGTGACGTGGTATTGAGATAGAGGTTTGCAGATTTGGAGGATGGTGTTGTTCAGAGTTGAAAGAGATTGTCACAGCGTAGTTTTTCAGAATGAACTTTACGCTCTGCAGGAGAGTGTACGCTGTTATGAAACTTCCTTGCAGATTAAAACTGTATGCCGGACAGAGACTCGAACTCGGGATCTTCGTCTTTCGCGGCCAAGTGCTCTACCAACCTTTTTTTCTTTTTTAGGATTTCCTGCTTACGTGACTGGTTGCCGTAACCGTTTTTTTCTTTTTTCTTTTTATTTTAATTATAACGGTCAAGTGTAGTAGCAACCATTTTTTTATTTTTTAAATTTATGTCTTCCTTGTAGAGAACAAAAGGAATAAACACCTGCTACATGAGCAAAAAGTTGCAGGTGATGAGAGAACAAATAAAAACCTCTAGTGTATGAAAATAAAAGACGACGTTCTTCATAAAATAACAATATTCCTTGAAAATGTAAAACATAAATAAGTATATTTTCTCAACATCCTTCTTTCGTTTTTTAACGTAAATAAGCATAGAGTCTCACCATCAGCAGCAAACCAACTTTTTTTATTTTATTTTTATGGGGGAGCACAGGAGAAAGGAAACAAATAGGCTGCGAATAGACAGCTATGCGTGAAGAGGATAAACAAGTGTAAGGGAAAGAAAGCTTAGAAGATGAGGAGAGAAGTTAAATCAATTAGGAATACTTTCCGCGCCATGCTCCGCTTTGACGCGCCATCAGGACAACTTCCATTCTATCATTGACAATTAGAAGGGGAACGTGGGATCGTCCAGTTTTGGCTGGCACGCTCCGTTGAGATTCCAGCTCCGAGGCGGATTGACGAAAATACTTTGTAAATAGTTCGCTAAAATGGCCCGATAGTGTCGATGTCAGCGAAGGGTGAGATGATGTACTTAGAGGCGTGTCCAAAAGTCCGCTAGATCGTCACAGAAGAGGTAGTTGATAGCCATGCCACTGATCCATGTGATGGCGTGCCACTTAGACGATGGAAAGCAGGTCGTGTCAGGATGTATCATCATGGAAGGAGAAACGTGATGTGGGGGTACTCGGAGGTAGAAAGCCATAATCTTCTGGACGAAGGTCCAGACAGCTGCTGCTCGCCCACACTCAAAACAATGTGATTCTCTTATCTTCGACGTTCCACTTGAGGCACAGGGGTGAGTCCACCAGCGAGATGTGATGCAATTTCTGTCTTGAGGTACATTTGCCGTTGACGAGAAGGTACCACGTCGCGGTGGTGTCAGTGGTGTGGCGTGGTTGGTGGATCGTTTTCCAAACTGTAGGCCATGAAACCTGGGGGTGACGTGCTTCGACGAGATTTCGGTGTGGGTACTTTCGGAGAAAGCGGTCGATGTCGCGGGTGGTCGTCTTCCTGGTCCTGGGGAGCTCGGTGCATATGTAACTGTAGTCCAAAAAGAAACGGCCGATATGCGATATCGAAGGTGGTATGTGTGCCAAAGACGTCGGTGGGCTTCTCGAAAGAGGTATGAGCTCGGTGGTCAACATTCCAGTAAAACTAGCATTGTGGCTTTTTCATAACCGGAGCATAGTATTGGTGTAAAGTGCCGTAGTCGTGGCTCTCACGCTTACCCGATCGAGGCCACCATCCCGCTTCGGTAAGGTGAAAGCTCTATACTGGACTTTGAAGATGTATCCAGAACATACAAAATACCCGAAAGTCGCCTGCAGTCTGGCTGCCATTGTCGCAGTGATGGGCAGAATATGCGCAATGTGGGATGTCCGGGCAGCCGGAAGGGTATTGACGAAGTTGACTCTCTGGCACATATTCAACGGGCATAGTACGTGATTTTGTATGTTGGGCCGGATGCGTTGCAGTAGCGCCACTAAACTGATCGCCGAGGTGTGACGGATGTCTCGCGTGTACACCAACCAGAGACAGCGAAGGGTGTTCACCAGTTGGAAGGCGACGACGCTGTCTTCGGGAAGGCCGCGGCCAATCTTCATGGCGCATGATTTGGCGACGTTCATAGCACGCCCTGCCCCTGCACTGTAACGGGTAATCCACTGCATCGCAGCTTGTACGTCGGCTGCTGAACGTACGATGAGGGCCAATTCGTCCACGTAGGCTCGGCAGCGGAACATATGATTCCGGAGTGGAATACCTATCAAGCGTTGCCGTAATACGCAAATGAGTGGTTCCATGTCAAGGCATAAAGCACCGTCGACAGTGGGCAACCCTGCCGTACTGAACGTTCAATCCGCATAGATTCTGTGAGTCTGCCGTTGACGAAAAGCCTGGACGTTGCCCCACGAAGGAGACGCATTATCACTTGCGTGAACGTCGGGGGAATCGCCATCCGGTCCATAACTGCGTTGAGGAATGCATGATCGACGCGGTTAAACGCTTGTTTGAAGTTGATGGAGATTAATGCGCCTGGCAGTCGCGAGTGTGTTGCCACAGTGATTACATCTCGATATTCGCTGAGGGCTGTCTGTATATTACGATCGCCGCCTCAGGATGTTTGTTCGTGAGAAACAATGTCTCGTAATACATGTTCTAGTCGCACGGATAGAAGGGGTGTGAAAATCTTGAAGTCGGAATTGAGTAACGTGATCGGACGATAACTGTCGAGTCGTGTTCCTCTTGCAGATTTCGGGACTGGAACGAGTAAGCCTTCCATGAACGTTGGTGGCGTGAGTGCCACGAGGAACATAATTTCCCAGTACATGTCTCTCCATCGTGGCAACATCAGATCTTGGAAGGTTCTTTAAAATTCGAGAGGTAAACTATCAGGGCCGGGATATCGATTGAGTGATCCTTTGGCCACAGCGTTATGGACGTCGTCGGTGGTCACTTCCGCAGTCAGGTGGGATGCAGCCGCGGCGTTTAGTGTACAATGTATCTCCTGGGCAACATAAGCAATGGCCTCTGCACCAGCAGGTACTTCTTGATAGAAAAGTCTGTAGTGTGTTGTGAAGGCATCCGCAATGGCAGCTTGCGAAGTCAGCCGTCGTCCATCAGGTAGGTCTAAAGTTGTCATTAAAGCCTGTCGGCGTTGACGAACAATTTGAACAATATAATGCATAGAAAGTTCTTCACCGTTAATCCTAGCTTGGCTTCATGCTCGTACAATGACGGCACCTAGTCAAGGTGGAGGTGGTCCATGAGCTCGCGTAGAGCGCTATAGTAGAATTGTGTTTTGTGTTGATTCCACCTGGCTTTGGCGTGTGTCAAGGTGCGTCGGATGGCCTGTTTGGCGCACAGTAACCACCACTGCAGTGTGGTCTCGTAACGCATGATGCGTTGAACACAAGCGTGCCACGTGTCGGTGACCTGTTGTCGACATTCAGGGTCCCGCAGTAGCGTGACATTAAGTTTCCAAGGTCCTGCACTGCGCCATATAGATTGCCTACGTAGGTTAGTAGTACAAATACAGATGTCATGATCCGAAAAGGCAAACTGCCAACGTTCCTCGTCGATGGATTTTAGAGTTACCTATTCTATCGAGTCGGCTCGCGGAGTTGCTCGTGATGTGTGTATGCCCCCGGCGGTCGGCGTGTGCCACTCTCCAAGTGTCGCCACCTACGATCAGATGGTCGTATCTGCCGAGGAATAAAGGCGTGATATCTTCTGCTTAGAACTGGGAGCGATCCCTCCGTTTATCAGTGCCCGATGGAGCACAGAGATTTATGATTTTGATTCCTTCAACAGTTGTGGCCACCCCTCGCGCCGTTGGGAGATATGCGACATCGGTAACTGCAATCCATTCTCGGAGGAGGATGGCTGCGCCCGTGTGTTCCTTAGCTGCAGGGGTGGCGTACGTCTCGTACCCGTAACACCCGGACCAAGTTGCTGTCTTCAGTTCTTGTAACTGGCCGATGTCGATGTCCGCTGCTCTTAGCGTGTCACGGAGCAGTTGCGTGGGGGCTGATATTATTAGTGTTGATGGTAGCTATTAGATATGCCTGTTGGGGGATCCATGCTGTCGATGGGTTCGTTGCTGGTGAAGATTGTCGTGGTGGATTCTGGAAGTCCATAGAAGTTGCAAGAGTCGTCGTAGAAACATCCGCCATTTTAGTGTTGGTGTAAAGGAGAAACAGATCTCATTTCCGCGTCGGGTGGAGGTGGGAAATCCGTGTCATCCGCCCATGAAAAACGTCCGTCAGTTTCAGCATCAGTGAGAGGTGGCAGCGCTGGCCGAGTCGACTCAATTGCGGCGGTGACGACGGGCGTGCTATGTTCCATGGCTTCTGGGCGCTGGGCTTGCTATGATATCTGTTGGACGGCTCACCGTCATGTGAATGACGCGTCTCCGTGGCAGAGGAGAAAGATTTATCGTGCACTCCGTCAGAGTTATATTCCATCTCTTCGTCCTGCGCAGGGGACTCACTGGTCGATTATGATGTCTTGCGGCGTTTTTTTCGCCGTTTGGGCGACTTTGCTTCCGGCAGTGTGTTTCAGTGTCTGAGCAAGGAAGAGATTCGCGTCGTTCCGGTACAAAAGCCGCAGGTGCTATGACGCGGTCTTCAGTTTCCATAAAACTCTCGCTGGTATCCTTGTGACCTTCTAGCGTGGATGTGTTCAGTTGTAAGTCATGTTCGCGGGCGGCACTGTCGGTTTCAAGGTGCTGGGACGCCTCCGGGTGTATCGGCCCAGAGAGACGCACATGAACGGCGTCTTGTGAGGGCTGGACGTACAGTGTCGCCGCATAGGTGACTGAAAGGTCGGTTGTAGTTCGGCCGGTGTTCGTATTGTCGTGCCGTAGTCGTGTAATGCGGCGTTGCAGCCATCCATTACAGATGTGGCCTTCCTTGCCACAACCGGAACATGTTCGAGGTTGTCTGCCGTAAATGACCACAGCACTGCAGCCGCCGACAGAAATGTTCGATGGGACATGCCGTTTGAGACCGATTCGGACTTGTCTCACACCATTAAGCACCGGATACGTCGTAAACTGTGCCCATGTCTCGGCTACGTGACTCTGGAATTTTCCGAACGGGCTTAGCGCCGCGATGACTTTATCTTCATTCACCTCGAAAGGCAGGTTGAATATACAGGCCAAGTCCTGCATGGTCGACATCCACAGGCCCGACGTTTCCGTCGGAGTGTCGAAATTTTAGTCCTTGTCACGTCCGTTGAATAATCTCGTTGCCGGCAGCGTCTGAAATCCTCTTTACATAAATGACGCTGCTAATGATCGATATGTGTATGCCGATGAGATCGTCACAGCAGATCTTCACATCTTCGCGTAGGAAGCGTTCGACAGGCAATGTTTTGCGTCGTGCATATTCATTTGAGAAGGTGGACTTAAGAGTGTTCTTCCTCTAAGAGCTGGCCATTATAGCTGTTCGACTGAGAAACGCGGCGATGGGAAAGTAAACCAACACTCCGCACGCATCACGGCGTGGACGGCCGACCGTGGTGCGCACCGCTGCTCTGCCGAAGGCAGACTGCGCGACTCAGCTACCCAAGCACGACTCACTCCACCTCCCCACAGCTTTAATTCCAGCAGTACCTCGTCTCCTACCTTTCATACTCCACAAAGCTCTCCTGCAGGAGAGGATAGCCGTGAGTCGTGCTTGGGTAACTCAGTGGGTAGAGCACTTGCCCACGAAAGGCAAAGGTCTCGAGTTCGCGTCTCGGTCCGGCACAGCGTTTTAATCTGCCAGGAAATTTCAGTTTAGTTTCTAGTCACTCCCGCTCAGGGAATGAGAATGTAGCCCACACTGTGGGCCGATATTTCTTATGAATTTGCGCGAAACAATAAACGAACTGAACTCGTCGGCGGTTCTAGGCGCTACAGTCTGGAACCGCGCGACCGCTCTTGTAGGTTTCGGGACAGGAACGAGTAAACCTTCCATGAACGTTGGTGGCGGAAGTGCCACGCCGGATAAAAGTTCCCAGTACATGTCTCTCCATCGTGGCAACGTCAGATCTTGGAAGGTTCTGTAAAATTCGAGAGGCATGGATGTGTGTGATGTCCTTAGGTTAGTTAGGTTTAAGTAGTTCTAAGTTCTAGGGGACTGATGACCTCAGAAGTTAAGTCCCATAGTTCTCAGAGCCATCTGAACCATTTGAACTCGTCGGAATTCTGTCATCTCTGAGGAGGAACTATTGTTCTGTGTTTTCACTGCCTGGAATTCCAACATATGCCATTCACTTCTATAATCCTCTTCCTGAAGAGGGGCAGCAGCCTTTTCAGTAGTTGCAGGGGCAACAGACTGGATGATTGACTGATCTGGCCTTGTAACATTAACCAAAACGGCCTTGCTGTGCTGGTACTGCGAACGGCTGAAAGCAAGGGGAAACTACAGCCGTAATTTTTCCCGAGGACATGCAGCTTTACTGTATGATTAAATGATGATGGCGTCCTCTTGGGTAAAACATTCCGGAGGTAAAATAGTCCCCCATTCGGATCTCCGGGCGGGGACTACTCAAGAGGACGTCGTTATCAGGAGAAAGAAAACTGGCATTCTACGGATCGGAGCGTGGAACGTCAGATCCCTTAATCGGGCAGGTAGGTTAGAAAATTTAAAAAGGGAAATGGATAGGTTAAAGTTAGATATAGTGGGAGTTAGTGAAGTTCGGTGGCAGGAGGAACAAGACTTTTGGTCAGGTGATTACAGGGTTATAAATACAAAATCAAATAGGGGTAATGCAGGAGTAGGTTTGATAATGAATAAAAAAAATAGGAGTGCGGGTTAGCTACTACAAACAGCATAGTGAACGCATTATTGTGGCCAAGATAGACACAAAGCCCATGCCTACTACAGTAGTACAAGTTTATATGCCAACTAGCTCTGCAGATGATGAAGAAATAGATGAAATGTATGACGAGATAAAAGAAATTATTCAGGTAGTGAAAGGAGACGAAAATTTAATAGTCATGGGTGACTGGAATTCATCAGTAGGAAAAGGGAGAGAAGGAAACATAGTAGGTGAATATGGATTGGGGGGAAGAAATGAAAGAGGAAGCCGCCTTATAGAATTTTGCACAGAGCAAAACTTAATCATAGCTAACACTTGGTTCAAGAATCATAAAAGAAGGTTGTATACCTGGAAGAATCCTGGAGATACTAATAGGTATCAGATAGATTATATAATGGTAAGACAGAGATTTAGGAACCAGGTTTTAAATTGTAAGACATTTCCAGGGGCAGATGTGGATTCTGACCACAATCTATTAGTTATGAACTGCAGATTGAAACTGAAGAAACTGCAAAAAGGTGGGAATTTAAGGAGATGGGACCTGGATAAACTGAAACAACCAGAGGTTGTAGAGAGTTTCAGGGAGAGCATAAGGGAACAATTGACAGGAATGGGGGAAAGAAATACAGTAGAAGAAGAATGGGTAGCTCTGAGGGATGAAGTAGTGAAGGCAGCAGAGGATCAAGTAGGTAAAAAGACGAGGGCTAATAGTAATCCTTGGGTAACAGAAGAAATATTGAATTTAATTGATGAAAGGAGAAAATATAAAAATGCAGTAAATGAAGCAGGCAAAAGGGAATACAAACGTCTCAAAAATGAGATCGACAGAAAGTGCAAAATGGCTAAGCAGGGATGGCTAGAGGACAAATGTAAGGATGTAGAGGCTTGTCTCACGAGGGGTAAGATAGATACTGCCTACAGGAAAATTAAAGAGACCTTTGGAGAGAAGAAAACCGCTTGTATGAATATAAAGAGCTCAGATGGCAACCCAGTTCTAAGCAAAGAAGGGAAGGCAGAAAGGTGGAAGGAGTATATAGAGGGTTTATACAAGGGCGATGTACTTGAGGACAATATTGTGGAAATGGAAGAGGATGTAGATGAAGATGAAATGGGAGATAAGATACTGCGTGTAGAGTTTGACAGAGCACTGAAAGACCTGAGCCGAAACAAGGCCCCGGGAGTAGACAACATTCCATTAGAACTACTGACGGCCTTGGGAGAGCCAGTTCTGACAAAACTCTACCATCTGGTGAGCAAGATGTATGAGACAGGCAAAATACCCACAGACTTCAAGAAGAATATAATAATTCCAATACCAAAGAAAGCAGGTGTTGACAGATGTGAAAATTACCGAACTATCAGTTTAATAAGTCACAGCTGCAAAATACTAACGCGAATTCTTTACAGACGAATGGAAAAACTGGTAGAAGCGGACCTCGGGGAAGATCAGTTTGGATTCCGTAGAAATGTTGGAACACGTGAGGCAATACTAACCTTACGACTTATCTTAGAAGAAAGATTAAGAAAAGGCAAACCTACATTTCTAGCATTTGTAGACTTAGAGAAAGCTTTTGACAACGTTAACTGGAATACTCTCTTTCAAATTCTGAAGGTGGCAGGGGTAAAATACAGGGAGCGAAAGGCTATTTACAATTTGTACAGAAACCAGATGGCAGTTATAAGAGTCGAGGGGCATGAAAGGGAAGCAGTGGTTGGGAAAGGAGTGAGACAGGGTTGTAGCCTCTCCCCGATGTTATTCAATCTGTATATTGAGCAAGCAGTAAAGGAAACAAAAGAAAAATTCGGAGTAGGTATTAAAATTCATGGAGAAGAAGTAAAAACTTTGAGGTTCGCCGATGACATTGTAATTCTGTCAGAGACAGCAAAGGACTTGGAAGAGCAGTTGAACGGAATGGACAGTGTCTTGAAAGGAGGATATAAGATGAACATCAACAAAAACAAAACGAGGATAATGGAATGTAGTCAAATTAAATCGGGTGATGCTGAGGGGATTAGATTAGGAAATGAGATACTTAAAGTAGTAAAGGAGTTTTGCTATTTAGGGAGTAAAATAACTGATGATGGTCGAAGTAGAGAGGATATAAAATGTAGACTGGCAATGGCAAGGAAATCGTTTCTGAAGAAGAGAAATTTGTTAACATCGAGTATAGATTTAAGTATCAGGAAGTCGTTTCTGAAAGTATTTGTATGGAGTGTAGCCATGTATGGAAGTGAAACATGGACGATAACCAGTTTGGACAAGAAGAGAATAGAAGCTTTCGAAATGTGGTGCTACAGAAGAATGCTGAAGATAAGGTGGGTAGATCACGTAACTAATGAGGAGGTATTGAATAGGATTGGGGAGAAGAGAAGTTTGTGGCACAACTTGACTAGAAGAAGGGATCGGTTGGTTGGACATGTTTTGAGGCATCAAGGGATCACAAATTTAGCATTGGAGGGCAGCGTGGAGGGTAAAAATCGTAGAGGGAGACCAAGAGATCAATACACTAAGCAGATTCAGAAGGATGTAGGTTGCAGTAGGTACTGGGAGATGAAGAAGCTTGCACAGGATAGGGTAGCATGGAGAGCTGCATCAAACCAGTCTCAGGACTGAAGACCACAACAACAACAATCAACCATACCTTTGTGATGTCGTCAGTCATACGATAACACCGCCACCTGAGAGATCGGTCCGCCGGATGCGATTCTCCCAATAAACGGAACAGAAAACGGCTGTACTAGCCAAAGAGTAAACAGCCACTCGTAGTACTTATGCTCGCCGCGAGTCGCCGCTAGGCCACTTCATGTCTAGCAGGAGCGTAGTGCAGTCGTGCCAGTCTACAGTTCGCTGCCGCGCCCAGTGCTCAGCCAGCGCCAATGTCAGTCATCGCCTGCAGCTCAGTCATTGCTGTCATCGAGTCTTTGTAGCCCCGTTCCAAGTTAGTCTTCAAATTCACCGGATTCGACATTCAAGATTACGACAGATTAATTCGTCACTGCAAGATTTGTGACTTGTAAATAATGTCATTCTACAGACGCTTAGGCTAGTCGCGTCTTCTATAAATGTCAACCAGCTGATCATGGACTACAGCAAAGTTAAGTAATAAATACTTTCTTATTTTGTATTCCTGCTAATTAATTGTGTTTTCCTGTTGTAGTTAGCAAGCAGTCTTAGCATAGCAGAACCCACGTTTCCACCTCCTTGGCTGCCTCATATTTGGCACCTCATGTTGATGGACTCGATTATGGTGGAAGATCGAGAGCCATCAACCTCCATGAGTCAACCATGTAATTCATATGCCTTATGGATGTGCTGACTCTGCAGTTGTTTTGTTTTACTCTTAGACGCACGCACCAAGTTTAATCTCTGACCAACGCTCTTGTTGCCGACAGCGTTATCTCTGACGCACGTCCGTTTCAAGTGGTTTAAATTCTGCCAGTGACTTACGTCGAAGATACGATATTTCAGTGTCCATGTTGTTAAGAAGAACAATTCAATGTGCCTTCGTACATGGATTGATATACGAAGGAACATTGCATGGCCGGCCGGTGTGGCCGTGCGGTTAAAGGCGCTTCAGTCTGAAACCGCGTGACCGCTACGGTCGCAGGTTCGAATCCTGCCTCGGGCATGGATGTGTGTGATGTCCTTAGGTTAGTTAGGTTTAAGTAGTTCTAAGTTCTAGGGGACTGATGACCACAGATGTTAGGTCCCATAGTGCTCAGAGCCATTTGAACCATTTGAACATTGCATCATTCTTTTTAACAAGGCAGGAACTGCAGTATCATATTTGTCCGTCGATTCCAGGCAATGACTTTCAATTAAAAAGTCCTCCCCTATACGGGAATTACATAACGTGCGTACGACTACAGGCTATGACGCACCAACGACGAGATATGGAAATTTGGGTTTGGCCGCAAGTCCTACACGGATGACCGAAACGGTTAAGGCGACAGCTCGCGTAAAGTGTGAAATTCGGGTTCGAGCCCTGGTCCAGCACAAAGTTTCGTTATCATTATTCCTTTATACAACTAACGGTTGCTCGTATTCGTAACCTTCAAAAAATTTCATTTACATGTTGAAGTTGGCAGTAAGGGTATCAATCGAATTAACGGAAGAACATACAATGCTCTCCCAGGTGCACGCCCTGGAGGTGATGGAAAAGCATGTCGATAATTTGTTAACCACCAAGGGCGCTCAAACCTTCGGTTTCTAATGACCGTCAGGTGGAGTTCATTGCACAATATGAGATCTTGTGAAGACCAGTAGCGACTACTTAGGCTAGAAAGATGTAATGAAGCTTCATAACTAATAAAATGTAGTGTCGGGTAAAGGGCGGTATCTATTGCCTTTTTAGCCGAATCTTCGCCATACTCTTTCCTTTGGCAGTATCTACAGTGTTTTCAACTAAATCCTCACCATATTCTTTCCTTTATCAGATGGAAGTAATCCCAGAGTATATGAAAAGCTGTAAGGTGTCAGGTGTAAAGACTTTCGTAGAAAATGCAAGGATGGACGTTTAACATTCGTGTATTGTGAAAGCCATCTTTCCGATTTTTTGGACAATCAGTTAGTTTCCGTAAAATGTTTGTAACCGCTTCCGGGATTAGAATACAGCGGTTTCAGTTACACTTTGAATTAGATACATCGGCATTGGATAGCCATTTTATTACCAACTTCGGACCTTTACTCTTTACCGGAATACGAGCGTTTGAGAATTGCTCATGAAAAATTTCACCACTGTTCTTAAATGAACTAGTAACTTCAACTATATTACACACACCCTTTCATTTACATAGTTCGGCATAATTTACTTGAATGAGCCATAGAACTACGAAGTGACGCAACGCTTTCAAGCAACAAATCGAGTGGCGACAATTAACTACCACTGTCACGTGATCGCAAGACCGGGCAAGAGGGGGACAGGAAAATCACACTGTCTTGCTTTCGGAGAGGGGCTGGTTATATATATCTTGCACATATTGCATGTATGGATTGTTATTCCCAAGTCTTTAAATAGCACGACCAAATTTATTGGCCGGCCGATGTGACCGAGCGGTTCTAGGCGCTTTAGTCCGGAACCGCGCTGCTGCTACGGTCGCAGGTTCGAATCCTGCCTCGGGCATGGATGTGTGTGATGTCCTTAGGTTAGTTAGGTTTAAGTAGTGGTGAGTCTAGGGGACTGATGATCTCAGATGTTAAGTTCCACAGTGCTTACAACCATTTGAACCATTTTGAACTAAATTTATTACGGAGGCGCAGTTACTTTTTACGACTCCTGAAATGCTTAATTTTTCATTTGTTTACAGTAAGATATAGAACATAGATTTGGTACTAATTGATTGGATCAGTGCGAAACGGTTACGAAAATTCTCCGTCGGTGTCGACAGATTCTTTCCAAGGAATAAGACGTTCTTTTCCTAAATAATGTTCAGCAAGTTTGAAGAGTCAGATATGTGAAGACTGCATAACGATTCTGTTTCCACCAAACCACATTTCGCGTGTCGACCGTAATGAAGAGATAGGAAATATTAAGGTCTGTGCAGAAGCATGGAAACAAATGATTGTTCCCTTGACACATTTACGACTTTGACAGGTTACGGAATAGCTAGCAATGGCACGAAGCACCCTCCACCATCCCCTGCACAGTGGCTTGCGGAGTATGTATGTTGATGTAGCTGCCTGATTTTGTAAGAAGGTGATATTTTCTTAAATCAAACTGGATGATATGACAATTTGTATCGAGTAATTTTCTTCGTAAATAACAGTGTCATCTGCGGAAAGATGAAGCTGGAAACTATTGGCTTGGTCCTTGTAACAAATAACGCGAATCGTAATGGTCATATTACACTCCATCCGGGAACTTAAGATATTATTTATGTATCCGCAGATGATTCTCCATCTAGGATACCAGGTTAAGGAGTGAGTGTCAAAACATTTTCATTCCACTCGAAAATCTGTTTAGGTATTGGCTATGAAAACGTTTCCTGTGGAAGATGTCCGTCTGGTACTGAATCTAAAACTTTTTCTAGAGCTCCATTATCATCGAATGACTTGCTTACCTGCCTGTATGGTACGTAGGATGTCGTTATGAAGAATGCTGGTTTCAAAGAAGAAGGTAATTTTGTTCAAGGTAAATCATTACGTTTGAACTCAGAATATGGTCTAGAATTCTGCTACAAACAAAGGAAGGCTTCCTTTTAAAATTCCGATAAATCACTTTCGAGAGCGTCACGGTACATATTTCTGCCACACATATATCTGTAGTGAGGACCATGTATTCATCGTGAATGAAACAGTTTTTGACCTGATTTGCTCCGACAATAGATACTATGAAAATATTGTACCATGAGCAAAACAATTTCTTATATGTTCATTCGTACGTGTTTTGGTGACTTGCTATTAAGGTGTATAGTTTCACATATTCTTCCTAGGGTGCACCACTTTCATGAATTTATAAAATAAACGCCTCATTGTTCCACTCGTGCTATGGGGCCTAAGGAAATACGGGCCAGCTGGGAAGATGCTGTCTTCATGCAGTAGACATATCTGTTGAAACGATCGGAGTGTAATGAACACAGTTCCAAACCGAAGTCTATTCTCATGCGATATTTTACCTGTAGTTCGGCAAAAGAATACAAGTAGTCCACTGATCATGGTGAAACACCACTAATGCACTTACAAACATGTCAGTCACTCTACATGCGAAACTTCCACGATTAGAACAGGTTGGGTGTGTGTATGTTGGTGAGGCGGTGGGAGGTGGGGGGTTGGGTGGGCACGTGAGGAAATGCTTAAGAATAACGTTATGGGAGAAGAAACAAGGAAGTATTCGTAAGAATGGGGAGAGTTAGTGAGTGTGTGTGTGTGTGTGAGAGAGAGAGAGAGAGAGAGAGAGAGACATACTGGAATTATGGGCATCATGAAACGTCGATCTGTGTCACAGTGTCTCAGCCACTCGTCGAGCAGAGACTGTGACGCCGTGTGCGCGGTCAATGAAGTCATAGTTCACTTTTTGCCGGCCACCTTTCACGTCACGCACCGCATCGCCTGGTGACGACACGAGCAAGCCATATAGACGCTAATGACCTCGTTAAAATGTATCTAATGACGTAATTAACAAGAAGTCAATACGTGCGTGTAACAAGCGGCCACAAGTCAGTGTTACTGAGATTTATGTCGCTGTTAGCCTGCAGGCAAAACCGGGGGTAGCACAAAGAAGTTTTATGTGGTCTGCACGCTTATTTACGGCGTCTCGGTTTTTGTTCTCGTGCCACGTGTCACAGTTTGACGATCGCGCCCGTCTGTCTCCTATAGACTCTTGCGCTAACGACCTCGTTAAAATTTTGTGCGATGAAATAGTCGCGAGCGAAATTCAATTAGTGACATGTTCAATTGGCCTTTGGCGTGAGTACTCAGTTCAGCCTAATGAAGTGTCCATCGCTCTGTGTTTGTACTTTCAACTCAAATGCTCTGGACAGAGGTGTGACACAGCCGTAGATCGTCGTTTGTCCGGCGTCTCACAGCTGAGGATAAAACTTTGCTATTATGCCGGATGCGTCAGGTGACGACGAATAAAAGCTTACAATAGGTACGAATGGCCTCTGTGAGACTATTAGTATACTTTCAGATCAATAGTATCTCAACACCCCTATGTAATAGGGAACTGGCCACTAGGCATCACGACACGGCTACCAGTAAGTTTAAAAGGCGTCTGGAAATATTGTGTTAGAAACAGAGAAGCAGTGTGTAACAGCGGTATGACTCAGCCACGAGAGCTTAGTGACTTCGGCGGTGGACAAGTCATTGAAAGCCACATGAGTAACAAATCCATTAGCCACATTTGAACTCTTCTAAAGCTGCTTTGAAACAAACTTGGAGCAAGAACCACAACTTATCCAAGATTAGGCAGACCTCATAAACGAGGTCTGTTCAAAAAATTTCGAAACATTCGTACTCTGGCACCAATGGTATGTTGGAGCGAAATGCGGTTGACATGTCTGCACACGCCTTTGTTTAATGTGTAACTGCCGGAATTTTCATTGTTGCATGTCTGTTATTTATTGTTCAGAGCTGTATTCAGTAGCACGTTGTGTCCCACACTTCGAGAATTTCGAGATGGCAGAGTTACTGCGGCGTAGCATTCCAAAGGATTGGAAAAGGGCACAGGTCATCCCCGTTTTCAAGAAGGGACATCGAACAGATGTGAAGAACTGTAGACCTATATCTCTAACGTCGATCGGCTGTAGAATTTTGGAACACGTATTATGTTCGAGTGTAATGACTTTTCTGGAGACTAGAAATCTACTCTGTACTAATCAACATGGGTTTCGAAAAAGACGATCGTGTGAAACCCAGCTCGCTCTATTCGTCCACGAGACTCAGAGGGCCATAGACACGGGTTCCCAGGTAGATGCCGTGTTTCTTGACTTCCGCAAGGCGTTTGATACAGTTCCCACAGTCGTTTAATGAACAAAGTAAGAGCATATGGACTATCAGACCAATTGTGTGATTGGATTGAAGAGTTCCTAGATAACAGAACGCAGCATGTCATTCTCAATGGAGAAAAGTCTTCCGAAGTAAGAGTGATTTCAGGTGTGCCGCAGGGGAGTGTCGTAGGACCGTCGCTATTCACGATATACACAAATGACCTTTTTTGCGGATGACGCTGTAGTATATCGAGAGGTTGTAACAATGGAAAATTGTTCTGAAATGCAGGAGGGCGCATGGTGCAGGGAATGGCAATTGAATCTCAATGTAGACAAGTGTAATGTGGTGCGAATACATAGAAAGAAAGATCCTTTATCATTTAGCTACAATATAGCAGGTCAGCAACTGGAAGCAGTTAATTCCATAAATTATCTGGGAGTAGGCATTAGGAGTGATTTAAAATGGAATGATCATATAAAGTTGATCGTCGGTAAAGCAGATGTCAGACTGAGATGCATTAGAAAAATGCTAAGGAGATGCAATCCGAAAACAAAGGAAGTAGGTTACAGTACACTTGCTCGCCCACTGCTTGAATATTGTTTACCAGCGTGCGACCCGTTCCAGATAGGATTTATAGAAGAGATAGAGAAGATTCAACGGAGTGCAGTGCACTTCGTTACAGGATCATTTAGTAATCGCGAAAGCGTTACGGATATGATAGAGAAACTCCAGTGGAAGACTCTACAGGAGAGACGCTCAGTAGCTCGGTACGGGCTTTTGTTGAAGTTTCGAGAACATACCTTCACCGGGGAGTCAAGCAGTATATTGCTCCCTCCTACTTATATCTCGCGAAGAGACCATGAGGACAAAATCAGAGAGATTAGAGCCCACACGGAGGCATACCGACAATTTTTCTTTCCACGAACAATACGAGACTGAAATAGAAGGGAGAACCGATAGAGGTACTCAAGGTCCCCTCCGCCACACACCGTCACATGGCTTGCGGAGTATGGATGTAGATGTAGATGTATACGCGTCTGCATTAAATTTTGCGTGAAACTCAAGAAAATCTTTACACAGACACGCCAAAGGATCCAGGAAGTTTACGGTGGTGAGTGCTTAAGCAGTACTCGGTGTTACGAATGATTCGCACGGTTTAAAAATGGCCGGCCGTAAGTTAAAGATGACCCTCGTTTCTTCGACGTCTACAGACGACGCTCAAGTAAGGTACGTCAACGACACAGTGCGCGCCAGTCGAAGACTGACTGTCCCGGAGATTGCAGAACAATATAACATTTCTGTTGGATCGTGTTATGAAATGTTGAGATAGCACCTTGGAATGCATAGTGTTGCCGCCAATTTCGTTCCACGGCTCGTGAGTCAAGGCCAGAAGACCTTCACCTCACAGTCCGTGAAGAGCTTTCGGATCGCGAAAATTCTAACATACCTCCACTTCTTCTACTGGCTATTGATGGGGGAGACTTGTCATGAGTACGTAAAAGTGATAACTTGCGCAATGGATATTTTAACTCTACTGAAGCCTCCCTGACACTCATACGTCCCCCAGTAGGAGTACGTTGTTCTCATTAATTATGTATCCTGTGGATACGATACAGTGTCAGGATAAGCCGACAAAATCCAATCGCCCTTTTAACGAATAAGTTATAAAATGTACATAAGAGACAAGATTTAGTGGTAGAGGAAAATAAACACTAAAAGATAAATGCCTTGATTTTAATGCATTTATTCATCATAAAACAATCTAAAGAAACTAAATAATGATTACAATTCTCAGGTTCTCCCTGTATTAATACTGGCCCTTAAACTGTCTGGCTGTGCCCTATAATGTACTCGCGATCTGTGATTAGGCGCGGAGTAACTGACGTACCCCGTTGTACTAAATAGCAAGAAGGAACTACTATCTCAATGAGCAGTGTGACCCTCAGTGCCGGCCGCGGTGGTCTCGCGGTTCTAGGCGCGCAGTCCAGAACCATGCGACTGCTACGGTCGCAGGTTCGAATCCTGCCTCGGGCATGGATGTGTGTGATGTCCTTAGGTTAGTTAGGTTTAACTAGTTCTGCGTTCTAGGGGACTGATGACCACAGCAGTTGAGTCCCATAGTGCTCAGAGCCATTTGAACCATTTTTGACCCTCAGTGCAGAACGGACTAGAACACGTGATTCATCAACATCGATTCAGTTTCCTACACGCCGGTGCATAACCAACATCACCGTAATGATCAGAAGCTATAAACACAGAAATTCTCGCCTCAGCGAGATAACAACAAAATTCTACTTCACCAAAATTACGTCCGTCGACTGCCGTGGACCTCCAAGGCGACTCTCCTGTTCCACGACCGCGCGACGACTCTCCTTGTCTTCACTCCTCTTTTCGTCGCTCAAAGTTTTTTCTCTCCCTTAAATTTGGGTGGTGAACCATCTTTCCGGAAGGCGCTCGTTTCTGAACGCCCACCAATCGCAGTTTAGAATCCAGATCGAAGATTCTGGAAGTTCTTTCTGTCTGTAGGAAGGTACGCGAATACATGCTGCCATGTGTTTTTGGCCGACCAGACCGCCTTCTCACGCTTACCCGCCGGACACGCGTTCCCATTTTGCAGGTGGTCCAGCTCACGGGCGGGTCCCGGGATTAGCGTCGGAAGCGTCTGTGCCGTCCTATTGTCCGAAGGAATGTGTGAGCTTCCCGTGTCCTTCCATTCTACCACAAGTTTCACAGCTCTGCTTGTTCCCCCGTTACCCAACATGCAGACATTATACAATAAATTAAACGTACTAGACGATGTCAGTGACATAAGTACATGTTTTTAATGAACGAGCACAAACCTGTCTTTTCTATCATTTAAGGGGCTTACTTATGTCGTATTGGATGTAAGCGCGGTTTGTAAGTTGTAAACTAACGCTATCTTACAAAATGACTACTACATGTTCCTTAAGAGAATCTACGGCTATGACGTTTAGACCAAGATTCAGTCTTCACAATGGGTAGGGAACCGTTCTCCAAGACCAAAAAAAGCTCGTCAGATCAGGTCAAATGTCAAAGCCATGCTGATAGTTTTCTTTGAAATATTACTTCCTCGTGAATTCGTGCCACAGGGACAAACTGTTAATCGATGGTACTATCATTACGCATTGCGATGCCTGCGGTGAGGAGAAACGGCCTGAAATGTGGCGAGACAATTCACGGCTCCCGCATCTCGATTACGCACCCGCACATTCATCCCTGTTGGTGCGTGACTATTGCACAAGAAACGAAATCACTGTGCTGCCTCATCCTCCGGGCTCTCCAGACCTGGCCCCTGGGGACTTTGTTGTTTCCAGAGTTGAAAACCCCGTTGAGAGAACGAAGATTTGCGACTATAGATGAGATAAAGGAAAATTTTGAGTCGGCGCATCGCGCATCCAGCAAGTTGTGTATCAAGACTACTTCCGGAAGTGGAAACGGCGTTGGGATCGATGTGTCAGTTGTGGAGGAGGGTATTTAGTAGATATGCACAATAAGTGAAAGATAAGAGTAGAAAATTTTTGTGGACAAAGTTTCGGAATTTTTTGCATAGACCTCGTACTGACAGATGCGGGCCATCGAGTGTTGCGGAGGGTGGCTGTAAAAAAATTGCATGAATTTAGCGACAGGAATCACTCGTGACTTCCAGACTGTTCTCAGGAATCCTGCTAGGACCAGTGACTGTGCGTAAGGAGTTAAAAATAATAAGCTACAACTAACGACAAGCTCCTCATAAGCCACACACATGTGTAGTCAGTATCAAAGTACGCCTGAGGTGGTGTAAAGTGATACGCCACTGGACGGTGCACGACTGGAAACGAGCGATTTGGAACGCTGAATCACGGTAGATCCTGTGACACTGCGGTCGAAGGGTGTGGGTTTGGCGAATGCGTGGACATCATTACCTGCTACCATGTGCAATGCCAAAAGTACGCAGAAGGTGGTGTTGCGGTACGAGCGTGTTTTTCGTGGTTCCGTTCAGAGATGATGAATACTTCTACACTAACGAAAAATTATCGCAACACCGAAAAATAATTATTCTACAGTAACGAAATTTCGGGAACATATTTGTCTAGGTAACACATTTAATTAATTAACATTGCAAGATCACAGGTTAATGTAAGCCCGAGATAAGCCATTGCAAATGTGAAATACTGGTATATTACTAACTGGTGTAACCGCCAGAATGTTGAATGCAAGCATGTAAACGTGCATGCATTGTGTTACACAGGTGCGGGTTGTCGCTTTATGGGATGGAGTGCGATGCCTGCGCACTTGGTCGGTCCATAGAGGGACGGTTAAAGCTGATTGTGGATGACACTGGGGTTGTCGTCCAATGGTGCCCCATATGTGCTCGATTGAGACAGATCTGTTGATCGACCAGGACATGCTACGGAGCATGTTGAGTACAACAGCGGTTTGTGGGAGAGTGTTATGATGTTGAAAAACACCACCTCGAATTCTGTTCATGTAACAAGTCGAATCTCCAGGTTGGCGTATAAATTTGCAGTCAGGGTACGAAAGGATAGCTAAGGTACTACTCATGCTGTCATACGAAATTTTACCCGAGACTATAACTCCAGGTGCAGTTGCAGTGTGTCGACCACACAGCCTTCTTGGTTGCACGCTCTCAACTGGCCGCCTTCAAACCAACAAACGGCCATCACTGTCACAGAGGCAGAACCAGTTTTCATCAGAAAACACGACAGACCTCAACCTTGCCCTCCAATAAGCTCTCACTTAAGACTACTGAAGTCGCAAATGGCGGCGGTTTGGTATCAGTGGAACACACTGTGTAGGGCGTTTGGCTCACAGCGGTCCTTCGAGCACCAACTTGTAACAGTTCATTGTATCACTGTGGTGCCAACTGCTGGTCAAATTGCTGCTGCAGATGCAGTGCGATGCGCCACAGCCGTACACCGAACACGATGGTCCTCCCTCTGTGTAGTGCCACGTAACCATCCGGAGCCCTGTCTTCCTGCGAACGTACATGCTGGTGACCACCACTGCCAGCAGTCATGCAAATGGCTACGTTCCTGCCAAGTCTCTGTAACACCGCAGAAGGAATATCCAGCTTCTGGTAGCTCTAGTAATAGAGCTCGTCCAGACTCAGTGAGGTGTTGGTATGCATCCTCACAGTCCCGCTACTAGCGCCACTCTTATGCGACTGATGTGAAAATGTCTGTGTCCCACAAACAACTCCTTCTCATTTATATATGAGAAGGAGCTCTGAAAGTTAACGCTGGTGGGTACTGTTTAAATGATTGAATGTGTTGGCATAATTTTTAGTGTTCTAAGAACACCTATTTTTCAAAACAAGAAACAGACATATATAATGCTAAACAAATTATTGATTCATCTTCATCTAAATCAACATTTATACTCTGCAAGCCACCCAACGGCGCGTGGCGGAGGGCACTTTACGTGCCACTGTCATTACCTCCGTTTCCTGTTCCAATCGCGTATGGTTCGCGGGAAGAACGACTGCCGGAAAACCTCCGTGCGCGCTTGAATCTCTCTAATTTTACATTAGTGATCTCCTCGGGAGGTATAAGTAGGGGGAAGCAATATATCCGATACTTCATCCAGAAACGCACCCTCTCGAAACTTGGACACCAAGCTACACCGCCATGCAAAGCTCCTCTCTTGCAGAGTCTGCCACTCGAGTTTGCTAAACATCTCCGTAACGCTATCACGCTTACCAAATAACCCTGTGACGAAACGCGCCGCTCTTCTTAAGATCTTCTCTATCTCCTCCGTCAACCCGACCTAGTACGGATCCCACACTGATGAGCAATACTCAAGTATAGGTCGAACGGGTGTTTTGTAAGCCACCTCGTTTGTTGATGCACTACATTTTCTAAGGAATCTCCCACCAATGAATCTCAACCTGGCACCCGCCTTACCAACAATTAATTTTATATGATCATTCCACTTCAAATCGTTCCGTACGCATAGTCCCAGATATTTTACAGAGGTAACTGCTACCAGTGTTTCTTCCGCTATCATATAATCATACAATAAAGGATCTTTCTTTCTATGTATTCGCAATACATTACATTTGTCTATGTTAAGGGTCAGTTGCCATTCCCTGCACCAAGTGCCTATCCCCTGCAGATCTTCCTGCATTTCGCTGCAATTTTATAATGCTGCAACTTCTCTGTATACTACAGCATCATCCACGAAAAGCCACATGGAACTTCCGACCCTATCTACTAGGTCATTTATATATATTGTGAAAAGCAATGGTCCCATAACACTCCCCTGTGGCACGCCAGAAGTTACTTTAACGTCTGTAGACGTCTCTCCTTTGAGAACAACATGCTGTGTTCTGTTTACTAAAAACTCTTCAATCCAGCCACACAGCTGGTCTGATATTCCGTAGGCTCTTACTTTGTTTATCAGGCGACAGTGCGGAACTGTATCGAACGCCTTCCGGAAGTCACGGAAAATGGCATCTACCTGGGAGCCTGTATCTAATATTTTCTGGGTCTCATGAACAAATAAAGCGAGTTGGGTTTCACACGATCGCTGTTTCCGGAATCCATGTTGATTCCTACAGAGTAGATTCTGGGTTTCCAAAAACGACATGATACTCGAGCAAAAAACATGTTCTAAAATTCTACAACAGATCGACGTCAGAGATATAGGGCTATAGTTTTGCGCATCTGCTCGACGACCCTTCTTGAAGACTGGGACTATCTGTGCTCTTTTCCAGTCATTTGGAACCTTGCGTTCCTCTAGAGACTTGCGGTACACGGCTGTTAGAAGGGCGGAAAGTTCTTTCGCGTACTCGGTGTAGAATCGAATTGGTATCCCGTCAGGTCCAGTGAACTTTCCTCTGTTGAGTGATTTCAGTTGCTTTTCTATTCCTTGGACACTTATTTCGATGTCAGCCACTTTTTCGTATGTGCGAGGATTTAGAGAAGGAACTGCAGTGCGGTCTTCCTCTGTGAAACAGCTTTGGAAAAAGGTGTTTAGTATTTCAGCTTTACGCGTGTCATCCTCTGTTTCAACGCCATTATCATCCCAAAGTGTCTGGATATGCTGTTTCAGTCCACTTACTGATTTAACGTGAGACCAGAACTTCCTAGGATTTTCTGTAAAGTCGGTACATAGAATTGTACTTTCAAATTCACTGAATGCTTCACGCATAGCCCTCCTTACGCTAACTTTGACGTCGCTTAGCTTCTGTTTGTCTGAGAGGTTTTGGCTGCGTTTAATCTTGCAGTGAAGCTCTATTTGCTTTCGCAGTAGTTTCCTAACTTTGTTGTTGAACCACGGTTGGTTTTTCCCGTCCCCCCCTCGTCACGTACCTGTCTAAAACGCATTTTACGATTGCCTTGAACTTTTTCCATAAACACTCCACATTGTCAGTGTCGGAACAGAAATTTTCGTTTTGATCTGTTACGTAGTCTGGAGTCTGCCTCCTATTACTCTTGCTAAACAGATAACACTTCCTCCCTTTTTTATATTCCTATTTACTTCCATATTCAGTGATGCTGCAACGGCCTTATGATCACTGATTCCCTGTTCTGCGCTTACAGAGTCGAAAAGTTCGTGTCTGTTTGTTATCAGTAGGTCCAAGATGTTATCTCCAAAACTCGGTTCTCTGTTTAATTGCTCGAGGTAATTTTCGGATAGTGCACTCAGTATAATGTCATTCGATGCTCTGTCCATACCACCCGTCCTAAACATCTGAGTGTCCCAGTCTATACCTGGTAAATTGAAAGCTCCTCCTAAGACTATAACATGCTGAGAAAATTTATGTGAAATGTATTCCAGATTTTCTCTCAGTTATTCTGCCACTAATGCTGCTGAGTCGGGAGGTCGGTAAAAGGAGCCAATTATTAATCTAGCTCGGTTGTTGAGTGTAACCTCCACCCATAATAATTCACAGGAACTATCCACTTCTACTTCACTACAGGATAAACTACTACTAACAGCGACAAACACGCCACCTTTCTAAACACCGCTGTGCCTTTGTAAAAATTTCGACAGAATTTATCTCTGGCTTCAGGCAGCTTTCCGTACCTATAACGATTTCAGCTTCAGTGCTTTCTATCAGCGCTTGAAGTTCCGGTACTTTACAAACGCAGCTTCCACAGTTTACAAGTACAATACCGATTGCTGCTTGGTCCCCGCATGTCCTGACTTTGCCCCGCACCCTTCGAGGCTGTTGCCCTTTCCGTACTTGCCCGAGGCTATCTAACCTAAAAAACCGCCCAGTCCACGCCACACAACCCCTGCTACCCGTGTAGCCGCCTGTTGTGTGTAGTGGACTCCTGACCTATCCAGCAGAACCCGAAACCCCACCACCCTATGGCGCAAGTCGAGGAATCTGCAGCCCACACGGTCGCAGCCTCTGATTCAGACCCTCCACTCGGCTCTGTACCAAAGGTCCGCAGTCAGTCCTGTCGACGATGCTGCAGATGGTGAGTTCTGCTTTCATCCCGCTAGCGAGACTGGCAGTCTTCACCAAATCAGATAGCCGCCGGAAGCCAGAGAGGATTTCCTCCGATCCATAGCGACACACATCATTGGTGCCGACATGAGCGACCACCTGTAGATGGGTGCACCCTGTACTGTAAACAACTAAGAGGTGGTTTAAGATTACAGTGGACAAGGATCCTGGGTGGCAGAACTGAGTCAAGTATTCTGGCCCTAAAAATATGGATAACGCAATCTGGATTGATCTGACGCTGAGGAGACTTTGATTGATCAAATCTAATGTAGTTTCTTTAGATAGGTGCAGCTGAGAGCAAGTGGCGATTGAGATCTGTATGGCCTGATATTGCTGGAGTGACAGTACGTTAACCTGTTTGCTTCGAGTGGCGACGTAACTTGCAGCTGGCGAGCTGTGTGAGGTGGAGGTGAGACATGGAGGTGGCACCTGCGAATCAATCACGGCCACGAAAGAAATGCAAAAATCTCACGGTCTAGCGATCAGGCAAATGGATCGCAATTTACTGTCTACCAGAGCCCTGAAACCACCGTAGATTGCAATGTGTGGCACACCCGTTAGCTGTTCGTGCCAAGGACCAGTTTGGCTCACTTATACGACAGAGTGCGCAAGGATACCAAACGTCAAGACCGGTAAACCAAAAACGAAAGTATGTCCTCGGCAAACGAGCAGTTCGAGACGTTTGAAGTCACACTGTAAGAACTTCAGCTCAGGCTCCCCAGTCTAAACTACTCGGAACTCAATTCAGTCTCAGAACAGGTCCCAAGTACCAACCAAAAATTGCCAGAGCCTCGACTAGAAGTGCTTCCATACCAAAGCCCTGCACCCGAGTGCTTCGCACCTCTCCAGAAAGAAAATTCCGTTTTACTGCAAAGTGCACAAGTGACAATGCCTTCACACCACCTTCAGCCAATCACAGGGCATCAGAGGCGCTTAATCTCCCCTCCCACATGACAGCACAAACTCATGTTGAACCAGGGCAAGAGTTAAGAAACAAGCATCTCTGAAAAAAAAAGAAAAAAAAACGCCAATTACTGGCTTTTTAAGTTTTTGCAGAGGAGGAAGATAATTTTCTCCAAAGTCCCACAGCAACAATCTCAAAGATCTTTATCTAAGTCGCTTGTGCCTTGGAGCTTGTTAGTCCTAGTTAGGAGGTGTAATAAAGATTCTATCTCTAAACGTTTCTCAGACGCCGGTGTTTCTCATACAACCAAGGCAGCCAATGGAAGTGGTTCACAGGCCTACTTGCAGTATCGGTGAACACAACAACTTGTCAATTCTTATTACGCACGGCTCTGCACACAGTGCCTGATTTACAACTCCACTGGGTAGATGCATTCCTTCAGACCATCACCTCCAACCCAGGCTTCAGCTGGCGTCACAGCAGGTATTGCGGCATTGTTCTGCTGGATACCTGTCTCAATGCGGGGTGTCCTGTCTGCCCTGTACAGCTGTGGGCCTGCCCAGTAAGATTTACTGAGGGATGGGCTTGCCGCCAGTTGCTTTCAACTCCCAACATGCCGTTTCTATGAGCTAAGAACCACAAAAATACCTCATGCTTTTAGTGCCCTACCAGGCTCCATGAACATCTGCTCAGGCCATTAACTTTCTGGAGTCTTGCTTGCGTCAGGTTGTATTAAAATCTTTAATAATTTTCCATGTACGAAAAATAGGTGAGAAAGTAACTCTTCCTTTATCAGTCCTGCCACACTCTCTCAAAGATCCCTGCGTTGTAATAGGATACATGCAGCTTCAACCATAGCAATCAGGTCTTCATCCATCTCCATGGTGGTCTCATAGATGAACGTCTTGACATAGTCCCAGAAGTGTGAGACTCGGCGATCGTGCCGGCTACAGGACAGAACCTTCCTTTTCAATCCAACGATAGGAGTATGTGTTGTTCAGGTGCTCACAGACATCAACATCAAAGGGGGGTGTTGCATCATTGTGCTGAAATCACATAATTACGTCGACAATAAGGGGTACAGTGCCAAGAACGGTGGCAGGACATCTCATTGGAACACCAGATAGCGTGGGCGAGTTAGACAGGGAAGCAGCAAATGAGTTGTTCTTGGACAATGCCCGCCCCTGCATTGACAGAGAATTGCTACTAGTGGCCACTGATATGGGTGGTCAGGGGTTGACTCTCTCCAGACACGGCTGATGTGGCTGTTGAAAACACCATCAAGGGTGAATGGAGTCTCATCCGTGGAAAATAGAAACTGTACAAAGTTTGGCACTACAGGAATGCTATGGATAATCTATTGAGAGAAGCGAACGTGAGCATCAAAATCCGTTAGTCCCAGTGGTTGCACACATTCTGTATGACAGGGGCGTAATAGCTATTTCATTAATACTATCCACACTGTATGCTTCGAAGGGTGCATTTTTCGGGTAAGTTGATGGGTGCTTATTGGTGGGTAGTTGGCCACACTATGTCCTCAAAATCTGATGTTCGGACATGGCCGGCCCTCTGTGGCGAGAATGACACCGTCCCCGGTAAGTGGGTGTTCACGGACATAAACTTCTTCCAATCAGGATGACACCTGTTGAGAAAGAATTCCCTGTACATTCTTGTTGCTTTACGGGCACTGTGTCCAGCCGTATCGTGTATTAAATGAACGTCTGCCACCTATGGCGACAAGTAACGTTCCATCTTCGACTACGCGTCATGGAATGTAGACCAACCACATCTCATCGTGGACGCATCACAAGGTGTGTGACGCAATGAGTAACTGAAACTGGGGATAGTGGTGTGCGAGCTGCACAGGTTAACGCGCCGGTTCAATGTATGCGGTCGTCACATGACACACATGCTATGAACTAAGACTGAAAGACTGCAGACTGTCGTGGCTTGTCCCGTTACAGCTTTTGCACTGGTACATCTTTTTCTCGTTAATTCCTGAGTGCAGTTGGCCAGTTAAGATCATTGGAGTAGTGAAATCTGGAACGAGAGCTTTGACTTTCTTTACATATAATCTGGCGAACCTTATTAGGTATCGGACGATGTGTAGCGGCACAGATACCTGAGCGACAAGAGCGGAGTACGGCCCGCTTGCCACACCTCAGGAGATGTGCTGAGTTTCCGCCCTTTTTTAGCGGGGCAAGCACCGTGTCTGGGACATGGGCAGCGTCGGAACCGGCGCCTGGGAAATAGTTTTAGTGCACTAGGGCCCGCCGGTCGCCTACCAGTCGACTCCCAATGGCTGCATTTTCTGCGTCGGTTCGGAGAATTTTAATTACTGCGTCCACAGGGGGTCGATAATATGGTACCCATGCAGACCACTGCCGTCCAACAGCCACAAGCAGTTTCCGCGCATAGACTAAGAAACGCAATCTGATTTTTGGACCGGGATGACGTGTGTTGTCGCAAAAGGCACACTCCGAATTTGGCGGGATCACACGCGAGAAAAAATTTTTGTAATTTGTTTGGAGGGGAAAGGAGCGGTACAATTTAAGAATATGGCTGGTAGCTGTTTCTGTGTCCCCCCACCTCTGGAGATTTTCCTGCACAACGGGAATGGGACGCTAATCTTTCTGCGTGAAGGCGAAGTGAGAGGTTTACGGGATTAGCTTCCGGAGAGAAGCTTCTCGACCACCAGAGCGCACGTTAGATTTCTTCACTCCTCTTCAGTCAGAGTGAAGATGATTGCAAGAGTCAGAAGCGTTAGTTCCACGGTAGTCCGGACAGAGCCTGTCTGTTACCACTTGGTGACAGCAGTCAGTATTTTTTGTCATTTCCCGCTTACGTTATTTCGGTCGGATCTTTATCCACGGTCACAGATCGCCACTGAGAGCATGTGAAACATCATCCTTGTGCTCCGAGCAGTCGGCGCGAGGCCAGTCTTGCAAGTGGTAGGGTCTTGTCTAATTGGCTTGATCGCTCTCATCTTACGCTGTCGCCTTGTCGCGATACACAGCCACGGCTCGTATGTGTGGCCTCTCATTCCCGATCAGTATTATTTGTAATAGTCAGGAGTATGTCAAGGCATACTCTCACTCAACTGATTTGTAGAGCTCTATAACGTGATAATTAATCCTACTCCTGTATGCGAATTCAGCCAACATCTCATTATCCGAGTTACATTGTTCTTATTTATATTCCATTCAATATTTGTGTCTTGTAATACTTTAGGAATTCTCGTAATAAATCACTTTGTGATAGCAAAATTTTTGTATTATTTAATGTCTAAATTTCACCTTCATTATCAGGCCCTTTTGGCAGATACGAGTGATCAGATATTAAATTATTATATACAGGATTTTGTCAAAGGTGCTGCAACTCTTAAAATGACCACAGACAGGGCCACATCATAATTTCCTGTCTGTCTGTCGCGTGATAGGAACTGTGGTAGTTTAAAGGGGGATTGAGTGTATCAGTCTAAATAATACGGATTTGTTTAATGAATTTGGGTGACATGCCCACCTCTCAACCCTAGCACCGTGCAAGATGTATACAGTATGTAAGTATGGTGGGTGGGCGTGTACGCTGTTTATCACTCGCTGCCTGTTTTAGTGTTCAACAGACACCCAGAATCTTTGTGAGAACGTGACACAACCACATGCGCCATTGCTATACATGCACTGAGACCAGCGGTCGTAACTTTGAACAGATATTAAGGGCTACATTGTTGTGAAGTGTTGTACGCTATGTCCATAACACAAAAATATACATTTCCGACCATTACTTCCCTGTCTCAGTACAATCGATTGTGGACCCACTATCAATGGTCTCAATTTGACCCAAAAGGATTGAGACATCCCGTATAAGTGGATCTGAGACGAATGCGGAACCATTCCAGCGAAGAACTGGACCTGCTTTTAGGAAAATTTGGAAATTTGTGTAAGAACTATGGGACCAAACTGCTGAGGTCATCGGTCTCCAGGCTTACGCACTACTTAATCTAATTTAAACTAACCAAGGACAACACACACACCCACGCTCGAGCGAGCACTCGAAACTCCGACTGGGAGGAGCCACCCGAATCGTGACAAGGCGCCTCAGATCCCGCACATAGGGAAATCCACCAACATAAGTGACTTTCCCTAACGCTCCAGGGAACGAGCATCTCCGAAACGGCGAAGTTGGTCGGCTATTCGCGAGCTGCTGTCATGAAGGGCCGTGAAGCGACGATTACGACACCAGGCGTCGGGCTTCATCCACGCCTCACCACAGAACATGTAGGTCGGAGACCTGGCTGTTCTGTGCAGTAGGATAGCAGGTGATTTGTGTCAGATCTGGCGACAGATTACAATGCTGGTGCAGGCACAAACGTTCCCAAGCACACCGTTCAGCACTCATTGTTGAACAGTCCCCGCGGTCGATCATTTTGTGTACTCTTGTTGAACCAAAGACATCGTTATATACGATTACAATGGGCACGTGATCTTCGAGACTGGATCGTGGACCTATGGAAACGTGTAGCCTGCTCTGACGAGTCACGTTTCGTGTTACACCAGGTCGATTTTTGCCCACGTGCGTCGTTGTCCAGGCGAACGGCTGCTGGAAACATGCACCCCACCAAATCGTAGGCGCTTGGAGCCATTATTACACTAAGAGGGACATTCCTTTAGCTACCATAACACATGCGGTACAAATCGAAAGTACACCACGACAGCTGTGGGACTCGTGAGCTGTAGTGTGGACCAACTGCTTACCTTCATCTTTGATGTCTTACCCGACGATGGTGGGATCTTACAGCAGGAAAACTGTCCGTGTCACAGGGCCAGAATCATGTTACAATCATTTGAGGAACACGACAGTGAACTCTTGGCCACCAAACTGGCCTCATCTGAACACTACGAAACACGTCAGGGACCCTACCTAACGCCTGCACCGCGCCCACAAATCACCTGCCATTTTGTCCAATCCATCCTAGTTAGAATCGCTGTTGTGTTGCGTTCAGAAACTGGAGCAATAGTCTACTAAGCGGTTAGTGGTGGCGTGTTTGTCGCTATTAGAAGTAGCTTACATAGCAATAACATTGAAGTAGATTTCTGCTGTTAGTTATTGTGGGTAGAGGTTATACTCGACAGTTGGAATAAATTAGTAATTGCTTTCTTTTACTGACTTCCCAACTGATGTAGTAGTTAAAAGGTACTGAGTGTTATTTCTAGCAGGTAGCCAACTCAAGCAATTATACTTGGTTGTGACGTCATTTTAAAGATGCTTGCAACTTAGCGTGATCTTCAACTTTCAAACAGATTCCACAACCAAACTCTGTCGCAAAATGTGGCAGAAAATCCAAAGAACATCTGGTCATTTGTAGGGTAAACCACCTGCGGCGAGTCTAAATCAATACAAAATTTTACCCACTGCAACAGTGTTCCTTCCTTGCTGTATTACTTTCGTAAAAAATAGAACAACCCCTCTGAATGACAAATCGTGATTCTGTTTCACTGTAAAATGCATTTAGAGCCCTGAGGCCTCATCTTAAGGTGCTTTCACAGTTTACATCAATTTTTTTCCGAATTTAGATTAATTCTGGTCCTGGTGGGATTGAACTGGTATCTTATAAAGAGGCACATTGGAAATATATGTTTAAAAAACTAAGACAAATAGAAAAATAAGTTACTGGTTCCAGTGATGGATACATGGTTTTGAAGTACAGCATGAGTAAACATGTTTATGTATGTATGTACTTCTACTACGTGATGGCTTCGTAATGTTATTGACGGCAGTGCGATTAAAGAAAAGTTACCAAAACCTTCTACAAAGTAGACGGAATAAATATTTCAGAATTCGAATCAAGGAAAGATGCCAACGTGAGTAATCAGTAAGCAGATATCCCCGGTGTAGAGAAGCAGATTCATTCACTTAGTGAAGGCAAGTCTCCTGGTTAATACTGTATACCAGTTAGGTTGCTTTCCGCGTATGCTGATGAGATACATCCATTTTTTAACAATCATATAAAGCTCCTCGCTCGACGAAAGACCGCTCCTAATGACTAGAAAAATGATAAAGTCACACCACTACATTAGAAAGAAAATACAGGAATCCACTGAATTATATACCCATACGACTGACATCTATTTGCAGTAGGAGTTGAAACTTATAATGTGTTCTGACATTACTAAATCCAAGCACTGATTCAGAAAATATTGTTCTTTTGAAACGTAACTGATTCTTTATACACGAGAAGTAACGACTGCTATCGACGGGTGATTTCAAGTTGATTCCATATCCCTCGATATCTAGAAGGCTCTTAACACTGTTCATCACAAGTGGCTTCGATCAAATTGCGTGTCTCTAGAGTATCGACTGTTCTGCGACTGTACCTTTAATTTCTTGACATAATGGTCATCGTTTGTTGTAACTGACGGTGTTCTCCATGGAAACGATGTAGACCCTATGCTGTTCTTACTGTACATCAACGATTTAGGAGACGAAACCGCTATTTTAGCTTGTTTACAGATGACACTGTCGTTTATCGTTTAGCAAAGACATCAGAAGATCAAAATCAATGGTTAAATGATTTAGGCAAGACATCTACAGGTGTGCGAAAAGCGGCAACTGAAACTAAACAGCAAAGGCTGAGGTCCTCCACACGAGTACTAAAAAAATTCCGTTAACTTTCAGTTACACGATAAATCACACGAGTTTAAAAGTTCTCACTTCAGCTGCAAACCCAGATATTACAATTACCAAAGGACGACAGTTCCTTTTGTACTATCGCAAAATAAGGGTGAGAGAGTCATGAATATGATAAGGAATTTGGCTGGTAATAATTAAAACAAAGACGCTGCTGAGAAATGTTTTAACGGTATTTCAATCACCAATTTTCTCTTCCGAATTCGGAAATATTTGTTGAGTCGCACTTATATACTGAGAAACATCCATTGTAAAAATAAATACGAGAAATCGAAGTTCGTACACTCTCACATGCTATTCGAGAGTGGAACGATCTAAAATCGCCGGAAAATCGTCCTAAAAATCCTTTACCAAACACTTACGCGTGAGTTATGGTGTAGTCATGCAGATACAGATAGTTGTAATGTCACAGCTCATTCCGCCATACAGTGGACCTGTCATGCTCATAACCGTCTGCATTATACGATGTACACGTCTGTAGTAAGATAAGGAGAGCACCACCCCACTCTACATTGTTGCCAAATTTATTCAATATGGCGAATCCAATATGGCTTTGGTAGGTATGGCAACTTCGCAATTACATCAGGGCGGGAAGTTCAAATTTCGGCTGGAAATGGGTCACTTGGGCTACTTCCACTAACCGAACCCCCTCTCCTCCCTCCACCGCCAAAAATTAGGAGAAGTTCAAATTCCAGTAGGACAATGCAACACACCATGACTACCTCCACTAACCTAAGAAAATGGCTGGAAAATTGGTCTCTTGGGCTACCTTCACTAACCTATCCGACCACCACCTATTCCTAGGAATTGGCAAGAAAAGGACTTAGCCTGTGCTGGAAAGGATGGACCCAAGTCTTTATTTAAAAAGTCTTTATTTAAACAATTTGAGGCAGTAGCTCCATCCAGTGTGTCCACCATGTGGTCTGGGGTCCAACTGACATAGTGCACATTACAGCCACCAGAGGGCGCCATCGTCCTTTCTATGACGTAATCCAAGATGACGGTCTGGTGGGAAAAAGGTGGGAACCAAGAGGAACCCTTAATACTGTCACATGTTAGACTTCAGCCAGTAGGATGGCCACTTGCTGGAGCAGGATAAGGAACTGTTGTTGTCTGTACCACTCATCGATTTGTGTGATGAGGAAACGCGATCTCCTCCAAACACATCGAACGCTACTGGTGGTCCTTAACAACATTGGGAAGAAATACGACGCGCGGAGCGCTACATCAGTCAGCAGATGGCTAGAGTATATTATCCATCTCGTTCTCCCCCCGGACATTCGCCTTACTGGTGGGACACTATCTATCACAATATTGTATGATGACTGCGCACTATGTGTGAAATTGGGTGATAACTGTGTTTATTTAAGGCACGTCTCAGTTATGAACTTAAACGATCTGGATAATACGCTTCGTCTTGCATTCGAGAGACTAAACCGTTGGTTGCCGAGCATAGACCCTACATACAATGATGTTGTAAACTTCCCACGTGTGCATCGTGTACATCATGATGATTTGGAGCAGTACCTTTGTCTGCCCATGAACGCCGAGCCAACAGAGAAAGAGATTAAATGTGCGTGTGAAAAACCAGAGTACTGTGAGGCATAAATTGGCTTGAGGGAGATACGCGCGGAATTTATTGCATGACAAAAAGCATTGTTTGGGAAATACTGCACAGGTGCGAAGAAAAAGTAGATATAAAAAGAGTCTGATGATTTTCTTGAAATACTACACCCTATGTATGATATTAACATAAATAAATAACGTATGTATATATAATCTCAAACGATTTTGGTGTTTTATTTCATACCTCTCTCATTGTAGTAAAAGTATTACGCTTATTAATATCATTATTTTTCAATGCTGCACCAGCTATTCACAAAATGAATGATCAAGTTACTCTTCATGAGTAAAATATACATATAGTTCCCAGAATGAGATTTTCACTCTGCAGCGGAGTGTGCGCTGATATGAAACTTCCTGGCAGATTAAAACTGTGTGCCGGACCGAGACTCGAACTCGGGACCTTTGCATTCTGCGGGCAAGTGCTCTACCAACTGAGCTACCCAAGCACGACTCACGCCCCGTCCTCACAGCTCTACTTCTGCCAGTACCTCGTCTCCTACCTTCCAAACTTTACAGAAGCTCTCCTGCGAACCTTGCAGAACTAGCACTCCTGAAAGAAAGGATATTGCGTAGACATGGCTTAGCCACAGCCTGGGGGATGTTTCCAGAATGAGGTTTTCACTCTGCAGCGGAGTGTGCGCTGATATGAAACTTCCTGGCAGATTAAAACTGTGTGCCGGACCGAGACTCGAACTCGGGACCTTTGCCTTTCGCGGGCAAGTGCTCTACCAACTGAGCTACCCAAGCACGACTCACGCCCCGTCCTCACAGCTCTACTTCTGCCAGTACCTCGTCTCCTACCTTCCAAACTTTACAGAAGCTCTCCTGCGAACCTTGCAGAACTAGCACTCCTCAAAGAAAGTATATTGCGGAGACATGGCTTAGCCACAGCCTGGGGGATGTTTCCAGAATGAAAACTGTGAGGGCGGGGCGTGCGTCGTGCTTGGGTAACTCAGTTGGTAGAGCGCTTGCCCCCGAAAGGCAAAGTTCCCGAGTTCGAGTACCGGTCCAGCATACAGTTTTAATCTGCCAGGAAGTTTCATATCAGCGCACACTCCGATGCAGAGTGAAAATCTCATTCCGGAAACATCCCCCAGGCTGTGGCTAAGCCATGTCTCCGCAATATCCTTTCTTTCAGGAGTGCTAGTTCTGCAAGGTTCGCAGAAGAGCTTCTGTAAAGTCTGGAAGGTAGGAGACGAGGTACTGGCAGAAGTAGAGCTGTGAGGACGGGGCGTGAGTCGTGCTTGGGTAGCTCAGTTGGTAGAGCACTTGCCCGCGAAATGCAAAGGTCCCGAGTTCGAGTCTCGGTCCGGCACACAGTTTTAATCTGCCAGGAAGTTTCATACATATAGTTGATTTCTCTGTGTAGTCAATATAGCTCAGTCGGTTAAGCGATGGAGCTATAATGGCTACGCGTACTATTACCGTCTCTTCAAATGTATCTTTCTATACACGCCAACTACTTGTAAGTACCTGGTGTAGTTAGTATCATGGCAGGGTGGGGGTGAAAAAAAAGTTCTGATGCAAAAAAAAAATGCAAAAGAAGACTTGAGGAAGAAGAAGAACGGAATTCTCCTTCCTGATAACACACGTGCCATTGTTGTAGGTCCATCCAATTGTGGCAGGACAAATGTCCTCATGACGCTGCTAACACATGTGAATGGAGTCCGATTTGAACATGTTTGTGTACTCTCAAAAACACTGTTTCAACCCAAGTATCAGCCATTACAGGAGATATTGCGCGGTGGAGTTGATGTTACATACACGACATTCAGTGAAAGCGGTGATATCCCTCCGCCTGAAAAAGCAAAACCATACACTGCCTTCATATCTGGCAGTGTTGCTGTGGAAAACCAAGGCCAAATTCGAAAATTTGTTTAGGTCGTCATAAGGGTGCTGATGTATTATATCAAAGCCAACCATATTCTACAATCACGAAACAGTGGTTAGGGATAATGAAAACCTCATTATAGCATTCAAATAAGACAACCTGAATTTAAAACACTTTTACCAGTCAAAAGCGAGCTGCTCAGAGTGCAGAGTCCCAAACATGAAACTAACACATCACGCAGTTAGCAAAAATGACACATGTTCACATTGCACCATTAGCATGGACCGACAGCCAGGAAGAGAATGGTTAAGAATAATAACTTCCGTGTTCTCAGTCAAAACTCTATTGGAGGCGCAACCGGCTGCTCGTGGAAACTGTCGTGAACGTGAATCTTTCTGTGAAGCGCGCTAATGGAAACAACGGACAGGAATGCGAATGGAGCATTCGATTGAATTCAGTGACACATGTCAAAATCAATTTATTACACAAGTAAGCTACCACGTACACAAGCCACCAACGACAACATATGACTCTTCTCGTATATCAGATCAGGAGGAGGGATTCCCTTAATATTCTTAGTAAGATTTACTTCAGTTTCCGCAAAATATTGATTGGAGCTCCATTGACCGTTTTATCAATAACTACCCCCAAAAACTAAACACAGCAAGAATGTCAGGCCACACGCCTTGCAACAAACACGAAATATTAAAAAGATATTAACACAGGGCACAAAGATAGTTCGTGAAAAATAGTTAGCATCAATATTCAGATGCGACCTGCTTGTAGGGAAGCAGCCTACTCACGCCATAGTAAATTCACAGCAGTCTTTCCATTGTGTGCCAGCCAGTCCGCTGTAACTAGCTCTGACGTCATAAATGTTGCGCAATACTTTAAAAATCAAGTAAATAATCTAAAATGTTTCTAGCATGTCTGGAGTAATACTAAATTAATATGTGTTGAATATCAGTTCGATAACTTTAACCATTTTCGAAATTTGGACGTTTTTCTGTAAAAATCATTGGCGCAACAGAAAAGAGCTAGAGAATTAAAAAGTTATAATTAGATTCCTTTTTCATAACTATGTAATAGAAACAGTACTCTGGATCTCACAAATTAAGATTTTGGTTGAAATTCATGATTTTCTAGTTTTTGTCTTAAAAATTAAGGAAGCAAGAAAGATTAAGTAGGCTAATAAATAAGGCTAGGATGTTTATATTTAAGAAGAATGGAGATCCGCTATCACCATAAGGATGTGAGAAGTTTCATTTGAATACCTATAAAACTATAGCGATAGTGTATCTCCAAAGGGCCAGTTCAGAGCTCATCTACTGCGTGCAGTGTAATTAAATTAATTCTCTCGCCCAAAATATTTAACTTAGCCACGTCAAACTTTTATTATGATTACTTACCTGTGTGCTGAATGCACATTTAAGTTGAGAGCTTCATCGGCCATCAGCAAAAGAAGCTATGATTTATTCAATAACTTAATGTGGTGCTTTACTAGCCCAGCGGCTAGTCGGGAGAGCCGATTTGATCAGGCGTTCCCTTAGCAGTCCGCACCGCGGCTTTATATATAAGAACGCTGCGCTAGGAAGCAAGGCCCCTGTTCTCTCCAGACGCTGAATAGCACGCCATATGTGTCGGCAGTCGCGTCGCGTCGGTATCATTGCTACAAACAGCCTCGGATGCCGTATTAAGTTATTCGGGATACGCGTACCATGAAATCATTTTCGAGTGAAGTGTTAATTCTGGGATGATTTTATTTATCGATCTTCAGTTTGCGTATGTCGTATTTTCACGTGTCGCCGCGGGACAGACATTCTACCAATTATTTAGCGTGGCGTTTGATGAACCTTATCATCAAATTATGGCGAGCATTCATTTAAACATTTAATTTGGACATTTATAGTTGCATCAGCACATTAGACTCTGAACTGCTCTGTTAGTTAGATTGTGTGGATTCTTTTGTTTTCATCTGTGACTTTCAGAATATAGAACGTTTTTTAACGACCGATTTTGATTCTAAATCCCAGACAATCTCCTAATTCCTCAGAGCTATAAGCTGTAACTATAAGTGTATTCTCAGATGAAGTGGGCACTAGGAATTCTAATTACAGGCTTCACATTTTGCTAATCACTTTCTGGTTGCCAATATTGTAGTTAGAGAGCCAGTGTTGAGAACGGCAAAAGACAGCATAAATAATAGGAACATTTTAATAACAATAATTCCACCCGCCGCCGCACATATGGTTAATCGGCCGGGAAATGCAGTGTTTCTACATTCTACAAACATTTATACAACAACATATTTTCCAACCCGCCGCCCCACATATGGTGCATCGGCTGGGAAATGAAGTGTTTCTACATTCAAACAAAACATATATACAACAGTAATTTTTCCAACCGCCACCCCACAAATGGTGCATCGGCCGGGAAACAGAAATCGAACTGAGTAAAAGTGAAAGTGATTTTTAAATATTCGGATTCGCGAGTGAAATGCGACACGCAGCTGAGTAATAGAACAGTGAAAGTGTTACTTGTGTATGTGGACGACGCAATTTGATTAACGACGCATCGGGATTAACGGAGGTGGCACTGAGTCTAGCGGTGCTGCCGGCATCACGAGAAGCCAGTTTCGCGTCACCGCAGTCGTCTGCCGGAGCAGCCGGAGCCGTGCCTGCCGTTGCGGGCCACGTAAACGCACAACAGCCGTCGGAGTGCCGTCTGCAGTTCAGCGAGCTGTGTCGCATCAGTAATCCTGGTACGTCACGCCGGCAACGCCATACGTCGTGCAGAAGGAACTAAGTTAAGTGAAAAGCTGTAAAAAATTTTACTAACCTGCACTAAAAGACTGTCGGCGATGGAACCGCCAAAAGAAACTGGGATTAAACTTAAATCAGAACCTATGTCTGTTGAGTGAACTGTAAATCCAGACAACGATTCAAGTGTAAATATGCATGAAAATAGTAACGTTAAAGTGAAATATGAAGTACTGTATCCTGGCAGTAGTATAAAAAAGGGCAATGATTCAATAATAGAGACCTCTGTAGTAAAGCAGAAATTAGAAATTGTTAATTTATTGGATGATAGTTTATCTGATGAGTTAAAAACGAAACAGTCATCAGAGATGGTAGAGTTTAAACAGGAGAAGTTAGATATGACTGATCAATCAGAAGTTTCATTTAGTTTTGATGATTCTGGTGTTGGAGCTAGTTTTTCGTCACCTGAGTGTGAAAAGAAACCAGCTAGTGAGCAACCCAAAGATACTGGGGCTATTGATTTAAATGTTATATTACAAGCAATAGCTGCCAGTAATGCAAAATTGTCATCTAGTAATGCTAAAATGACAGCTGAATTAAAGTCTGAAATAACTGAGGTCAAAAGCAGTAATGCTGAATTAAAGTATGAGATTGTGGCCAGCCAAACTAATTTTAATAAACGATTGGAGGAAATGGACAATACCTTCAAGGCTGGTTGCAATAAGTTGAAAGAGGATCTGGACAGTTTGAATTATAAAATTGATTACAACCATGAGGATATTAAGAAAAAGGTTGCTCAACAATTTTCTGAAATGTATAAAACAATAAAATCCGAAGTTGCTGAGGTTCGCAAAGATTTCCAAATGGAAGATGCGAAGCTGGAGCACAAGTTAACAGAAAAGATCGAGGCGGAATCTGAACTGTGCTCAGATAGATTTAAAGATGTTAATATAAAAGTAAACATATGTCAAGCAGAAGTAAATGCAATAAAAACTGATAATACTCATATTGTGCAAAGAGTAGATAATGTCGAAATGAGAGTAGAAAATATTAGTACTAACATTGCTAACATTGAGAGTAAAGTAGCTTCAGTAACGTCTGGTAATGGTAGTATGCAACAAATTGTAGCTGCAAACGCCGCTTTTATCGGGTGTCGGCAGTTCTTGCGGTTCGATCCAGATAAAAATATCCACCTGCTAGATTTCTGGAACGATTTTGAAGATGTGATTCCACCAACTTGGTCTGAACGAGAGAAAATCTCATTTATTAGAAGCCATTTAGCAGGTGACGCCATGCGTTGGTCAGCTGATCTTATGTTGAAGTGTAAAACATTAGCAGAGTTTAAAACAGCTTTCATTAATGAGTATTGGTCTTGCAATAAGCAAAATGAAGTGTTGAGAGAATTTTGGAGTGGAAAACGCTTCAATGCAGGCAAGGATCTATTAAAGAGTTTGCTACGTCATGGATCTCACGTTAGTCACATTTGGCCAAAAAATTAAAACCTGAAATGATAATACTAGGTCTTGAAGCCAAACTGCCATGGTACTGGCAAACTAGAATTATATCTGCCCCTAGAGACAATCTTGATCGTTTCACTGAATATTTGGAACGTGTAGAGCGTGTGGCGGCCAATGAGGAGCAAGCACGTAATAATAGAAATGCTAATAACACTAGCAGTAATTTTAAGAACGAGCAGAATGACAACGTAAACATCAGAACAATAGGTGTTCGCCATCTTAAGAGAGGTAGGAATTGGAGAAATAATTATCAGAACCAACAATGGCATCAAAGCGATAATAATTTTGTTCCAAACAAAATTATGCATGTAAACAACAGTACGGAAAGTAATGCTGTGCCAGTTAACTATAATGAAAATAAAGGAAACAGTAGTAGGCAGAGGCAGGAAAACTAGTTCCCGTCTATGAGGACACTGGCGCTCACCAGGCGGTTACTTTTCCTAAGCCAGTAATTACAATAATTGGTAAGACAGATCAGAATACTCAGACTGAACATGTGGATGAAGGGTCGGTAGCATCTAAGAATACAGCAAAAATATTAGATCACTCACAGTATTTGATAGATACCATGTTAGAGACGCTTTCTAAGTGGGAAGAGAAAAAGAAGGCGCAGCAGTGTAATGGTAGGGAAGAGCTACAAAATATTGATTTGTCAGGTGAAGAAGCAGAAGAAATTCGTGCTTATATTTACGATGAGGATGATGTGCTCTTATCTAAAGTGCCTGTGCAGGATGTTGATACTGAACTAATAGATTTAGGACAGGAGGTAAGTGAGAATGTAGAGGGTAGCCTGTTGGGGGTCGATGAACCCAGTAGCTGTGACCAGTTGTCACTTGAGAAGGAACCCGACGATAATAATGAAAGTGGTTTAGCTGTAACTAGTATTATGCCCGGTCTGGAGGCGCAGAATCGCTCAGACTACAGTAATTTGGGTCATGTTCAGCAAACTAAATGTAATGAAGTCGTGCGGTGTTTCGATTTGAAATTAATAGACCGACTGGAAAAGGCAGCTGAAAATGTAATTCAGGAAACCCCTACACACTGTGACCTAAATGTAATGAAGACAGATGTCGATCACTTTAGTTGGAGACAAATCCAAAAGGAACTATTGGATGAGTTTGAGGAACCACCTGTACAACCTAGAATAAGCCACCCTATAATAATAGTGAATATGTTGGGTATCAATGTACGTTGTCTCTCAGACAGTGGAAGTGAAGTGAGTGCGATATCTCAGTCCTTCTTTGATGCATTACCTGGTAAAGACAAGCTTACAGTAATGAGGGTATCAGGACTAAGAATAATTGGTGCTTCTGGCAAGGTGTCAAAAACAGTAAAGCAAGAAGCTTTGCTGCCCTTTAACATTAATGGTAATTTAATTGATCATCCATGTTTAATTGTTAACAATCTCAGTATTGAGGTTTTAATTGGCATCGATTTCTTGTCAAAATATCAGAGTGTTGTTGACTTTGAAAGAAGCCAGTTAAAAATGGTCTTGCCGATAACCGGAGTAATTACAGTACATTTTAGTGATAAACATGTAGTAACTAATGATGAAACTTGGGAGCTGCCTATACGAGTTCTGAAAAATAGGAGATATAGGGACAAAGGTGTTAATCTTAGTAACAGTAAGCTAAACACAGAAGAAGAAGAAGCAATTATTTTGGACAAAATAGAAGCTAAATTGCAGGAAATCGATAAAATTTCAGCTAATCAGAAGGAAGAACTGAGGCAGGTTCTAAAAAGGCATCATAAGGTATTTTCAGATCGACGTGGCGTGGTCAAAGGTTATGAATGAATGCTGTAGGGAGGAGGTTGTTCTATAACCTCTACACAGTGTGGCAGCTGTGCAGTCCCAGCTGTGTGAGATCTTCTTTCCATTTCAGGTCTCACTCATTCTTCATCTTTCCTATCTACAAAAATTTCGACCCCTTCTTTCCATTACGAAAAATTTCTGAAACCAAAAACCAATGAATGCTGTAGGGAGGAGGTTGTTCTGTAACCTCTACACAGTGTGGCAGCTGTGCAGTCCCAGCTGTGTGAGATCTTCTTTCCATTTCAGATCTCACTCACTCTTCATCTTTCCTATCCACCTAAAATTTCGACGTCTTCTTCCCAACACATTAAATTTTCCGTTATGGTTACCAAGCCAATAATAAACTAATGAATTCTGTAGGGAGGAGGTTGTTTTGTAACCTCTACACAGTGTGGCAGCTGTGCAGTCCCAGCTGTGTGAGATCTTCTTTCCATTTCAGATCTCACTCATTCTTCATCTTTCCTATCCACCAAAATTTCGGCGCTTACTCTCTAATACAAAAATTTTCCGTCATGACTATCAAGCCATGAGTTCTGTAACCATTCTATCCACCGATTAGTGAAGAAATATACCTAATGTGACAAACCTAACAGTGACACAAACAACAGAGAAGTATGATGTAACTAAGATAAAATGTATTTGAGTAACAAGTATGTATAGAACCCTGGTAATATTATAAGTACAAAGTAGTTGTGTTATTGGAAATGGTCCCACAATAATATTTTAAAAAGATGTACAAATTCGTGTACAAGCAGGATCTGAAGTGGCAATGAAAGCTATTGTATGCTGTAGAGCTAACTAATTAATAGTAAAAGAGATTGCTCAGTGTTATGAAAAATTTGCAGATAAGTTGTAAAAATGAGCTCACCTTGTGTAGCAAGGAATGGCAGTGTAATAGAACTGAACAGTGTTTGTGGTTGAGACGTGAAGGACACGTCCTTGAAATATTTATAAGGTTGGAGCTGGCTGTTATTTGGTGTAGTGTGTGACAGGACACACCTATACGTATTGAGGTTATGAGTTGGAGGCGTGAATGCGACCATAGGTACCCTTATGTTAGATGAGACAGAGCAGCTCATGGTGTCCTATAGGTTTAAGGAATTTAGCATTACGCTCGTCCATAATTACTTGATGCACTTTAGTGGTAGGTCGAGACTACCTGTGGTTTCCGCGTCCGATCGAGTGGAAATGGATTGCCACGTGAGCAAACCGATCAGCTGCAATACACTATAGATATGAAATAAATATGCTATCCTCTGCGTTAAATGTTAATAGAGTGAGTGTTAAATAAGTACATACACTAGCAACATAATTGAGTAACATAATGGCAAACGTGAAATATTATTTATAGCTCAGCATAAGTACACTTCGATGAAGTTAGTACATAATTGCAGATGTGGAACTGACACAGCAGCAGAGGACCAATAAGTGGATTTAGTAGTCAACTAAACGTAGTGTGTTTTGAACACTCAGAACTGTACTATTACCAAAAGTTACTCACATGTACAAAGAAGCTGAGAAAACAACTACTAATCAAATATACTCATACTATCTCTAAGAATAAGGTAATCAAAGATGAGTCAGCGAAATGAATAAAATACAAATGTATCAAGAATGTATCGAGCATTGGTTCAGTGTTCCGGGCCAGAAATAATAAATTGAAATTAAATAGGATTCATGATGGTATGCCTTGAGCATCAATTTTCTCTAGTAAGTGACTAACGGCGTTTTGAGCCATTTGTTTACCGATTTTATGACAATTAAGTAACCACGAGAGTAATATTGAAAAAGTTCTGTTAACTTTGTTCCAGAAAAATATTGAAGGATAAAATATATATATCCCCATTTCATTGTGACCCACCCTTAGATATTAAGTGAACAGAGTCCGAGGCACTCTTTTTGTTTGTTCTACAGGACAAACCAGATAATGGCAGCCTGGTAGCTGCGTGAAAGGGTGGAGTGACTTGGACACAACTCACAGTGACCCCTCCGCTTTCCCCATGTAATTTAGAGTGAACGTGAGGGACGCACACCATAGCAACTTCCCCTCCTCTACCCTTGTGAATGGAAGTATAGGACGCCAGCCAAAGCGGCTACAACCACGTGTGTAAAAATGATTTGTGAAATTTTCTTTCAGATTTAGAAAAGACTGCTAAGAGATAATCATCTGTTGTGTATTTTCTTGTATTTTCTTTGAGTTTGTGTATGTAAAAATGTATTTAATGGATTTAAGATTTTCATAATTTTACATATTTTTATGTGTTTGTTTGTCTAAGGCAATATGTATGCCAAAGTGTTTCATTGACTTTGCTTAAATTTTGAATAATAATGATACTTAAGAGGCAGTGAACATGCCCGCAATTTAAATAATTAATGTAGGTAATCGGTTTTCTTATAATGTTTCTACATGATTACATTTCAATTTTAATTTTTCATAGGAAGTTAAGCTGTACTCTTGCTTCCCTTTTTGTAATTAAATTTTTTTTGTTCATTAACATTCAAAAACAAAAAAAATTAAGTAGAGGGTGATGTAGGGAAGCAGCCTACTCACGCCATAGTAGATTCACAGCAGTCTTTCCATTGTGTGCCAGCCAGTCCGCTGTAACTAGCTCTGACGTCATAAATGTTGCGCAATACTTTAAAAATCAAGTAAATAATCTAAAATGTTTCTAGCATGTCTGGAGTAATACTAAATTAATATGTGTTGAATATCAGTTCGATAACTTTAACCATTTTCGAAATTTGGACGTTTTTCTGTAAAAATCATTGGCGCAACAGAAAAGAGCTAGAGAATTAAAAAGTTATAATTAGATTCCTTTTTCATAACTATGTAATAGAAACAGTACTCTGGATCTCACAAATTAAGATTTTGGTTGAAATTCATGATTTTCTAGTTTTTGTCTTAAAAATTAAGGAAGCAAGATAGATTAAGTAGGCTAATAAATAAGGCTAGGATGTTTATATTTAAGTAGAATGGAGATCCGCTATCACCATAAGGATGTGAGAAGTTTCATTTGAATACCTATAAAACTATAGCGATAGCGTATCTCCAAAGGGCCAGTTCAGAGCTCATCTACTGCGTGCAGTGTAATTAAATTAATTCTCTCGCCCAAAATATTTAACTTAGCCACGTCAAACTTTTATTATGATTACTTACCTGTGTGCTGAATGCACATTTAAATTGAGAGCTTCATCGGCCATCAGCAAAAGAAGCTATGATTTATTCAATAACTTAATGTGGTGCTTTACTAGCCCAGCGGCTAGTCGGGAGAGCCGATTTGATCAGGCGTTCCCTTAGCAGTCCGCACCGCGGCTTTATATATAAGAACGCTGCGCTAGGAAGCAAGGCCCCAGTTCTCTCCAGACGCTGAATAGCACGCCATATGTGTCGGCAGTCGCGTCGCGTCGGTATCATTGCTACAAACAGCCTCGGATGCCGTATTAAGTTATTCGGGATACGCGTACCATGAAATCATTTTCGAGTGAAGTGTTAATTCTGGGATGATTTTATTTATTGATCTTCAGTTTGCATATGTCGTATTTTCACGTGTCGCCGCGGGACAGACATTCTACCAATTATTTAGCGTGGCGTTTGATGAACCTTATCATTAAATTATGGCGAGCATTCATTTAAACATTTAATTTGGACATTTATAGTTGCATCAGCACATTAGACTCTGAACTGCTCTGACGGAGCGCAAGCTAGGGTTAGGGAAGGATGGGGAAGGAAATCGGCCGTGCCCTTTCAAAGGAACCATCCCGGCATTTGCCTGAAACGATTTAGGGAAATCACGGAAAACCTAAATCAGGATGGCTGGAGACGGGATTGAACCGTCGTCCTCCCGAATGCGAGTCCAGTGTGCTAGATGAAGTGGGCACTAGGAATTCTAATTACAGGCTTCACGTTTTGCTAATCACTTTCTGGTTGCCAATATTGTAGTTAGAGAGCCAGTGTTGAGAACGGCAATAGACAGCAGAAATAATAGGAACATTTTAACAACAATAATTCCACCCGCCGCCGCACATATGGTTAATCGGCCGGGAAATGCAGTGTTTCTCCATTCAAACATTTATACAACAATTCATTTCTAACCGCCGCCCCACATGCTCACACAAAAAGGCACACAGGATCTTATCAGTGTTCGTTAGTAAGAACCCCCAAACCCAGTCTGCCGTGGAGTGCATAATTCTAGTCCCATAAGAAGCGAACTAATCATCCATAAATGGTGCACGGTAGACGAATGGACAGCAAACATCATACAGACGCAATCTTCATGTCCAGCCGGCGGGTTACACTCATCTCCAACATTCCGGTACACCACTTGCTCGTCCACAACACGACTCCAGCACTGCGCTGCGTCCGTCTCTCACTTCCTCCTCGAGCCACCGCCAGGCCTCTTCCTCCCCCTAACGTTCCGCCACGTCCCGAGAGGTCGCCTCACCGCCGACTGGAAGCATGACCAACGGAGGCGTCTAGTGCCAACCTAAATCCATATTGCCGTGCATTACATTCCTTGAAGCTTGAAACATAGAGGAATGCAGCCCACGTTTCCCTGACGTGACGTACATATGTGCATAAACAATACGAATGCACTGAAGAGCCAAAGAAACTGGTACACCTGCCTAACACAGTGTAGGGCCCCTGGGAGCATGCAGAAGTGCCGCAACACAACGTGGCATGGACTCAACTTCTGTCTGAGGTAGTGCTGGAGGGAACTGACACCATGAATCCTACAGGGCTGTGAATAAACCCGTAAGAGTACGAGGGGGATGGAGAAATTTGCTGAACAGCACGTTACAAGGCTTCCCAGATATTCTCAATAATGTTCATCTCTGGGAAGTTTGGTGGCCAGCGGAAGTGTTCAAACTCAGAAGAGTGTTCCAGGAGCCTCTCTACATCAATTCTGGACGTGTAGGGTGTCGCACTGTCGTGCTGGAGTGGCCCAAGTCCGTCGGAATGCACAATGAACGTGAATGGACGCAGGTGATCAGACATGATGCTTAGGTTCGTGTCACCTGCCAGAGTCGTATCTAGACCTATCAGGGCTCCCATATCACCCTAACTGCACACGCTCCACATCATTACAGAGCCCCCACCATCTTGAACAGGCCCCTGGATTCATGGAATTTGAAACGAGACTCGTCTGACCAGGTAACACGTTTCCAGTCATCAACAGTCCAATGTAGGTGTTGATGAGCCCAGGCGGGGTGTAAAGCTTTGTGTCGTGCGGTCATCAGGGTTACACGAGTGGACCTTCGGCTCCGAAAGCCCATATCGCTGTTGTTTCTTTGAATGGTTCACACGCGGGCACTTTCTGATGGCCAACATTGCAATCTGTAGTAATATGCGGAAGTGCTGCACTTCTGTCACGATGAATGATTCTTTTCAGTCTTCGTTGGTGACGTTCTTGCAGGATCTTTTTCCGGCCGAAGCCATGTAGGAGATTTGCTATTTTACTGGATTCCTGATATTCACGGTACACTCATGAAATGGTCGTACCCCAATTTATCGCTACCTCAGAGATGCTGTGTTCCATCGATGGTGCGCAGAGTATAGCACCACGTTCAAGCTCACTTAAATCTTGATAACCTGCCGTTGTGGTAGCAGTAACCGATGTAACAATTCCGTCAGACACCTGTTGTCTTACATAGGAGTTGCCGACCGCAGCGCCGTATTCTGCCTGATTACAAATCTCTGTATTTGAAGCTGGCCGCTGTGGTCGAGCGGTTCTAGGCGCTTCAGCGGAACCACGGGGCTGCTACGGTCGCAGGTTCGAATCCTGCCTCAGGCATAGATGGCTTGGCTCTGAGCACTATGGGACTCAACTGCTGTGGTCATCAGTCCCCTAGAACTTAGAACTACTTAAACCTAACTAAACTAAGGACATCACACACATCCATGCCCGAGGCAGGATTCGAACCTGCGACCGTAGCAGTCCCACAGTTCCGGACTGCGCGCCTAGAACCGCGAGACCACCGCGGCCGGCCAGGCATAGATGTGTGTGACGTCCTTAAGTTAGTCAGGTTTAAGTACTTGTAAGTCTAGGGACTTATGACCTCAGATGTTAAGTCCCGTAGTGCTTAGAACCATCTGAACCATCTGTATTTGAATGTGCATGACTATACCACTCTTTTTTTTTTTTTTTTTGGTGCTTCATTGTATTAGGTTTGTACCGAGTCTGAAAGTTCTTTTACTATTGGTGGACATAGCACACACAGTGCCTATTAGAGGAGGCAATATATAGGACTGAACAAGCAGAAATTCTGTTGGGATGGTGAAGGAGCAAGCGTCCGGAAACCGCTATTCCAGGCGGTGCAATCAGGCCGCGCGAACCTCCCTGATTGCCACCCAAGTCTTGAGCAAAGCTTTGCTGCTGGAATTCAACAGTAAACATAGGTTGTCTTGAAAGCTGCTTTCTTATGTGAGACACTTTCAACCACCTTCCAACAGCTTGTACTTCCTGCTTTTATTTGTGAAATGTATTTAACTGCAATGATGCAGAATCGTGAAGCGTTGTCGTTCAGAGTCGACGTAAACCGTACGTCCCGCTAGAACTGGCTGCTTAAGTCAGTTCAGATATCTGGGTAAAACAAGAGCGAATCAGCTCTAATATAGTCGTGCCAAGTAAATCACTGCAACTTTCACACCGACTCGCAGGCCATCTATTCATTTATCATCGTCTCCTATTCTGGTTTCTGGTCTGTGACGTCACTGTCTTTTATTTTAATGCATTTCGTTTTTTCTTAGTAAGCACAATACTTGAAGTGGCTCAATAACTTTTTTTGTCAGAGTATGTTCATCAGACGGGCATGTCTTTACTGAGTAGAAATTCACTGTCGTTTAGGTGCAGAACTAAAGCAACGGCAGTAATGCATTTTGGAGGCTGCTCAAGGGTTTTGAAGTCTGTTGCACCTCCTGAATGTGGCAGTGTTGTCGTGACGAAAGAACGAACTATCAAAGCTCGACTTCGACAGATGGATTCCGCTTTAGGGCAGGTGTTGCTCTGGGTATCGTAATAGAGTAGTAGTGCAGTAGTGTTCTGAGAGTTGACCACCACGCATTTCAACACTCCACGTCCTGTAAGTAGTCTTCATGGGTTTGCCGTTGGATGACGCTGTGCAAAATCCACAATGTTTCCTCGAAGCAACTGTCCGACATCTTCAGGTGGTTGAACCTTGCTGTGGGATAGGTACCACTGTTTCATTCCACTAATCACGTCTCGGACGGGAATGGTCCCCAGTGTAGATGTAAAATTCAGACCCTTCTCTAGCACCGGAACTACATCATCCTCCAAGTTCTTCTCCTCGAGATTTAACACGGTATGTCTTCTTGGTATGTCTTCTTGCACTCGGGCTTCGAGTGGATCGTATTTTGTCATTTGACAAAACTTAGCTTAATCGTTTAGTAGAGTCAGGCAACACCCCAGTGACGCTAACTACTCAGTTCCCCAGCACAATCTTTCTGGGACTGCGTCATTAAGAAAGCAATATATACCCGGTACAGCCGGTAATCTCATCAACAGGAATGCGGGACTTCGGCTGGCCACAACCTGGCACCCTGCGTTGACTGCTGTTAAATCACGACGAGAAAATCAAGAGTTTTTTTGTTAACAGACCCCTCATAACATTGGTCTGTGTGGTTTTTTAGTGAGTAACGCCTGGTTCCACTGTTTGTAAACGTAGCGTACAGCGCACGTGCAGGAGGCCAGCTCTGTTTTCAGAAGAGGGCGTTTGAGTATGGGGCCATGTATCTGAAAATCATTGCGCATGCGTGATTTCCGCACCTGTGCATTCTTCGCGCACATGTTCTGTATACAGGGGCATCGACGTGCGGATACCGCCAGTCGTACCTAGCCCCAAGCAAGGTTCAACCACCTGAAGATGTCGGACAGTTGCTCCGAGGAAATGTTGTGGATTTTGCATGTCAACCGGCGGCAAATCCGTGACGACTATTTACAACATATCTTCCGGGAAAGGTTGAAGAGCGTCACTCGACTACCTGTCTATACAACACTGACCAGTTCCTTCTTCAACGCACCGAACAAGCAACTGCAGTGGTTTGGCACTGAACTCCCATTCGGGATGATTGGTGATCAAAACCTCATACCAACATATAGTACTAATTTGTGTTTTCTATGTTTTCCCTAAAGTAATTAAGGTTAATGCCCGTTTCTTTTTTAAGATTTTTTTCGTCATCTTTCCCTATCTCTAATTACCTTGATATTGATGAGGCACTAATTATTACTCATGACAGTCAGGTCTTTTGGACTGCAACAGGTGTGAAGCACCCCTTCAGGCACTCGCAACTGATTGTCAAAGCTACGTTTCGTAAACTCAACTAAGTTCCTCACATAGAGAGATATGGTATTTAGTAGTTCTTCAAGATTTTCTTTGTACCGTGCGAAACAAAGTTCCTCCTTGTTCTTACAAGCACAATACGCGAAAATAACTGTGTACTTTCAGTTTAGTCTTATGAATCGCAACCAGAGGCAGTCTCAAGTAATACGTTCTACATCTACAACTACATCTACATGCATACTCCGCAAGCCACCTGACGGTGTGTGGCGAAGGGTACCTTGACCACCTCTATCGGTTCTCCCTTCTATTCCAGTCTCGTATTGTTCGTGGAAAGAAAGGTTGTCGGTATGCCTCTGTGTGGGCTCTAATCTCTCTGATTTTATCCTCACGGTCTTTTCGCGAGGTATACGTAGGAGGGAGCAATAGACTGCTTGACTCCTCGGTGAAGGTATGTTCTCGAAGCTTCAACAAAAGCCCGTACCGAGCCAATGAGCGTTTATCTTGCAAAGTCTACCACTGAAGTTTATCCATCACCTCCGTAACGCTTTCGCGATTACTAAATGATCCTGTAACGAAGCGCACTGCTCTCCGTTGGGTCTTCTCTGTCTTTTCTATCAACCCTATTTGGTACGCATCCCACACCGGTGAGCAGTATTCAAGCAGTGGGCGAACAAGTGTACTGTAACCTTCTTCCTTTGTTTTCGGACTGCATTTCCTTAGGATTCTTCCAATGAATCTCAGTCTGGCATCTGCTTTACCGACGATTAATTTTATATGATCATTCCATTTTAAATCACTCCTAATGCCTACTCCCAGATAATTTATGGAATTAACTGCTTCCAGTTGCTGACCTGCTATATTGTAGCTAAATGATAAAGGATCTTTCTTTCTATGTATTCGCACCACATTACACTTGTCTACATTGAGATTAAATTGCCATTCCCTGCACCATGCGTCAATTCGTTGCAGATCCTCCTGCATTTCAGTAAAATTTTCCACTGTTACAACCTCTCGATATACTAAAGCATCATCCGCAAAAAGCCTCAGTGAACTTCCGATGTTATCCACAAGGTCATTTATATATATATTGTGAATAGCAACGGTCCTACGACACGTTCACGTTCACGTTAATCAGACACCGGGTCATCTTTGCTATTTTCATTACTGCAACATTTTTTCCCAGTAACTGACGAATGTCGATTTAATCGAAGCACCAATCCACTCTCAGCGTCCGAGCGAAACTGTACCGTAATAGTGCTCTGGATTCTAGCTTCTCTTCATCTGTTTAGCTGCAGCAAAGCAGATTCGCGAAGCTTGAAGTCTTGCTTCATGATGTAACAGATCAAAATATAGAAAGAAACTGGGCGGAAATGTCCAAACTGAATAGGAGAAAGGAACAACCTTCGTTTCATGGTTTGCGTTTATGTCGAGCTCTGACGAACACTCTTTGAGAAGCCTGGAATATTCGTACAACTGACGTATTTCCCGAACTTCTCACGGCTGACATTCAATGAAGCTATCACATTGCTACACCGTTATCACAAAAACGTTCTGAGCACATTTTTCCAAGACTCATTGAGTCAGTCATTCCTGCAACTGTTCTCCAGGATGCAACTTTATATTCCTGAAAGTATTTAATGCATTGCGCACAGTTATATGAGGCTGCATTACACAGCATGTATTGTAAATTATAACAAACTGTTTTCTAAATAGGTCAATCAATAGTTTTAAGAAATAATTACGATCCTGAAACATATTATTGGGCAATGCTGACAAAAAAGAAACAATTTTTGACTTGCTACGATAATAAAATCATACGCAGCTTTTAATAAAGTCGCAACAAGTGTACGGAGAAGAAAAAAGAGAAAGAGAAATTAATAAATGCAATGAGAAATGGCTGGAGTAGCGATTAACTTGGAGTGGGGAGGATGAATCGAAAGCTGAGTGTCCAACGTGTACTAAACTGGTGTCTGTTCACTTTTCTTAGATCTTTATCCAAATTTCTCTGGTAAACTGGTTGTCCATTCCCTTCAACTGTTGTATGTCTTCCTGCTAGAAGGACTACAGTATCTATGAATCATGACTATCCATTCCTCTCGTATTATTATCCCCGTTCTTAAACTTTCTTTTTCGTCTTTTATTGATTGCTCCAAGTAGTAAGGGGGGACTTCAAAATCTAAGTTACGTACTATTGTGGCAGACTTGAATTCTGCACTAAACTTCAAAAGTGACACAGACTCATGATTCTCTGGCCACCAAAGTTCGGCATATTCTTCCAGTCATTCGGTTCCTCCTTGGTCACGGAGCCATTCGAAAACCATTGTTTGAACATCCTCGTCGTTGGAAAACGTCTTTCCCCCAGATGTTCTTTCAGCTTGCCGAAAAGATGGAATTTGCATGGTGCAACACTGAATTTACCGATCAGGATCTCTCCTATCTCTGTGGCGTTGCTCGAATTGTTGGCACCAGCTCACTAGGGCGGGGCGCGACAGAGGAGGAAGGAAGACCGCCGTTTGACGTGCCGTCGACTACGAGGCCATCGGAGACTCAACACGAGGTCAGGAAGGAAATCGGCTGTGCCTTCGTAGGAACATCCCGGCATTTTCCGTAAGTGACTGGTCGCGACACTCTAGTTGGTCAATATACCGGCGGAATTTTATGGTGAAACTGTGTGCAACTTAGACGTTTTGCACATGAGAATCGTACTGTCCCGCGTACTTGAATTTCGGAGTACGTTTCCAATTGCCACGCCATTTCAGTTGGACAAGGTCATACACCTATTATCCGTAGCATAGCGGAAGTGTGTATGCAGCAACCCTGAACATGTAATCTCGTCTGACAATGTGTCAATCTGGTTGTTTTTCGGTCTTAGCGAGGGACCATATGTGTAACTTACTTTCAGAAGTTCCTACATAGTTAACAAGCCACGCTGAACCCTCTTTTTTTTTTCACGTCACACATCCACAATACAGATGTAACTTTAGGAACGATTTTTCGCTGATTTCAAACTTCCTGGCAGATTAAAATTGTATGCCGGATTGGGAATCGAACGTGGCACCTTGGCCTTATCGGAACAAGCGTCTAACCGCTTGGGGGAGTGCTTACCTAAGACAGATAAAGGTCTCAGTTTCGAATACTGGTCTGGCACTTTTAATCTGCCAAGAAGTTTCAGATATAGCTTACTAAAATATTTATAAAATTTCTAAATGAGTAACGATAACAGCCTCAAACCGGGTAAATACGATAAAGGCAAACGTGTGGCGCTGTGAGCGGAGACCCAAACGCTGCAAGTTTCTGTTCCGGGTACGGTTCACGTGGCGCTCCTCAAGTGAGTGTGTAGCTTACAGCGGCACCTCGAGGTCCGCGTGCTCGTCCTTAAAATTTCTTTTTTGTTGTTGTTCTCTTTTGTTGCCCGTCCTTCGATGTTATGGCAGGCAGTCTACCCCACTACCCCCTCTCCTCCCCTCACCCCTCGCCCAGCGCTCACCCTTTGGGGTGCTGAAGGCGTATTCTTTTTTTACGATGCCCGCAGCGTCCGAGTAGGCGCATTAAAGTTTTTAATGCGGTACGCGGGTGATGTAGCGGAAATTTTGCCGGGCCGTATACCAGCCGTTATACTGTGTAGCTGCCGGCGAGCGAATGTATACAGAGTCTGCGGCGGTCGGGCTTCGCGCTGGCGCGGCCACAGCAACCGTTCACTGAACTGGCCGGAGAACACGCCTTCAGAATTTTTCCCTGCTTCGGTTTTCGGCTTATTTCTGATCCAGTCAGTACGTGCCTACCAGGGATTGTTCCTTGGTGGGAGGACAGGAAAGGGCAGCACTTTGCCTCGTTATACCAATAGAGGAGCTACTTATATGAGAACAAAGTCTGGAAAACAGACAACGGCCGGGAGAGCAGCGTGCTGACGCAGTTACTTTCCGGACCAAATCCGAATTATGCCATTGGCAGAGGGTGATACGGCAGTCGGTATGTACTGAAAGGCTCTAAGGGGCCAATAGGTGGAGCTTTCAGACCGTACTTGTTGATCTCGAGTTAAACACAATACAGAAAATTAACAAAGGCGAAAGTATCTGATAATAGAAGTAAGAGCAATCGATTAAATGTGGTCCAGCAAGGAGCAGTTTGCGAGATAACTAGAGATATGTGTTTACGAGCCGCATCTGACATCAGGATGACATATCGTCCTATTTAGTATAATTGTATTTGTAATGTAAACTTTTCGATCAAGTCCACATATACTTCCGCTCAAATTTCACGTACATTCCATCATTGCTCAAATGAAGGGTGGCTGTTATTCTCGTGTAATTCACTATCTGGTATTCACGTGACCTTTAGTCCATCTGAAAATTACGAGTTGTATAAAGGATGGTTGCTCCAAAAATGGCCACCATGTTGGCAATATAGCTTGACAGGTCGTGTTCCCCTTCCATATCATACTACTTAACTTCACATTTCCTTTCATCAACTTGTTTTAGTTTTGCAATGGTGGTTCCGCACATATGGACCAAAATGTATGTATTCACAATATAGTATTTATAATAAATGAAAAGCACTAGTTTGCCTTTGTTCTACAGAACTACTTTTATTGTGTTAACTAGTTTTTGGCTTACAGGGCCATCTGCAGACATTTACAGAGTATTGTCAGCAAGGAAGTTACAATATTTGTAAACAACATTGGAAGAGAAGTTACACATCTACGTTGAAGCAGAAACATACAGTAACACCTTTGGCAATGTGGTGGTAATGCAATGATAAAAGGAAAAAGTTTTGAACAGTAAATAAATAGAAATAAAATCGGAGTACACAGGAAAAAACTTTAACACAAAGTAAGAATAGCATGCCTGTATAACAGTTTCTATTATAAACAAAACTAAAAAATTAAATAAATTTAGTACTTAATAAGCCTACTTCAGGAGGTATAAAACATGGAGAGTGATACGCAAACCAAATAAAAGAGGAAACAATTTTTAATGTTACTCAGCCTGCTGGAAGCCCTGGAAATTTGCAAACATCTAGCTCACAGTCCTGATCTAATACTAAACGACCAGACACAGCTCAACACTTCCCCTCTCCTAAACTTCTCATAATTATCTCTGTTTTTCATTACTTCCTACACTGTCTGCTCCTAAATATTCCAATTTTCCTGTATTCATTAAGTTCTTTTATTTTATAGAAATTGTCTACTTTATCCATATACACTGTAGTTTCAACTGTTAAGGCTTTCTTCTAAGTGGTACTTGTATTACATTCCATGTTTAATACCTGTTGTAGCTGTCTACACAAATATTGTTTTTATTTTGCTTGGTTCATTTATTTCATGCAAACTGTTAAATAGTCCAAGTTTTGAGTACAATGTTATTGTTTTTCCTGTTTGCTCCTTTAGTATTTGTGTACCGTTCAGCCTTTTAAAATGCAATACCACTACACTCTAAAAGATTGCATTTACAGTATGTTCCCTCACAGTTCTCCATTTTCCTGCATTTACTTATTTCTGTTTATCTTATAGATATTGCTTAAATACCTTATGTATTCCGTAGTTACATTGATAATTCTTTCTTCTTTTAATTGCTTTGTGTATCACTCTCGATGCTTTATACCCCCTGAAGTAGGCTTGTCGAGTACTAATTTTATTTTATTAGTTTTGCTTATTAATAGAAACTATAATGCAGGTGTGCTGTTAATACTTCGTGTTAAAGTTTTTCTTGTCTACTCCGTTTTTAATTTTATTTATTTACTGCTCAAAGTTTTTTACCTTTTACATTGCATTAAAGCTACACTGACAAAGATGTTTCTTACTGTAAGTTTCTTCTTCAATGTAGATGTCTAACTTCCTTGTCAATGTTTTTTTACAGACAATGTAACTTCTTTGGTGACAATACTCAGTAAATGTCTGAAGATAGGCTTCTAATACTGTAGAACAAAAGCAAACTAGTGCTTTTCATTTATTATAACGTTGTTCTACAAGGAACCGACGGAAGATTCAGTTAATATAATACGATATATCTTTGCTTATCACTTTTAGTTTTTTAGGATTCCGCACCTCAATCGGTAAAAATGGAACCCTGTAGCTTCACTTTCTAGTGCATCTATCTGTCTGTCTGCCCGACTGTTAAGGCCTCTTTTTCTCGTGAACAGTTGTACGTTTCAAGCTGAAATGTAACTCATGTCCTAAGTTCTAGGGTCCCTTGACGATTTAGATAGTTTAAGCTTGTAAATCAATACAGTTATAAGATACAGACATTTTTGACACTTGTAAACCCACTCATCAAAACCTATGGAATACTTCTCGCTGACATAAATCATGAAATTTGGCAAGAAGCAAGATTTCATAGTACAAGTAAAGGAAAAAAATCCGAAAATTACTAATTTGTAATTGTACCACATAAAGAATATTTTTGCATTGAATTTGTAACCTGCCAAAAATCTCAGGAACTACTGTAGGACTATTGACTTGGTTTTTCAGGAACAGACTGGTAGTCACAACGCTGCAGTGTTGAAACAGTTCCCATCAGACCACTGGAGTTAAGTGCTGTTGGGCTTGGCTAGCGCCGTCCCAGTCTGCTGAGTACTGTTGGCAAGAGGGGTACCGAGCGAGGTGGCGCAGTGGTTAGACACTGGACTCGCATTCGGGAGGACGACGGTTCAATCCCGCGTCCGGCCATCCTGATTTAGGTTTTCCGCGATTTCCCTAAATCACTCCAGGCAAATGCCGGGATGGTTCCTCTGAAAGGGCACGGCCGACTTCCTTCCCCATCCTTCCCTCATCCGATGAGACCGATGACCACGCTGTCTGGTCTCCTTCCGCAAAACCAATCAACCAACCAACCAGCAAGAGGGGTGCACTCAGCCTGTGTGAGGCCAACTGAGGAGGTAACTGACTGAGAAGTAGTGGCTCCAGTCAGGAAATCTGACAAGAGCTGGGAGAGTGGTGCGTTGGGCACATGCCCCTCTACTTCTGCATCCAGTGAGATATGTTGGGTGAGGATGACATAACGGCTGGTCGGTACCATTGGGCATTCTGAGGTCTCTTCAAACGTTCTTTTTTAGAGATTTTCAGAAAAAGACAAAGTAATTATCGAGGAATTTTTGTGTAAGTAATTTACATATACACTCCTGGAAATGGAAAAAAGAACACATTGACACCGGTGTGTCAGACCCACCATACTTGCTCCGGACACTGCGAGAGGGCTGTACAAGCAATGATCACACGCACGGCACAGCGGACACACCAGGAACCGCGGTGTTGGCCGTCGAATGGCGCTAGCTGCGCAGCATTTGTGCACCGCCGCCGTCAGTGTCAGCCAGTTTGCCGTGGCATACGGAGCTCCATCGCAGTCTTTAACACTGGTAGCATGCCGCGACAGCGCGGACGTGAACCGTATGTGCAGTTGACGGACTTTGAGCGAGGGCGTATAGTGGGCATGCGGGAGGCCGGGTGGACGTACCGCCGAATTGCTCAACACGTGGGGCGTGAGGTCTCCACAGTACATCGATGTTGTCGCCAGTGGTCGGCGGAAGGTGCACGTGCCCGTCGACCTGGGACCGGACCGCAGCGACGCACGGATGCACGTCAAGACCGTAGGATCCTACGCAGTGCCGTAGGGGACCGCACCGCCACTTCCCAGCAAATTAGGGACACTATTGCTCCTGGGGTATCGGCGAGGACCATTCGCAACCGTCTCCATGAAGCTGGGCTACGGTCCCGCACACCGTTAGGCCGTCTTCCGCTCACGCCCCAACATCGTGCAGCCCGCCTCCAGTGGTGTCGCGACAGGCGTGAATGGAGGGACGAATGGAGACGTGTCGTCTTCAGCGATGAGAGTCGCTTCTGCCTTGGTGCCAATGATGGTCGTATGCGTGTTTGGCGCCGTGCAGGTGAGCGCCACAATCAGGACTGCATACGACCGAGGCACACAGGGCCAACACCCGGCATCATGGTGTGGGGAGCGATCTCCTACACTGGCCGTACACCACTGGTGATCGTCGAGGGGACACTGAATAGTGCACGGTACATCCAAACCGTCATCGAACCCATCGTTCTACCATTCCTAGACCGGCAAGGGAACTTGCTGTTCCAACAGGACAATGCACGTCCGCATGTATCCCGTGCCACCCAACGTGCTCTAGAAGGTGTAAGTCAACTACCCTGGCCAGCAAGATCTCCGGATCTGTCCCCCATTGAGCATGTTGGGGACTGGATGAAGCGTCGTCTCACGCGGTCTGCACGTCCAGCACGAACGCTGGTCCAACTGAGGCGCCAGGTGGAAATGGCATGGCAAGCCGTTCCACAGGACTACATCCAGCATCTCTACGATCGTCTCCATGGGAGAATAGCAGCCTGCATTGCTGCGAAAGGTGGATATACACTGTACTAGTGCCGACATTGTGCATGCTCTGTTGCCTGTGTCTATGTGCCTGTGGTTCTGTCAGTGTGATCATGTGATGTATCTGACCCCAGGAATGTGTCAATAAAGTTTCCCCTTCCTGGGACAATGAATTCATGGTGTTCTTATTTCAATTTCCAGGAGTGTATTTCGTGCTAATTGGCTGATCTACAAAAAAATTAATCGCCTGCCGCTTTGAAAATGGTGTCTTTGGCATATAGTCACCAAGTGGTGATAAGTGTAATGCTGCTCAACTAGCACTTCATGCTGTCGCTAGCATTACAGTCCCTTTACGAACTGTTCATCCTGCATACAAACATTCCTAGACACTCTATGTCTATGTCATGTACAGTGTCTGCAACGTTTCAAAGCAAAGCAGTACTTGTATTTGACGCAGTGTTGTAGTTCAGTTGTTTGGGATGAGGTTCCAATATCTAACAAAATATCCGATGAAGAAATCCACAAAAGAGTTCAACATTTGTGTAACAATAATACCCCTATGGCTGGTTGCAATAGCTCTCTGAAGCAGGGCATTTTCCCAGATAGACTGAAGTATACCATTTTTAAACCACTGCATAAAAAAGGGGATACGACTGATGTGAACAACTACCGCCCAATCTCTCTTCTGACTGCCTTATCCAAAATTCTTGAAAAAGTAATGTATTGTAGAGGAGCTTCACACCTCTGTAAAAACAAAGTTTTAACAAAATATCAGTTTGGTTTCCAGAAGGGTTTCTCAACGGAAAATGCTATATATACTTTCACTAATGAAATATTAAATGCTCTGAGTAACCGGAAGTCACCCGTTGGGATTTTTTGTGATCTATCAAAGGCTTTTGACTGTGTAAACCATGGAATACTTTTAGATATGCTCAAGTACTGTGGTATGAATGGGACAGTGCTCAAATGGTTTAAATCATATCTATCTGGAAGAGTGCAGAAAGTTGAAATAAGCAGTTCCCATAATATACCAAAAACTGGTGATGTCTGAAACTGGGGAACAATCAATAATGGGTTGCCGCAAGGTTCGGTCTTGGGTCCTCTGCTCTTCTTAATATATATTAATGACTTGCCATTCTATATTCACGAAGATGCAAAGCTGGTATTTTTTGCCGATGATACAAGTATAGCTATCACACCCAACAGACAAGAATTAACTGGTGAAATTGTAAACGATGTTTTTCAGAAAATCATTAAGTGGTTCTCTGCAAATGGGCACTCATTAAACTTTGACAAAACACAGTATATACAGTTCCACACAGTAAATGGAATGACCCCATTAATAAATATAGACTTCGATCAGAAATCGGTAGCTAAGGTAGAATATTCAAAATTTCTAGGTGTATGCATTGATGAGGGGTTGAACTGGAAAAAACACACTGAGGATCTGCTGAAACGTTTGCGTTCAGCTACTTATGCTACTACGGTCATTGCAAATTTTGGCGATATACATCTGAGTAAATTAGCTTACCACGCCTATTTTCATTCTCTGCTTTCGTATGGCATCATATTCTGGAGTAACTCATCATTGAGTAAAAGAGTGATCATTGCACAAAAGCGTGTAATCTGAATAATTGCCGGAGCTCATCCAAGATCATCCTGCAGACACTTATTTAAAGAGCTAGAAATCTTCACTGGAGCCTCGCAGTACATGTATTCACTTCTGAAATTTGTTATTAACAATCCGAACGAATTCAAAAGTAATTGCAGTGTACATGGCTACAACACTAGGAGATAGGGTGATCTTCACTACTCTAGGTTAAATCTAACTTTGGCTCAGAGGGGGGTAAATTATGCTGCCACAAAAGTCTTTGGTCACTTAACTAATAGCATCAAAAGTCTGACAAATAGCCATATAGCATTTAAAAGGAAATTAAAAGAATTTCTTAATGGCAACTCCTTCTACTCATTCGATGAATTTTTGGATATAGCAAGGGGGGAAATTTCCCAACCCCCCCAAAAAAAAGAATAAATAAAAAAAATTATAAACATTGAGTCTCATGTAATATTTTGTCTAATGTAATATCTTGTATAGACACCTTTTATTAACCTGACACGTTCCACATCATTACGAAGTGTCGTATTCATGATCTATGGAACAAGTACTAATCTAATCTAATCTTCTGGAGACTGTCGCCAAATCAGTAATCACAACAGGGACGAGAGCATTCGAAGTGAACACACCTGCAATTGCCAGTTAGCATAACATATGAATTTAACTCCAAATTTAATTAAATAAATGAAAAATTATAACAGCCAAAGCGAAACTGCTCAAATAATTTATAGTGCGAAACGTTCTCGAAAGTTTTGGAATTCCTGGGACCGACAGCTCGCCAGTATCTATATCGATAACACGTAAAAATTGTCGCGATTCTCGATTCTCAGGGTGGATGCACGACCCACATCCATAGTTAAGTTTGTATGAAACTCTCGGACCGCGGATCCTACTCGCACTTGTCCAGTTTTATTTCTCTTTAATGATACCAAACAAGAGCAGTGAAAAATGGAATGAAATCACATCTGATAGTGCTGCACAGCGAGGCTACATTATCCTTCCGCGTCGCACTCGGTTAGTTGGTACGCCCTGCACACTGCGACACGGAGAGAAACTTCCATGCGGTCTGATCAGAAATCCCTTCCTTGTTTCAAAACAGCGTCGGTCTGTTGGCGACGTCCTACTTTCAGAGAAACCTGGATTCCTTTGCGGTGACACAGTTCTGCGATGAATTTCTATTTAGTTACACAAATACTTTCACTGTTCCCGGCAATCTCCGTAGCGCACCTCATGCAATCAGCGGTCGCGGCTATGGCGTAAGGCGCGTAATTCCGGTGTTATGTAGCCTAGCTGAGGCGCAATCCTGCTCGGCGCGAACTGCGCGCCATCTTCCGCGTCGCACTGCTGTGCCGTCCGTCTTTCTCAACGCAAGAATCTCCTCCCGATGTCCCCACAACTCCAATAGCTCCCAAGTTATCAAATCGCTTGGCTCCGTAACTGCGAGTGCAGCACGTTTGTATTTAGTTCCATCGACTGTCTTCTCATCTGGGGCAGGTTTTGCATTTTGTGGTTGTCTACCTCACTTCGATGCACAGATTACAAAATTTTCAGAATTTGTGAAGTAACAGCGTTACGTAATAAGATGTGAACTACTTAAGTGTCTCCCTCTCCCTTATCTCCTTACCAAGCGCTGATCACTCTTCGAAGGCTTGTGTTTCAAGGTAAGTGGTCATCCCTAATACCTCATGAAAAATCCAAAATTTCGAAACAACGTCTTCGCTAAACGATGGTATATATCGAGGTTTTGTTGTGTCCTCGATGTTTATTGTTCATGCTTTTATTAATGGCCTAAAAGACAATAATAGTAAGATCAAATTTTTCGAGATGATTTCTCTCTCCCTCTCTGTCTCTGTCTCGCTCTCTCTCTCCCCCTCTCTTTCTCTCCAGGCAACAGCTATGAGGCCGGTTGGCAGTAACTTCTCATTATTCTCGTTCGTCCGTCTGCAGTTTCAGCTCGTAGTATGAAGAACGGTTCATATCCTCCATTATTTGTTTAATGTACTCCAGTATCGGTCTTCCTGCGTAATTTATGCTTTCTACTGCTCCCCTAGTTATTATTTTCAATAGACCATCACGTATAACTGTGTGGTGTATCGTCTGAGGCCTTCTCCTTTTTAGATGTTTCGTGAAGCATATTTTCTCTCTTGCTCTAATGAAAACTTCCACGTTCGTGATCATTTCTCTCTCTCCAGCAGATTTTCATCATTCTTCTGTAGCACCGTGTTTCTTTCGAATGCAGCGAGTCTCGTGTCCTCCCTCATACCTGTCGCTAAGAAGAGACGGGACTGATCCACCATGGTACACAAAACACGTCGGAAAACTGTTGCAGAAGCAACGAAAAAAGCATGCCAAATTCAGAAGAACGCAAAATCCCCAAGACTGGTTAAGTTTCACGGAACCTCGAAATTTAATGCGGACGTCAATCCGAGATGCTTTTAATAGTTTCCACAATGAACCATTTTCTCAAATTTGGTAGAAAACCCAAACAGATTCTGGTCGTATGTAAAGTATACTAGTGGCAAAAAACAGTCAATACCGTCACTGTGCGATAGCGATGGAAACGTTACCGATAATGGTGCCACTAAAGCGGAGTTACTAAATACAGTTTTCCGTAATTCCTTAACGAAAGAAGACAAAGTAAATATTCCAGAATTCGAAACCAGAACAGCTGTTAGCATGAGTGACATGAAAGTAGATACCTTAGGTGTTGCAAAACAACTTAAATCACTTAAGAAAGACAAGTCTTCCGGTCGAGATGGTATACCGATCAGGTTCCTCTCAGAGTATGGAGACACAATAGCGCCTTTCCTAGCAATCATATACAACTGCTCGCTTGACGAAACGTCTGTTCCTAAAGACTGGAAAGTAGCACAGGTCAAATCAATATTCAAGAAAGGAAATAGGAGGAATCCATTGAATTACAGACCCGTATCACTGGTCTCAATTTGCAGTAGGATTTTGGTGCATATACTGTACTCGAACATTATGAATCACCTTGAGGAAAATGACATATTGATACACAAACAACACGGATTCAGAAAATATCGTTCTTGTGCAACACAGCTAACTCTTTATTCCCATGAAGTAATGAGTGCAGTCGACAAGGGATCTCAGATCGATTCCATATTCCTAGATTTCCAGAAGGCTTTTGATACCGTTCCTCACAAGCGACTATTAATCAAATTGCGTGTATATGGAGTATCGTCTCAGTTGTGTGATTGGATTCGCGATTTCCTCTCAGAGTAGTCACTGTTCTTAGTGATAGACAGTAAATCATCGAGTAGAACAGAAGTGATGTCTGGCGTGCCGCAAGGTAGTGTCGTAGGCCCTCTGCTGTTCCCGGTTTATATAAATGATCTAGGTGATAATCTGAGCAGCCCCCTTAGATTGTTTGCAAATGACTCTGTAATTTACCGTCTAGTAAAATCAACAGACGATCAATCCAATTACAAAATGAACTAGAGAGAATTTCTGTATGTTGCGAAAAGTGGCAATGGCACTAAACAAAGAAAAGTGCGAGGTCATCCACATGGGTACTAAAAGAAATCCGATAAATTTTGGATATAGATAAATCGCACAAATCTAAGGGCTGTCAGTTCGACTAAATACCTAGAAATTACAGTTACGAGCAACTTAAATTGGATAGGCCACAGAGATAATATTGTGGGGAAGGCGAAACTAAGACTGCGCTTTGCTGGCAGAACACTTAGAAGATGCGACAAACCCACTAAAGAGATAGCCTACATTACACTTGTCCGTCCCCTGCTGGAATATTGCTGCGTGGTATGGGATCCTTACCAGGTAGTATTGACGGAGGACATCGAAAAAGTGCAAAGAAGCCAGCTCGTTTCGTGTTATCGCGCAATGGGGTTGAGACTGTCACTGATATGATACGCGAGTTGGGGTGGCAGTCACTGAAACAAAGGCGGTTTTCTTTGTGGCGAGATCTATTTACGAAACTTTATCACCAACTTCCTCTTCCGAATGCGAAAATATTTTGTTGACACCCGCCTTCGTAGGGAGAAATTATCATCATAATAAAATAAGAGAATCAGAGCTCGAAAGGAAAGATTTAGGTGTTCCTTTTTCCCACGCGCCATTCGAGAGAGAGAAGGTAGAGAAGTAGTATGAAAGTGGTTCGATGAACCCTTTGCCAGGCACTTGAGTCTGAATTGCAGGGTAACCATGTAGATGTAGATGAAGATGTATCGTCTAAGCTTCGCTGTGGTATGTTACAATGTTCAACACGTATGTCTTCACGCCAACGCTTACATTCTTTGTAGTGAATGTGTTTTCCTTCTTATTAAAAGCATTCTTGGCCTGAGTAGTTCTGCATATTATCTCCCTGCAGCTTCCTCCATAGCTCGTTATTTCACTTCTCAGGTAATTAAACTCGTTCAGTACCTCTGTTGTTTCATTTTTCAACATTATCGCTGTCTTGCATCCTTTGTTTCTACTGCAGACTAGAATTTTTCTTTTATGTGTGTTTGTTGTCATATGGAATTCCTCTTCAATTATTGTATCCATTGTATTCAGGATTTTTGCATGTCTTGATCTCTGTTTGCAATTAGTGCTGTATCATCGGCAAATTTCAGTATTTTTATTTTTTATTTATTTACACGTCAAGTTCCGTAGGACCAAATTGAGGAGCAAATCTCCAAGGTCAAGGAACGTGTCAGTGCATGAAACTACAACATAAAAGAAATTTCAGATAAAAATACAATGTTTATGAAACCGAAAATTGTCAATTCGCAAGTTTAAGTAAACGCAATCCACAATACAACAAGAATCAGTTTAATTTTTCAAGGAACTCCTCAACAAAATAGGAATGACCCATGAGGAAACTCTTCAGTTTCGATTTAAAAGCCCGTGGATTACTGCTAAGATTTATTAATTCGAGTGGTAGCTTATTGAAAATCGATGCAGCAGTATACTGCATACCTTTCTCCACAAGAGTTAAGTAAGTCCGATCCAAATTCCGAGTATTAATTGATTGAAAGCTTCTTATTCTTGGGAATGAGCAATATTATTTACAAGAAATGACCGTACGGAATATATATATATTGAGATGCCAGTTGCAAAATACCCAGACTCGTGAACAGGGTTCGACAAGAGGTTCGTGAACTTACACCACTTACTGCCCTAACCGCCCTTTCGTGAGCCAAAAATATCCTTTCAGAATGGGAAGAGTTACCCCAAAATATAATACCATACGACATAAGCGAATGAAAATAAGCAAAGTAGACAAATTTTCTTGTCGAACGATCGCTCACTTCAGATACCGCTGAATAGTAAAAATGGCAGCATTATGTCTTTGAACAAGATCCTGAACGTGGGCTTTCCACGACAGTTTACTAGCTATCTGAACACCTAGAAATTTGAACTGTTCAGTTTCACTAATCATATGCCCATTCTGTGAAACTAAAACGTCAGGTATAAGTTGAATTGTGTGTTAGAAACTGTAAAAACTACTGTGATTTATCATTAGTTGATTTTCTACAAGCCATGAACTTAGGTCATGAACTTCACTATTTGAAACCAAGCCAGTGTTGCACACAACATCCTTTACCACCAAGCTAGTATCATCAGCAAAGAGAAATATTTTAGAGTTACCCGTAATACTAGAGGGCATATCATTTATATAAATAAGGAACATTAGCGGACCCAACACTGATCCCTAGGGCACCCCACACTTGACTGTACCCCACTCAGACCGCACATCACAGCCATTCTCAACATTGTGAATAACTACCTTTTGCTTTTAGTCCAGTAAGAGGTGAACTAATTGTGAGCTTCTCCCTGTACTCTGTAATGGATCAACTTCTGGAACAATATTTTGTGATCAACACAATCAAACGCCTTAGTTAAAAATATGCCTAGTGTTCGAAACCTTTTGTTTAACCCATCCAGTACCTCACAGAGAAAAGAGAATATAGCATTTTCAGTTGTTAAACGACCACTAAAGCCGAACTGTACATTTCACAGCAAATCATGTGATACAAAATTATCAATTATCCTTACATACACAGCATTTTCAATAACCTTAGAAAAAACTGATAGCAGGGAAATAGGTCTAAAATAGTCTACATTATCCCTTTCTCCCTTTTTATAAAGCGGCTATACTACTGAGTACTTTAATCGTCCAGAAACGGACCATTTCTAAAGGAAAAATTACAAATATTACTAAATACAGGGCTAACATGTGCAGCACAGTACTGTACTTCAATATTCTGCAAGGCACTCCGTCATAACCATGAGAGTCCTTACTCTTCAGTGATTTAATTTTTGACTCATTCTCCCCTTTGTCTGTATCACAGAGGGGTATTTCAGACATCAATCTCCGGAAGGCGTTTGACAAGAAAGTTCCATGACTCCCTGTAGAAACTAAATTTTTATTTAATTCACCAGCAATACTCCGAAAGTGATTGTTAAATAATGTGCATATATCTGATTTATTAGTAACAGAAATATTTTTACTGAGAACTGACTTAATATCATCGATCTTGTGCAGCTGGCCAGACACTTCCTTCACAACTGACCATATAGTTTTAATTTTTTGCTGTGAATTAGCTGTTCTATTTGTATATCATATACTTTTTGCCTTCCTAATAACAGTTTTAAGCGCCTTACCCAATACTGTTGGTAATGGGCTACTGTAGCTAGATTGTGACTACTTCTAACATTTGATATAATTCCTGCTTTGTTCTACATGACATCCTTATCCCACTAGTCAGCCACTGGGCTGCCTATTACTGCTAGTACCCCGTTTAGAACATTCTAATGGAAAGCACCTCTCAAAGAGCACAAGAAATGTCTTAAGGAAAGCATTATATTTATCATCTATGTTATCAACACTGTAAACATCCTGTCACTGTTGTTCCTTGACAAGGTTTAAAAAACTCTCTATTGCTGTTGGATTAACTTTCCTAGAGAGTTTGTAATTATGTGTGACATTTGTTTGACTACAAAAGCCTTTTAGTGTTAAAATTTGTGCATCATGGACTGAAAGGCCATTCATCCTTTTATTAACGCAATGTCCATCTAGTAATGAAGAATGAAAAAAATATTGTCTATGGCTGCGCTACTGTTCCCCTGCACCCTAGTTGGAAAAAACACAGTCTGCATCAGATCATATGAATGTAGGAGATCTACCAACATCCCCAGCCCTACACCATCATACACAAAATTTATATTGAAGTCACCACATATAACTAATTTCTGATACTTCCTGCAAAGTGAATCAAGATCCCTCTCTAGCTTGAAAAAAAGTGCTCTGATGTTAGAGTTAGGGGGACCTATAATGAACAGCAATTACAAGTTTAGTTTCATTAAATTCAACTGGCTCTGCACATCATTCAGATATCTGTTCAGTGCAGTGTCGTGATACGTCTATGGACTCAAATGGAATACTGTTTTTTTTTACAAACATAGCTACTCCCCCAGCCCTCAAGGAACTCCTTGAGACACAGCCAGCTGATCTGTATCCTGGTAAAGGAAGCCTCTGAGTTATGAAATTATTTAAGTGGTGCTCCGACATACCAATAATTTCAGAGTCAACATCTATAAGCAGTTCACTAAAAATACCTCTTATATTTTAATGAAATATCCTTACTCCTTCTCTGCTTGGTAACATGACGTTCTCTGACGGTGAGCCCTGAGTTAGAGGGACATCCTTTAAGAAGGTGTACCTATCAGCTAACTTCAATCTAAAAAAGGTGCGGCTCTAACATCATTTACTACAGGAACTTTCCCATGAGTGATCCCACCACCACCCACAACACTGTCATATAAGGTTTGCCAGCCTCCCCATCCCATACCTGCTGAGGTGCAAGCCATGCCTAGTGAAATCCGATGTACTGATAAACCCAACTGGCACCACCGAAATGTGACGCATGCCCTCTGCCATCATTGCCCTCTCCTGCCCCATGTTATCGCACCTAACAGCTGCATTAAGATGAGGCCGATCATGACGCTGAAACACTTGCACGAAATGCACATTAGTGCCACCAGTTTGAGTAGATATCTTTACCATGCTACCACCGACATCATATTCCCCGGCCTGTCAAGACTGTTCCCTGCTCCACGCCCTTTCACTACCTGATCCTCCTTCATAAAACTCCTACATAACTCCCCTATGCTTTCTGTCGCCTGAGCGAACCCTGCACTAGACTTCACAATGCTGGAGACCTGGTACTCACTCCCAGCACTTCCTGCAACTGCTGGCCCACATCTCTACCGTGAGAACTACCTAGCATCAGAACGTTCTTCTTTCTGTTAGACTTTGTAAGTGACCTAGGCCTCCTGACTGCTGAGGATTTCTGTATGTTCCCTACATCTACAGCAACAAGAGGCTCCTCTCCACTCAACTCTGACAGTTGGTCAAATCTATAGCATATACGCTAAGTGTAACTGTCTGAATACCTCCTCTTCCTATCTGCCTTCTTGCCAACTGCCAGTTCCCATACCCCACCACCTTTCACCCTCCTCAACCTATCTGGTTCCTCGTTTGTGCGTTGTAACTTCACTTGAAGGGTACAGATCTTACGCTTCTGCTCCTCTATCAACTTATTTCTACTACAGATTCTGCATTCCCAGGAGAGTATCTCGATAGAATGCCCACTGGCTTCCTGGTTGCATCCCCCCAATGAAAATACTTTGAACAAATCCCACACTGTAATCCACTACTCACAAACCTACGACAGACCCCACACTTCTCACTCAGGGTAAAATTTTACAGTTACTGAAAAAAACTACACGTCTACGTTACCTTAATTCAGTTACACCAGTGGAACTATTTATAGCACTAACAATAGCGGTTTCGAAATTCTCTGTCTACTAAGAAAGCAACTACTTGTATTAATACTACAACACCACAGCTAATACCAATACCAAAATTTTTCTGAAATATTTCACTAAAAACAATAAGAAACATCAGATGAAAACTAAAGCACGAAATTTACTAAACGACTTCAACGCACAGAAAACTCTAAGCAACAGCGAGCGAACGTTTCCAAAAGTTTATTAAATCGTTATTTCGTCACAAACAACACGAAACACCGCTGAAAACTCTTAAATTTAATAACTGTATAACACTGCACAAATAACTTTGTCGGTACTTATCTTTATGACTGCAACAGCTGCAACTCTCAACTACCTTATCTCCATGAATTGTTACTCCTATGTTTACTTTTTCTCTCACCCTGTCGATTGCCTTCTGTATGTACAGATTAAATAAGTATTGGGGTAGGATGAAACCTTGCCGTACCCCGTTTTGAATGCTAGCAATTTCTTCTTTATTACCACAACGAACTACTCCGATTTCACGTATGTAAGTGTTATATATATGTCTCCTCTCTGTAAAGCTAATTCCTGATTGGCGATGGTACTGACATTGTCAAATGCTTTCTCAGGATCGACAAATACTATGAATGCATTCATGCCTTCTTCTTCAGTTGTTTCTCTATCACCTGCCTTAGTGTCAATATTGCTTCTCTTACTCCCACACCTTTTATAAACTCGTATTGGTCGTCAGATAGTTTCAGATAATTGTCTCTCTACCTGTTTGTCCATTCGTATGAGACAAATTTTGGTGACTTGTAAATGCATGGCACACCAGGAACAATGTTCGGTGTTATTCACTTGGCTTTGCATCTGGTTTTCTTAGGTAATGGTACTATTATGAACTTAACGGAAGACTTCTCGTAACTCTCCATATCTGTAAATATGACATACCAAGTAATAAGGTGCTATCTTCTCTTTATTGGCCGACTTTTAAATAGTTCTTCTTGTACGCTATCATCTCCCGGAGTCTTCCTTTCTCTAAGGTCCGGCAGTGCTTTCTTGTACTCTTCTTTCAAGACAGGAGCCCCTACATCACCCATCTCTACTTCTCCTGCCTTTTCGATAGTCAGATTGCTGTTGTCTCCTGTGTATAACTGTCCGAGGTATTCCTTCGATTGCATCACTAAAATTTCTTCATTACATACAAACATTCCATCTTTGTCTTTAATGCTCACTGTTTCTGGCTTTTTTCGTTGCGGAGAACTTCTCTACATCTCTTCATACGACGACAACTTGTCTCGCCTTCATGGTATTATCTATGTGTTCACAAACTTCTTTTAAATGCTGTTCTTTGTCTTGCTTTGCCATCTTATAAATCTTGTTCCTTAAGCTGTTGTATTTCTGCATTCATTCTTCATCCTTAGAGCTTTTATACCGCCTTCTTTCCTTTATCATATTCACGACTTCCTGAATTATCCATTATTTCCTGTTGATGCAAAGGCTGGCAATGTGCTTTGAATGTAAAATTGTACACTTTAAGCAAACCAGAAAAACGTAGTATCCTTTGACAATATCAACGAATAACAATTGTAATCAGTCAACTGCTGAAAATGCCTTGGCGTAACAATTTATACGGATACAAAATGGAATGGACACCGAGGCCCACTAATACGTACTGCTGGTTGCAGTCTATGGCACATTGCAAGAATACTAGGAAAATGCAATCAGTCTACAAAAGATATTTGTTATGACTTACTCGCATGACTCATAATAGAATAGTGGTAAAGTGCGTGAGACGTGTGCCAAAAAAGACTGACATCGTATGGTGAGCGTGTAAAAAGGAAGACACTACTGTGGTCACAGACTTTCTTGATCCACGAGATAGCATCTCGAAAATGATCAAAAACATGAAATGTGAGACTCATCAAGACAGACAACAATTATTCTTCAAAAGATTAAGTATAAAAACTCAAAAGGAATTTCGTGTCCCGCGAAACACTGTTTTATATCTTTTTTATTACCCAAATATGTTTCAGCACTATGTACTTTCATCAGGTAGATTTTTGCTTATTTTCTTCGTGAAATATTATTCTTACGCATTAACCTCTTGCGCACTCTGTGTGAATTATTTGGCGCAGAAATATTTGCATTAGCAGAAGGAGCGATTATCAGATGTCAAATATTTTATGTTAGTTTACAGATGGTATAGAGTTAAGACATTTCTCACAGAATTCGGACAGTGTATATTTAAAGGTTACGGTCTACGACACTGAATTGAAAACAATATGGATGTTGTCGTTGTTGTGTTCTTCAGCTCGAAGACTGGTTTGATGCAGCTTTCCATGCAACTCTGTCCTGTGCAAGCCTCTTCATCTCCGAGTAACTACTGCAACCTACATCCTTCTGGATGTGCTTACTGTATTCATCTCTTGGTCTCCCTCCACAATCTGAAACCCCACGCTTAACTCCAGTACTAAATTAGCCATTCCTTAAAGTATCAAAATGTGTCATACCAACCGACCGTTTCTTCTTGCCCGGTTGTGGAACAAATTTCTTTTCTCTCCAATTCCATTCAGTACCTCCTCATTAGTTACGTGATCTACCCATCTAATCTTCCGTGTTCTTCGATAGCACCACATTTAGAAAGCTCCCATTCTATTCTCTCCTTGTCTAAATTGTTTATCGTCCACGTTTCACTTCCATACATGGTTACACTCCATACAAATATTTTCAGAAAAGACTTCCTGACACTTAAATCTATATTCGATGTTAACAAATTTCTCTTCTTCAGAAACGCTTTTCTTGCCATTTCCACTCTACATTTCTCATCCTCTCTGCTTAGACCACCATCAGTTATTTTGCTGCCCAAATAGCAAAACTCATCTACTACTTTAAGAGTCTCATTTCCTAATCTACTTCCCTCAGCATCACCTGATTTAATTCGACTATATTTCATTATTCTCGTTTTGCTTTTCATGGTGCTCATCTTATGTCCTCGTTTCAAGACACTGTCCATTCCATCCAGCTGTTCTTCCAAGTCGTTTGCTGTCTCTAAAAATTAAATGTCAGCGGCAAACCTCACAGTTTTTATTTATTCTACCTGAACTTTAATTCATAGTAAAAAAATTCATTTGTTTCCTTTACTACTTGCTAAATATACAGACTGAATAACATCGTGGGTAGGGTACAACCCTGTCTCATTCCCTTCTAAACCACTGCTTCCCCTTCATGCCTCTCGACTGTTGTAGCTGCCATTTATTTCCTGTACAAATTGTAAATAACCTTTTCATCCCTGTATTTTACCCCTGCCGTCCTTAGAATTTGAACGAGAGTATTTCAGTCAACATTTTCAAAAGCTTTCTCTAATCTACAAATGCTATAAATGTAGGTTTGTCTTTTCTTAACCTATGCCCTATGACAAGTTCCAGGGTTAGTATTGCTTGGCGTGTTCCTACATTTCTCCGAAATCCTAAATGATCTTCCCCGAGATCATCTTCTACCAGTTTTTCCATTCTTCTGTAAATAATTCGTGATAGTATTTTGCAACCGAGATTTATTAAACAGATAGTTCGATAATTTTCACGTGTCAGCCCTGGTTTCTTTGGAACTGAAATCATTATGTTCTTGTTGAAGGCTAAGGGTATTTCGCCTGTCTCATACACCAGATGGAAGAGTTTTGCCACGGCTGACTCTCCCAGGGCTATTATTAGTTCTAACGGAATTTTTTCTACTCCCAGTACCTTGTTTCGAATTAGATCTTTCGGAGCTCTGTCAAATTCATCTCGCAATATCATATCACCATTTCGTCTCCATTTGCGTCCTCTTCCATTTCCATAATACTGCCCTCAAGTACATCTCCCTTCTATAGACCATCATTTACTCCTGACTTTCTGCTTTCCCTTGTTTGCTTACGACTGGTTTTCCATGTGAGCTCTTGATATTCATACAGGTCGTTCTGTTTTATCCAAAGGCTTCCTTAATTTTCCTGCAAGCGGTATCTATAATTCCCGTAGTGATAAATGCTTCTGTATCTTCACATTTCGCCTATTACCATTGCTGCTTAGCCATTTTGCACTTCCTGTCAATCTCATTTATTAGACGTTTGTATTCTCTTTTCCCAGCTTCATTTACCGCATTCTTATATGTTCTCCTGTCTTTATCTCTTGTGTTACTAAAGGATGTCTGCTAGCTCTCTTCGTTTTACCTACTTGATCCTCAGCTGCCTTAACTATTTCATATCTCAAAGTTACCCGTTCTTCATCTACTGTGTTCCTTTCCCCAGTTCTTGACAATCGTTACCTAATGCTCCCTCTGAATCTCTCTGCAACCTCTATTTCTTTCAGTTTATCCAGATTTCATCTCTTTAAATGCCTACCTGTTTTGAAGTTCCTTCCGTTTTAATCAACAATTCATTAGCAATAAATTGTGGTCGTATTCCACTCTGCCTCTGTAAACGTCTTACGATTTAAAATCTGGTTCCGAAATCTCTATCTTATCATTATACACACGGCAAGAAACTTTTGCATCACTCCTGAAGATAGACATTGACTGTGGATATTGTATCACAGACACAGTCTTTTGACTATTCAGACATGTCACTAAACCCGCCCAAAGATGTAAACAACCATGCATGAGCAGCGCCTATTAGATGGAGGGGGTGCGACAGCCGATCACTTCCAGTCATTCCACCAGGAAGGAGGTACACGGTTCGTGTTGTCTGTAGTTCAACAGTGCCTAGACGGCCAATACCGCGGTGCGATCACGTTCGCATTGTTACTTTGTGCCAGGAAGAGCTCTCAACAAGGAAAGTGTCCAGGCCCCTAGGAGTGAACCAAAGCCATGTTGTTTGGACATGGAGGAGATACAGAGAGGCATGAACTGTCGATGACATAACTCGCTCGGGCTGCCCAAGGGTTACTACTGCAGAGGATGACCGCTACCTACGGATTATGGCTCGGAGAAACCCAAACAGCATCGCCACCATGTTGAATAATGCTATTCGTGCAGCCACAGGACTTCGTGCTACAACTCAAACTGTGAACAATAGGCTGCATGATATGAAACTTGACTCCCGACGTCCATGGCGAGGTCCATCTTTGTAACTACGACACCACACAGCGCGGTACAGATGGGCCCAGCAGCACGCCGAATAGCCCGCTCAGGATTGGCATCACGTTGTCTTCACCGATGAGACGTCGTATATGCCTTCAACCAGACAATCGTGGGAGACGTGTTTGGAGGCAACCCTGCCAGGCTGAACACCTTAGACATACTGTCCAGCGAGTGGAGCAAGGCGGAGGTTCCCTGCTGTTTTGGGGTGCAATTATGTGAGGCCGACGTACTCCGCTGGTGGTCAGGGAAGGCGCCGCAACGGTTGTACGATACGTGAATGCCATCCTCCGACGGATAGTGCAACTATATCGGCAGCGTACCGGTGAGGCATTCGTGTTCATGGACGATAATTCATGCCTCCATCGTGAACATTTTGCGAATGACTTCCTTCAGGATAACGATATCGCTCGACTAGAGTGGCCAGCATGTTCTCCAGACATGAACCCTATCGAACATGCCTGGGATGGACTGAAAAAGGCTTTTTATGGACGACGTGACCCACCAACCACTCTGACGGATCTACACCGAATCACCGATGAGGAGTGATACAATCTGGACCAACAGTGCCTTGATGAAATTATGTATAGTATGCCACGACGAATACAGGCATGCATCAATGCAAAAGGACGTGCTACTGGGTAGCGGTGTGTAGAGCAGTCAGGACCACCATCTCTGAAATCCTCGCTGTATGCAATGTGTGGCTTTTATGAGCAATAAAAAGGGCAGAAATGATATTTGTGTTGATCTCTATTCCAATTTTCTGTAGAGGTTCCGGAACTCTCGGAACAGAGGTGATGCAAAACTTTTTTTTATGTGTGTATAATCGATCTCAGACCTGCCGGTGTAGCGTGGTCTCTCCAACATACACAAACATCATTCATGATTCTTAAACCAAGTGTTAGCTATGATTAAATTATACTCTGTGCGAAATTCTACCAGGTGGCTTCCTCCATCATTCCTTTCATTTAGTCCACCTAATATTTTCCTTCTCTTCCTTTCCCTACTGTCGAATTCCCGTCCCCCATGACTATTAAATTTTCATCTCCTTTAGCTATCTGAACAATTTCTTGTATCTCATCATACATTTCTTCAATCTCTTCGTCATCTGCGGTACTAGTTGACATATAAACCTGCATAAACCTGCACTGCAGTGGTGGGTGTGGGCTTCGTGGTTTTTTTTTTTTTTTATATTAAACCTCTCCTTATAACCCCTATTTAACTTTGTATTTATAACTCTGTATTCACCTGACCTGAAGTCCTGTTTCTCCTGCCAACGATCTTTACTAGCTCCCACTGTATCTAAGTTTAACCTATCAATTTCTCGCTTCAAATTTTCTAACCTATCTGTCCGGTTCAGTGATCTGACATTCCACGCTCCGATCCGTAGAGCACCAGTTTTGTTTCTCCTGATAAAACGGATATATAGGCATATTTGTTCACACTAGAAGTTGTGTATGCTGATATCTTTATATCTCCCAGGCACTCTACATTTTATCATCTGCAAACAACGAAACATATCCTATTTTTTTGGTTATCGTTCATTTCTAACTGAGAATCGCTTTACGTCACGTTATTTAGCCTGCTAGTTACAGAGTTTTTGATGTTGTTGCCTTTCTTCCCTTGTCTGTGGAGTGTTGAAGCACTTATTTCTTTTGATGTTAACGTTTCTTGAAGTTACGCATGCATTTTGTATAATTCGTCAGCAAAGCACAAGGTTAATGTTAAAGAAAACGTTAAACGAAATATATTCTACCATCATAAGTTATCACTTCTATTTATCTATTCCATTGATTGTTTTATTTATCCTCGAACTAGTAGTGTCATAAACCACTCTCATACTTCTTACAAAACATGCTTCACGTTTTGAAATCACATTAATTATGACATATGTGTTTCAAGAGGTATTTCGTTATATTTGGAATCTAACACTCACAAACATCTATGACTCGAACAGTGAAATCGATAGTAGCTATATCGTAGAATACATGCAGTTTACATTTTCTGAAGGGTTGTATAATAAATAGTAATTTTAGTTTATCATCAGAGATAAAGTTCCTCCGCTTTGGATATTCATTACTGGACCATGAAAGAAACATCTATATTAGACGAGAAATAAATGTTGAACCCATTACAAACATAACTAAAACATACAGACAGAACTGGAAGGACCTTATCCAACGTATGTCTAATAGTAGGATAATCTAAAGAGCAATACTATACAACCCAAAAGGAAAGAGAAACGTTGGATGTCCCTTGAAGAGATGTAGCGAACAATGCTGAGGCAGAGCAGGCCAAAAGGACTAATCCTTGAAGATGAGGAGGCGACGAGTAGATTACAGGCAGAGCTAGACTGCGAGCACCTGGTAGTAATGGGCGTGAAAGAAGAGATAAGGGAGAGAGAGAGGTAGAGGGACGTGGGAATGCGGGAAAGTGGCAGAGCACAAGATAGGAGAAAAAGAAGTAATTCGGCGTGACAGACGGAGAAATAAAAAAGAGAGAGAAGTGCAACAAGAAGAAGAACTGAGCATTTGCTTCACTACTTGACAGAGAGAAACGCCCATATACAATAATTGTTGAGTTTTCTCTTAACCCTTTGAGTCGCTACAAGATGAAAAACATATAATTTAAAATTTTGCACATTATTAACCTTTATTATCATAGTAAGCAACGAATACGAATACAAGAAGGAATTGGCAACAACTAGACACTCAATTGTTTTAAAGAGGTGGTTGTACTTTGGAGTAAAAATGTTAAATTTTTTAAAAAATTAATCTTTATTGCGTAGTAAGCAAGGAATACAATATGAAATTGGCAAAAGGTAAGCAATCAGTTGCTTTGAGAGGTGGTTTCAGTTTGGAACCAATGGGACATACAGTTTCCAACCACCGATCGTTTCATGTGATGTACTGGAAAGCAAATTCGCACTTTTTCTGGACAAAATTACGCCTCTCTAAACTTCCATGAGCTCATAACGCTTAAACGAAATTCTAGTCCTAAATAAAAATTAAAAATGGGCCTAGAATTTAATAAATTTTGTATCACAACTGCATACTGTCCCAATGGTTTCATTTCGCTAAAACTTGTAAAATCAGTAGTATAAATAACTTAGATATACAGTATTTACTTTCACTGTCGATGATCCTCTCAATATGACCACTATAAAAACACGAGTGTTAGAATTTCCAACAACCACGTGGCACATCCTGTTGTTTTGAACGTTGTAAGTGACTGCTGCAATGCACGACAGTTTTAGAAGCACCTCAATCTCTGTCTTGCAATAGGACCGATGGTTTTATGTGAAAAGCGCTGGTACTTAAAATAACAGTAATAAAATGGTGGTTTCAGGCAGAAGCCACTGAGGCTCAAAGCGTTAAAAACAGGAGGATATTGATTTATGCACACAGTACAGGGTAGCTTATTCCAGAGGCGAACTGCGTGAATGGAGAAGAGGCCTTTGCTTTTTGGAAGTTCACAGCTAGCACATTAGATAAGTTATACCTAGTGCTCCGATTATGACGAGGTGACAGGTGCTTGATCTGTGATTCGAAGTATTGTAGAGTACACGTTGTGAAGTTTCTGAAGCAGACACAGCATCCAGTAGTGATGTAACTTAACTGGCTGCAAGCATCAAACCGAACGTATGGGGCGATGACTAGGTCAAACAGGTACATAAATAAAATAATCTCACCGGCCAGAATGTTCGTCACCCCCTTAAATACATAGCTGTCTCTTTGAAGTGCTGTACACGGTGTAGGAATGGTACCAGGCTTACGATACTGCATTTGTAAGTACACGGATGTGAAAAAAGTCGTGGTATATCGACATGCACGCATAGAAATGGAGGTAGCATAGCGTAAACGAGAAGTGCATTGCGGGAGGTGTCACTTGCACTCAGGTGATTCATGTGTAAACGTGATTATGGCTGCACGAGGGGAATTAACAGGCTCTGAACGTGGAATGGTAGATGGAGCTAGAAGTATGAGTAATTCTGTTTCGGAAATCGTTAGGGAATTCAATATTCCGAGATCTACAGGGACCAGAGTGCGCGGAGAATAGCAAATTTCAGGCGTTACCTCTCACCACGGACAACGCAGTGGCCGATTCCCTTCACTTAACTACCCAGAGCAGCAGCGTTCGCGTAGAGTTGTCAGTACCAACAGACAAGCAACACTGCGAGAAATAATCACAGAAATCAACATGGGACGTACGACTGACGTATCCGTTAGCACAGTGCGGCGAAATCTGGCGTTGATGGGCTGTGGCAGCAGACGACCAGCACGAGTGCCTTTGGTGACAGCACGACATAGGCCGCAGCGCTTCTCCTGGTCTCGTAATCATATCGGTTTGACGCTAGACGACTGGAAAACCGTGGCCTAGTTAGATGAGTCCCGATTTTTGTTGGTGAGTGATAATGTAGGGTTCAATCCATGGACCTACTTTGTCTGCAAGGCACTGCGCGAGCTGGTAGTGGCTCCATAATAGGGTGGCCTGTGTTTACATAAAATGGACAGGGTCCTCTTGTCCAACTGATATTATCATTGACTGTATGGGTTATGTTCGGCTACTTGGAGATCATTTGCAACTTTTCATGGACTTCATATTCCCAAACAGCTCTGGAATTTTTATGGATGCCAATGCGCCATGTCACTGGGCCACAATTGTCCGCGACTAGAAAAAGAACGTTCTGGACAATTCGACTGAATGATTTGCCATCCATCGAAAGTTTATTTGACACAGTCGAGGGGTCAGTTCGTGCACAAAATCTTGCACCGGCAACACTTGCACATTTATGGACGACTATAGAGGCAGCATGGCTCAATACTTCTGCAGCGGACTTCCAGCTTGTTGAGTTCATGGCACGACGAGTTCCTGCATTATGCTGGGAAAACAGGTGTCTGGCACGATTTAAGTGTATAGTGAAGCTGCATTTCTGGCGAAGTTGCTTGTGTGTCTCATTCGGTTGCATGGAACCAGCACAGTAACAAGGGTCTACCTGGAGACATAAAATGACAGCAAAAAGCACATGTTGTGTTAGGAGGTGCCTATGACCACGCTGTGAATAAATTTTCCCGACTTGTTGGTGCATGCACACGGGTTGTTCAAAATGGTTCAAATGGCTCTAAGCACTGTGGGACTTAACATCTGAGGTCATCAGTCCCCTACACTTAGATTTAATTAAACCTAAGTAACCTAAGGAGATCAAACACATCCATGCCAGAGGCAGGATTCGAACCTGCGACCGTAGCAGCAGGGCGATTCAGGACTGAAGCGCCTGGAACTGCTCGGCCACAGCGGCTGGCTACGCGTGCTGTCAAACGCCTGTACAAGAAATGGCATATAACTTGAAGGCACGAACAACGTTTAAGAACAGTGATAGTTAAAAGATCCTAAACGACAAGGAACGGAAACCAGTGTCAGTCCTCAGTGACAATCAGTTTCGAAGCCGACATGAATTCCTGCTGTCAGTGAATTCAGGTAGATAGCAAAAACTTTCCTATCAAACAGTTCGGAGGGAACTGAATGCAGTGCACATCTTAAAATGGGACACCTGGCAATAGACCATTGGCGACAGCAGCACATAAAAGCTCCACGGGTCTAATGGACCAACACACAGCATGGACACTGGGTGACTGGTGTAGTGTGGTGCGAAGAGTCACGAGTTTGCCTCTGGAAGGCGTTTAGTCCACGTATGAACAATCAGACGTTTAACGGGCGTTGTGTAGAGAGTGCAGTTTGAGACGGAGCTGGTTCTGTGATGTTTTGATAGTGTTTTCTGTACCATGCCTTTCGTCTACTCATTCAGTTTCCAATCAAGATGAACCAGGGTTTTTATTTCTCTATTCTTCATCGTGAGTATGCTGTGTCCACTCCCCGACTTCAAAGATAACAATGCCCGTGATCACAGGATTGCGCCCCTTACGTTTCTAGATCGACAAACACTCACAAGGAAACATAACCAGCTTGACCTCATATTTCAAGGAGAAGAAAGCATACTTATAAGATACCAACCCCAGCAATCGATACCGCGCAAAAATTTAGCAAATAATTCTCACAGTAGACAGCTATCACTTTCCGAAAGTACAACTTTTAAACTTTCGCGAGCACTGGATGTTTGCCACGCGTCCGCCCCACTGCAGCCGCGTAATGCCCGAGTGCAAAGTACTACATCATGGAGTGGGCAAAAAATTTCTGAATCACTGTTTTCACATTTTTAACATACTTTTCTTACTCTGTCAGTGCACAGTTTCTAACCTGTAGTTGGTACCATAGATCTCTTTGCTTTGAACATTTTTATGTTGTGATTCAAAAATACACTATAAATGGACGAAACAAATTAGTGTCTAATTAAAGAACTAGTGTAGTGCCATTCAAATATTTATATCGCTGTTGTGCGTTGTATTCTTTGGACATTACAGCTAACATCGTTAAAGTGAAGTGCGTTTGCAAGAGATACTCATTTCTTCCACATGTTTGGCACCATTAAATTGTAAATTGACACTCATTAACTTATTCTTCAGTTGTGTAGGCTTTTTCATTTTGATTCTGAGGCGTATATACGGCTGCATAAGACCAGTACGACAATAGTGTTGGAATAATATTACACGTACACTCGGTGCCCGCATCTCGTGGTCGTGCGGTAGCGTTCTCGCTTCCCACGCCCGGGTTCCCAGGTTCGATTCCCGGCGGGGTCAGGGATTTTCTCTGCCTCGTGATGGCTGGGTGTTGTGTGCTGTCCTTAGGTTAGTTAGGTTTAAGTAGTTCTAAGTTCTAGGGGACTTATGACCACAGCAGTTGAGTCCCATAGTGCTCAGAGCCATTTGAATTTGAACGTACACTCGGTGTCCCAGGGGGAAAGGTCAATATTCAGGGATATGGGAGGAACGATGAATCGAAGATAAAAGTCTGGTAACCATGGACTCTAAAATGCATACTTTAAGAGAGCTTTGAGCACTAGTTCAGTAGAAAAGACGTGTTTCACAGCAGCGAGGATGTACAAGTGTTCATAGCTCATATGGTATGGAGTTTAGAGCCCATATTTTTGTGACACTTTTTCTTGTTTTGGTCCCTAGTAACAACATACAAAATATGGACAGCAATGAGCTTGCTGTAGACGAGATATGTTTCGTACGATTGAAGACGAAGAAGTGCACATAGTTCTAAAGGTATGCATTTCGCGGGCGATGTTTACTACGTTTCTTCGCATCGAATGATCATTCCTGTCATATTCCTGGGTACTGATAATCATTCCCGGGACACCCTGTATGTGCCTGAGGTTGCCTTATTACATATTCATTTTATTTACTATTTTTCACATAGAAAGAGGTGTGTACTCGATCGAAATTTCAAAACACGTTGGGGACACCTCTCACCTCATCTTCCCTCGCCTTCAGTACCCCACGAATAGGACGACACTGGTTTTCACTCTGCTGAGAGTGCAGTACAGTGACAAACAACTCGCGCTATTAAAAATTAAAAAGCTTTATTTTCAGGAAATTATAAATGAGCACTAGCAGAATTATGGCCCAAATTTTGGTGCGAGATCAACTTCTGGGACTAATATCTTGCAAGTGTGCTTTTTTCTCCTTAATATACGAGGTGAAGTTGGTGATGTTTCCTTGTGAGGCACCCAAGGCCGTTTCAGTGATCTGATCTTAATACCACAGAGTACGCGTGGGACTACTTCGACCAGCAGGTGGAACGTAGCAGTCCATATCCAGTCGGTTTGCTAGCTCTCTGGGGTCGAATATCAATTAGAGCCATCATATGCATGTGACACACATGATGAAACTTGAGGACTCTGGTTCTCGTCGAACTGACATCACTGTCTGAACTAAGGCCGTGTTACGTGGTATTAGTGTGATGTCTCCTGGGGGTGTGGGACACCAGTTCTCTGTCGGGTTTGCATGTTAAGAAAATAAAATAAATCCATAAGTCAGAAGAGAAATGTTGCGGTGACTAGGGCAATCAAGCAGCTTTTTACGTGACGCGGTTTCCGTATATTGATAACTGGCGTAACTATCTGTTAAAACGCAACCTGTAACGGTGCTACTAGTAGCAATAAAATTTGTCTACTGGGTGTCTTCTAGTCTCTTCAGTATACCGCTGTCCAGTACACTGAACTCGCGCCCATCCGGCCCTCAGTAATCGGATGCTCAATAATCCGGCCCACGTTCGATAATGGGGCTCAACAATGAATTATCGTGCTCATAAATGTTGTTAGTGAATTACAAGGTTACATATCTGAAATTATGTAATTCTTTACAGTTCCGTATCACGTCATTTAAAACGAAATGCATTACGGTAGATCTCAGGTAAAAGCTCCATATTTTAGATAAACTGAATCTAAGTTCTTTGCAGAAAGCCGTTAGTGCTAACAAAAATGGAGAAGATGTCATACGTTAACATTCATCGAAATGGATAGTGAATTACGAAAACTGAAAGTTATGCGAAAGAATCAGAATGAAGAATTGGTCGTGGCTGTTTATAGATGGTTCATACAACAACGCAGTAAATGAATTCCAGTCAGTGGCCCGATAATGTAGGAAAAAGCAGATGTATTTAGCAAACAACTTGGCGGTAGTAACTTGGTTGCAGCAAGCGAGCGTTAGTTATCAACGTGTAAAAGGCAAATTGGAGTTCGGCAACTGACAGACCAAGGGAAATTCGCAAAGCTACCGAAATAGATGCAGACGAATTTGTAAACAAGGTACGGAAGATAATAGAGCAAGAAGATTTAATTGCTGATGCCTTGTACAGTTTTGATGATACCGGACTCTTTTATAAGATGCTTCCTTCAAAAATATTAGCTGCCATGAACAATACCAGGTGTACCGATATGAAATGAGGGTTAAGATACAAATGCTTTGATAGGGAACATTTGTTGTGAACGAACCTTAACTTTTTTTGTTTGGTTGGTATGACATCTGTCACAGATATTTAGTATACATGAAGTCATGGAACAAACAACATCATATGTTTTCATCTAGTTAACAAAGTCGAATTTTGTACCAGAAAGTGATGATTTGCGGAAAGCATTAATTTTTTGTTTTCATTTGAAAAAAAGTGCAGCAGAGTCGGATCAAATGCTTGTCGAGGCATATGGTGATTATGCTCTATCAGAAGCAACATGCAAAAGATGGTTTCAACGGTTCAGAAATAATGATTTTGATGTAAGAAATGAAGAACGTGGAAGACCACCAAAAAAGTTCGAAGACGCCGAATTGCAAGCAATATTGGATGAACATGATACTTTGAGTCAGAAGCAAATGGCAGCTACGCTAAATGTTGCACAACAAACAATTTCTGACCGTTTGAAATCTATGGGAAAGATCTGTAAGTGTGGAAAATGGGTGCCACATGAATTGAATGAAAGACAGATGGAAAACCGAAAAACCTTTGTCAAATTTTACTTCAAAGACATGAAAGAAAATCAATTTTGCATCGAATTGTTACTGGCGACGAAAAATGGATTTATTTTAAGAATCCTAAACGGGAAAAAATCATGGGTTATTCCGGGACAACCATCAACATCGTCTGCAAAACCATATCGATTCGGCAAGAAGACAATGCTGTGTGTTTGGTGGGATCAGAAAGGTGTGGTGTATCATGAGCTTCTAAAACCCGGTGAAACTGTGAATACTAATCGCTGCAGACAACAAATGATCAATTTGAACTATGCATTGATCGAAAAAAGACCAGAATGGGCCAGAAGACATGGCAAAGTAATTTGTTTACACAATGCACCTGTACACAAAGCAAAACTGGTTCAGGATACAGTCAAAACGCTTGGCTCGGAGACGCTACCCCACCCGCCGTATTCACCAGACTTGGCCCCTTCCGACTACCATTTTTTTTCATCAGTGGGACACGCACTGGCTGAGGAACACTTCGATTCCTACGAAGAAGTCGAAAATTAGGTGTCTCATTGGTTTGCTTCAAATGACGAACATTTCTATTGGCGTGGTGTCCACAAATTGCCCGGAAGGTGGTCAAAATGTATAGAAAGCAATGGTCAGTACTTCGAATAAAATGTTTTTACTTTTCAATTCAAATTTAGTGTTTCATTTTCACAAAAAGACGCTCATTTCGTAGCGGTACACATGGTAAACACTTGGGGTACAAGAAACAGCACGTTACATTAACGGCGTGTTGTAACTCAAACAAGAGTCATATATCTTCGGATTCAGTGAAGTGCATCCCTTACGATTAAATAAATTTCAGATTCTCTCAATAGTCCGGCACGTCCACTAATCTGGCACCCTCGCGTGCAAGAAATGGCCGGATTAGCGAAAGTCTAATGTAGTTCCCATTTTCAGGTGGCGCACTGTGTGTGTGGTGGCTCTCAGCTGGACGGAGACTGGTGCGCTGGGCCGCAGCAGCGGACCTGCCGGTAGCACAGCCGCATTTGCATACGCGGTCTGGGCCGGTCCGGCAGGGTCCCGCCTCCGCCACTTCCGCCGGCCCGCGGCTCAGCGACAGGTGGGGCAGCGGCGGTGGAGGCAGCGGCTCCCAGTCTGCCTGTCCGACAAACGGTCCGGCTACGACTCTGCGGCGACAGTGCGACGCCTCAGTGTACCGACTGCACCCGAGATACGCATGCGTATTCTAATATAGAGATATGAAAACACGCAGAATACGGCGCTGCGGTCAGCAACGTCCGTATAAGACAACCAGTGAATGTCGGACATCTGCCACGCTGGTACCTTCCTTTCACGCTTACTGATTGCGATAGAAACAGTCCATCGCCATGGGAGCAACAAGAAAGGAACGATGTAAAGAGAATGCGAATGTACGCTAATCATTTGTTTTTGATCACTGCATTTGTGCCTACTTTAATTGCTACAAATGAATGCCCAAAAGACAATAAGGAAAGAAGAAGTGGGTATGTGAATGTTTGAAAAGAAGAACGACATATTCCATATTAAATTACTCTATAAAATGCGATATCCCTTGCGGTGAAACATTAGTTAATAATGTGTAGGGGGAAAATGTTCAAACATGACTGAAAATACGTTCACTAAATAGAGATAAGAACATCTACGATTGACATGTCATCTAAAGTCGACGTAAATTTTTTTAAATGTTAGAAATAAGGAAATGAAGTAATACAGAACGCTATGCTTGTAACGTGCGTTGTCGTTCTACATTGTTTAGCTCTGGTTTTACAGGGTCACAGAGGAAGCATCCTATGTTTTGGAGGGAACAGTCGTAATTGTAATGATCTGCACTACAACAGAAACAAGAAGCACAATTTAAGGAAAAACAATGTAATGTGTGTTTCAGCTCACAAGCGACATTGAAGCCGATAGTTCCTGTGACTTAGTATGGGCAGAGGTTATATTCGACAACCGGAATAAATTAATAAATGGCTCCTTTTACCGACCCCCGGTCTGAGATGAAACAGTTGCTGAACAGTTTAAAGAAAACTTGAGTCTCATCACAAATATGTAGCCTATTCATGCAATTATAGTTGGCAGTGACTTCAATCTACCTTCCGTATGTTGACAAAAATACATTTTCAGTTCCTATTGTAGATAGAAAACAACTTCCGTAATAGTTCTAAATGCTTTTTTTAAGATTATTTTGAACAATTAGTTCACGAGGCCATTCAAATTGTAAATGGTTACGAAAACACACTTGACCTCTTAGACACAAATAATCCTGAGCATCACGACGGGTACAAGGATTAGTGAACACACAGTCGTAGCGAGGCTCAATTCCGTAACAAAGAAATTCACCAAAACTAAACGCGAAATATATCTATTTATAAAAGCAACCAAACATTCGGTTGACGTCTTTCTACGAGACAATCTCCAATCCTCCCAAACTATGTAAGTGACGACCATACGTGGCTTAAGTTCAAAGAAATAGTATCAACAGCACACGAGAGATTCATACCAAATAAATTAATAAGAGACGGAACTGATCCCCCATGGTACACAAAACACGACAGAAAGCTGACGCAGGAGCACCGAAAAAGACAAGTATAATTTAGACGTACGGAAAATCTCCCAGATTGGCGAAGTTTTACTGAGGCTCGAAATTTGGTCCGATTTCAATGCGAGATGCATTTAATAGTTTCCACAACAAAACTCTCTCTAGAAATGTGGCGGAAAATCCCAAGAGATTCTGGTTCTATGTTAAGTAAACCAGTGGAAAGGCTCAGTAAGCGATGAGGAGGAGGAGGGGGAGACAAGGGGCCTAACCCTTCGGAGCAGGTAAAATCGTGGCAAATATCCGGCGTGGCAAATGTCCGCACACCCAAAGAGTCTCTGATACAGTTGCTAGATCGGTTACTGTTACTGCAATGGCAGGTTATCAAGATTAAAGTGAGTTTAAACGTGGTGCTGTTCTCGGCGCACTACCGATGACACAAATCATCTCCGAGGTAGCGATGGAATGGGGATTTTCCGGAACGACCATTCCACGACTGTACCTTGAACATAAGGAATCAGGTAAAACGTCTAATCTCTAACATCGCTGCCGCTGGTAGAAGATCTTGTAAGAACGGGACCAACGACGACTGAAGAGAAACGTTCAACGTGACGGAAGTGCAACCTTTACGCAAATGTCTGCAGATTTCAGTGTTAGACCATCAACAAGTGTTCAGCGTGCGAACCATTCAACGATACATCATCGATATGAGGTTTCGGAGCCGAAGGTCCACTCGTGTATCCTTGATGATTGCACGACACAAAGCTTTACGCCTCGCCTGGGCTCGTCAACACCGACATTGGACTGTTGATGACTGGAAACATGTTGTCTGGTCGGACGAGACTCGTTTCAAATTATATCGAGCGGATGGATGTGTACACCTATGCAGACCACCTCATGAATCCATGGAACCTGCATGTCAGCAGGGTAGTGTTCAAGCTGGTGGAGGTTCTTAATAGTGTGGGGCGTGTGAATTTGGAGTGAAATGGAACCCTTGATACGTCTAGATACGACTCTGACAGGCGAAACGTGCGTAAGCATCCTGTCTCATCACTTGCATCGATTCATGTCCATTGTGCATTCCGACGGACTTGGGTAATTCCAGCAGGACAATGTGACACCCCCAAGTCCAGAATTGCTACAGAGTGGCTGCAGGCACACTCTTCTGAGTTTAAACATTTCCGGTGGCCATCAAAATCCCCAGAAATGAACAGTAATTAGTATATCTGGCATGCCTTCCAATGCGCTGTTCAGAAGAGATCTCCACTCCTCGTAGTCTTACGGATTTATGGATAGCCCTGCAGGATTCATGGCGTCACTTCCCTCCAGCACAACTTCAGACATTAGCCAAGTCCATGCCATGTCGTGTTGCGGCATTTCTGCGTGTTCACTGGGGCCCTATGCGATATTAGGCACGTGTACCAGTTTGCATGGCTCTTCAGTGTACACGTCGTATTTTTTGTTCTTGTGACCTTTCTTCCGGAGTCACAGTTTTACAAGTAATTTGGGAATGATGCTATTTGAAATTTCGTTATTTGAAATTTCGTTATTTAACCTCCTCAGTCCTTACGTAGCTTAGCGCGTATGCTACATCCAGCTATTATTTTTCTCCATTTCAGAGGTTTAACTAACTTGATCTGCCTGACTGTAGCGTATACTTTTACGTCATATGTTTACTGTACATCTTTTGCTTCCGTTTCTTCGAGCTCCCTGTATGTTTCATCACCCAACATTTTATTCATACCTGGTATTTTCTTAGAAGATGTAGTATATATTTCAGAGTGAAATTCAACTGTCACTTCCGCAATCACTTTTATTTCGTTTTACAATAGATTAATCTGCCGTCTTCAGAAAACTACAAAATTTTGTGCGATTATAAATTGATAGAACTTGACTGTACATTTATGTAAAGCTAAGAAGCGTATTACAAAACCTTGCCTAATATTTCTTTCGCAAATGTCAGTACCTTCTTCACACAAAGAAATGGAATGAAATGACAAAAAATATACATGTTGTACGTGAAAATTATAAGAACAATTTGGTAATTTACAGTAAATGAATCACATTTATGTACACAGTCAAGTTGTGGTGCTAGCAGCAAGGAAAGTGCGTAAAAGTATACAAATAGTGTAACTCAGGTATATAAAGGGAGTTATAAGCAACACATTTGAAAAACTGGCTACTCAGTTCTGTACTAGCCATTGCTTATCATTCCCTGAGGCGATAAACGGCTCAGTTTGTAATTTGGTTTTTATTTTTTTCATCGTAGTGTCTGATAATTTGGTCGTATTTAAACATTTTGAAACTGCTTCACGTAGAAAGTAAAATAATAACCACATTCGATTGTAGCAGCTTTGGCAATACAGTTCCTGTTCGACGATCTCCAGTCCTCTTCATCACTAACTGAAACGTTAACCACCACTTAAGAGCCCTTGGCTCCTCTGCCTGTCAGACAAATTGCTTGTTTCGGACAGGGGATCGGTGACTCCTGTTGTTCGACGTTTTCTGGTTCAAAAATGGTTCAAATGGCTCTGGGCACTATGGGACTTAACATCTGAGGTCATCAGTCCCCTAGAACTTAGAACTACTTAAACCTAACTAACCTAAGGACATCACACACATCCATGCCCGAGGCAGGATTCGAACCTGCGACTGTAGCGGTCACGCGGTTCCAGACTGAAGCGCCTAGAACCGCACGGCCACAGCGGAGGGCATGTTTTCTGGACGCAGATGTTTTCTGATGATGAAGTTCGGTTTGTTAAGCGTTCAACAACGCGGTTATCAGTGGCCGTACAATTTCCAGTCTTGTCGAAGTCCAGTCTCGCCATTTTTGCGTTTGATGATGAAACGATGAGGACAACACAAATACCCAGTCCCTGAGCGGAGAAACAAACCCGGGATCGTATGATTCAGAGGCAGCAAACTAGAAAACGAGCGCAATTTTGAGGACACTGTGTAGTCGTTGTAGAGGCAAATGGCAGGTAGGAGTACAACAGAAACCACACGAGACCGTTCACCCAAGCCGACATGGCACAGTTCAGCCAGATGGTACATGTATTCTCAGAGGGGAGTGGGGATGTTTACAGATGACATGCTGTCATCTCTCACCGGTGAACGATTCAGCAACAAACTCTCCAGATCCGTTTGTATCCAACAGCAATCCCATGCCGAATACGTGCTTCAGACATCGTCAGCCCACCACTTCAAAATTATGACAGTATAGATTCAGAAACAGTCCACAGATATGAGGATGCTTGTGCACCTTCCCTCAACCCTCCCTTCCCCACTAATATCACCCGACCTCTGACCTGCCAAGCCGGCCATTGTGGCCAAGCGGTTCTAGGCGCTTCAGTCCGAAACCGCGCTGCTGCTACGGCCGCAGGTTCAAATCCTGCCCCGGGCATGGATGTGTGTGATGTACTTAGGTTAGTCAGGTCTAAGTAGTTCTCAGTCTAGGGGACTGATGACCTCAGATGTAAAGTCCCATAGTGCTCAGAGCTCAGAGTCATTTGACCTGCCGAGCACACCTGGGATACCTTCAAGCAAGACGTGTGCACCTTGCACACAGCTCTGGCCCATATCCGCTAATTGTGAATGACGGCTGAATTTTCGTGTCTGTCAATGGTTACCCAACTTTTCCTGTGTCTTGGAAGCCATCACGAGGACGGGCTGCGTCACCGGGAAGAAACGCACTGCTACCTGCTCTAGGTGAGTGTCTCTGATTAAATCGATCACTAACGCTCTTGAGTATTTTAAATTCATATAATACAAAAATATTATTAAGAGATATTCTTATAGATATACAGATGTTTGCACTTGGTTATAGTTCTATGCAGAGAAGTAATAGAACCCAGTACGTTATCCTCGATGGTGAGTGTTCATCGGAGGTGAGGGTATCATCTTTAGTGCCCCAGGGAAATGTGGTAGGTCCGCTGTTGTTTTCTATCTACATAAATGATCTTTTGGATAGGGTGGATAGCAATGTGCGGCTGTTTGCTGATGATGTTGTGGTGTACGGGCAGGTGTCGTCGTTGAGTGACTGTAGGAGGATACAAGATGACTTGGACAGGACTTGTGATTGGTGTAAAGAATGGCAAGTAACTCTAAATATAGATAACTGTAAATTAATGCAGATGAATAGGAAAATGAATCCTGTAATGTTTGAATACTCCATTAGTAGTGTAGCGCTTGACACAGTCATGTCGATTAAATATTTGGGCGTAACATTGCAGAGCGATATGAAGTGGGACAAGCATGTAATGGCAGTTGTGGGGATGGCGTATAGTCGTCTTCGGTTCATTGGTAGAATTTTGGGAAGATGTGGTTCATCTGTAAAGGAGACCGCTTATAAAACACTAACACGGCCTATTCTTGAGTACTGCTCGAGCGTTTGGGATCCCTATCAAATCGGATTGAGGGAGGACATAGAAGCAATTCAGAGGCGAGCTGCTAGATTTGTTACTGGTAGGTTTGATCATCGCGCGAGTGTTACGGAAATGCTTCAGGAACTCGGGTGGGAGTCTCTAGAGGAAAGGAGGCGTTCTTTTCGTGAATCACTACTGAGGAAATTTAGAGAACCAGCATTTGAGGCTGACTGCAGTACAATTTTACTGCCGCCAACTTACATTTCGTGGAAAGACCACAAAGATAAGATAAGAGAGATTAGGGCTCGTACAGAGGCATATAGGCAGTCATTTTTCCCTCGTTCTGTTTGGGAGTGGAACAGGGAGAGAAGATGCTAGTTGTGGTACGAGGTACCCTCCGCCACGCACCGTGTGGTGGATTGCGGAGTATTTATGTAGATGTAGATGTAGAGCAGTCAGAAGCATTCTGACAAGATCGTTAGGGTGCTGGAGGGTAGTTTGTCCTGAGAAATAAGTTTTAAGAAAAAAAGTCGATAGTTGCGCCGTTACCAAGGTAGCCAATAATGCCGTTGGGCGAGTAAATTCAAGCAGCCCGCCGGAGGCAGTATCGTCAGACGTGTTCTTCGTTTGGTTTCCTCAGAACGAACCAACATAGCTTTCGCTCACCTAGCTTGAATTTATCACTTCCGGAAAAGGAATATTTTAACGGCAGTGAGCACTTCAACTCACGGACAGGCATATGTCCGTTCATTACCGCACTTTAGCGCGAGCAAGTGCGAACTTCTTGGCTAACTTCAGTGTTAAATAACTCGGGAACGGAGCAATGTATCGAATTTTTTCTTAACAATTATCCTAACACACCCTTCCCTGCAACACCCTCAAAACCTTTTCAGACTGTTTCTGACCACTGTGTATACTATGTTGATATTTGAGCCTTTTTTTTTTTTACATTACCTCAACCAAGCGTTTCTCGATATAGCGAAACTGATATATAAGAGTGGAATCTATCTGTTTTCAATAGATGCCACAGTACTTGGGGAGCGGTGCTTGAAGTGACGTGAGCTCTAGAAACGAAAGATATCGCAGCATGTACGGCTCCAGTCGAAGTTAAACAGTATCGTACATTGACGCTCTGGATCAGGAATCTGTACTCAGATACGCTGCAGCGAAATACAGAGGTTCCTGAGAAATATGCTCTGGCAGTGCCAAACATTAATCCAAACTACTGAAAAATTTTGTGTAAAGTCAACATTCTATCTAGTATCTGATATTAATTTATGACACGACTTCAATATAACCGTAATAGCAATTACGAACGGCAGCTTATGTGTATATAAAAAGAAATAAATGTGTTAATTATGTGACATAATGCATTACGCCACCAGCATGATACTTCACAAATTAGCAAATCTGTGGTTCTTGCAGTCTAATACAAAGTTTTAGTGTAGGTGAACACATTTGATTTTGGCACTACTGGACAACCAGTCTAGCGGCCAGCATAGGTAGCAGTAAAAATCTAGTATACTTTTTTGGGTGAAGATGATTACCTAGTGCTAATAATGACCTCAGCGTCAGTATTCTGTTCTCTTGTGAGGCGATATTTCACGTTAATCGGCGTGGCAAGATATCAAATGATGTGTTATTCCAGGGCGAACGACACCCTGTTCGCACGAAAGCTGCTATTCAGTGGGGAGGAAAGTTCACTGGTCACATATTTGCGGAGAATACTGTTTACACTTGATATCAGACTTCCATTGGTTTTCGTGACCGTTTGGGCAACGGTCTCACTGGGTTTCCACTCCACCCCTGCTAACTGTTGTGCAGGCAATGGAAATACAGAAACACTAGCAGCAAAAAATTACTTAGTCCGTTGCGCGATAACGCACTCGATTCCCCCTCTTCCCACGGCGCAACGTTCGTTATTACCGCCTTGTAACAGGAAGGACATCCGGCCACGCAAATGGAAGACAGCATTTCAGGATGTAAAAAATTGTCCTTCACTTACTGTGTAACAATGGAAAAAAAGAAGAGAAGAAATGCGTTGCTGGACTGTGAGCACTGCGTGGACAATATGCTCGACAAAACAGAAAAGGATAACAACTGCAATAAAATATTTTAAAAAACGCGTTTTTGAGAATAGGCCTGCAAAGACCGTGAAGGGAAGACTACGCTCTAAAGCAGTTAATTCTATTTCTCAGTGTCGAATCACAAAAATGACGCAAATGTCGATTTAGATTTCTTAGCAAGTCTTCATCAGATATTTACTTTTCCTTTCGTTGAGGTCCTTTTCAAGCAGCCTCGCAGATCTTTAACAGTAGCTTGATTTAACAGTTGGTCCGTTTTAGCTGTTAGTAGTACACTTGCTACCCGCAGGTGGTGTCTGTAGGCGGGTGTGATCTACACTCCTTCTATTGTACGTCTACATTACTTACAATTACATAATTTTTTTTACTAGTTTTCATTCTGAGAAAGTTTGGCACAACTAATTTTATATTGTAAATATTTTTAATGTTATATTTTTATATCTTACGATAAAGAGGGACCGATGACTTCGCTGTTTGGTCCCCTCCCCCAAATCAACCAACCAACCTTAATACACAGGTGGCCTAAATATTAACTTCTAACTTCCGAAGTTGTTTCACTGAAGGTGATCACGGCACGACATGGTAGATACCGGCAGTAGCTGTTCGAAAATGTTGGCAAATGAAGCAGCTGTATACATGGAAGTTGCACCATTAAAAATTTATAGTGTCTTATAAAAAACCCTGCCAATAATATATCGTCTCCGAGCAACAAGTGAATTGTCTTGGCCGCGCGGGACTAGCCGAGCGGTCTGGGGCGCTGCAGTCATGGACTGTGCGGCTAGTCCCGGCGGAAGTTCGAGTCCTCTCTCGGGCATGGGTGTGTGTGTTTGTCCTTAGGATAATTCAGGTTAAGCAGCGTGTAAGCTTAGGGACTTATGATCTTAACAGTTAAGTCCCATAAGATTTCACACACATTTGAACATTTTTTTTAATGTCTTGCAAACATCAAATATGTGGGAGCATCTTGTGGAGCAATTAAAAGAGGAACTGCCACATAAACCTAATTGTAACGGTGATAGATCTGAAAAAATTCTTGAGCCTAATGTGCCAGTATTTAAAGTTTGAGACTTACCGTTCTATATCTCACATACACTGTCCAGTTACATTAATGTGACCATCTGTCAAAACATTGAGTAACCACGTTTTGCACCGCGCACCGCAGCGAGACGCGCAGAAAGACAATCAGTGAGGTTTTAGGAGGTACCAGCAGAGATGTGGAGTCATTCAGACGCCACTGCCTTGGCTGCTCTAGTTTTCTCGGTCGAGGATCCATGACAAGAACAACCCAATCAAGGTGGTCCCACAGATTTCCAAATGGGTTCTATTCCGGGGAATTTGGTGGCCAGGGAAGTAAAGTGAACACATCCCGGTGTGACACGTTGCATTGTCCTGTTGGTAGATGCCATCGTTCGAGGAAAAACTGCATGTAGGGATACTCGTAGGCCCCAAGGATAGTTGCATACTTGTCTTAATCCACTATCTCTTTCAAACTGATGAGATCACCTAAGGGATGCCCTGTGGCCTGAACCTTTCCGACTATTGTTGCACGCTGTTTGCTTTCAGACGTCTCTAGCCGTACATGTTAACAGTTGTCTGTCCCATGGAAAAGGCCAACTGTAGGCACTCCGTGGACGACGAGTTGCAGTACTGACGTGCAAATTCCATCCTTTGTCGTCAATGAACAGCACTCAGCATGGATGCACGAACCAGGCGCCTGCTGCAGGCGCCCTTACGCAGCAATGTTTACAGTGTGGTCGTGGAGGAGACGCTGTTGGTAGCCCCTTGGTACACCTGGGTGGTTAGTTGGCCAGCAGTTACACGTGTATTCGTTTATTCGCCTATACAGGGTGGTCCATTGATCGTGACCGGGCCAAATATCTCACGAAATAAGCGTCAAACGACAAAACTACAAAGAACGAAACTTGTCTAGCTTGAAGGTGGAAACCAGATGCCGCTGTGGTTGGTCCGCTAGATAGCGCTGCCATAGCTCAAACGATTGTCAACTGCGTTTTTCAAAATAGGAACCCCCATTTTTATTACATATTCGTGTAGTACGTAAAGAAATATCAATGTTTTAGTTGGACCACTTTTTTCGTTTTCTGATAGATGGCGCTGTAATAGTCACAAACATATGGCTCACAATTTTAGACGTACAGTTCGTAACAGGTAGGTTTTTTAAATTAAAATACAGAACGTAGGTACGTTTGAACATTTTATTTCGGTTGTTCCAATGTGACACATGTACCTATGTGAGCTTATCATTTCTGAGAACGCATGCTGTTACAGCGTGATTACCTGTAAATACCACATTAATGCAATAAATGCTCAAAATGATGTCCGTCAACCTCAATGCACTTGGCAATACGTGTAACGACATTCCTCTCAACAGCGAGTAGTTCGCCTTCCATAATGTTCGCAAATGCACTGAAAATGCGCTGACGCATGTTGTCAGGCGTTGTCGGTGGATCGCGATAGCAAATATCCTTCAACTGTCCCCACAGAAAGAAATCCGCGGACGCCAGATCCGGTGAAAGTGCGGACCAATCCACCTGTCACGAAATATGCTATTCAATACCGCTTCAACCGCACGCGAGCTATGTGCCGGACATCCATAATGTTGGAAGTACATCGCCATTTTGTCGTGCAGTGAAACATATTGTAGTAACATCGGTAGAAAATTACGTAGGAAATCAGTATACATTGCACCATTTAGATTGCCATCGATAACATGGGGGCCAATTGTCCTTCTTCCCATAATGCCACATCATACATTAACCCGCCAAAGTCGCTGATGTTCCATTTGCCACAGCCATGGTGGATTTTTCGTTGCCCAATAGTGTATATTATGCTAGTTTACGGTGAATGACCCTTCGTCGCTAAATAGAACGCGTATAAAAAATCTGTCATCGTCCCGTAATTTCTCTTGTGCGCAGTGACAGAACTGTACACGACGTTCAAAGTCGTCGCCATGCAATTCCTGGTGCATTGTAAATATGGTACGGGTGCAATCGATGTTGATGTACCATTCTCATCACCGACGTTTTTGGGATTCCCGATTCTCGCGCAATTTGTCTGCTACTGATGTGCGGATTAGCCGCGACAGCAGCTAAAACACCTACTTGTGCGTCTTCATTTGTTGCAGGTCGTGCTTCATGTTTCACATGTGGCTGAACACTTCCTGCTTCCTTAAATAACGTAACTATCCGGCGAACGGTCCGGCCACTTGGATGACGTCGTCCTGGATACCGAGCAGCATACATAGCACACACCCGTTAGGCATTTTCATCACAATAGCCATACATCAACATGATATCGACCTTTTCCGCAATTGGTAAACAGTCCATTTTAACACTGGTAATGTACCACGAAGCAAATACCGCCGCACTGGCGGAATGTTACGTGGTTCCACGTACTTATACGTTTGTGACTATTACAGCGCCATCTATCACAAAGTAAAAAAGTGGTCCAACTAAAACATTTATATATCTTTACGTATTACACGAATATGTAATAAAAAATTGGGGTTCCTATTTAAAAGAACGCTGTTGATATCCGTTTGACCTATGGCAGCGCCATCTAGCAGGCCAACCATAGCGCCATTTGGTTTCCCCCTTCAAGCTAGACAAGTTTCGTTCTTTGTAGTTTTTTCGTTTGACGCTTATTTCGTGAGATATTGGCCTGGTCACTAACAATGGACCACCTTGTATACATATATACTGTCGTCGTTCACCCCAGTCATCTATGACCCAAGCTGACCCACAGTTACCTCGGCACTGGTATTGTATAGGGTCATTTTGCCACTCACGATATAGTTTACCTCGGCGGCAGGCAAACAGCTTATAAAATCAGCCATTTCGGAAATGCTACCACCCTTGGACCGAGGGTCAATGATTGTGCCCTTTTGGCGTCAGAGAAATCGCTCCGTTTCCGCATTACACAACGACTGCACTGGTTTCCACTTCCCCCGACACGCTTTATATACCCTCCACTGCTAGTGCTGCCACCGGCCTTCTGTGAGTGGTTATTACACGTTGACGTTGAGCTTAGTCGGTGGTCACATTAATGTCACTGGACAGTGTACATCTCACGTAATGATGACGACGATTAAATTATGTAAATAAGTCAAGACATATGGCTCTGTTGACTGGAAGATCCCAAGCGGTTGTTCAGCCGGCTAGTCGGAAACATTTTAGGATATGCATAATACTCTGTACTCGGTTCTGAACCATCATCAATGGCAGCTGCACAACAAAAAAATGTGGACAAGTGACAATGCCAGATGGAACAAGAAAAAACTAGAAATCCGTTAAATCGATCAAAATATTCACGAAAATTATAACGGATATGTCCTATGTCATACATGTGTTAACATATTCTACCACAGAAAACCATAACTGCCACGAAAAATCATATATATATAATGGCACACTGACACAAGGACAGCATGTAATGTACAGTAATACAAGTCAACGAACTTCAAAGTCAAATATGACACTCTCGACCGAAATCAAAGAAGTTGCCACTAAATATTTCTGTGATAATCAGATTACAACATTGAAGTATTATTAGTTGTACACTTCACTGATCTTACAAAAAACACCAATACAATAAAATGTAAAAGTACCAGATGTCATTGGGTGACGTGACTGATTACTGGTTATTATAAGTCATGACACCCAATCACATACAAACAGGCTTTTTTCAACTCTATGCTGGACAGAGTTGTTAGATTGCCATTGTCCAATGAAAACAGAAATAAAGAACTAAATATCCTAAAATACATTGCAACCAAAAACGGTTATGACCCTAAGTTAGTACAGAATTTATATTAAAAAAAAGTCAAAGCTAAAGAGAAGTCATGTAGGCAAGAAATCACTTGGAAAAGATAAAAGGTACGCCAAATTTGAGATTTGCTACAATGCAATACTGTGGTAAAGTATCTGATAAAATCCAACATTTAGTTTAAAAAAGTAACACTATCATTTCATTTAAAAGTGGAGATAGTTTAGGGCAAAAATTACACCACAGCCTTCATCAAGAATCAGTTTACAATGAGTCAGGAGTGTATGAAATTAGTTGCTTGAAATGTGACAAAATGTATAGTGCCCAAACAGGAAGGAAATTAAGTAGTACCTAGAATAAAGTACACATTTGAGATCACACAATCATACACTGGGCAGAACTGCTGATCAGATAGAGACGTTGCATAGAACTGAAAAAGGTGTGATTATGAACCTTCTAGAAGCAACAGAGTTTTTTGCAAATTGGATTATTCATCCAGAAAAAGTTCTCAATGAGTATTTGGAACTTAAAAATAAAAGTTACTTAAACAATTTCACTGAGAGTTTTAAATACTTGAGAGGACCTTCTTTAACTGCAACTTTCCTCAGCTATGCCCCCTTTTTATTATTTCATCTATATCCCCATCTTCCCCTTGCCCTTACCCACTTTCTTGTTTTTCAGCCAACAGGACTGTTTTACATATGTGTTTTGCTTTGATTTCTTATCATCCTGAAAGGCTATAATTTACGAAAAATGTTTTTAATTCTTACTTTTATTAATTTTTATGATACTTAATACCATGAAATAATGTGTGCATTAGTTTACACATAATTCATGTATCCACTGTCATTTTTACATTATGTTATACTTGTTATCATTTCAAACCAAAAATTGTACCTGTTTAATTCATAGCCTTTGATGTACAAATATTGTGTCATCCTTTCAACCCTTTTCCTCCCTTATTCACCACCCTCACCTCCTTAATTTCATTTTCATTCTTATACTCTTCACTACTCTTCTCCCAATTTCTAAATTTATGTATTATTAATATCAATCTTCTCTACAATTGACCTTTATTAACTGTATTCCCAACTTATGGCTAGTATCATGATTGAATGTAAATACAGGCATCAATGGTTTGGCTTTCTGCGCATTAACCCTCATCATATTTCATATATTTGGCATTCGTGATCTATTTTTATTTACTTTTTGGTAAGGAATACAATGTTTGGTATACTGTCTATAACTGTTATGGCTTTTGCTATCAACAATTCTGCAAGCTCTGTAGCTTCATAGGGGCAATGTCTCTCAGTTCTGTAATTTCGCAACTTCTTTGGTTGCATTAATTTTTAACATCATGACTTCATAAGTATTATCCTACATTTAATTCCTTTCCGTTACCACCTTCATATAAACATACCCAAAGCCCTGCACTATTTTATTATTTCCACAATATGTTTAAAAAATAAAGAAGACATTAAAAAAGAAAGAAAAACTTTTCGTGTGATATGATTATTTCTCTGTATTTTCATTTTACAATTGAATGTTGTTCTCCCTTAATTAATTTTTGTCTGTATGCTGTTTCAGCTTTTTTATTTTATCTTATGACAATGTAGTAATGTTGATAAAATATTTTTAACCAACATCTCAAATAATCATACAATATCGCTTTATTAATTTTTATTTGTATGATAAACAGAATTTTACCTTCATTTGGTGATTGTGTAGACATTCAGATGACATATTTCTCTATCCATTATGTAACAGTTTAGATGCATACCATGTTTGTTCATAAAAAAATTTCTGGTTAGATTGTGACATACGCATTTAATTTTGGAAGTTGTGCATTTATATATTCTACATGCCTTTGTATTTTTCTTTGCTCCCAAAACTTGCACCTACTTTGTTTTAATTTAATTTAATGTGTTTTTCGTCATATATGGCTTGACTGATTTTAGTTTCAAGTATTGCTTTGTAGCTTGTGTTTTGCATGCTTATTTTTTTGACTTGATTATAAAAGATTGTAATTTCTTACATTCATCATCATGTTTACCTTGTAGTCTTATATTTTATTTTATTGGTGTTTGTAAGTAATACACTCCTGGAAATGGAAAAAAGAACACATTGACACCGGTGTGTCAGACCCACCATACTTGCTCCGGACACTGCGAGAGGGCTGTACAAGCAATGATCACACGCACGGCACAGCGGACACACCAGGAACCGCGGTGTTGGCCGTCGAATGGCGCTAGCTGCGCAGCATTTGTGCACCGCCGCCGTCAGTGTCAGCCAGTTTGCCGTGGCATACGGAGCTCCATCGCAGTCTTTAACACTGGTAGCATGCCGCGACAGCGTGGACGTGAACCGTATGTGCAGTTGACGGACTTTGAGCGAGGGCGTATAGTGGGCATGCGGGAGGCCGGGTGGACGTACCGCCGATTGCTCAACACGTGGGGCGTGAGGTCTCCACAGTACATCGATGTTGTCGCCAGTGGTCGGCGGAAGGTGCACGTGGCCGTCGACCTGGGACCGGACCGCAGCGACGCACGGATGCACGCCAAGACCGTAGGATCCTACGCAGTGCCGTAGGGGACCGCACCGCCACTTCCCAGCAAATTAGGGACACTGTTGCTCCTGGGGTATCGGCGAGGACCATTCGCAACCGTCTCCATGAAGCTGGGCTACGGTCCCGCACACCGTTAGGCCGTCTTCCGCTCACGCCCCAACATCGTGCAGCCCGCCTCCAGTGGTGTCGCGACAGGCGTGAATGGAGGGACGAATGGAGACGTGTCGTCTTCAGCGATGAGAGTCGCTTCTGCCTTGGTGCCAATGATGGTCGTATGCGTGTTTGGCGCCGTGCAGGTGAGCGCCACAATCAGGACTGCATACGACCGAGGCACACAGGGCCAACACCCGGCATCATGGTGTGGGGAGCGATCTCCTACACTGGCCGTACACCACTGGTGATCGTCGAGGGGACACTGAATAGTGCACGGTACATCCAAACCGTCATCGAACCCATCGTTCTACCATTCCTAGACCGGCAAGGGAACTTGCTGTTCCAACAGGACAATGCACGTCCGCATGTATCCCGTGTCACCCAACGTGCTCTAGAAGGTGTAAGTCAACTACCCTGGCCAGCAAGATCTCCGGATCTGTCCCCCATTGAGCATGTTTGGGACTGGATGAAGCGTCGTCTCACGCGGTCTGCACGTCCAGCACGAACGCTGGTCCAACTGAGGCGCCAGGTGGAAATGGCATGGCAAGCCGTTCCACAGGACTACATCCAGCATCTCTACGATCGTCTCCATGGGAGAATAGCAGCCTGCATTGCTGCGAAAGGTGGATATACACTGTACTAGTGCCGACATTGTGCATGCTCTGTTGCCTGTGTCTATGTGCCTGTGGTTCTGTCAGTGTGATCATGTGATGTATCTGACCCCAGGAATGTGTCAATAAAGTTTCCCCTTCCTGGGACAATGAATTCACGGTGTTCTTATTTCAATTTCCAGGAGTGTATCAATCAAAATCAGGACTTTTAATTCTTCAGTTCTGCAATGTGATTATCAGAGAAGTATTTAATGGCAACTTCTTTGGATTCAGTCAAGACTGTCATCTTTGACTTTGAAGTCCTTTGGCTTGTAATACGGTGTATCACATGTAGTCGATGTGTCAATGTGCCATCATATCCTAATCCTGTTACAGTTTAAGTTTTTTCTTGGCAGTTACGGTTTTCTGTGGAAGAGTATGTTAAAGGATGCATGTCATGTGAGGTGTCTGTGATAATTTTCGTGAGTATTTTGATCGATTTAACGGTTTCCCTGTTTTTTCTTATTTCGTTTGGCGTTGTCACATTGTTCACTTTTGTATTGGTATGCTGTACAGTTGCCGTTGATGATGGTTCAGAACCGAAACCGGTATCAAAATAACAAAATAGCATTGTTACAGACAGCGCAGTATTATGCGTTTTATTTAAATTTTGTGCATTCTGTTGGCCAAGAGTTTTCTTCCGCGGAGAGTAGTCGCTTCCCTCGGTGATATGTGGGAAGTGTGTCTCACATGTGTTTGTAGAGTGTAGGTGAGTGTAACTCATGCGTACACGGTGCAGTGTCATTTCTGTGTTGTGTGATGGTGGTGAGAGAGGGGAGATGTTGGTACCCGGTACCGGGGCATAGCCCGCTTCTCTCGAAAAGCACCAAGGGGGCCGTCGAGCTTAACGACCCCACCCGGCGGTCGGATCACCAGCAACAGAGTCATGTGCCCTCAGTTAATGAGACACTGTCGAGTGCCCAGCAAGTTGACACAAGGGCTGATAACACGTGTACAACACGATTTCAAAGATTCGATGATACAACGCTTCTTCATATTGATTCCTGCGATACAGTAATGTTTTTTGTTTACGAGGTGCGGCTAGAAAAAAACCGGACTGATGCTGGAAAAAACATTTATTTACAATTATTTACAATTTCATGTTATCTCCTTCAATGTACTCTCCTCCTCGGTCTCTACACCGCTCCATACGAATTTTCCACTGTTCATAGCAATGCTGCAGATCATTTTCGGTAAGTCCATGTATTACTTCCGTCACTTTTTCTTTTACTGCTTCAACAGTCTCAAATCTAGTTCCTTTCAAAGCTGACTTGACTTTAGGGAAAAGAAAAAAGTCACAGGGGGCCAAATCAGGTGAGTAGGGTGGATGATCTACGATGGGAATGTTGTGTTTTGCCAAAAACGTCTTCACTGACAACGCACTGTGAGCTGGGGCATTGTCTTGGTGAAGGATCCATGACTTTTTTCTCCACAAATCGTTCCGTTTTCTCCGTACTCGCTCACGTAGGGTAGCCAGGACGCTAATGTAGTAATGCTGATTCACTGTTTGTCCCTCTGGTACCCAATCAATGTGCACAATCCCTTTGATGTCAAAAAAAAAAAACAATCATCATTGCCTTGAATTTCGATTTTGACATTCGTGCTTTTTTTTGTCTTGGAGAACCAGGAGTTTTCCAGTGCATCGATTGGCGTTTAGTTTCGGGATCGTAAGTAAAAAACCACGATTCATCGCAAGTAATAACATTTTGTAAGAAGGTGGGATCACTTTCAATGTTTTCCAGGATGTCAGAACAAATCATTCTTCGGCGTTCCTTCTGTTCAATTGTGAGACACTTTGGAACCATTTTTGAACACACTTTGTTCATGTCGAAACTTTCATGAAGAATCTGCCTAACACTTTCCTTGTCAACTACTGTTAACTCAGACACTGCTCTGATTGTTAAACGGCGATCTTGTCGAACAAGTTTACCGATTTTTTCAATGTTTGCATCAGTTTTTGCTGACAATGATCTGCCAGTGCGAGTGTCATCACTGGTGTCTTCGCGGCCATCTTTAAATTGTTTAAACCACTCAAACACTTGTGTTCGCGATAAACAATCATCGCCGTACACTTGTTGTAACATTACAAACGTTTCACTTGCAGATTTTTCTAGTTTGAAACAAAATTTGATGTTAACACGCTGTTCTTTCTGTACACTCAACATTTTCCGACACACAGACAAAACGTCAACTACTTAAAACAGACGCCACGGGCAGACTGAGTGCAGGAGGCAGATGAAACTCGAGCAGTAGGCGGAGCGAGAGTCACGTGACAGGCCACGCGACTTTCAGCCTTATTGCATTCGTTTTATTGTTTCACCAGTACTAGTCCGGTTTTTTTCTAGTCACACCTCGTAGATGTGTCGAAAGAATGAGTAACCTAACAATGTGGTGCAGAGGTAAGACAATTCTCTTCTTTTCGGGAGGAAGGTCGTTCAAATCCACCTCCGGCCTTCCCGGAAGTACCTTTTTCGAGATCTCCCTAAATCTCTTAAGGCAAACACCAGTACTATTCCTTTGAAAGGGACATGACCGATTTCTTTTCCCTTCCGTCCTCACACAGTGCTCGCGCTTATCTTCCTTCCTTCTAATTAAAGAGTGAGTCTTTGCAATGATGCTGCTCCTGTTACCGGCCTCTGTGACCGAGCGGTTCTAGGCGCTTCAGTCCGGAACCGCGCTGCTGCTACAGTCGCAGGTTCGACTCCGGCCTCGGGCATGGATGTGTGTGATGGCGTTAGGTTAGTTAGGTTTAAGTAGTTCTAAGTTCTAGGGGACTTATGGCCTCAGATGTTAAGTCCTCTAGTGTTTAGAGCCATTTGATCCATTTCTGCTCCTGTTTGTTTTTTCTCATGTCATCTGCCTAGTCTTCCATTAAGTCGTCTTCTCGGTCTTCTCTTATACTTTGCCATACAGCAATTAATTACAGGAATCAAGAATAGGGTTCAATGTCAGAATAAGATTTAACGTCACGTCGACAATGATGTGATTGAGGACGGAGCGTTAGCTTGGACAAAGGAAGAAGGGGGAAGGAAATTGGCTGCGTCCTTTATCAAATTAACCATTGCTGAGCTGGCCTTGAGCTACATAGGGACACCATGCATCGACATTCCTTGGTACACTTAACGTCCATTGTTCGATATACATGATCTACTCAGTTCCGCTTCATTCTCATTTGCAGTCAAAATTACGTCTTCAACTCCAGTTTCGTATCTGCTCCATTTTTTCGTGTCCTTTATTACTCATCGGGTAACGGGTTGGTGCATAAGTTCGTAGGGCGTTTCTACAAGTTAATAAAAAACATGCGCTTTAGTATCAATAACACATAGGTTGGAACTTAAATGGTTCAAATGGCTCTGAGCACTATGGGACTCAACATCTGAGGTCATAAGTCCCCTAGAACTTAGAACTACTTAAACCTAACTAACCTAAGGACACCACACACATCCATGCCCGAGGCAGGATTCGAACCTGCGACCGTAGCGGTCGCGCGGTTCCAGACTGAAGCGCCTAGAACCGCTCGGCCACACCGGTCGGCGGTTGGAACTTAAATAGTGTCAACACTGCTGTGGAGACACTATGCAATGGAATCTAGTATTGTCACTGATAGCACACGTTGTTGGCGTACCTACCTTACCGCCGAACAAATGGACTCGCCCGGCCCACGTCACCGGCGTGCGCCCACACAGTCACTTGTGAGAGAGCAATCTAACGTAACCGTGTCACTATGTTTTCGAAGCAGGAACAATGGAGTTGGATCAAGATTGAATGTGCCAGAGGTTGTAGAGCACGACAGTGTCATCAAGGTCTTCAAGAGGCGTGCGGGTTATCGGCATTGCCGTACAGAACAGTGCCACATTGGGTAAAAGCCTTCAACGAAGGTCGGCAAACTGTGGCATACATGCATAGGGCAGGTCGTCCTAGCGTCTCTGAAGAAGAAGTGGATGCGTTTGCCGCGTTAGTGGACAGTGATCGGCGCCATACGATTCGTGAGCTCGCTCACGAAACCGGATTAGCGCATACGACTGTGCTTCGCCACCTGAAGGAACGCCTGGGCATGCGAAAAATTGCATCGCGATGCGTTTCGCATGACACATCGGAAATGCAGAAATGGATGCGTTACGACGCTGCTCAGACGCACTTGGAGCTCTATGAGCGCGAAGGAGTGGCTTTCTTACGCCGTATCGTAACACTGGATGAGACATGGGCCACACCGTTCGAGCCAAAACTGAAACACCAATCCAACGATCGGCGTCATTATGGGTAGCCGCAAAAGTCGAAAGTGCGTCAGAGCCCCGGTATGGTGAAAGTTATGGCGATTCTCGTGTACGACTGTGACGGTGTTATCCTAACGCATTACGTTCCTCTACGGCAGACCGTCAATCCACAGTATTACTGTTCGTTTTAGGAACATCACCTGCAACCAGCTTTGCAAAAGAAGCGGCGACACTTTCTAAGCAAGCCACCCATCAGTTTGCACGACAATGCGCGGGCGCATACAGCGCAAGCTTTGGCTGCTCTGTTCGGTCGATGGGACTGGGAAGTAGTGTGCCATCCACCATATTCCCCAGACTTAGGTCCTTGTGACATTGATTTGATTCCGAAGATGGAAGGAACCACTTCGTGGTTCCAGAGATTCAACGGGCAGTAGACCGCTCCATTCGCACCATCAACAGCACAGACTCTGCTAACGGTAATACTACGCCTTCCACATCGCTGGCAATGGGTTCTACACAAAGCTGGTGACTACTTTGAAGGACAGTAACAGGTGCAAACATGTAACTCGTTTGTATCGGTTGTGAATAAATAGTTGTCAGTGTTTAAGTTCCAACCCTCGTATATTCTCCTTCGCTGTTTACAACAGCCTGTCAAAGCTGTGGTAAATTTTCTGTCCGTCGATTATAGAAATCATGTGGTTTTGAGGCGAAGAACTAGTAGAGCCATGTTCTGAGGGCTTCATCCGGAAAGGAAGTTCATTGAAGGTTGTTCGATAGAGAGCGGGAAAGATGAAACGCTGAGGTCGCAAGATTTGACGAATAAAGTGGCTGCTGAGTGACTTCCCAACCCAACTCCTGTATACTGCTTTTTATCAGTCTAGCAGAACAGTTCCTTATCGTGGGTAGCATTACCTCACGCAGTCTTCCTCGAAGTTGTTCTTATACCGCGTCTGGAAGACGTCTCACTTGTTGACAATAAATGTCAGTAGTGACTGGTACACCTCTGGGAAGCGATTCGTAGTACACCACACCGTTGTTGATTCACCACAGGCGTAACATTATCTTTTGTAGAAGTGCGCAGGTTTCCGCACGGGGAGTTGCTGCTTTGGTTGGGCTCAGTTATTCCTTTCTTTTCCTTATGTTTGCATAAAGACACCATTTGTCGTCACCACTAAAGATACAGGGTAGAAGTGGTCGGTGTTGATCAAGAGCCAACTGTTGACGAGCAAGCAGAGATGCACCTATGGCCGCCCACTAATTTTTGTGATTTTGGGTTAGAGCATGCGGTACCCATACACCCGATTTTTTAACCTTCCTCTTGTATGCAAATATCGCATGACGGTGGAATGATCATAATTCATCACATTTGGCAGTTCTTGAGTACACTGATGTAGGTCGTAGTCTATCAACGGGTTTAAACTATCTTTATAAAACTCCGAAGGTCCTTCCTGAATGTGGAGATTCACTAATGTCAAAATGAGCCCCCTTAAAACGAGAATACCGTCTTCTTGCCTTGCTCTGTGCAGTGGCAGCATCCCCATAATGTTTATGGGTGCCTCCACTGCTGTCACCCTTCTACTGAACTCAAACAGAAGAATATGTCGGACATGTTACCGTTTCTCCACCCGGCATTCCATTTTCTAGCTTCAGCAGTTCCGCTCACTATCTCCAAATGACCAAATGACAATGTGTGAACTCAAACAGCAACAGACAACTACAATTAAAAGTGACAGTAGACTGATAAACCCATAGCAACCAGAATACCAACATGCAAAACAAAAACGCTACGAACTTATGCACCAGTCTAATATTTCTTCATTATTAGCCGAGTAGATTTAATTTTTGTAATGATTTTTGCTATGAAATTATATGCTTCGCAGTAGTAAGTCAAGTGTAGTTTTGAAAACCCAGTTTACAGTTAGTATAACGAAAGCACTCCACAGAGTATTTACCCATCTATTTATTTATTTTCTTTGCCATCCAGTGACCGTCGTCAATTGACTTCAATTCAAATTATCGTCTTATGACTTCATTGTGAATTTCAATGAATTTATTTTCAGTTCTGTTGATTATATACCATTTTACGCATATTTTAAGTGCTTTTCGGGCCTGCATTCCAATTTGCTGCATTTCTTGCTTCCATAAGTTGTTTCAGCTTGTCTGTTCTAGACGCAAGCAGTACAATTTCATTAGGAAGACGAATATTCTTCAGCTGTGTTCCATTAAATAACTTTATTTTTTTCAAATTTAAGAATCTGAAAACTTCCTCTGAGGTTGCTAAAAGTAACTATCACTGCTTCTCTCTTCTAAGTCTCTATCTGCTCTCTATCTGCTCTACGTTACCACTCAACTCATAGGAGTCGTCTCGCCCTCAACGCGTGATGAATGTTTTCATGCTGCCTATTGGCTAAAAGTCCTCTCGCCCTAGTTTGGGAGGAGCTATTCCTATACTCTTCTGGACACCTCGTTTCGATTATCTCGTGGTAATAGATTTCGTTCGATTATGCCGTATCCGAAATTTTCCCATTTATTTCCTTCTATCCTATTACAATGTCTTTCCACACGTGATCCTTCTCAAATTTTGTATGAAACAGAGAGTGGGGAAAGAAAGGGGAGCGACATGTGGGTATTCGTGATTTCCATATGCACAGTGCATTGTGTTATGCGATTGTGAAAGCTGAAAATTTGTCCTGGACCGGGACTCGAACCCGGATTTACCACTTCTTATGATCAGTTGCTTTGACCGCTTCGGCCATCCGGACACGCTCCGTGACCGACTCAGATTTCTAACACATCTCACGCTGCACTGCAGGGTCCCTCGTCCATTAATCCCTACTCGGATATTGGTGCATTCACACCGAAACGAACTTCAAGCAGCCGTCGCGCTCTTGCAGAAATATGTAAGCCACTGCTTCTAAAACAGATGTGACTTATTGAAAAGGGGAAAAGGATTCTGGGAAAGTGTGGTACATCTTTAAAGTAAACAGGCTACAGCACGCAACTGTATCCAAAGCACTTCTGTAGCGTTTGGAATCGTTGTGAAGAAAGGAAGACATTACACACGGAACGCATTTGCTTTCCCATCGTCATAGCATCTCATTACAGCTCACAGGGTCGTGTAGAAGAGGTACTCAGAGAACGCAAACGGTAATCTTTGGAAAAAAGGCGACGTATTCTCGTGAAATTCTGTTCCGTATAATAAAACAACAATTGTACGAGGAAGACTATTGAAAAATATTACTGGCTCCATCTCATCTACATCTACATCTGCGTGATTACTCTGCTATTCACAATAAAGTGCCCGGAAGAGGGTTCAGTGAACCACCTTCAAGCTGTCTCTCTAAAGTTCCACTCTCGAACGGAGCGCGGGGAAAACGCGCACTTAAATTCCTCCGTGCGAGCCCAGAATTCCCTTATTTTATTGTGTTGATCATTTCTCCCTATGTAGTTGGGTGCCAACAGAATGTTTTCGCAATAGGAGGAGAAAACTGGTGATTGAAAGTTCAGGAGAAGATCCCGTCGCACGAAAAACGCATTTGTTTTAATGATTGCCACTCCAATTCACGTATCATGTCTGTGATACTATCTCCCCTATTTCACGATAATACCAAACGAGCTGCCCTTCTTTGTACTTTTTCGATGTCACCCGTCAGTCCCACCTGATGCGGATCCCACACCGCACAGCAGTACTCCAGAATAGGGCGGACAAGCGTAGTGTAAGCAGTCTCTTTGGTAGACCTGTTGCACCTTCTAATTGTTCTGCCAATGAATCGCAGTCTTTGGTTTGCTCTGCCCACAATATTATCTATGTCATCGTTCCAATTTAGGTTATTTGTAATTGTAATCCCTAAGTATTTAGTTAAATTTGCAGCCCTCAAATTGTGTGACTTATCGCGTAATCGGAATTAAGCTGATTTCTTTTAGAACTCATGTGAATAACTTCACACTTTTCCTTATTCAGGGTCAATTGCCAATTTTCCCACCATACAGATATCTAATCTAAATCAGTTTGTAATTCGTTTTGGTCGTTTGATGACTTTACAAAGCGGTAAATGACAGCATCTTCTGCAAACAATCTAAGACGGCTACTCAGGTTGTCGCCTGTGTCATTAATATACATCAGGAATCATAGATGGTCTATAACACTGCCCTGGGGAACGCTGGATATTACTTCTGTTTGACTCGTTGACTTTCCGTCTATTACTACGAACTGTGTTCTTTCTGACAGGAAATCACTGATCCAGTCGCACAAGTGAGGCTATATTCCATAGGCACGCAGTTTGGTTAGAAGACGCTTGTGAGGAACGGTGTCGGAAGCCTTCTAGAAATCTAAAAATATGGAATCAATTTGACATCCCCTGTCGATAGCACTCCTTATTTCACGAGTATAAAGAGCTAGTTGTATTTCACAAGAATGATATTTTCTGAACCCGTGCTAACTATGCGTCCATAAATCGTTTTCTACGGGGTACTTCATAATGTTAGAATGCAGTATATGTTCCAAAACCCTACTGCAAATCGAAGTTAGTCATATGGGTCTGTAATTGAGTGGATTACTCCTACTTCCCTTTTTGGGTATTTGAGCAATTTTCCACTCTTTGGGTACGGATCTTTCTGTGATCGAGCGTTTGTATGTGATTGCTAAATATGGAGCTATTGTATCAGCATAACATCTGGACCGGAATCATTGCCTTTATTAAGTGATTTAAGCTGCTTTGCGACACCGAGGATATCTATTTTTATGTTCCTCAACTTGGCAGTTATTCTTGATTGGAATTCAGGAATATTTACTCCGTCTTCTTTGGTGAAGGAGTTTCGGGAAACCGTGTTTAATAACTGTGCTGTAGTGGCACTGTCATCAGTGACTTCACCGTCACTATCACCTACCAAGCAAGGGGGCTGGCTGTACGAAAAAGACAAGCAAAATCAGTGCACTTACTGAGGAATACTGCGTGTCAACTTTCTTCATTCCACATTCGAACTGAATAGATTATGGAATAGCCAAAACCGGCAGAATGCACCCTACATCGAATACTGTACAGTGGCTTACGAGTATTTACGTACAAGAAATTAAGATCTTGAGAAATGCGAACGATATTTTCCCTTGTTTCTTGTTCAGCAACCACGTCTTGCACCCTTCGGTTACCAGTGGCCAACAGTCATTGTTATGGAAGTATTATAATAGCATAGCTCAGACAAACTTCATACAGGAAGGTGAGTGCCCGGTGATAACGTATCGAGGTCCGAAACGTTTTGTGTTCGATTACGATACAATATTTGTCGAAATGCCTTTATCAGGTATGTTCGTTGTTGTGATCTTCAGTCCGAAGACTGGTTTAATGCGGCTCTCCATGCTACTCTACCCTCTGCAAGCCTCTTCATCTCCGAGTACCTACAGCAACTTACGTCCTTCTGAATCTGCTTACTGTAATCATCTGCTGGTCTTCCTCTACGACTCCTACCCTCCACGCTTCCCTCCAATACTAAATGGCTGATCCCTTGATGTCTCAGAATGAGTCCTACCAACCGTCCCTTCTCCTAGTTAGGCTGGCCACAAATTTCTTTTCTTGCCAGTTCTGTTCAATACCTCCTCGTCAATTACGTGATATACTCAACTAATCTTCAGCATTCTTCTGTAGCACCATAGAAATACTTTCAGAAAAGACTTACTGACGGATAAATCTATACTCGAGGTTAACAAATTCCTCTTCTTCAGAATCGCTTTTCTTGCCATTGCCAGTATACGTTTTATATCCTCTTTACTTCGACCATCATCAGTTAGTTTGCTTCCAAAATAGCAGTACTCATAAACACTACTGGCCATTAAAATTGCTACACCAAGAAGAAATGCGGATGATAAACGGGTATTCATTGGACAAATATATTATACTAGGAGTGATGTGCGATTACATTTTCACGCAATTTGGCTGCATAGATCCTGAGAAATCAGCACCCAGAACAACCACCTCTGGCCATAATAACGGCCTTGATACGCCTGGGCATTGAGTCAAACAGAGTTTGGATGGCGTGTACAGGTAGCTGCCCATGATGCTTCAACACGATACCACAGTTCATCAAGAGTAGTGAAAAATTGTTCAAATAGCTCTGAGGACTATGGGACTTAACATCTATGGTCATCAGTCCCCTAGAACTTAGAACTACTTAAACCTAACTAACCTAAGGACAGCACACAACAACCAGTCATCACAAGAGCAGTGACTGGTGTATTTTGACGAGCCAGTTGCTCGGCCACCATTGACCAGTCGTTTTCAATTGGTGAAAGATCTGGAGAATGTGCTGGTCAGGGCAGCAGTCAAACATTTTCTGTATCCAGAAAGGCCCGTACAGGACCTGCACCATGCGGTCGTGAATTATCCTGCTGTAATGTAGGTTTTCGCAGGTATCGAATGAAGCGTAGAGCCACGGGTCGTAACACATCTCAAATGCAACGCCCACTGTTCAAAGTGCCGTCAGTGCGAACAGAGGTGACCGACACGTGTAACCAATGGCACCCCATACCATCGCGCCGGGTGATACGCCACTATGGCGATGACGAATACACGCTTCCAATGTGCGTTCACCGCTATGTCGCGAAACATGGATGCGACCATCATGATGCTGTAAACAGAACCTGGATTCAACCTAAAAAATGACGTTTTCCCATTGGTTCCCCCTGGTTCGTCGTTGAGTACACCATCGCAAGCGCTCTTGCCTGTGATGCAGCGTCAAGAGTAATCGCAGCCATGGTCTCCTAGCTGATAGTCCATGCTGCTGCAAACGTCGTCTGTTCGTGCAGATGGTTGTTGTCTTACAAACGTCCCCACTGTTGACTCAGGGATCGAGACGTGGCTGCACGATCCGTTACAGCCATGCGGATAAGATGCATGTCATCTCGACTGCTAGTGGTACGAGGTCGTTGGGATCCAGCACGGCGTTCCGTATTACCCTCCTGAACCCACCGATTCCATATTCTGCTAACAGTCATAGGATCTCGACCAACGCGAGCAGCAGTGTCGCGATACGATAAACCGCAATCGCGATAGGCTACAATCCGACCTTTATCAAAGTCGGAAACGTGATGGTACGCATTTCTCCTCCTTACACGAGGCATCACAACGTTTCACCAGGCAACGCCGGTCAACTGCTGTTTGTGTATGAGAAATCGGTTGGAAACTTTCCTCATGTCAGCACATTGTAGGTGCCGCCACCGGCGCCAACTTTGTGTGAATGCTCTGAAAAGATAATCATTTGCATATCACAGCATCTTCTTCCTGTCGGTTGAATTTCGCGTGTGTAGCACGTCATCTTCGTGGTGTAGCAATTTTAATGGCCAGTAGTGTATTACTGTACGTGTCTCACTTCCTGATCTAATCCCCTTAGCATCACCTGATTTAATACGACAACATTCCATTATTCTCGTCTGGTTATGTTGATTTTCATGTTGTACCCTCTTTTCAGTATACAGTCCATTCTATTCAGTCATGTAACTGTTAATAAACTGACGAGATTTGAATTTTTACGGGAAATGCTAACACTGTGACGGCGTGTATTTGAGGTGTTTTTGCGGCAGCTTAGCTTGTGGCGGTAAAGAGAGAGAGAGAGAGAGAGGACAGGTATAAGAGAGGCGGCTGCCGCTGCAGGCTGCATGCACACAGGTTTCCGGCCGCTGCTGCCGCTCAAGGCTGCTCGGCCCACAGGCGCCGTTGCCGCGTCTCCGCTCACCTGACGGAGAGGCCGCCGCCACTGTGCCACTTACTACTACCCATCTACATACACCATGGTACCCACCAAACTGCGACTTCCCGATGTCGCTGATACCAGCGAATGCTCCTTTCTGGTAACTGCGATTTTTGTTTGCGATTTGTCACAGTTTAAAATCGCAGTTCACGAACTCTGCCCTCTTAACAACGTTCAAAAGCGACTTCTTCTGTTTATTACCGTAGACGTTGCACTGCGCTTATTCACAAGTAGCAACTAACGGACACTGGCAAATACATCTGCTAACTCGTATTTCTGGCCAGGTAAACTGTGTCAGTACAACGGAAGTGTCTGTTGTCGCCAGTAAAGTGTGCTTAGCCGTCGGCACACGGACCGTGGGACCGTGCATCCGAACGTTGAGCGTTGAGCGTGCCGAGTTTCTGACGTCATTGCGTGGAATAGCACGTTCGGGAGTCTTTCCGAACGTGCAGAGCAATATCGGGCATGTCAGATATTCTGAGCGTGCGTCTGAGCGGTGACCAATGAGATGGCACAACGCCACCTACGTCACACGCACGCCGTCTCCCTTCAGTACAGAGTTGTGAGGCGCCATACTGGCATTCATTTCAAGCCTACATGTATATATATGCCGTTTCTGAGCACCAACAAATTGGGAATCACTGGAAAACCAGTTGTTGGTTGTGTGATTCGTTTCAATAAAATAATGAGAATCATCATATTCGTGGCAAAAGAATGATTGAAACTTGTGTATTATGAGAGTAGGCTATTTGAAGGCAGCAAACCACTGAAGACCACCCAAAACGCATTGTTCTTGGTACGATTTGTTATAATTAAATTTCAATTAGTAACATAATTATCTACGATTAACGTTTTTAGCTGGGGGTAACACAATATGATTAACTACATAGAGCCTATTGTTTGTTTAGCGTAATGAATAGCATCTCCGTCAAGAAATGAGTCTTTGATTGTGCAGTGGTTCGCGTCGTAACACTTCCAATTCTTTTTCCTAATATTCGCGTATTTATTAGGTTCCGATACTTTATTATTAGTTTAATATAAGTATATGTTATAATATCTGATATTATGTAAATATAAGTTCACCTTTTTTTGACTTTGTTCGATTGGCTTAATCTACAGGACAGCTTGCGCTACTTGTATAAAGATATTTTGCTCCTTTTTCTTTCACGCTTCGTAATTCACACGTTACAATGATTCTGCTACTGGGCAGGAACAGTGATCTAGTAAGACTGACCTTGGGGGTTTACTAAAATGAGGGAATGATGAAATAATGCGTACCTTATGCGGAGAAGTATTCCAAATTTGTACCGCATTGTTTGTAAAGGAACTTTTATAAGCCTGTGTCCTTATTGATTGGACATGGTACTTTCCTTTTCGTTGACGATGGAGGAAATGTGCGTTTTAATAGGCCTAACGTGGGACTTTTACGCGCGTCCGTCGAGTAAACAGTGTGATTTACGAACTAGAAACATTCCTCAACTGCCGCTGGAGTGCGCTGCGATCGCGTATACCACGTTGGGGCCCACGTACCGTATGCACAAGTCGCATCGTTCCTGAGCGTTCAGCAGAACGTTGACTCGGCACGCTCAACGTTAACGTTCGACAGCACGATCCGTGTGCCGAAGGCCTTAGAGTGAGTACGAGTATTTAAGCTATGCTCCATTGAAGTTGTTATGCGATTTGAAAGGGTTGATTAACAAATGTGAAACGGACTGTGGGTGAACAATGAAAATTCACTTCTAACCTCATTGAAGCCGTCCTGTGCACATGAATTTTCTGCCAAGTAGTTGCTGTTAAAGACTCGTTTATGTGTTCTAAAAATATGCAAGTGAAACGAGTGGGTAGAACAGATCTTCCAGTTAAAAGTTATCACTGGAAACAGTTTAGGTGCAGTACTTGAAGATACACACGCCGCGAGGGGTAGCCGCGGGGTCTGGGGCACTTTGCCACGGTTCGCATGCCTCTCCCCTTCCCAAGTTCGAGTCCTCCCTCGGGCATGGGTGTTTGTGTTGTCCTTAGCGTAAGTTAGTTTAAGTTAGATTAAGCAGTATGTAAGCCTAAGGACCGATGACCTCAGCAGTTTGGTCCCATAGGAACTTATCACAAATTTCCAAATTCTTGCTACACTGTGGTGAATATGTTACCACAATCTCTTATTTCGCATTCACCGACTCTCAGCCGCATTATCACTTCAACCTAACCTAGCCCTCGGGCTAGATTACTGGTCACTTTGTCATCACAGTCAAGGTTTCAGGGAGACAGATTGCTAGCCGAAGGGGCCAGGGTTCGATTCTGGGCCGGGTTGGAGACTTTCTCTGCTCGGTGATTAGTGTTGTATTGTTGTTACATTCGTATTGTGATTACTGGTACGAAAGTCGCGTCAAACACTCTCTCGTATTGTCTTTCCTCTGTTGAGATGGCTACTTGGGTGCTAAGGACAGACAATAAAGTGATTTTTTTGGGGGGGTGGGGGGGGGGGTGGAGAAGTGGGTGAAGGATGTCATGTGTCACACACTAGCCAAACATATAATTGATGCTACCAGTGGTAAAATACCAAGTGTAACATTTTTCTCAGAGAAAATCAGTTTCTTGGTTCATTTCTTCGAGCACAGCTACGTTATACATTTACAGCGTGAGACACGAGTCTCTCAGAGAGAAGTACGAACGTCACTCAACAGATGTCGCACGGCGCTGAATGTTAAAGTTCCTTTTAGTTGCCACTTACGACTTACAGTTGTGACTGAAATTGCAGACAGATACTTTAAACTTGTTATTGTGAAAACCGTCACTGCTCAATCTTCTGATTTGTAACAGCTACACGATTTTTTGCCCCTCCCCAAATACCCACTCTCCTCTCTGCCGTACTGAATTAACTAATGTTATTCGTCGAACCTTTTGCGCCTGTTGTTGAGAATTATGCAGGGCTGCCCTTAAGCACTAATCAAAGGAGGGGAAAGTAAAAAGTTGGAAGGAATGTAGAGAAGGGAAATGAACTTCTAGAAGATATAAAAGAAATATTAGATGAGAGAGGAGATACAGTGAGAAGAATCTGGCAGAGCACTGAAAGACCTGCGTCGAAACAAGGAGTAAATGAAATTTCCAGAGAACTTTTGATATCCTTGAGAGAGCCAGCTATGACAAAACAAGTCCACCTGGTGAGCAACATATGTGAGACAGCCGAAATACTCTCAAACGGCAAGAAGAACGTAATAATTTCACAAGTTGAGACGTCGTCGGGGATTAAAACAGCCATCCGGAAAGTGTAGAATGAATTTTTGTCATTTCCGACGTGATCGAAAAACTTTTGTTCCTTAGACAACCGGTTTCGGTCAGCAATGACCATCTTCGGATCTGTTTTATAAAATGTCCTAATAATATCTATTACTATGAAGCAGTTGGTAACAGGTGGGAATATTTTTATTTTATGGTATGGTTACAAAATACTGACACGAATTATTTACAGAAGATTGGAAAAAAATCCTCGATCCTCGATGAGGATCAGTTTGGGTTCCAGAAAAATGCAAGAACATTCGAGGCATTACTGATCCTACGACTTATCTCAGAAGATGCGTCAAAGAAAGCACTACGTTTGTCGCATTTGTAACTTAGATAAAGCTTTTGACAGTACTGACTGGATTACACTCTTTGAAGTTACGAACGTAGTAAAAGTAAAATACAAACACCGGAAGGTTAATTTGCAACTTGTACAGAAACCAGATTGCAGTTATAAAAGCCGAAGGGCTTTGAAAGGGAAGCAGTAGTTGAAAAGGGAGTGCGGCAGGTTTGTAGCCATCTCCGATGTTATTCAATCTGTACACTGACCAAGCAGTAAAGGAAACAGTGAAGAAATTTGGATAGCGAATTGAAGACCCAGAACAAGAAATAAAAACTTTGAGGTTTTTCTCAGAGATAGCAAAGTACTTGCAAGAGCAATTGAACAGAATGGACAGCATTTTGAAAGAAGGATATAAGATGAACATAACAAGGGTAATGGAATGTAGTCGAAATAAATCAGGCGATGCTGAGGCAGTTCGTTTAGGAAGCGAGACACTGAAAGTAGTGGATGAGTTTCGCTATTTATGCGGTAAAATAACTGATGGTGGCAGAAGTAGAAGGATATAAAATGAATATTGGCAAGGGCAAGAAAAGCGTTTCTGAAAAAGAGAAATTTGTTGACATTGAATATAAATCGAACTGTTAGGAAGTGTCTTCTGAAGGCATTTGTCTGGAATGGAGCCTTGTACGAAAGTGGACGGTAAGTATTTCAGACTGAAAGACAGCAGAAGGTTCTGGTATGTGATGCTACAGGAGAATGCTGAAGATGACTGACTAAATAGTGAAAAGGAACTCGGTCGAATTGGGGAAAAAAGAAGTTTACAACACAATTTGACTGAAAGAAGGTATCGGCTGATACGGCACATTCGGAGACATCAAAGAATTGTCAGTTCCTTAACGAAGGAAATTGTAGAGAAAGACCAACTCTCAACTGTAATAAGAGTTCAAGTGGATGAAGGTCGCATTAGTCATATAGAGATGAAAACTCACAGAGTGGCCACCTAGAAAGGAAAGAGGCTCTGAGAACCGTAGCAGGGAATCAAAGATGGTCGATAGATCTTTCTGGGAAATTACCCCCTTCCCTGCCGCCCTTCCCCACTCCACACAGGGTGCTAGAAATGTGTTCGATGGGCAGCGTGTCAAGTGTAGGGTTGGGAAACAGTTGTTCACATTTTTCTTCAAATGAACATTGTTTATTTCTCACCACGTGAAGTCAGGCATATCATACAAAGATATGAAAATGAGCGGAGGTAGATTAGGTTGTAAGGCGCCGTCGATAACGAGGTAATTAGAGACAGTCTGCGTCTGAGTGATGGACAAGAATGAATAAGGAAATCGTCCGTTTCCTTTTCAAGGGGAAAATCCTGGTATGCGCCTTAATGGGGAATCCAGACATCCATATATTTTCATTTTATCTCTTCTGACATGGTTGGTAAAAGCCCGTGACTGTAAAAACAATTGTTTTATTTGTTATAAAATTATATTTGCTACTACCAGTCACGAATTTCCTTTATTTGCTTTCGGCACAATGCGTTTCGGAAAATAGATCTTATTATCAACAGCGTTTTTTGTGTACTGTAGTGGTTCAAATGGTTCAAATGGCTCTGAGCACTATGGGACTCAACTGCTGAGGTCATTAGTCTCCTATAACTCAGAACTAGTTAAACCTAACTAACCTAAGGACATCACAAACATCCAAGCCCGAGGCAGGATTCGAACCTGCGACCGTAGCGGTCTTGCGGTTCCAGACTGCAGCGCCTTTAACCGCACGGCCACTTCGGCCGGCTGTACTGTAGTGCTTTTAGATGTAGTATTAGCGATGTGCGAGCTGATGCATTGTTCTAGTACCATTAATGGGATATAAACTCGTGCAGTTTCGTAATTACTGATATACATTTCTCTACTGACAATCGAGAATTTGGAAATAACTTTTATCTACGAATTTCTCGTTGCCTTCTCCCGTAGAAATTTACACAATATCACTTGTATAGTTGACAGTTCACAGCACGTGTTAAAAACAGACTCACACAATAACAAGCAGTTACAAAGATATTTTAAATATAGTTTGCAGACATATGATGCTAGAGGTCGTCCACAAAATCATGTTAACTCGTCTTTAGTGCAGACAGTATTTCACGAACAAAGTCTACAGCATTGTTTGCTTGTACATGAGTTACAGTGGCACTTATTTCTAAGTACCACTGTTTTATTTGTTTATTTAAAGGTAGGCCTAGTACGTAAGCAGTTGAAGAAATGATTCACTTTCGAGTCTTTCGTGCAGTATTTTATCTTCGTGGCTTTTCCTTTTTTAAATGTGACTTTATTTCCACTTCCTCAAACAGATTCATTTTAAGATCTTTATTTAGTCATCTGAGTACTTCGACATTTTCGTCCGTATTTCCAAATTGGTGTCCTGTGTGTGTGAGGCTATTGCTGATGTTGTGTGTTCGTGTGTGCAGACGCCAATGTGCTCAGTATTCCCGGTGTGGAAATTCGGACTTGTTTGTCGTTAGCAAAACACAGAGTATTCCCGATAAAAATAATGACAGTAAATATATTCCTGCAGCATAGAGATTTTTGAAGAATTTCTTTTCCGCTGGTAAGACCAGAAGACTCGTCGATTTACATTGCGTGTTCTTATTCATGTAGGGTGTTATGTTACTGCTGTTTACCCAACGGTGCTCCGTCAAAGATATTCGATCGTCAGTGGATCTTTAAATTTCTTTATCTCATGCGGATATGCTCTGTCTTAGCTTCCCAGATGAGGGCCACTTCATCAAGCCTATTATTTGTTACTGATTTCTCATATCCACATACACGAAAGAAAACTGTAGAGTCCATCAGATTCGTACTTCTATGGATGTGGCATCACAACATACTGTGCTAATAGCTATCTCTAAAAGACTGAATGGAGTTTAATGTCCGTTGTAGTGGTCCTTATACACGGATTTTACGGGCCACGTATGAAGAAGGATACCAGCCGTGAAGTTCTTTAAGGGCTCTTAACTGATTTCCCCATGAGTGATTTACATAAACCTCAGAGAAAAGTCAACAACCATGTTTTGAAGAGAATTTGTATCCCTCGTCTGTCTTTGCTACTGCGGCCCTTCTTTTGATGTTTCCAGCGAGTCTTCCTAATGTGTCATTTATGTGAGGATCGAGGTACCAAGGCACATTTTAACGAGAACTGTATTCTTTTCTGCTGACACTGTAGAACATCGATAAGGGCTCAGAGTGCGTAGTGGCCGGTTCTACGTTGTACCCCACTGGTGCCCTGTACAGTGGTAGAAATGCACGACAAATCAAATGCAGAATCAACTGGTCGGCCCGTGATTTGAGAGGTGCCGAGTGTTATCTCCAGGACCGGTTGTTCGCTGCTCTATGTAAGCTGGGAGAAAGCTACAAAAAATAGTCCCGCGGGCAGGCAACGGGATCGCAGCTGCCGGCTCCAGCCCCACCTCCAGCTTCCAGCTCCAGCGTCGCTGGAGGACGCGCTGAGACGAGAGATTATCTGGTGTCCAGGGCCGGCCATGCCTCGCGCCGGCTAGCTGCTGGCGGCGGCTACCGCAGCAGCAGTGGCTGAACTCAGTCAGCCAATCCGGAGGCCGTTATAAAAAAGCTGGCAACGCCCACGGAGCCGACGCGGTGCGTGCGTGCGTGCGAGCCCGGCGGTGTCTGCAGCCACCTCACAAATTCCAACGGTCCGCACAAATTCACACAGCGAATAATATAGTCACAATATTTGCAACTGCACTCTGACAATCGTTACGAAGTATATGGAAAAGGATACTTTTAGTGCGTCATAAATTAATGTTCCTCCTGTTTCATTCACGGACTGAACAACAGTACTTATATGGCTCTGTACGAGATGTTATGTCCATCATACACTACTGGCCATTAAAATTACTACGCCACTAAGATGACGTGCTACAGACGCGAAATTTAACGGACAGGAAGAAGATGCTGTGATGTGCAAATCATTAGCTTATCAGAGCATTCACACAAGGTTGGAGCCGGTGGCGACACCTACAACGTGCTGACATGAGGAAAGTTTCCAACCGATATCTCATACACAAACAGCAGTTGACCGGCGTTGCCTGGTGAAACGTTGTTGTGATGCCTCGTGTAAGGGGGAGAAATGCGTATCATCACGTTTCCGACTTTGATAAAGGTCGGGTTCTAGCCTACCGCGATTACGGTTTATCGTATCGCGACATTGCTGCTCGCGTTGGTCGAGATCCAATGACTGTTAGCAGAATATGGAATCGATGGGTTCAGGAGGGTAATACGGAATGCCGTGCTGGATCCCAACGGCCTCGTATCTCTAGCAGTCGAGATGACAGGCATCTTATCCGCATGGCTGTAACGGATCGCCGGCCGCGCTGGTCTCGCGGTTCTAGGCGCGCAGTCCGGAACCGTACGACTGCTACGGTCGCAGGTTCGAATCCTGCCTCGGGCATGGATGTTTGTGATGTCCTTAGGTTAGTTAGGTTTAAGTAGTTCTAAGTTCTAGGGGACTAATGACCACAGCAGTTGAGTCCCATAGTGCTCAGAGCCATTTGAACCATTTTTTTGTAACGGATCGTGCAGCCACGTTTCGATCCATGAGACAACAGATGGGGACGTTTGTAAGACAACAACCATCTGCACTAACAGTTCGACGACGTTTGCAGCAGCATGGACTATCACCTCGGAGACCATGGCTGCGGTTACTTTTGACGCTGCATCACAGGCAAGAGCGCTTGCGATGGTGTACTCAACGACGAACCTGGGAGAACCAATGGGAAAACGTCATTTTTTAGGATGAACCCAGGTTCTGTTTACAGCATCATGATGGTGGCGTCCATGTTTCGCGACATAGCGGTGAACGCACATTGGAAGCGTGTATTCGTCATCGCCATAGTGGCGTATCACCCGGCGCGATGGAATGGGGTGCCATTGGTTACACGTGTCGGTCACCTCTGTTCGCACTGACGGCACTTTGAACAGTGGACGTTGCATTTGAGATATGTTACGACCCGTGGCTCTACGCTTCATTCGATCCCTGCGAAAACCTACATTACAGCAGGATAATTCACGACCGCATGGTGCAGTTCCTGTACGGGCCTTTCTGGATACAGAAAATGTTCGACTGCTGCCCTGGCCATCACATTCTCCAGATCTCGCACTATTTGAAAACGTCTGGTCAATGCTGACCGAGCAACTGGCTTGTCACAATACGCTAGTCACTACTCTTGATGAACAGTGGTATCGTGTTGAAGCTGCATGGGCAGCTGCACCTGCAAACGCCATCCAAGCTCTGTTTGACTGAATGCCCCCCCGTATCAAGGCCGTTATTACGGCCAGAGGTGGTTGTTCTGGGTACTGATTTCTCAGGATCTATGCACCCAAATTACGTGATAATGTAATCACATGTCAGTTCTAGTATAATATATTTGTCCAATGAATACCCGTTTATCATCTGCATTTCTTTTTGATGTAGCAATTTTAATGGCCAGTAGTGTATATTATCTGAAAGATCTTTACAGGACATTAATGTTATTGTTGAAGCCTACAGCATGTGAAAGGGAGAGAGAGAGAAATTGCGAGGCAGTTTACACGTATATGATGAATCCCTTCCTTTGAAAATGTCCCTCCTTCATACCTCCTCTGTGTTACCACAGATGACGTGTCACTGATTTTATTTGTACTAAGATTGTAGTACACGCGAAGTGTCTAGTTGCTTCCGCCGCCCTGAGTGAAATGCATAAGATCCTAATAATGTTCATTAACCGCAGTCTTAAATAATTGTTGTCCCCTGCGCATAACACGGAACGTAGGTCGAGAATCCGTTATCTTGAGGTTGTAATAAACTGTCACCCAGGAACTGATATTGTATAAATAATTAAAATTTGAACTGGTTTGTTTAAACGGGATTCCGCTCGGTTTTCACTAGCAGAATACGAGAAACTACACAATTACAGTCCACTTTAAGAATTATGGATAGTTTTCATTCTTCACAATTTAGCAGAGAATAATCAAAATAATGAGCTGTGTGTTTGCGTAACTACTATCAAACTAGTTCTCAATAACATGGCCAAAAAGCAGAGATTGGTAACTAAGCTCTTAACTGATCAGACCGCTGCAGACAACACGTCTGTCTTCCGAGACTGCCGTACCAGCTTTGATCTTACTGCCGAACCACTTCGCCCGCCGTCGAAGTTAGGCGCGACCCGAACACCTCCGAAGTGCTTCATTTGCCTTTTTGTTTAGTATTTGTTTATTATCCTGCTGGTAATTAACACTTTTGAAATAATGGAATGATAGCCTGATGGCAGTTATAAGAGTCGAGAGACGCGAAAGGGAAGCAATGGTTGGGAAGGGAGTGAGACACGGGTGTAGCCTATCCCCGAAGTTATTCAATCTGTATATTGAACAAGCAGTAAAGAAAACAAAAGACAAATTTGGAGTGAGAGTTAAAATCCAGGGGGAAGAAATAAAAACCTTGAGGTTTGCGAATGACATTGTAATTCTGTCAGAGACAGCAATTAACTTGGAAGAACAGTTGAACGGAATGGACAGTGTAGAATATAAGATGAACATAAAGAAAAGCAAAACAAGGATAATGGAATGTAGTCGAATTAAATCAGGTGATGCTGAGCGAATTAGATTAGGAAACGAGATACTTAAAGCAGTAGAAGAGTTTTGCTATTTGGGCAGCAAAATAACTGATGATTGTCGAAGTAGACATGATATAAAATGTAGACTGACTTTGGCAAGGAAAGTGTTTCTGAAGAAAAGAAATTTGTTAACATCCAGCATAGATTTAAATGTGAGGAAGTCTTTTCTGAAAGTATTTGTATGGAGTAAAGCCATGTATGGAAGTGAAAAATGGACGATAAACAGTTTAGACACAAAGAGAATAGAAGCTTTTGATATGTGGTGTTACATAAGAATGCTGAAGATTAGATGGGTAGATCACATAACGAATGAAGAACTTCTGAGTAGTACTGGGGAGAAGAAGAATTTGTGGTACCAATTGACTAGAAGAAGGGGTCGGTTGGTAGGACATGTTCTGAGGCATCAAGGGATACCGTAGAGGGAGGCCAAGAGATGAATACACTAAGCAGATTCGGAAGGATGTAGGTGGCACTAGTTACTCGGAGATAAAGCGGCTTGCACAGGATAGAGTAGCATGGAGAGTTTCGTCAAATCAGTCTTTGGACTGAAGTCCACAACAACAAACAACAACAGCCTGTTATTGAGATGTGCTTTTATATGAAATACAAGCAAATTCACTGTTTAGTTTTTCTAAAACTAACAACCGAGGTTTATCATTTCCGCTTGCTACTTCCGAACACAGCAGCCGATCGCGGAGGAGGACCACAAATTAGGCAGTCTGAATCACGATACGCGTATCGAATAAGCCGTCTGTCACTGGTACCTCACACCACATTACGTCACTTTCGACTGCTCTAAGACCTCCTTCTAGCTGAACATGACGGCTGTAAGGCCAGAAATATTACAACTAAATGATTCAAATGGCTCTAAGCACTATTGGACTTAACATCTGAGGTCATCAGTCCCCTAGACTTAGAACTACCTAAACCTAACCAACCTAGGGAGTTCACACACATCCATCCCCGAGGCAGGATTCGAACCTGCGACCGTAGCAGCAGCGTGTTTCCAGACTGAAGCGCCTAGAACCGCTCGGCCACAGCGGCCGGCCATATTACACCTCTTCAATCTGTAGACTAGTCTGATGCAGTCTTTGTGTACCCTGTGAAAACTTCTTCAGCTATGCAAATGTACTACTACCCACGCCAACATGAACCTTCTGGCTGTAATCAAATACAAAAAATACAATTTTACCCCCAAACCCTGAACGCTTCCCCTCCATTACGAAACTGGCTGTTTCCTGTTGCCTCAAAATATGTCTTATCAACAGATCCACTCTTTTAGTCGTGTCGTTGCTTTCTTTTCTCCCCAATTCCCCTCCATTACGAAACTGGCTGTTTCCTGTTGCCTCAAAATATGTCTTATCAACAGATCCACTCTTTTAGTCGTGTCGTTGCCTTCTTTTCTCGCCAATTCCCCTCCATTACGAAACTGGCTGTTTCCTGTTGCCTCAAAATATGTCTTATCAACAGATCCACTCTTTCAGTCGTGTCGTTGCTTTCTTTTCTCCCCAATTCTGTTCAGCAACTACTTCATTTGATATCAGACGTACCAAACTTACATTCAGCACTGTTTTGTAGCGCCAAATTTCAGAAGCTTCTACTCTCTTCGTTTCAGTACCACCCACCGTCCACGTTTCACTTCCGCACATGGCTACACTCTAGAGCCGTGGTCGTCAAACATGTTTGCTCAAGAGCTAATTGCAGGGTGACACCTCTGGCCGCCTACGTACAGGTCTTATTATTAATTGGTAACCTACAGAAAGTAGCATGTTTTGAGACCCCAGTAGACTACCTATAGCAAGGAATAAGTTGGCTGCTGGTACGCAAGGACTCATCGTTGAAAGTGGGCACCATTCCGAACACTTCTTGTCAACTGTTCTCTGTTTGCGATTGCCGCCAACCTCAGCGTCCCCGTAACGTTCTGACACTGTAATTGCCTGGCGGAGATCTGTTGCGTTGTTTGTGTGAGTTGATTATTAACTGATTAATAATGGGAATTGTAAGCTTACTTATATTTAAATGCATTATACAATACGAAGCACGATCACAAATGTTTACTAAATCTTCTGAATATAACTTTTCTTCTTCACATGGCATTATAGTACAGCATCCTTACTGTACTTCATATTTGCCGTCCGTTGTGGCCAAGCGGTTCTAGGTGCTTCAGTCTGGAACCGCGCGACCGCTACGGACGCAGGTTCGAATCCTGCCTCGGGCACGGATGTTTGTGATGTCCTTAGGTTAGTTAGGTTACGCAGTTCTAAGTTCTAGGGAACTGATGACCTCAGATGTTAAGTCCCATAGTGCTCAGAGCCATTTCAACCATTTACTTCATATTTCTTGCTACAAAGATTTGCCACATTTTAAGATGACAGTTTCTGTTACTTCAGCAGCTGATCGTTAAGAGTCGCGCACGGCCGTGAGATGTCAGCACTGCAAGACAAACGATATAGCATTCCGCCTCTCACATCCTCTAGCCCTGCAGTGGCCACACCAGGTGCCCCTCTGCCCCTGAGGTAAGTGGCGCACCGAATTCGCCAATGTCAATTAACATTAAGCACATCTTAAAATATCACTGTGTCTGTAAGTGTTTTTGTTTGTTACTGAGCAGGAAAATTACACTCTTCAGAAGCTCTTAACTTTATTTGACGGTTTTGGATTCGGCACTCAGTTGCTATATGCTGTATTATAAAATGCGGCAAACAACCACGGGCCGTAGGAATACTTGATTTGACATGCAGTTTCACGACCGCTACTCCAGACAGACACCTTCAAAAAGGATATCGTCACACTTGAATTTGTATTATAAGGTGAAATGCTAACTTCTTTCGTAAAAGCTTGTATTAGTAACGCAAATTTACATTTTATATTCTTTTTACGTCTGCCATTGTCAGTTGTTTTGCTGCCTAAGCATTAAAACACCTTTATTACTTTTACTCATTTCGTAAGCTAACTCCCTCAATATCTCCCGATTTAATTCGGCTGCATTGCTATATTCCTGTTTTAATTTTGTTTGTGGCTATCTTCTAGTCTCTTTTGAAGATACTGTCCTCTGCTGCATCTGACACTGTAATTCTATCATCAGTATACGTTTAAGTTAATAGCACTCCTCCTTCAACTTTAATTCCTTTTCTGACTTTCTTTGATTACGTTCACTGCTTGCTGAATGCACAGATTGAATAACACTGAAGATACCTGGTCTACATGCAACCTTGTCCCTTTCCCTTTCTCACTACCGCCACCCTTTTTATGCAGTGTGTATCATAGATAATAGCGAAAAGTGACACGGTTAAAAGCATACAATAATATAACTAAAAACATTTCGGTAGACATGACTCCGTAAAAGGAACGTATGATCTGAAGCCACCACAGGCTGAAGTACGAAATACAATCACAGTTAAACCAAATGTCTCTGATATGTAAACTGCAACATTTGTAGGATTTGAGGATTATAATTAATTATTTAAAAATTAAAAAATTATGTGCACAGAAAGATGCTACACCTATTCTTCAGTAATTTTATATGTCTTACGCCATAATTTCGCAAACTGCAATTGAGAATGGACTATAGTTCCGACAGATACGCGTTTCTGGAGTATTAGCAAGCACACTGTCAAATTAAAACCGCTACTGAAAAGAAAATAGACGAAATTTATTATTAGGTTTTTCATTCACTGTTCTGACTCGGTTTTGCCAAGAACGGCCACTATGACTAGCAATATCTTATCTTTTGTCTTTGTCTGCTTAAGGTAAATTAAACAAAATAATCTGCACCTTCTCAGTATGTGAGCACATCCAAAGCCGTTCATGGTATACAAACGAAGTTATTGATCCTAGAGCGAACTGTTTACCGTTACCACCTTAAGAGTAAGATGTCTGCTGATTCACAAACAATGCAGACAATTCCTCGAGAGATTATAAAAGTGTGCGTACCGTGAAGCTGGAAATCAGAAACCGACCCGACCTTCAGTTTTCTTTTTTTTTTTTTTTTTTTTTTTTTCTCATCGGAACGGTGGCATGGGTTTCTCACCAAAACGTTTTCTACTGCGACATAATGTCAAATCAAAACACCTTTTAGCCGTCTAAAATTTTTAAATTGTTGTTTTATCGAATAACCAGCTACGGTGATATATAGGGTGATTCAGATGGTATGCCACACCTTTGAAAATCGAGAACTCTGCAAAGAAGACAGGGAGAGCTACATTCTTTCCGTCGTCGATTGAAGGAAGTCTGAAGTTTCATTCGGTTTCTCTTTTGGTGACTAGGAGCGCTGGTGGCCACGTAACCTTCATTTGTGTTGTCAGTGCAAAGATGGCGACTGCTCAACGAAAAGCTTTTTGTGTTATCGAGTATGGCAGAAGTAAATCGACGACAGCTGTTCAGCGTGCATTTTAAAACCAAGTATGGTGTTGATCGTCCTGATAGGTGGTGTAACTTACGTTGGTGTATACAATCCACAAAGAAAGAATGTTTGTCCAAGGAGAAAGTTCCGGTGGCCGTATATGACTGAAGAAAATGTTGGTCGCATTCAGGAAGCGTTTGCTCGCACACCAGGGGAATCGAATCGCCGAACTAGAAGAGAGCTGAAAATCCCGCAACAGACCATCTGCAGAATCATATGGAAAACGTTACTAATGATTCCTTTCCGCCTGTAATTGGTTCAAGCCTTTTCCGAAGCTGATAAGGTGAGAATTGTCGCGTTGTGCGAGTTTGTCCTTGAGAAAATGGAAACAGGTGACCGGTTCATTTCGAAGCTAGTGTTTATCAATGAAACGTCTGCCCCCGGTAGCTGAGTGGTCAGCTCGACAGACTGTCAATCCTAAGGGCCCGCGTTCGATTCCCGGCTGGGTAGGAGATTTTCTCCGTTCAGGGACTGGGTGTTGTGTTGTCTTAATCATAATCATTTCATCCCCATCGACGCGCAAGTCGCCGCAGTGGCGTCAAATCGAAAGACTTGCACCAGGCGAACGGTATACCCGACGGGAAGCCCTACCCACACGCCATTATCATTATCAATGAACAACGTTTTACACAACGTGGGAAGACAATCGGAACAATGTCCGTATTTGGGGTACTGAGAATCCGCTGGAAACAATTGAGCATGAACGTGATCCACATAAGGTGAACTTTTTCTGTGCCATTTTAGCCAATGGCGTTTTTGGTCCTTTTTTCTTCGATGGTGCAACTGTAACTGGGCAAACCCATCTGGAAACGTTGCAGAATTTCCAGTTCCCTCAACTCGAAGAAGAAGCACGTCAGTTCATTTTTCAGCAGGACAAGGCACCACTCCATTGGCATTTAGCCGTCCGTGCCTATTTGAAAGAAAAGTAGCCACAGCAATGGATCGGCCTCCAGGCAGCTCGTGACAGAGCACTTCATCACTGGCCTCGAAGAAGCCCTGACCTCAGCCGCTGTGACTTTTTTCTATCGGGTATGTTAAAGATATGGTGTTTCCACATTGAGGAACTGAAAGAAGGAATAACTGCAGCTATCGAAACTGTAACGTCTGAGAGGCTACAGAGAATCTGGAATGAGTTCGAGTATCGGGTTAATGCCTCAAGAGTGTCTGGAGGGGATCATACTGAACATTTATAAACTTGTCTTCCACTGAAAAAACCTGTATTTAGTACTTTTCACATTGATTACTAAAACATTCCACCACATTTCTTTGATTAAATACACATTAGCAAAGTTGTATTATTTTTTAATCACCCTGTATTATGCCATCTTCAGGCCCCCTGACCGACGTCTAGGAGTCTCACCTCTGGTCCAGTCAAAAAGGGCCCAACATTCAGTGACCGGTATCCGAGGACTTTTGTCACAGCGACCACTTCGAACATCACCTGCCTGGAGTAATATATCCCGACACGGGTTGCTCAATAAAACAACAATTTGGAAATTTTAGGCGGCTGAAAGATGCATTGATTTGACATTCTGTCCTGAACAGCTGTGGTCCCGTAACCATCTGTATAAAGATGGACATCAGAGTCTTTTTTTACTAAGTCCCATTTACAGCCCGTAGAAGCTTATAGAAGGAACTGTAGAACACGCTGGGCAGTACCAGTGTAACAGCTCCACCAGAGCGTCACACTCCACGGAGCGGGCTTCTGGCTGGCGTGGCACGCCGCCGCGGTCGCGTGTCCCCTTCCTGTTCCTGATACAGATCCTGATCCAGTTCCCGCAGGACTGCGGCCGGAACGCCGTTCCCACGGGAGGCCCCACGCCACGCCTCGTCTAGACGCTGACCGTGCGCCAACCGATGCCACACAGACGGTGTCTGCCGCCCATAGTCCCCTGGCCTTGGCCTTCTGCAGCACACACCCACCACCCACACACACTCCTAGTCACACACACACACACACACACACACATACATACAAACACACAGCTCAGAATGGAGCTGCAGTGTCGGGCAAACACTCGAACTGTTTACATTTACTTCAATGCAACTTCTCATTGCTTCCAGCACTTTGCAAAATCCGTCCAGTACTATACGATTGCAAACAAATATGTCTGCTGATTAAATACACTACTGGCCATTAAAATTGCTACACCACCAAAATGACGTTCTACAGACGCGAAGTTTAACCGACAGACAGAAGACGCTGTGATATGCAAATGATTAGCTTTTCAGAGCAGTCACACAAGGTTGGCGCCAGTGGCGACACCTACGAGGTGCTGACATGAGGAAAGTTTCCAACCGATTTCTCATACAAAAACAGCAGTTGACCGGCGTTGCCTGGTGAAACGTTGATGTGATGCCTCAGGTGAGGAGGGGAAATGCGTAACATCACGTTTCCGACATTGATAAAGGTCGGATTGTATCCTATCGCGATTGCGGTTCATCGTATCGCGACATTGCTGCTCGCGTTGGTCGAGATCCTATGACTGTTAGCAGAATATGCAATCGGTGAGTTCAGGAGGGTAATACGGAACGCCGTGCTGGATCCCAATGCCCTCGTATCTCTAGCAGTCGAGATGACAGGCATCTTATCCGCATGGCTTTAACGGATCGTGCAGCCACGTCTCGATCCCTGAGTCAACAGATGGGGACGTTTGCAAGACAACAACCATCTGCACGAACAGTTCGACGACGTTTGCAGCAGCATGGACTATCAGCTCGGAGACCGTGGCTGCGATTACCCTTGACGCTGCATCACAGACAGGATCGCCTGCGATGGTGTACTCAACGACGAACCTGGGTACACGAAGGGCAAAACGTCATTTTTTCGGATGAATTCAGGTTCTGTTTACAGCATCATGATGATTGCATCCGTGTTTGGCGACATCGCGGTGTAAGCACATTGGAAGCTTCTATTCGTCATCGCCCTACTGGCGTGATGGTGTGGGGTGCCATTGGTTACACGTCTCGGTCACCTCTTGTTCGCATTGACGGCACTTTGAACAGTGGACGTTACATTTCAGATGTGTTACGACCCGTGGCTCTACTCTTCATTCGATCCCTGCGAAACCCTACATTTCAGTAGGATAATGCACGACCGTCTGTTGCAGGTCCTGTACCGGCCGTTTTGGATACAGAAAATGTTCGACTGTTGTCCTGGCCAGCACATTCTCCAGATCTCTCGCCAATTGAAAACGTCTGGTCAATGGTGGCCGAGCAACTGGCTCGTCACAATACGCCAGTCACTACTCTTGATGAACTGTGGTATCGTGTTGAAGCTGCATGGGCAGCTGTACCTGTACACGCCATCCAAGCTGTGTTTGACTCAATGCCCAGTCGTATCAAGGCTGTTATTACGGCCAGAGGTCGTTGTTCTGGGAAATGATTTCTCAGGATCTATGCACCCAAATTGCGTGAAATTGTAATCACATGTCAGTTCTAGTATAATATATTTGTCCAATTAATACCCGTTTATCATCTGCATTTCTTCTTTGTGTAGCAATTTCAATGGCCAGTATTGAATGATTAGTGTCCTACTCGTAAGGTGACCCAGGAAAAGTGTTATAAAAATTTTGTTGGAATGGGTATTACCGCAAATTTCTACGTGACGTACCTTAATGTTTCAGAACTTGCAAGAGGTGCATGTATACACGGCTAAAAACGGCATATTCGTGAGGTTGCTCGCAGAGTACTGGGCGCGAACTGTCTGGATTTCGCGGCGGATGTTCTCACGTAATTCGGTGATGGTGCGTTGTTGGTCGTGTACACATTACCTTTATGGTAATGCGGGAGTGAAGTAGGGTAACCTTGGGGTGTGTAATTCTTCGGAAAACTCTCTGTCGGGGAAAAATGATTCGATCACAGCCATAGTGAGGCATGTTGCCCCATTTTACTGGCACCTTCCAAGTGTCAGCTCCTCGCCGTCGAACTGGTTCACAAGAAACACGTGCAGTTCCACAGAATATCGAACACTGTCAGAACCATACATCACCGGAAGAAACAAGTAGCCCGGAAGACCATGAACAGTAAGCCACATTGAACTGACACATGAGACCAACACATTGCTCATGGAACCTCACTGTTCCCACACTTCACAGATGCTTCCACAGACACTGCATAAATTACAGAAGGTCAAGAAATGGCTGTAAATGAACTTGAGACCGTCATAAACAGCTAGCATGTTGGACAATAACTACTGAATGTAAAAACCAATTCAACTCAGTCAGTCTCTTTAAATTTTTGTTTTTTCAAATATATCAATTTATGCCAGTTAAGTGTAAACAGTACTTACCTATCCCACTTCTGTTTGCTATTTTCACGAAATAACCTTTGTAAATAGATTAAGTCCATAATGGAATAGTATGACTTACAAGTTTCTACTGTGTGGCGTAGTTCGAGGTGCCTACAAATGATCTCGTCAGAGGACAGGGGAAGATGCTGTTTTACACCGTGCACTCGCCCCAGGCCATAGGCACAGATCAGTTGCCTGAACGATGCTGCAAATCATTAGCTGAGAAGAGAGCCCACGAGTCAGGATAGTTGCCTTCACCATTTGGAGTAGTCTCCGAAAAGAGCTGAGAATTGAGGATGGTGTCGGCACCCGGACAACAGACGCCGTTGGTGCCGACGTGAGCGACGGTCCGCCACCTGTGCTCTCATTTGCTCCCTGTAGTGTCTAGCAAGCCTGCATACTCGATTCGCTGGACATACAATTAAAAAAAATCGTGTTAATGAGTTTTATTAAAATAAGAAAATTACAATACTTAACTTTGGTATTTACACAGATGTGTCGCACATAAAAGGTGACATACAAATTAATCAATCTTCTTCAGTAAAGACAATCCCAAGCCTGTGTTATATAGAGAGTACAAGCGAAGTGATTGGCATTGACGCTAATACACAAGTCACTAATTTTGAAGCTGCTATTAAACTGGGCCATCAGCAGTCGGTCGCGGCGCTTATGTCCTCTTCACATACGGACCGCTACTGTCACGTTGTCGTCCTGGAAGGAGTTCCGTCGCATTGACGTCCCTGGAGGGAGATCTGGTCAGCGTGTGATTGGCTGACTTCTTCTCACAGCCTTCTTTGCTCTGTCGTTCTCGACTGGCGTGCCAGCACTTGACTTTATGCCGTAACACTCCCGGGCTGGCTGTTTGTGTCACAATGTCAAATGCAGTCAGTACAAATACAGCTGCATTGAGTGACTGTTGGTCACGAATACATTATAAACGAAACACACCCAACACTGGTGTCATATTTTACAATATATTTTATTTCTTACACAAACTGGTTTCTGGCTGCTGCGCCATCACCAGGTACAAAGATAAATATGTGTTGCAATGTAATTTTGTTGCATGAAACATTTTAAACTAGTGTCTCTACAGAGTATCTCCATTTCCACAGACGAAAAATTTTACCGTTAGGATTAGGAATAAAACAAGATGGATTATTTCAGTGTAACTGCGATGTGAGGTTATTTAACTGAGATAAAATATGTGATAAATTAACTAATGAACTATAGACAAATTACAGCTGCTGTACATAGAAGAAAATAACTGAACAATAACATTGCTGATATATTCCAAAAATATGGCTGAAAAGGATAATCTTGTCTTTAATGTGTCCTAAACTACAAACAGATAAGATATAATAAAGACATGCAAGTGAGTGAAGCAGCCGTGGTCATACGTAGAAAAATTTTTAACACTACGAAAGAAAATCATAGTAACTGAAACATTGGAAAATGGGGCTTGTGACTAAGAGGCGTAATTTACAAAACGGCCTGGATGGGATTATGAGTAGTATCTACAGCTAGAAGTGGCGAATAAAGGAACTGTGTCTGGTCATTCACTACGAAGCTTGGTTTGAAGGACAAGTGTTTCTTAATTTCCATTATTTCACGATAGTCCATCTTCCTCTCTTCATGTTTCACCTTGTAGCTAAGGCCTTCTTTGAGCAAGTGGTCTGCGAAAGTAGAGTCTCTTTCTCTAAGTTTAGCCGGCCGGAGTGGCCGAGCGATTCTGGGCGCTTCAGTCTGGAACCGCACGACCGCTACGGTCGCAGGCTCGAATCCTCCCTCGGGCATGGATGTGTGTGATGTCCGTAGGTTAGTTAGGTTTAAGTAGTTCTAAGTTCTAGGGGACTGATGACCTCAGATGTTAAGTCCCATAGTGCTCAGAGCCATTTGAGCCATTTCTCTAAGTTTTCAACTTCTATGGTGTTCCTTCAACTGGGTACATACTGTCCTGTCAGTCTGACCTACGTGCGATTTTCCACAATTACAGGCAATTTTATATTTTCCACTCTTTTTCAAAGCTGAAGAGCTGTCTTTACCATTGGGCAAAAGTGTCCATCAGTGTTGTGCACATAAACTTATGCATTTACGTTCCTAGATTTAAGCTTTCTGGCTTCATCCAATGATACTTTCCGAAGTATGGAATTGTGCACCATTTACTGCGTTCTTGAGGTGTTGGGCCACAGACAGGGTAAAGAACAGAGTTCACTTGTTATTACTGCTTTTTGTGGATTATTGAGTCCACTATAGTAGAAGGATAGCCATTGTTTGGTGCTATTTGTTTCATTGCATTTAATTCCATTTGGATGCTGTCTTCTCATGAGGAGATGAATATTAGGCGATGTATCATTGCATGAAAGGTAGCATTATTATGCATCACTGTGTGTTGAGAATTAGGTATTATTACCATATCTGTGACGATTTCCCATCTTGAAAGTATGAATACAGTCAGTGTTTTCTACAGTTAGATCTAAATAATTTACGAAGCTATCCCCAAACTCCATTGTGAATTTTATATTGTTGTGTTTAGAATTTAGTTACTCGGGAAACTTTTGAAGTTATCTGGTAGTACCTGGTCATAAGCACAACACATCATCAAAATACCTAAACCACTCATACACCCTTGGAAGAGAGTGCATCATTTTCCAAAAACTGTGCTTCAAAATTGTCCATAAACATTTTTCATCTTTGGAAATGCAAATGCTCTGTAGATGTACTAGTTTAAAGTCTTTAATCCAACAAAATTTCACAGCAGCACATTCTTATCTTTGTACCTGATATTGGCATAACAGCCGAAAACCGGTTCGTGTAACAAATAATAAATAATTTGAAATACAGCTGATTTTAATTAAGCGTAATTATGAAAATATACCAGAACTAACCACCCTCCACACATACGACTGGTATGAATGCTCCATCACGTTGCCCTAATCAATGTATTTCCTTTAACATATCCCTCATTTAGTTTTAGGATGTGTTTATCAATTAATTAAGCTATTACCTACTTTGGCAGTTATTAAACACGCATATAATTTAAACGTAGTGCAACCAATATAAATTCTGTACGTAACATTGGAAAGAGTTCAAAAATTCCTTCTCAAAAGTGAAAATTACTCGTTTTTATTAATTATTAATATATCAATAGTCATAGGGAGAAGTGTGAGGTTGGAAAGTGAACAGCGAGAATGGACACTCGTTTCAGTGTTTCAGCTGGAAGCCTAATTTACTTTAAACCTACAGGAAGAGCTTATCATGAGATTATTTTACAGCTTTGTGTGTCTTGCTTTACATGTCCTTGACACAATGCTTTCCATCTGCTTCTGCACCCTCATGCCACTGATTACTGTTCATTCTCATGACTTTTAGTGGCCTATTCCCACTCCAAAGGCAAAAGCGTGTACCTCTATCTGCTTCTGCGTTTCTACAACTTTGTCGCGGAAATCTTTTACTATTTGAGTATTTGAGAGTGTAATAACGTATTAAATACTTTGGTAATTTTAATGTTGCCTTCCGCACGATATATGTCACAATTCTTGAAAGAAGAATATTAAGATCTAACTGCGTAAAGCCGGCCGGGGTGGCCAAGCGGTTAAAGGCGCTACAGTCTGGAACCGCGAGACCACTACGGTCGCAGGTTCGAATCCTGCCTCGGGCATGGATGTGTGTGATGTCCTTAGGTTAGTTAGGTTTAAGTAGTTCTAAGTTCTAGGGGACTGATGACCTTAGAAGTTAAGTCCCATAGTGCTCAGAGCCATTTTTTTGAACTGCGTAAACGGGAATACTAACTGACGAATTTCAGTAAGAATAGGAGCGGAAGTATGCGTATCAAACGCTCATAAAAGATCAACAGTTGAGTTTCGATACAAGTACTAATGAGTCAGGGTGAAAGAATTCTTTGCTATGGAGGGAACAGGAGAGAGAAGTAAATTAAGAGGGAGAGAAAGTCCAGTAAATACAAAGAATATTCTTGAGGTGGTGGTAAGTTCCTGTGGGACCAAACTGCAGAGGTCATCGGTCCCTAGGCTTACACACTACTTAAGCTAACTTAAACTAACTTACGCTAAGGACAACAGACACACCCACGCCCGAGGGAGGACTCGAACCTCCGACGGGGGGAACCGCGAGAACCGTCGTAGCAAGACAAATAGACCGCGCGGCTACATAACGGGACTACATTTTTGAGGATGTTGACCGTTGTAGTAAACCGCAGAAGTCTAAATCTACATCTACATGGTTACTCTGCAATTCACACTTAAGTGCCTGGCAGAGGGTTCATCTAACCATTTTCATACTATTTCTCTACCATTACACTCTCTAATGGCGCGTGGGAGAAAGGAACTTTCTTTCCTTTCGAGCTCTGATCTCTCTTATTTAATTATGATGATCATTTCTCTCTACGTAGGCGGGTGTCAATAAAATATTTTCGCATTCAGAAGAGAAAGTTGGTGATTGAAATTTCGTAAATAGATCTCGGCGCAAAGAAACCGCCTTTGTTTCAGTGACTGCCACCCCAACTCACGTATCGTATCAGTGTCACCATCACCCATATTGCGCGATAACACGAAACGAGCTGCCCTTCTTTGCACTTTTTCGATGTCCTCCGTCAATACTACCTGGTAAGGATCCCACACAGCGCAGCAGTATTCCACCAGAGGACAGACAAATGTAATGTAGGCAGCCTGTTTAGTGGGTTTGTCGCATTTTCTGAGCGTTCTGCCATGAATGCGCAGTCTTTGTTCCTCCTTCCCCACAATATTATCTATGTGGTCTTTCCAATTTCAGTTGCTCGTAATTGTAATTCCTTGGTATTTCTAGGTATTTAGTCGAACTGACAGCCCTTAGATTTGTGAGATTTATCGTATACCCAAAGTTTATCGGATTTCTTTTAGTACCGTACCCATGTGGGTGACCTCGCACTTTTCTTTGTTTAGTGGCAATTGCCTCTTTTCGCAGCATACAGAAATACTCTCTAGATCATTTTGTAATTGGAATTGATCATCTGATGACTTAACTAGACGGTAAATTACAGCATCATCTGCAAACAATCTAAGGGGGCTGCTCAGATTATCACCTAGATCATTTATGTAAATCAGGAACAGCAGAGGGCCTATGACACTACCTTGCGGAACGCCAGATATCACTTCTGTTCTACTCGATGATTTACCGTCTATCACTACGAACTGTGACCTCTCTGAGAGGAAATCGCGAATCCAGTCACACAACTGAGACGATACTCCATATACACGCAATCTGACTAATAGTCGCTTGTGAGGAACGGTATCAAAAGCCTCTGGAAATCTAGGAATATGGAATCGATCTGAGATCCCTTGTCGATAGCACTCATTGCTTCATGGAAATATAGAGCTAGCTGTGTTGCACAAGAACGATATTTTCTGAATCCGTGTTGGTTATGTATCGATAAGTCATTTTCTTCAAGGTGATTCATAATGTTCGAGTACAGTATATGCTACAAAATCCTATTGCCAATTGAGATCAGTGATATGGCTCTGTAATACAATTGGTTACTCCTATTCCCTTTCATGAATATTGGTGTGACCTGTGCTACTTTCCAGTCTTTAGGAACAGACCTTTCGTCAAGTGTGCAGTTGTATATGATTGGTAAGAAAGGCGCTACTGTGTCTGAATATTTTGAAAGGAACCTGATTGGTATTCCAGCTGGACCGGAAGACTTGCCTTTCTTAAGTGATTTGAGTTGTTTCCAACACCTAAGATATCTACTTTCATGTCACTCATGCTAACAGCTGTTCTGGTTTCGAATTCTGGAATATTTACTTCGTCTCCTTTCGTGAAGGAATTAGGTAAAACTGTATTTAGTAACATCGCTTTAGTGGCACAATCATCGGTAACATTTCCATCACTATCGCGTAGTGACGGTATTGACTGTTTTCTGCCACTGGTGTACTTTACATACAACCAGAATCTCTTTGGGTTTTCTACCATATTTTTAGATAATGTTTTATTCTGGAAACTGTTAAAAGCATCTCGCATTGACGTCCGCACTAAATTTCTAGCTTCCGTGAAACTTAGCCAGTCTTGGGGATTTTGTGTTCTTCTGAATTTGGCATGCTTTTTTCGTTGCTTCTGCAACAGTATTCTGACGTGTTTTGTGTATCATGGTCGATCAGTCCCGTCTCTTATTAACTTATGCGGTATGAATCTATCTATTGCTGTCGATACCGTATCTTTGAATTTGAGCCATGTCTGGTCTACACTAACATAATTAGCGTGGAAGGAATGAAGACTCTCTCTTAGGAAGGCATCAAGCGAATTTTTATCTGCCGTTTTAAATAGATATATTTTGCTTTTGTTTTTAGTGGTTTTGATTGATATGGTTTTGAGCATCGTTACAATGACCTTTTGTTCACTAATCCCTGTACCCACCACGACTCTCTCTATTGGATCAGGATTATTTGCGGCTAAGAGGTCAAGTGTGTTTTCGCAAGGTGCTTGTAACTGAAGCGTAGAAAAACAGGTAGATCCTGACCTCGGGGAAGATAAGTTTTAGTTCCACAGAAACATAAGAACATATGAGGAAATACTGGCCCTGCGATTTATCTTAGAAAATAGTTTAAAGAAAGGAAAACCCACATTTATAGAATTTATTGATTTAGAGAAAGATTTTGAGGTTGTTGTCTGAAATACGATCTTTAAAACTCTAAAGGCAACAACAATGAAATAAGGGTAACGAAACGTTGTCTATAACTCGTACAAAAATGAAGGGTGCAGCTGTAAGATTCAAAGGACATGAAGGGAAGAGAGTAGCTGAGAAGGGAGTGAGGTGCATTTGTAGCCTATCGTCCATGCTACCCGATCTGCAACTATCAGTAAGCTGTGAAAGAAACCAAGGAAAAATTTGAAATAGGAACTAAAGTTCAGGGAGAAAAAGCAGAAACTTTAAGGTTTGACAATGAATTACAATTCTGTCAGAGACGCCAAAGGATTTGGAAGAGCAGCTGAACAGAATGGATAGTGCATTGAAACGAGATTAGAAGACGAACGTCAATAAAAGTAAAACAAGGAGAAGGGAATGCTGAGGGAATTCCATTAGGAAATGGGAAACTAAAAATAGTAGATGAATTTTGCTATTTCTCCAGAAAAGCAGCTGATGATGGCCAAAGTAAAGAGGATATGAAATACATATTGACAATAAAAAGAAAAGCATTTCAGGAGAAGAAGAATTTGTTAACATGGAACATATCTTGAAATTTTAGGAAGTATTTTCTGAAGAAATTTGTGTGTGGTGTTCCCTTGTACGGAAGTGAAACGTGGGCGATAAAGAGTTCAGACAAGAACAGAGTAGAATCATCCTAAATATGAGATAAGGAGAATGATTAAGATTAGATGAGTAGACAGAATAACTAAAGAGGAAGCACTGAATCTATCTGTGAAAAGAAAAGAATGGAATTTATGCCCTAGGGTAACTAAGAGAAAAGAAAGGATCGACTGACAGGGCACATCCTAAGGCACCAGGTAATCATCAGTTTGGTAATGGAGGAAAAAATGAGGAGGGTTGTGTAAATGTGTAGAAGCAGACCAAGGACTGAAAAGGATGTGGATTAGTGTAGGTTTGCAGAGGTGAAGAGATGTGATCCGAAGAGCTTTCTCGCCGTGCATCCTGGACAGCAATATCTTATCTTCTGCTATTGCGACTGTTACCGGTACAACCTTCTTCAAGGCACGTTGGGGGCTGAATTAAAACCACCTGAGACAAAGAGAAAAAGTGTGGAGTATATTCCCATGCGTTACAGATATAAGATCGACAGAAAAACGCCAGTCATACATAAAAAGTAATGCTTCTACGAATAAAACACATCAAGCGCAGAATCAGTTATGTGGCTAGTTGTTAAAATGTATGGCAGGTTGCTATGCCAGTTTCAAATGGCTCTGATCACTATGGGACTTAACTGCTCTGGCCATCAGTCCCCTATAAATTAGAACTACTTAACCCTAACTAACCTAAGGACATCACAGACATCCATGCCCGAGGCAGGATTCGAACCTGCGACCGTAGCGGTCGCGCGGTTCCAGACTGTAGTGCCTAGAACCGCTCGGCCACTCCGGCCGGCTGCTATGCCAGGCAGCGTAGACTCAGAATTCTTATGAGAAAAAAAAATGTGAAATGAATGTTTTCCATGAATTGTCGAGCTGGAAATCTTCGTCTCGGTTGAGCAGCTTGCATGTCAGTTGTGCTTCCATAGTTTTCTCGAAGATGAAGAGGCATGCTGAGAATTGACTAGCGTGGAAATTTGGATCAAATCAGTCTTTGGACTGAAGATTGCAACAGCAACAAGACAGGAGAGAAGAGCTGAACGAAGACATCTAGTTATATGAAGAATTTATTTTATTTTTTGTTCGTCAAATGGTATTGTTTGGAAAATTTCGGGAGCTCTGAAAAGGTAGACATCCTGTGAGCATCACGTAACGATAGGGTTAGATCATTTACACATAAAAGATTGCAGTTTACTCATGCAGCAATGACATGGGGAAAAGATATGTTGCATACATTAAGACAGAACACAAGTCAAAGCCATTGACACAAGTAAGTAGATTTGGTAATGTTCAACACCTAGAAGTGTGTGCTTCTGAATTAATGCCGAAAAATAGTTCACTTTATTTGTAACTGTATATAGATACCAACTGGGAAATTGTGTACTGTTTTTGAGGAATCTCGATTCCTTGCTGTACTATCTGTCAGACAGCAGCACGCAGTTAATAGTCTGTGGTTACTTCAGTGTGATTTTACAAAGGGTTCTGATAAGAAAAGTGATCTGGAAACCTTATCTGGATCCTACAATAAGGTCTCAGTAATTAACTTTCCAACACGGGTCGTCAAGGACAAGACACTAATTTATAACGTTTTCTTTGATGAAGCTCAAAGCAAGAAGATAACTGTTTTCCCACTAACAAGTGCTCTCTCTCATCATCACGCACAGTTAGGATATATAACACAGTGCCTTACAGTGTGGATTCCCCTCAGTGGAAACGAGTTAGGATAATTAATGACTCAAGGAGAAATGAAGTAGAGTTTGCAGGAGAAGACCTGAGATGTAATTTGTAATGAGCCAAATGCTAACGTCAAATTTAATCTATTCCATAATAAAATCATATTCTTATTTGAAAATAGATTTCTGCATAAGATAATCAGAAAGTATACTTCACAGCCACGTAAAAAACCATGGGCCACCAGAGGGAAATTTGTCTTTTGTCAAGAACAAGTGGCTATCCTGCAGTAGTTCCACACTACTAAAACTACTCAAAATTACTAAGAAAGGTTATTTACAAAATCAAGGATCATGCACATAATGTCAGAAATCAATAATTCCGACAACAGACTTAATGCTGTATGGAATGTAGTGAAACGAGAGACAGGACAACGAGCCACAGAACACAAGACAACATCACTATTGAACTGAATGGTAGGGCTATAAATAATTAATCGCTGGTAGCAAATGCATTTAATAATCATTTCTTAAATATAGTAGAAAGCACAGGGACTGTCGTGAAACACAAGAGTAAGCAGCTATTCGCAATGGAACACCACACGTTATTTAACAGTCACAGAACGTACATATAGCACAACAGTTTACAACATGTTAAGTCTTACAAAGAGCATTATTAATCAGATATAAATGTTCCGATGACTTCAATTCCCAACACCATGCAAGATCATGAAGGCTTCAAGAGGAGAACAAACTGAAGCCTCCCACCCGCAGATCGAATGAGACCATCGAAGCCTTTACTGTCACTGGTGTAGACTTCGCTGGCACACTTTACATCAAGACAGACCTGACCATCGAAAAGTCCTGTTTAATACTCTTTACTTGCACAACAACACGTGCAGTACCTTTAGTGGTCAGTTCCAATGTGAATACCAACACATTTTTGATGGCTTTACAGAGATTTGCTAGTAGACGTGGATTGCCGCACACCATCTACACCGAAAATGCAAAGACCTTTCACGCCTCTAACAACGAATTATCGGAACTATGGAACTGTAACCATCTCAGAGATCCACAGTTTCCTCGCCAAAAACGGAATCACTTGGAAGTTCATTGCCCCAAGGGCGTCTTCGTGGGGAGGATGGTAGGAGAGGATGGTTGGCACCGTCCAGCAATGATGACGGAGGGTGTTGGGGCGATCAGGTCTAACTGCAGAGCAACTCTACACCATCTTGGTCAGTATCGAAGCTACAGTTAACTCAAGGCCTATCTCTCCAAGAGATGAAGCAGAACCTCTGATGTCCGCAGCTCGTGGTCGTGCAGTAGCGTTCTCACTTCCCACGCCCGGGTACCCGGGTTCGGTCCCGCTGGGGTCAGGGATTTTCTCTGCCTCGTGATGACTGGGTGTTGTGTGATGTCCTTAGGTTAGTTAGGTTTAAGTAGTTCTACGTTTTAGGGTACTGATGACCATAGATGTTAAGTCCCATAGTGCTCAGAGCCATTTGAACCATTTGAAGAATCTCTGACACCAGCACACTTTCTGGTTGGTGAAGGTCTGTTAAATGTGTCCACTGGACCAGAATGTACCGTCACACACAACCTGAACAAAGAATTTAAACTAGCAGACGACTTTTGGAAAAGATGACCAAGGAGTTTCTCATGGTGCTTAGGAGGTTCCACCAAGTTAGAGGCATATCTGCAAGGTTTACTGACTTCTGACCTGTGATCCAGCTTTGATTCAAGATGATTGACAACCGAGACATACGTGAAAAAAACAGAAAATAGAAAGATGTGTACAGGTGAGAGGTGGCAGAAGCCCCCTCTCATATTTCTATCTTACTCTTAGTAATTCGATTTTCCTCTCTAATTGCATGCGGTGAAAAGTTGCTATTCCTTTACACGCGAACTTCCCACACAGTGTCTCTCGTTACCTGGGTGGTCCGGTGACAGGCGGGCTATGCTGATCTTAAGAGGGTTAAGCCGATGGGTGTGAGGGAGTCGAGTGAATGCTTTCCAGACGCCGACATTGTCGTAATAGCGGCGGAGACACGCCCGCAGGGGCCTGAAGGAGCGGCTGGGCTAGAGATTCCGTTACTTCGCAGAAACTTAGCGAAAACACTTTCTGGCGGGCTACCAGCGAGGCGTGGGAATGACTTGTGTTCCCAGGCAGTCTGGGCGGGCCAATTCCAGCGTTTTCTGCAAAATCGTAACTGTGATTGGCTTGCTCAGGGCATAGCTCCGCGACGTAGCAAAATCGGCTTAGAAATTGGCGCCAAGAATCTCCATTGTTGGAATGGTAGTGCTTCGGCAATAGAGTGGAATTCTCCGCAGGTTTTTGAGTTGCTGATTGGAACGTTTAACCACGGCCACTGTCGTGGGGGCGGGAATGTTCTGTGTTCGGCTTGTACAGGTGCTCTTGAGAAAGTCGGCTCTTGCCTTTCGGTCGGAGTAGGTTACAAGACTGAGCTCTCGCTGCTCTGGACAGCCTGCCTTCCATTGGCTGTCTGATATACTTTTATTTAATTGTAACTGTTTGACGAAGTTGCTGAAGTTTCGACTTCAACGTAACTTTCCAGGTACAGTTGGCAATTGAGCGTTCTGCGTACAAGAGGCCTATGTTGTCTGTCTTGAGCAGTTTTGGCTAAAGTTGACTGTATCGGAGTTACTGTGTGACTTCGCTTGTTAAAATCAACCACTGTACCGTCAGTGATTGTGTGGCGAGCCTTCTTTGTCTCCCTCAGAGGCGCATTTGTATTGCTAGGAAGTCTTTAGTCTGGAACAACCAGACCAGGATAATTAGTTTCGGGCTATACTCGCGACATTATCATCACCACGACGGGACGTCGAAGCAACCAGCCATCGCCTCTGGTACGCCAGATCATGTCCTTGCAGTTAAGAAGACAGCTTGGTAATGTATGTCCGCAGCACCGGCAGAGTAGGGAATTTTCACTGTGATAATCAGAGCTCAGCAGAGCGCTCCTGTTCGTCTTTTCTGAGTTATCACTACCGTAGCAGCAATTAATGTTGAGTTGGCTGGGTGTTTCTCTTAAGATCTGAGTTGCAATGAATTGGCTCCACATACCACTTCGTCATAAATGTCACAATCTAGTTTATGAACAACTTCACCTTCACAGCATTTATTTGAGTATGCAATTTGACCCAATTTGATGTATTGTAAATGTTTCATGTGTTTTGTTTATGATTTTGAGTTTAGTCATAATAAATCAAATTGTTATTTTGGACAGAACTTTCATTCTGTTAATCGGTAGAGCAACCCTTTCATTTCTCACTACATTACTGAAACTTTCCTTTATTTAACTTATTTATCAAATTAAATTATTGCAGGTGCCAAACTCTTTTCTACTCCACTGGCAGGGTCGATTACAGTAAGTTCGTGTTTCTTTTTAATCCATGTGCAACAGCAAAAGTAGGAGTTAGAAAAGGGGGGGGGGGGGGCTTAGAGCATCATTTACATATGAAGATTCGAGAAGAATTTAGTGTTAAATACACTGCTAGCCCCAGCACCTCGCATAAAATGGCGACCCTTAGCCTCGGATCTCTCCTGTGAATCACAGATAAGCAAACAGTATCCTTAGCAGGAACATTCAAATTTTTTCTCTACTTTTTTTTAATGATTAATACCCAAGTTCTTTTTCTTGTAGTTCCGTGATTAGTTTTAAGTAGCGGCGCATGATTACAGTTAGTGTTTTCAGTGTATATATTTTTTTTTGTTCATTGCTTTTTGTGTTTCTTTGATGTGGTGTCCGTATCACATCACACTTTGTTGGGTTTGTGTGCGGTTTCTGTACCGAAACAAATCGTGCATATAATTACAGCGTTGGAACGGCGTTGTTCAAATTTTATGTCTATGTGTAAAAATACAGGGGATAGATTACTTTTATTTGTGAATTTTAGATAAATTTGTTTTTCATGAATGATCACGAGAAGTAAGGCGAGCGAAGCTAAAACAAAAGTGGATAGCATAATGGATAAGGGGCAGGTTATTGCCGGGGATAGGTTCGGAGATGAGATGGGCACAGTTTTAGCAGGACAGGACGACAGGGTCATTGATGAGGGAGGTGATTTGGACGCGATCTTAGAGCAGCGTCGCGGCCGTGATTATGATAGTGAGGTAGATGATGAAACAGAGACAGGCAGACAGGTCGAGACGGTAGCAGAAGTTTATAATCAAACGAACGAGAGCAGACAGGGACCAATTCTGTCACGTCAGAGCTCTAGCGCCCAGGTGTCCAGAGTTACATCATCCATGTGTGACGAGGATCAAAAAGATGACATTAGCCCAATACTCAGCTTCCTACGATCAATGAAAGAAGAAGCTGACGAACAACGTAAGAAGGAGAAAGAAGAAGATGAGAAACAGCGTAAGAAGGAGAAGGAAGAAGCTGACGAACAGCGTAAGAAGGACACTCAGGCAATAATTTCACATATCGGGGAAATTCGTGGGGAATTACTAACAATAAAGAAAGAATGTGGAGAAGCAAAACAAATGTCAATAGTAGCACAAAAAGTAGCAGGTCTAGCCAAAACGGCAGCAACAAGAGCAATGAAAATCGCAAAAGCAACTTTTCAGCTCGCAGGGCGCTTGCCACGCGCGACACAAGCCCACTCAAAATCCCTAGCGGTCTTAAAGACTCAAGGTAATATTGCGGTTACGAACATCACGAAACGAATAAAAGAAGTAGAGAGTCGGATAGCAAAACTAGAGCGAAACGGGCACACGAGCGTTCGGATACCAATGATGGAGTACACAGAATTGTGTCTCCGAGGAAAAACCCGCCGTGCTCTAGCCCAGTGACAGAGCGCGGAACTAACAATGGCCGGCCGTGGTGGCCAAGCGGTTAAAGGCGCTACAATCTGGAACCGCGCGACCGCTACGGTCGCAGGTTCGAATCCTGCCTCGGGCATGGATGTGTGTGATGTCCTTAGGTTAGTTAGGTTTAAGTAGTTCTAAGTTCAGGGGACTGATGACCTTAGAAGTTAAGTCCCATAGTGCTCAGAGCCATTTGAACCATTTGAACTAACAATGCACACGCAGAAACAGTGAGTCCACTTAGGAGAGTGAATTCGGAGTGCCGCTTCCACTGTGATACAGAGGTAGCACATCGCAGTTATCAGCAAGATAGAACAGGACACTCAGCAGATGTGCAAGTATCGGAAACGAGTGACAACACCATTGCTAGGATCGGACAGGATTTTGATCACAATCACTTCCTATCGATACTAAAATTCCAAAAGTTCAGAGATAATGGAGGGTCGATGCATCCTAAGAGCTGGGTGATGCAGTTTACAAATTTATTACCGTCATCATGGCCAACCCTGGCAAAATTAGAATTCATGTGTGGACACATCGAAGACCAAGCCGCGGAAAAGATGCGGGGTGTGGCAGCGACGTGTCAGACTTATCAGGAAGTTTTTAGTGCGTTCCTGGGGATCTACTGGTCAAAGGACACGCAAGACAGGAGTAAAGAGGAGATAATATTATGTGCTGAACTGGAAGTGTCCGGGCATAGGAGAGCAACTAAATTTTTTGATGATTTACTCAAGTAGAATCAATTTTTAGATAGTCCATATAGCAAAGGAGAAATCATCAAATTTTGTTTTTCCAAATTGCCAGTTAGGTACCAACAGACACTTGTCGGGAAGTGTGGATCTGACATAGAAGCATTCAAGAGTCTATTGCGCGAGCTCGAAGTAGTCTTCGATAAACAAGACGCAAAGGACAGGAAGAAGGCGCAAAATAACCAATACCACGGGCCAGCAAGGGAAGACGACAGCAGATGGCATAATCGCACTGGTCAGTTAGGAAACCAGGGTTACAGAAATCAAGATTACGGTAACCAAGGTTTTGGGAACCAGAGACACGGAAACCAGAACGTCAGGGAACACGGTCAATCTAGACAAGGAATCTGGGACATAAAGCGACCGTAATTGGAGAGAGCGACAACAGGAGAACCAGGAGATTGAAATTAGACCTGCGAATCCTAATGCACGTCAGAGGAGGAGGAGTCTAACAAGGGATTGGCGCTAGTCCATAGGACTCCACCACATCTCTCACACAAAGAAGTTCATGGAATAATAGTAGTTTAAGTGGTGTACATAGTAGAATAGGCACATATATGAACCTTTCTTCGGGGAACAATAATTGTTGCGCTAATTGATTAAGACTGTTAAAGTATTAACACGCTGCGTTGTCTTGTACAAGAATTTATTGCTGTTAGTCTTTTTTTTTTTTGTTTATGTTCGCGACTTCCAATGTCGACGGAGTAGGAGGCACTACCATTCCATGAGCTATGTTTTTGTCCTTTCCTGTCTGGTGTCCATGTTGAGGGATAATGATGAGTGAGGAGATGTCGCACAAACGGACGCATACAAGAACGTGCTCCTAGAAGCGTTCTGGGATGTCGTGATACGCTCCATAGCAGCCACAACCAGTTCGTGAGAAGTTCATACCAATGCTTTCAGGCACGCGTCAGTGCACTGCAAGATTGTGGTAGCTATCAAAAGTAGGAGTTAGAAAAGGGGGGGCTTAGAGCATCATTTCCATATGAAGATTCGAGAAGAATTTAGTGTTAAATACACTGCTAGCCCCGGCACCTCGCACCGGGAAGGGACAATAAAATGACGATAATACTGCGTACGGCAGAAGGTCGGCAGATAGCACGCCCGGATCAGCTGGTCATCCCCCTGGAGACTGACCAGGGTGGGGAAGATGTTGGGAATTCAAGTCTTCGGGACATTTGTGTCTCTAATTAATAATACCCTCTGTAAGACATAACATATTGTAAACTCTTTTGTTTTGTGTATGCTCTGTGACTGTTACAGAAAGTATTGTGTTAGACTGCAAGTTGCTGCTTACTACTGTGATTCACGACACATGGTAAACATGTATGCAGGACTCTTTCAATTGTTTGACGACTTTTTAGTATCCAAAATTCGGAAAGAACACCAAGGCGATAAAGATCAATATGTGTCTGAAATATGAGGAGTTCGTGAAGCGAACCATCTAGAAGTAATTAATGGTCGTCGTTCCTCACTGGCGAGGTCTGCAAACTGTAGTCTACCTCCCAGACGAATGATTCCATCTTCAATGAATGGACAAAAGCGACCAGTTTTAGAGTCTTGGGGGATCGATTTACCGTTCTGGAGTGCTTGAAATTCTCGAGTGAAGCACTGACGTTTGACTATTTTGATCCCGTTAAGTACGTGCATTTTGCGAGGTCGGTTATTGTCAGCTCTCCAGCACGTTTATCTTTGTGACTAATCTTACGTATGATGCCGAAGTATCCAGCCGGTTGTACGAATTAGTCTCCAGTAAGAACTGAATATGGAAATGTCTATGATACTGGGAGGACTAGCAACTGCCATCACGTGTTTTACATTCCTTCTTTCTTCCGGGAGGTCATGACGCATATTTGGAGTACCAGATGGTCATTATTCTTATTAGTGTGCAAGCCATGGCGGTTGTTCCCACCAAACACGTGCAGATTGGATTGGTTTCCAAGAAGTCCCTGTGTAAGGTGATCCTCTGCGTTATCATTTCCACGACAATTACTCAATTGACTAGGGAAGTGTATGTATGAATTCCTGTCACTTTATTACAGATTCCCATCACTACGTATCCACCTTAAGGTCACTGCAGCGTCCTCCCACAACATTGGATGAGTAATGACGTATCCTGTAGCTGTGCAATAGTATCTTATAAATCGTGCTCCCACAAGTGCACCTAAAAGTTCGAGACGTGGTAGTGTTATCCTTTTGATAATTGCAAGTCTGCTTTCGCTACAGACCGAGTGAATCATTGTGCTGCCGTGTACAACACTGCGGATGTACAGAGCTAAACGTAAATGTCGCGTGACTAGGGCCTCCCGTCGGGCAGACTGTTCGCCGGGTGCAAGTCTTTCAATTTGACGTCACTTCGGGCGACTTGCGCGTCGATGGGGATGAAATGATGATGATTGGGACAACGCAACACCCAGTCCCTGAGCGAAGGAAATCTCCGACCCAGCCGGGAATGTGCCATACGCTCTTTCCGAAGCGTCACAAAATACGTGAATCTGGACGTCGCGATCTTTGGTAGTTGATGTCCGACATGGGGTACCAATGCAAGACTATGGAGGTAAATTGGACACCCAAGTATTCCACTGTGTTGCCAGACTTTTGGGTAGAAATTCACTCCAGTCGATACAACTGCACGAGATTTCCTAGAATAATAGTTTTGCCGTGACTGACACAGGAGAAAACAATCCTAGAGGATCGCAATATTTACCTACAGTTTAGAATAGCTTCATTATGGTACTAGGTACATCAGATAATTTTTCTGTGACATCATCCGTGTTAATGTAGATGATGTCCGCTACTGTGTTCCAGTATACGCCTAAAACGTGAATAGATGTAGTAATCTCTCGTCCTTCGGTTCTCCTTATGTCCGGTAACTGATCTGAAGTAGTGGCCCATTTCGCAAATCGAAAGTTCAATAGTTTCATAAGGGCAGTTAGTTCGTAATACATAGCGACAGCTTCATTGTCGTCATCTCCACCAAACGCGAAGTCATCCATGAAAACATTGTTGGCTAGTATCTGTGCGGCGACGGGAAATGCCGTCTCGTGTCTAGAAGTGCGTTCTTTCAGCTTTGCCGAAAGCAGGAATGGACTGCATGTCAGGCCCAATAGAAGTCTAGCGAAACAGTAAGTCGTTACTTCGTTCGTCGCATGGTAGTTTCCGTGACTATCTTGAAAAACTTTGTGCCATATAAATCTTGTCAAGTCCCTTTCGTCTTCTTGCGAGATAAGTTGCAGATATGCTTGCGTGACATCGCTAATAATAGCCATGGGGTGTATTCGGTACCGTATCAGAAAAGCAAGTATTTCTGGCAGAAGTTTGGTCCCGCCTCTAAAGTGTTGTTGAGAGAAGGTGCGTTGATCTCGTAAGAAGACCCATCAAAACGATCCTACACTAAGTTTTACCAAGTTTCCTAACTGCATGTTGTGGAAGGTAAAATGTGGCACTTGTGTCTTCAAGAGGAGCGAGTACTACATGGTTCTTTGTAATGTATTCCAACATAAGAGGGTGGTAAGCGTCCTTTAAGGAACCGTTGCTAAGAAGTATTTCACGTTAGCTTCGAAATCTACTTTTCTGCGTTCTCTCGGTTTGTAGAATATAAAGTAATATTTTGTTTCTTAGGAAGACGAACGACTCTTCGATGATCCTGCACTAGATAAGATACCTGAAATTCTCGAAGGAGCGCAGATTCTTTATTAGTCGTGACGCGCAGTTTTGCCAATAGTATTTAGATCCCAGAATCATCTCAATTGGTCATCAGTGGGCGTTTGAGTCTGAAGTACGATGTTGACACAGGCTAAATTCGCAGAGACAGCAGATCTGCAGCCACCGAGGATCCAACCTAATATGGTTGAACACTGAACAATGGATTTAGAAATACGGATCGGTAAATCATCGTTGACAATCTTCCTGTAATGATCACTACCAATTAAAAGCTCGATGGGCATATCTTGTTGGGAATGTGTCTGTGGATCAGCTACATAAAGTGTGCAGACATGTGTTACATTCGTAACATCTTGTGGAATTCTGGGCTGAGGCGTCAAGTAGTGGACACTTTCATACGTGTTCATGTAAGTCGTATTATTAGTCCAAGTTCCATTAAATTCGAAACTGACAAGGTCACGCCATCGTGAGGCACGTGTATGAGATTCGAACTTGCAAACACTAAGTTGCCGTTGGTGGAGTGCACGCTATTTCAAATTTTCTATTAATGACTTTGCCGTGAAGGATGTTTGGTTTCCATTGCCTAGCACACATCGAGTGAGTTTACTTAGTTCTGTTGGTGCTACGATTCGCGCCTGAGTAGTTTGCAAGAAGGTAAAGATGGTGTAGTGGCGTCTGTTTTACTAACAGAAGTGACGTTGGTTTGTGCTGCTTTCTTACACGTCGTACCTTCGACACATATCGACTTGTGATATGGTTTTTTACAGTTATTAAAAATTTCCTACTCTTCTTCCCACAGTATGACATTTTATGTCCTCTGTTTAGTCATTGAAAACATCGATTAGTACTTCTCAGTTTCTGTTCTCTTTCAGTGAGGTCAATAACTTTATTACATTTTTGGGCCCAATAGCCACATTCTTCGCAAAATATGCAAAACGGACCGTAGTGTGTATTGCCCTTGGATAATTTTTGTTTCTGATTAACCCGGACGTGAAGGGCTGCAACTGCTGGAGTGTAAGTCAACGTTTTATTGTCGCAGCAGAACTTTTGCGAAGCAAGCGCTGAGACTATTTCCGTTCATATGAATTCCATCAATTGAACCATGTCCCCTTCAGGAAGACCAGTTTGCTTGACGTGAATGAGCCAGCGTCAGTAGATATCTTCAGGAAAATATCTGAGAATTTTTGGTGCTAGCATGCGACAATAAGCATTTATGTCTTCACCGAGCGCGCGCAAAGCTTGGATGCGTAGGTTGCACTCGATAAACGTAGAATTAAAGGAGTCTGGGTTCGGAAATTTAATGGATTTAATAGATTATAAATAATCCAGGTGAGCTTATATAATTCTGTTTTTATCGCCACAGCGTGCTGTGATGACTGTCTTTGTTTCTTCAGATGTGTCAGAGACCACAGCAATACCATCAACTAAACACTTTGGTTCCCCTTCTAAGCAGTCACACAGAAATATTTGTCTGTGAATGGTGGATGTCGTGGGATCTTGATCAATCGACAGCTGCAATTGTTCCCAAAAACGAGCCCATTCCTCAAAGCACTCAAGCACTCTGTCTTCAGGCCACAAGTGACCCATCGGGACCATCCGACCACCGTGTCATCCTCACCTGAGGATGCGGATAGGGGGGGGGGGGGCGTGTGGTCAGCACAGCAATCTTCCGATCATTATGACGGTTTTCTTTGACCGGAGTAGCTCCTCAATGGGCATCACCAGGCTGAGTGCACCCCGAAAAATCGCAACAGTGCATGGCGGCCCGGATGGTCACCCATCCAAGTGCTGGCCAAGCCCGAAAGCGCTAAACTTCGGTGATCTGGTGGGAACTGGTGTATCCACTGCGGCAAGGCCGTTACCCCAGTTCTCAACATTTACAGAAAACGTCTCAAGTTATACAGTGGGCAATCTGATACTAGGTGGTGGAACAACTGAAGTGATTGTCATAGAAGGTTGTTTATCATTGATGGTGAAACAGGTCTGTTGGGAGTTTGTTATTTGCATTTCTGGAATTTGTACATGCTGTGGATGTCTCAGACGCTAAGTGGCAGTTTTTAATTGCTTACTGTTCGCGCCCAGTCTTTGGTCAGACCGACTGTGTCGCTGGAAGATGTGTTTATCTTGTCATCACTGCCTGGCAGCGAAGAGCACGGAGTTCTGTCGTTAGAGTGTTACTTAGACAGACGCAGAGCAGAGGACTCGAGACAATGCAGATGTAAAGTTAAGTGCGTCAGTGATTAAGTAAAACGATTTGCGGATGAATATTGTGAGACAGAGGAGAAAGACTTGATTAGTGATGTAGAATGAAAAGATTATGAAGAGGAATGAAGGTAATAGTTTTATTTATTGATACTGCAGTCGCGATGAGTTACACTCATTGTTGAATGAGACATCCATATCAGGAAATATTAGATGTATCATTAAAGATTGTGTAATTTTCACTGTAAGGTATTTTTTATGTTTATCAGTCATTTGTCTGACTTTTGTGAGAGTAAGTGTTTGATATCAATGTTGCCCTTTGTCAATGTTAATGGGTGTTGTAATATGAATTTCTTACGATTAATAATATATCAGATAGTTTAAAAACAGTTTTTAAAGGAATATTTCTCCTTAGAGGATTGTCCACATCCTCGATCCAAGTCAATTTTATTTACAGCATACCTCACTCAATATATGGGAATAAAGTAGCTTACTTGTTGTCTGGGGCACTGCACTAAGCTTCGAACAACTGTAGTTAGCAATTTGCACCTGGCACACAGAGAGTAGCAAGCACCACATTTCCAAGCAATTACATTACAATGTAAGATATTTTCATTTCAGGATCAATTTGCTACGAAAATTATCAACACACAGGGACCATTTCATGAACAGCATTATTAGGTATCATTAACGTGCAGGGACCACTTCGTTTAATTAAAGAGATTAATAATGAAGTTCAGAATTTAATCAGTTTGCACATTATTTTAGAAAGATTAAAAAACAGTGCGAAATTCTTGTTGTATTCTCGCAGGCAAGTATATTTGGTTTCTCTCGCAGTTGGAAATGCACAAAGTCACGTAAAACTAAACAACAGCAAAGAATATTCTACCAGTCACGGAATGCCTGAGTGTGACTATGCATTCGTCACACTTGAACACATCAGCAGTGTAATCAGCGTCACCGAAAGGAAAGCTGAGACACGGAATGCTTGAGTGTGACTAGAATATTCTACCAGTCACGGAATGCTTGAGTGTGACTATGTATACGTCACATTTGAACACATCAGCAGTGTAATCAGCGTCACCGAAAGGAAAGCTGAGACACGGAATGCTTGAGTGTGATGCTTGAGTGTGACTAGAATATTCTACCAGTCACGGAATGCTTGAGTGTGACTATGTATACGTCACATTTGAACACATCAGCAGTGTAATCAGCGTCACCGAAAGGAAAGCTGAGACACGGAATGCTTGAGTGTGACTATGTATTCGTCACATTTGAACACATCAGCAGTGTAATCAGCGTCTTCGAGGAGAACGTGTAATCGTGCATTTTGCTATGAAGACCTGTTAGTTCCACAATAGTTCCTGCAGTCGATCTTTGGAATATTCATGATATTCTATGGTAGTTGTGTCATTAAAGTTGTGTACTTCGTTCAAAATACATGTAATTGCAAACTATACTGCGAGAGCACTGATCGAACAAATATCAGTCAACGACCAATTTCTATTCACGTAATAACAGACTACTTTTCCTTGCACGAAGTATTACTTTCTTTAAATCCGTTGCTAGGAAAAACAGATTTGGATATTTTTAATGCTGTTACAAGTATGTTGACGAAATTGATGGTGTTCAAGAATTATCTGCAGTTTGTACTGGTCGTGCACCATCTACGAGTTCGGCAGCATAAACAACTTCGTTTGCCAATTATGATAAAACGGGATAAGTTATGTAAGTTTTCATTGTGTTATTCATGAGAAGTGTGAGAATGCTGTTCGCAATGAAAAATGCAACAAAAATTACGAATATAATAAGTTGAGGAAATGCATCCCTCTTTCGTCGAAAGTTTAAGCAATTTCTGATAGAAAATGACGCGCTCTATGGAGATAGAATTCTTCGTTAAGAAAATCGTTGGCTAAGTGCAGGAAACAATTTAGTTCCTTTTTTCCCTTAGAAGTTTTCAAGTTATTGAATAAAGAGATAACGCACGATACTTTGGAATTTAAAAGAGAAACTGAATGGTTCACTTTTGCTTTTCAGAGTTAGCATTTCTCAAAAATGTTTCGTATCACTTAAATATTTTGAATTTGCTTTTGCTCATAGGGAGTATGTAGGGCTCGCAATCCGGGACGACTGAACGTCGTCGATGCAGTAAGCCGCCGTGGCTGCAGCGAAGCCGTGAAGGCAGTGCACGGGTCGAGTTCGATGGGAAGCTCTCAGTGGAGGAAAATGATTCGTTACGAGACCTGGTCTAGATGTTCTTCGGGCTGCTGATGCTGTTGGTGGACAGAGAGCATTTGTATTAGCTAAAACTTTAAGATTTTGTAAGTATTTGGCAATTCACCCCCTGTTTATGCACTGAAGAGCCAAATTAACTATACACCTGCCTAATATCGTGTAGATCCCCAGCGAGCACGCATAAGTGCCGCAACACAACGTGGCATGGACTCGACTAATGTCTGAAGTAGTGCTGGAGGGAATTGACACCACGAATCCTGTTTGGCTCTCCATAAACCCGTAAAAGTAGCAGGGGTGGAGATCTCTTCTGAATAGCACGTTGCAAGGCATCCCAGACGTGCTCGGTATTGTTGATGTATGGAGGCTATGGTGGCCACCGGAAGGGTCTAAACTCAAAAGAGTGTTCCTGGAGCCATTCTGTAGCAATTCTGTACGTGTGGGGTATCGCATTGTCCTGCTGGATTGCCCAAGTCCATCGCAATGCACAATGGACATGCTGTAGGTGATCAGACAGGATGCTTACGTACGTGTCACCTGTCAGAGTCGTATCTAGAAGTATCAGGGGTCCCATATTACGCCAACCGCACACGTCCCACACCATTAAGAGCCTTCACCAGGTTGAACAAAATGGTTCAAATAGCTCTGAGCACTATGGGACTTAACATCTGAGGTCATCAGTCCCCTAGAACTTAGAACTACTTAAACCTAACTAACCTAAGGACATCACACACACTCATGCCCGAGGCAGGATTCAAACCTGCGACCGTAGCGGTCGAAAGGTAGGTTTAACAATCCCCTGCTGACATGCAGGGTCCTTGGATTCATGAGGTTTTCTCCAAACCCGTACACGCCCATCCGCTCGATACAGTTTGAAACGAGACTGGTCCAACCAAGCAACGTGTTTCCAGTCATCAGCAGTGCAATGTCGGTGATGACACCCCCAGGCCGTATCGTAGAGACATTGAAGGGGTACAGTACCGCCCGACATTGAAAATAGGTACAACATAATTCATTATTTTTGTCAGAACAACACATTTTTTTTCTAATAATAACTCAATTTCAATTAATACAGCGAAGCCGGATACCAGTATGGGAAAGAATGACAATTTATTTATTTAATTGATCACATGTGCACTCCCACAAAATAAATCCCTACATCCAGTTTGGTGAGATCTGTGAAATGAATGAATGTATGGTCGTCTGCTAACTGCAGATAGTGAATGTGAATATATGATCATCTTTGAGACGATCCTTTGGCCACCTTTGGTGGAACCAAAGAGATGAAATTTACCTGAGCTTTGAGCGCCTGAAATGTGGCTGACCAATACGGTAGCAAGGTGCTCCCCCACTTCGGCAGAGGTGCAAGAGCACCTGAAGAACGGCCATGTTTCAGCACTCTGCCACTGGATCTTGTGCTGTTAAGACCTGTCTTAGGTGTGCTCCATAAAGACAAAAGACTGGAGATATGGTATGCATGTGGAATACTTAAGAGTAGTTTGAAATAATAATTTCTCTATTTCAGGAACTTTTGTGGGGAGAATTAAATGTCAGGCAGGTAATATTAATGGGATCGTAGTAATCTTCGGAAGTGACCAACGGTCACAATGAAACCACGTGTAGCAATAAGTTGAAATACTTCTGTGTGCTTAAGTTAAGCTGAATTACTAGCGTGTGTTCTATAAGTTGAAATATTTAAGAAATAGCGTGTGCAGGACTCGAAATTTGAGGCGAGTACTTCCACGTGATGAGTACTGTGTGAGTCTCAATCTGTGTATGAGACAAAGGATAAAGAGAAGTACTCGTCCATGGTATCAGTTGAGGACTCGCGTGTGTGATGAATATGTTCTTAATATTACTTTGCGTGATATGTTTCCGTGTGACGCTTGATTCAAACTATAATACTCTGAGAGAGAAGCAAGGTGAGTCAGCCGTCTATCCAGTAACGCCACTTGGCTTGCATTGCACAGGAAGACGTGCATATATCTCCAGAGTTCATAGTAGGAAAGTAGAATTACGAAGTGGGGCAGTGTCGTGTGAAACTGGGATAAATATTAATTGAAGTGGGAAAGCTGAAAGTGATAATGTTGTGACTATTCCCTGTGTTGTATTTCATGTTGTAGTGTGGTGTATGTCATGTAATTTAAGTATGTGTGGTTTGCATGGGAGAGTAGAAGGTAGTTTCAGAGGTAGTGGGTTATGCGTGTTCCTTTTGTACCGCTCGGTCTGGAGGAAAGTTTCGTAATGATGATTGTGAGAGTCGAAGTGTGAGATATAGAAAAAGATCCACCATCCTATCCAGAAAGTGCACTGTAGCGTTAAATAATTACGAGACCATAAGGTAGAAAATCACCAATGTAAAGCCATGCCCACTGGGCGGAATTTCTCATGTGTTATCGTTGTAGGTTATAGAACTTGTGTGTTTAGGTTATAGAATTTATCGGAATAAATAAGATAGTGAAAAGAAAAAGATTGGTGGCCTTTTCCTTCGAATTGTATGTTGTCATGATATCCAGAATTTATAATGTGTGCGCCACACATATTCAGTGCGATGGCCACGTGTTGATAAAGCCGTTAAATAAAAAAAAAAGAAAATGTGGTATTGCCAGTGCGTAGTGAACAGTCAGAGTTCTGTAAATCACTGATAGTCAGATGTGCGTTTCCGTTGCGTATTATTCATACAGGAGGATAATTTGTAACTTAATTGTGAGTACGAGAGTCCATGTTACTCGATAAATAAGAATGAATCCACTCGCTTGGCAGACCACTCATCTTGCAGGCCTGACTGCTTAGTATGAGCAAGGCATGTGGGTGCCTCTCAACATCGAGGGCACACGAGTGGGCCTTCGGCTCCGAAAGCCCATATCGATGATGTTTCGTTGAATGGTTCGCACGCTGACACTTGTTGATGACCCAGCATTGAAATCTGCAGCAGGTGGCGGAAGGATAGCACTTCCGTCACGCTGAACGATTCTCTTCAGTCGTCGGTGGACCCGTTCTTGCAAGATCTTTTCCCGGCCGCAGCGATGTCGGAGAATCGATGTTTTACCGATTCCTGATATTCACGATACACTCGTGAAATGGTCGTACGGGAAATTCCCCATTTCATCGTTACATCGGAGATGCTGGGTCCCACCACCCGTGCACCACATTCAAACTCGTTTAAATCTTGATAACCTGCCGTTGTAGTCGCAATAACCGATCTAACAATTGCGCCAGACACTTGTCGTCTTACATAGGCGTTGCTGACTTGTAGGGAAGCAGCCTACTGACGCCATATAGAATTCACATGCTTTCCGTTGTGTGCCAGTTTAGTCCGCTCTAACTAGCCTGATGCGCAATACCTTAAAAATAAACTAAATATTCTGAAAAGTTAATAGTATGTCAGGAGTACTGCTAAAATAATAATGTGTTAAGTTTCAGCTTGGTAACTTAAACAGTTTTCGAAATTTGGACGTTTTACGTTAAAATCATCAGCGCAACAGGAAGGAGATAGAAACTTCAAATTTTATATTCGGATTCTTTTTTCATTGTAATTTAATGGAAACAGCATGCTGGATCTCACAAAGTAGTATTTTGGTTGAAATTCATGACTTTCTGTTTTTGTGTCCTACAAGTTCGGAAGCAAGATACATTAAGTAAGTGACTAGATAAAGCTAGGATGTTTAGATTTGGTAGACTGGAGATACGCTATAATAACATAGATGTGAGAAGTTTCAAGAAGGTAGCTATAAAACTATAGCTGTAGCATCTCTCCAAAGGGCAAGTTCAGAGCTCATCTACTGCGGGCAGTACAACTAAACTAATTCTATCGCCAAAAGTATTTAAGCTAGCCACATTAGAATTTTGTTACAGATACTTACCTGTGTGCTGATAGCACAATTAATTTGCGAGCTTCATTGGCATTCAGAGAATGAAGGAATTAATTATTTAATAAATTGGTGTTTTGCTAGCCCAGTGGCTAGTCAGTTAGGCAAATGTTGTCGGCCTCGCCTTCGGCGGTCCGCACCGCGGCTATGAAAATAAGAGCATGCGAGCTAGAGTAAGGCCCCAGTTCTCTTGTAGATTCCTTCTGCGCGCACTCCGTGTCGGAAGCCGCGTCGCGTTTGGGCATTTGCTAGGAACAGCCTTGGATGCCGTATTATGTAACTCGGTATGCACGTAACAATGACTTCGCATAGGGGTAAAGAGTTAATAGCGGAACGACTCCAGTGATTTATTCTCAGTTTGCGTATGTCGTATTTTCACATTTCGCCACAGGACAGACTTTCTACCATTACTAGCGTGGTGTTTGATGAGTATTGACATCAAATTTTGGCGAGCATTCACTTTGAACATTTACATCGATAACGGTTACTGAACAGTTTCGTTATCTAGGGATAATAGGATCCGAGCAATAGACTCTGAACAGCTCTGATAGTACAATAGCTGATATGGCTAATCATTTGTCTGGAATTTTACGCTTTATCGTTTTCAGAATATAGTGAAAATTGTTATAGTAAACTGCATTTTCTATGAATCCCAGACAACCTAAATCCTCAGAGTACGTTTTTGCTAATCACTTTCTGGTTGCCAACATTGTAGTTAGAGAGCCTGTGTTGAAAACGGCAATACAAAACAGAAGTATAATAAGCAAACTTTTTCCACCCGCCTCCCCACAGACTGTTTACATATCTCTGTATTTGAATACATATACCTATAGCAATTTCTTTGGCGCTTCAACGTAGTATCTTTCCATCAATAAATACGGAGTTTTGATATCAGGTCATTCTTTTTGAGACGCCCTGTACTTGTAGGATGAAACGTACGTCAGTCACAGTGAGTGAGTGACGTCACGTGAGGCGGCCATCGACGCCGGCGGACTGGTCTGTAGAGGGCAGTCGGTGTGGCATTCGGCAGGTAGCTGGGCGCACCTGCAGCGGCCACAGTAATTAAGGCCGCGGCTGCTGCCAGAGCCACGCCGCGCCACCGTGCCGCCTTCGCAGGCACCGGAAGTGCTGGCTGTGCTCCCGCCTCCCGCTGCAAACCCGCCGGCCACGGAGCTCGTTAGTCACGCCTTCCCTGCACGATGTGCATGCCCGCCAGCGCCAGGCGCACCAGAGAGTTGCAGCACTGATACGCTGCCATCCAGACAAAACCCCTCAAACAGCTGCACCACTACTCATAATTTTTACCTCTTTAAAAAATCGATGTTTTTGGTGCCTGGGTCCCAATTATTTGTTCTATTTATGTATTTATTCGTACTTTAGCACCCGCTGCTTCATTAGCGTAAACTAAACATCTCAAAAATGTTTTGCATCACCCCGGTTCCCAGAACTCTGTAGATATTGCATCACAGACGCAGTCCCTTTGACTGTTCAGAGATGTCGCCAAACCAGCCCAAAGATGTACACAACCATGCATGAGCAGCGCCTGTTAGACGGAGGGGGTCTGACAGCCGATCAGTTCCAGTCATTCTACCAGGAAGGAGGTACACGGCTAGTGTTGTCTGTAGTTCAACCATGCCTAGACTGTTAATACCGCGGTTCGATCGCGTCCGCATTGTTACTTTGTGCCAGGAAGAGCTCTCAGCAAGGGAAGTGCCCAGGCGTCTCGGAGTGAACCAAACCGACGTTGTTCGGACGTGGATGAGATGCCGAGAAACAGTAACTGTCGATGACATGCCTCGATCAGGCCGCCCAACGGCTACTACTGCAGTGGATGACCGCTACCTATGGATTATGGCTCGGAGGAACCCTGACAGCAACGTCACCATGTTGAATAATGCTTTGCGTGCAGACACAGGACGTCGTGCTACTACTCAAACTGTGCGCAGTATGCTGTATGGTGGGCAACTTCACTCCCCACGTCCATGGCGAGGTCCATCTTTGCAACCACGACACCATGCAGCGCGGTACAGATGGGCCCAACAACATTTCGAATGGACAGCTCAGGATTGGCATCACGTTCTCTTCACCGATGAGTATCGCATATGCCTTTAAACCCGACAATCGTCGGAGACGTGTTTGGAGGCAACTCGGTCAGGCTGAACGCCTTAGACATATTGTCCAGTGAGTGCAGCAAGGCGGAGGTTCCCTGATGTTTTGGGGAGGCATTCTGTGGGGCCGACGTACGCCGCTGGTGGTCATGGAAGGCACCGTAACGGCTGTACGATACGTGAATACCATCCTCCGACTGATAGTGCAACCGTATCGGCAGCGTATTGGCATTGGCGAGGCATTCGTCTTCATGGACGACAATTCGCGTCCCCAATCGTGCACATTTTGTGAATGACTTCCTTCAGGATAACATCACTCGGCTAGAGTGGCCAGCATTTTCTCCGGACATGAACCCTGTCGAATATGCCTGGGATAGACTGAAAATGGCTGTTTATGGACGACGTGACCCACCAAACACTCTGAGAGTTCTATGCCGAGGAGTGGGACAATCTGGACATACAGTGTCTTGATCTACGCGTAGATATATGCCTGACGAATACAGGCATGCATCAGTGCAAGAGGACTTGCTATTGGATATTAGAGGTACTGTTGTGTACAGAAATCTGGACCACCACCTCTGAAGGCCTTGCTGTATGGTGGAACAACATGCAATGTGTAGTTTTTATGAGCAATAAAAATGGCGGAAATGATGTTTATGTTGATCTCTGTTTCAATTTTCTGTACAGGTTCCGGAACTCTCGGAACCGTGGTGATGCAAAACCTTTTTGATGTGTGTATATGGTCTGCGAAGATATTTTGTTTTTCTTTAAATCGAATTTTTATGTCGCTCACAATTCGCATCATCTTATAAACTTTTCATGCTAAAGAAGGTCATAGAAGCACGCTCTTGGCAGAAAGTACAGGTACTTCTGGCCAAAAAGCGATTCTGGTACCTAGAGTGTTAATCATGCCTTTTGCGTTCTTTTGGTGGTATTTCCTTAGAGACTTTCATCCGGTAACATAAATTTCTTTATATCTAACCGTGAAGTGAAATATCAGTTTTCATAGATTTAGCTTCAATTTATTTTAATGCATCAAAATAATCTGTTAAAAATTTTGATCCCATATTTCACACCCATTAGAGTTGAATTTCCAAAAAGAATGAAACACGTACTTTGTTTTTCATTTCTGACGGACAAACCAAACGCTAGTTGTCATAGACGTAGTTTTAAAAATGCTCTCACAATCAAAGACATTTATAAATTATTCCAGCCCCCTATTTCACGCCCTAAGTGATGGAATATCGAAAAAGCCTTTCTTGAACGAAGCGTGCAGCACAAGATCAACAACCTCTGCTCCCGGGTTCGATTCCCGGCGGGGTCAGGGATTTTCTCTGCCTCGTGATGACTGGGTGTTGTGTGATGTCCTTAGGTTAGTTAGGTTTAAGTAGTTCTAAGTTCTAGGGGACTGATGATCATAGATGTTAGGTCCCATAGTGCTCAGAGCCATTTGAACCATTTGAACTACCTCTGCAAACTTCAAGTTTCTGTCCGTTGTTGTTTGGGCTGGTCGATGATGGGACAGTGAGTCAGTCAGTCGAGACACTGCCTTTTATATACAGACCTATCTGAAGAGGGCCTCCAGGCTATTACATCGGACTAGCATTTCACACTTACAGCATATAGTACATCATAGCTGCCTAAGAAAATAACGATTTTAATATGACAACTAGTGTGCAGTGGCGGTGTGAGTAAATTATACTGATTATGAAAGAACAAAGTTAATACTGGCATTACTTGTACTACTGCAGCTGCAGCCCACAATAATGAACAATAATGGTAGTATCAGCTAAAAAAAAGAATTTATATGTCTACAAAATAGAGCCGGCCGAAGTGGCCGTGCGGTTAAAGGCGCTGCAGTCTGGAACCGCAAGACCGCTACGGTCGCAGGTTCGAATCCTGCCTCGGGCATGGATGTTTGTGATGTCCTTAGGTTAGTTAGGTTTAACTAGTTCTAAGTTCTAGGGGACTAATGACCTCAGCAGTTGAGTCCCATAGTGCTCAGAGCCATTTGAACCATACAAAATAGATGTTTTCTGATACATCGAGTCTTGGAAAAGGAAATTGAAGGAGACTACATCAGCTAAGAAGAAATGAGGTAGATCAGGTTCGAAAGAAGGGTATGCAAGGGCGACGAGCGCATGGTTTAGTGCATGTATCATTGCCTGTCTTCTGAAGCTGAGGATATTACCTAGTTCTCTCATATAATAAAGGCAATTGTTCCACAGTCGGGTTCCTGCTACTGAGAAGGACTTCGAGAAGGCGCTGAATGACGGAGTGGAAGAGAAAAGATTTTGCTGTGATGGGCGCGTGTTCCTGCCATGTTGTTCAAAAAAGAGCGTTGAGGTCGAGGTCGTCAAACAGTTCTGACCTTTTCACTGTTGGTACATTTTTAATTAAAAATTTTTTAGCTTTTACCTTGTTACTTAGGCACAGTGTACCTTTCTCGTTTTCCCAGGCATTGCTAAAGTACCTTTTCCGCTTAAAGACATTTCGTCTCTGTTGTGGGAGATCATTAGTAGAAATAACAGGAGGTTTTCGTGCAACCTTTGCAGTGTGTCACGAAAACAAGGTGAACAACATAATCTGCTACTAAAGTGTGAGTGCAGCGTAACTTTCGATATTAACAGACGACGCAAAACTGCAAAGCTCCCCTGTTTCTGCGCACGCGCAGTCTGCATCATACGCAAGATTTTAGGAGTCCACACTCGGCACAGTCAGTTGATCATTGACCTCGCCGTGCCACTCGCGGCGCGGTTGGCGGCTGATTTACACGCAAGCACGTGACGCGCACTCGCAACGAGCAGTAGATTCGACCAGAGGGTCGCTCGTGTAAAAAGATCATTAGACTTTCAAATACGCAGTCATCGCTATGTCTCATACCGTAGCTCAACGGTCTACGTTATGTTTTTTCAATACTAATGACAGTGCTCCTGCGTCCATACTAATCTCAAAGCCCCGTGGCGTGTTGTGAACACAAGTACATGTGCGGGGTGTCTGCACGCCATAGCGAAGACGTGGTTCGGATTGGCACTGCACCTTGCCGCCAGCAACTGTCCAGCTGTGAATTACACAGTTATACGTGCTGCTGTGTTGTGGCTGTCTGCCAGCTGCTGTAAAGAGGCCTTACTGTGGGTTTCCAGTCGACCAGCTGGTCGAATTGTGCAGTATCCAGAGTTGTGGGGCATTCGAATGTGGCAGTGGCTCAATGTTGGACTGCATAGCAACGTGAAGCTAGGCATACCCGTTGCCAAGGTGAAACGTCTCTGTGGAGTCGTTTCACAGACGATTGTCTCATTGGGTTCTGGCATCCTATTCTGTCCACCGCCTGATTGCGGTTTAATTTGTTAACTCTCCCAGAAAGACTGAGCAATCAAACTAAGGCTTATTAATTGATATTATGTTCGATTTTTGTGTGTTCCATAGGAAATCATGACCTTTATTTATTACGTTTTTCCCTTCACCCTACCGTACGTGTGCGTGAATGTGACTGAATGAGTGTTTTTACGAGTGGTTTCGGGTCTCTTTTGTGGGGAACGCTGAGTTGGTTGTCGTCTGCTAGGAGCAGGTGATGTTTGCTTCTTGTTTGGAGGGTAGTACAGGATGATCAGCTTAGGATCCCAGTACCTGGAAAGAGAGGTTTACCCCTTTTAGTCTGAGGTTGGTTTGTCTGTCAGGTTGATGGCGGAAGCCTACCCCTCTGGTAGCTTCCGTTGCACTGGAATTTAGGCGAAGCTCGGTGGAGAAAGGGAGTACAGTTCGTAGTTCCTAGAGAGGGTTTCTGCCTTGCCGAATTAATTTTATTTCGTGACGGCAAAGTCATTCTGCTATTGCACCATTAAAATTTCTTACATTTGTGCCCGGTCTAATGTCTAATTTCTGAACGGTTAACTCGTAATCAAGTTTACCACGTGCTTAAGTTCGGCCGTTCGTAAGCGGCAGGCGCGGATTCCATGTCGTATATCTACTATACAAACCTTGCGAATCGGATAAACCACTTTCCAAGCTAGTGCATGAGCATAATGCTGATAGGTACCTCTCTCAACTATTTCTGTTGTGGGTATGTAGATGGAATGATTGAATTATTGTGTTCCACTTCCCTTTTGTGTGTTTTTCATTTTTAATTGCACTTTTCGACCATATTTTGGCAAATTATTTAGTTAAATTTTTCATTCATGCACCAGTCATGTGTATTCATAGCATGTGCATCAAATTCAGATTAGATTAGATTAGTTTTTCGTTCCATAGATCCGGGCTGAGGAGATCCTCGTGGATGTAGAACATGTCAACTTTTTTTTTAATGTGCTATGTAAAACATAAACTCTGCGTCCTTTATCTTTCTCATTGATGCCATTTTTCAAATTAATTTTCTATTCCCCGATTTTTTTAAGCTAATCTTCTTGCTTGTAATGAACAAAAATGGGAGAAAAAATAAATTTAATTAAACAAGCTCCTTGATATACGACATACAATGCTGTTCATCTTGTTAGTGTCTTTAAAAAATTGCACTCTTATAATTAAATTCTTAATTTAATTGAATTGATAATTTCCAGTTCGGTCTTTTCTTAATTGTTAGGAAAGGCTTGGGCTGGTGGCGACCCTGTAATTATTAAATTTGTAATTGTCCTTGTGACGTGGCTTAATCAGAAATTGCGCACAAGGGTTGCATCTCCATTATTCTTGGTAAGTAACGTATGGCTAGCCATGGCTAGGATCCGTTTACAGTTCTACATACATACTTTACAAAGGTTCTAATCGATCACGTCTGATTACCACAGGGTAGGATCATCGTTTTGTGCAACCAAGCACATCGTAACCACTTTTCATCTGTCTCTGCCATCCAAGAAGAAGTAAGGTATTCCCTACAACATTCAGTGTCATCTCACATCATTGGTTGGAGGCTAGGGAATTATTGGCCTAGGGGTAGGCTGCCGTTAACAACTGCGGACTGCTGATGAGCGGTGTTGCACTGTATTCAGCAATGAATTACGCTTCTACACTACTCTGGATGACGATCGTCGACGAGTACAGCGGTGACCTGGGGAAAGGTCGCATCCTTCCAATGTTTTGCAGAGGTGCGGTGGTCTCACTCCTGGAATCAAGGAGTGGGAAGCCATCAGGTAAGAATCGAGACGCAGAGGAATTAAAGACATTACCTGCCAGTGGGCATTCATTTAAACAAATGGGATAAGTTGAGAATTTGTGACGGACTGGGATTCGAACCTGGATCTCCTGATTACTAGGCAGATGCGCTGACCACAGAGTCATCCAGACACAGTGGTCATCCAAATTGCACGGCCCACCCTAGCACACCTCCCGTCACACGAAACTTCTCAGCTTATCATGAATGTAGTGCCCCTTGCCCATTCTCCACATCACTCGCGGCATTTCGCCGATTCCCGTGAGTTCGAACTTGGTATGCATCTGCACTGAAGTGATCATTGGCCGTCCACGCCTTAAGTATATATAACGTTCATATGACGTCAGGTATGATTTCAGATCACGACTGGTAGTGATTGAGGAAATTCTGATGGCATAATAGTGTGCCACAGGTATCGTGCATACTTATGTGCTTCCTCTCAGGCTACAGGATTGTAGTGCCATTTTTCAACAGGACAATGGTCTTCCGCATACATATAGCACAAAGGAACATTCCCGAGGGAATTTTTTCGTTTATAGCTGTACTTTACATGATTGCACCAGCTTTGTCTTGCTTGCCTAATGAGGAAGTTTTCCATCTAGAAGTAATGTTGTTGGGAGGCGCTAGGTAAAACAGAAGCATTACGGCTGAGGCGCTGATGGAAGGCAATCACTAACGCCGCTACTGTCGTGTTACAGCTGTTTTTCATAGGTTGTAAGGTGGCTATAATTTCGCACCTTACAAGCACTCATCTACATATTTTGCCGTGATTTACAACCGGAATTAGGTATCATTTGATAGGCTGTACATCGTATATATGAGTATTTAAATAAGACGGACATTGTCACCTACACCTTGTAAATAGTTGTTAAAGCTTCTCGCATGAAAGGTGACATAGTGTCTTTATTATAAAAACGGCGTAATGAATGATTGCCTATACCGGCAATGGTTGGAACGCCAGTGGAAATGAAATGGCAGGCGTAACTCAGGGCCTGGGTGGAAAAGCCCGCACAGGTGTGTTGATACTGTTTGACACAGGAAGTAGCCAAGACGGACGGTCGGGGCACCTGAGCGCTGAAGCACAATACAGCGGCGGCCGGCTGGTGTTGTAGCGGGGCCAGAAGAATAACCGGATAAGACTTCGGAAACTCTGAAAATATTGGGCGCAGCAGAGAGGAACGAGGAAGCGTTACCTCCGAAATCACGCAGGCTGGGTTATTTCCGACGATTTTTACTCTGAGAAGCGTACCATTGTTGGTATTCCTAATTAACGGGGATAGGTATTTCCTCGCAAACTTTGCGCGCTGGACGACAAAAGACTAAAATATAGTTGGTCGGCGTTCGGAAGAATCTGTAGAGAGGGAGAATATTCCGTGGTTTCGAGAATATGATGCGCCTTCTGCAGTTACGAGGAAGCGGAACCGAGCTTTGCTGGGAAGCCAGCGGTGGGGAGAAATGGTCTTCCGTTTTGAGCGCACGTGTTGACGGTCGCTCAGTATCAGCTTTTGCTGGTACAGACAGACTTGCTGTCTTTGCTATCAGAAGATTTTATAGTTAGAACCGTTAGGCACTGTACTGTTTCGAACTTATACCTTCGCCTCTGGGTAGGGAGTCACCGTTGAGTACGCAGCATTCAGTGATTGAGAGCACTTTTTCTGCCTATACTTGCGTAAAGACGTTATCTAAACGCCGTCCTTATGGCTTGGAGTTCGTGTTTCTCGTCAGTAGAACACAGAGACGAGAGGACAGTATTAGATTATATTAGTCGGAGGACCGTCTTCTGCCGTGAGTTCTTCCATCGTTGCAGACGTGTAGGAGAACCATCACTCCGACGCACCGGACGCAGTACATACGGTGATAGTGCTAACTGCTTCGGCTTCTTAGGGCTATAAAGCTGAACAGCTGTGATCACGTAAATTTTATTTCTACTGAGGTTGTACACCACTGTATATCATCTTTGAAAAGTAGTGTCTTCTAGTGTTTGGTACATAGGTGACGTCAGTCATCTCTTGTTATTTGTATTAGATCGCGTAGCCATAAGAAGGGGCAGACTTGGGCAATTGGTCAATGATATTAGTTAGGAAATGCATTCGTATCTTTTTATGTCCATTGCACATTCATATATAGACATTTGTAATACATAAAGGGGTTTTAATCCACAACAAGTGTATAAGCAGAAACAGCATTTATCATTTGTAGTTACTAGTTACCTTAATCATTCATTTATGTTTATGTTGTAATTTATATGTTAAAGATCAAGAAGGAGGAGATAATATCATCATTAAGAGATCCTAAGATCTGCTTCAGGGATGGTAGGCAGACAGGGCCAAATCTTCATTTTCGCTTTCAGTATTTTCCGTTGCACACATTCGTTTTTACACCTTCCTGGAGTAGTATCTTGGACAGTAACTTCCCCTTCCCCCTCCCCTCCTTCCACTTTTACAACAAATTCAGAGTTATGGAGTTATGAATGCCGTCACTCGCACCACTGGTCGTTAAATATCGTCGGACTGTCGCCAGTAACCTCAGCAAATCTGAAACATATAGACTGATCTGATGCAGTTTCTTTTTCTTCGGTTCACTTCTTCAGAGCCCATCGCAACCCCAAGTATTCTGTGGGTGTCTTACTTGAGCATATGTATATGTTCAACGTGTGCGTCCTACGTGCCGTCACGCACGTTTTCCTTGGTGTGTCGTCAGATATTGGCAATTTCGATTTTGCTATGTGCAGATGGAGTCCGTCCAAACGAATATTGCTTATCGCTTCTTTCACAAAACGTACAGTGCCGACGAAAAGCTTCGGTTCGTTTCCCGTTACAAACAAAATGGTTTTGAAGTGGAATTTTAAGTATCCATTCGATAGAGAGATCCCGAACGAGTCTAGTACGATTTTCGTTTCATCGATAAATATTAACAGGGACGGTAAAAGAATGATCAGTACTCCACCAGCGTCTGAGCAGCGCTGTTGCATGGCACAAGCAGTTAGTGCAGGCCAGGATTCTGGTTAGTTTCTGCTGGAGCACTGATTATTCTTCGTCTTTTACTGTCCCCGTAAACACATGTTCATGAAACGAATATCGCACTAAACTAATTTGAGACCTTTCTATAGAATGAACACATAAAATTCCATTTCGGAAATCATTTTGTTCGTAACGGGAAACAAACTGACGCTTCCTTCGACACTGTGAGTCGCAGGAGAGACACGATGAGAGTATTTGTCTGAAGTTACTCCAGGCACGCATCACAAGAAACGAATTTGCAAATATCATCGGAAACAACACAAAAAATGTGCCTCAAAATTCTTAGAAAGGACACCTTGTGTATACCTTATGGGTTCTACTAAATCATGTTGTTGTTGTTGTGGTCTTCAGTCCAGAGACTGGTTTGATGAAGCTCTCCAAGCTACTCTATCCTGTGCAAGCTGCTTCATCTCCCAGTACCTACTGCAACCTACATCCTTCCGAATCTGCTTAGTGTATTCGTCTCTTGGTCTCCCTCTACGATTTTTACCATCCACGCTGCCCTCCAATACTAAACTGGTGATCCCTTGATGCCTCAGAACATGTCCTACCAACCGATCCCTTCTTCTAGTCAGCTTGTGCCACAAACTCCTCTTCTCCCCAATCCTATTCAATACTTCGTCATTAGTTATGTGATCTACCCATCTAATCTTCAGCATTATTCTGTAGCACCACATTTCGAAAGCTTCTATTCTCTACTTGTCCAAACTAGTTATCGTCCATGTTTCACTTCCATACATGGCTACACTCCATACAAATACTTTCAGAAACGACTTCCTGACACTTAACTCTATACTCGATGTTAACAAATTTCTCTTCTTCAGAAACGCTTTCCTTGCCATTGCCAGTCTACATTTTATATCCTCTCTACTTCGACTATCATCAGTTATTTTGCTCCCCAAATAGTGAAACTCCTTTACTACTTTAAGTGTCTCATTTCCTAATCTAATTCCCTCAGGATCACCCGACTTAATTCAACTACATTCCATTATCCTCGTTTTGCTTTTGTTGATGTTCATCTTATATCTTCCTTTCAAGACACTATCCATTCCGTTCAACCGCTCTTCCAAGTCCTTTGCTGTCTCTGACAGAATTACAATGTCATCGGCGAACCTCAAAGTTTTTATTTCTTCTCCATGGATTTTAATACCTACTCCGAATTTTTCTTTTGTTTACTTTACTGCTTTCTCAATATCGAGATTGAATAACATCGGGGAGAGGCTACAACCCTGTCTCACTCCCTTCCCAACCACTGCTTTCCTTTCATGTCCCTCGACTCTTATAACTGCCATCTGGTTTCTGTACAAATTGTAAATAGCTTTTCGCTCCCTGTATTTTACCCCTGCCACCTTCAGAATTTGAAAGAGAGTATTCCAATCAACATTGTCAAAAGGTTTCTCTAAGTCTACAAATGCTAGAAACGTAGGTTTGCCTTTCCTTAATCTAGCTTCTAAGATAAGTCTTAAGGTCAGTATTGCCTGACGTGTTCCGATATTTCTACGGAATCCAAACTGATCTCCCCCAAGGTCGGCTTCTACTAGTTTTTCCATTCGTCTGTAAGGAATTCGCGTTAATATTTTGCAGCTATGACTTATTAAACTGATAGTTCGGTAATTTTCACATCTGTCAACACCTGCTTTCTTTGGGATTGGAATTATTATATCATCATATGATGCGCAAAATAGGACATTTTGAGAGTTTTGTTGTATGTTACTTTTGTGTTCGTGTTATTTTCATTCTGTCAGAATGAGATCTTTTTCCGTCGTCACACCAAATTATTCCGGTCTACTTGGGCTTTTCTGCCAGACCAACAGTCGAGGTGTGAATTTGCTGCCTGAATATTCTCTTGCCCTCTACACTGTCCAGTCACATTAAAGCGACCAGCTGACAGAAGCCTAAATAACCCCCTTTTCGTAGCGTGGGCCGCTGCGAAACAAAGAGGAGGAGAGTCAGTGAGGTTCTGGAAGGAAATGACACGGACGAGGAGCGTTGCAGGCTGAGCTGTCGTGGCCGCCTGCGCTAGGCTTCTCAGCTGAGGAGCCATGACGCGATAAGGCTGATCAACGTCGTCTCGCAGATTACTAACACGTACAATGCGAACTGTGTCACACTTTGCATTGTCCTGCTGGTAAATGTCGTCGTGTCGAGGAAGAAAAAACTTCAGGTCTGGCATGACATGGTCTCCAATGTTAGATGTATACTGTCCGCTCCCGGTAGCTGAGTGGTCAGCTCGACGGACTGTCAATCCTAAGGGCCCGTGTTCGATTCCTGGCTGGGTCGGAGATTTTCTCCCCTCAGGGACTGGGTGTTGTGCTGTCCTAATCATCATCATTTCATCCCCATCGACGATCAAGTCGCCGAAGTGGCGTCAAATCGAAAGACTTTCACCAGGCGAACGGTCTACCCGACGGGAGGCCGTCGTCACACGACATTATAGATGTATACTTGAGTTAATTAATTGTGACTTCCAGAATGACGGGATCACCCCGGGGAATGCCACGAAAACATTCCCCAGACCACAACAGCCCCTCCTCCGACCTGTACCCTTCCGACGATTGCTGCGCGGCGCATGCTTTCGGCCGTTTCACGCCGATGCCGTATTCATCTTAAAGGACCGCCTGCCGCCAGCTAGTGGACGTCTCGTTGAGGTACAGGCGAGTATAATTCAGCCTTCGTCACCGATGCATGGCTACGTGAACCGGGCACCTACTGCGCAGTCCCATACACAGCGACGTTCGCTGTGCGGTCGTTGGACAGATACTGTTGGTAGTCCCCTGGTTCATCAGGGTGGTCAATTGCTCAATACATGCACATCTATCCGCCTGGTCACATCTCCGCAGCCGTCGTTCATCCTTGACCTCTGTGGCCAGTGATGTACCGAAGTTGCCTCGACGCCGGTTTTGGACAGCGCCATTTTGCCATGCACGGTGTGCTGTAACTACAGTCTATTATCTTAGCCGTTTCGGAAATGCTTCCACACTTTACCCGAAAGCCAATGGTCATGCTTTTTTGGACGTCGACAGAATGACTCAGTTTCTGCATTGGTATAACGACTGCACTGTTCTCAAAGTCCTACTAACACGCTTAATGTGCCCTCCATTGCCAGTGCTGCCGCCTGCCGTTTGTGAGTGGTAATTACAAAAATGGTTCAAATGGGTCTGAGCACTATGGGACTTAACTTCTGAGGTCATCAGTCACCTAGAACTTAGAACTACTTAAACCTAACTAACGTAAGAACATCACACACATCCATGACCGAGGCAGGATTCGAACCTGTGACCGTAGCGGTCGCGCGGTTCCGGACTGTAGCGCCTAGAACCGCTCGGCCACCATGGCCCGCCGGTAATTGCATATTGACGTTTAAGATAGGCCGTTGTTACATGAATACTACTGGACCATGTATATCAAACTGCGTTACTGCTGCTTCGAAGTCATCTTTTATTGCACCGAGATTTACCCCACTAAGCCGGCCGCGGTGGTCTAGCGGTTCTCGCGCTGCAGTCCGGAACCGCGGGACTACTACGGTCGCAGGTTCGAATCCTGCCTCGGGCATGGGTGTGTGTGATGTCCTTAGGTTAGTTAGGTTTAAGTAGTTCTACGTTCTAGGGGACTTCTGACCTAAGATGTTGAGTCCCATAGTGCTCAGAGCCATACCCCACTAACGAATATCTTGGCTCCAGAATGAGATTTTCACTCTGCAGTGGAATGTGCGCTGATATGAAGCTTCCTGGCAGATTAAAACTGTGTGCCAGACTGAGACTCGAACTCGGGACCTTTGCCTTTCCCGGGAAAGTGCTCTACCATCAGAGCTACCCAAGCACGACTCACGCCCCGTCCTCACAGCTTTACTTCTGCCAGTATCTCGTCTCCTACCTTCCAAACTTAACAGAAGCTCTACTGCGAACCTTGCCCGCGAAAGACAAAGGTCCCGAGTACGAGTCTCGGTCCGGCTCACAGTTTTAATCTGCCAGGAAGTTTCAAATATGTTGGCTATTCAGCAGCGAAAACTGACGCAGGTGATTGTGTAAGATAATAGACCGTTCCAGTAAAAATTGGTCCGCAAATGAACCGTTGACGACATACCTGCGAATATGTAGTTACTAGCCGCTACTGACTTCAGTCCTAGTCAGCACATTCGTCCATTTCGAATCACTTCACTGTAATTCGGACATACATTAGCCACCCCAGGGGACTCAGCGTTAATGCTATGTGACACCGTCTGTAGCCGTAATAATGGTGTCAATTTGGCGAAGAAGAGAGTCCGTACGTTTCTTCAAGTATGCCCTAGTCAGAAGAAGTTACTTATTGACGATTGGATACTGTACAGTTATAAAATTGCAGTGATCTGGGCATTCAAGTTTCATCCACTGTGCCAAAGAGCACCAGACATTGTCTATTGAATGATGACTGGGTGCTATGGGGTGTCCGAGTGTTCGTCAAACCAGCAACGTGCGTGGTTGTTGTCAGCTTGGAAATCAGCAGTGTTAACAATATATACTCATATCAAAATGTGGAATAATGTTCACATATATATCATGGTACACATTCACGAAACCTGAAAGAAAGAGTCCAAGTCGCGGTACAAAAAATACCCTAAGAAATAACAGAACCACATACGACCTAAACCACACCCTGCAAAAGCTGCGGGTTAAGCACTGTCTTGAGCCGTCGGTGCTCTCGATGCCTTTCCTCACTTAAAAACGTAAAATCGCGAATCACTGGATAACACTAGAAACCTCCTGTCAGCTTCCAGTAATTTTCGGGTTTGCAGCCGGATCCCATCAAGATTCTGCCACGATATTTCGCCCCAGAAACGTCCGGCAATCCTCAGGTGAGTAGACGAAGTACTGAACAGACCTGAAGCAGTCATGGTATTTATAGCGAATTCCGCGCTTGCGAATCGTACTGACGGTTTACGGCGCATGTGTTAAGGTGGTGACATGCTTTAGGCAGCCAAGATGTATGTTCTGCCCTCAGTAGTGAAGTAAGAACAAACTAATCGCTGAGTATCGACTGAGCATGTCGATTCCGTTGTGACCGCATCATTTTAATAACAGGATTCGAATTTTCATCAAGCTGAAATCCGTTGTCACGAGTCACGTATTTTCACGGATTCCTTAATTACAGAGTCCAAGAAGCTGGAAACTGGTGCTACAATTTTGGTATTATTGTATTCCATTGAGTGTCCCATGGAAATGTGATGTTCTGCCACTGCTGATTTTCAAGGTTGCTGCAGACGGAAGTGTCTTTCATATTCTACACAGCGTTCCTGGACCGTTCGTATAGTCTGACCTATACATGCAGAGCCACACTCACAGGGAATTTTATAAACTCCCGCCTTCCTCAATCGTCTTTAACGCATCCAACTAAGGCCCTGCTCTTTGCTTGTGGACGGAAGATGACATTGATATTATTCTTCCTGAGCAATCTGCCTATTTTAGAATACACGTTCCCGGAATATGGAAGGAACGCAGTTGATTCATAGTCGTCATCAGCCAGAGGATGGCCGAACGTCTCTGGGCCGAAATACCGTCGCAGAATGTTGGTGGGATCCGGGTGCAAACCCGAAAATTACTGGAAGAAGAAATACGCCGGGAAAATTTCAGAAGTCTTCTGTCAGCTGCTGTGCACTTACGAGACGTTTGACACACTGGAGATATGTAGCTTTACACTGACGTAACAAACGTCGTGAGGCGCCTCCTAACATACTGTTGGATCTCCTTTTGCGCGGTGTAGTGCAGCAACGCGACGTAACATGGACTCGACAAGTCGTTGCAAGTCCCCTATATAATTATCGAGCCATGCTGCCTCTATAGCCGTACACAAGTGTTTCCGGTGGAGGGCTTTGTGCACGAACTGACCACCCGATTATGCCTCATAAATGTTCCATGAGATTCATGTCGGGCTATATTGGTAGTTAAATCATTCACTCAAATTGTGAAAATATTCTTCAAACCAGTCGCGAACGATTGGGGACCTTTGAAATGGGGCATTGTCACCCATAAAAATTCCACCGTTGTTTGGGAACATGAAGTCCATGAATGGCTGCAAATGAACTTCAAGTAGCTGAACATAACGAGGACCCAATCCAGTCCATGTAAACACAGCCCACCCCGTTATGGAGTTACCATCAGTGCCTTGTTGATAACTTGGGTCCATGGCTTCGGCGGTCTGCGCTACACTCGCCCCCTACCATCAGCTCTTACCAACTGAAGTCTGGACACCTGAACAGGCCACAGTTTTCCAGTCGCCTATGGTCCAGCCGATACGTTCAAGAGCCCAGGAGAGCCGATGTAGCCGATGTCGTGCTGTTAGCAAAGGCACTCGCGTCGGTCGTCTGCTGCCATAGCCCATTAACGCCAAATTTCGCCAGACTGTCGTACTATATACGTTTGTCGTACGCCCCTCATAGATTTCTGTGGTTCTTTTACGCAGTATTGCTTGTCTGTTAGCAATGACAACAAACGCCGCTGCTCTCAGTCGTTAAGCGAAGTCCGTCGGCAACTGCTTTGTTGTTTGTGAGAGGTATGTCTGAAATTTGGCATTATAGGCACACTCTTGACATTGTCCGTCTCGCAATATTCAATTCCCTAACGAATTCCGAGATGGAAAGTCCCTTGCGTTAACTCCAAATACGATTCCTCGTTCAAATCCTGTCGATTCCTTTCGTGCGGCCGTAATCAAGTGGGAAACCTTTTCACATTGCGAGGTGCCGGGGCTAGCAGTGTATTTAACACTAAATTCTTCTAGCATCTACATATGTAAATGATGCTCTAAGGCCCCCCCCCCTATTCTAACTCCGACTTTTGCTGTTGCACAAGGATAAAAAAAAAAAAAAAAAAAAAACACGCGAACTGACTCTAATCAACCCTGCCAGTGGAGTAGAAGAGAGTTTAGCACCTGCAATAATTTAATTTGATAAATAAGTTAAATAAACGAAGGTTTCATTAACATAGTGAGAAATGATGGGTTGCTCTACCGATTAACAGAATGAAAGTTCTGTCCTAAATAACAATATGATTTATTAAGACTAAACACAAAATAATAAAAGAAACACATGAAATATTTATAATACATCAAATTGGCTCAAATTGGAGACTCATACAAACACTGTAAAGGTGAAGTTGTCGTGAGGTTTAAGACGAAGTGGTATGTGGAGCCAATTCCTTGCCACTCAGATCTCAAGAGAGACACACAGCTAACCCAACAGTAATTGCTGCTACTCAAGACAGAACAAAGTTAGAAAAAGACGAACAGGCGCGCTCTGCTGAGCTCTGATTATCACCTAGGAAAATCCCTATCTGCCGGTGCTGCGGACATACATTACCAAACTGTCTTCTTAACTGCCCGAACACGATCTGGCGTACAGGAGGCGATGCCTGGTTGTTTCGACGTCCTCGACCGAAAGGCGAGAGCCGACAACCCACAAGAGCACCCGTACAGGCCGAACACAGAACATTCCCGCCCCCACGACAGTGGCCGTGGTTAAACGTTCCAATCAGCAACTCGAAAACTGGCGGAAAATTCCACCCCATTGCCGGAGCACTACCATTCCACCAATGGAGATTCTTGGCGCCAATTTCTGCGCCGATTTTGCTACGTCACGGAGCTATGCCCTGAGCAAGCCAATCACAGTTACAATTTTGCAGAATGCGCGGGAATTTTCCCGCCACAACTGCCTGGGTACACAAGTCATTCCCACGCCTCGCTGGTAGCCCGCCAGAATTTGTTTTCGCTAAGATTCTGCGAAGTAACGGAACCTCTAGCCCAGCCGCTACTTCAAACCCCTCCGGGCGTGTCTTTTGACAATGTCGGCGTCTGCAAAGCATTCACTCGACTGCCTCACACACGTCGGCTTAACCCTCTCGAGATCAGTGGAGCCCGCCTGTCACCGGACCACCTGGGTGACGAGAGACGCTCCGTGGGAAGTCCGCGTGTGAAGGAATAGCAACTTTCCACCGCATGCAATTAGAGAGGAGAATCGTAAGATAGAAATACGAGAGGGGGCTCATGCCACCTCTCAACATGAATGAACCGAATACGAATGACAGCTCCGCCAATGCACTGCCCTTTTATACCGTGCGTAAAGGATACTACAGCCATCTGTATATGGGCGTATCACTGTCCTCTGACTTTCGCCACCTCAGTGTATGTGCCGCTGTCACTAATGGCCTTCCGTGAAGTACCTGACTTCAGGCGTCCACTACTTGTAGGGCCTTTCGCAATGTCCGCTCGGAAACTTGTTCAGATAGAAGTGCATTCACGAACTCCTGTAGGGTTTGAAAACGTTTGTCAATGACAAGGCGTGAAACATGTCACATGTCACTGTCCTTTAGGATCTTTTGGCCACCAGTGTTCTTACGGCGTGTTACGTGGCTGAGAGTGGTACACCAATCCTTGTAGACAGACAAGACCAGTCGTACTGATATAGTAACGAAGAGAGCCAGTTAGTTCACTATGTGGTCGTGGGCTCGTTCAAACAGAGTAGTTCCTTTCCGCCGTTCTGTCACGTCTCTACGTCAATCCGTGTCACTGCACTGGTTCCATAAAACGGACTAACACATACGTGTAGCTTCACTTTCATGACTCACGTCAGCGATGGAGGGTGACATGACTACCCGGTACCAGTTCTACTCCGTCTACAGAGCTCCAACGGTTTTAATGGGATAGCTAATCTTATGTTGGTTGAGCTTACAACTCTTTTATAAGTCATCGTCAAAATTATGTCTATTTCCATTTGGCACACGTTTTTTGTTGCACTGGAATATTGCTCAAAATGTGGAAAATGTATCGTATTGAAATAACATGATTTTAGAACGTGTAAAAATAAGACTAGCGGAAATAGTTTCATCTTTCTTTTACTTCCAGGAAGGGTCAAGAAGATCTTTTTCCCGCACAGCTTTCTGACTGGTTTGACGTGGCCCGTCACGAAATCATTCTTCTGATTTGTATGACGCGGCCCGCCTCGAATCCTCCTCCTGTGCCAACCTCTTCATGATACAGTATATGTTGCACCTAACGTCGTCCATTATTTGTTGTATGTGTTCCAATCCCTATCTTCCTCTACAGTTTTTACCTTCCGCACCTCCATCTAGCACCATGGAAGTCATTCTCTGATGTCTTAACACGTGTTCCATCATTCTGTACTTCTGCTTGTCAGTGTTCCCATATGTTTCTTTCTTCCGGAATGCTGCTGAGGAGCTCCTCATCCCTTACCTAATGAGTCCACCTAATTTTCAACATTTTTCTGTAGCACCACATCTCATACGCTTCTATTCTCTTCTGTTACGGCTTTGGTTCAAATGGCTCTGAGCACTATGGGACTCAACTGCTGAGGTCATTAGTCCCCTAGAACTTAGAACTAGTTAAACCTAACTAACCTAAGGACATCACAAACATCCATGCCCGAGGCAGGATTCGAACCTGCGACCGTAGCAGTCTTGCGGCTCCAGACTGCAGCGCCATTAACTGTTACGGTTTTCCCACTCTTCATGGTTCATGCTGTGCTCCAAGTGTACATTTTCAGAAATTCCTTCCTCAGTTAGGGCCTATGTTTCCTAATAAGAGATTTGTTTTGGCTAGAACCATCCTCTTTCCCTGTGCTAGTCACAAAGATATTAGAGAAAACAGGTGCTGGTGAAATACATGCTATTGCCCGTCAATAGGTGTAGAAAGATATTGCTACATTTACGGACAGCTCCAGTATGCCCGTGAAGATATTACTGGATTAATTACAAGGCATACTGAGGCATGTCAGTTATCACACGCCACTCACGACTTGTGAAGGCGTGGGAGGGATTAACATCTCTTAAGTAGAATGTAGAAAACATTTTTCTTACACACAAGAGTTTGCAGAGTGTAGCTGCAGATTTAATTATAAACGGGTCCATATGTATTTAACAATTGGTCTCTTACGTTTTGTTTAGTAAAGGAAACGTAATAATTGAATCTTAATACTTTTGCACAAGAGTGCCTAAATTCATATCTTGGTTCCGGCAGACAAATCTCTTTCATCCCACAAACAACAAAGATTGAATATCGAAGGATCCTTAAGAACAGAAAACAGTGCATCGAATGTACCACATCGTACAAAAGGCGTAGATCTGTATCTGAGAAATGCAGAGGAACAACCGGCGACAGAGAGTACGATGTTAGAGAAATGTGCTCCTGAAAGCGTAGGCATCACGTCTCGTAGAAATGAGTGAAGAGAAGACAACCCACAGGCGAGACAGCTTCGCGCCATGAAGTCAACACATCACGAAGAAATCAGCTCACAGTGATTGACAACGAACGATGAATGACATTGAAGCCCGTTAACATGTGCCATCGATACAGATGAAGACACAACAACGCTAGTCTTCGGGCCAGCATCACTGCTGACCAGTGTTTCTACGATGATCGCTTTTGTAGCGATACTATGTTGTTACGTTAACATTCTGATCTGCATCATAGACATAAAAGACTACACTGTAGGCGCATGTTGTAGTGATACAGATCTGGTGCCGCACCGTCGAGGACATTGCCGCATAACTCATACGTGGTAAAGTATGGTAAACTGTAAGTTGTGTAATAATATTTATGGTTTTATCATTGTAATAGTTATTTAATGAAAAACTACAAAGTATCTGTTTGTGCTTCTTTTGTTGCATGTACGTTACGAAGTTTCGGGGAGGGCAGAAGGCTGTTCTTCGTGCGGCAGTGGATTGTCATTTACCTGGATTCGATGTTCACCTGGCCGACAGCAGTCCTGCAACAAGAAGCCTGAAGCTATGTCACATTCCTGTGGCGATTATGATTGTACAATGAAAAGAAAGAATATAATAAAATGTTTTTAATGCTATTAATGCTGTAAAACAGTCTTACGTCTGGCGACGTCCAAGTCAGCTTCTGTATTATTACATTACTTAATCGCGTGGGCTCAGACAATAACCAACCCTCTCCGTACCATCAGTTTGGTCTGAGGTGTCCTTTTTAAAGCCGTTATACAAATCTCGCACCATCGTAGTGCACCAAGTAGGCGGATAAAGGAACATCCAGACTGAAACCTGGAGTTCTCTTCAACGACGAGTGCAGTATTTGTCTGGTGCCTAATGTATGTGCTAAAATGTAAGAAGGTGGACAGATATAAATGTAAGTACTAGGCTTGCTATTTCATGAGTTCAGCAGGTAGGTGGGCCAAATCAATGTTTCTGGCAAGTATCTTCTCTGGATGTTGGATGCCTTTCATCGCTATCGATGGTTGGGAAGAATCGGAACAGCATCCTCCAAGATATTTTCCGGCCCTACAGTCAACATTTCAGGGAAGAATTCGTCGTTCAAGACGATGATAAACGAGCACACGGCGCCCAACTCGTTAACACCTGACTCCGAGTGACAGGAATCATCCAGATAGTTCGGCCTCTGGTGTCTTCTGACATAACCTAATTGTGCATGCTTGGCACCAGTTGAAAGCTGCAGTATGTTGTTTCAGAAACTCACCTTACTTACTTAAAAATCTCGGCAGAACCGCCGCTAAAGTGTGGCGCAGGTTTTAACAGTAACATATCGACCGTCTTGTGGACAGCACACCAACAAGGATTCAAGCATATTCCAATAAACAGGAGTCGGTCGACACGGTACCGGACGTTACCCACCAGCCGATTTTGATTTCACACATGTCCAAAGTTGTGGACTTTCGAAACGGTTTCCTTTAGTTTCTTTACTGTATTATTTTAAATTTTACACCAAAATTATTTTTTTAGTTGCATAATGCTTATTCTTCCACCACGTGCTCCCCTAGGATCAAGACAGAGACGCATTTGTAGGTATTCAGGTCATGCTCACTCTTTTTGGAGCAGCTTACTTTGGCTATGTTAAATGCAACCTTTTCAGACCAACCGTTTGCCGCAAACATTAAGCTACAACAACACTCGTTTGCAAAAAGGAAAGTGACTGATGAGAAGTTAACACCTGCGCACAGGTATGCGCTTATGAAGTGTATTAAGCTGGCACAGTAACTTCGTCTATCATTAAGGCACACACTCACTCACGACGTAAGATGTGGATGTATTTTCATATCACCTCCACCAATCGGCGCTCACGACCTGCCTCATACGCTCAGATGGCTGCTGGCGGACCCCTTGGCTTCGCGAGCTACAAACGCTATCGAAATTGTTTGAACGTTTTGACCGTCCACCTATCAAGCCTCATGAAATGAGTAGTCCCCTCTTGACTGAAATGCGGCCATTTTCAATGCCGTCCTTTTGTCTCGCTACTAACACTCCTCTCCAAATTGTTTCTTTCGAGAAGGGAATCGTCAAAATTTTGTTACTGGTGCAAGGTGAATACATACAATCACTAGAAGCGCAAAGATGTCGCGTTTTGTTTTCGCAAAAGGAGGAGGATTTGATTGTGCCCTATCCTGAGACCTCAACTATAATTAAATGTACGTTAATCTTTTAATTTGACTCGGATGAACCATCGCCTTAAGAGCCTAAATAAAAATCCGAGGAAATCTTAATTTTACCAACATGAAATCATAGCCGGGGCCGTAGATTTGGAATCTGACTGCAGTTAAATGTTGCGTCGCTATGTCGCTATGGGTGCAACTAAAAAAAAAAAAAAGAAAAAAAAAGTGAAAAAGCATTTCCAAGGAGGAAATATTTGTCTTAGCTTAATGCAGCGATTTAAGAACTGTACACCATGGAAAAATAATTAAAATCAGTGAACGCATTTTCACATCAATTGACTCTGTAAAATAAACCAATGATCACTGAATTAAAACGTAATATATGATTTCAATAACATTAGAGACATTGCACTTCGTACAGCTAACTTGCCTAACAGCTTCAACAGATGTTAATTTATGACGCATTTCGAGCGACCTAGCCTGAGGCAACTATAACAGGTGAATCCAGAAGAGATGCAATACAAAGACTGCCTATACCACAGTTAAATCTTAATCTTTGCCTTTAAAAAATCGGCTAAGGGTTATGTAATACCTCTTGTTCAAACGGTTCAAATGGCTTTAAGCACTATGGGACTTAACATCTGAGGTCATCAGTACGCTAGACTTAGAACTACTTAAACCTAACTAACCTAAGGACATCACACACATCCGTGCCCAAGGTAGGATTCGAACCTGCCACCGTAGCTGCGGCGTTGTTGCGGACTGAAGCGCCTAGAACCGCTCGGCCACCAAACCTCTTGTTCAATGGTGATCCCATCGCGGCTCCATCGTCTCTATATTTGTTTCCCATCTACTTCACTCCCCGGAACGCGATGATGTGTACGTAGAATACAAGCAATGAAAAACTTCCTGGCAGATTAAAACTGTGTGCCAGACCGAGACTCAAACTCGGGACCTTTGCCGCTGGCGGGTAAGTGCTCTACCATCTCTCTCTCTCTCTCTCTTTTTTCATTTTGTTCGTTGTATTTGGTCGTAGTGACGTCACTTGATATACAGTGAAGTTCACTGTTGATCCTTTCACTCAGTTTTTTTTTTTATTTCAGAGACCAGCCAGATATCTGACCGAACTCGCTGAGCTAAAGTGACGGCGGCCATCTGAGCTACCCAAGCACTACTCACGACCCGTCCTTAAAGTTTTCAGTTCTGCCAATACCTCGTCTCCTACCTTCCAAACTTCACAGAAGCTCTTCTACGAACCTTGCAGAACTAGTACTCCTGGAAGAAAGGATACTCCGAAGACATGGCTTAGCCACAGACTGGGGGACGCTTCCAGAATGAGATTTTCACTCTGCAGCGGAGTGTGCGCTGATCTATAACTTCCTGGCAGATTAAAACTGTGTGCTGGTCCAAGACCCGAACTCGGGACCTTTGCTGTGAGGACGGGTCGTGAGTCGCGCTTGGGTAGCTCAGATGGTGCCAGCACAGTAGGTCAGGGTGTTCGGTTAGAGGATTAGCTCCCCTCTGTAATGGATCAATGATGAATTTGAACAAGCGTCATGGGACGTCCGCCCCGAACTAAAGGAACGAACACTAACGGACAAAATGAGATAAAAAAAAATGGTAGAGCACCTGCTCGCGAAAGGCAAAGGTCTCGAGTTCGAGTCTCGGTCAGGCACACAGTTTTAATCTGCCAGGAAGTTTCATATCAGCGCACAATCCGCTGCAGAATAAAAATTTCATTCTGGAATACATGCAATAGATTATCACAAATTTTTTAATCAAAGGATCTCTACACACCTGTTTTTGTTGTTTTATCACTCATCAACCGTTTAAGGTTCATTATTTGGTCTTTCACATTTTAAATTAATTTTTTAATGGGGACCACAAACTTCCTACGCTGCCGTAGCAGGAGGAGAGGTGATGCCCCTGCGTGGCGCGTTCTCACTGGCTTACCGACGGACCTGAGTGAAATAAAATGTCTCTCGCGGACAAATCACACTCTCTGGGAGGAACAACCGTAGTTGTAAATCGAAGCTTGCTCCAGTTAAGCTTAATTACCTTTGAAAGTCAAATATGGAAAGATCAATTAAGAAAAAATACCACCGTCCTGCCCAAAAAGGCAGATAAAGGTTACGTCGGATACTTTGGGTAGCCAACTAGAAGACGCACCGAAACGCACACTAACACACAAAACGAACATTCAGCGTAAGCAAATAAATTATGTAGCAGTACGTAGCATAAACTGTTGTTGTTGTTGTTGTGGTCTTCAGTCCTGAGACTGGTTTGATGCAGCTCTCCATGCTACTCTATCCTGTGAAGCTGCTTCATCTCCCAGTACCTACTGCAACCTAAATCCTTCAGAATCTGCTTAGCGTATTCATCTCTTGGTCTCCCTCTACGATTTTTACCCTCCACGCTGCGCTCCAGTACTAAATTGGTGATCCCTTGATGCCTCAGAACATGTCCTACCAACCGATCCCTTCTACTAGTCAAGTTGTGCCACAAATTTCTCTTCTCCCCAATCAGGATTGAATAGCATAAACTAACTACTTAATATTGGAAAGCCAAAGAATTTTACATATCAATAAACAAATAATGCGGGGGCTCCAAGAAGCGAGAAACACGATAGAGGACCCAGTCAAATCAAAATGATATAAAATTTATAATAGGCCAAAATGTTACGATGCAATGGCCGCAATGAATTTTGGGGCCTTCTCGTACAAATAGTGAACAGAATAAATAAAAGAAATGTAAAAATCTTATTGGAAGACTTCTACGCCCAGCTGCGAAAAGAAAGGAAATGTAAAGATATCATTGGGAAATGGAGTCCACATAACTTACAAACAAGATTGGTCAAAGACTTGTAGAACTTTCCAGAGAACACGACCTTATATCTAAACCAACATACTTTAAGAGGAAGCCAAATAAATTTAAAACATGGAAACACCCAGACTGGAGGAAGGGGGAGTGGTAGCTAGACCATGTCTGTATGGAAAAAAAAAATTCGTAAGATAATCTACAATGTAAATCATTGATAGGAGTAGACATAGGCTCAGACCACTATTTATTAAAATCAAGTTCACTCCATTAAAGAAAAAGACGGAAAAAATAGAAAAACAAAAAGGAGGTATGACGCACATCAGGTATTTTAAAAAGTGACAAATACGAACAAATAACACTAACCATTAAAGTAACAGATGATCTACAAGATCTGGTACGAAGTCTCTAGGAACAAGCCAAGAAAAGCCAAGAATCTAGCTCCCTTGGAGCCACGAAGACAGTATGAACCCCCTACATTAATACTAAAAGATGAAAATGGAAGAATGGCGTACAAAGAAAACTATGAAATCATGGCTAAGCATTTAATAAATTGTTTAATTGTGAAGAACGCAAAGAACTTACCAAATCGCCGTAAACACCGCAATAAAAACTGAATCTAAGAAATTTGGCCTCCAAACTTTCCAAGAAGTAGAATGAGCTTCAAAGGACAAAAACAGTTATAAGACATGTGTAGAAGATCAGGTTTTTGTCGAATTGTGGAAATATTCAAGTGACACACTCAACACCACCTTACACAAGGTTCTAAAAAATTTGGATAACAGAACAGTTCCCTGGTCATTGGACCACAGCCATCATCCACCCACTACATAAGAACAATCCGGACAACTCTCTACTAGACTGCACATACAAGATTTTATCCAAGATCCTGTGTACAAGACTCAAAGAACAACTAGAACAAGAGTTAAGGGAATACCAGGGAGGTTTCAGACCATGGACAAGTTGTGGAGAGCAGATCATTAGTTTAAAATTGATTCCGGAAGACTACAGGAAACGTAACAAACCTTTGCCAATAACATTTGTAGATATTAAGAAAGCATATGAGTGTCTCCAAATACCTTCAGTTTTTAAAATTTTAAGGATTCTGGGACTCCATCCAAAACCAACTAAATTAATAGTACTTACCCTAACGAACGCTAAATCGAAATCGAAGTTTAGAGGAGAAATTTGTGAACCATTCCTCATAAAAACAGGCTTAAAACAAGGTGACTGTCTGCCACCATTACTGTGCAACTCTGAACTGGAATACATAATGAGAAAATGGCACAAGCGTAACCCAAAGAACATAAGAACTGGAAATGCAAAAACTAATGTAAGTTTGAACTTCTTGGGATCTGTGATGATCTTGCTCTATTAGCAAACAATATTCAAACTACAGAGATTATGCTAATAGACCCACCACTTACAAACAAAATTACAATAGGAGAGCAAGAAATCAAAATTGCTGATAAATTTAAATATTTAAGTGATATCTTATCACATAACCTAAATGAGAAATCATGGTGGCAAAGTAGAAGCGAATTGAACAAAGAAAATTACATTACCAAAAACACATACAACAAAAAAGTCTATCCATAGATGCAAAATTAAAACATTATAAAAGAATTACACAACCATAAATAACGTTTGCAACTGGAATCATCTTCAAAACAACTAATACAGCAGAAACTGACAAAATACGAAAGACAGAAATATGAATATTAGGACATGTATGAATAAACAATATCAAGTAAACGTGCATTGGACAATAGCTTAGAATGAAACAGTGTACAAGAAAATAGAACCAGTAATGAGCACGATCAGGAAGAAAGGTATCTCATTCTCTGGACATCTGTGGAGAAAACTAGAAAACAGAATTAGTAAGGGAACAGTAGAAAAATTGTGGAATGATAAGAAGAATGTTAAATGGATCAAATAAGTTGAGTAATATCTAAGAAAACTCCAAATTACAGTAGCTGACGTAAAAAAAAAAACGCGCACCGGACTACTAACCAAAATCAGCAAAAAGGCTACAGTAATAGTGATATCATACGAAGAAAGAAAGAAAATATCTGAAAGAATGAAGACAGAAAATCAAAACACTCTTCATACGATAACAAATTATAATAATCCCTGTATAACCATTGTACTATAGAATAGTCTTATTGAATTATTGTTGAGCTGAATCATATTATTTATTAACAACTTGTATAAACCTCTGTGTAACTGAGTACAGTGGTCCAATAATGGCCATAAAATAAAAAAAATTAAAATTAAATTAATTTTAGGGGGCATAAAGAAACTTATGTACGAGGGTTATTCGGAAAGTAAGGAACGATCGGTCGCGAAATGGAAACCACAGTGAAAATCCGATGAAGTTTTGCACAGGTGTGTTGGTCAATGTCTCTAGTATGCTCATCGATCACATTACATCGTTCGTTTTAGTTCTGAGCACACAGGGAGCGCATAAAAATACCTAGAACAATAGTGCCTCCCTCAAAATACGAGGGCCTGGTGAGAAATTTCGCCTGAAGCTATGCAACTAACATTACACAACTGTCATGCGTTTTCCTCTTCAAGACAATTCTCAGCTGCATTCTGCAGGAGCAATGAAGATTGCAATTGGAAACATCTGATTACCAACAATACAGCCCGTAATTGTTCCCCTCTGAGTTTTACATGAACCGCTGGCTAAGAAGACAACATTCTGGCACAGACAACGAGCTGTAGGCCAGCGTATAGAATTGGTGGAAAGCACTGGCGACTGCCTTCAATAACGAGGGCATTGGACAGTTGGTACAACGTTACGACAAGCGTCTAAATCGGATCGGCGACTATGGAGGTAGGTAGCTGGAAGTTGTAACTAACTGTTGCAAATAAAACAGTTTTGATTTTCACTGTGGTTTCCATTTCGGGACCTATCGTTCCTCACTTTCCGAATAGCCCTCGTAACTTGTGCTTTGCAAAGCCAACTAGGCTGCGACCTTATCATTCAGCATGTGTTGGGTACTTGCGACACAGTAAGCATTAAGAGACTAAGGGTAAAAGGGGAACAAGCCCCTGGCCTGAGAGTGAGCAGCTCTAGAGGATAGGGCATGTGGAAACCTTTTCCCAACCTGGCTCTTGTGTTGTTGGGTACTAGCAATGAGTTCTCCAAGTGCGACGGACTCTCGGATCACATCGAAACGGAACGCAAAATTTCTGTCATATTGACATCCTAATAAGATAATGCACTGTCTGATTAAAAATATCTAGACACCTATTAGTAGACATTAATACGGGATGCGTCCAGCCTTCGCTTCTTTGAAGGCTTGACTTCTACTGGCGACATTTTCTATAAGGTGTTTGAATGTCTGTTAAGGAATGGTAGGCCGTTCTCCCTAAAGATCCGAAACCACAGTAGGTAGTGATATTGGTCGCTGGGATATGGAGGAAAGCGGACGTTTTCCACTGGATTCAGATCGGGATCCTGGGTAGGCCAATACATTTCAGGAATGTTATCGCCCACAAACCATTGCCTCACAGATGCCGCTTTTGGACATTGCGCATTGTCATGCGTATGCAAATATTCATCGTCTCCGAAGCATTCCTCCGCTGTACACAGTGCACAGTGATGTGTTCGAGTCCTCACACATTCAGCGTTTTCTTAATCATAACTTGTGTACCACACAAAAACCACCAAAAACACCCATTCCGTAACGCCTGCCCTTCCGTACTTGGCACTTCACCAGATACGCTTTGTGATCAAAAGTATCCGGACATCCGGCTGAAAAGGCCTTACACGTTCATGGCGCTCTCCATCGGTAATGCTGGAATTCAATATGGTGTGGGCCCACCCTTAACCTTGATGACAGCTTCCACTCTCGCAAGCATACGTCCAATCTGGTGCTGGGGAATAGCAGCCCATTCTTCACGGAGTGCTGCACTAAGGAGAGGTATCGATGTCAGTCGGTGAGGCCTGGCACGAAGTCAGCGTTCCAAAACATCCCAAAGATGTTCAATAAGCCTCAGGTCAGGACGCTGTACCGGCCAGTCCATTATAGGGATGTTATTGTCGTGTAACCACTCCACCGCAGGCCATGCATTATGAACAGGTGCTCGATCGTGTTGAAAGATGCCATCCCCGGATGGCTCTGCAACGGTGGGAAGCAAGAAGGTGCTTAAAACATCAATGTAGGCCTGTGCTGTGATAGTTCCACGCAAAACAACAAGGAGCGCAAGCTCCCTCCACGAAAAATTCGAGCACACCATAATACCACCGCCTCCGAATTTTACTGTTGGCACTACACACGCTGGCAGATGACATTCACCGGGCATCCGCCATACCCACACCCTGCCATCGGATCGCCATATTGTATACCGTGATTCGTCACTCCACACAAAGTTTTTCCATTGTTGAATCGTCCAATGTTTACGCTCCTTACACCAAGCGAGCCGTCTTGGCACTTACCGGCGTGATGTGTTCCTTATGAGCAAGCGCTCTACCATAAAATCCAAGTTTTCTCACCTGCCGCCTAGCTATCATAGTACTTGCAGAGGATCCTGATGTAGATTGGAATTCCTGTGTGATGATCTGGATAGATGTCTGCCTATTACACATTACGACCCTCTTCAACTGTCAGTGTCTCTGTCAGTCAACAGAAGATGTCGGCCTGTACGCTTTTGTGAAGTAGGTGTTCCTTCACGTTTATACTTCACTATCACATCGGAAACAGTAGACCTAGGGATGTTTATGAGTGTGGAAATCTCGCTTACAGACGCATGGCGCAAGCGACGCCCAATCACCTGAAGTCCGTGAGTTCCGTGGAGTGCTCCATTCTCCTCTCTCAAGATGTCTAATAAGTACTGATGTCACTGATATGGAGTGCCTGGCAGTAGGTGGCAGCAAAATGCACATAATATGAAAAAGTTTTTTTTTTTTTTTTGGGAGGGGGGGGGGTGCGGTTACTTTTGATCACGTTGTGTAGAATGTAACGTTCTAGGCATTCGCCAAAACCAAACCCTCCCATCTGATTGCCACACGGCGTGACTCTTCACTCCAAACCATTCGTTGTCAATCATCCATTATTCATGGACGTCGCTGTTTACATCGCGTCATGCGTCACGTAGCACTGAGTACAGTAACGTGTGTCTTAGGAGGAGCTGCCCGACCATTGTACGCTCTTCCTCTAAACTCGCTACGAACAGTCATTGTGGTCGTTGGAGTGCTGGTATCTGGACGTCGTGAATGAATCATTCCGCCGATTTCATGCGACTCTTTAAAACCAGCTTACGCAATGCTCGGCAGTCTGTCAGCACATGAGCTCCGCCTGGTCTTGGTTGATCTGTAGTTATTCCTTCGCGTTACCACTTAACAATCACACCAAAAACCGTCGACTGGGGCAGGCCGAGAAGGACTGAAATGGCTGTGATGGATTTGTTACTCAGGTGACATCCATTGACAAGTCCACATTCGAAGTCAGTGAGCTCTCTTGACCGACCCATTCTACTTCTACTGCGTCCTTATTGACAACAAATTACTCCCTACCTCCTTTCATAGTGGTGGACCAGTCTCTCGTGACATCTATAGTAGTGGAAACCAGTGTACAGGTAGGGTTCCCGAAAAGTAATATCACTACGTCTGACGCACACAAGTATCGAATTTACTATGAAACTAGTAGATGCATATAAGACAGAAACAATCATTACGCAGTTACTTGTTTCTTTCATAAGTAACAAAAAAGGCTCTTGCATTTTCTGGAGGGAAATTGCTATTTAGGCACTCACTGCCCTGTTGTGTTATTGCATTGTTAGTACTCTGTCCAACACCTGTTTTTCCATATTACCTCAGAAATTCTCTTCGGCATTGATCTTCTTAGTGTTAGAAGTTTTTCCAGTGAAATTATCGGCCAATCCCCTCGCGTCACTCTTTTCACCTCACATAGACCTCAAATAGCCTTCCATTGCGTTAAACACACCTTGCAACTATTCAGCAAAGGTTTTCCACGGGGCTCAAATCCGCGATACGTGAAGGCCAGAGCTAGACCTCAATACCTTTCTCTTCAAACCGTTTTTCGTTTGCAGCAGAAACATACACAGATGCATTATCTTGTTGAAACAACAGACTTTCCTCCCGTAGGTCCTCATACACTATAATCAGTTCTGTCTCTAGCATCTCAGTACACATGTTAGGGTTGTTTGTAGCATTCAGCCAACCAATACGTGACTTACGTATAGCGCAGAAGGCTGCCCAAATCATAACACTTCCACCATCAAACTTCCTGCTCATTCTTACTTGCTTCTCTCTTCTCAGATCATGCCGCTAGTTTTGAAATTCATCCGGCATCACTTAATTAAACTTCTTCTCAAGACTCAAGATCACTTGACCCCATTCTAAAGTCCATGACATATGTTTTTCAGCAAACTCCACTCTAACCTATTTATGTTTCGGTGTTAGAACGGGTTTCTGCATTGGTTTCGTGAATGCAAGATGTTTGTGATGTGACAATACTTGTCGTACACGTCTGACAGCTACTGGCAACTGTAAATCAGTAACAAGGTAAGAAGAGTAACGGTTTGTGACCCTTGCTTTCAGTAAAAGCAACCCTTTCTATACCTCAGATAATTGCTTACTTTACCCATATTTTCCATTCTGACGACATCATGCGTTCGGTTTAACGAAATTATCAATCACTGTACTTGAACAGTTCAGTTTCTTGGCAGTCTGACAGTTAGAGGGTTCCATTTCCTTTTACGTACCGATTTTTGCTTTTTCTTCACAGCTTAGCACTTGGGGATTACTATTACAAATAATTTAAGTTGCAACGATGACAGATAATGCTGTGCGTAAAGCAAACGAAAGAGTACTATTTATTGGCAGAACACTGAGAAAATGCAACAGGTCTACTAAAACGACTGCGTACATTGCGCTTGTACGTGCTCTTCTGGAATATTGCTGTGCGGTATGGGATCCTCATCATACAGGATCGACGGAGGACATCAAAAAAGTTCAAACAAGGGCAGGTAGTTTCGTACTATAGCGTAATAGGAGAGATACCCCCACGGATATGATACGTGAATTTGAGTGGCTATCATTAAAGCAAAGCCGTTTTCTTTTGCGACAGCATACTCGATGAAATTTCAATCCCCAACTTTCTACTCAGAGTGTGAAAATATTTTGTTGCGACCCGTCTACATAGGGACGAACGATTATCATAATAAAATAAGAGAAATCAGAGACCGCACGGTAAGATTTAAGGGTTCCTTTTTGCCGCACGTTGCTCGACATTGGTGGTTTGATGAATCCTCTACCAGGCATTTAATTGTGAATTGCAGACTGATATATATATATAGATGTCGATGATAACAGTTTTCCGCGTGGCAGTGTAATAATCGTGGTATATGTACACAACACCCACTGTCACTGATGGAGTCTGTTTTCAGTCTACAGTAAAGGCACGTGCGCACACACAAATACCGTATAGAACAGACTGCCTTTTATACGGATTTTCAACCTTTACCAAGGAGTTCCACCCTTTACGAACTGAATAGCCCGCGTATTGTTATATACTGTACCCCTGACATCAAATGCAATATATCATTTGACTGCATTTGTCGGTATACTGCATTTCATACTATTGCAACCGACACAGTTAATTTTCCTTCAAATATCCATGGCTTTATACTGATTTCCACTATTGTAGCAGTCAATTCCGCGTTACATAGAGTTAATTGGATACGTCTGATTAGATGCTTTACCTCCTGAATATTCAACCTTTCTTGATGAAAAATGGTCTTTTTTTCGTGTATCTTTCTTTCTCTTTTTTGAGTCATTAGTCTTCTGGTTGATGCGATGCGGCCCACGAATTCCTCTCTTGTGCGAACCTCTTCATCTCAGAGTAGCGCTTGCAACCTACGTCCTCTACAGTTTCTGACGTCTACATCTCCCTCTAGTACCACGGAAGTTATTCCCTGATGTCTTAATAAATGTCGTATCATCCAGCCCTTTCTTCCTTTCTGATTCTGCGCAAAATCTTCTCATTCCTTACTTTATCAATCCACCAACTTTTAACGTTCTTCTGTCGCGCTACATCTCAGATGCTCCTATTCTCTTCTTTTACGGTCTTCTCGTACTCCATGTTTCGCTACCATACAACGCTCTGTTCCAAGTGTACATTCTCAGAAATTTCTTCTTCAAATAAAGGCATATTTTTGACAACAGTAAACTTTTCTTGAGCAGGAATGCCCATTTTGCCAGTCCTCTTTGCTCCGCCCGTCACTGGTTATTTTTCTGCCTACGCAGCAGAATTCCCTAACTTCCTCTACTTCTTGACAATCAATCCTGAAGTTAAGTTTCTCGCTGTTCTCATTTCTGTATTTCTGTTACTTCTGATTGCTTCCGCCTTTCTTCAATTTGCTATCAATTCAAGTTCTGTACTCATTAGACTATTCGTTCCATTCAGCAGATCCGGTAATTCTTTTTCACATCCACACAGAATAGCAATGTCATCAGCGTATCGTATCGTTGATACCCTTTCACCTTAAATTTTAATTCCACTCTAGAACCTTTCTTTTATTGCCATCATTGCTTCTTCGGTGTATAGATTGAACAGTAGGGGCAGAAGACTACAACCATGTCTTACACCCCTTTTTAATTCGAGCATTTCGTTCTTGGTATTCCACTCCTATTATTTCCTCTTGGATCTTGTACATGTTGTATATTACCAGTCTCTCGCTATAGTTTACACATTTTTCTCACAGTTTCCAAGCATCTTGCACCATGTAAATTGTCGAACGCTTTTCCGAGGCCGACAAAACCTATGAACGTGTTTTGGTTTTTCTCTAGCCTCGCTTTCATTATCAACCTGCTACGGTCGCAGGTTCGAATCCTGCCTCGGGCATGGATGTGTGTGATGTCCTTAGGTTAGTTAGGTTTACGTAGTTCTAAGTTCTAGGGGACTGATGACCACAGATGTTAAGTCCCATAGTGCTCAGAGCCATTTCAATGTCAGAACTGCCACTCTGGTGTCTTTACCTTTCCTGAAGCCAATCTGGTCGTCATCTTCTTCTTGCAGATTCGATAAAAGAGATGTATATTAGAACAAATAAGCCCCCGGTCACAAATATTAAGTCAAAATTGACCAGGTTTCGACGCTACTATGAGCGTCGTCTTCAGAATTAGACTAACTGTTCTAAAACATATTAGGTATATAATAAATTAATAAAATTAAAATTTGTACTGACTGGAAAAAGTTGCAGTATTTACAAGTCTTGTTGCAACCCTTGTTCACAGTACGAGCAGCCCTTAGCGGCTCGCCGTTTCACAACTATTCATGACGTCGCCTTTCCGGCCTAGATCTTTTTTAATATGTGACTTGTAAGTACTACATCTTTTTCCAGTCAGTAAAAATTTTTAGAAGCCGACCTCGGGGAAGATCAGTTTGGATTCCGTAGAAATATTGGAACACGTGAGGCAATACTGACCTTAAGACTTATCTTAGAAGAAAGATTAAGGAAAGGCAAACCTACGTTCCTAGAATTCGTAGACTTAGAGAAAGATTTTGACAATGTTGAATGGAATACCCTCTTTCAAATTCTAAAGGTGGCAGGGGTAAAATACAGGGAGCGAAAGGCTATTTACAATTTGTACAGAAACCAGATGGCGGTTATAGAAGCGAGGGACATGAAAGGGAAGCAGTGGTTGGGAAGGGAGTGAGACAGGGTTGTAGCCTCTCTCCGATGTTATTCAATCTGTATATTGAGCAAGCAGTAATGGAAACAAAAGAAAAATTCGGAGTAGCTATTAAAATCCATGGAGAAGATGTAAAAACTTTGAGGTTCGCCGATGACATTGTAATTCTATCAGAGACAGCAAAGGGCCTGGAAGAGCAGTTGAACGGAATGGATAGTGTCTCGAAAGGAGGATATAAGATGAACATCAAGAAAAGCAAAACGAGGACAATGGAATGTAGTCGAATTAAGTCGGGTGATGCTGAGGTTCAAAAATGGCTCTGAGCACTATGGGACTTAACATCTGAGGTCATCAGTCCCCTAGACTTAGAGCTACTTAAAACTAAGGACATCACACACAGCCATGCCCGAGGCAGGATTCGAACCTGCGCGGCTCCGGACTGAAGGTGATGCTGAGGGAATTAGATTAGGAAATGAGACACTTAATGTAATAAAGGAGTTTTGCTATTTGGGGAGCAAAATAACTGATGATGGTCGAAGTAGAGAAGATATAAAATGTAGACTGGCAATGGCAAGGAAAGCGTTTCTGAAGAAGAGAAATTTGTTAACATCGAGTATAGATTTAAGTGTCAGGAAGTCGTTTCGGAAGGTATTTGTATGGAGTGTAGCCACGTATGGAAGTGAAACGTGGACGATAAATAGTTTGGACAAGAAGAGAATAGAAGCTTTCGAAAAGTGGTGCTACAGAAGAATGCTGAAGATTAGCTGGGTAGATCACATAACTAATGAGGAGGTATTGAATAGAACTGCGGAGGAGTTTGTGGCACAACTTGACAAAAAGAAGGGACCGGTTAGTAGGACATGTTCTGAGGCATCAAGGGATCACAAATTTAGCATTGCAGGGCAGCGTGGAGGGTAAAAATCGTAGAGGGAGGCCAAGGGATGAATACACTAAGCAGATAAAGAAGGATGTAGGTTGCAGTAGGTACTGGGAGATGAAGAAGCTTGCGCAGGATAGGGTAGCATGGAGAGCTGCATCAAACCAGTCTCAGGACTGGCGACCACAACAACAACAACATATACCTAATATGGTTTAGATCAGTTAGTCTAATTCTGAAGACGACGCTCATAGTAGCGTCGAAACCTGGCCAATTTCGACTTAATATTTCTGACCGAGGGCTTATTTGTTCTAATACAATTCTGACACGGTCACTGAACCTTAGCAGCTATGTTCAAAGTTTTATAAAAGAGAAGGTTTGAATCAGAAGTGGAGTAATGTCAGTACGGTGGGGGGCCTACAGCCCGTACGCAGGTCGCGCGTCGCCCCAGAAGGCAGGCCCGCAGCTGCCGTCGCGAGACGGTGAGTTGGTGCTACCTGTGGCGCCGCGTCGCGTGCGCCCCGCCCATCACTCTCCAGGCCACGCGGCCCGCCCTATCGGGCGCCCGCAGCGGGCCGGCGGCGATTGCGCGCCTTTCAATCTGCCGGCCCGGCAACTGCCCCACCTGCTGCCGATCGACTGGGACGGGTCCGAACCCGGAGCGATCCGGCGACGCGAAATGCGCAGCAGTCGACGCTACGTGTTACTTATATCAGCTTCGGCTTCGTATTATTATCGCGGTACAGGTCGCACTAACGTCGTACCACAGCGGCAGCGGTTGTCAACGTCACGCGATGTAAATTACGGCTCTGGTGTAGTTTCACAAAGTTATCTCAGCGAGCGATAACATCGGAGCTTATACCGTTGCAGAGAGCAAAGTTTCCGCTCGTACTTTATATTTTATGTAATATGTACTACACAAAACCTGACGTTGAAAACTGAACAAAGAAGAACATATGAAAGGAGAGCAAAGTGCGTCCCATTCTCGTCAGTTGTAGGGAACAAAACAAAAATCTCATGCTGCAGTCCTGGGCGAGTTCCTAATGTAGATAGTTTCTCCGAAACTTTCTTCGATCTGTCCCGGAGAGAGCAACTGTGAATTTTTACATGTAATCAGTATACAGGGTGTTTGCTTCAACAACTAAGTAACTCGGAAACAACGCGTCGTACGAAAAAAAAATGTTCTAGGTGGAACGCTAATAGCAAGGATTCATTGGAAGAATCCTAAGGAAATCCAATCCGAAAACAAAGGAAGTAGGTTACAGTACACTTGTTCGCCCACTGCTTGAATACTGCTCAGCAGTGTGGGATCCTTACCAGATAGGGTTGATAGAAGAGGTAGAGAAGATCCAACGCAGAGCAGCGCACTTCGTTACAGGATCATTTAGTAACCGCGAAAGCGTTATGGAGATGATAGATAAACTCCAGTGGAAGACTGTGCAGGAGAGACGCTCAGTAGCTCGGTACGGGCTTTTGTTGAAGTTTCGAGAACATACCTTCACCGAGGAGTCAAGTAGTATATTGCTCCCTCCTACGTATATCTCGCGAAGAGACCATGAGGATAAAATCAGAGAGATTAGAGCCGACACAGAGGCATACCAACAATCCTTCTTTCCACGAACAATACGAGACTGGAATAGAAGGGAGAACCGATAGAGGTACTCAAGGTACCCTCCGCCACACACCGTCAGGTGGCTTGCGCAGTATGGATGTAGATGTAGATTGAGCTACAACTGGCCACCTCCTACCCACCTGTCCTGCGCGGAGTGTAACAAATGCTTCAAATGGCTCTGAGCACTGTGGGACTTAACACCTGAGGTCATCAGTCCCCTAGAACTTAGAACTAACCTAAGGACATCACACACATTCATGCCCGAGGCAGAATTCGAACCTGCGACCGTAGCAGCAGCGCGGTTCCAGACTGAAGCGCCTAGAACCGCTCGGCCACAGCGGACGGCGGAGTGGAACAGCATAGTATTTTCAAATGAGAACCCCCTATTATTATTGTGTAATTGGATTCTGTGCCAAGAAATACGTACGGCTTACTCAAACCGCTGTTTTCTATTCGTTGCAAATTGCACTATAATTGATCAGTATCAAGTGTGCCTGTGCAGTTAAGAACCGACGCATTCCATCCTACATTTCATTTACGATGTAAATGTAAACCTTTGTGTTCCAGCGTCTGATATTTGTGTTCGAAATTTACTTCAGTGTTGCAAATTTGATTGTGCAGAACAGTATTGTTACCCGTTTCAGTGTCCGTTAGAAGCTATGTTTAGCGTGGTCCAGGAACAACGATGCGGGTGTAATATTTTCTGTTCAAATCGGGATGCTTGATTTCGGGGAGTCCCCTTGCCTCTCATCACTGGTGTCGCTGTCATCAGTGAATCCCCTTTCCTCTCACCACAACTATAATTGACAATAAATCCTCAAACACAATCGTTTACATTTACGTTACAATCGGGCTGCTGTCATTGTGCCTTCTCGGCCAATGTCTTCAGTGAAGTCCGACCACATGTTGACGTTGATTGCATTACCAGCGGAGGTCATACTGAGTACCTGCGAAGTGACTTAAAAGCTTGCAGAGACGCTTCATTCAATGGTATGTAACTATTTTTCGGTATGTCTCATGTTTTCACACAGTCGCCTTCTGAAACTGTGGATGTACTCGTGTGTGTGTGTGTGTGTGTGTGTGTGTGTGTGTGTGTGTGTGTGTGTATGTGTGTGTGCACATGCGAGTGCACGCGTGCACGCGCTTTTGAATGCTCAGTAATGGAGGTTCATTCTGAACCTTGTTAGGAAAGCTGGTATACCAAATTCATTCACAAACGTCTTAGAAACTGGTTAAGTGAACACAGGATTTTAGACGTACTTTAAGTATTTTAGAACATTCGCAGAAAAAAGAAACATTACTCATGGTGGATGTAAGAGCTGTGTATTTTGGCAAAAACACGTGTGTGACTGGTTATGATCTGCCTTCTTACCACAGTTGCGCTAGGACGCTCCGTGAGTGTTTTAGGAATTTAGTATTGAACCTATGGCCAGCAAGGTAGGAAGACGCCATATCACACATGCAGAATTCAGAAGAGTGCAGAAGTATGGACAGTGATGTAATCAGACAATGATGTCAATCTCAGTTCCATTACATTCCCTGTAAAGCAAACGTTATCGCTAACAGAAATTAGTGTATGTGTTCAGGCAAAACTATAAGGTGTATTTTTCTCCAATAAGTATGACTTCATGACATAGTAATGTTAGCAAAATTATGTACAGGATGGTAAAATATTGATAATGGTGTTCAAATGGTGAAACGAAATTCCTAACTATTGTAAGTTTCTTATATAGTAAGATGGTTGACGACCATGCCCGGGGGTCGATAAAAATACACATTAAATGCAGTTTGGGCCAGAGATATTAATTACGCTAAAATGCACAATGAAAATAGCCAAAATTGAATCGTGGATAGTAAAGAGCAATCAAAAAGAAGTACACAATTAAAACAAATCATAACTCTACAGTGGCTGATCAATCCTTTTCGTCAGATCGGACATCTCGCGTTTCCGCTTCAATTAGGCCCGAAAAAAAGCGAATTTGTTTAACTACAGGTCATGGATCAATGTACAAAATAAAACTGGCAAAAGGGTAGGTTTCCCGTTGTAATTCCAACTGTCAACCCATCCTCCTAATACATTATCATTTCGTAGTACTGACTGAATGTGTGCTAAAAATGAAAATTGCTGTGATGGAAAAACATGTAACAGAATACAGAGTTCCAAAACAACTAACAAGTTGAAGCTTTGATCTCTTTAGTTTACAAGGCAACTGAAATTCGGCATCAGCTACTTCCTCCTCACGTTTGATGTTGTCGGTTAGGGTTCTAATGCCTCTCGACATCCTCCTGGCTGAGACGTAGCACGGGATAATTCTCGCATGCATGGGCGCAGCATGTCGAACACCTGTCCTTGTTTTTTTTTCCCCTCTAAGTTGCAGGTCCCTGTGCTACACCCTTTCGTATATTTGCAGAAATGGTCTTCAGTAAGAAGTTTGGAGCTGCTTCTTCATTGTTGTGGGACTCAGTCTTTCTCTTGTTAGGGTCCAGCCCCAAACCAATGAAACATTTTAGTTTGTCAGGAATGCCTGTACCTGTAGGTACGTAGCAGAAGAGCGGTACTGTGGTAAGCGCCATTCTCACAAGGTGCAATTTGGGTGTTGCTGCAGAGTCAGTAACAAAGATCCCTCAGCGTATCTCTCTTCATCGTATAATGTGCATCGTGCTTGTGTGTAAAATTTAATGTCTTGTTGCGCCTTGCTGTCTCAAAATACCGATAGATTTTTCCAAAATTTCCTTCTTCCCTTATCCAGTGGGAATTGAAATAATGTTAGAAGCCGACCATTCTTTATAAAATATCGAAAACATCTAAATATTGGTAACTAGGTCTTCGGTTCGAATTTTCGTACCAGCGAACCTTATACTGCACAGAGGAGAGTTTACATTTTCTAACTGAATACCAAGTTGGCTCTAGTCACATAAACATGCTCCAACGCAAAGAAACTGCGCAACACAAATGTAACTACTACACTTCAGATCGATCGATTAGGGGATGACGTTCATTAGATATTTAATGCTATTTTATCGAAAAGTGACATTTTCAGTCGGTGGCTGTGTGAAAAATACAGGTTGATTCTAGCAGAGAAGATAACAGCAACCAACCACTTTTTGTAATGCTCTTTATTCACGTCAATAGCGCCGTTACCGATTGCGAACCGGCAGGTTCATCATCAGAGGGTTGTTCACGTTAAGATACTTTTTGTTGCAGTTTACATTAGTTTTGACGTTTTACACCCCAATGTGATGAAAATTCCTTGGAGTGGTGGTGCCGTCAATAATTCTGTACCATTATGTTACAATGCTGACCGCTTGCGTTCATGCAATAGAGAAGACCACATGAAGAACTTTTCTGGTACATACACACACACACACACACACACACACACACACACACATATATATATATATATATATATATATATATATATATATATATATATACCAGAAAAGAAATATATATTTCTGTACATCCTTCCATTTAACAAAACTTTGGGTGTGTAAGAATGATACGTTGTATTATTTGTGTATCTATATATACATCAAAAGAGTGGTTCATACAGTCTTGGCTGCTCCAATAAAGCAAGCAGTCAGCATTGCAACGTAATGGTGCAGAAATTTCGACGGCGCTGGTGAGAGAATTCGTCTGATGTTATGTAGCCCACATAAATCTGTCACATGGTTCCTCCTTCATGACAGTTTTCGGCCGCACTCTGCAGGGGCAATGAAGATGCTCCTGCAGTGTTTCCAACGAGAAATGTATGATCACGCACAATACAACAGTACTGGGACAACAAGGACGTCACCCCACTCTCCATTGTTGCCAAATGTATTCAAGAAGGTGGATCCAATATTGAGGCGATAGATACGGCAATGTCACAATGTTGTCATGGTGGGAAGTTCAAATTTTGGCGGGAAGATAGGTCAACTGGGCTACCTCCACTAACCTAACCACCTCCCCTGCCCCCTCCCCTCCCCTCACCAAGAAAATGGCCAGAAGTTTAAATTCCAGCAAGACATTGCAACACACCATAGTTACCTCCACTAACCTAACAAACTGGTGGGAAAATAGGTCACTTCGCTCGGCTACCTCCACTAACCTAAGTCATCTGATCACCACCTCCTCTTAGAAATTGGTGGGAAAAGGACTCAGCCTGTACTGCATAGGACGAACATTTTATTTGGTAGGCAGTCTATATATAAACAATTTGAGGCAGTAGCTCCACCCAGCGTGTTGACCATGAGGTCTGGAGTTCAACTGACCTAGTACACAGTACTGCCACCAGAGGGTGCTTTCATCCCAGGCGGTCTGGGGGAAAAATGGCGGGAAAAGGACTCAGTCTATGCTGGGCTGTTGGAGAGAGCAAGGAGTGTACTTTATTTATTTTGGAACAATTTATTTAGGGTCGGATATCACGTACTTCATGTATTAGATGGTTCAAATGGCTCTGAGCACTATGGGACTCAACTGCTGAGGTCATTAGTCCCCTAGAACTTAGAACTAGTTAAACCTAACTAACCTAAGGACATCACAAACAACCATGCCCGAGGCAGGATTCGAACCAGCAACCGTAGCGGTCTTGCGGTTCCAGACTGCAGCGCCTTTAACCGCACGGCCACTTCGGCCGGCTGTATTAGACTGATACAAAACACTCGCTCTGCCGTGCTTGGGATCACAATACACATTTCACAGACCTGCAAATCTGCCGTGCTTGGGATCACAGTACACATTTCACAGACCTGCAAACTACTTGTGAACTGTCAAAATAATGCAGTACACTGACCTGCAGACAGGAAAACAACTCGTAAATTACGGAAATAATGCAGTACACAGCATACAGACCTGCAAACTACTTGTAAATCACCGGAATAATGCATTACACTCATGTGCAGACACGAAAACAACTCGTAAATTCTCAAAAAATAATGCATGTAAAAGGCTCTGCAAGCATGCTCACAACGCTTAAACAGACAAAAATAATACACTGCACAAACACTCATTGCTTGTAAAAAACGCTTTAGAACTATCGTCTACCACAACTATAAGAAGCTCCAATGCGCACACACACTTGCAGGATCAGCCAGACGCAATCCAGCGCTGGAGCATATGCCATCGCTCTCATGCCGCTGCTGCCTGCAGCAAACAGGTGAAAGTCACGTCTACAGTTAGAGTTCTTCTAGTGTTATACTGACGTCACATGTCTAAGACTCCGGGCTGCACGCACATGTTCACTGTTGCTGGTGCGATACCTCTCCACCTGTGGGTACTGACGTCACAGGTCGCGCTATAGAAATCTATTCCAATAGTTCCCAAACTGCACAGGGTGCATTGTTCCTAGTGATCCTAACGGGACATGCGAGATGTGTCTAGATGCACACATGTTTACTGTAGCTGAAGCATCGCTATGAAATGTTCGGGTAGCGACTCACCATCTAAAAGGTTTTCAATGTTATGCTGACGTCACATGGCTATGTAAATAACAGGCAAGTTACCCTCTGGGCCGCGCACGCGTTTTACCATTGCTGGAGTGGAACCTCTCTACCTGTGGATACTAACGTCACAGGACGCGCTATAGAAATCTGTTCCAATGCTTCCCAGAATAACATCGACTATTTTCTCCCTCACGATCCTAATGGGACAGCCCATCCATTACTTACCAGTTCCTTCTTGTAACTGGTAAAGTGACACATAAATATTTAACTGTAATTATTTGTTGTATCATTCCTGACGTCTCAGCTTGTCTGAATGGAAATTCTTGTCCTAACAGGACCTGTTAATGAAAATAGCCCAGAATAATATCAACTGCTTTCTCCCTCGCGATCCTAACGGGACAGACCATCCATTACATATCAGCCCCTTCTAGCAATTGGTAAACTTTCACAGAAATAGTTAATCCTAGTTTTTGTTGTAGCTTTCCTGATGTCTCAGCTTGTCTTAATGGAAATTCCTGTTCGAACAGGACCTGTTAACGAAAATAGCCGAGAATAACACCGATTGCGTTCCTCCTGATGGTGCTAACGAGGAATCACGTGTTACCCTTCCTGGAAATCGTAATATCCTGCCTTCAACATACTTCTCAGAAACGGTAAACTTCTCACCACTAAAAGACTTTATCATGTATGTGCACGCTTGCGAAAATACCGTTAATCATAAAAGCTTTCTTGTTACTTGGCGAGAGAGAGACAATGGTCGCATCAAGCCCTTCCAGAAATAATGAAGCTCCGTAAAAGCTTCTCATTGGCTGAACATTCAGATGAAGCTGTCTCATTGGTCGCCTCGGTCTATATATAAACACACAACCAACCTCCATTGTCCTCAGTCCGCTGCTACCGCCTTGTTGTGCGTTCCATTGCCTCTGTGTGTGTACTTTTTCTTTTCTCTCCGCAAGATGAAGAGACGTAGCTGCAGCAACGCTTCAGAGTGTACTAGCAAGAGGTGTAGAGTTCTGGAGACAGGATTACGAAGTGAGTAAATAACTTCTATTTTGAGTGTAAATTTTCGTGTGTGTATATTAATTCGCCTTATTAATTCCGTCTTCTTGTTATAGTACGACTCCAGGATTTTGTGTTGGAGTGCGAGGAGAGACAGGAGGGGGCTGGATGATGGCAGACTCTTGAAGTCCAGCCTCCTGTGTTGGGTTCACAGCCAGAATTGCCATGGGAGTATAATTTTCATTGTAATTTGTTCTTGTACAGTAGCGATTCAAAATATTTCTTACTTCATACTTGTTTTTTTTTCTTCTAACTCACTTTATGCAAATGCAAACTGAGCTGGAGGCAGAGCTCGGGGCTGAAAACAACTATCTACCACAGCAGCAGCAATGCTACATGGAACAGCCTCCAGCTGAGGATAACCAACAGCAATTCCCACATAAGTATAGCAAGAAATATCCAAGTGTGATGCTTCTGTATAACTCGACATTCAAAATAACTAAAATTATGTCTCGCCCTGTTACAGGAACAGCTCTAGAGGAGCTCGATTTCCTGGACAGGCAGCTGGAGGCTTTTCATCAGCAGATGCAGGAACAGCCTCCAGCAAATAATGAGATGCCTGAGCAGCATACTTGTAAGATTTAAAAAGAAAATGTTACGTTTGTACGTGCCTCTGGTAGAAGTGGTAGTTGTAGTGGTTTAGGAAGTTTTTTCTGTTTCAAATCGGTTTATATATCTTGTTTGCTGTTGCTCTTGAAGGTGGTGCAGACCAATTGCCACATTCTGACGAGGACAAAGACGATCTGATCTGGCTCTATTAGATGATGATGATGAGATGATGATGATGGCTTTTGAGGGTACAGTAGAGTCGCCGATCAAACGTTAATGCCCTAGAGAAAGAGCGAAAAAGGTAATTACTCACTCCGCTTCTAACCTTGTGATCGTCAGAATTCTTTCTTTCATCTCGCCAGCAGTGGTAAGCAATGTTCTTAACTATTATTTATTTTATCTCTTTTCTTACAACAGTCACGTCTATACAACCTTAAAATGGTGTGGCGCGCATGGCGCGCATACCGGTGAGGGCTAAATCTTTTTCTGCATCAAAGCGGTCAACAGTAAGTCCTGCATTGCCAATAAGGGGGCCGCTACTCGCTGCGCAGGAAGCCGCCGAAGCCGCCGCCTGGCACCGCCGCTCTGGCGTCCGAGGGCCGAGCAGTGAACCACCATCCCTCAAGTTACCGGTCTACAACAGCATTAGGAGCCACCGCCGCAGCCTGCCTGTTCCCATCGTGCTGACCCGGTAACACAGCAACATCCTCCTCCATCATCATTATCGTCATTGTATGAGCCTTGTCAGAATCGGCGTATACGCAAGATATGTGTGCCTCACCGCTACCGGCATGCCTCTCCCAAACACCATCGTCAATGTGGTGGACTCAGAATAGTATTAACACTAATATCCTATGGCTAGTGGCATTCTCTCTCCGGTCATTTTAGTGGAGGACATCACGTCAGTGATACCATACCACAGTTAGGATTCTCGATGCCTAGCGGACGGTTTTGAGGAACGAATCTCGTTCCCCAGGATCGAGAACCCAGCAGGGGGGACCACAACCCTGTTGGTTTTCTAAGGACGTGCCTTCCTGTCGCAGAAACGGAGCTCCTCAAGGTAGTCAATGATCTGCGGTATGCCGCCATTGGGGGGGGGGGGGGGGGCGGAAATGGCGTGATAACGCGAAGCACCTCAATAGCCTAGTGGATTCATAAATCCACCTTCAGTGCTACACTGGACTGGTTTTCTGAGATGGAGGTCAGAGGGTCAGGTAAAGCACTCAGCCAAATACTACACCTGGACACCCATACACATGTCTATGATCCGGTAAGGATCAAGGTCCCTAAAGATATAGCTAAGAAGAGGGCATGTATTAATGTCGAATATAGAAATTATCAGGCTTGTTTTGCATGATCAATCCTGACTTGCGAAAGGAACTGCAATTACAGAGATCATCCTGAGCGTCCCAGTACATACCATGTAGGTGATAATATTCGTGGGTGTTATAACTTTGATGGTGTCGATTTCCTCGTCAAGATCAAAGACATATCTAAATTTGAGGTGCAGAATACCAGAATATTGGTTCATATTTACGGCCTGGAGAAGAAAAGCAAGTCAATGAGGAAGACAAGCATATGATCGCTGCCCCACTCCATTCCTCAAAATTTGCCAGTGAGCGTTAGTTTCACGTAAACATGCTGCTCTTCTCTGAAGGTGATAATTATCACTATGTTTGGATCAAAGATATGTCCCAGCTCATATTCTTTCAACTGAATAACGACACATCTAAAAAGCACATCTAGTGCCAGTGAGCGTTAGTTTCACGTAAACATGCTGCTCTTCTCTGAAGGTGATAATTATCACTATGTTTGGATCAAAGATATGTCCCAGCTCATATTCTTTCAACTGAATAACGACACATCTAAAAAGCGCATCTAGTAGACTGGGCTTCCAAGGCCCACAGAGGAAAACAAACTCGTAAAGTTCAAGAATGCTCACCACCAGGAGTGATGCCTGTTTGTAGCGTACGCCGACTTTGAATGCCTCTTCGCTCCTGTGACTCCCTGTGAATGTGACCATACAGCCTCACACACCACCTTTACAGAAAACCACATACCATTTGCAGCAGCATATCAAATTGTATTGTACTATGATTCCAGTCTTAACGGCTATAAATCTTATGTCGGGGATAATCCTGGCCGAGGCCACTGTGATCGTGCGGTTCTAGGCGCTTCAGTCTGGAACCGCACTGCTGCTACGGTCGCAGGTTCGAATCCTGCCTCGGGCATGGATGTGTATGATGTCCTTAGGTTGATTAGGTTTAAGTAGTTCTAAGTCTAGGGGACTTAGATGTTAAGTCCCATAGTGCTTAAGCCATTTGAACCATTTGGATAATCCTGCAGTTTGGCTGCTCACTCAGCTCGAAAAACTTTCACGAGAGGTTGATAAGCCTGCGAGGTGCCGGGGCTAGTAGTGTATTTATCACTAAATTCTACTAGAATCCACATGTGTAAATCATGCTCTAAGCCCCCCCTATTCTAACTCCGACTTTTGCTGTTGCACAAGGATAAAAAAAAATACGCGAACTGACTCTAATCAACCCTGCTAGTGGAGTAGAAGAGAGTTTGGCACCTGCAGTAATTTAATTTGATACATAAGTTAAATAAACAAAGGTTTCATTAGCATAGTGAGGAATGATAGGGTTGCTCTATTGATTAACAGAATGAAAGTTCTGTTCAAAATAACAATATGATTTATTAAGATTAAACACAGAATAGTAAAAGAAACACAGCAAATTTATAAAACATCAAATTGGCTAAAATTGGAGATTCATACAAACACTATAAAGGTGAAGTTGTCCCTAACTTAGATCGTGAGGTTTAAGACGAAGTGGTATGTGGAGCCAATTCCTTTCCACTCAAATCTCAAGAGAGACACACAGCTAACCCAATGGTAATTGCTGTTACTCGAAACTGAACAAAGTTAGAAAAGGATGAACAGGCGCGCTCTGCTGAGCTCTGATTATCACCTAGGAAAATCCCTATCTGCCGGTGCTGCGCACGTACATTACCAACAGTCTTCTTATCTCCCAGAACACGATCTGGCGTACCGCAGGCGAGGGCTGGCTGCTTCGACGTCCACGACCGAAAGGCGACTGCCGACTACTCCAGAGCACCTGTACAGGCCGAACACACCACCTTCCCGCCCCCACGACAGTGGTCGTGGTTACGTTCCAATCAGCCACACCAAAACCGGCGGAAATTCCACTCCATTGCCGGAGCACTACCATTCCACCAATGGAGATTCTTGGCGCCAATTTCTGTGCTGATTTTGCCCCGTCACGGAGCTATGCCCTTAGCAAGCCAATCACAGTTCCTATTTTGCAGAAAGCGCGGTAATTTTCCCGCCCCAGCTGCCTGGGTACATAAGTCATTCCCACGCCTCGCTGGTAGCCCGCCAGAAAGTGTTTTCGCTAAGCTTCTGCGAAGCAACGGAACCACCAGCCCAGCCGCCACTTCCGGCTTTCGCGGCCGCGTCTCCTGACAATGTCGGCGTCCGGAGAGTATTCACTCGGCCCCCACACCTGTCAGCCTACCCTTTCATAGTGAGAAGAGCCCGCCTGTCACTGGACCACCCGGGTGGCGAGAGACGCTACATGGGAAGTCCGCGTGTGAAGGAACAACGGAACCTCCACCGCATGCAACTAGAGAGGAGAATCGTAAGATAGAAATATGAGAGGGGGCTCATGCCACCTCTCATTGCCCCTACGCCATTTTAGATTGTAATTGGTGAGCGGTTGGCTCACTTAGGAGCAAGGTAGTGAGTCAATCGCCCAAGAACAATCTTACAAAGTGACTCCACATGCCGCACTCTATAAAGAAAATCACTGCAACTGAAAAATGCAGCTCATAGAGGGAGGATTATTTATGATGTAGCCAACTTCACCTTCTTAATATGGAACACTAACACTCACATCACACATCCATACCCAGGGAGCCCCTTCCAAACACCGATTCACGCAGACATTCACGCTCTAAACATGGCCCGGGCATCTGAGCCAAATATGGAGCAGTTTATTCTTTACAATCAGAGTTGGAGTGCTCCGCAATTAAATGCCCAAGATGTTACAACAATTTTAATCATTAAACTAACCTGACCTCACTCACACATGGTAATATTTAAGTTAACAATCTCTTTGTGAGTTTTCCGAATCTAGTTACAACCTCCGATTCATTCTGTCTCCCTGCAGCAAGAATAACCTTTACAAAATGTTCCCTGAACTGATGGTCCATTCACAATGACAGTGGTGGTATCTGCTTCAGTTTATGGGGACTTCAGGCACACTGTTAGCATACACACAACAATAAACACAAAATACAAAAAAAAACATGATGTGGAGAACAATACAGTAATCTGTAATAAGAATTACAGTGTAAAACACAAACGCATACAAGGTATAACATACATTACAGAAACAACATAAGAGAAAGAAATTTAAGAAAAACAAAAAAAACAAGGTTCATGGGGCATCAAATTGTGCGTGCACATTGCACAAAGTTCACGACTGTGCTGAGAATGAGGCACTAAATCACATTGTTAGAAATATCCGTGGCACTTCACAAATTCCACCGTACTGACATCACATAAGGCTAAACGTCGGGTGTAGTTGCTACGTTGTGGCAACAGCAATAGGGAGTTCTGGAGTGTCTGCAGTACGCTGTTGAGATTGTAGTCAGACCCACGCATATGATCACGGCAGTACGGTAGGAAGACACAGTGATAGGTTCTCCTCACGTCGATTAATTGTCTCTGAGATCTCCTTGTTGGGATACATCACTAGTCTAGGTCTCTTCTCTCGCTGGACAGAACTTTACGTTTCCCAATATTGCAGTTCGACGAGGGATGATGGCACGTGGAGTGACTCCACAAGTGTGTGAGGTCATCCATACAGGATCGAACTAGGAGCGACTATTGTTAAAAACTGCTCTCTAATAGAGAGGAGAAGTAAGACATGAGACCATACATTTGTTAGTGTGGCACGATGCTGCTTTGTGTATGCAGATCGGCCAATGCTAGTGAGTTGTAAAAACCCAAACAGGTGAGTATAGAGCGTCCCTTTCTGTCCTGAGGCACATGAGGCGCAGGTTCTGACACGATATGTGATCTTCTTCGTGTACTCACGACAACGTGGTCTGCCGCAGGGAATCCCTCCAATCGGCTGCCGCGTCCGGAGAGCTAGCAGGCTGTCGCGTGTCAGGGTCAACGGCCAGCCCCACTTTCGCTTGTGGCGGGGCAAGGGTCCCGTGTAATCCCTCAGGTAGGCAGCCGGGTGACTGTCAGCGTGTAGGACGGGACGCTCGCCCTCTAGCAGGTAGCCGAAGACCTCTTGTTTTTGCGCTGGCTGGCCTCTGCATTGCCACGTTCCTCGTCATCTGAACAATTCTTACAAAAGTCTTATGCCTAACTTTTTCCCATGACCTTCTATGTTATAATAAATTTACATAATGAAACATTGATGGTCTGTCATTTCAGACACTCTTATTTTACTTTTATAGTTATTAATCTATGGCAATCATTATAACATCTAATCTAGACATGGAAATAATTTATTTTGATATATGTGTAGAGACCGATCTCAGTATGTACATGGTGTGTGATAACTGATGCTTTGTAATGGATGAACAACTAAATGTGCGGGCCCGCACTAATATTACTATTAATTATATAGATCGACAGTAGACATGCTTCAAGAATTAACTACCATATCCCAACGATCTACATTCTACGTCTTTTAATTAAATTATGTTGTTATGCAGGTCTAAGTTTTACTGTGCTATAAAGAACATGCAACTACGCTACTTTCGCTCGCCCGTCGTCCCTCCATCTCGGGTCTGTGGTTTGGTGACCTGAAAAATAGCAACTCAACAGGCGCGCGCCACACTTGTGGTAGAAAACCCCCACAATATTAATCTAGTTATTGCTAAATCCTACAGTTAACTTATCCTAGTATCGTACTTTCCCTTTTATTTATTTATTTATTTATTTTATTTTATTTATTTATTTATTTATTTATTTTTTTTTTTTTATTTACCTTATACAATACCCTTACATAGTTCCTGTTACGCTGAGATGTCTTGCTGCTCGCCGCTATTGACGACAGTGATGTGCGCGCCGTACGACATGACCTCCGAGTTTTCATTACGCCTCACTGAAACTCCAGAGGCTGGGTTAGCCATGGCTATACACGACAATAAATTTATAGTTGCAACTTCCTTCTCTATGTGAAGCGGTTTTCGTGATCAAAGTACACCTTTCCAGAAGCAATGTAATATGACCAAGCCAGGACTGGTTCCTGTTGAGGATTCAGACACCCAACACACGCCAGCTACACAGTATGTCACGAATATCCAAGTACAATTCCTTGGTGATTCATCTGTGACAAAAACGAGCAGCACGCTAAATCCCCAACCAGCACATTAGCATGGTAGGCTTTTATGCCCTCATTTCTCTCGTCTAGGGCACCATTAGAGTCAAATGCTCACAGGTTCACCCCGACTTGCAAGACAACGATACCGGCGCAGCTCTGCAAAAACTATACTGCCCATATTCACCCTCGAAATCGCGCAATATACCACAATCGTGCAGTGCACTGACGCGTGCCTGCAAGCATTGGTATGAACGTCTCACGAACTGGTTGTGGCCGCTATGGAGCGTATCACGACCTCTCAGAACGCTTCTAAGAGCACGTTCTTGTATGCGCCCGTTTGTGCGACGTCTCGTCACTCATCCTTATCCCTTAACATGGACACCAGATAGGAAAGGACTAAAACATTGCTCATGGAAAGGTAGTGTCTCCTACTCCATCGACATTGGAGATCGCAAACATAAACAAAAAGAGGATAGCAGCAGTAAATTCTTATGCAAGACAACGCAGCGTGTTAACACTTTAGCAATCTTAATCTATTAATGCAACGGTTATTGTTCCCCGAAAAAAGGTTCATATCTTTGCCTATTCTACTATGTACATTTCTTACACTACTACTATTCCACGAACTTCTTTGTGTGAGAGAAGTGGTGGAGTCCTATGGACTAGCGTCAATCCCTTCTTAGACTCCCCCTCCTCTGACGTGTATTAGGATTTGGAGGTCTAATTTCTATCTCCCGGTTCTCCTGTTGTCCTTGATTTCGCTCTCTCCAATTACGGTCGCTTTGCCGTTCGTCATTCCTCCTGTCCCAGATTCCTTGTCTAGATTGACCTTGTTCCCTAACGTTCTCGTTTCCGTGTCTCTGGTTTCCATAACCTTGACTTGCGTAACCTTGATTTCCGTAACCCCGGTTTCCTAACCGACGAGCGCGATTATGCGATCTGTTGTCGTCTGCCCTTGCTGGCCCGTGGTATTTGTTATTTTGCGCCTTCTTCCTGTCCTTTGCGTCTTGTTTATCGAAGACTACTTCGAGTTCGCGCAATAGACTCTTGAATGCTTCTATGTCAGATCCACACTTCCCGACAAGTGTCTGTTGATACCTAATAGGCAATTTGGAAAAGCAAAATTTAATGATTTCTCCGTTGCTATATGGACTATCTAAAAACTGATTCTTCTTGAGTAAATCATCAAAAAATTTGGTTGCGTTCCTATGCCCGGACACTTCCAGTTCAGGACAAAATATTATTTCCTCTTTAATCCTGTCTTGCGTTTCCTTTGACCAGTAGGTACGCAGGAATGCACCAACAAATTCCTGATAGGTCCGACACGTCGCTGCCACACCCCGCATCTTTTCCGCGGCTTGGCCTTCGATGTGTCCACACATGAATTCTAATTTTGCGTGGGTTGGCCATGATGACGGTAATGAATTAGTGAACTGCGTCACCCAGCTCTTCGGATGCATCGACCCTCCATTATCTCTGAACTTCTGGAATTTTAGTATCGACAGGAAGTGATTGTGATCAAAATCCTGTCTGATCCTCGCACTGGTGTTGTCACTCGTTTCCGATACTTGCACGTCTGCTGAGTGTCCTGTTCTATCTTGCTGATAACTGTGATGTGCTACCTCTGTATCACAGTGGAAGTGGCTCTCAGAATTCACTCTCCTAGGTGGGCTATAATTATTGGAGCTATTACTCGCTGTTTCTGCGTGTGCATTATTAGTTCCGCACTCTGTCACTGGGCTAGAGCACGGCGGGCTTTTCCTCGGAGACACACTCCTGTGTACTCCATCATTGGTATCCGAACGCGCAGTGCTCGTGTGCCCGTTTCGCTCTAGTTTCGCTATCCGACTCACTACTTCTTTCATTCGTTTCGTGATGTTCGTAACCGCAATATTACCTTGAGTTTTTAAGAATGCTAGGGATTTTGAGTGGGATTGTGTTGTACGTCGCAAGCGCCCTGCGAGTTTAGAAGTTGCTTCCGCGACTTTCATTGCCCCTATTGCTGTTGTTTTGGCCAGGCCTGCTACTTTTTGTGCAGCCATTGACATTTGTTTTGCTTCTCTACATTCTTTCTTTATTGTTATTAATTCCCCACGAATTTCCTCTATATGCGAAATTATTGCCTGAGTGTCCTTCTTACGCTGTTCGTCAGCTTCTTCCTTCTCCTTCTTACGTTGTTCGTCAGCTTCTTCTTTCATTGATCGTAGGAAGCTCAGTATTGGGTTAATGTCATCAATTTGATCCTCGTCACACATGGGTGATGTAACTCTGGACACCTGGGCGCTAGAGCTCTGACGTGGCCGAGCTGGCCCCTGTCTGCTCTCGTTCGTTTGATTATAAACTTCTGCTACCGTCTCGACCTGTGTGACTGTCTTTGTTTCATCCTCTACCTCACTATCATAATCACGGCCGCTACGCTGCTCTAAGATCGCGTCCAAATCACCTTCCTCATCAATGACCCTGGCGTCCTGTCCTGCTAAAAATGTGCCCATCTCATCTCCGAACCTATTCCCGTCAGTAAACTGCCACTTATCCATTATGCTATTCTCTTTTGTTTTAGTTTCGCTCGCTGATAGTCGTGCCTTATTTCTCGTGATCATTCATAAAAAAAAAAACAAATTTATCTAAAATTCACAATAAAATCATCTACTCCCAATATTTTTCGACATAGACACAAAATTTTAACAACGCTGTTGCAACGCTGTAATTACAAGCACAATTTGATGTGGTCCAGAAACCGCACACAAATCCGACAAAGTGCGATGTGGTACGGACACCACATCAACGAAACACAAAAAAACAATGAAAAAAAAAATATATACACTGAAAACAAAAACTGTAATCATGCGCCGCTACTTAAAACTAAACGCGGAACTACCAGAAAAACTTGGGTATTAATCAATAAAAAAATTAGAGAAAAAAAATTTGAATGTTCGTACTAAGAATACTGTTTGTTAATCAGTGATTCTCAGGAAAGATCCGAGGCTAAGGGTCGCCATATTATGCGAGGTGCCGGGGCTAGTAGTGTATTTATCACTAAATTCTACTAGAATCCACATGTGTAAATCATGCTCTAAGCCCCCCCTATTCTAACTCCGACTTTTGCTGTTGCACAAGGATAAAAAAAAATACGCGAACTGACTCTAATCAACCCTGCTAGTGGAGTAGAAGAGAGTTTGGCACCTGCAGTAATTTAATTTGATACATAAGTTAAATAAACAAAGGTTTCATTAGCATAGTGAGGAATGATAGGGTTGCTCTATTGATTAACAGAATGAAAGTTCTGTTCAAAATAACAATATGATTTATTAAGATTAAACACAGAATAGTAAAAGAAACACAGCAAATTTATAAAACATCAAATTGGCTAAAATTGGAGATTCATACAAACACTATAAAGGTGAAGTTGTCCCTAACTTAGATCGTGAGGTTTAAGACGAAGTGGTATGTGGAGCCAATTCCTTTCCACTCAAATCTCAAGAGAGACACACAGCTAACCCAATGGTAATTGCTGTTACTCGAAACTGAACAAAGTTAGAAAAGGATGAACAGGCGCGCTCTGCTGAGCTCTGATTATCACCTAGGAAAATCCCTATCTGCCGGTGCTGCGCACGTACATTACCAACAGTCTTCTTATCTCCCAGAACACGATCTGGCGTACCGCAGGCGAGGGCTGGCTGCTTCGACGTCCACGACCGAAAGGCGACTGCCGACTACTCCAGAGCACCTGTACAGGCCGAACACACCACCTTCCCGCCCCCACGACAGTGGTCGTGGTTACGTTCCAATCAGCCACACCAAAACCGGCGGAAATTCCACTCCATTGCCGGAGCACTACCATTCCACCAATGGAGATTCTTGGCGCCAATTTCTGTGCTGATTTTGCCCCGTCACGGAGCTATGCCCTTAGCAAGCCAATCACAGTTCCTATTTTGCAGAAAGCGCGGTAATTTTCCCGCCCCAGCTGCCTGGGTACATAAGTCATTCCCACGCCTCGCTGGTAGCCCGCCAGAAAGTGTTTTCGCTAAGCTTCTGCGAAGCAACGGAACCACCAGCCCAGCCGCCACTTCCGGCTTTCGCGGCCGCGTCTCCTGACAATGTCGGCGTCCGGAGAGTATTCACTCGGCCCCCACACCTGTCAGCCTACCCTTTCATAGTGAGAAGAGCCCGCCTGTCACTGGACCACCCGGGTGGCGAGAGACGCTACATGGGAAGTCCGCGTGTGAAGGAACAACGGAACCTCCACCGCATGCAACTAGAGAGGAGAATCGTAAGATAGAAATATGAGAGGGGGCTCATGCCACCTCTCAAGCCTTACAGCGGAGACATGCCCATGACCAAATCGAAGGATAATGAAAATTTGTATAATAACTCCATTGACTGCCATATCTGTGGGCTTCGTTAGACAGAAAAGCAGGAACTCCTTGTAGGAACGACTGTCTTCTTACGGGGAAGTTCCATGGCGTCGCTCACAATGCATGCAGTTTGAAGTACCAGCTACCAAGAGACATACACGTTTTCTACCGCAATTTATGTGGTTGTGGTTCACTTTCTTGTTGAGCACTTGGCTGATTTCGCCTTTATAAAAATAAGGTCAGTGTGCTACCTGAAAGCATTGAGAAATACATTTAATTCTCCAAACGAATGATGCCATGCATTACGCTCCACTTCCTTGATACGCTACGTTTTATGCAGCCGCCATTTCAGAAACTCGTTGATACTCTATCTTGGGAGGATATGCATATCACTCAAGCTGCATTTCCCGAAAGTTTCAACTTGTGACTAGGAAGGGGGTTTTCCCATATGAGTATGTGGATAACATGGCGAAACTCAACGAAACCAGGCTACCCGATATAATTGCATTCTCCAGAAATCTTACAGTTGATGCCATAATGGATGCAGAGTATGAGTATGCCGTGAAAGTCTGGCAGGAATTTAATATATCAACTTTAGGAGCATACGCATAGACATGTGCTTGCTTGCGGGCGTTTTCGAGAAATTCCTGAGTCTCTGCATGACCACATATTTTCTGGATCCCGCCTTTTATTACACAGCACCTGGGTTGTTTCAGAATGCAATGCTCAAGGAAACGAAGTGCAGCATTGAATTATTGACTAACGCGGACATGATTATTTTCCTTGAGTGAGGGATCCGTGGAGAATTATGCCAATGTGTCTGTTACCTCCCCCTCACTTATCGACCTTAATGACAGTGAAAATTTAAACCGCGTGTACCTAATGGAAATTTGGGAAAGCAATCGTCACCGAAGTTAATCTGTTGGTAAAGACGGAGGAAAGGGTTACATCTAAATGAAAGGAAAAATGCAAATGAAACTGGTGGAAATTAATTTTGAAAAGGGGTAAAGTTAATAAAGAAAGTAAATGTGCGGCCATTACGTTAACAATTAACTAGCGGTAATTAGATATTTGAGATTTGGGGGAAATTACGGTCGCCAGTCCTAAGGACAATTACTATAGTAACTGAAAACGAAAGGTTATTACACATATAATTAGCACTAGAAGCGTGGCAACTGAAGGTTGACACGTGTAGTGTGAAAACTGAAAGTTTGTCAGAAGTAATAAATTTCGCTACACGCTGACTTAATTTAGCAAAATAATTAATAAAACCGGAAAATCGAAAGTTAATTTAGTGACTGAAGTTAATAGTGAGCTTTCTTTCTGAAGCACATCGAAATTCAGTAAAATACGGTTAGTCTTGGACTACCTGAATAATCATTTCAAAAGCAACTTGACTCTACGCAATTTAGAAATACACTCCTGGAAATGGAAAAAAGAACACATTGACACCGGTGTGTCAGACCCACCATACTTGCTCCGGACACTGCGAGAGGGCTGTACAAGCAATGATCACACGCACGGCACAGCGGACACACCAGGACCCGCGGTGTTGGCCGTCGAATGGAGCTAGCTGCGCAGCATTTGTCCACCGCCGCCGTCAGTGTCAGCCAGTTTGCCGTGGCATACGGAGCTCCATCGCAGTCTTTAACACTGGTAGCATGCCGCCACAGCGTGGACGTGAACCGTATGTGCAGTTGACGGACTTTGAGCGAGGGCGTATAGTGGGCATGCGGGAGGCCGGGTGGACGTACCGCCGAATTGCTCAACACGTGGCGCGTGAGGTCTCCACAGTACATCGATGTTGTCGCCAGTGGTCGGCGGAAGGTGCACGTGCCCGTCGACCTGGGACCGGACCGGAGCGACGCACGGATGCACGCCAAGACCGTAGGATACTACGCAGTGCCGTAGGGGACCGCACCGCCACTTCCCAGCAAATTAGGAACACTGTTGCTCCTGGGGTATCGGCGAGGACCTTTCGCAACCGTCTCCATGAAGCTGGGCTACGGTCCCGCACACCGTTAGGCCGTCTTCCGCTCACGCCCCAACATCGTGCAGCCCGCCTCCAGTGGTGTCGCGACAGGCGTGAATGGAGGGACGAATGGAGACGTGTCGTCTTCAGCGATGAGAGTCGCTTCTGCCTTGGTGCCAATGATGGTCGTATGCGTGTTTGGCGCCGTGCAGGTGAGCGCCACAATCAGGACTGCATACGACCGAGGCACATAGGGCCAACACCCGGCATCATGGTGTGGGGAGCGATCTCCTACACTGGCCGTACACCACTGGTGATCGTCGAGGGGACACTGAATAGTGCACGGTACATCCAAACCGTCATCGAACCCATCGTTCTACCATTCCTAGACCAGCAAGGGAACTTGCTGCTCCAACAGGACAATGCACGTCCGCATGTATCCCGTGCCACCCAACGTGCTCTAGAAGGTGTAAGTCAACTACCCTGGCCAGCAAGACCTCCGGATCTGTCCCCCATTGAGCATGTTTGGGACTGGATGAAGCGTCGTCTCACGCGGTCTGCACGTCCAGCACGAACGGTGGTCCAACTGAGGCGCCAGGTGGAAATGGCATGGCAAGCCGTTCCACAGGACTACATCCAGCATCTCTACGATCGTCTCCATGGGAGAATAGCAGCCTACATTGCTGCGAAAGGTGGATATACACTGTACTAGTGCCGACATTGTGCATCCTCTGTTGCCTGAGTCTATGTGCCTGTGGTTCTGTCAGTGTGATCATGTGATGTATCTGACCCCAGGAATGAGTCAATAAAGTTTCCCCTTCCTGGGACAATGAATTCACGGTGTTCTTATTTCAATTTCCAGGAGTGTAAGAGATTTAACTTTGAACTTGAATTAAATGATTCTGAATAATTAACAATAGTAAAATTTTGTACGTACCAAGCTGAGCTGCAGTCACAGGTAAGCTAAAATACGGTAACAAAACTCGCACTGTTAATTTGTGCTTGTGTAATCTAAATATTGTAGCCAGCTATGAATACTTTAACTGAACTTTGAAATTAAAGCAGTGAAATCGAATTATATTATTTTAATGCTGGCGTTTGAATTTCAACGACGCTCGGGTTCATTTCGGAAAAGGAAGGGACCCTGCTTGGCAATGCAATTGGGACAATGAGCAACAAAGGTTCATGCTAAGTTGCTGTAATTTTGTGATGCAACAATTTTAAAAGCTGAGGTCTGCCATACAGTTCTGAAACTTTACGTGCTTCCAGTCTTCCTTGTTGGTTGATTGAAGGTTTGAAGCCGTCGATCGAGGAGGTGGCGACAGTCACTCATTGTCGGCCGTCGCTGTTGCAGAAGCTGGATGTTGGCGCGCCTTCTTCTCGACACGGTCTCCAGCCGAAACGGGCTCTTGATGTGTGCCAGCTAACGCTTCCCGTCCGCGACACCGTGCTAGAAACTACCATAGCCAGTCGATCGCAATTACACGCTGCCAAACCCCGAAAGCCCGGCAACTTGCGGGAGCGTCACACAACACACCTGCTCAATCGCACTACTCCAACCAGACTCTCCCTGCTCTGCCCGCGCTCCACGCGGCAGAGTTAACACTACCAAAGATCCTACACACTTTCGTTCTTCACACGACCTATCGATGTATTCGTTCGATAGCATAGTTTTCCCTAGGCAAGACCCAGCGTAAAATACAAATAATATTTGCAAAACAAACCAATTATACATCGACATAAATGCATATATATATATATATATATATATATATATATATATATATATATATATATATATATATATTAAAACAATTACAATATATAAAGACACAGAAATGTTATATCTTCAGGCAACAAAATAAGGAAAAAATTATGGTACAATAGACGGAAATAGGAGGATATGCATTTCCGGTGTTACACGTGCCCCACATTGTCTGAGGATGTTCGTGTAACCTAAACAGACTCAGAAAATGTCCCAAAAAAGAAACAGCGGAAATGCATATGCTCAAAACATCATCAGAATTTAGCATTCGTCTAATTAAGCATAAATCAATTTTTGGACCATAATAATTGAGTGGAGACACTCCTAATCTTATTCTACTCTGTCATCTTGCACAAAATAAAACAGATTGACAGCATATTAAAATTCATAGAAAATAGAAAATGGTTTAGCTATTCCAAAATCATTAAAATTCGTAACAGTGTCAAGAAATGGAATACTATTTACAAAATTAATCAGGGTACATGGTCATAGAAAACAGGTATATCAAAATACGCAAATTAATAATTAATTACATAGAATACACATTTTATATAACCTTTTCATAATTAATATTCTCGTCATGAGAGTCCACTTAAGGCTAAACAAGAAAATAATATACAGCAGATCGACAAAAACATAAAATTGAGAGCAGAATTCTTTCACATCAGCTGTCCGGGAAGAAAAACTATTCCGCCTTTCGTACCCGCAAGTGCAAAGAATGCCGAGAGCGGCACAAGAGCCGACAGCGGCTCCGCCTCGCCAGTATTGTTGCACTCGCCTGTGCGGCACGCTTGATCTCACTCGCCTGTGTAACGGCATTTCCAGAACGTCCGTTACACTGAGTTCTTTCGGAACAACTCACTCCCGAGTAATCTCAAGGAGTCCATTAATTCTATCACAATGGATAACTCAACACTAACCATCATCATCACACGCATGTACTAGCCTGAAACTTAAACCAGCGTCTACGTACATCGGCAGTGACTAGTAAATCACATATTTATGAAATCTTACAGCTAGTTTTAAAATCATATTTACATTCCTTAATCTACAGTGACTCAGCTGAAAACTTAAACTAGCAGCTTGGATTTTTCAAATGATTATCAATCAATTCCTCTTAAATCATTCAGTCAAAATTAATTACTTATTAATTACAACTTCTTTAATGACCTCTTGGTCAGGCATAAGCATGGCAATCTAGCAAAACTTAAATCTTACACTCTATATTTACATACTGTACAAATTACCCATTGTGTGGTATTAATCAATCCTTGGTTGGTACAATTTCAAGTCTACAGTGTTCCGTATACCTAATAGTTTTCCTGAGCTTGGATACTGTAAGCAATAAGCATTTGTGTGAGGTATACCAATGACTTTATATGGTCCATTACAAACAAATTTAGAGTTTTCATTGTCTATCTCGCTCGATTTCTCATGAGCTTTTACAAGTACTAAGTCTCCGATTGCAAACTTAGCAAAACGCGCTTTAGCGTCATGACGACGTATGCGAGCATCGGCTTTTAGCTTCATTACTTCTCGCAAACGATCTTTTTTCACACCAATACTAATGACAATCAGTGGAGGGAATTTGATTATCTCTTCCAATTCACTTCCTACACTTTTGTCAATGCCGAGATTCCTCACGTTACGGCAGTTCAAATTCATTCCTACGTCAATGTCATCCGGCCAGTTAACAATGCGTATAGGCTGGTATTGCCTATGCACACCGTCTCCTGCCTCGTCAAAACTAACTACTATTGCTTTATCTTGTGACGTAAATGTCAAAGTTTTGCTTTCGCAATTAATCACTAGACGGTACTTTAATAGCCAATCTAACCCGATAATTACTTCCGTAGTCAAGTCTGGCACAACGACAAACTCTTGTTCAAATCGTGCCCCACATGTCTCGAAGTTGACAAAAATCTGTTTTGTGACCGGTTTACTGGCCTTCCCAGTAGCACCGATAATTTTCACTCCTGTTACTGGCATAACTACGATGCCAGGTCTGTCTTTCAGTAACTCAAATATTTTCCCAGATACAGCACTCAATTCTGCACCGGTGTCAATCAACACGTTTAGTTGTAGGTCGTGCATATTATCAGACACTACTATCTGTCTACACCTGTCCTCGACTGTTTCTTTATTTTCCCACAGTAAATCCTCGTCTATATCCAGGTCATTCCAGAAAAAACCATCCGGCTTTGATCGTAAATCCGGTTTATCTGGCGGCTTTTTCAGCCTCTGTTCACATACAGTTTTAATTTCAACACGTTTGTCCTGAGGCTTAATCTGTAGCTTCGCCTCCAATACCGAAATCTTTTCCTGTAACTCGTCAACTAGTGAGTGTTGCTTTGCTATCAGTTCACTAATTGTCACCTTCGTTGATTCCTCTTTGGCCACATTGATCTCATCTGCCAATCTACGTGGAGGAATGTGCCCAGCAGCATCTGAAATTACTTCCTCTGGGTCTGCGCAACCCACACTGCTACCACCTGACCGTATAATGTCAGCTCTAACCTCATATACGCTGTAATCTATGTGCTTTTCTACCAATCGTGTCCGGCTATCACTAAAATTTTCGCAATCTTTCTCCTTAATACTCTCGCAATGTTTAAACTGGAGGTATGCGTCGGATGGGTCGGCTACTTCTACCACTATAACTTTCGGTAAAGTCTGCCGGTCAGGGCCAGAACTTTCCGTTACTACTTCAACATCCAACTCCTGCGGGACGAAACACGACGAATCTTGCTCGTGCTCCCCATTAACATCAACTATTTCTGATAAAGTCTGCCGGTTAGGGCCAGAACTTTCTATCACTTCACAAACACTATCTTCCTGCGGGACGAGACGCGGCAAATCCTGCCCGCGCTCCCCATAAACACTTCTCCCATACAGGCCCCTATAATCTCTTAGTTCGTCGTATAAGCGACCGAACTGCCTTAACCAGACCTCATCCCTCTCTGCATCCCCTCGCTCGATGACGGACGTTTTATCCGACATCTGATCTTCTCTCAACACTTGCGAATCATTCTTAAACTCAATCTCCAGTTCCGCTGTGGGTATTACAGCTGGCGCCTTATAATCGATTTCCGGAACACTACTTAAATTTTTCTCACTGACAGTGAATGTACCTTCTACTGCCGTGTATACAGCTGATCTACTTGTGGGCGCACTCATTTCTCTTAACACTAGCACACACTCCCGCCGTTTAATATTCCATACGGAATTTTCATAACGACGACACCTGGGTTTTCTCCTGTTATTGGGCCGCCAAAATTTCTCCACGCCCGGTCGGCCCCTCACCGGCGCGGCTAATGGTTTCCCTGTCTCGTCCCAGCAGATACGCTCCCCGGATGCTGCTGAGGCGGCTGATCACACCCTCTGGCGTTATTACTATTCTGCGAAGCCAGTATCACGCTAGTATGATACTGGTTTCCGTCATTCCTGTTATTATTTGCATTGTACCGATTGTCATTACGCCCCAAACCACTACTGTTATTGCTGCCAAGATTGCGGTATGCATTATTCCCATAGTTATGATTGTTGTGGTTGCTGTGGTACCCGTTGTTGTTACCACGGCCTCTACCAGTATCGCGATTATTGCGCCAATTGTCCTCGTCCTCAACTCCTTCCAAGAAATCATTGATTGTCCTGTAATTGCTTCCTACGTAGCGTTTTGTATCATCTGGAAGCTTCTTGTAGAGTTCCCAAACTATTTCGGATTCCGTGCGGCGATCACGCAAATATTCCAACTTGCGGATCTTGCTCCTTCATCGAGCCGCGCGAATTCGCATCCAAAGGCCTAGATACGACAAATTTGCGCCAGACACTTTGCTGTTTTTGCTCTGACCAGTATTCAGCCAGAAACAAATTTTTAAACTCGTCAAAAGTCAGGTTCGTAATGTTGAGGTTTAAGCCCCAACGCTTGGCATCACCAGCCAACACATCAATAACCGCATTAATTTTTCTCTCATTAGTCCATGATCTGGATAAATCTCTTTCACAATTTTTAATGAAATCCGTCGGGTGTATACCGCCTTTTCTCAAGGGGTAGGACCGCTCCTCTTTCGTCAACAATTCCGAACTATGTGCACAGATTGGCAAATAGCTCTTTTCTAATCCCGACACTCTCGCAATTACTTGGCAGGTGGTTGTCGCAAGCGTCTCTACTTCCTTTTTTTTCTCTTCGCAGGTATTAGCCTGCTTCATCACTTTGGTATCTACTTCGGATACTAAAGCCTTTAAAGTTTCCACCTTCTTTTGATCCTCTTTTTTCACTAATTGAAATTGTTCCGTCACCTTATTCTCGATGATCGGAGCAACTGCTTCTCCTACACTTTTTTCGATTCTGCTAATTTCGGAATTAAAACGCGTATTTATGCTCGCAATTTCCGCCTGAACGCCTATCATTTCCTGTTTAAGATTACCGATTTCGGTATTAATCATAACAATATCTTCTTTGATTTTATCAACTTTTGCGTTAACAACTCCAACATTGTTGTTAACAACATTAATAGCTTTGTTCTGATTGTCTAGCTTCCTGTCAATTTTTTCAGACTGAGCTTCTTGCTTGGCAGACTGAGCTTGTTGCTTGGCAGCCTGAGCTTTAATTTCTGCCGATTGAGTTTCTATCTTGCTAGACTGAGCCTTGATTCCGTTAATCAAAACATTCAAAAAATCAGCTAAATTCCCGGAAACTACCGGTTTTCCTTCTGTAGTTGCTTCCTCTTTAATTGTCCCCGCGTATTCGTCATCAAGGGGTTCAGATTTGATTTTCACTTCCGATTCCGAAACATTTTCTAAAGTTTGGAATTCCATTTCTGCTCTTTGTTGCGTTTCGGCGGTCGCGTCTTTCACGCTAGCCGCCTGCCCCTGAACAATGGGTACCGCGGTGCGCGTTTCCCACTGTTCTACCGATTGTTCCATATCCAAGTCTAGCAATTTTGGTAATTGTTGCCTTCACTCATTTTAATAATTTTCAATATAAATAACAAATCTCAAATCTAATTAGGATTCCTCCCACTACTTAATCTCGCTGACGTAACTATCTGTTCGTAACCAATACTTTGTTACGACATTTGCACCAAACAAAATTCGTGTCCAGAACAACCTCAAATCTGAAGATTGTCCTGTCACCAGGTCGCCACGTGTAACCTCCCCCTCACTTATCGACCTTAATGACAGTGAAAATTTAAACCGCGTGTACCTAATGGAAATTTGGGAAAGCAATCGTCACTGAAGTTAATCTATCGGTAAAGAGGGAGGAAAGGGTTACATCTAAATGAAAGGAAAAATGCAAATGAAACTGGTGGAAATTAATTTTGAAAAGGGGTAAAGTTAATAAAGAAAGTAAATGTGCGGCCGTTACGTTAACAATTAACTAGCGGTAATTAGATATTTGAGATTTGGGGGAAATTACGGTCGCCAGTCCTAAGGACAATTACTATAGTAACTGAAAAAGAAGGTTATTACACATATAATTAGCACTACAAGCGTGGCAACTGAAGGTTGACACGTGTAGTGTGAAAACTGAAAGTTTGTCAGAAGTAATAAATTTCGCTTTAATAAAACGGGAAAATCGAAAGTTAATTTAGTGACTGAAGTTAATAGTGAGCTTTCTTTCTGAAGCACATCGAAATTCAGTAAAATACGGTTAGTCTTGGACTACCTCAACAATCATTTCAAAAGCAACTTGACTCTACGCAATTTAGAAATAAGAGATTTAACTTTGAACTTGAATTAAATGATTCTGAATAATTAACTATAGTAAAATTTTGTACGTACCAAGCTGAGCTGCAGTCACAGGTAAGCTAAAATACGGTAACAAAACTCGCACTGTTAATTTGTGCTTGTGTAATCTAAATATTGTAGCCAGCTATGAATACTTTAACTGAACTTTGAAATTAAAGCAGTGAAATCGAATTATATTATTTTAATGCTGGCGTTTGAATTTCAACGACACTCGGGTTCATTTCGGAAAAGGAAGGGACCCTGCTTGGCAATGCAATTGGGACAATGAGCAACAAAGGTTCATGCTAAGTTGCTGTAATTTTGTGATGCAACAATTTTAAAAGCTGAGGTCTGCCATACAGTTCTGAAACTTTACGTGCTTCCAGTCTTCCTTGTTGGTTGATTGAAGGTTTGAAGCCGTCGATCGAGGAGGTGGCGACAGTCACTCATTGTCGGCCGTCGCTGTTGCAGAAGCTGGATGTTGGCGCGCCTTCTTCTCGACACGGTCTCCAGCCGAAACGGGCTCTTGATGTGTGCCAGCTAACGCTTCCCGTCCGCGACACCGTGCTAGAAACTACCATAGCCAGTCGATCGCAATTACACGCTGCCAAACCCCGAAAGCCCGGCAACTTGCGGGAGCGTCACACAACACACCTGCTCAATCGCACTACTCCAACCAGACTCTCCCTGCTCTGCCCGCGCTCCACGCGGCAGAGTTAACACTACCAAAGGTCCTACACACTTTCGTTCTTCACACGACCTATCGATGTATTCGTTCGATAGCATAGTTTTCCCTAGGCAAGACCCAGCGTAAAATACAAATAATATTTACAAAACAAATCAATTATACATCGACATAAATGCATATATACACTCCTGGAAATTGAAATAAGAACACCGTGAATTCATTGTCCCAGGAAGGGGAAACTTTATTGACACATTCCTGGGGTCAGATACATCACATGATCACACTGACTGAACCACAGGCACATAGACGCAGGCAACAGAGCATGCACAATGTCGGCACTAGTACAGTGTATATCCACCTTTCGCAGCAATGCAGGCTGCTATTCTCCCATGGAGACGATCGTAGAGATGCTGGATGTAGGCCTGTGGAACGGCTTGCCATGCCATTTCCACCTGGCGCCTCAGTTGGACCACCGTTCGTGCTGGACGTGCAGACCGCGTGAGACGACGCTTCATCCAGTCCCAAACATGCTCAATGGGGGACAGATCCGGAGATCTTGCTGGCCAGGGTAGTTGACTTACACCTTCTAGAGCACGTTGGGTGGCACGGGATACATGCGGACGTGCATTGTGCTGTTGGAACAGCACGTTCCCTTGCCGGTCTAGGAATGGTAGAACGATGGGTTCGATGACGGTTTGGATGTACCGTGCACTATTCAGTGTCCCCTCGACGATCACCAGTGGTGTACGGCCAGTGTAGGAGATCGCTCCCCACACCATGATGCCGGGTGTTGGCCCTGTGTGCCTCGGTCGTATGCAGTCCTGATTGTGGCGCTCACCTGCACGGCGCCAAACACGCATACGACCATCATTGGCACCAAGGCAGAAGCGACTCTCATCGCTGAAGACGACACGTCTCCATTCGTCCCTCCATTCACGCCTGTCGCGACACCACTGGAGGCGGGCTGCACGATGTTGGGGCGTGAGCGGAAGACGGCCTAACGGTGTGCGGGACCGTAGCCCAGCTTCATGGAGACGGTTGCGAAAGGTCCTCGCCGATACCCCAGGAGCAACAGTGTCCCTAATTTGCTGGGAAGTGGCGGTGCGGTCCCCTACGGCACTGCGTAGTATCCTACGGTCTTGGCGTGCATCCGTGCGTCGCTGCGGTCCGGTCCCAGGTCGACGGGCACGTGCACCTTCCGCCGACCACTGGCGACAACATCGATGTACTGTGGAGACCTCACGCCCCACGTGTTGAGCAATTCGGCGGTACGTCCACCCGGCCTCCCGCATGCCCACTATACGCCCTCGCTCAAAGTCCGTCAACTGCACATACGGTTCACGTCCACGCTGTGGCGGCATGCTACCAGTGTTAAAGACTGCGATGGAGCTCCGTATGCCACGGCAAACTGGCTGACACTGACGGCGGCGGTGCATAAATGCTGCACAGCTAGCGCCATTCGACGGCCAACACCGCGGGTCCTGGTGTGTCCGCTGTGCCGTGCGTGTGATCATTGCTTGTACAGCCCTCTCGCAGTGTCCGGAGCAAGTATGGTGGGTCTGACACACCGGTGTCAATGTGTTCTTTTTTCCATTTCCAGGAGTATATATATATATATATATATATATATATATATATATATATATATTAAAACAATTACAATATATAAAGACACAGAAATGTTATATCTTCAGGTAACAAAATAAGGAAGAAATTATGGTACAATAGACGGAAATAGGAGGATATGCATTTCCGGCGTTATATGTCCACAGCCATTCAAAGGCAAATAACCTGCGAATGGGTGACAGGTTCAATGCTTTCCTTGATTCGAGTTACATAATGTAGCTGGATGTAAATAACTTATACGAGCACACCATTCAGCAATCACTACGGATTGGTGAGTTTCGATGGGTGCCCGATGACGAATGCAAGGGATTAGGTTTAAAAATCTTGGGGTGGGGGGGGGGGGGAGGTATGGCAGCTGATTCTGATGTAGGGTATGTGGTGGAGGCAGAACTCGCCTACCTTATTAGTTTGCATGATGCACACACTGAATTGCCGCTGTGTCCAGAGCAACTAGTTCCACGAGGAGGCTCCATGCCAAAACTGATGACAACGCTGGGGGATAAGTGGAGATACATAATTCATCATCATAATCTCCATCAGTGTCTCAGCTTGGGTGTGGAGCTGGTTAGAATCATCCAGGCTATCTCCTTCAAACAGTCCCCTTGGTTGAAGGAGTATATTGATTTGAATACGAGACAGAGAGCTTCTGCGACGTCTGACTTTGAGAAAGGTTTTTTAAATTAATGAATAGTTCAATTTTCGATAAAACAATGGAGAATTTGAGGCAACGACGTGAAATTTTATTAGAACCGAATGTGATGGTCGTTATGGCGTAAGAAAATGCATTGTCAGACCAAATTTTAAGCAGATCACCATATTCAATAAGAACTTTGTTGCTGTGGAGATGGCGAAGACTGCATTAGAGTTTACAAAATCTATTTATGTGGAGATGTGCATACTAGACTTGTCCAAACTCCGCAAGTACCGCTTTCATTATGAGTTTGCAAAAACTCATTTTGCAGATCCTAAATTACTTTATATGGATTCAGGTAACTTCGTTTATTGGGTGAAGAACTGCGATCCATATTAAGTAATGAGATACCATGTTAATGAATTCGACATACCCTCATACACGGCCACTAATCCTTATGGTATTGTTTCTTGTTACGCAGAACAAGAAGGTGTTCAGTCTTATAAAGGATGAGGCGAATAGATTGCCAATTGTGGGGTATGTAGGTCTATGATCGAAAATGTATGAGTATAACACACTGGAATGTGCCACCCAGAGCCGGGCTAAGGGTGCGCGTCATATGCCATCAAGAGCCCTCTCGATCAAAGACTATCTGCAGCGCCTGTGCTGTGGTGTTCGTGGTGCTGCACCACAGCCATCGCATGTGGTACGGCAGACCAGTATTTGTACGAGAGGACATGAGGTGTACACTGTGCTGCAGTCTAAAATCGGTGTGTCGCCTCATGATGATAAAAGGGTCATTTGTGATGACAAGACTGAAACTCTCTCATACTCACTTACTCGCTTGTAGTGGGAAATGTGGTACTCTGATTGGGTGACAGTGAGAGAGAGAGAGAGAGTCCGCAAAGTGTGTATGTCGCGTAAATATTTTTGTGTACACATACGTAGAGAGAATGTGTGGAAAAGAAAGGATAAAAAGAGAAATAGCAACATTTATATATACACATACACACCACATGTGCGAAAGAAAGAAAAATTTAAAAGCAAGCATACTCAAAAAATATTAAAAAAGCGAAAATAGAAAAAAATATATATATTGATTTATCTGTTCATATGTGTATCCTATATATATTTTTTCATCTGCCTAGCTGTCCAAGTCAGAATAATTTTTAAGTGCACATATATCTATATAGCTCAGAGCATCAGAATTGTTATTGCAAAAACCTCTGCCAGTGGCTACTGTTGAAATTAGATTCTATGCGTGTACAGTCCAAGAGAATTATTGTAATAGCTTTGTTACTGGAGCTGTGGAATTTGGTTGTAGTAAGGAAAGTATCTCTGCATTAGTTTTTAGTGTTGATTTATAAAAAAAATTCTACCAGTGTTACTGTTGTAGCATGTAAGATAAAAGTATTTCTGCATTGGGAGAGCAGAGTCAATTTATACCTGAAGGGAAAAATTAATCACTATGCATCTTTGTTGTTGCTATTTACAAGAAACCCTATCCCCCATTGCATTATGTATGTGTATGTATATAGAGGCTGTGCAGCTCTCAAATGGCATTAGTTTTGCTGAAGATGAGTGCTATTAAGGATATAAAGGTTCAAAAATGGTTCAAATGGCTCTGAGCACTATGGGACTCAACATCTTAGGTCATAAGTCCCCTAGAACTTAGAACTACTTAAACCTAACTAACCTAAGGACATCACACACACCCATGCCCGAGGCAGGATTCGAACCTGCGACCGTAGCAGTCCCGCGGTTCCGGACTGCAGCGCCAGAACCGCTAGACCACCGCGGCCGGCTATAAAGTTTAAGATGGAAGATAGCAAAATATATAGAATGGTTTCATGGAATTATGTCTATATGCAGCTAGAAGTGGGTTGTGGGAGCAGGAGGCAAGTGACCGTGTCTGCTTCCAAAGATATATAGCAGACATGTCTAAAAGTATATCTCCTGTGCTTGAAGAAAACCACAGATATAGGATGTGGTCAAAACTGTACGCTGCCAAAGGGAGAATAGGGTTGAAAAAAAGAACACTGAGGTTGTGAGGTAAAAATTCATTTATTTCTTACCCAAATTAAAAGTAATTTTACGTGTTCATAAGCAGACACAGCAACACTATTTTCACACATCTTCTTCTTCTTGAGCTGATGGAGAGAAGGACTCCCGTACAATTCCATGTCTGGAATGGCAACAAACTTAAAGATTCAATGCACCCGTGAGATCTTCTCCTTCCCATTCACATAGATGATGGTATGCGTGTGATCGAATAATTTAAGCGCTATCACCATATCTTTATAGGGTATGCCAGAATCATCCCAGTTAATTCCATCTTAGAAATGTGTTAACCACTTTGCACTCTTCCATGTCTTAGCACACTTCACATACTTGAAAGACCTTGGTGATATAATGTTTGCTGAGAATGTCTGTATTACTCCAGCATCTTGTGTGTACACTACAAATGCAACATCTTTAAATATGAACTGTCTACGCTCACCATCGTAGAAACCCTGAGCATGTGCAATGATGTTCACACCTTGAGACGCCATTATGAAATGCTCTAGGTCTGGTGCTGTACCTATTCATTTATACAGCTCATTGCATAACACTGGTGAGCGGGCAGTAGTTGATCTCTTGCCATGTAGAACTACAGCTTACATGGCAGTGTGTTCTGGAAAATTTGTCGAAGATTCAAATTTAATTGGCACGTCTGTAGGTCCAGACTTAATTATCTCGTTCTGTTTTGAGCAGTCTATTACGATGATTGGGGAAAGCTCCTTGAACTTACGTGAAATGAGTAGACACCGTCCTCCCTCTCCTTCAACAATTTCATAGTAAGAAGCATGAAATCTTGCATGCATGTCATGAGATTGACTGTGTACATTTTGATTCCACAGCAGATGTAAATTGTCATATGAGTAAAATTCTGAACTGAGGTAGACTTCGGCGTTACTTAACTTGCAGTTGTCAAACACGGTGGAATCATTTGCTATGTTATCTCTTCTATCAGTCTGAAACGCAAGTATGATGAATCTAGCTGCGAAGAGGTTTTAATAGCCCATGTTTGTCTGCTCGCAGTCGGTAGAACTGGGTACTCGAAAACCTCGCACGAGCGGAATGGCAGTGGCAGAAATGTTCTTGAATTCAGGACTTCTGAAAGCTTCAAACGCTCCTCGTCAGATACGCTGATGTGAGGCATTTTCCATATTATCTTGCTGACTGTGATCATATTTTCCTCTAGAGCTCGTTGAATGTATGAGTTATTATTCGTCGCACTCCGTACCTGAGGAGCTCTTGTTTAGCGTTCATAATAATCTGTCTCTGGTCCTCAAAGTAGCCCATAAGCATTTTTAGAAGTATGCATATGCATGCGGTAATTTGCTTGTACTCTGCAACTGATCTATCCTCTGGATCGTCCATGAACCACCCCATATTTCCTAAACTATGCAAATCTGTGGGTGACGTAGAGATGTATGTTTTAAGGGTCGACGTTATGCCGACACTGCATGTACAGTCGATCTCAGACCCACTGAGTTCATAGCGTATCTCCTGCAACAGGAATGCTAAAGCGTTACATGTAAGCTTCGATCCCATTGTATCACTGTTGTCGGTTTTCTTGAATGACCCATCTAGATACATGAAACTCTTGCTTGGTGCTAGATGACAATCCTAATTTCGTTGTTCTTGTTAAATGTAGTTGAAGCGTAAGGTTTATGAGATAAATATTCCTGACATGTAATTCTCTCATCACACTCTACTGGACTGGTTATGCTGAGTGAGGATATCATTGCAAGGTTTCAAGCCAACTGATTTAAGAAACTCTTAGTTCGCACATGTTATCACTTTGCAGTTCGGTAGTGAAGTGATGTGCTGTGGATTGTGTACACTTGTTTTATACTGTGCACCCATTCTGCCTTAGATGTAATCGCACAATTATTTCCTCACGATAAAAGTCAACAAGTTGTTTCTTCTGGTCCACAATACACAGCTCCATATAGTCCAATGTCTGAGCTGTCACTGGAGGGTATATTGCATTGGCAGGGGTCTCAACAATCTTATACCTCATTGCAACTGAGGGGAAGAATCCCCAGACATGTTGTGCTTGTATACCAACGTTTACACGTTTTGTTCCACTGGTAGTTAAACTCTACGTAGAAATGAAAATCATGGGTACACTCAATGCCTTCTTATCCACAGCATCTGCACTCTGTGCCTGCACTAGTGCAGGTATGTTCTGCTGAGATGGATCGTATGCTGGTGACCAGTACTGTCCTCCATCGTGCTGTTGTTTAGGACCACCAGCAGCGTTCGATGTGTTGGGAGCAGATTGCGTGTCCTCATCACCCAAATCAATGAGTGGGGCAGACAACAACAGCTCCTTGTCCTGCTCCAGCAAGTGGGCTTTTGTTGCTGCCTCAGGTCCACAGGTCAGTGTAGGTCCCAACAAGATGGCAGCCAAGGTTGCTACAGGTGTGGAGGACGCTGTAGAGATCAGCATGTTGGCACTCGACCCTGTTGGCTTGGACACGTCAAGGGCTACTGCTGAACAAAGCATTACACATGGACCAAGATGCAAACACAACCAATAATAATAATGATAGTAATAATAATACTGACCACAGAGAAAAATGTGATATGGGATACTTATTTTTCCATTTCTTCCTGTTCTGCAGAGCCGTGTTGGATTGCGACTGCCGTTGATGCTTCAAGGTTCTTCTTCTCCTTCTGCTGTTGTTTCTGGCTGACTGAGCAAGACTGAGGTCCCAGAGCTGCTGATCCTGCCCTATATCCTCTCCAATGACGTTGCCAAATATATCCTACTGGCTGAAGTCTAACATGTGGGTGGATTGAGGATTGCAATTGGTTCCCGCAATTCCTTCGAACTCCCCCCCCCCCCCCAGACTGCAATGGGTTGAAAATGCACTCTGATAGCAGTACTGTGTATTAGGTCAGTTGGACTCCAGATCTCATGGTCAACACACTGGACGGAGCTACTGCCTCAAATTATTTAAATTAAGAGTGCCTGCAAAATAAATACTTAAGTCCAACCTATACAGCACAGGCTGAGTCTTTTCTCGCCAGTTCCTAGGAGGAGGTGGCGGCCGGATAACTTAGGTTAGTTGAGGTAGCCCATGTGACCTGTTTTCCCACCATTTTCTTAGGTTCGTGGAGGTAGCCATGGTGTGTAGCATTGTCCTGTTGGAATTTGAACTTCCAGCCATTTCTGGGGTTGGGATGGGGAGGGGGGAGTGGAGGGGGTTAGGTTAGTGGAGGCAGCCGAATTGACCTAACTTCCCTTCAAAATTTGAACTTGCCACCATGACGTCATTGGGACATTGCCATATCTATCGCTCCCATCTTGGATCCGCCATCTTGAATAAATTTGTCAACAACGGAGAGTGTGCTGATGTTCTTGTTGTCCCACTGCTTACAGCCTGTAACTGATAATACACGACATGGCTGTTTGCATGCCATGGTATGAGTCTAAAACTATCCTGTCTTATCCTCGTTATACCTTAACATACACTCGTTCAGCTGTGGTTCACTATATGCCATGGTATGAGTATCAAACTGTACTGTCTTGCTTTCCTTGTACCTTAACACAAACTCCTTAAGATTTGGTTCAGTAAGTCTGTTGTAAGGGCTTCGTGAGAAAAGCATCACATTTGTTTCAAAGATTACCATTTAAATGCTGCAAGCATTTATGTTACTTTTTCTATAGACTACGTGAGCCTCTTGCGATACTAACAGTCCGTCTATGGATTCGAATGTTAATAAGCCACCATAGCTGTCATTACGTCTGCTTCCATTAAGCCACAACTGCGACAAGAGGGGCAGCAGTACTTGCTGGTAACATAAAATCAGGCGTAGTTGCAATCAAAGGGGGATACCAAAATATTAGGAAATTTAAGGAGAAAGCAAATTATCTTCTACTAGCAGGCCACCCCTGGCTTCGTACGAGAAGCATGAAGTGTCTACGACCAGATGAGTTGTCTGGCGGAGCGGTAATAAATTTTATGCACAAATCTTCTTCATGAGTCAATCTTAGTGAAAGAAGCATCAAAATCCTTAAAGTAGTTTCTGCGATTAGCCGTCACATACAGACAGAAAACCGCGGCGGGGGATTTCAATTTATAATATATAGGGCTATATTTAAACAACCACATGGACTTGAATATATTACATATAGTGGTGTCAACTGAACAGACCCTGAGAAACGCTTATGGTACAAACATATCTGAATTTCGGCTGTTGGGACTGAAGGCTACGTCGACTACGCAATGGTATAAAGTTAGTAACTTTTAAATCCATCCAAGAAACTGCACAAATGTTATTCTTAGCCATTCGTCAGTGACGTCAACGCATTAACTACGGTGTAGGTTGAACTAACATCTGTACACAACAGATGAAGATTTGACCAATCAGTTGTGAGCAGTCAGTGTTAAGTAGTGGACGTGGGGCCATAGTGTGTCAATGATATTGCGTCACATATATCAAAAGAACAACATCTCCAAATCAAATGTTTAAGACATTTTCCCGAATCTTTTGAAGAACAAAAAGTGTATGTAAAGCTTGTCCCACGCACTTTAAGTATCGAGCAGAAACAACAACATGTAGAAGCACGGAGCGACTTGACGGAAGGCCAAAACGGATAATTTCTTTTCTGGAAAACGGCACCATAGATGACGAGACTTGGTGTTATCAGCACCAACTTACCACAAAACGACAAAGTGCAGAAATTCACATGAAAGGTCAGCGGTTTGATGACATAACCGACATTCAATATCCAAAAGATGGACATTTAGTGCATCCTGAGATGCGATTGCGTCGAAATGAATCGCACACAGTTGAAGAGGCGGTAACGGCCGCGCAAGCGACGGTACGAGCAGACAGTAGCACCTCCGATGTGGCACGAGGTTTCCCGAAATGTGCTGCCCTTCGTTCCAAAACCCCAGGTGCGGCGTTTGCACGCCCGCTGTTTAAATGAGTGCTAAATCAATCGAAGGGTGTGGTAGACCGTTTACCGACGAAGCTCGTTTCATCGGTGGCTCCATTTGGCCACCAACCGAGAAGATACAACCTGCCATAACGAAGACGGACGTGAACAACACTACAGAGAATGAAAACGACTCAGAGGACACTCCTGCTGCGGCGCATCGCTACTCGAGCCTCCCGGAGGAGGTGTGGAAAAAAAGAGAGGCGGCAATATTGCACCATAACTTAGATCAGGAATAAAGAACGAAGGCACAGCTTGCGACCAAGAAACCACGGCCACTCGTGGCGTCCACAACTGGCGGAAAGAAGAGGGCTGTGGCTGATACCAGCGTGGTGGGCGGTGCATGGATTTCTGTGGTGGCGAAGCTCGCCCCCACCTGCAAGTCCACCACAGCTGACTCAAGTGACTTGGGCTGCCGTACCACTGCGACATCGAAGCACGCGGTTAGTTCTGCGCCTGCCATGATATCTGATGCGCCGCCCAAGGCAGCAGCCAGTCCCTTCATAGCGTTGACAAAGCCTGATCCTGCACTTGAACAGCCGGACAACAAGGAACAGAGCAATGCTAATGCACATGAAGACGTAGCTGGCTCCGAACTACATTTACAAATCGGTAGCCGAGCAGAAGCCACTGCCGATCGTTACAGAAGTAAAGCACTATTACCGGGGATTCCCGGGCCGTCTCACGCAGTGTATGATGGCAGATTACGCAGAGAAGACGGCCGGGTTCTGCTCTGTGAGACTACAGCTCGGCAGTTCTACATCTCTGCTATTCACAATAAAGTGCCTGGCAGAGGGTTCAATGAACCACCTTCAAGCTGTCTCTCTACCGTTCCACTCGAACGGCAAGCGGGAAAAACGAGCACTTAAATTTTTCTATGCGAGCCCTGATTTCTCTTACTTCATCGTGATGATCATTTCTGAGAGAACTGGTGATTGAAATCTCATGAGAAGATCCAGTCACAACGAACAGCGCCTTTGTTTTAATGATTTCCACTCCAATTCACGTATCATGTCTGTGACACTATCTCCCCTATTTCGATATAATACAAAACGAGCTGCCCCTCTTTGTAATTTTTCAATGTCATCCGTCAGTCCCTCCTGATGCGGATCCCACACTGCACAGAAATACTCCAGAATAGGGCGGACAAGCGTGGTGTAAGCAGTCTCTTTAGTAGACCTGTTGCACCTTATAAGTGTTGTGCCAATGAATCGCAGTCTTCGGTTTGCTCTACCCACAATATTATCTATGTGATCGTTCCAATTTAGGTTATTTGTAATTGTAATCCCTAAGTATTTAGTTGAATTTACAGCCTTCAGATTTGTGTGACTTGTCGCTTAATCGAAATTTAGCTGATTTCTTTTAGGACTCATGTGAATAACTTCACACTTTTCCTTATTCAGGGCCAATTGCCACTTTTCGCACCATACGGATATCTTATCTAGACCATTTTGCAAATCGTTTTGATCATCTGATGACTTTACAAGACGGTAAATGACATCATCATCTGCAAACAATATAAGACGGCTACTCAGATTGTCTCCTATGTCGTTAATATAGATCAGGAACAATAGATGGCCTATAACACTTCCTTGTTGCACGCCGGATATTACTTCTGTTTTACTCCACGACTTTCCGTCTATTACTACGAACTGTGACCACAGTGGCTGATTAGAAGCAGCGTTTAAGGAGTTTCCGCGGTCGGCAACCTGACTTACTAAAAGAAGAACTGGAGGGCCTCGTCTTTGTGGTGTGCACTATCTCGCGCATCAATGGCATCCAGTCGCAGTAAGCTTGACCAGACGACTAATGAGAGGCAAACGCTGAAGAAGAGTGAGGGAGAAAGAATGAGAGAGAGAGAGAGAGAAAGAGAGAGAGAGGACATCTCTCACAGTTTCCCTTTCTTGGGGATTGCCAGATCTGTTGTAACGGATTCTGATGAGTATTAAGTAAGAGTTTTGCCAGGGGTGGTCAAGAATTAGTCCTGTTAGCCGTTCCCTAGCACGAGTGCAACAGCACTCGACCTTTCTGCACATTTCCCCCATCGCCACACCACGCTCTCTGAGCGCGAGGAGTGGGAAGAGCGGGAAACTGCGAACACGTCGCATGTAAATGGCAATGAGGTTGCACCGGGTTTTACATTTCACGTTGCTCAACAACATACGTCAAAGACAAAACAAATTTTAAGTATTATTTAATTGATTTTGGCACTCTGAAGACTTAAGATAATTTTTACCTGGTACAAACCGTTGACATACGGACAGATGCAGACAGATTCACAAATTTTTTCTCTCAGGTTGCCACGTAATCGTGACTTGTTTAGCACCATAATCAAAAAATCCCTTCAGACGTATATTGGTGGAAACATTGTAGCACTTTTGCAACCTCTATATGGAGACGTGGAAACTCTGGGCAGTTTTAAAGTTACATACGCACATCCACAGGGGCGCTTTCAACTGAAACGGCAAACTGTCTCGAAAACAGCTCTAAATCAGATGTAAGACTGACAGTGTCTTAGGTTAAAATGGCTCTGAGCACTATGGGACTTAACATCTGAAGTAATCAGTCCCCTGGACTTAGAACTACTTAAACCTAACTAACCGAAGGACATCACACACATCCATGCCCGAGGCAGGATTAGAACCTGCGACCGTAGCAGCCGCGTGATTCCAGACTGAAGCTACTAGAACCGTTCGGCAACCGCTCCCTGCAAAACGTTTAGGAAACAATCCTTGCAGTTCATTCAAGGAAACAATGAACTTTCCAACCCGCAAATTTTCTTAGCGACATTAAACTTGGTGAACTGGAATGAGTTTGTCAGAATGTGTCCCTTCTACAAGGCAATTTTCTTTTTAAGTGTGTCTCCATCAAATTAGAAAGAATTTTTTCCCGCGTTGCAGTGACTTACTGTGGGCAATGTGCAGTGAAGTTCACTTAATGTGCGATGTCCGCAATTCACTCTGGATGTTCTACTTTTCGTTCCCTCACTCCTTTTTCCCTCATAAGCTCAACAACAGCGATTTTTAAACTGAAAAATAGTTGCAGGCATACCCCTTGACGTAACCAACTTAGTTTGCAGTATTATATAAAAGTTCCCATGCTCTTCGTTCAGTTACTTCAAAAATTGTTGCATTGACAGCGGAATAATGCGTGTGCTTCAGATATTTTTCTGTCTGTATCACCAATTTCTTCACGTGCTCCATGCCTGAAAATGTAGCATAAAGTACTTCTTCATGTACAGAACAATGAATCCGGTCTGTCGATCACTGTAATTATTTGCTCTTTCATTGTCAACAAAATATTTAAATTCTGTCTGCATGATATTGTTATGTCGTTTCATAGCAAATTTGCAGCACCTGCCACTGAGAATTCTCATCACCCTCTTTTACCATTCTCATTCATTTTTAAAGATTTGTGATTACAGATCGCTAGATTGTCTCTCTTTGTGCAAGCCGCCACTGGACCTGTTGTGTTGGTTCTTTAAATGGCTTGCACATGTAAATACGTAACTGCAAAGATTCTTATTCACGCCGTCCCCGCGCGGCAAAGATATCGTAGGGATGTATGATTATATGTGAGTAAGCTGACAGAAAACTGAAAGCTACAGTCTACTACCAATTTTTTTATGTACCTCAATTTTTTTCTCCGATCTCGCTGTCTGTCGGTGTTGTGAGCTGGTGCGATAAAGTCGCATGTACTTGCACTCTCCAAATATTGTATTAATTAAAAGTCATAATATGCGGAAGTCGCAAGTTTTCATTCTTCTAATGAGCTATGCCCTAATCTCCACATCTCGATGCGACGAGGACTCTCATTTTTAAATGTACCTCTTAGGAGAAGAAGTCAGCGTGAAGAGAGAATAGTCGACGCAGCCAAGCTGGCATTGTTGTACATCGTTGGGAAGACGAGGTAAATATCAAGACCAACACCAAACTCAAAGTAATTAATCTTCAATCAGTATTCCAGAGCTGCCTCAACGTTTCTTAACCCGCACGCATCCATATCAAAGTGCGTTCATGGACTTACAATTTCTGGTGCGGCTAAACCGTGCATTAGTGTAACTAAGTCATCTCTGAACAATTCAGTGTACCTCTCTTCCTAATCACTGTATCTGTGAATATCCTTCATACCACCAACAAATAGCGCAAGGTAAACAGTGTGCACACCACGATTCTGCCGAAATGAAGAGTGTTTTTTTTTTTTCGACGGAAAGATGCCGCAGCGCATACTCCAATGTCGCGATGTTTCGGGTACTTCCGAGAAGGGCAGAGATAAGCCGAGACAGCTCGGGCCTTGGCTCGCATGCGACTCGCATTCCGTGCACGCGTGGACTCTGGCACACTATGGTCGGCCTTTTTTTAGAGAAACCTGTCACGAGGAGCCTGGCTATTGGCTTTTCACGCGGTGGCCCTGGTTTAAGAGAAAATTGGTGTTGTGGTTTTATGCGAACCACCTTTAGCCCCAACGTCAGTCATATTTCTCAGAAGCGACCGTAATGACAGCGGCTGACGTTTACGGCTAGCACGCTGACGGTACACCTTCTATTTCTACCCGTTCTTCCTTCATTTTTTTTTATTTTTTTCATATTTATCGAACAGAATATCATTAAATGGCTTACGTCATGCAAAATTGTTCACAAATCGTCATTTTCGCAGTAGTAATTTCATTACTACTAAATAGCTACCACTTGGTTCAAGAATCATAAAAGAAGGTTGTATACATGGAAGAAGCCTGGAGATGCTGACAAATTTCAGATAGTTTATATAACGGTAAGACAGAGATTTAGGAACCAGGTTTTAAATTGTAAGACATTTCCAGGGGCAGATGTGGACTCTGACCAAAATCTATTGGTTATGAACTGTCGATTAATCCTGAAGAAACTGCAAAAGAGGTGGGAATTTAAGGAGACGGGACCTGGATAAACTGACTAAACCAGAGGTTGTGCAGAGTTTCAGGGAGAACGTAAGGGAACAAATGGCAGGAATGGGGGAAAGAAATACAGTAGAAGAAGAATGGGTAGCTTTGAGGGATGAAGTAGTGAAGGCAGCAGAGGATCAAGTACGTAAAAAGACGAGGGCTAGTAGAAATCCTTGGGTAACAGAAGAAATATTGAATTTTATTGATGAAAGGAGAAAATATAAAAATGCGGTAAATGAAGCAGGCAAAAAGGAATACTAACGTTTCAAAAATGAGATCGACAGGAAGTGCAAAATGGTGAAGCAGGGATGCCTAGAGGATAAATGTAAGGATTTAGAGGCTTATCTCACTAGGGGTAAGATAGATACTGCCTATAGGAAAATTAAAGAGACCTTTGGAGAAAAGAGAACCAATTGTATGAATATCAAGAGCTCAGATGGAAACCCAGTCCTAAGCAAAGAAGGGAAAGCAGAAAGGTGGAAGGAGTATATAGAGGGTCTATACAAGGGCGATGTACTTGAGGACAATATTATGGAAATGGAAGAGGATGTAGATGAAGATGAAATGGGAGATAAGATACTGCGTGAAGAGTTTGACAGAGCACTGAAAGACCTGAGTCGAAACAAGGCCCCGGGAGTAGACAACATTCCATTAGAACTACTGACGGCGTTGGGAGAGCCAGTCATGACAAAACTCTACCATCTGGTGAGCAAGATGTATGAGACAGGCGAAATACCCTCAGACTTCAAGAAGAATATAATTATTCCAATCCCAAAGAAAGCAGGTGTTGACAAATGTGAAAATTACCGAACTATCAGTTTAATAAGTCACGGCTGCAAAATACTAACGCGAATTCTTTACAGACCAATGGAAAAACTAGAAGCCGACCTAGGGGAAGATCAGTTTGGATTCCGTAGAAATGTTGGAACACGTGAGGCAATACTAACCTTACGACTTATCTTAGAAGAAAGATTAAGGAAAGGCAAACCTACGTTTCTAGCATTTGTAGACTTAGAGAAAGCTTTTGACAATGTTGACTGGAATACTCTCTTTCAAATTCTGAAGGTGGCAGTGGTAAAATATAGGGAGCGAAAGGCTATTTACAATTTTTATAGAAACCAAATGGCAGTTATAAGTGTTGAGGGGCATGAAAGGGAAGCAGTGGTTGGGAAGGGAGTGAGACAGGGTTGTAGCCTCTCCCCGATGTTATTCAATCTGTATATTGAGCAAGCAGTAAAGGAAACAAAAGCAAAATAAGGTGTAGGTATTAAAATCCATGGAGAAAAAATAAAAACTTTAAGGTTCGCTGAGGACATTGTAATTCTGTCAGAGATAGCAAAGGACTTGGAAGAGCAGTTGAACGGATTGGATAGTGTCTCGAAAGGAGGATATAAGATGAACATCAAGAAAAGCAAAACGAGGATAATGGAATGTAGTCGAATTAAGTCGGGCGATGCTGAGGGTATTAGATTAGGAAATGAGACACTTAAAGCAGTAAAGGAGTTTTGCTATTTGGGGAGCAAAATAACTGATGATGATCGAAGTAGAGGTGATATAAAATATAGACTGGCAATGGGAAGGAAATCGATTCTGAAGAAGAGAAATTTGTTAATATCGAGTATAGATATAAGTGTCAGGAAGTCATTTCTGAAAGTAATTGTATGGAGGTTAGCTATGTATGGAAGTGAAACATGGACGATAAACAGTTTGGACAAGAAGAGAATAGAAGCTTTCGAAATGTGGTGCTACAGAAGAATGCTGAAGATTAGATGGGTAGATCACATAACTAATGAGGAGGTGTTGAATAGGATTGGGGAGAAGAGAAGTTTGTGGCACAACTTGGCTACAAGAAGGGATCGGTTGGTAGGACATGTTCTGAGGCATCAAGGGATCACCAGTTTAGTATTGGAGGACAGCGTGGTGGGTAAAAGTCGTAGAGGGAGACCAAGAGATGAATACACCAAGAAGGATGTAGGTTGTAGTAGGTACTGGGTGATGAAGAAGCTTGCACAGGATAGAGTAGCATGGAGAGCTGCATCAAACCAGTCTCAGGACTGAAGACCACAACAAAAACAACAATTTCATTAAAAATCAGTCATTACAGCAATCTTTTTTCAAATATGTATTTCTTCTGTGGTTCGTAGTTAAAATTCCAAATACGTGAATAACATTCGATTTATGTCTTCCCTAGACGTGACGTCGCCTCCATTTGCCGCCTTTCCCTCACAGACTTTTAGAGAATTGACAGGCCTTCTAGACGGCCAGATGGCATTTGTCTCCAGCATCAGTTGTTCACAATGCATCTTCAGTACAGTGTGTGTCAAAAGAGTACAGTGAACAGGGAGAAATGTATAACGTCATCGGATACACCGAGAATATTCGAACGTTCTTACAAATACAACCGCGAGCATGATACCCACTAATTACATTGCAGTTGGAGATCCAGTATCCAGTGCAATACAAGATCTGTTGGCCGAAAGACGAATCCTCATTGTGCACGATTTAATTGACGCTTGATGAAACACACACACAGGAATAATACGAAGCGTTAGGTTTTATCTCTGTGTGGATTTTCTTTCTCCGGAGACATCGGAAAAAGCATAAAACAATTTACTCTGCTGTAGAGGAGGGCGACGTCTTCGTCAACAAAGAATTCGCACCGGAACCGACGGATTCTGTGCCTCCGTCGAGCAAAGGAAGAACAGTCGCCCTCCAAGAAGTTCATCCAAAATGGAGCTTGAAGAATTTTCAGTAGCGCAGAGAAACACTCTGCTGTCGGAAGAAGACGTTAACCGAGGGGGAACCCATAATGATAAGTGGAAAACTATCGATCGTGAGACATACGAACGAACAGAAACAAAGAGTGGACGGGCGGAAGTTTAACTCGTAATTCCAGAGTTGGTAGCCGTGAGCGTTACACGGTGCGCTTCGCTCGCTTGGTTGAACCACGACTAACGTTACGGATATAGCAGACATGCACGACAGCATCGGTACATCGATATTCTCGGTAAGAAAAGCCGCTGGTCAGGTATTTAGGACGGTTCTCTCCCCGACGTGCCTAAGAAACGCCAAAATCCTTGATTCACAGACCTAATAGTCCCCTTGTTAGTTGTATGAATTTTCCTTGAACAGCAATTACGTGGGAGAAGACTATGTAGAAAACCTGAAGCATTGCATCCAACATCTCCACTTTTCTCTGTTTTTTGTTAATTCATTCTCAAAACTTTTTGGACTGATTGAAAATTTTCTCAATATGAAATTGATTGTGAGAGAAAGCCTTCTCAAAGCCAACGCTAGAAAAAAAAAATTACTTAATCACAGCTATACATTAGCAAGACGTGTGGTAGTATCAGGATATATACGACTTATTCAGATGTAATCGCAAGTATCACAAGCTTCTTCCAAACTGCATGTTTGAAATAACATCCCTCTGTTATTAGACAGGTGCAAGCATGTAGGAAAATGTCCTCTCAAAGAAGGTAAAAGGCAAAAAACCTGGAGAAGACACATCATAACAGATCGAAAAATGCTTCGAGAACGGCAGTGGAATGGCAAAAGCTTTTTTCGTTTAACAACTGTTGTGTGTTTTTACGTGACTGGTACAAATTTGAAACTCTTCAAGCTGATGCAAATGGCATCTTTCAGGAACATAATGCCAGATATGAAAATTTTGATCTACAGAGTATGATTAATCTATGCAAAACTTCTTACTTTGTCTTGTCAGTAGGTTTGTTAGTGACTCTCTGTCAGCTTTACCAAACACACTTTTGTAACTGTCATCATGTCCTTTTTCCCTTTTGTGACCATTGTCCCTAGAAATACGGCCGTGGTCGCTAAGTAGTGAGCCCCTCGGATGTGTCAAGTCTGTCTACAGTCAAAAGTCTAACATATTTCTGACGCGTGTGAATTGTCGAACTGAGGCAATTTCTCGGCAAAGTCGTCATTATTACTTCGCATGTTTAAATTTTGAAGTCGACGTAGCATACTGGTCTCTTCAGGCAACTTTTCCAGCTGGTAGGAAACGTTTCTTAACTACTGCCATCTACGTGTACCTACATAACGCCACCTTTGGGAAGGGACACGTATTGTAGTTCGTGTGCGGGCTTTCACTGTGAAATCTGAATAATTTACAAATAACACCCGGCGTTCAGTGTCCCGTAACGTTGACATTATTTGCGTGCTGCTCCTGTAGTGTTTCAGTTTTACCAGAGGGCAGTGAGTTTCTGTTGTGCATTGTGGCTGTATGTCGTATTCCGTGGAAGACCACCAGCTGGCGACGATCGATCGCGTTCAATGTTTGATGGGGGTGCCGGCCGCGTCGCCAGAGAGACTTGGCTGCCGTGCGCCACACGAAACGCTGCCGCAGCCGTCCGCACGTCCACCGTTCCACAAACAAATAAGGGCAAAGGCTGATTAATAGTGATCGTATCATTAAAAAACCATTCTCGCACTTGTTGTCAATAACAGAGCTCAGACACAGCAGTTTTTCAAGCAAATGGTGAAGTCTTATACAGTTACTCCTTTTTTTTTGTTTTCCGTGTCCAGTACACCATACATTAAAAACTAGTATAAGTCAATTTAAAGTTTAAATGTGTTTCGCGCAATAATCGGCTACACAGATAGCTTTATCGTTAGCTACCTGTAGCTAGATGCAAGTCTAGCGGGGTACAGCTTGAGTAGTGGTCTCGGCACGTCAGTAGGTAGTCGTCCGTTTGGACATTCCCACAGCCTCACAGGATCCACCATCGAAGTAGCCTCATCCGATGGTATTATAATCGTGATTTGAGACCCTAGTCCTCAACCTACTGAGAGCGTTTCAGCTTTTGGAGGATTTGTTACTTCCAACCTGCAGGAAAGGACTTTGTGTTGCCTCCTTCCGTAGCTGAAGTCTACTTTCTTCGACGATGACGTTGTTTTGCTCTGACGTCCAAATGAAGCTCATTCTTGAGCGAAGCATCCTTGGCCGTTGTTCATGCTCGTGTTTCTCCTCTGCAAACATCCTGATATGATGCGAGATGACTCATTTACGGCCATATCGGTGTGTTTCATGTGGGCTGAATTCTTCTACAAAGGCCCAAAATATTCGGCTGCCGACAAACTGAGTGCAATGGATGTTCTTCGAAGCACTTGTCGATCAGCACCACAGTTTGTGTTGATCAGTTTAAGAATCACATTATTCAAACAACTGGCCTTCAGCTTCGTGTAAAGTGCTGTTTAAAAGACAGAGTTCTGTCCAACTTCGCACTTAAATATTTGGGAGCGTAGCAGTGTTCCAGCTCTTGCCCTTTCCAACTCACATGGTGTTTTCTTTCGGCTTCTTCGGCTTCCTTATTCCTCGTGTGAAAACCGCAAAATAGCGTATTTGCTGAGTTTGGCTTCAGTTTTGATATCAACTCAAACATCTTTCAGTCGTCTAATTTCCAAACTGTTATTTTATTGAGCTACCAGTTTTGGCGATATATTACACTATCTTCAGGCCTTCTGACCGTCGTCTAGGAAGATTCCAACCTAGGTTCGGTCGAAATAGGGGCAGCATTCAAAGACTGGTATCTGTAGATTTCTGTTTGCTACAGCGATCACCTAAAACATCATCTGCCGACTGAACAGTCGACTCCCGCAACCATCTCTAAAAATATGGACATAACAGAAATCAGGTAGTTTTGGTGATAGTAATCCCCCAGTACTTCAAAGTTAATTTCTCCTCCACTTCCTCGAAGGCGCTCCCTTGAACAGCCACGGCCGTGTCATCAGCATGTATAAACTGCCTGCCATCTACATCTACGTCTACATCTACATGGTTACTCTGCAATTCACACTTAAGTGGCTGGCAGTAGGTTCATCGAACCATTTTCATAATACTTCTCTACCATTTCACTCTCGAAAAAGGAACACATACATCTTTCTCTTCGAGCTCTGATTTCTCTTATTTTATTATGATGATCATTTCTCCCTACTTAGGTGGGTGTCAACAAAATATTTTCGCATTCTGAAGAGGAAGTTGGTGATTGAAATTTCGTAAATAGATCCCGCGGCAAAGAAAACCGCTTTTGTTTCAGTGACTGCCACCCCAACTCGCGTATCATATCAGTGACACTCTCACGCCTATTGCGCGATAACTCTAGTCACAGGACGAGGTCCATACAACGGGCTTGAGGTGAATTAGCCACAGCTTGTTTAATACAAGTGACAAAACCTTATGGTTATACATCAAGTTTTATAAAGTCTACTTAGGACATGGCTTGTTTTAGGCAAACATTTAAATAATATTTTATGTAAGTACTACATGTTGCATCCAGTAGGATGACCATATCTAAAATAATTTACTAGCACATTATAATATGAACTTTCTGCAGGTTCTGAAGAAGACGTTATTACTAACGTTGAAACCTAGGTATACGATAAAGTTAACCTGCAACTGTAGGCTGTAATTACAGGTAATCACGCTGTAACGGCATACGTTCTCAGAAATGACAAGTTCACAAAGGCACATGTCTCACGTTGGAACAACCGAAATAAAATGTCCAAACGTACCTACGTTCTGTATTTTAATTTAAAAAACCTACCTGTTACCAACTGTTCGTCTAAAATTGTGAGCCATATGTTTGTGACTATTACAGTGCCATCTATTACAAAGCGAAAAAAGTGGTCCAACCAAAACATTCATATTTCTTTACGTACTACACGAATATGTAATAAAAATGGGGGTTCCTACTTATAGAAATGCAGTTGATATCCGTTTGACCTATGGCAGCGCCATCTAGCAGACGAACCATAGCGCCATCTGGTTTCCTCCTTCAAGCTAGACAAGTTTCATTCTTTGCAGATTTTTCGTTTGACGCTTATTTCGTGAGATATTTGGCCCGGTCACGATCAATGGACCACCTTGTATAGTACGATCTCCAAAACTCTGTTGATGGAGTTCGTATTTATTCTGTGCATTGTGAACAGCAAGAGTCTTATAATATTCCCTTGGGATCGTCTCGAAGTCACTTCAACATCTGAGATGTTACCGCACGCTGCGGTCGCACTTGCCCGCTCCTCACTGGGAGCACGGTCGACGTCACGCAGCACACGGGATCTCGCCGTAACCGACGTTAATTGTCTGCGATCGGGGCGCACTCTGGCGGCGCTCCCCTGATTTACGCCCCCGCGCTCGCGCTCCTGGAATGCGCGGCCGCCGCTCGCAGCTCGGCCCACAAGACGGACGGCCGGTTGCCGCTGCCCACCGCCTCGCCGCTACTGTGCGCGGCTGCTCCAGCCCCCAGCCGCCCGGTGCGGATGTAGTGCTATGACGGTCAGCCATAATTCAGCCGGTAGCCTTTGCGATAGCCATCGCCACGCACGGGGGCTGCGGGGAACAAGCTCAAATGCGAGAGGCACAGTCATCAATACTGCCGCATGCCTCCCTCTAAAGCTACGCAGCAATGGCTTCTATACACAATCCGCAGTCTTCCGTACGGTGCGTAGCGGAGGGTACTCTGTACCACAACCGGTCACTTCTTTTCCTGTTCCAATCGCAAAGAGAGTGGCGGAAAAACGATTATCTATACGCCTCCGTATCAGCCCTAATTCCTCATATCTTATCTAAGTGGTCCTTGCACGAAATTTATGATGGCGTCAGTATGATCATTCTGCAGTTACCTTCATATCTCAGTTTCTAAATTTTCTTAGTAATGTACCTCGAGAAGGACGTCGCCTCCCCTCAGGGATCCATATTTCATCCCGAAGCGTCTCTGTAACACTTGTGTGTTATTCGAACCTCCAGATAACAAATGTAAAAACCTGCCTCTGAATTGCTTTGATGTACTCCTTTAATCCGACCTGGTACAGGTCCCAAACAACCGAACAGTATTCAAGAATGGGTCGCACCAGCGTCCTATATGTTGTTTCCTTTTCTGATGAACCAGACTTCCCTATAAATACTTTCAATAAACCGAAGTCGACTATCAGCTTTCGCTAACACAATCGTCACACGCTCCTCACCATAACACCGGACATGCTTTACAGTGCTGTTCACAACATTATTCCTTGACTACAGCTATTGTTGAGGAATGATGGTGGACATATTGAGCATTTCCTGTAAATAACATCATCTTTGCTTTGTCTTACTTTGTTACGCTAATTATTGCTATTCTGATCAGATGAAGCGCCATCTGTCTGACATTTTTTGAACGTTTGTATTTTTTTGGTTCTAATAAAACCCCATGTCATTCCAAGAATGTGTGTCAATTTGTACCTCTCTATCTACATTTTTCCGTGATTTATTCAGTTTTCAAATTTATACTGACTTTTTGATCACCCAATACGTGCTGTCAAGCAGGACACCAGTAATGCTGTATCCGTATATTTTGGCTTTGTTTTTCCCAATCATCCCTATCAACTTACATTTATCTGCATTTAGAGCCCGATGCCGTTCATCACACCAACTATAGTTTTTGTCTAAGTCATCTTGTATCATCCTACACTCACTCCTCTTCGACACCTTCCTGCACACCCCAGCATCATCAGTAAACAACTGCAGATTACAGTACACCCTATTCAACAGATCATTTATGTATATAGAAAATAATAGCAGTTCTATCACACTTCTCTGAGGCACTCCTGACGATTCTCTTGCTTTTGCTTGAAACCGCATTCCCGTTGATCACTAACCTGACCCAGGCGCTACGCCCCCACAGGAGCATGCTTACGTCAAGGTTTGCAGTTTCGCTCGGTATTGCGGTAAGTGTCAGTTGAGATGAATCTGTTGCTACCAGGGGAAACTTCCCATCGCACCCCCGTCAGATTTACTGCTAAAATAGCCCACCAAAAACTGACCACAGATCAAAAATGAAAACAGGAAGAAGGTGAAATGAACTGTGAAAAATGAAGAAAAATAGAAACAGTGAACGGCACTAGCTCAAGATATGCAACATCGGGCGAATTTCAGTAGCCACGGCGTCGTGATCACGTGCTCACGGTGATGGGCTGTGAAGGGGAGTGATCAGAGTGTCAAATCTCCCTCATGCGCGCTTTCTTTTTTTTTTTTCTTCACAAAATCAGGAACTATCCGTCGGGTCACTCATTGTCTGTTCGCTGTATTCAGATCTGTGTCTGTGTCGTGGTGTAACATCCGACTGCTACAGCGAGCTGTACGGAAGGGACCTCCAGACGTACGTAACTCCCATTTCTTCTACACAAGTATCGCAGGTTATGTAGTCTTGAGTTCAGTTTTGGAAGTATTGACTCTAGAACTCCCTTGTTGTAGCATAGTTCAGACCAATTTATTTGTTATTTTCATTTCTGTGGTAGATCTATGCGGCATCTCACGTGCTCTTCATCACATTTACTTGCGACGGCAATATATTCTCACCACATGCCTCATATTCTAAAACCAATGTACAGACGAAAATTGCCAAGACTACAGAAGGAGAACAGACACACCAATGACCGGACAGAATGTTCATAATTTTGGAAAAAAAGGGCGAAAGGGAGATTTGAACACGGATATCCCGCTTTGCACTCCAACACCGTGACCACACAACCACGACGTTGCGGTTCTTGTTATTCGCTCGATGTTGCACATTTCGAGCGTGATCTTCACTGTTTCTATTTTGTTTCTTTTTCCACAGTCCAATACACCTTCTTCCTGTTTCCATGCTTGATCTGTGTTCAGTTTTTGACGGGCTATCCAATAGGCCACTTTAACACTAAATGTGAGGGGGGTGTGATGGGGAGTTTCTTTTGTAAATAACCACCAGAGTGCGAGTATACGACGTTAAATTGATATATGGCTATCTGAAAATTGGGGGTTTCGTTGAGAACTGTTCCTTTATGCCCTAACGCAAGTATCGATTATTCATATAGCATACTTACCCGAGAATCAGTGAAAAATTAAAAAAACACCCAAGCAAATGAGTTAACTTCCGTGTTCTGATCTTGTCGGGCCAATTGGCCCCAACGACTGCCAAGTCAGTGTCTGCCAATACTGTCATCGGATGCGGTATCGAGGGACGTGTGATCGGCATACCGTTCTCCTAGCCGTTGTCGGGTTTCTTGACCTTGGAACCATTGCTAGTCGGTCGAGTACCTCCTCGGTTGGGCTCACTAGGCTGAGTGCATCCTGTACCAGTCTCTCACCAAGGGAAAATCCCGGGCAGTCCCGGTAATCGAACCCAAGTCACCCGCTTGGTAGCCAGCAGAGCTGACCAGTTAGCCAGGGAGGAAGACATACGCAAGAATATGGATTAATAAAGTAAGGAGATAAGAAAGGAAAGATCCCTGAGGATAGGGCCTAATGATGTAACCTAAGCAATCAAGTTCACTATTAGTTTATTAGGATCAGTCACAAAATTACTTTGAACGGTGGCCTTACACAGTAGATATTTGTACGCACGGAAGCGATAAGAGATCAGTTAACAGAACTAACAGAGCGAGCAGAGCCTTCGAATGCAATAACGGATTTAAGCTAAAGGCATTGTGCAGTACATCCAAATCACACAAACTGAATTACATTCCCAACGACCAATAAGTTCGATCAAGACTATATACAGCAGCCAGTTCACTTCCCAACGACCAATAAGTTCGATCAAGACTATATACAACAGCCGATGCACTAAGGGAAAAGTTGCTGATTAGTGTATTAGCGCTCACTGTCCAAACATATTCAAAGTCCAAAATTGTTGCACTGAAACATTCGCACATCGAAATAATTCCATTACCAAACTAACACATAGACTCATACGACTCACTGGCAGCGCACACCTTACCAAACAACCTTCTCCAACAAGACATAAGACTCTGAAACATGTTCTGCTAGCCCATTTAAGACTTCTGTCACATGAGGAACCGCTACAGTCAAATAAGCATCTTCAAAGTAGTAAGATACATTTTGGACAATTTCCAGTCATCCTGAAACGGAACGGCAAAAGCTAGTCAGTCATATCTCTATCCAGCTTGCCGAAGCCATACAGTGCTACTCAAACAACCACAATTAGTATAAAAACACAAATAACTTGTGCTGTTGCTAATATATTGGGGTATCTGTGGAGAAATTTGTTTTGGCACTACTTTAATAAATGTTAAATGAATTCCTTACAACAGTTAGTGCGTATGTTCAATAGTAAGATAATTACGGTCATTGTACAGCCGACTTAAAGACCTATCCAACTGTGTGCTACACGCATTGAGAGGCACCCACATGCCTTGCTCATACTGTGGCATCAAGCAGTCAGGCCTGCAAGATGAGTGGTCTGCCAAGCGAGTGGATTCATTCTTATTTATCGAGTAACATGAACTCTAGTACTCACAATTAAGTTACAAGTTATCCTCCTATATGAATAATACGCAACGGAAACACGCATCTGACTATCAGTAATTTACAGAACTCTGACTGTTCACTACGCACTGGCAATACCACATTTTCTTTCTTTTTTATTTAACGGCTTTTGTCAACACATGGCCATCGCATTGAATATGAGTGGCGCACACATTATAAATTCTGGATATCATGACAACATACAATTCCAAGGAAAAGGCCACCAATCTTTTGCTTTTCACTATCTTATTTATTCCGATAAATTCTATAACCTAAACACACAAATTCTATAACCTACAACAATAACACATGAGAAATTCCGCCAAGTGGGCATCGCTTTACATTGGTGAATCTCTATCTTATGGTCTCGTAATTATTTAACGCTACAATGCACTTTCTGGATATGATGGTGGATCTTTTATTATTTCTCACACTTCGACTCTCACAATCATCATCACGAAACTTTCCTCCAGACCGAGCAGTACAAAAGGAACACGCATAACCCACTACCTCTGAAACTACCTTGCTACTCTCCCATGCAAACCACACATACCCAAATTACATGACATACACTACATTACAACATGGAATACAACACAATAAATACTAACAACATTATCACTTTCAGCTTTCCCACTTCAATTAGTATTTATCCCAGTTTCACACGACAGTGCCCCACTTCGTAATTCTACTTTCCTACTACGAACTCTGGAGATATATGCACGTCTTCCTGTGCAATGCAAGCCAAGTGGCGCTGCTGGATAGACGGCTGACTCACCTTGCTTCTCTCTCAGAGTGTTATAGTTTGAATCAAGCGTCACACGGAAACATATCTCGCAAAGTAATATTAAGAACATATTCATCACACACACGAGTTCTCAACTGATACCATGGACGAGTACTTCTCTTTATCCTTTGTCTCATACACAGTTTGAGACTCACACAGTACTCACCACGTGGAAGTACTCGCCTCTAATTTCAAGTCCTGCACACGCTATGTCTTAAATATTTCAGCTTATAGTACACACGCTAGTAATTCAGCTTAACTTAAGCACACGGAAGTATTTCAACTTATTGCTACACGTGGTTTCATTGTGACCGTTGGTCACTTCCGAGATTACTACGATCCCATTAATATTACCTGCCTGACATTTAATTCTCCCCACAAAAGTTCCTGAAATAGAGAAATTATTATTTCAAACTACTCTTAAATATTCCACATGCATACCATGTCTCCACTCTTTTGTCTTTACGGAGCACAACTAAGACGGGTCTTAACAGCACAAGATCCAGCGGCAGAGTGCTGAAACATGGCCATTCTTCCTCTGTCGAGGTGGGGGAAGACCATGCTACCGTATTGGTCAGCCACATTGCAGGCACTCAAAGCTCCGGTAAGTTTCATCTCTTTGGTCCCACCAAAGGTGGCCAAAGAATTGTCTCAAAGATGATCATATATTCACATTCACTATCTGCAGTTAGCAGACGACCATACATTCATTCATTTCACAGATCTCACCAAACTGGATGAAGGGATTTATTTTGTGGGAGTGTACATGTGATCAATTAAATAAATAAATTGTCATTCTTTTCTACACTGGTGTCCGGCTTCACTGTAGTAATTAAAATTGAATTATTATTAGAAAAAAAATGTGTTGTTCTGACAAAAATAATGAATTATGTTGTACCTATTTTCAATGTCGGGCGGTACTGTACCCTTTCACCACCGGCTACCCATGCAGAAAAAAATGGCACGGTACTATCCTTGCAATGCGAGGGTAGTTCTGAACATTTTTTTAAGAAAACCATATTAGAACAAACGTAGCAAGTCATCAAAATAACCTGGAGGAGACCTTAGCCCCTGGTGACCTCAAATAGAGGACCAAATGCTGTTACTTTACCAAATTATTGACACAGTTGTTGCATTATTGTACTCTCCACAATCCGGAGTAACGTACACATACAAATTTACAACGATCCACATGACAAATAAAACATTACATCATACAAATAAAAAATAATGTTGAGGTAAACATTTGCTTAGTTACTGGGATCTTCGTTATTTTTATGAGTAATCCAAAATTCACTAATTCTATGACAAATAAAAAAATACTAATTGTACTCATGAAATTTTAAATAGCTCACCATCCAAACACAGAACAAGTAAGCTGACATTCATAAATTGCATTGTAATAATCTTTACACGGCAATGTCTAAATACAAAACAAAGTCAACACAAGAAAAAAAATTGTGTACACTAGTTACATGTAGAATATCAGGCTCCATACCATTACTCTAAAATGTACATCAAACCTGCGGAGAAATTAAACTGAGACAAAAAAAAAAAAACAATGAAATATATCACAAGTTACATACTGGTTACGTAATTTAGTCAATCTAAGACATCATGTCATACCTCATTAACTATCATCACTTAAGCAATTGCCACCACTACTCGACTGTGAGTTTAACCTTATCCTTGTCCACCGGTACATATACCTGCTGCTGAGCTAGTCAGTCCATCAACTTTGATCAATACACCCAGTTAATAGTTAGCAGTAAGTGCTTGAATCCACCAGTAGCTCTCGTATCTTACTCTACTGCTCATTACTCTGTTGTTACACTATTAGACGACAAGAACTTGCATTTAGACTAGCCTTCGTTACACTTGAATGTGAAATATCACCACTGTGATAATGCAAATAAGTGGCTTCAGTCAACACACCAACAAGATTATTACTGTCCACGACATCAAAATGCATCAGTTAATTCCGATATTTGTTGTGCAGTGCAAACTCTTGCCCCCTGTGACAACCTTACTGACCAATGCAACAAGAGCCGCTACGTTAGTATTACGCCACTGGCTAATAATTAAAGCATCATTGTACCAAATATTCTAATAAACATGCTATGTGAACTTGATAACCCAGAATAAACAAAAAAACACTAACTATTCTAAACACAAATGTTAATGAAATACTATTACACTTGCTGTCCCTTCAGGAATGAAACATATAAAAAAAATTTAGACAATTACAAATACAAATACATTATTTCCTATCTTGTGAGTCACACGGAAACATTTCACTCTGTGATTTTCTTGGGGTCAAAAAGTTGCTGATAGTTTTACTAGAAACACTGTCTCGGTGTCAAAGCTCTCCCATGGTTACCCGGATGAAAGTCTTTAGGTCACTCAAATCGACATTTTGAACACGTACTGAACAGTAAACTGTATCTCACATTAAACACAAATGTCATAGTCACTTTCAGAGTACCATCCACACGAATATGGTCGTCCCTAAATGGCCCTACAACTACTATTACCCACGGTTCTGTCCTTTCAGTTAATGGTGTAATTAAAAGTCGTATGTTCCAATAAACAGCACTTATTCCCGCACCAATTAAAGAAATGTCTCCTACTACAAATGCAAATGTCAATGTCCCACTTTAGTTTCTTGCTTTCATACAGTAATTAGTCACCAAACGACAACTGTCCTCTTTAAGTATACCAAGCGTCCCACATGCAATTCACAAAGCACACTTAACAAGTCACTGCCAAAAGCTTATGGATCCCACCGATCAGTGGTCAAGACAAAACAAAACAATCGTCCTGGTTGCTAAAGACAAAATCTTTTCCACCACTCACAACGTGGGAACACCAGTCCTTCACTTTCCACCTTATGGAGACATACGAGCAGTCATCTTGTTTCACGGCTCCACAGTCCAGTAATAGTAAATAATTGCTGGTATAAAATGCCCGCCGGACTCTGCCGCACTTCGTTCATTTTGCCGTGGCGCCACCGCGTGAGCCGTTGAGCAGAAGAAACCACCCGCTGTTGCCTCCGCGGGATACTTTCCCCAGTCGTAAGGGTGGCGGAACTTATGAATGGCCAGTGGTACATCAACATTTATCCCTTTTCTATGAACGGCCCACACTTGTACTATTGATTGTACCTGTCGTCCCTCATACAAAACATGAAAGTGTAAAAAAAAAAAGGAATAAGAAACAATCTATACAGCTCATAATTACAATATCAACTAGTAGACTACTCTAACATCCTATCACAGTGAAAATATTAGAAACTGTTGATTCTGAAACTACAATATACAGTGAACCTTTGTGCTTGTGACAGACTGAAATTAATACCCCTTGAAAGTGTTCCAACAAAAAAATAAGAAATTATCTACACAGCTCACAATCACCTACCACATGTTATTAAATAGTAAACTACTTTAACATCCTAACACAATAAACATTTTAGAAACTGATGACTCTAAATCTACAACATACAATGCACCTTTGTGCTTGTGACAGACTGAAATTCGTATCTCTTTATACATTTTACCTTTATTATTAAATATAACAACATTTCTAGGACATGTATGAACCATCCACATGATGTCAGATCCTGACCTACCATCGAGGTTCATCCAAATTAAACAATAAAGCACAATAATGTTTTAGTTATGGGTCGGTAGCATCCCCTTTACAGGAGTGTGCGCATTGATCACACTACTCTATGACTCTCACTCACCAGACATCACATTTTCCTTCTCATTCAATCCATTAATACACTAACAGAATAGGTCTAGAAGTCAGCTAACCTTAACACCACCACACTCACGACAACATACCATACCTTTGCTCCCTTATACTCAACCACATAACACATGAAGCTGTTTCGGAGATAGCATTCCAGTCTCCGAATTCATCCTTTCACCCTGGCACCTCCCTCCATCGGCTTACCTCCGCATTCACTTTACCGACTACTCATCCTGCTAAATATCACTTTAGAATTGTGACATTTCATCTAAGAACAAAAAATACACAAATTATTCATCCTGCAAAATAACTGTACACATTCTTGGTACCGTTTTGAATAGTTATACTGGCACAAAGCTTCAACAACAATAACAAAAATTACTCTTTTTTTTTAAGTTGCAAATGTTATGGTAAGAATTAGATTTAAACTTATATTACATCTTATGTCAATATTCCACAATGTTCACCATCTGGATCTCTTACTCCCTTTATGTCCTTTGTAACCTCCCCGTAGCATAGCCTCCTTGCAAAATTAAAGAATAATAATGGCCCATTGTGTAATTTCCCCACAAAATTAACGTTAAGACGATTGCTCATTAAACCCACAATAATGTTAATTAAATAATGAACCGTGAACTGAATGTAACATCTCAACACAAATAATTAAACCTGACAAATCTTATAAGGGCAGCAACGCTGACCTTCGGCCCTGAGAAATAATTAAATCTGATAAATTTTTACCTCAGTAACACTGCATCTATATCTGCTCTTATTTTTCGGCACAGCTCCGTGCAATGCTTGCCTGTATTTAATTTTGATTCTTGGATGGAATGCATAGGAAATATTATTTAACTTGAAATGAATCTTTTTCTTTAAAAAAGTTACTTTATAGAAAAATTATTATTGGGGCATTTTTTGAACAAATTAATTACAATTAACATACATTATTAGCTGAGCGCAACGCTGCTTCATTGCCTTCTACAATAATATACATCGTCCACCACAATCCTGACCAGATTCGGAAGAACAGCAAGCTGTCGACGCATGCCGACTCCCGCTCAATACAACCGTCCACTCGCTACAACTACTGCCGACTGACTACTACTGCAGACAGAGTGCAACTCGCAACTGTACACTCGCGCGGTCAAGCGCAGACTAGCAACGTTAAATAACTCTCTGGTCAGAGATTCTGTCATGCCTCGCCATCGCTGGTAATGAATACATATGAAACGTACGCGTTTCATAACTCTCCACTGGCGGGGCTAAAATTTGGCAGCGATGTTGAGTCATTTGGACGTGCCATGGGCAACAAATTTTTTCTTAACTAATTAACTTTACAATTACAGAATATACAGATATATAGGTGTAGAACATGAAGTAAATATAGTGCACATGCACTGAGTACAGGACATATCAGGCAAAGACAAAATATATACAATGAGTACAAAACATATTCACAAATGGCAAAAGTGCACACGCACAGTAGTATAGAACATATCAGCAAATCACAAAAAATGTATATGCAATGAGTAGAAAACATGTTAACAAAATGACAAAAGTGCACATAACATATTTGCAAATCACAAAAAATGTATAGGCCATAAATGCAAATCATGACAACAAAATATTTTTTTTTGCTATGTCACAAGAATTAGGATAGGAAAGGGAAGGATTGCGTCATGGTTGTAGCACTCTAGGTTGCACGCAGCTGCACTGAAAGTCCATATCTTTCTACAGAAGCACAACACCAAGTGAGGCAATCTAAAGTTCTTTTCCCAGAAGTATTAATCAGCGTAGCAAAGACACTGAAATGCCGTAGTAATATTCCATGTTATCCTTTTGGTAGTAAATTAGGTACACCAAACAGTGGGACCATAATAGCATCTTCATCGCTCATGGTGGTGGACAGCATGTCGTGTCAACACCACGTCCTTGTCTGTTACAACAACGTAGAATTAGTGCAAAAACTAAATATAGTGCTCCATGATCATGAGGATATACAGGACAAACGAATATTGCAGTAATTCCAGGTAATTAGGTTAGAAGGTGAAGGACATTAAGTCACATACTAGTCTTAATTGAGAATTACACTAGTAATGGGTGGCACTCATTGCCCAGTCATTGAACATTTCTGTACCATGTACGTAGTATTACAGAATAATGTTCATGAGTAACTTTACGGAGAACATTGGCACTCATTGCCTAATTACAAACCATCAGAAGTCATTTACAGAGAACATTAGCATTCATTGCCTAATTACAAACCATCAGAAGTCATTTACATAGAACATTGGCATTCATTGCCTAATTACAAACCATCAGAAGTCATTTACAGAGAACATTGGCATTCATTACCTAATTAAAAACCATCAGAAGTCATTTACAGGGAACATTGGCACTCATTGCCTAATTACAAACCATCAGAAGTCATTTACAGAGAACATTGGTATTCATTGCCTAATTACAAACCATCAGAAGTCATTTACAGAGAACATTGGCACTCATTGCCTAGTTACCATCAGAAATCATTTACAGAGAACATTGGCATTCATTGCCTAATTACCATTAGAAGTCATTTACAGAGAACATTGGCACTCATTGCCTAATTACAAACCATCAGAAGTCATTTACACAGAACATTGGCACTCATTGCCTAATTACAAACCATCAGAAGTCATTTACACAGAACATTGGCACTCATTGCCTAATTACAAACCATCAGAAGTCATTTACAGAGAACATTGGCATTCATTGCCTAATTACAAACCATCAGAAGTCATTTACATAGAACATTGGCATTCATTGCCTAATTACAAACCATCAGAAGTCATTTACAGAGAACAATGGCATTCATTACCTAATTACAAACCATCAGAAGTCATTTACAGAGAACATTGGCACTCATTGCCTAATTACAAACCATGAGAAGTCATTTACAGAGAACATTGGTATTCATTGCCTAATTACAAACCATCGGAAGTCATTTACAGAGAACATTGGCACTCATTGCCTAGTTACCATCAGAAATCATTTACAGAGAACATTGGCATTCATTGCCTAATTACCATCAGAAGTCATTTACAGAGAACATTGGCACTCATTGCCTAATTACAAACCATCAGAAGTCATTTACACAGAACATTGGCACTCATTGCCTAATTACAAACCATCAGAAATCATTTACAGAGAACATTGTCAATCATTGCCTAGTTACAAACCATCAGAAATCATTTACAGAGAACATTAGCATTCATTGCCTAATTACAAACCCTCAGAAGTCATTATTAAAAATGAGTTAATAAATGGCATAATTAATCTAATTATAGTAAACATTGTCCTCATAGTTCATCTTATTACATTAATCAATGGCATTCATTTTCCGGTTACAAAGCATTTTTTGTGCTAGCAATGCATTGCGTTGGGTTTGATAATTAATAACAATATTTGCTTTTGAGTTATTGCTGCAAATGAAGATGTGTAACGTCAATCGTCATGAGTCAGCTGTATCAAGATTATGAAACAAGTAGAGTATATGTAATCACATTCATAAATGACATGGGTTTTAAGAACAACTGCTTATAGTACATTAATTTTATGAATAATTTCTCCTGCAAAATATACAAAAATGGATTATTAGACTGAAAGAAGAAACGCATTTTATGCTGAAAAGTAGTGAACTTCGAATTAACAGGTAGTGAAATGTGTATAAAATGTGTTCCCTAGCTGTCTTTTCCAAGACCTTCAGTCATCATACTATGCAATACAACACATACTGTCAAAACGAACTGCAACAAATACTTAAATAACTACAGAGCATAAATACATAAACTTCAACATCATCCTCATCTGTAAAGAAAAAACTTCATTATCCATCACTTCATTATCATAACTCCATTATTATCATCACCTGTAAAGAAAAACTTCATTATTCATAGCTGCATATTCTTCATCATTATTCATCACCATTCATTATCATCTGCAAAAAAATCTCTTCATTACTCATTACACAACTATTCCTTATTTCTAGCATATTTCCTCACTAAAACTAAAATGTGAAGTTCTGTCTGACAGCCTGCATCAGTCGCTTCGTATTCTGAAAGAAAAAATTAGTTAAGACCGCTATTCTACGATGTGTATAGTATATTCTTGTTAATGCTTGTTAATTCTGCTCCATTTACTCTTCCTCATAAGGTTTTTGCATCTTCTTTCGTTTATTCCGTAGGTGAAATTCCCATTTCTGTTTAATTTATTTCCTTTACACGTTATTTCTTTCTGGAAATGATGCACAAAGATTAATGTCTTGCATTTAATTCATATACCCATTAGATAAAAACTGGTTTATAGTGATATAATTAAGCATACAGCATAGCAAGACAGAAAACGTATTATGTCAAAAAATATAGACAGTGTTCAGATGCAAAAATGTACACAGAATATCATAATGCAGCAGCAAAAAATGTAGAAATAGTCACGATGTTGAGATATCGTAGGGCAAAAATGTCAAAGTCAACTGGTGTTTGCTATATCTTAACTAATTCATAGTGCATACAAACAAAACAGGAAAACAATCTTACATACATAAAAAGGATGACAAGAAATGTGACTTTCTTTGTGTTCAGCTTGTATGTTGTGTAGTTAATACAGGCGAGAATTAAAGACTTTAATGGAGAGAGAATTTAATAAAATTAATATGTCACTAGATAGAATGGCATAATTATTCATAAGATACGTAAGTTTATCTGGAAAAATGTGCACGGTCTGATGTGTAACGACAAGAAAAGCGACCTGCTGACCTTACCTTGCCGGGCACTTGCCAAAAATACGACAATCATCAATAAGTAATCACATAAATATAATTGCATAAGTGGTCATAAAATGTGTAAGTTCATCTGGAAAAATATGCATGGTCTGATGTGTAACGACAAGAAAAGCGACCTGGTAACCTTACCTTGCCGGGCACTTGCCAAAAAAAAAAAAAAATACGATAACATCAGTAAGTGTTCATGTGAATATAATTGCATAAGTGGTCATAAAAAAATTAGGAAATGTCATTAAGCATGTTAAATCATAAAGTATCTTCATTCAATAAAAGGTTTAATATTTGATATGTGGTGATTTCCTTTCGATTTTCTGGTTCTCAAAGTTTCGACATGTACAACATTGGGGTGAGGAAAGCTGCGAATTCGATATGGACCTGCGTATAGAAGTTCAAATTTACTGCACCTACCTTTTATTTTGTTGGATAAATAGTGTGTACGTACTAATATCTTCTGTCCAAGGTGAAAGTCACGGCGTATACAAACCTGTTTTTGTTGTCTTCTCCGGCGATCTGCGGCACGTTTGATGTTGTTCAGCGCAATGTCAATTATTTCATGGTGTCGTAGTCGACGAGATGTAGGAAATGTTACTAATTCTTTAATTTTGTTAGGTGGTTCAACGTTTTTCAGTATAATAGACGGAATGGGATAATGCTTGACTTGTCGTGCTGTTTGACTTGAAATTCATACATGAAACCGGACATAGTACCAGGAATGTTGTCGAAAACTGGAGCTTGCTGTAACAGAATTTTGTGTAGTTGCGTGCGTTCGTCGTCTGTATTTGCACTGCTCTGTTTAACTTTATCAGAAATCATTTGCATAACGTCGTAGTCAGCTTCGTCTGGAGTATTATAGTTATGTACGTACGTATCCGTGAACAATGTGGAATTACAGTCTATGCTATGTGATACGGAAATGACCTCAGTACAATTAATTGTTTGTTCTTCCGCAGATAAAGAGTGCTGAAATTCTAAAGCCATTTGTACATTTTCATCCTTTAACATTAAATAGGAATTTTGAAAGTCAATAATTGCGTCGTGTTGGACCAGAAAATTAGTACCTAAAATAACGTCTGTTGTCAATAAAGGAACAATCCAAAAATTTGAGTGAAATGTGTGATCTGCAATGAAAAATGATAAATTTGTCTGTAATTTAACGTCTACTCCTTTACTCGATACTGCTCCTTTCGCTTTCGTTTTGCCTAATGGTAATGTAGGGTAGGTTAGGTGGTTAGTTTTTGGGGAAGGAGACCAGACAGCGTGGTCATCGGTCTCATCGGATTAGGGAAGGATGGGGAAGGAAGTCGGCCGTGCCCTTTCAGAGGAACCATCCCGGCATTTGCCGGGAGTGATTTAGGGAAATCACAGAAAACCTAAATCAGGATGGCCGGACGCGGGATTGAACTGTCGTCCTCCCGAATGCGAGTCCAGTGTCAATGTAGGATAGGTATTCTCTTTGTTACACTCGTTGAAAGTTTCTTCATTTATAACTGACATAGGTGATCCAGAATCGATTACTGCTGAAAATTTCGATGATCCAATTTTAATTTCGATGACAGGGTGTGAAATGGTTTTCTGAACAACTGGTCTTTGCTGCAAAAGAGTGTCTCTGATGTCGTCAAAAGTAATAACATTTCCGTGAACAACATTATGCGTGTCTAAAGTAGTGCTTGTGTTACTGGAAGATGCGACCTGTACAGTATATAGTCAAATTCTATCTGACGTATTATTATTATCAGGAGGATTCTGTGGCATTTCGACTATTTGAACTGTTCTGTAATTTCTTCCAGACGTATTACGCTCTGGATGATACCTACTGTCTGGTTCATTCATGAGAATATGTTGTTGCTGATGATTTTGCTGTTCGTAAGATCGACTATTATTAAATGTACGTTGAAAATTGTGTTCATTATTTTTACGCCTGTCGTGATAGTCATTCCTATACGGTGCATTGCGATAGGAATTGAAATATTGTGTTTTCTGTACATGCTGCCGTGCGTTATTATTTGTTGGAGCTGAGACTATACGTGCACGCGGCGAAACATTAAAGTTTGGTTGACCTTGTAGACTGCATTGTTGGTTAGGTATGCTAACCGGCTGACTTTCATGCTGTTGTGGTGAAAAACGTCTATTGTTACCAAAATGTGGTTCTTCTCGTTGATAATTTTCTCGATACTGATAATTGAAATTTTGCCTGTTATTAGAATTCTGGTGGTTGTCGTTCCTGAAGCGTCTATTAGCTTTGCTATTGTAATTGCGTGGCTGATCGTAATTACTATATGTTTGTTGACCTTGGTTACTATATGAAAAATTTTTGTTTATAAAGGAATAATCCGACTGCTGCACTTCCAAAAGCTGTAACAGATCTCTAAATGCCGAAATATTTTCCTTCTGCTGACCTGTTAAAAGTGACACTCTTAATGACCGTGGTAATTTAGAGATACATAATTGAATAAGTGCAGATTCACTGTATTGTTCACTTAACTACTGGTTTTGTAGGACCACGTGTTCAAAAAATTGCGTGACAGTGGAAAAATTTGAGTTCTCATAATTTGGTAAACTAATTAATTGATCCTTAGTTCCGCGCTGTGTCGTCTTCGACCAATACGCTGACAGAAAAGCATTCTCAAATTCTTCTACCGAGTAACATTGTCTCACAATCGGTCTCATACGAGTTGCCGGTTCGCCTTCCAAAAAACTACAAATAAATTCAAGTTTATGTGTTACAGGCCAAGTTGGTGGAAAAGCAAAGCTGAATTGTTGTATCCAATCCAGGGGGTGAATCTGTGTTCTGTCATTTTTAAATACTTTAAATTTTCTCACTGATAGAAAATGTTTGTAATCAAAATTATCGTCTCTGTATGACGGAACAGGTTCAGGATTGTATGAGAATTTGTTTGACTGTGACTGTTCGGTGTCTAATTCACGTACTCTCTGTAGATTACCTAAATTATACTGGCTGTGTGATTGTGAGAAATGTTCGGAATGTGCCGTACCTTGTGACGTGTTAAACGTTCAAATATTTTTCATCTCTGTTACTTCTTGCTGTAGGTTGACAATTTTCTACGCAATGTATTATTAGACAAGTCTATCTCACTGATTGTCTGTTGTAGATATTCGAATTCAGGTGTTTGGTTAAACGAGATCGGTGCAGTATCGTCTGATTTACTGTCATTATTATTTTCTATAACGTCAATATGACTGGCCAATTCATCATATTTTTCACTCAGTATTTTTACCTGATCATCGTTTTTAGTGTCAGAAGCATTAATTTGTCTTTGTATTTCACGTGTGGTTTTGCTCAGTTTTTTAACGTCAGCTTTGATAACATCAGAATTCTGTGTTAGTTCTAATTGTTCGAGTCTGTCTGCCACTGTCTGAAAGTCTGTTGTGTGTGTGTCTGTTTTCGATTTAAGATCGGAAATTTCATCACGTAATTCTGTGTTCAACTGCTTGATGGTATTAATTTCGTCGGACACTGTAGCAATGTTGTTGTCTACATATGTTTTTGCCTTCGCAAACAATTTACGTTTATCTTCCTGTCTCTGTGCAGTGATTGTTTCCATGACTTGTCGTTTTACTTTATTCTGTTCCTGTATAAATTTACGGAAACGCGTATCACTGTTTTGTAGGTGAAAATTACAACGTTCGTCAATTTGAGTGTTCTGTTGGTCAAATTTCGCGTCTATCTTTGCATCCATTGTGTGCGAAAGTTCTGCTGTCATTAATTTAAACTTGTCGCGTAATTGTGTTGCTTTTTCAGAGCATTGTTTACCGACTGCTCTAATTTCGTCTCTAAGTGTTTCTGTTGTAGCTGTTTGCATATCCCTAAAGCCTTGAGCAACTGATCTAATTTCTTCGTTACTTTTCCTAGCACAAGCCTCAATCTCCTCGCGTAATTGTTCCTTAGTATCATGACACTGCGTGGCAATGGCTCTAATCTGTTCACTAAGCTGTCTGGAATTGTTGTCTAATTTTTCATTAAGGTGTTTATTCTGTTCACTAAGTTGTTTGAAATTTTCTTTAAGATTGGCTTGTTTTTTATTAATTTCATTAAGTTGTTGTTTGTTCTGTTCACTAAATTGTTTGAAATTTTCGTCTTGTCTTTCATTCTGTTGTTTGAAATCTTCCTTAAGTTGTTTGAAATTGTTATCTAGTTTTTCATTAATTTGTCGTAAAAATGCCATAAATTGATCCGAGCCAAAATTAGCATTTCTATTCTCTGTGTTGTTTGATGGTGTACCTGCAATTGTCACATTTTGTGTATCCATTTGGATATTCTGTGATTCTTGAAAATGTTTGCTAATCGGACGTGCACTGTTAGTCACTACCTCGGAATCAAGTAAATCTGTCCTACTTTGAGTATCCTGTTCATTTTCATTAGAAAAATTCGTCTGTTCGTCATGTGAATTTTGCAAACCGGTTGTGTTAAGCTGGGCAGCGCTCATTGCAACAGAACGCCCCGCGTCATCAATTGTCATTAAATTAACAGAGGACACAATTCAACTCGTTTGTTCAACGTTAGGATCAAAATCATTACAAGTGGTCGGAACGCACTGATTGTCAGTAAACCGAGGATTGTCATCATTACACTGCGTGTCACAAGTACTATCAGTCAAGTTGTTTAAGTCGGTTATTTCACTCATACATCGCGATGTACTATTAACAGTTTTTCGTGGCATTTTAACACTAATCACAATTATTCACAAATGAAACAAAGACAATACAAATGCAACAAACACAAATATAACAAAGAGCAAAAATATTGCCGATGATCTGTGAAAGAAAGTGACAAAATTAATAGATGTGTTGTGCCAAGTGCTAATTACATTTAAGTAAATAAGAGCAGGTATCTGACTACTTATCAGAAGATTCACAAAGAAATACGATCCTGGCAGGGTCGCCAAGTGTAACCTCCCCACAAGAGTGAATAATAAAAATGAGCCAAGCGTAGCCTCCTTGCAAAATTAAAGAATAACAATGGCCCAAATGTAAACTCCCCACAAAATTAACGTTAAGACGATTGCTCATTAAACCCACAATAATGTTAATTAAATAATGAACCGTGTACTTAATTAACATTATTGTGGGTTTTATGAGCAATCGTCTTAACGTTAATTTTGTGGGGAGTTTACATTTGGGCCATTATTATTCTTTAATTTTGCAAGGAGGCTACACTTGGCTCATTTTTATTATTCACTCTTGCGGGGAGGTTACACTTGGCGACCCTGCCAGGATCGTATTTCTTTGTGAATCTTCAGATAAGTAGTCAGATATCTACTTATCAGAAGATTCACAAAGAAATACGATCCTGGCAGGGTCGCCAAGTGTAACCTCCCCGCAAGAGTGAATAATAAAAATGAGCCAAGCGTAGCCTCCTTGCAAAATTAAAGAATAATAATAGCCCAAATGTAAACTCCCCACAAAATTAATGTTAAGATGATTGCTCATTAAACCCACAATAATGTAAATTAAATAATGAACTGTGAACTGAATGTAACATCTCAAGACAAATAATGAAACCTGACAAATCTTATAAGGGCAGCAACGCTGACCTTCAACGGCACAGCTCCGTGCAATGTTTGCCTGTATTTAATTTTGATTCTTGGATGGAATGCATAGGAAATATTATTTAACTTGAAATGAATCTTTTTCTTTAAAAAAGTTACTTTATAGAAAAATTATTATTGGGGCATTTTTTGAACAAATTAATTACAATTAACATACGTTATTAGCTGAGCGCAACGCTGCTTCATTACCTTCTACAATAATATACATCGTCCACCACAATCCTGACCAGATTCGGAAGAACATCACGCCGTCGACGCATGCCGACTCCCGCTCAATACAACCGTCCACTCGCTACAACTACTGCCGACTGACTACTACTGCAGACAGAGTGCAACTCGCAACTGTACACTCGCGCGGTCAAGCGCAGACTAGCAACGATAAATAACTCTCTGGTCAGAGATTCTGTCATGCCTCGCCATCGCTGGTAATGAATACATATGAAACGTATGCGTTTCACCTTTCACGTTGTGCAGTCGTCCTCCTCTCTTCATTCGTATTTCGGCTCTCCGTCCGTCCATTACTCCATCATTTCCTGGTCTTCCTTCGCCATTGGCATCAATCTCGATTGCAGCATACACAGGCCTCTCTGTAACATACATCTAAGACATCTCCACATTATTAATTGTACTCATCTTTATTCACCACTGTTTCATCACGTCGAATCTCTCTTTATTAATCACACTGCTTCACGTCGCTTCTCTCCTTAAATATCGCCTTTATCAACTACTATTTATTACGTGGCTTCCCTCATTATCCACCATCTTTATCCACTCATTACTCTGCACGTCGTTTCTGCTTGATCCTTATTCATATGACAAAAAATACGTACATACACCACTCTGTCGACTCCTGTTCATGACTCATTTGACCAGTCTATTCCGTCATACTTCCTGACATCCCGCCTGAAAATTCTTATGTTCGATTTGACCCTGCACAACGTTACACACCACAAATAAATACAGTGACTATCTACCATAAATTGCCTACTTTCGATCTATCCTTAACTTTTCCATAATTTGATGTTAGAAATGTGATGAAGCCCACGTGATTGTTTTCCCTTGATCGTCTCAATCAGTACAGCATTTTCCTGGACAATCCGCCTCACTCTGAATGGTCCACTACAAACAGCAAAGAATTTGCTAGATAGGAATCTGTGCTTACATGAAAATTAAATGTGTGCAGAGAGTATACAAGGTGGGAAAGGTGGGACAGCCCAAGTATTAGAAACGTTGGTGCTAGTGGCCTCTTTCCCTAACACCAGATCCCGAACAACCATACGCAGAACCTCATTATAACTGTCACCACGACAATGACATACTATATATCAGATAGCAGCTAATATAAAAACTTCGATCACCTTGCTGATGTCACCTGTAACAGCAGTATAAACGTACCCTATTCCATACAGATCACAATGTTGAATTTTTTCATTACGTGTTAAGTACCTGCAATAGTCAAACCGCACTAATTAAACTGGACTCATTGGCATTATTACATAACATTTTTTTTAGCAACTGGTTTGTTTTGAGGAAACAGTCCTTTTACTTTAGTGTTCATAATAAAATTTGCAAATTTTGCTCTGAGAGACCAGTCTAACAGATTCCATTACTGGTGTTTTATTCTATGATCAGAAGTATGGTATTTGCATTCCTACATATCAGTAGAGTATGTCTACGACATAGACAATTTTCAGTGCCAGCTGCATGTGTTTTAAGGCAATATGCTAAGGGCCGATATGTTGGATTAGTTTCTCCTATCCTTCAATCCATTATGACAAGAATGAAATGCGAGGATTCCATGCTCTACTGTCATTCTGATAGTTTCTGCCGTTCCTATCCTCGACACTATCTGACCTATGAGTCGTGTCTCCGTTCACAATATTGCTCTCATTACCCAATCCTTGTAACAAGTGCAGAAATGACGCAGAATCGTCTACGCCTCTGCCTGCTATCACTATATCTCTGCGCAATTTCACTGGCAACTTCACTATACAGATCCTAATGAGCTCCCCAGGTTCGTATGTCACATCCAAATACCTATTTCGTCTCAGGATTTCCTGATAGCAAGACACTGGAACTCTTATACCACCTTCGTTACAATTTGGCATCGTCAATATGCTTTGCGTAACCTGGTCCTGCTTACTTTTCGACCAGAATTTATTTAAATAGCTGCTACAGTCTTTAATAACTTCCTGCATTTTCGCTCTAGCCTCGTCTCTCAAATGATTACACACAAACTTCATTTTCAGGAGCGGTCCCCACGATGAAGGTAATGAATCTTGAAATTGAGTCAGCCTTGGACTATACCCAGTTGGGTTTGCCACCTGTTTTATCCGACACAACCGTTCTTCTGACTCTGTGAATTCGTCTTCCTCTTTCTGCCTATTTTCGTTTTTTGAATTTATCTCACTCTCCCTCTGCAGTCTACCTGGTGGTGTTTCACCTTCGCTTCTGCACGCTAATTGCAACTGTGCTAGTTCTTCCCTATGTTTCCTATTTGTTTCTAATTGTGCCTCTTTAAACTGTAATAGTTATTGTATCTCCTCCTGGTCGGCATAAACCTCTCGCTGCGTACTGTCAGAACCTGTCTCGCCTCTTATACTGATCTTTTCTACATCTGCACTAATCTTATACTTTCTGACAACTACCTCCGCAACTTCATCCCTGTGTTTATTTAGCGCCACTTCTTGCCGGATGACTTGAGCTTCCACGCTGTCTAATGCCCCTTGTTTATCTGCAAGTAAGTCCTCTACTATCTCTTTGATTCGCTCATCCAGCAACGCGTCCCTACGTTCTGTAATATCACTCTCTATTGCAATTATTCGTACCTCCAAATTATTGGCTTTTTCATTTCACAGCGTCCCGTACTTGCTTCGACGCGCCTAGATTCTTCTCCCCCTCATCTAACCGATTATTAACTGCGGACAGACGCAGCTTCCTCACTGCCTCTTTATTTCCCTTATCCACTGCCTCCAATCTTTCCTTATTATCTTTATCCACCGCTTCCAATCTTTCCTTTTTATCTATATCCATCGCTTCCAATCTTTCCTTATACGCTTCCCATCTTTCCTTATTATCTTTACCAATCGCTTCCAATCTTTCCTTATACTCCCTATTTCTTTCCTTATTATCTCTATCCATCCTCTGTAAAAACTGCAGTAGCACATTGTCATCTGCTACTTTCGGTGCGCTCACCTCGTTTGCCTGAGAAACCGTAGCTTCGCTAAGGGTAGCTACACTTTCACTGCGTACCTGACCTGGTCCCGGCTCGCCTGTGTCGTCGGGAAAAGCCCACGATTGTGAACAAAGCCCGCAGCTCAAAGGATCACCTAGCCGCGGTCCACTGAACAATTCAGCCCCTTCCGAGTGTTTGCCGTTCCCGCTCATTAGCCCATGGTCGACACCTACCTCCTGCTGCACTGCTATGTTCACCCCAGAATCACTATTCTCCATGGTGACTACACTTTTCGACTGCGACCTAGTTACTACGGACATTACGCAAAAAAAAAATATGCAACGATCTTCCAGTCTTGGAAGATATAGCAATTAATTACATACAAAAATAAAAGATCCTCACCAATCCAGAAAGAAATCGCAAATAAAAAAATTTTACTTCCTAGTGCTATCACAATATATTCCATAAAAAAAAATCTTAACAGCAAACCATAACAGCAAAATCCTGGCAAAATATACTGGCAGGGTCGAAATTATGAGAGGTACCCACATGCCTTGCTCATACTGTGGCATCAAGCAGTCAGGCCTGCAAGATGAGTGGTCTGCCAAGCGAGTGGATTCATTCTTATTTATCGAGTAACATGAACACTAGTACTCACAATTAAGTTACAAGTTATCCTCCTATATGAATAATACGCAACGGAAACACGCATCTGACTATCAGTAATTTACAGAACTCTGACTGTTCACTATGCACTGGCAATACCACATTTTCTTTCTTTTTTATTTAACGGCTTTTGTCAACACGTGGCCATCGCACTGAATATGAGTGGCGCACACATTATAAATTCTGGATATCATGACAACATACAATTCCAAGGAAAAGGCCACCAATCTTTTGCTTTTCACTATCTTATTTATTCCGATAAATTCTATAACCTAAACACACAAATTCTATAACCTACAACGATAACACATGAGAAATTCCGCCCAGTGGGCATGGCTTTACATTGGTGAATCTCTATCTTATGGTCTCGCAATTATTTAACGCTACAATGCACTTTCTGGATAGGATGGTGGATCTTTTATTATTTCTCGCACTTCGACTCTCACAATCATCATCACGAAACTTTCCTCCAGACCGAGCAGTACAAAAGGAACACGCATAACCCACTACCTCTGAAACTACCTTGCTACTCTCCCATGCAAACCACACATACCCAAATTACATGACATACACCACACTACAACATGGAATACAACACAATAAATAGTAACAACATTATCACTTTCAGCTTTCCCACTTCAATTAATATTTATCCCAGTTTCACACGACTCTGCCCCACTTCGTAATTCTACTTTCCTACTATGAACTCTGGAGATATATGCACGTCTTCCTGTGCAATGCAAGCCAAGTGGCGCTGCTGGATAGACGGCTGACTCACCTTGTTTCTCTCTCAGAGTGTTATAGTTTGAATCAAGCGTCACACGGAAACATATCTCGCAAAGTAATATTAAGAACATATTCATCACACACACGAGTTCTCAACTGATACCATGGACGAGTACTTCTCTTTATCCTTTGTCTCATACATAGATTGAGACTCACACAGTACTCACCACGTGGAAGTACTCGCCTCTAATTTCAAGTCCTGCACACGCTATGTCTTAAATATTTCAGCTTATAGTACACACGCTAGTAATTCAGCTTAACTTAAGCACACGGAAGTATTTCAACTTATTGCTACATGTGGTTTCATTGTGACCATTGGTCACTTCCGAGATTACTACGATCCCATTAATATTACCTGCCTGACATTTAATTCTCCCGACAAAAGTTCCTGAAATAGAGAAATTATTATTTCAAACTACTCTTAAATATTCCACATGCATCCCATGTCTCTACTCTTTTGTCTTTACGGAGCACAACTAAGACAGGTCTTAACAGCACAAGATCCAGCGGCAGAGTGCTGAAACATGGCCGTTCTTCAGGTCATCTCGCACCTCTGTCGAGGTGGGGGAAGACCATGCTACTCATTTGCCAGCCACATTGCAGGCGCTCAAAGCTCCGGTAAGTTTCATCTCTTTGGTTCCACCAAAGGTGGCCAAAGGATCGTCTCAAAGATGATCATATATTCACATTCACTATCTACGGTTAGCAGACGACCATACATTCATTCATTTCACAGATCTCACCAAACTGGATGTAGGGATTTATTTTGTGGGAGTGCACATGTGATCAATTAAATAAATAAATTGTCATTCTTCCCCACACTGGTATCCGGCTTCACTGTATTAATTATAATTGAGTTATTATTAGAAAAAAATGTGTTGTTCTGACAAAAATAATGAAGTATGTTGTACCTATTTTCAATGTCGGGCGGTACTGTACCCTTTCAGCATTTGTAGCATATCTGTTGCGTTTGTTAGTGTTGTTATAAACAATTTTACTTGTAGATGATAATAACTTTCTTAGTACTTGTTTTACAAATACGATAATTATTTTAATGAATTCGACTTGTAGTTGTTTTCAAATATTTGTGCAGCTGTATTTCAAGAAATAAAGAAGTTCTACCAATCAATGTTTTCCCTATTACCAGATTCCACTGATCTCACCAGATAATCTTCTGCACTTGTGGACCCTGGAGGCAGCTGGTCTCTTTTCTTAGTGCAGAGTATTCATTTGGCAAGATAAATAACTAAATTGAGTAATGGAGAGAATAGTGGGAGCCTCTCGAGCACTGACAGAAGGACAATGGTGATTAAATGAGATACACTATTAATTAAACACAGAAACGGGAGATTGTCTCTTTTTAGATAGCGGGAATTTGCCAGTCTATAATTTACCTCTATATGCTGATCAGCAGACTGGCTGTGTTTCAAACCAAAAACAGACATACATACTAGAAATTATGATCACTTATCTAGTCCCTAGAGAGAATACTGATCAGGAAATCAGAGAAGAACCTTTAGACTTTAGAAGATAGAATGAAAGTAAAAATCCGATGAATTGTGAGCATGCATGCAGGCCCAGTACGACAAAGATTGCCGGTGTAGCATTGTAGACACCATGAAGCTAAGTCCCCATAATGAAAATCGTGTATTGTAAGATGGCAAGAACTATGCCCCTTACATGAAGTCATTAAAGATCACCTAACTCACGTTGAGCGAACAGTAGGGCTGAACAAAAATGACTGACAAGGCACAATGCATCTTGTAGAGGGTATAGTCTGGACGTAGTGGAATAATTAATGTCGGGTGATGGTTTTAAAGTAATTCACACGGCATGAAAACTTTGTGGAAACGAGTCGATTTACTGGACGCCAGTTTACCCCAGGGAAGCATTTAGAGTTGAGCATGGCTGGCCGGGGGAGCGGCTAAGGGAAGTGACAATAGGCAGCTTAGGGCGGCTCAAGCTCTGAGAAAGCGGTAACGGTGCGCGGCCTCCAGCCGCCTTAAGATGAGTGACAGAGAGTCGGTGGTTCACCCCGACTCCATGCTGGTGTACTGGGAAACAGACGGAGAAATTGTACGCCTGTTGCTAAATGTCTGTCATCCTGTTTTCTGTGAAACATGCGAGGAAGCCGCGTAAAGCTACAGTGGCACGGTCAACAGAGGTCAAAATATGCGTGTTCGTGACTATACCAGTTTCACGCTGAATTCAGGGTCCGCAGAGCCTGAAGTAAATCAGGTGAAGAGCGACAGCATGAAATTCGCCGGCCTCCGATGGTAACGTAAGACCAAGGAATTTGAAGTACTCTCCTGGGAGTCAGAATTCCGGAAAACTTGGTGTTTGTGCAGACGATAACCTTGATGGGTGGCCTGGGGGAGCTAAATAGAAGAAGTTGAGAGGAAGGGAAATTTTGTGGGAATTTGTTCACTTCCCAGAGAAGGCATTGGTCGGTGCTGGGAAGCGATGTGTAATTAACGGGACTTGCGCTGCAATTGGAGTAAGTGATTTTGCTGGAGGGGAAACCGAGACGAAGAGCGGACTGGCAGAAGTCTCAGTATAGGTCTTCCATTCCCAGCTTGTCTAGAGTGCGGACGTGGCATTCTTTACTCAGCTTGCCTGAGAAAGAGTGAGCATCTCTGCAGTTTAGAACTTAGCAAATGGAACGATTGAGCTTGGAGATAGAAAGTTTTGGTTCAGCTATGTACTGAGCAAGATAGCTAGGAGTGAATAGACCAGCGCAGCCTTGCAGCACCACGAGATCGGCCGACGTCCACACAACGACGCCGCTCCGCCACGCTGTAATCGGTGATGTTACGCCCGCTCCGGTCACTGATTAATTTGTTGGAGCACATTGGCAAAGTTTCCACGAGGGTTTCATAGGCCGTGTAATGTAGAATTCTTCTCACACTTCGCATTACGTCTGGGTCAGTTGATTGCAATTACTTTTGAGTACTTTACTCCATGCAAACGCAATTTATTACCATTGCCTGGTAGGAGAGTCATGTAATGTGATGATTGAAGGTCGTGAGTTAAAATAAATTTGTGCTAATCGACTGCATCTGTTTTCAATGAAGTAGTTGAAATCCCAAGTCACTTTCTTAATTAATTTTATGTTCAACATTTGCATCTGGTGTTCAATACCTGCGTATAACATCAATGTGCACCCCTTGTTATATAAAATCGATCAATTCTGAATCAATTAATGTCAACACTGCCACCGCATTTCAGTCAGGAGTCACAGGGCGTTATTACTTTCTTTGCGTTATCCGATATTGCGGCAGTTTTGCACTCTCTGTTGATCTCTTAGTCAATTATCTGGGGTGAACACACGCCAATACCAGATAAGTGACAGGTGGGGTGTTACAGTATTAGCAGCTAAATGACAGATGGATGTGTTACGAGCACTCTACCCTGAACGTCACGACTAAATCTAAACGTAACTATATACGGTTGCTTCCAAGGTGGTGGAAACCAACACATACATAGCGGAAAGGACGGCAACTACCGATTTTGTGGCAGTCGTGAAGTGAAGTCTGTCAAGAATAGCAACGAACTGAGGTCAAGATGGTGTCTCTCAGCAGTTTTTTGCCTCGAACGCCGCGCAACCATTACCTTCCTCAAAGAACAAAAGGTTCCTGTGGCCAAAGTAACTGAGGGGGGACTTTTTGAAGGCCGCTTTGGCTTTCTGCCAAGGGACAGATTAGTCCAGCCAAATGCAAGTTGGTGGTCTCCGAGGTGGCGCCAACTTTCTTAATGTGGGAAGGATTGTCGCCCTTCCGTGCAGCTGTTTCCTTGGCTTGAGTCTGAAAGTAACGACCACTAAAACACTCGCGGATTTACACCATCTTTCGTGTCTTGAGGATTAAATGATTGGTGATCACGAAAATTGCTCTGCACCCCCCATTCGATAGAGCCCTAACTAGGCAAGCTATCTGTGACTTCAGCTGTCTTGAGAAACATACTTGCAATGTATAAATAAGGAGTTTAAATCCGTCGAGTTTTTAATTAATTAATGTACAGTCCCTAGCCTCCTACCACTTAACTAATAATTTCACAAGCAGTCCGAATCTGTGACTGAAGACGCTGTTATAATTTTGTTTCACTCTTTCCCTTCCCAAATGGACTAGACTGAACAGCTGGTGAGCTTTCACAAGTGCTCTAAGCGTCTCTGAAAAATCTGTATTACAGTCTGTATAATGCGATCTCATCATTTCGTTACATTTTCTGTAGCATGTTCTAACATTCTGCGTGGTGCCTGTCTGTTCTAAGTCGTGTCTCCCTACCACTTTCGCGCAACGACGCTCTGAGCGTGTTTTTTTAGGGAATTGACTAGTTTGAACCTGGGACCTGTTGCTGGTAAGGAGACGCCAGACCACACATGACATGTAGAGTTAGGAAGAGTTCAGTGAGACTAGCGATGATATAACCAAATACTTAATGATTTCAGCGTCAGCTCCACTGCACTCCCTGTAAAAGAATCTTAATACTAACTAAATTTAGTGGAAGGGGTTCAAGGCTTTTCTATTTTCAGTTATCTGGTAAAATAACGTCGAAAAAGCAGTTAAGTTTACCATTGGAATTTTTATTCTACTCACAAAACATTGCTTATAAATTGCACTATTGATAAAAGGAAATATTTTAATACAGGATGGTAAAAACCAACTGCGTTCAATAAAAATGTGAACGAATATTCCTTGAGTGGGTTTCCAAGTTCTACAATGGATCGAAGGATGACGTATGCCATATCACATCTATAATCTAGGTTTAAATTTACACAAAAAAGCAAATTATCAAAATGGTCTACAGTGACCCTCAATTATCTGTAATTACTTATCTAACTTGTCGTAAATTACAGTGGCTGATGTGGCTTCTCAATAATTATATAACAGAAAAATCATCGCGTTTCAGATTTTAATTTACGTAGCAAATGTGAATACCATGAGCTTTAATTGACGATCGACACTAGTATTACGCAAAAAGGGGGTGTAACAGATGAGACTTCAGCAGTTCTGAGTGAAGCTTTATGCACTGTTATGCGGCATCGCGTTCGTTCATTACCTTGTCATTGGTTAGGCAGCGTCAGGGGGGCAGCGGGCGGCACAGCTCCATACAGCTCGCCGTCTCGGAAGCAACTCTCTCCTAACTTCTCCTTACTACAATTTACCGAAGTTGGTTTTTTTAAAAAAAAAACCATCTGGCTGTGTTTTCATCTGACCAATCAGGGTCTCAATGTTAACTTTAAGCTCCACCTACAAAAATTCTGTCTATCCAATGAGAAACGTTATACTTTTCGTGGTGGGGCAATGTTTTTAACGTTTGCAACGTAACAGAGACGCGAAAAAGTCTCACACTAAAGCTTGCAGCTGGTGTGGCCCTTTTAGTGTTATCGTAAGATCTATACTGTTCTTTTGGAGGGCTCTATCTTTTAACATGGGCTGGGGGGTGGTCCTGGCGGTTACTTTTCGTGGTGGGGCAATGTTTTTAACGTTTGCAACGTAACACAGACGCTAAAAAGTCTCACGCTAAAACTTGCGGCTGGTGTGGCCCTTTTAGTGTTATCGTAAGATCTATACTGTTCTTCTGGAGGTCTCTAGCTTTTAACATGGGCTGGAGGGTGGTCCTGGTGGTTAGCTGGAGACGTGGGTGTCCGTCCCTTATTTTAGGGCCTTACAGCTTAATACAGTTCTGCTCTCGGTTTCTGTTCTCGTTTCTCCCCTCGGAACTGCGTCTGTCTCACGGTGGGAAGGTATGACATGCATTTAGGCATTCTTGTGTTAGTCTGTGGCATTCCACTTGCTCACTCGTTACTCGTATTACTTTGGTTAATTTAATGTCACGATTTATTCGGAGCTATGTGACATACTACAGGATTTGCTTATCATATCAGGGTTTTCATGAAAGGTGTTGTATTTGCCTGACACCTTACAATGTCTGGAAATTGTTTTCGTGTTTTTAGTACATGCAGACCTTGCTCGTATTGCTCGCAGTTCACAAGCATATGGCGGTAAAATTTACTTAATTGCCACGTAAATTGCACGCTACATCCGCTCAGCAGCCCTCTGGATACTAACCCCCGTCTCCTGTCGTGGCTCGCAGCAGCGGCTCTGAGCATTCTGCAGCGCTCGATCACTTTTCCTACCCAGCCGCCTCATGGCAACTTGCCAGCTACATGATGCGCAACAAAATCATCGGGTTTTGGAATACCTCATACGGTGTATACCACTCGTAATGCTAGAAGCTATGAGATATTTGTTCCTTGCTTCTAGTTGAGACAGGCACTATACTTCTTTCAAGTGCAGGCATTTTCTGGTACTGAAGGGCATATTCTTAGCACACAGCTTGGTCCTATTTCTCGATTACGAAATCGCAGTATGTACACTACTGCCCATTAAAATTGCTACACCAAGAAGAAATTCAGATGATAAACAGGTATTGATTGTGAAAGGGTACAGTACCGCACGACATTGAAAATAGGTACAACATACTTCATTATTCTTGTCAGAACAACACATTTTTTTTTGTAAAATAACTCAATTTCAATTAATACAACGAAGCCGGATACCAGGCTGGGAAAGAATGACAATTTATTTATTTAATTGATCACATGTGCAGTCCCACAAAATAAATCCCTACATCCAGTTTGGTGAGATCTGTAAAATGAATGAATGTATGGTCGTCTGCTAACAGCAGATGGTGAATGTGAGTATATGATCATCTTTGAGTCGATATTTTGGCCACCTTTGGTGGGACCAAAGAGATGAAATTTACCAGAGCTTTGAGCGCCTGAAATGTGGCTGACCAATACGGTAGCAAGGTGCTCCCCCACCTCGACAGAGATGGGAGATGACCTGGAGAACGGCCATGTTTCAGCACCCTGCCGCTGGATCTTGTGCTGTTAAGACCTTTTTTAGTTGTGCTCCGTAATGACAAAAGAGTGGAGACATGGTATGCATGTGGAATATTTAAGAGTAGTTTGATATAATAATATCTCTATTTCAGGAACTTTTGTGGGGAGAATTAAATGTCAGGCAGGTAATATTAATGGGATTGTAGTAATCTTCGGAAGTGACCAACGGTCACAATGAAACCACGTGTAGCAATAAGTTGAAATACTTCCGTGTGCCTAAGTTAAGCTGAATTACTAGCGTGTGCACAATAAGTTAAAATATTTAATAAATAGCGTGTGTACCATAAATTGAAATATTTAAGAAATGGCGTGTACAGGACTTGAAATTAGAGACGAGTACTTCCACGTGGTGAGTACTGTGTGAGTCTCAAACTGTGTATGAGACAAAAGATAAAGAGAAGTACTCGTCCATGGTATCAGTTGAGGACTCGCGTGTGTGATGAATACGTTCTTAATATTACTTTGCGTGATATGATTCCGTGTGACGCTAGATTCAAACTCTGAGAGAGAAGCAAGGTGAGTCGGCCGTCTATCCAGCAACGCCACTTGGCTTGCATTGCACAGGAAGACGTGCAAATATCTCCAGAGTTCATAGTAGGAAAGTAGAATTACAAAGTGGCGCAGTGTCGTGTGAAACTGTGATAAATACTAATTGAAGTGGGAAAGCTGAAAGTGATAATGTTGTAACTATTTAGTGTTTTGTATTTCATGTCGTAGTGTGGTGTATGTCATGTAATTTGGGTATGTGTGGTTTGCATGGGAGAGTAGCAAGGTAGTTTCAAAAGATTAGTGGGTTATGCTTGTTCCTTCTGTACTGCTCGGTCTGGAGGATAGTTTGGTGATGATGATTGTGAGAGTCGAAGTGTGAGATATAATAAAAGATCCAACGTCCTATCCAGAAAGTGCACTGTAGCGTTAAATAATTATGAGACCATAATATAGAGATTCACCAATGTAAAGTCATGCCAACTGGGCGGAATTTCTCATGTGTTATTGTTGTAGGTCATATAATTTGTGTGTTTAGGTTAGAGAACTTATCGGAATAAATAAGATAGTGAAAAGAAAAAGATTGGTGGACTTTTCCTTCGAATTGTACGTTGTCATAATGGCCCGAATTTATAATGTGTGCGCCATTCATATTCAGTGCAGTGGCCACGTGTTGACAAAAGCCGTTAAATAAAAGACAAAAGGAAAATGTGGTATTGCCAGTGCGTAGTGTACAGTCAGAGTTCTGTAAATTACTGATAGTCAGATGCGTGTTTCCGTTGCGTATTAATCATATAGGAGGATAACTTGTAACCTAAGTGTGAGTACTAGAGTTCATGTTACTCGATAAATAAGAATGGATCCACTCGCTTGGCAGACCACTCATCTTGCAGGCCTGACTGCTTGATGCCACAGTATGAGCAAGGCATGTGGGTGCCTCTCAATTGGACAAATATACTATACTAGAACTGACGTGATTACATTTTCACGCAATTTCGGTGCATAGATCCTGAGAAATCAGTACCCACAACAACCACCTCTGGCCGTAATAACGGCCTTGATACGCCCAGGCATGGAGTCAAGCAGAGCTAGGATGGCGAGTACAGGTACAGCTGCCCATGCCGCTTCAACACGATACCACAGTTCATCAAGAGTAGTGACTGGCGTATTGTGACGAACCAGTTGCTCGGACACTATTGACCAGACATTTTCAATTGGTAAGACATCTGGAGAATGTGCTGGCCAGGGCAGCAGTCGAACATTTTCTGTATCCAGAAAGGCCCGTACAGGACCTGCAACATGCGGTCATGGATTATCCTGCTGAAATGTAGGGTTTCGCATGGATCGAATGAAGGGGAGAGCCACGGGTCGTAACACATCTGAAATGTAACGTCCGCTGTTCAAAGTGCCGTCAATGGGAGCAAGAGGTGACCGAGACGTGTAACAAATGGCACCCCATACCATCACGCCGGCTGATAAGCCAGTACGGCGTTGACGAATACACGCTTCCAGTGTGCGTTTACCTCGATGTCGCCAAACACGGATACGACCATCGTGATGCTGTAAACAGAACCTGGATTCATCCAAAAAATTACGTTTTGCCATTCGTGCACCCAGGTTCGTCGTTGAGTACACCATCGCGCTCCTGTCTGTGATGCAGCGTCAAGAGTAACCGCAGCCATGGTCTCCGAGCTGATAGTCCATGCTGCTGCAAATGTCGTCGAACTGTTCGTTCAGATGGTTGTTGTCTTGAAAACGTCCCCATCTGTTGACTCAGGGATCGAGACGTGGCTGCACGATCCGTTACAGCCGTGCGAATAAGATGCCTGTCATCTCGACTGCTAGTAATACGAGGCCGTTGGGATCCAGCACGGCGATCCGTATTACCCTCCTGAACCCACCGATTCCATATTCTGCTAACAGTCATTGGATCTCGACCAACGCGAGCAGCAATGTCGTGATACGATAAACCGCAATCGCGATAGGCTACAATCCGACCTTTATCAAGGTCGGAAACGTGACGGTAGGGATTTCTCCTCCTTACACGAGGCATCACAACAACGTTTCACCAGGCAACGCCGGCCAACTGCTGTTTGTGTATGAGAAATCGATTTGAAACTTTCCTCATGTCAGCATGTTGTAGGTGTCGCCACCGGCGCCAACCTTGTGTGAATGCTCTGAAAAGCTAATCATTTGCATATCACAGCATCTTCCTCCCGTCGGTTAAATTTCGCGTCTGTAGCACGTCATCTTCGTGGTGTAGCAATCTTAATGGCCAGTAGTGTAATATTTCATCTACGTGTCGTTCTTATAGTTGATACAATTCCCACATACTGTTCCTCATGTCGCCTAAACCTCTTCTAAAGGAAATATTCTTGACAAAGCGAAGTTTGACTCTGAATTGAAGATTTCTTGCCAGGGAGAAAGCTTTTATAGATGTACAAGTAACTTCATGTGTGACCCAGGGAAGGGTGTTGGGACCCAACTTGTGAGTAATTTAGACTGATGGTCAGAACTCAAAGCAGGAACCATCCCTACATTTTCCTGATATAATTTAAGAAAACCACAGGAAACCTATATCGGCATAGTCGGATGGAGATTTGAGCCTCCATCGCCTCTGAATAAAAGCCAGTCTGTTTAAAATGGCGCTGCTTCATTTACTTCATCTGTAGTATACAATACTGTCTTACAAAGACGTTACTAAACAATTAGCACCCCACCTCGGCTTCGAACAGGTAGCACTAAGTATCAGCGCTCGAATGCCTTTTATATCATAACAGCAATAAACAGTAAGCACAAATGTCCCTTGTGAAAATTAGATCCATATAGTAGCTCCTGAGATTAACCTTCACATATGGACAGAAAAACGTGGCGGGGAACTTCAATGCATCAATTTTCTGATTGGTTTGTTGGGGCCAGCCACGAATTCCTCTACTGTACCAACCACTTCATCTCAGTGTAGCACTTGTAACTTACGCCCTCAGTTATTTGCGTGATGTATTCCAATCTCTGTCTTCCTCTACAATTTTTACCCTCTGCAGCTCCCTTTAGTACTATGGAAGCTATTCCTTTATGCCTTAACCCACGTTCGATCACGATATCCCTTCCTCTTGTCGGTGATTTCATTATGCTGTTTTCTTCGCTGGTTCTGAGGAGAACGCCCTCATTCTCTACCTTATCAATCCACCTAATTTTCGACATTCTTCTGTAGCACAATATCTCATACGCTTCGATATTCTTCTTTTCTGGCTTTCGCAGAGTTCATTATCCACTAACATACAATGCTGTACTTCAAACGGACATTGTCAGTAATTTCTTTATATGCGAGTGCAGGCTTTCTCGGCGAATTTCATATATGAAGTCTTCACGGATTGTCAGCCGAGTAGCATCGTCGTCTCGTAGCAACGTTTCGATGGAATGCGTGTCCATCATCTTCAGGCGAAGTGACGATGATGGAGACGCATTCCATCGAAACATTGCTACGAGACGTCGATGCTACTCGGCTGACAATCCGTGCAGACTTCATATATAGTAATTTATTTCTCAAATTAAGACCTACGTTGGATACTAGTAGGTTTCTTTTGGCTTGTAATGCTGTCTTTGCCTGTGCAGTGTGCTTTTTATATTCTCCTTGCTTCGTCCGTCATGAGTTACTTTGCTTCCTGGATAGCAGAATTCCTTAACTTTGTCTACTTCGTGTTCAGATTACCAATTTTGATGGTAAGTTTCTCGCTATTCTCATTTCTGCTACTTCTTATTAATTTGGTCTTGCTTCGATTTACTCTGAGTCTATATTCTGAACTCATTACAGTTTTCATTCCATTCAACACATCCTGTAATTCTGTGAGTAGTCTGTTTAGGTTTTTATGTTGGTAACGTCATGTAGCGCTCTGTATGAAAATCACTGACTGTGCTTTGTGCAGTCTGTGGCTGGTTAGCATTTTTGTAGTATTCGCTATTGTAGTATTGGGCAGTTGGCTGTTAACAGCGCGTAGCGTTGCGCAGTTGGAGGTGAGCCGCCAGCAGTGGTGGATGTGGGGAGAGAGATGGCGGAGTTTTGAGAGCGGATGATCTGGACGTGTGTCCATCATAGACAGTAAATTTGTAAGACTGGATGTCATGAATATATATATTAAGACTTTTGAACACTGATAAGATAAATACATTATTTGTTCTTTATCAAAATCTTTCATTTGCTAACTACGCCGATCAGTAGTTAGTGACTTCAGTAGTTGTTGTTGTTGTTATGGTCTTCAGTCCTGAGACTGGTTTGATGCAGCTCTCCAGGCTACTCTATCCTGTGCAAGCTTCTTCATCTCCCAGTACTTACTGCAACCTACATCCTTCTGAAGCTGCTTAGTGTATTCATCTCTTGGTCTCCCTCTACGATTTTTACCCTCCACGCTGCCCTCCAATACTAAATTGGTGATCCCTTGATGCCTCAGAACATGTCCTACCAACCGATCCCTTCTTCTGGTCAAGTTGTGCCATTAACTTCTCTTCTCCCCAATCCTATTCAATACTTCCTCATTAGTTACGTGATCTACCCATCTAATCTTCAGCATTCTTCTGTAGCACCACATTTCGAAAGCTTCTATTCTCTTCTTGTCCTAACTATTTATCGTCCATGTTTCACTTCCATACATGGCTACACTCCATACAAATACTTTCAGAAATGACTTCCTGACACTTAAAGCTATACTCGATGTTAACAAATTTCTCTTCTTCAGAAACGCTTTCCTTGCCATTGCCAGTCTACATTTTATATCCTCTCTACTTCGACCATCATCAGTTATTTTGCTACCCAAATAGCAAAACTCCTTTACTACTTTAAGCGTCTCATTTCCTAATCTAATTCCCTCGACATCACTCGACTTAATTCGACTACATTCCATAATCCTCGTTTTGCTTTTGTTGATGTTCATCTTATATCCTCCTTTCGAGACACTATCCATTCCGTTCAACTGCTCTTCCAAGTCCTTTGCTGTCTCTGACAGAATTACGATGTCATCGGCGAACCTCAAAGTTTTTATTTCTTCTCCATCAATTTTAATACCTACTCCGAATTTTTCTTTTGTTTCCTTTACTGCTTGCTCAATATACAGATTGAATAACATCGGGGAGAGACTACAACCCTGTCTCACTCCCTTCCCTACCACTGCTTCCTTTTCATGTCCCTCGACTCTTATAACTGCCATCTGGTTTCTGCACAAATTGTAAATAGCCTTTCACTCCCTGTATTTTACCCCTGCCACCTTCAGAATTTGAAAGAGAGTATTCCAGTCAATATTGTCAAAAGCTTTTTCTAAGTCTACAAATGCTAGAAACGTAAGTTTGCCCTTCCTTAATCTAGCTTCTAAGATAAGTCGTAGGGTCAGTATTCCCTCACGTGTTCCTACATTTCTACGGAATCCAAACTGATCTTCCCCGAGGTCGGCTCCTACTAGTTTTTCCATTCGTCTTCAGTAGTTAGAATCTTTTATTTAGCTGGCAGTATTGGCGCTCGCTATATTGCAGTAGTTTGAGTAACGTAGATTTTTATGAGCTAAGTGATTCATGAAACGTATAGGTAATTGTTAGTCAGGGCCATTCTTTTGTAGGGATTATTAAAAGTCAGATTGCGTTGTGCTAAAAATATTGTCTGATGGTATTTTGCCAGTCTCATACATTCTATAAACCTTGAACAGTTGTTCTTCTGCCAGTTCCCCCATTGGTTTTAGGAATCGTGACGGAATGTTATCCACCCCTTTTGCCTTATTTAATCTCAAGTCTTCTGAAGTTCCTTTATGTTCTGACTAATACAGGAATCTCTCTCTCTTGCATATCATCTCCAGTTTCTTCTTGTATCTCGTCATCAGACAGTTCCTGCGCCTTATAGAGGCCTTCAGTGTACGCTTTCCCTCAATTGACTCTCACCTTTGCGTTTAACAGTGGAACTCCCACTTCAGTCTTATGTTGCCGCCCTTGCTTTTCTATATGCTGAGTTAGTCGTTCCAACGATCAGCCAGTTTTTCAATTGCCTCACTCCATTCACAGACATGTGGACGTAGACGTTCAGATGTCCAGTTTTCTTTCCAGAAAAATCAGTTACGAAGGTGAAACTACATTGCAGATTAAAGCTGTGTGCCAGACCAGGAGTCGAAACTGCGATATTTTCATTTCTCAGGAAAGTGGTCTAGCGACTCACTACCTGCTCTCTCAGCTTCACTTCAACCTACCTTCCGAATATGAGTCAGCCGTGGTTGGACAACTCAGTCGGTAGGGCACCTTCCCGGAAAAGGCAGGTCTCAGGTTCGAGTCCCAGTCAGACTAAGAGCTTTGATGTGCCAGGTACTATCAGATCAGCGCACACTCCATTGCAGAGTGAAATTTCGCTCTCGAACCTGAAGGAGTCTCATGCTGCAAACACGTGTACAGCAGTTCCCAAACTCCTAGCAATAGGAAGAGCCCCACAGCAGTTACCGAGTCTCGTCTACGTGGGTAGAAATATTTCCCGCAACAAGCTGAACAGCAGCTGCCCCCTTCCCCCTAGGGCTACCACCACCGAAATGCCCACGTGATGAGCCGTCACGCCCGGCCAGCAGACACGCCTCCCTTCCCACCAGAACCCCTCAGCCTCCGCGGCTCTGCCCGGTCTCGTTAATTCCCTGCATCGCCCCGCAGGCCGCGGCCGACCGAACAACAACACGCCAGCGGTTCCTCAAAGCCAGCCGCAGCCTGCTGTCTTGGCCACGGCGCCTGCTACCTGTCTGACAGCTGGAGGGTGGGGGACAGCCTAAGGCAGAAAGAAAGGAACGGCCGAGGGGTTACACGTGATGGGGAGGCAGGCACCCGGCGGCTGCGGCTGGCGCCACCGCCGTGACCGCTGGCGGCTCCGTTGCGCCTGAATTCCTCGCGCCTGGCGGACGCACTGCCCACGTATAATTACGGAATCGGCCTCTTTGTTACAGGGGGCTGCAGAGGGCGGCCGCGGGAACCGCAGCGAACCCTTGTTTTCCACTTTTACACCACAGATTTCTGCCTGTAGGTATCCCGTCTTGAAATCAGATTATATCGACCCAACCTTACAGAAAAAATGCAGTGAGCAAACCTCTTCATCTCTGAGTAGCACTTACATCCAGCGCACACAATTATTTGTTGGCTATATTCCAGTTCCAGTCTTCCCCTAAAGTTTTAAAACCCACAGTTGCCTCAACTATAATTGATAAATGATATACGACAATAAAGTTGTGTTTCAAAAAGTGACTAGCTGCAGTTTTCTAAATTTACATTCAGTATACAGTCGCGCGTTCTCTTGAATATTGATAAATGATAAGCTCAGATGTAATTACTAGCTAATTCCAAATTCTCGGGAACGCGCCGCTGGCGTTCCGTTACATCTGCACCATCATTAAGTACCTACAAATCATACGTAAATCTACTTATGAAACATCTTCTATTGCACAACTTCGACAGTACTTGAACAAAATGTTAGTAAAAACACTCTATTTCACAGAAACCTCTTTTTGTGGCCAAGAAAAACGATTTTACGCTGGAGTGACAAAAATCGTATCGACAATTCTCTTGCCCGGCGTAGTGCACCAAGTCGACATGGCATGGACACAAAAACTCGTTGGAAGTCCCTTCCAGAAATACTGAGCCATGCAGCCTCTACAGCCGTGCATAATTTATTGCGAAATTGCTGATGTTGCAGGTTTTAGTGCACGAAATGGGTAATCGATTATGTCCGACAAATGTTCGCTGAGATTTATGGTTCAAATGGCCCTGAGCACTATGCGACTTAACTTATGAGGTCATCAGTCCCCTAGCACTTAGAACTCCTCAAACCCAACTAACATAAGGACATCACACACATCCATGCCCGAGGCAGGATTCGAACCTGATACCGTAGCGGTCGCGTGGTTCCAGACTGAAGCGCCTAGAACCGCTCGGCCACTTCGGCCGGCACGGAGGGTCCGTGCTACGACCTGCTATCTTTGGCCAGCCTCCAGTCACCCTAGTATTCTACCCCTCATAGCCTCATCAATATGTGTTCTTTGATCCTTTTTTAACACACAGTCACCATAAACACGTCTGAAAACGTCTGCACACTTACTCGCTGCACCGTACTCTGACATGCACCAACACACCTCTGCGCACGTGGACTGCTGCCAGCGCCACTGTGCGACGACCGCAGGTCAAATGCACCGCATGGACATACCCCGAAGTGATTTAAACCCGCAAACTGTCCACCAGAGCGTTGTTTCACCATGTATCAGCCTGTGCCTTTACGCGTGCCTTTCGGCTTCCTCTTACATTAGTGGGTTGGCCCTCTTGCCAATCCACAACAGAAACCTTTCCACGTGTGCTAACAGAGTACAAATGACTGTTCCATCAATACAGTACCCATTTATACTTTGTATACGAAACATGACCATCTGTATGTGTACATATCGCTACCCAATAACTATTGTCACCCCAGTCCCAACTGTACAGAAACAACGTAGTCTGCAAACCTCTTCATCGCTGTGTGGCACCTACACCCTGCGTACGCAACTATTTGTTGGATATATTTCTATCCGTATTCCTTTACAATTTTTACCCTCTACCGTTCCCTCAGGTGTCATGGAAAACTAGTTTACGAGACCAAACAAAAATTTCAAAAGGTGACTATTTGAAGTTTTCTAAATTTGTATTCAATACACAGTCGCAGATTCTAGAAAATCCATAACTGATAAACTTAAATTTAATTATTAGTTAATTTCTAATACTCGCGTCTGATCCAGACACCGTTTCGTTATATCGACACAAATCCTAAAGTACCGAGAAACTGTACATCAGTCTCCTTATGAAGCACATTCTGCTGTACAATACCAGATGTATAGTTCATGATGGCTCTCGATCTTCCACTATAACCGAGTCCATCAACATGAGGTAGCCAAGGAGATGGAAACGTGGGTTTTACTATGCCAAGACTGCTTGGTAGCTACAACAGCGAAACACAATTAATTAGCAGGAGTACGAAATAAGTAAGTATTTATTACTTAACTTTGTTGTAGTCCATGATCTGTTGATTGACAATTATAGAAGACGTGACTAGACTAAACGCCTGGAGAATGACATAATTTACAAGTCACAAATCTTGCAGTGACGAATTAATCTCTCGTAATCTTGAATGTCGAATCCGGTGAAATTGAAGATTAACTTGGCTGCCGACATGTCAGAACGTAGAATTGTTTATAACTGACAACTTAGTACTGTTGACTTTACTGTAGTACTATTACGGAAAGTTACTACTGGGCTACAAAGACTTGATGGCAGCAATGACTGAGCTGCACACGATGACCGACTAACATCGGCGCTGGCTGAGCACTCAGCACGGCTACGAACTGTAGACTGGCAGAACTTCACTATACTCCTGCTACAGATGAAGCGCGGCGAGCATAAGTACTGCGACTACTGCGACGGGCTGTGTACTCATTGGCTAGCACAGCCGTTCTTCTGTTCCGTTTATCGAGAGAATCGCACCCGGCGGATCGATCTCTCAGGCGGCGGTGTGGTCTTATGACTGACGATACCACAGAACATAAACAAAATACACTGACGGAAAAAATCGCAACATCAAAAAGAATTATTGTAGAGTAAAGAAATTTCGAGAATACATTTGGCTAGGTAATGTGTTGAGATGATTAACACTGCAAGATCACAGATTAATACACTCCTGGAAATTGAAATAAGAACACCGTGAATTCATTGTCCCAGGAAGGGGAAACTTTATTGACACATTCCTGGGGTCAGATACATCACATGATCACACTGACAGAACCACAGGCACATGGACACAGGCAACAGAGCATGCGCAATGTCGGCACTAGTACAGTGTATATCCACCTTTCGCAGCAATGCAGGCTGCTATTCTCCCATGGAGACGATCGTAGAGATGCTGGATGTAGTCCTGTGGAACGGCTTGCCATGCCATTTCCACCTGGCGCCTCAGTTGGACCAGCGTTCGTGCTGGACGTGCAGACCGCGTGAGACGACGCTTCATCCAGTCCCAAACATGCTCAATGGGGGACAGATCCGGAGATCTTGCTGGCCAGGGTAGTTGACGTACACCTTCTAGAGCACGTTGGGTGGCACGGGATACATGCGGACGTGCATTGTCCTGTTGGAACAGCAAGTTCCCTTGCCGGTCTAGGAATGGTAGAACGATGGGTTCGATGACGGTTTGGATGTACCGTGCACTATTCAGTGTCCCCTCGACGATCACCAGTGGTGTACGGCCAGTGTAGGAGATCGCTCCCCACACCATGATGCCGGGTGTTGGCCCTGTGTGCCTCGGTCGTATGCAGTCCTGATTGTGGCGCTCACCTGCACGGCACCAAACACGCATACGACCATCATTGGCACCAAGGCAGAAGCGACTCTCATCGCTGAAGACGACACGTCTCCATTCGTCCCTCCATTCACGCCTGTCGCGACACCACTGGAGGCGGGCTGCACGATGTTGGGGCGTGAGCGGAAGACGGTCTAACGGTGTGCGGGACCGTAGCCCAGCTTCATGGAGACGGTTGCGAATGGTCCTCGCCGATACCCCAGGAGCAACAGTGTCCCTAATTTGCTGGGAAGTAGCGGTGCGGTTACCTACGGCACTGCGTAGGATCCTACGGTCTTGGCGTGCATCCGTGCGTCGCTGCGGTCCGGTCCCAGGTCGACGGGCACGTGCACCTTCCGCCGACCACTGGCGACAACATCGATGTACTGTGGAGACCTCACGCCCCACGTGTTGAGCAATTCGGCGGTACGTCCACCCGGCCTCCCGCATGCCCACTATACGCCCTCGCTCAAAGTCCGTCAACTGCACATACGGTTCAAGTCCACGCTGTCGCGGCATGCTACCAGTGTTAAAGACTGCGATAGAGCTCCGTATGCCACGGCAAACTGGCTGACGCTGACGGCGGCGGTGCACAAATGCTGCGCAGCTAGCGCCGTTCGACGGCCAACACCGCGGTTCCTGGTGTGTCCGCTGTGCCGTGCGTGTGATCATTGCTTGTACAGCCCTCTCGCAGTGTCCGGAGCAAGTATGGTGGGTCTGACACACCGGTGTCAATGTGTTCTTTTTTCCATTTCCAGGAGTGTATAAGGGCGAGATAAACCAATGCAAATGCGAAATGATGGTACATTAATAAGCGGTGTAAACGTCAGATTGTTGAGTGAAGCATGCAAACGTGCATGCATTGTGTTGTACAGGTGCCGAATGTCAGTTTGTGGAATTGAGTTCCATGCCTCTTACACTTGGTAGACCAATGCAGGGACAGTTTATTCTGTTTGTGGATGACGGTGGAGATGTCATGCGATTATATCCTATATGTGCTTGATCGGAAACAGATCTGGTGATCGACTAGGCCAAGCCCACATGTCAACATTCTGTGGAGCATGCTGAGTTACAATAGCGGTTTGTGGGCGAGCGTAATCCGCTAGGAAAACCACCAGTGGAATGCTGTTCATGGAGGCAGCAAAACAGATCAGATTACTAGACTGACGTACAGTTTTGCAGTCAGCTTTCGTGGGATAGCGACGAGAGTGCTCCTACTGTCATACTAAATCGCATCCCAGACCATAACTCCAAAAGTAGGTCGAGTGAGTCTAGCACGCAAGTTGGGTACGAATCCTCAACTAGCCTCCTTGAAACCAGCACACGGCCATTACTGGAACCGAGGCAGAACAAGCTTTCATCAGAAAACACAACAGCTCTCCACCCTGCCCTCCAATGAGCTCTCACTTGACACCACTGAAGTCGCAAACAGCGGTGGTTTGAGGTCAGAGGAATGCACAATACAGGGCGGAGATTTGTAGCAGTTCATTCTGTCATAGTGGTGCCAACTGCTGCTCAAATTGCTGTTGCACATGCTGTGCGATGCGCCAGAGCCGTACGTCGAAACCGATGGATTTCCATGTCCGTAGCGCCAGCAGTTACACACAGTGGCTATATTCCTGCCAAGTCTTTCTGCAACATCGCAGAAAGAACGTCCAGCCCTATTACACGACCTCGTTCAAACTCAGTGAGGACCTGATAATGACTTGTTTCCTGAAAGGCATTCTTGACTAATATCAACTCACCACATTCAACCTCAAAGGTACCTAACGCTCACGACCGCTCCAGCGTGAATTCATGGCAAACCTAATTTGCAAAAAAAAAAAAAAAAAAAAAAAAAAAATGGTTCAAATGGCTCTCAGCACTATGGAACTTAACTTCTGAGGTCATCAGTCCCCTAGAACTTAGAACTACTGAAACCTAACTAACCTAAGGACATCACACACATCCATGCCCGAGGCAGGATTCGAACCTGCGACCGTAGCGGTCACGCGGTTCCAGGCTGTAGCGCCTAGAAACGCTCGGCCACTCCAGCCGGCCCTGATTTGCATTTTCATAGTAGCGCTACTAGCGCAACTGTTATGCGACTGGCGGTAAATCTGGATAGACACCATGTTTGAGCTGTAGAAACACGCCTACCCACTTTCGTTTATTTCGCACAACTCCTTTTTGGTGTTGTGATTTTTTTCCGCCAGTGTACATTACCACAAAAGTCTCCATTTCACAGAAACTTCTTTCTGTAGCAGTGTAAAATAATCACTGATGACAGCTGATGGCGGAACAGTTGGATAAGGGACATCTACACTTACTGCTTAGCTCCGTCTGTCACTGTGAAAACACGGAATGCGTCGTGTTATTGACTTCACAAAAAGTCGAAGTCTACATGCATTCTGGGCTACGGACATTCAGTCACTGACATCTCACGGACAGAGATCGGCTCTGATTCCAAGATGTGAAGATATTTATCCATGGAATCCCGAACTTGTTCAGCAGGTAGGAGCTGATGGGCAGGTGGCAGAAAGACTTATCTCACATTTCCACTTAGTGTAATGGATGTAAACTCTAAATAAATTTAAGATGATGCTCAAAACAAAATGAAAGAACCCTACATCATCGGATAACAAGCCTAATCGTAAACTTATGAACCCTATCAGCTCGTTTAAAGCTGTGTGGAAGTCTGCTGTAGGGAGGATTCGTGGAAGCCTCAGAATTTTTGGAACCGTGCCGGGAAAGTGTAATGCAGCTGTATAGGAAAACACAGAAAGATGACAGTGCGACCAATTCTAAGGCTTTGCTTGAACGTTTTCGGTCCTTAGAAAATTGGCATGACAACAGTCAACGAATAAATTCAGAGGAACTGATATTTAAATCGTTACCAGTACTGGAGGAGGACGTTACCACAATTCTGTTGCCATCGTGGCATGTTGATCATTCTTCATTCAAAATTAAATTTTAAATAATGAATTATTCAAATTAAAGAACAAAGCAGGTAAGAAGAAAAAAAAGGAAGTAACACTGAATTTCCTGTTACAAAGTCAAACAATTTAGACACATTTAGAGGCTTGATTATTCAAAGGGCTTAGAAATAACCCCCCCCCCCCCCCCCACCCATGAACCATGGACCTTGCCGTTGGTGAGGAGGCTTGCGTGCCTCAGCGATACAGATGGCCGTACCGTAGGTGCAACCACAACGGAGGGGTATCTGTTGAGAGGCCAGACAAACATGTGGTTCCGGAAGAGGGGCAGTAGCCTTTTCAGTAGTTGCAGGGGCAACGGTCTGAATGAATGACTGATCTGGCCTTGTAACATTAACCAAAACGGCCTTGCTGTGCTGGTACTGCGAACGGCTGAAAGCAAGGGGAAACTACAGCCGTAATTTTTCCCGAGCACATGCATCTTTACTGTATGATTAAATGATGTAGGCGTCCTCTCGGGTAAAATATTCCGGAGGTAAAATAGTCCCCCATTCGGATCTCCGGGCGGGGACTACTCAAGACGACGTCGTTATCAGGAGAAAGAAAACTGGCGTTCTACGGATCGGAGCGTGGAATGTCAGATCCCTTAATCGGGCAGGTAGGTTAGAAAATTTAAAAAGGGAAAAGTATAGGTTAAAGTTAGATATAGTGGGAATTAGTGAAGTTCGGTGGCAGGAGGAACAAGACTTTTGGTCAGGTGATTACAGGGTTATAAATACAAAATCAAATAGAGGTAATGCAGGGTAGGTTTAATAATGAATAAAAAAATAGGAGTGCGGGTAAGCTACTACAAACAGCATAGTGAACGCATTATTGTGGCCACGATAGACACGAAGCCCACGCCTACCACAGTAGTACAAGTTTTATGCCAACTAGCTCTCCAGATGACGAAGAAATTGATGAAATGTATGATGAGATAAAAGAAATTATTCAGGTAGTGAAGGGAGACGAAAATTTAATAGTCATGGGTGACTGGAATTCAAGAGTAGGAAAAGGGAGAGAAGGAAACATAGCAGGTGAATATGGATTGGGGGGGGGGGGGTGGAAGAAATGAAAGAGGAAGCCGCCTTGTAGAATTTTGCACAGAGCATAACTTAATCATAGCTAACACTTGGTTCAAGAATCATAAAAGAAGGTTGTATACCTGGAAGAATCCTGGAGACACTAAAAGGTATCAGATAGATTATATAATGGTAAGACAGAGATTTAGGAACCAGGTTTTAAATTGTAAGACATTTCCAGGGGCAGATGTGGATTCTGACCACAATCTATTGGTTATGAACTGCAGATTGAAACTGAAGAAACTCAAAAAAGGTGGGAATTTAATGAGATGGGACCTGGATAAACTGAAAGAACCAGAGGTTGTAGAGAGTTTCAGGGAGACCGTAAGGGAACAATTGACAGGAATGGGGGAAAGAAATACAGTAGAAGAAGAATGTGTAGCGCTGATGGATGAAGTAGTGAAGGCAGCAGACGATCAAGTAGGTAAAAACACGAGGGCGAATAAAAATCCTTGGGTAACAGAAGAAATATTGAATTTAATTGATGAAAGGAGAAAATATAAAAATGCAGTGAATGAAGCAGGCAAAAAGGAATACAAACGTCTCAAAAATGAGATCGACAGGAAGTGCAAACTGGCTAAGCAGGGATGGCTAGAGGACAAATGTAAGGATGTAGAGGCTTGTCTCACTAGGGGTAAGATAGATACTGCCTACAGGAAAATTAAAGAGACTTTTGGAGAGAAGAGAACCACTTGTATGAATATCAAGAGCTCAGATGGCAACCCAGTTCTAAGCAAAGAAGGGAAGGCAGAAAGGTGGATGGAGTATATAGAGGGTTTATACAAGGGCGATGTACTTGAAGACAATATTATGGGAATGGAAGAGGCTGTAGATGAAGACGAAATGGGATATAAGATACTGCGTGAAGAGTTTGACAGAGCACTGAAAGACCTGAGTCGAAACAAGGCCCCGGGAGTAGACAACATTCCATTAGAACTACTGACAGCCTTGGGAGAGCCAGTCATGACAAAACTCTACCATCTGGTGAGCAAGATGTATGAGACAGGCGAAATACCCTCAGACTTCAAGAAGAATATAGTAATTCCAATCCAAAAGAAAGCAGTGTTGACAGATGTGAAAATTACCGAACTATCAGTTTAATAAGTCACAGCTGCAAAATACTAACGCGAATTCTTTACAGACGAATGGAAAAACTGGTAGAAGCGGACCTCGGGGAAGATCAGTTTGGATTCCGTAGAAATGTTGGAACACGTGAGGCAATACTAACCTTACGATTTATCTTAGAAGAAAGATTATGAAAAGGCAAACCTACGTTTCTGTCATTTGTAGACTTAGAGAAAGCTTTTGACAATGTTGACTGGAATACTCTCTTTCAAATTCTGAAGGTGGCAGGGGTAAAATACAGAGAGCGAAAGGCTATTTACAATTTGTACAGAAACCAGATGGCAGTTATAAGAGTCGATGGACATGAAAGGGAAGCAGTTGTTGGGAAGGGAGTGAGACAGGGTTGTAGCCTCTCCCCGATGCTATTCAATCTGTATATTGAGCAAGCAGTAAAGGAAACAAAAGAAAATTCGGAGTAGGTATTAAAATTCATGGAGAAGAAGTAAAAACTTTGAGGTTTGCGGATGACATTGTAAATCTGTCAGAGACAGCAAAGGACTTGGAAGAGCAGTTGAACGGAATGGGCAGTGTCTTGAAAGGAGGATATGAGATGAACATCAACAAAAGCAAAACGAGGATTATGGAATGTAGTCAAATTAAATCGGGTGATGCTGAGGGAATTAGATTAGGAAATGAGACACTTAAAGTAGTAAAGGAGTTTTGCTATTTAGGGAGTAAAATAAGTGATGATGGTCGAAGTAGAGAGGATATAAAATGTAGACTGGCAATGGCAAGGAAATCGATTCTGAAGAAGAGAAATTTGTTAACATCGAGTATAGATTTAAATGTCAGGAAGTCGTTTCTGGAGTGTAGCCATGTATAGAAGTGAAACATGGACGATAACTAGTTAGGACAAGAAGAGAATAGAAGCTTTCGAAATGTGGTGCTACAGAAGAATGCTGAAGATAAGGTGGGTAGATCACGTAACTAATGAGGAGGTATTGAATAGGATTGGGGAGAAGAGAAGTTTGTGGCACAACTTGACCAGAAGAAGGGATCGGTTGGTAGGAGATGTTCTGAGGCATCAAGGGATCACCAATTTAGTATTGGAGGGCAGCGTGGAGGGTAAAAATCGTAGAGGGAGACCAAGAGATGAATACACTAAGCAGCTTCAGAAGGATGTAGGTTGCAGTAAGTACTGGGAGATGAAGAACCTTGCACAGGATAGAGTAGCCTGGAGAGCTGCATCAAACCAGTCTCAGGACTGAAGACCACAACAACAACAACAACATAGAAATAACCGGTGTGGGAAATAATTAACAAATTTGAGAACTTCGAATAGTTTGTGTATTCTCGATTTTTTGTGTTTCTAACAGTTCACTGAACACGTTAGGTGTCCTTATCTGCGCAGTAATTGCAGCTTGTAGTGGTTAACAACTTTAACAGGTGCCTCGATCTGATGTTAAACACGTACTCTGCTGTTAACCTGTTTCTGGCGACAGTCTTCTTCCGCTTGTAACAGAATTAAGGAACCATCGGTGAGGTGGTACCTTTGCTAGATACTACAGAACAAAGTTTCTGTAATGTTAATTTCGTCCTTACGTGGCTCTGACCACTCGGCCTTACAGCAACAGTGACGAAGCGGTATTAAAGTGGGTGAGAGTTGCTGCATGTTCTCGGTAGACTAGACTGGTCGTTAATTGTTTCTTATGACGACTTGTTAGGGTAATCACTAGAAAATGGAGATTATTCGCTCTGGTCATGCCAGATGCTATATGTTTTGCATTCTTCCTCAAAACTGCCCTTCTAATTGGTAATACGGCGTTAATGGAATCGGTACATGTCTGGAAACTGAACTGGCAAGCACTTGAAGCTAGACGCAAACCACCCCAAAAAAGCATACTTACAAAGTAACAAGTACCAACTTTAGGAGTGTGCTACAGCTTCCTACGCATCGTTTCCGCTCTTGCAGAGTTCATGAGAGCAAGATTAAATTAGTCACAGTGTACACAGAGGCATTTAGACAGTTCTCCCAAGCTCCGTACGTGTAGGGAACGGGAATAAGCCCTCACGATTGACACAATGGGACGTACCCTCTGCCATGTACTTCATATTGGTATCAGACCATGAATATAATTGTAAATGTACGAGTCTACTTATGGACCACAACTCTGTTTGGCATCTAACGCAGCAAATCTTATCTCTACTAATGGAGTGGACGCTTTTATTACTTAAGTGGCCTGCACAATACACTGTAAAACTACTGTTCCTCTACCCATGGACTCTGTAGTTGTTATGAAGGACAATGTAATTATTAGAAGCCTAAGCCATACGCACTAAAAACGTTCAAAAAAAGCACGCCTTAATGCACTAAAATGGCTGAAATATACGCTATAAATTCGGAAATAGTCATTATAGCATGGGAAATAAACACTATAAATTCATCAGTGATGCTCGTGAAAGGATCGAATCACTGCAAAGCAGGAACTTCTTACTGACTCACACATTTTTATTACCAATTCATGACATCAGTGTTACTAATTTTACCCTGTAAACAACTATTAGTGATGCCAGAATGAGATTTTCACTCTGCAGCGGAGTGTGCGCTGATATGAAACTTTAGTGATGTTTGCTACAATATACTTTGAGAGGCACCCATATGCCTAGCTCATACTGTGGCATCAAGTAGTCAGGCCTGCAAGATGAGTGGTCTGCCAAGCGAGTGGATTCATTCTTATTTATCGATTAACATGAGTTCTAGTACTCACAATTAAGTTACAAATTATTCTCCTGTTTGAATATTACGCAACGGAAACGGATACGCACATCTGACTATTAGTCATTTACTATACTCTGACTGTTCACTACGCACTGGCAGTACCATATTTTCTTTCTTACTTAACGGCTTTGATCAACACGTGGCCATCGCACTGAATATGAATGGTGCACACATTATAAATCCTGGGTATCATGACAACGTACTATTCGAAGGAAAAGGCCACCAATCTTTTTCTTTTCACTGTCTTATTTATTCCGATAAATTCTATAACCTAAACACACAAATTCTATATACCTACAACAATAACACATGAGAAATTCCGCCCAGTGGGCATGGCTTTACATTGGTGATTCTCAATCTTATGATCTCGTAATTATTTAACGCTACAGTGCACTTTCTGGATAGGATGGTGGATCTTTTGCTATATCTCCCACCTCGACTCTCACACCCATCATCACGAAAATTTCCTCCAGACCGAGTGGTACATAAAGGAACATGCGTAACCCACTGCCTCTGAAACTATCTTGTTACTCTCCCATGCCAACCACACATACTTAAATTTCATTAAATACATCACACATGCAACATACAATACAAAGAATAGTCACAACGTTATAATCACATCACTTTCAGCTTTCCCACTTCAATTAGTATTTATCCCAGTTTCACACGACACTGCCCCACTTCGTAACTTTTCTTTCCTACTATGAACTCTGAAGATATATGCACGTCTTCCTGTGCAATGCAAGCCAAGTGGCGTTGCTGGATAGACGGCAGACTCACCTTGCTTCTCTCTCTGAGTATTATAGTTTGAATCAGGCGTCACACGGAAACATAACACGCAAAGTAATATTAAGAACATTTTCATCACACACACGAGTCCTCAACTGATACCATGGACGAGTACTTCTCTTTATCCTTTGTCTCATACACAGATTGAGACTCACACAGTACTCACCACGTGAAAGTACCCGTCTCTAATTTCAAGTCCTGCACACGCCATTTCTTTAATATTTCCAACTTATAGTACACACGCTAGTAATTCAGCTTAACTTAAGCACTCGGAAGTATTTCAACTTGTTGCTACACGTGGTTTCATTGTGACCATTGGTCACTTCCGAAGATTACTACGATCCCCTTAATATTACCTGCTTGACATTTAATTCTCCCCACAAAAGTTCCTGAAATAGAGAAATTATTATTCCAAACTACTCTTAAGTATTTCACATGCATACCATGTCTCCACTCTTTTGCCTTTACGGAGCACACCTAAGACAGGTCTTACCAACACTAGATCCAGCGGCAGAGTGCTGAAACATGGCCGTTCTTCAGGTCATCTCGCACCTCTGTCGAGGTGGGGGGAAGACCATGCTACTCATTTGTCAGCCAAATTTCAGGCGCTCAGAGCTCAGGTAAATTTCGTCTCTTTGGTTCCACCAAAGGTGACCAAAGTACCGTCTCAAAGATGAACATATATTGCACATTCACTATCTGTGGTTAGCAGACGACCATACATTCATTCATTTCGCAGATCTCACCAAATCGGATGTAGGAATTTATATTGTGGGATTGCAAACGTGATCAATTAAATAAATAAATTGTCATTCCTCCCTACACTGGTATTCGGCTTCGGTGTATTAAGTGAAATTGAGTTATTATTACCAAAAATATGTTGTTCTGACAGGAATAATGAAGTATGTTGTACCTATTTTCAATGTCGGGCGGTACTGTACCCTTTCAACTTTAACACGTTTTTCCAAATTTTATGCAATAAATGACTTTCTTTCGCCAACCGAAAGAATTTCTCTAGTTCGCAAAACGTTTTCTTTACAGCTCATGAGTTCAGAGGATAGAACTTCAGTGCAGTAGCGCCACTAGGGAAACAGCCTCAAGTATTTATAATTTCTCCTCCAGGGCAAGGTTGCTACGATGAATAAGGGTAACCTCACATTCCTTTCCTCCATGTTTATTACTGTAATACAAACATCAGCGAGTCGCTGAAGCTAGGTAATGGAATCGCATTTTTCCAGAGCAGACATCAAAGGCATACCCGTCCCCTCCAGTTGTTGAGTTGGTGATGCCCAGTTACCGAAGATGATTTCATGTATACTCGTTGGCCCAGAATTCCTGTTTCTCCTCATGCTTCAATGGTATCTGTATGCTGTACAATATCATTGGTTGAGAGAACGCAAAACGTGTGTAATAATTATAAAATTAGAATTCGATGTATGTTTACAGTAGTTTAATCAACGACGTACAGAGCTCGTATCCTGTGAACTGTTGTTTTCATTGTTCGGTATGAAAATGCAGAAGAGTTGCTTTAGAAAGGTAATACACACGACGGTATAACATTCTGTGACTTCACACATTTTTTCCGACGTAAATATGCAATCACGATGGGGAAACAGGGTAAACAATATTTTTCGTAAGCAACGCCGCTTTTTTACTATTCTCCCAACGTCTGAGAAAACAATGACAGAATATGCATTATAAGCATTTATAAAAAAAGAAAATTCGCATTTAAAATCTCATATATGTCATAAGTCCATCGCTCAGAATGTAGATGATGTAGAACTGGTAAATCGTGGTCTGGACAAATATTTGTCTAGTAAGTGGTTTAAGGACGGAAAACGCCAACCATGGGTCAACAGCGAAATTCGAAAAATGCTGAGGAAGCAAAGACTTGCATTCTCGGTTCAAAAGAGAACGCGCAAATGATGACAGGTAAAGTTAATAGTGCGCGAAGCATGCAACAACTAACACCATCTCACTGTAGCTAAAGGTTTGGGCCAGAACCAAAGGAAATGCTGGTCCTGTGTAAAATCGGTAAGCGTGTGTAAGGCTGCCATCCAGTCTCTCGCTGATCAGTCTGGTGTGCCAGTTGGATTAAAACGAAAGCCAAAAGTTTTAAATACCGCGTTTAATAAATCATTCACGTAGGAGAGTCATACAGACATAACGTCGTTTGAGCAGCGAACAGACTCCCATATGGGCGACGTAGTAATAAGCATGCCTGGCGTAGAGAAACAACTGAAAGCAAATAAGTCGCCAGTTTCGGATGGAGTCCCATTTCGGTTTTACCAAAACTGCTCTACGGCACTGGTCCCTTACTCATTTTGCATTTGACATGAATCATTCACCCAGCACAGCTGACTCTTATATATAAGAAGAGAAAAGAACGGACCCGCAAAATTACAGACCAGTATCCTTAATATCAGTATGCTGCAGGATTCTTGAACATAGACTGAGTTCAAATACAGTAAATTTCCTAGAGAGCAAAAAGCTTATACCCAGGATTATCTTAGTTTTAGAAAGCATCACTTCTTCAAAACTCAACTTTCCCTTTTCTCACATGATATGCTGAGAACTGTACATGAAGGGAAACACGCAGATATAGTATCTCTAGATTTTCGGAAATCATTTGACATGGTGTCCCACTGGAGACTGTTAACGAAGGTACGAGCATATGAAATAGGTTCCCAGACATTTGGGTGGGTCGAGGTCTCCTTAGTAACAGAACCCAGTATGTTTTCCTCGCCTGCGAGTGCCCATCAGAGACAATGGTTCAAATGGCTATGAGCACTATGGGACTTAACTTCCAAGGTCATTAGTACCCTAGAACTTAGAACTACTTAAACCTAACTAACCCAAGAACATCACACACATCCATGCCCGAGGCAGGATTCGAACCTGCGACCCAACGGTCGCGCGGTTTCACACTGTAGCGCCTAGAACCGCTCGGCCACCCCCGCCGGCATTGTTGTTGTTGTTGTTGTGGTCTTCAGTCCTGAGACTGGTTTGATGCAGCTCTCTATGCTACTCTATAATGTGCAAGCTTCTTCATCTCCCAGTACCTACTGCAGCCTACATCCTTCTGAATCCGCTTAGTGTATTCATCTCTCGGTCTCCCTCTACGATTTTTACCCTCCACGCTGCCCTCCAATACTAAATTGGTGATCCCTTGATGCCTCAAAACATGTCCTACCAACCGATCCCTTCTTCTAAACAAGTGGTGCCACAAGCTCCTCTTCTCCCCGATTCTATTCAATACCTCTTCATTAGTTATGTGATCTACCAATCTAATCTTCAGCATTCTTCTGTAGCACCACATTTCGAAAGCTTCTATTCTCTTCTTGCCCAAACTATTTATCGTCCACGTTTCACTTCCATACATGGCTACACTCCATACAAATACTTTCAGAAACGACTTCCTAACATTTAAATCTATACTCGATGTTAACAAATTTTTCTTCTTCAGAAACGATTTTCTTGCCATTGCCAGTCTACATTTTATATCCTCTCTACTTCGACCATCATCAGTTATTTTGCTCCCCAAACAGCAAAACTCCTTTACGACTTTAAGTGTCTCATTTCCTAATCTAATTCCCTCAGCATCACCCGACTTAATTCGACTACATTCAATTATCCTCGTTTTGCTATTGTTGATGTTCAGCTCATATCCTCCTTTCAAGACAGTGCCCATTCCGTTCAACTGCTCTTCCAAGTCCTTTGCTGTCTCTGACAGATTTACAATGTCATCGGCGAAACTTAAAGTTTTTATTTCTTCTCCATGGATTTTAATACCTACTCCGAACTTTTCTTTTGTTTCCTTTATTGCTTGCTCAATATACAGATTGAATAACATCGGGGATAGGCTACAACCCTGTCTCACTCCCTTCCCAACCACTGCTTCCCTTTGGTGTCCCTCGACTCTTATAACTGCCATCTGGTTTCTGTACAAATTGTAAATAGCCTTTCGCTCCCTGTATTTTACCCCTGCCACCTTCAGAATTTGAAAGAGAGTATTCCAGGTAACATTGTCAAAGCTTTTTCTAAGTCTACAAATGCTAGAAACGTAGGTTTGCCTTTTCTTAATCTTTCTTCTAAGATAAGTCGTAAGGTTAGTATTGCCTCACGTGTTCCAACATTTCTACGGAATCCAAACTGATCTTCCCCGAGGTCAGCTTCTATCAGTTTTTCCATTCGCCTGTAAAGAATTCGCGTTAGTATTTTGCAGCTGTGACTTATTAAACTGATAGTTCGGTAATATTCACATATGTCAACACCTGCTTTCTTTGGGATTGGTATTATTATATTCTTCTTGAATTCGGGGGGTATTTCGCCTGTCTCATACATCTTGCTCACCATATGGTAGAGTTTTGTCAGAACTGGCTCTCCCAAGGCTGTCAGTAGTTCTAATGGAATGTTGTCTACTCCGGGGGCCTTGTTTCGACACAGGTCTTTCAGTGCTCTGTCAAACTCTTCACGCAATATCATATCTCCCATTTCATCTTCACCTACATCCTCTTCTGTTTCCATAATATTGTCCTCAAGTACATCACCCTTGTATAAACCCTCTATATACTCCTTCCACCTTTCTGCCCTCCCTTCTTTGCTTAGAACTGGGTTGCCATCTGAGCTGTTGATATTCATACAAGTGGTTCTCTTTTCTCCAAAGGTCACTTTAATTTTCCTGTAGGCAGTATGTATCTTACCCCTAGTGAGGTAGGCATCTACATCCTTACATTTTCCATCTAGCCATCCCTGCTTAGCCATTTTGCACTTCCTGTCGATCTCATTTTTGAGACGTTTGTATTCCTTTTTGCCTGCTTCATTTACTGCTTTTTTATATTTTCTCCTTTCATCAATTAAATGCAATATTTCTTCTGTTACCCAAGGGTTTCTACTAGCCCTCGTCTTTTTACCTATTTGATCCTCTGCTGCCTTCACTATTTCATCCCTCAAAGCTACCCATTCTGCTTGTACTGTATTTCTTTCTCCCATTCCTGTCAGTTGTTCCCGTATGCTCTCCCTGAAACTCTGTACAACCTCTGGTTCTTTCAGTTTCTCCAGGTCCCATCTCCTTAAATTTCCACCTTTTTGCAGTTTCTTCAGTTTTAATCTACAGTTCATAACCAATAGATTGTGGTCAGAGTCCACATCTGCGCCTGGAAATGTCTTACAATTTAAAACCTGGTTCCTAAATCTCTGTCTTACCATTATATAATCTATCTGATACCTACTAGTATCTCCAGGGTTCTTCCATGTATACAACCTTCAAAAAATGGTTCAAATGGCTCTGAGCACTATGGGACTCATCTGCTGTGGTCATCAGTCCCCTAGAACTTAGAACTACTTAAACCTAACTAACCTAAGGACATCACACACATCCATGCCCGCATGCCCGAGGCAGGATTCGAACCTGCGACCGTAGCAGTCGCACGGTTCCGGACTGCGCGCCTAGAACCGCGAGACCAGCGCGGCCGGCTATACAACCTTCTTTCATGATTCTTGGACCAAGTGTTAGCTATGATTATGTTATGCTCTGTGCAACATTCTACCTGGCGGCTTCCTCTTTCATTTCTTAGCCCCAAGCCATATTCACCTACTATGTTTCCTTCTCTCCCTTTTCCTACTCTTGAATTCCAGTCACCCATGACTATTAAATTTTCGTCTCCCTTCACTACCTGAATAATTTCTTTTATCTGGTCATACATTTCATCAATTTCTTCGTCATCTGCAGAGCTAGTTGGCATAAAACTTGTACTACTGTGGTAGGCGTGGGCTTCGTGTCTATCGTGGCCGCAATAATGCGTTCACTATGCTGTTTGTAGTAGCTTACCCGCACTCCTGTTTTTTTATTCATTATTAAACCTACTCCTGCATTACCCCTATTTGATTTTGTATTTATAACCCTATATACACCTGACCAAAAGTCTTGTTCCTCCTACCACCGAACTTCACTAATTCCCACTATATCTAACTTTAACCTATCCATTTCCCTTTTTAAATTTTCTAACCTACCTGCCCAATTAAGGGATCTGACATTCCACGCTCCGATCCGTAGAACGCCAGTTTTCTTTTTCCTGATAACGACGTCGTCTTGAGTAGTCCCCGCCCGGAGATCCGAATGGGGGACTATTGGACGCTATCATCATTTAATCATACAGAAATGCTGCATGCCCCCGGAAAAAATTACGGCTGTAGTTTCCCCTTTCTTTCAGCCGTTCGCACTACCAGAACAGAAGGCCATTTTGGTTAGTGTTACAAGGCCAGATCAGTCAATCATCCAAACTGTTGCCCCTGCAACTACTGAAAAGGCTTCTGCCCCTCTTCAGAAACCACACGTTTGTCTGGCCTCTTAACAGATACCCCTCCGTTGTGGCTGCACCTACGGTACGGCTATCTGTATCATTGAGGCACGCAAGCCTTCGCACTAACGGCAAGGTCCATGGTTCAGGGGGGGGGGGGCATTAGAAACAAGGATATCGTCTGGAGTGCCCCAAGGAGGAGTGATACGACCGTATTTATTTTCTGTATACATAAATGATTTGGGACATAGTGTGGGCAGCAATGTGCGGTTGTTTGCTGATGATGCTGCGATATACGGGAAGTTACCGAAGCTGAGTGACTGTAGGAGGGTACTAGATGACTCAGAAAAAATTTCTAGCTGGTGTGATGAATGACACAGTAAGTTTTGAATGTAGAAAAATGTAAGACAGTGCGGGTGAGTAGGAGAAAAACTCCCGTAATGTTCGGATACAACATTAGTGGTGTCTTGCTTGACACAATCACGTTATTTAAATATCTGGGCGTAACGTAGCAAAGCGATATGGTACGGAACGAGCATTTGAGAACTATGGTGGGGAAGGCAAATGGTCGACTTCGGTTTATTTGGAGAATTTTAGAGACGTGTGGTTTATCTGTGAAGGAGGTCGCGTATAGGACGCTAGTACGACCCGTTTCCGAGCGTCTGGGATCCGCACCATATCGGACTAAAGGAAGACGACGACACAATTCTGAGGCAGCCTGCTAGATTTGTTATTGATACGTCCGACCAACATGCAGTTATTACGGAGATGCTTCGAGAACTCAAATGGAAGTCCCTGAATGGAAGGCGACGCTCTTTTTGAGGAAAACTATTATTAAAATTTAGAGAACCGGCATTTGAAGCTCACTGTTTGCGTAAGGACCACTAAGATAAGATACGAGGCTTTAGGGTTCATACGGGGACGTTTCCTCACTCTGTTTGCGAGTAGAACAGGAAAGGAAATGACTAGTAGCGGTACAGGGTAATCTACGTCAAACACGGTGCGGTGGATTACGACTTACGCATGTTTATGTAGATTTAGATGTATCAGGCAGTCATTTGGTCTCTAATGCTGACTTTTGGAGCGTTGTAGATGTAGAACTGGCGCCAGGCGGTCACATGACCCACCACCGCTGACGTAAGTCGTGGCAAGGAACTGGTTTGTAACTGTCGGTCGATTGTAGTAATTCAGCGCAGCAAGATTGGTCCATGTATAAAGTCTTCTGTGGACAAGACTCATTTCGCTTTATCTGAATGTCCTCAGTGGTCAGTTTTCCGGTCCTTTATTATTTCGATGTGTGCTCCTATTCCCGTGCGTTGGATTTTTAGCACACTGCACTGTGTTGAGAGACAATATTTCTTTGTTTGCATCTTTTTTATATATTAATCTCATGTAAACTGCTGTGGATACATGTACTGATCAGCCACAATATTACGGCCAGCTACCTAATAGTTGATAAGTCCACATTGGGCACAGATAAAAGCGGCGATGCGTCGTGGAACGGAAGCAATGAGGCCTTGATGGGCCGCTGGATGGAATTGGCACCACATCTGCATGCACCAAGTCACATAATTCCCGTAAATACCGGAGATGGGGCGATGAGTTCTGATGCCACGTTCATTCAGATCCCAAATCTGTTCGATCAGATTCACATCTGGCGATTTGGGGGGCCAGCGCGTCAATTGGACCTCGCCACTGTGGTCCTCGAACCACTCCATCACACCCCTGACCCTTTTGATATGGCGGATTATCTTGTTGAAATATTCCACTGCCGTCGAGACCGATGACCTCGCTGTTTGGTCTCTTCCCCAAACAACCCAACCCCACTGCCGTTGGGAAAAGCGATGGCCGAGAAGTAGTGTACGTACGTAGCCTGTAACCTGTGTACGATACTCCTTCGGACGTAATGGTGCCTTACACGAGCTCCACTGGACCCATAGCTGCCAACGTCAATTTTCCGAGAGCCACCACCAGCTTGTCTCCATCCCAAGGTACAGGTGTCAAGGAGCTGTTTGCCTGGAAGACCAAAGATTCGCGTTCTCCTATCAGCATGATGAAGGAGGTATTCGGATTCATCAAAACATGCAGCGCCCTGCCATTGCGCCAACGATGCTCAAGTGCACGTTGCAGTCGTATTTGCCAATGTCGTGATGTTAACACTGGAACATGCATGGGTATTCGGTTATGGACGCCCATCGTTAGGAGTGTTTAGTACACTGAATGTTGAGACACACTTACACTCTGCCTAACATTAAATTCTGATGTTATTTCCGTCACAGTTCGCCGCCTGTCCTGTTTCACCAGTCTGCTCAGCCTACGACGTCCGAAATCTGTAATGAGGAATGGCTGCACAACCACGCGACATCTGGACGTGGTTTCAACTCGGTTTCGCCACGTGTTGAAGACACCCACCACAGCACACCTCGAACACCCAATAACTCGTGCAGTTTCCGATATGCTGGTTCCGAGCCTCCGGACCATCACAATCTGCCATCGGTCAGACAAATATAGGTCATGCACCTACCCCGTTCTGACGGCCGCTGTGGACGAGCGGTTCTAGGCGCTTCAGTCAGAAACCGCGCTGCTGCTACGGTCGCAGGTTCGAATCCTGCCTCGGGCATGGAAGTGTGTGATGTCCTTAGGTTAGTTAGGTATAAGTAGTTCTAAGTCTATGGGACTGATGACCTCGGATGTTAAGTCCCACAGTGCTTAGAGCCATTTGAATCATCTTCCCCGTTCTACACACGGACAGCTTGCTCACTGATACTACATGCACCACACATTCCCGTAAATTCCGGGAGGAGGCGATGAGTTCTGATGCCACATTCATTCACATCCCAGGTGTGTTCGATCAGATTCACATCTGGCGATTTGGGGGGCCAGCGCGTCAATTGGAACTCGCCACTGTGTTCCTCGAACCACTCCATCACACTCCTGACCTTCCGATAGAGCAATAACGCATTGGTAGGTCGCTAGAGACTGTTGGCACCACATCTGCCAGCACATGCCACCCAACTCCCGTAACTTGCGGGGAGGGAGCAGATATTACTCGCCAGGTAACACTGCTACCTTGACAAACTGCCTATTGGCTTCTGTCTCGGGTTCTTCGGCCGACGTTCATCTAATGATTTTTCTGACGTTTCGCCAGCACGAGTGGCTGGCATTGTCAAAGCTTCACCCTCCATTGCCGGTGGTGAACTGGAGCAGAGCTCGCGGGCGCAGACTATATGTACCTGGCGCGCCAACGTCCGAGGGCTTCTCCGCGGTCATTTCCGGTGCGGTTCTCCTCTTGCTACCTGCGACGGTCGTTCGCTGCAGTACGGGAAGCCAGGATCCGTTGACCTTAAGGCTTTCCTCTTTCTTGTTCAAACTGTTCGCGTGTTTTTGTATTTCTACAGCTTCTCTGAACAAGCGCGTGTTATAGTGCTTCTCTGCAGCCAGAACTTCCGTGTCGGCGAACTTTATTACGTGATCGGTCTCATTGAGTGCGTGCTCTGCCACGGCCGATTTCTCCACCTGCCCCAACCTACAATGTCGCTTATGCTCGTTGATCCTGGTGTTGATGGATCGTCCAGTCATTCCGACATAAACTTTTCCGCATGTGCATGGTATACGGTATATTCCCGACATTGCAAGTTGGTCTCTTTTCTCCTTCGCCGATCTAAGACACTCTTTGATCTTCCTTGTCGGTTTGAAAATCGTCTTTACGCCATGTTTGCGCAATATACGGCCGATTCTGTCCGTCACTCTGGGAATGTATGGCAGAAAGGCCGTACCCGACACCTGGAAACTGTCCTGAGGAGCAATGGTTACTCCAAAAATTATATTAGAAGTGTAACAGAGCCAAACACTCGGCGAAGTAAGGAACCAGAAAAAGAAATGTCGGGTACGGCCTTTCTGCCATACATTCCCAGAGTGTATCACTAACGTCGATTTGCAGTAGGGTTTTGCAACATATACTGTATTCGAACATTATGAAGTACCTTGAAGAAAACGATTTATTGACACATAGTCAGCACGGATTGAGAAAATATCGTTCTTGTGAAACACAACTAGCTCTTTATACTCATGAAGTAATAAGTGCTGTCGACAGGGGATGTCAAATTGATTCCATTATGTTTAGATTTCCAGAATGATTTCCACACCGTTCCTCACAAGCGTCTTCTAATCAAACTGCGTGCCTACGGAGTATCGCCTCAGTTGTGCTACTGGATTCGTGATTTCCTGTCAGAAAGGTCACAGTTCGTAGTAATAGACGGAAACTCATGGAGTAAAACAGAAATAATATCCGAGGTTCCCAAAGGAAGTGTTATAGGGCTTCTGTTGTTCCTGATCTAGATTAACGACATAGGAGACAATCTGAGTAGCCGTCTTAGGTTGTTTGCAGATGATGCTGTCATTTACGGTCTTATAAAGTCATCAGATGATCAAAACGACTTGCAAAATGATTTAGATAAGACATCTGTATGGCGCGAAAAGTTTACCCTGAATAAGGAAAAGTGTGAAGTTATTCACATGAGTACTAAAAGAAATCAGCTAAATTTCGATTACGCGATAAGTCACACAAATCTGAGGGCTGTAAATTCAACTAAATACTTAGGGATTACTATTACAAATAACCTAAATTGGAACGATCACATAGATGATATTGTGGGTAGAGAAAACCATTGGCAGAACACTTAGAAGGTGCAACAGGTCTACTAAAGAGACTGCTTACACCACGCTTGTCCGCCCTATTTTGGAGTATTGCTGTGAGGTGTGGGATCCGCATCAGGTAGGACTGACGAATGACATCGAAAAAGTACAAAGAGGGGCAGCTAGTTTTGTATTATCGCGAAATAGGGGAGATAGTGTCACAGACATGATACGTGAATTGGAGTGGCAATCATTGAAACAAAGGCGTTTTTCGTTGCGACGGGATCTTCTCATGAAATTTCGATTACCAGTTTTCTCCTCCGATTGCGAAAACATTCTGTTGGCACCCACCTACATATGGAGAAATGATCATCACGACAAAATAAGAGAAATCAGAGCTGGAACGGAAAAATTTAAGTGCTCGTTTTTCCCGCGGGCCGTTCGAGAGTGGAAGGGTAGAGAGACAGCTTGGAGGTGAATGAGATTTTCACTCTGCAGCGGAGTGTGCGCTGATATGAAACTTCCTGGCAGATTAAAACTGTGTGCCCGACCGAGACTCGAACTCGGGACCATTGCCTTTCGCGGGCAAGTGCTCCACCAACTGAGCTACCGAAGCACGACTCACGCCCGGTACTCACAGCTTTACTTCTGCCAGTACCTCGTCTCCTACCTTCCAAACTTTACAGAAGCTCTCCTGCGAACCTTGCAGAACTAGCACTCCTGAAAGAAAGGATGTTGCGGAGACATGGCTTTGCCACAGCCTGGGGGATGTTACCAGAATGAGATTTTTACTCTGCAGCGGAGTGTGCGCTGATATGAAACTTCCTGGCAGATTAAAACTGTGTGCCCGACCGAGACTCGAACTCGGGACCTATGCCTTTCGCGGGCAAGTGCTCTACCAACTGAGCTACCGAAGCACGACTCACGCCCGGTACTCACAGCTTTACTTCTGCCAGTACCTCGTCTCCTACCTTCCAAACTTTACAGAAGCTCTCCTGCGAACCTTGCAGAACTAGCACTCCTGAAAGAAAGGGTATTGCGGAGACATGGCTTAGCCACAGCCTGGAGGATGTTTCCAGAATGAGATTTTCACTCTGCAGCGGAGTGTGCGCTGATATGAAACTTCCTGGCAGATTAAAACTGTGTGCCCGACCGAGACTCGAACTCGGGACCATTGCCTTTCGCGGGCAAGTGCTCCACCAACTGAGCTACCGAAGCACGACTCACGCCCGGTACTCACAGCTTTACTTCTGCCAGTACCTCGTCTCCTACCTTCCAAACTTTACAGAAGCTCTCCTGCGAACCTTGCAGAACTAGCACTCCTGAAAGAAAGGATGTTGCGGAGACATGGCTTTGCCACAGCCTGGGGGATGTTACCAGAATGAGATTTTTACTCTGCAGCGGAGTGTGCGCTGATATGAAACTTCCTGGCAGATTAAAACTGTGTGCCCGACCGAGACTCGAACTCGGGACCTATGCCTTTCGCGGGCAAGTGCTCTACCAACTGAGCTACCGAAGCACGACTCACGCCCGGTACTCACAGCTTTACTTCTGCCAGTACCTCGTCTCCTACCTTCCAAACTTTACAGAAGCTCTCCTGCGAACCTTGCAGAACTAGCACTCCTGAAAGAAAGGGTATTGCGGAGACATGGCTTAGCCACAGCCTGGAGGATGTTTCCAGAATGAGATTTTCACTCTGCAGCGGAGTGTGCGCTGATATGAAACTTCCTGGCAGATTAAAACTGTGTGCCCGACCGAGACTCGAACTCGGGACCTATGCCTTTCGCGGGCAAGTGCTCTACCAACTGAGCTACCGAAGCACGACTCACGCCCGGTACTCACAGCTTTACTTCTGCCAGTACCTCGTCTCCTACCTTCCAAACTTTACAGAAGCTCTCCTGCGAACCTTGCAGAACTAGCACTCCTGAAAGAAAGGGTATTGCGGAGACATGGCTTAGCCACAGCCTGGAGGATGTTTCCAGAATGAGATTTTCACTCTGCAGCGGAGTGTGCGCTGATATGAAACTTCCTGGCAGATTAAAACTGTGTGCCCGACCGAGACTCGAACTCGGGACCTATGCCTTTCGCGGGCAAGTGCTCTACCAACTGAGCTACCGAAGCACGACTCACGCCCGGTACTCACAGCTTTACTTCTGCCAGTACCTCGTCTCCTACCTTCCAAACTTTACAGAAGCTCTCCTGCGAACCTTGCAGAACTAGCACTCCTGAAAGAAAGGGTATTGCGGAGACATGGCTTAGCCACAGCCTGGAGGATGTTTCCAGAATGAGATTTTCACTCTGCAGCGGAGTGTGCGCTGATATGAAACTTCCTGGCAGATTAAAACTGTGCGCCCGACCGAGACTCGAGTCTCGGTCGGACACACAGTTTTAATCTGCCAGGAAGTTTCAGCTTGGAGGTGGTTCATTGAACCCTCTCCCAGGCACTTTATTGTGAATAGCAGAGTAATCATGTAGATGTAGATCGTCACAGGAGATGAAGCGTGGGTTCATCACTTCGAACCGGAAACAAAATGGACCATCAGCGGTAAATTCGTGGCTGTGTATTTTGGTGGACTGTATTGGCGATTCTGTTTGCTGGCCTGATTCGAGGTGCAACCATTACCTCTCAAGTATATTTTGATACCGTCAGGAAATCGAAGAAAAGGCATCAGCGTGTTCGTCGCCGCAATTATGCATACGAACTTCTCCTCGACGCCAAGACAAGGCCTCACACAAATCTGCTCACCCGAAAGAAGTTCACAAAACTTTAGTGGGCCTTTCTTCCTCATCCATTGCACAGCCCGTATACCACACCTCCGTTTGTTTACCCTCATGAACGATGCCATCCGTCGGAGGCGTTGGCTCCAGATGCCGACCAGTAGAGCGGTACCTTATGGGCATACAGGTCCTCCCATGACATCGTATTCAACGGAGACTATGTTTAAAAAAATCCAAATGAGGAATCATGTGGTGTAATAGAATCCTGAATAAAACCAACCTGCTTTCACGAAAAAATGAGTTACATTACTTATTGAACGGCCATCGTATGAGAGCGCAATGATAATGCAGGGATATCCTGCTTCCTCACGTGTTACCCCTCGCATGCAGTATTATGGCAGTTTTTCAGCAGGACAACGCTCGTTCACATACGCCACGTATCTATATGAACTGCCTGGATGGTGCTGACGTACTCTATCGCCGAAGGATCCCACCATCTGTCCCCTATAAAACCTGCGTGGGATCATCTCGGACATCAACTCCGTTCCCGTGATAGTTTCACGGATAACAAGAACCAGCTGCAACAGCTATGGGCCAGTTTTCCCCAGGGGGGGGGGGGGGTCACAACTGCTTTATGACACCCTCCCCAAACGAATCAGTGCATGCATGTAGACTGCAGGGGGTGCAACGTCATACGAGTAAGTGAACTCATGCTGCCAAGTACAAAGAAGAAGTTTGGCACGATTTTCCAAGCGCTGAAATAACATCACGTATCCCGCTCAACCCATAAAGATTTTTTTCGTTTCCTCCTCCCTTCTATTTGCTTCACTTTTTTGCCTGGCAGTGTGTATGCATATATGGCATTTCCGCCCTCAAGTAATTACACTACTGGCTATTAAAATTGCTACACCAAGAAGATGACGTGCTACGGAAGTGAAATTTAACCGACAGGAAGAAGATGCTGTGAAATGCAAATGATCAGCTTTTCAGAGCATTCACACAAGATTGGCGCCGGTGGCGACACCTACAACGTGCTGACATGAGGAGAGTATCCACCGATTTCTCATACACTAGCAGCAGTTGACCGGAGTTGCCTGGTGAAACGTTGTTGTGATGCCTCCTGTAAGGAGGACAAATGCGTACCATCACGTTTCCGACTTTCATAAAGGTCGGACTGTAGCCTATCACGATTGCAGTTTATCGTATAGCTACATGGCTCCTCGCGTTGGTCGACATCCAGTGACTGTTGGCAGAATATAGCATTGGTGGGTTCAGGAGGGTAATACGGAACGCCGTGCTGGATCCCAACGGCCTCGTATCACTAGCAGTCGAGATGACAGGCATCTTATCCGCACGGCTGTAACGGATCGTGCAGCTACGTCTCGATCCTTGAGTCAACAGATGGGGACGTTTGCAAGACAACAACCATCTGCACGAACAGTTCGACGACGTTTGCAGCAGCACGGACTGTCAGCTCGGAGACCATGCCTGCGGTTACCCTTGACGCTGCATCACGGAGAGGAGCGCCTGCGATGGTGTACTCAACGACGAATGGCTAAACGTCATTTTTTCGGATGAATCCAGATTCAGTTCACAGCATCATGACAGTCGCATCCGTGTTTGGCGACATCGCGTGAACGCACATTGGAAGCGTGTGTTCGTCATCGCCATACTGGCGTATCACCCGGCGTGATGGTATGGGGTGCCACTGGTTACACGTCTCGGTCACCTCTTGTTCGCATTGACGGCATTCTGAACAGTGGACGTTACATTTCAAATGTGTTACGACCCGTGGCTCTACCCTTCATTCGATCCCTGCGAAACCCTACATTTCAGCAGAATAATGCACGACCGCATGTTGCGGGTCCTGTACGGGCCTTTCTGGATACAGAAAATGTTCGACTGCTGCCGTGACCAGCACATTTTCCAGATCTCTCACCAATTGAAAACGTCTGGTCAATGGTGGCCGAGCAACTGGCACACCACAATACGCCAGTCACTACTCTTGATGAACTGTGGTATCGTGTTGAAGCTGCATGGGCAGCTGTACCTGTACACGCCATCCAAGCTCTGTTTGACTCAATGCCCAGGCGTATCAAGGCCGTTATTATGGCCAGATGTGGTTGTTGTGGGTACTGATTTCTCAGGATCTATGCACCCAAATTGCGCGAAAATGTAATCACATGTCAGTTCTAGTGTGCAATGAATACCCGTTTATCATCGGCATTTCTTCTTGGTGTAGCAATTTTAATGGCCAGTAGTGTACGCAAGAGTGCTACCAGTGCGTTGTTTCGCTGCTGCAGGTAGCTCTCAGCAGTGCAGGGGACACCTCGAGCCCCTGCTACGACTACGTGAACCCGACGCCGGGCGCTGCGCGACGCTACGTGGGCGTCGCTCGTGTGTCAGCGACAGCGCGGCTCTGCTTACGTTCCAGGAGCAGCGCTCAGCGCGGAGGCGGCCGCCGCTGCAGGCATGTGCGGCACGTCGCGGTCGACGCAACGCGACACCTCCTGGGAGGATCTCAGGCCGGCCTGCGGGCGTTACGGCCGAGGCAGAGCGCGCAGCCGCGGCGCGAGGAATGCGCAGGCGCAGACGGCGCGCGGGGGTGCTACGCTCGCAGAAACCGTAAACGGGCGAGGAGGAGATTACAACGGCGGCCGGCAGCCCCACTCGAAACGTTGCTTCGTCCCGCTCTCGGAGACGTGGCATCGCGCGAACTCTCACTCACCGCTGCTACAGGAACACACGCTCTGTTTGCGTGTGAGACAGAATACGCGACGTACTGCTCCGAAAATTAACGAGGAACGCCTTTTAGGGGCGCAGGTTAATTACAAGTGTGAGGCAGATGGAGGGTGGCTTGGGAATTGATAAGGGGATTGTATTAGCCAGGACATTAGCGCACAAAGTTTTCATTGGCTCTTCACAAACATAATTTTTTTTGCAAACACATTTTCATGTTTCACCATAAATTTACGTTTACTGAATTTAACAGTAATATATATATATATATATATATATATATATATATATGGCAAGAAAAACCTGCAACTAACTGAATTAACAACTTCTACCTACAAAATCAACATTAATCAACAACAAAAATTATTTAAAAACTTAACTAGCTGTCATGTCCAAGACAGAGAAAGAAGATCACGTAGAAATTGGCTATGGATTATTTCGGTCGATACAACTAATGAGGGACTAATGCATGGTCAGCTTGCAGAACCTGCAGGCAAGAAGGCTGTTCGGAAACACAGAACTCGGTGTAATTCTCAAGGGAGCTCTGGCCCAATGAAACTCAGAACAACTTACTTTCAATGTAAGTATACTCCTGTGTATTGAGCAAGCAGTAATGGAAATAAAAGAAAATTTGGGAAAGGAATTAAAGTCCAGGGAGAAGAAATAAAAAATTTGAGGTTTGCCGATGGCGTTGTAATTCTCTCAGAGACAGCAAAGGACTTGCGAGAGCAGTTGAACAGAATAGACAGTGTCATGAAAGGAGTATATAAGATGAATATCAACAAAATCGAAACGAGGATTATAGTCGAATTAAATCAGTTGATGGAGAGGGGATTAGATTAGGAAACGAGACATTTAAAGTAGTAGATGTGTTTTGTTATTTGGGCACCAAAATAACAGATTATGGTCGAAGTAGAGGGAATATAAAATGTAGCCTGGCAATGGCAAGAAAAGCGTTTCTGAAGAACGAAAATTTGTTAGCATCGAGTATAGATTTAAGTGTCAAGAAGTCTTTTCTGAAAGTGTATGTATGGAGTATAGACATGTATGGAAGTGAAACATCGACGATGAACAGTTAGATGCTTTTGAAATATGGTGCTACAGAAGAATGCAGAAGAGTAGGTGGGTAGAGTGCCTAACTATGGAGAGGTAGTAAATAGAACGAACAGGGGAGAAGAGAAATTTGTGGCAAAACCTGACTAGAAGAAGGGATCGACTGGTAAGGCACATTCCGATAGAACAAGGGATCACCAATTTAAACTAGCAGGGGGGGGGGGGGGAAGGGGGTAAAATCGTATGACTACAGTGTGCAGTAGTTACTTGGAGACGAAGAGGCTCGCATACCATGGAGAGCTGCACCGAACCTGTCTTCGGACTGAAGACCACAACAACGACAACATACTATTGTCATACAGAATGAATTTGCTCTAAGACAATGAAAGCCATCACTGTCCTTGGCTTATGCAACAAATTAGCTATCTGCCTTCGACCTCGCAAACCCGAGTCTGTCTTGTCAGTAACGATACTTTGCCGACACTCTACCACTCTCATAAGTCCGCAACCTGACGACGACCGACACAGGGCTAGCGTCCCAGACGACTACGGAACTGTGTTCTACCTTACCTGGGGCGGGTCCTCCCTTTATAGCACTTACCTCGTTCTGGAAGATTCACTCTGACTTACATAGGGGTCACTCTCGTGAACCTTACCATATTTGGCAAAAATTAAGAAGTGCATCCTCGGATGTCAGGCGGATAGTTACGAGAACGGCGTTAAGCGCTTATGGACGCTGCCCTCCTCATGTATGTATAGCGTAGGGTCGGTTCGGCGCCGGGCTGGCGCTATTTGAGTAAATGATTATGCAAATGCGTCCGAAGACAGCACCTAATTACAACGTGAATTTAATGCCGGTTTCATCTCTCAGTATCGGACTCCGCTACGTAGCTGCATTAATTAATCACATTTGATTGTTGTTGTTGCTGTGGTCTTCAGTCCAGTCACTGGTTTGCTACCCTATTCTGTGCAAGCTTCTTCATCTCCCAGTACCTACTGCAACCTACATCCTTCTGAATCTGCTTTATGTATTCATCTCTTGGTCTCCCTCTATGATTTTTACCCTCCACGGTACCCTCCAATACTAAATTGATGATCCCTTGATGCCTCAGAACATGTCCTACCAACCGATCCCTTCTTCTAGTCAATTTGTGCCACATATTTCTCTTCTCCCCGATTCTGTTCAATACCTCCTCATTAGTTATGTGCTCTACCCATCTAATCTTCAGCATTCTTCTGTAGCACCACATCTCGAAATCATCCATTCTCTTCTTGTCCAAACTATTTATCGTCCGCGTTTCACTTCCATATATGACTACACTCCATACAAATGCTTTCAGAAACGACTTCCTGACAAATCTATACTCGATGTTAACAAATTTCTCTTCTTCAGAAATGCGCTCCTTGCCATTGCCAGTCTACATTTTATATTCTCTCTACTTCGACCACCATCAGTTATTTTGCTCCCCAAATAGCAAAACTCATTTACTACTTTAAGTGTCTCATATCCTAATCTAATTCTCTCAGCGTCACCCGATTTAATTCGACTAAGTTCCAATATACTCGTTTTGCTTTTGCTGATGATTATCTTATATTTTCCTTTCAAGACACTGTCCATTCCGTTCAACTGCTCCTCGAGGTCCTTTGCTGTCTCTGACAGAATTACAATGTCATCGGCAAACCTCAAAGTTTTTATTTCTTCTCCATGGATTTTAACTCCTACTCCAAATTTTTCCTTTGTTTCCTTTACTGCTTGCTCAATATACAGACTGAATAACATCAGGGATACGCTACAACCCTGTCTCACACCCATCTCAACCAATGCTTCCCTTTCATGCCCCTCGACTCTTATAACTTCCATCTGGTTGCTGTACAAATTGTAAATAGCCCTTCGCGCCCTGTATTCTACCCCTGACATCTTCAAAATTTGAAAGAGAGTATTCCAGTCAACATTGTCAAAAGCTTTCTCTACATCTACATCTATATCCATACTCCGTAAGCCACCTGACGGTGTGTGGCGGAGGGTACCTTCAGTACCTCCATCGGTTCTCCTTTCTATTCCAGTCTCGTATCGTTCGTGGAAAGAAGGATTGTCGGTATGCCCCTGTGTGGACTCTAATCTCTCTGATTTTATCCTCATGGTCTCTTCGCGAGATATATGTAGGAGGGAGCAATATACTGCTTGACTCCTCGGTGAATGTATGTTCTCGAAACTTCAACAAAAGCCCGTACCGAGCTACTGAACGTCTCTCCTGCAGAGTCTTCCACTGGAGTTTATCTATCATCTCCGTAATGCTTTTGCGATTTCTACAGGGTGTTTCAAAAATGACCGGTATATTTGAAACGGCAATAGAAACTAAACGAGCAGCGATAGAAATACACCGTTTGTTGCAATATGCTTGGGACAACAGTACATTTTCAGGCAGACAAACTTTCTAAATTACAGTAGTTACAATTTTCAACAACAGATGGCGCTGCAAGGGATGTGAAAGATATAGAAGACAACGCAGTCTGTGGGTGCGCCATTCTGTACGTCGTCTTTCTGCTGTAAGCGTGTGCTGTTCACAACGTGCAAGTGTGCTGTAGACAACATGGTTTATTCCTTAGAACAGAGGATTTTTCTGGTGTTGGAATTCCACCGCCTAGAACACAGTGTTGTTGCAACAAGACGAAGTTTTCAACGGAGGTTTAATGTAACCAAAGGACCGAAAAGCGATACAATAAAGGATCTGTTTGAAAAATTTCAACGGACTGGGAACGTGACGGATGAACGTGCTGGAAAGGTAGGGCGACCGCGTACGGCAACCACAGAGGGCAACGCGCAGCTAGTGCAGCAGAAGATCCAACAGCGGCCTCGGGTTTCCGTTCGCCGTGTTGCAGCTGCGGTCCAAATGACGCCAACGTCCACGTATCGTCTCATGCGCCAGAGTTTACACCTCTATCCATACAAAATTCAAACGCGGCAACCCCTCAGCGCCGCTACCATTGCTGCACGAGAGACATTCGCTAACGATATAGTGCACAGGATTGATGACGGCGATATGCATGTGGGCAGCATTTGGTTTACTGACGAAGCTTATTTTTACCTGGACGGCTTCGTCAATAAACAGAACTGGCGCATATGGGGAACCGAGAAGCCCCATGTTGCAGTCCCATCGTCCCTGCATCCTCAAAAAGTACTGGTCTGGGCCGCCATTTCTTCCAAAGGAATCATTGGCCCATTTTTCAGATCCGAAACGATTACTGCATCACGCTATCTGGACATTCTTCGTGAATTTGTGGCGGTACAAACTGCCTTAGACGACACTGCGAACACCTCGTGGTTTATGCAAGATGGTGCCCGGCCACATCGCACGGCCGACGTCTTTAATTTCCTGAATGAATAGTTCGATGATCGTGTGATTGCTTTGGGCTATCCGAAACATACAGGAGGCGGCGTGGATTGGCCTCCCTATTCGCCAGACATGAACCCCTGTGACTTCTTTCTGTGGGGACACTTGAAAGACCAGGTGTACCGCCAGAATCCAGAAACAATTGAACAGCTGAAGCAGTACATCTCATCTGCATGTGAATCCATTCCGCCAGACACGTTGTCAAAGGTTTCGGGTAATTTCATTCAGAGACTACGCCATATTATTGCTACGCATGGTGGATATGTGGAAAATATCGTACTATAGAGTTTTCCAGACCGCAGCGTCATCTGTTGTTGAAAATTATAACTACTGTAATTTCGAAAGTTTGTCTGCCTGAAAATGTACTGTTGTCCCAAGCATATTGCAACAAACGGTGTATTTCTATCGCTGCTCGTTTAGTTTTTATTGCCGTTTCAAATATACCGGTCATTTTTGAAACACCCTGTAAATGATCCTGTAACGATGCGCGCTGCTCTCCGTTGGATCTTTTCTATCTCTTCTATCAACACTATCTGGTACGGATCCCACACTGCTGAGCAGTATTCAAGCAGTGGGCGAACAAGTGTACTGTTACCTACTTCCTTTGTTTTCGGATTGCATTTCCTTAGGACTCTTCCAATGAATCTCAGTCTGGCATCTGCTTTACCGACTATCAACTTTATATGATCATTCCGTTTTAAATCACTCCTAATGCCTACTCCTAGATAATTTATGGGATTAACTGCTTCCAGTTGCTGACGTGCTATATTGTAGCTAAATGATAAGGGATCTTTCTTTCTATGTATTCGCAGCACATTACACTTGTCTACTATGAGATTCAATTGCCATTCCCTGCACCATTCGTCAATTCGCTGCAGATCCTCTTGCATTTCAGTACGATTTTCCATTGTTACAACCTCTCGATACACCACAGCATCATCCGCAAAAAGCCTCAGTGAACTTCCGATGTTATCCACAAGGTCATTTATATAGAAATGCTAGAAACGTAGGTTTGCCTTTCCTTAATCTATCTTCTGAGATAAGTCGTAGGTTCAGTATTGCCTCACGTGTTCCAGCACTTCTATGGAATCCAAACTGGTCTTCCCCGAGGTCGCCTTCTACCAGTTTTTCCATTCATCTGTAAAGAATTCGTGTTAGTATTTTGCAGTCGTGACTTCTTAAACGGATAGTTCGGTAATTTTCACATATGTCAATACCTGCTTTCCTAGGGATTGGAATTACTATATTCTTCTTGAAGTCTGAGGGTATTTCGCCTGTCTCATACAACTTGCTCACCCGATGGCAGAGTTTTGTCAGGGCTGACTCTCCCAAGGCTATCAGTAGTTCGAATGGAATATTGTCTACTCCCGGGGCCTTGTATCGACTTAGTTCTTTCAGTGCTCTGTCAAACTCTTCACGCAGTATCATATCTCCCATTTCATCTTCATCTGCATCCTCCTCTATTTCCGTAATATTGTCCTCAAGTAGATCGCCCTTGTATAGACCCTCTATACACTCCTTCCACCTTTCTGCTTTCCCTTCTTTGCCTAGAAGTGTTTCTCTGTCTGACCTCTTGATATTCATACAAGTGGTTCTCCTTTCTCCAAAGTCCTCTTTATTTTTCCTGTAGGCAGTATCTATCTTACCCCTAGTCATATATGCCTCTACATCCTTACATTTGTCCTCTAGACATCCCTGCTTAGCCATTTTGCACTTCCTGTCGATATCAGTTTTGATACGTTTGTATTCCTTTTTGCCTGCTTCATTTACTGCATTTTTATATTTTCTCCTTTCATCAATTAAATTCAATATAGCTTCTGTTTCCCAAGGATTTATACTAGCCCTCATCTTTTTACCTACTTGATCCTCTTCTGCCTTCACTGTTTCTTCTCTCACAGCTACCCATTACTCTTCTGCTGTATTTCTGTCATCCATTCCTGTCAATCTTTCCCTAATGCTCTCCCTGAATTTGTCTATAACCTCTGGTTCTGTTAGTTTATCCGGGTCACCATCTCCTTAAATTCCCACCTGTTTGCAGTTTCTTCCGTTTTAATAACCAATAGATGGTAGTCAGAGTCCACATCTGCCCCTGTAAATGTCTTAAAATTTAAAACCCGTTCCTAAATCGCTGTCTTACCATTATATAATCCATCTGAAACCTTCCAGAATCTCCAGGCCTCTTCCATGCATACAAGTTTCTTTCATGATTCTTGAACCAGGTGTTAGCTATGATTAAGTTATGCCCTGTGGAAAGTTCTACCAGGCGGCTTCCTGTTTCATTCCTTACCCCCATTCCATATTGACCTACTACGTTTCCTTCTCTTCCTTTGCCTACTATCGAATTCCAGTCACCCATGACTATTAAATTTTCGTCTGCCTTCACTATCTGAATAATTTCTTTTATCACATCATACAAATAATCAATCTCTTCGTCATCTGCGGAACTAGGGCTTGGCCACAATAATGCGTTCGCTATGCTGTTTATAGTAGCTTACCCGCATTCCTATTTTCCTATTCATTATTAAACCTACTCCTGCATTACCCCTATTTGATTTCGTATTTATAACCCTGTATTCACCTGACCAAACAAAAATCTTGTCCCTCCTGCCACCGAACTTCACTAATTCCCACTATACCTAACTTTCCCTTTTTAAATTTTCTAGCCTACCTGCCCGATTACGGGATCTGACCTTCCATGCTCCGATCCGTAGGAAGCCAGTTTTCTTTCTCCTGAAAACGATGTCCTCCCGAGTATTCCCCTCCTGGACACCATCATCATTCAACCATACAGTAAAGCCGCATGCCCTCGGGAAAAAATACGGCTGTAGTTTCCCCTTGCTTTCAGCCGTTCGTAGTACCATCACAGCAAGGCCGTTTAGGTTAATGTTACAAGGACAGATCAGGCAATTATCCAGACTGTTGCCCTTGCAACTACTGAAAAGGTTGCTGCCCCTCTTCAGGAACCACATGTTTGTGTGGCCTCTCAACAGGGACCCCTCCTTCGTGGTTGCACCTACGGTACGGCTATTTGTATCGCTGAGACACGCAAGCGTCCCCACCAATAGCAAAACAGTAAAAGAAGTATACCTCTGGTTCTCTGACGTTGACATAACCAGACGACTGGCGTCTTGGAATGGTAATATATGAAGAGGATAACAAATAACGGATTACTACAATACGTAAATAGCAACAGAACTAAAAATAGCATTTAGACCGTTGAAAGATCATTTTAAACCCAAATCAAATCTAGCAAATAAAAGGACACATACTTGGCTGTTGTTGTTGTTGTCTTCAGTCCGCAGACTTGTTTAACGCTGCTTTCCACGCTACTCATTTCTCTCTCTCCTTCATCTCCTATTCATCTCCGAGTAACTACTGCAGCATGCATCCTTGTGAATCTGCTTACTGTGTTCATGTCTAGGCGTCCCTCTACGAATTCAACCCCCTGTAACTCTCTCCAGTACTGTACTCGTGATCCCTCGATGTCTCAGAAAGTGTCCTATCAACTGATCACTTCTTTTAGTCAGGCTGTGCCACAGATTTCTTGTCTCCCCGATTCTATTCAATACCTCCTCAATAGTTGAGTGATCTACCCATTTAATCTTCAGCATTTCGAAAGTTTCTGTTCTCTTCTTGCCTAAACTGTTTATCGTCCACGTTTCACTTGCATACATGGCTTCACTCCACACACATACTTTCAGAAAATACTTCGTTACACTTAAATATATACTTGGTGTTAACAAATTTCTCTTCTTCAGAAACGCTTTCTTGCCATTGCAGGCTACGTTTTATATCCTCTCTACTTCGAACATAGTTATTTTGCTGCCCAAACAGAAAAACGCATCTACTACTTTAAGTGTCTGGTTTCCTAATCTAATTCCGTTAGTATTACCTGATTTAATTCGACTACATGCCATTATCGTAGTTTTGCTTTTGTTGATGTCGTTCTTATATCCTACTTTCAAGACGCTGTCCGTTAGTTCAACTGCTCTTACAGAATTACAATGTCATCGGCAAAACTTCAGGTTTCTATTTATTCTCCAAATTTTTCTTTTGCTTTCTTTACCGCCTGATCAATGTACAGATTGAATAACATCGGGTATAGGTTAGTACCCTGCACACTCCGTTCTCAACCACTGCTTCCCTTTCACGCCTCTCGACCCTTATAACTCCTATGTGGTTTCTGTGCAAGTTGCAAGTAGCCTTTCGCTTCCTGTTTTTTACCCCTGCTATCTTCAGAATTTCAAAGAGAGTATTCGACTCAACATTGTCAACAGCTATCTCTAAGTCTACAAATGCTATAAACGTAGGTTTGGCTTTCCTCAATCTATGTTCTAAGAGAACTCGTAGGGTAGGTATTGTCTCGCGTGTTCCAATATTTCTCCTGAATCCAAAGTGATCTTAACATACTTGGCTAAAACGTTAGAAGACTTAAAATTACAGCGCAATATAAACAAAGAAGTCATGTTTGGATGCTGTTAACTATATTCTACTTTGGCACTCCCGAAATCAGCCCAGCTTAAGAAGACCAAAGAACAGTCGTATTAAAAGAATTGCGCATCTGAAGTAATAATAAAGAAAACATAATATTCAATTATTATCTTTCGACTCAGAGGAATATTAGTGCGTGTCACTACTCGGAGTAAATAACACTGGTGATTGGTGAACACAAACACAAAACGTCTACCATGGCTGACAACAATAAGTTACAGTTCAGTGCCAATTTCCGCCCAGACCCGAAAGGTCAATTTTTAATATAATAATTTTCTTCTGTGATTGTCCTGTCCTGTGCCAGTGTTAATGTGCTTGGGCTCACTTTCTTCGTAAGGCGCTTCCCAAAGTTAACAGTCAGGCCTGGAGTGCAGGAAACGGACCAGGAACAACGACCGCAGGCAGAAGCCTCCCTCTCGGACACAACGGAGAGCTGTATTATCAAGTGGCACCTCTAACCCGTGACCGGGACACATACTCAAGAGTATAGCAAACATTCATTCACACACACACACACACACACACAAAATGGTTCAAATGGCTCTGAGCACTATGGGACTCAACTGCTGAGGTCATAAGTCCCCTAGAACCTAGAACTACTTAAACCTAACTAACCTAAGGACAACACACACATCCATGCCCGATGCAGGATTCGAACCTGCGGCCGTAGCGATCGCGCGGTTCCAGACTGTAGCGCCAGAACCGCTCGGCCACCAGCGGCCGGCCACACACACACACACACACACACACACACACACACACACACACACATACACATACACACACTATATCGATCGCGTGCACTCATGTCATTTATCCAAAACCAATGACTAGCACCCTGAAGTTATCCAACTGCATTCACAATGGAAGTGTGTGACCTCGAACACACAGAACTGCACGCAAATGTGCTTGGAATATAAATCGCTCATCATAAAACTAGTGGCAAGACATGCAAAACGCAGGTGTCGTCTGATATTGAGCGCCTTTTGACAGTGACAACATCGTATTTTCTTTGTAAGGCATACTTGATGTTACGTTCAAGACATTGCCGCCGAAGGCAACAAAATATTCCCGCCTTTTTTATGTGTAATTCTTCAGACGATATAAGCTCTAGGTGAAAAGGATGGCTGATTTTGTAACAGTATAATGTCAGTAACCAAAAGTAAAATTAAATGATCGTCGTTTCGCCATCAGACTTCGCTTTATGCCAGACAATACGTTTCCTGCAACGAAGTACAAGGAAATACAAGGCTGTAGTACAATATGGTTGATAAAAGGCAGGGTATGATGTAGTGTGGCGTTTGATACTGGACTGCTTGAATGCAGAAGCGATGCTGAATGTGAAAAACAGACATCAGTCAGATGTGCATATGCTTCTGTTATACTTCTCTTTGAACACTCCATTGAAGTCCCAACCTTCACACTGAACCTGTGTGACATTAGGTTTGTTGTTCAATCAGCGCAATTAATTTAAAGCCGGCCGCGGTGGTCTCGCGGTTCTAGGCGCGCAGTCCGGAACCGTGCGACTGCTACGGTCGCAGGTTCGAATCCTGCCTCGGGCATGGATGTGTGTGATGTCCTTAGGTTAGTTAGGTTTAAGTAGTTCTCAGTTCTATGGGACTGATGACCTCAGACGTTGAGTCCCATAGTGCTCAGAGCCATTTGCACCATTTGAACCAATTAATTTAAACAGAATGAAATATAACAGTGAGGGATGTTTTTGAAATGTTTGTGTTTTTAGTCCCAGTATGTCGATGTTTTGTGTTTGGTGTTACCAAAATTCCTCTCTTAGATCTTCAGTAGGTGATCATTCAAACGTGTCTCGTGGTAACACGCTCAGTTTTGCATGCGAATGGCTCACGTCAATGTTAATGAGCGATTCATATTCGAAGCACGTTTTCGTGCTGTTCTGAGCGTGTGGCGTCACGTGCTTCTCTTGTCAGGAGAGTTCCGTAATCCTGCTACTGGCCTGGGAGCTGGTAGTGAAGAGAGCAGAGGATAAAACTGACAGATAAAACTAGTTAGAAGTCGTTGGATAACTTACGACGGGTTCTCACATCTGTAACGAATCTGAGAATTTGCAGCTCTACTACGAATTCTCTACGTCTCCTACCTTGATCCAATTTCCTAAGGAAACCTCATCGACGTGGTTCAGTCGTCGGAACTCCGAATCTTTCAAAAGGTGATTACATTGTTAGAGGGCTTTTAAACAATGGTTTTTGACTAGTGAGAAGTTTAACTCTCTCGCGGATCAAAGCGAGTCATGTGAATTTTATTTAGACTGACTGGCTAATGCGGCAATGAACACAACCACTGCGGGTGTGCCAACAATCGTTTTCGAATACTAAATCTGGTGGTTAAACCAGTTACTAACGTACTACTATTTCACAGTTGCACCTGTTTATCTCGTGCTTACGTTGGCCTGTCATCTTGCAATGCTAATCACTTGAATATCTTACCTCGACAAATGTATTCCCGAAATTTCATTCCTTACATTAATTATTTTTTTGGTGTTGAGACTTTTCACGTTAGTGTATGTTTGCTGTTGTTGTGATCTGGTGGGAGACTCTTTCGATGCACCTTTCTACTATAATCTATCCTGTGCAATCCTCATCAGTTCTGAACTCTGAATAACTACTGTAACCTACCTACTTTTGAACCAGTTTTCTGCATTCATCACTTCGTCTCCTTCTACAATTTTTACCCTCTCCATCCACAAACAAACGTACACCGTCTTCCCTTCATAACTGGACTGAATACTTCCTTAATGCCTCAGAATATGTCCTATCAACTGGTCCCCTTTTTAGTCAACTTTTTCCCAAATCGGTTCACTACCGACTCATTAGTTATTCGTTCTGCATATATAATTTTCAACATTTTTCTGTATTGTTATATTCCAAAAGTTACTATCCTCTTCTCGTTGAACTGTTTACCGTCCGCTGTTCACTTCCGCACAAGGCCGTACTCCTGACAAATACCTTCAGAAAATACTTCCTAACACTCAAATTTACATTCGATGTTAACAAATTCCTCTTTATTAGAAATGGTTTTGTTGCTCTTGTCAGTCAGATTTTATATTCTGTCTACTTTGGCCATCATCAGTTATTTTCCTGCTCAAGAAGAAAAATTCTTACATTACTTTCAGTGTCCTATTTCAAATCTAGTTCCCGCCTTATGTAATTGCACCATGCTACTACTACACCACCATAGTCTCTCATCAAGACACTATACATTCCTTTCAACGGCTCTTCCAAGTCGTTTGGCGTCTTTGAATGTCGTAGCCAAACCCCATTCGCTTTCACTATAATTCCTTATCCAAATTTCTGCTTGGTTTATTTCAGTGCATCCTCAGTCTGCAGACTGAGTAATCTCAGTCACTGCTTGCCATTCATGTCCTTCGATCTTTGTAACTGTATTCATGTTTCCGTATAAGTTGTAAACATTCCTATATTTTACATTGATACCTTCAACATCTCAAAGTGTACCGAGTGAACACAATCAAAAGCTTTCTCTAAATCTATAAACATCGGTTTATCTTACTAACACTTTTTGCATTGTTCTGTAAATAATTCGTTTCAGTATCTTAAACAGCACCATTTCTTAACCTGATAAGTCGGTAGTATTGACACATGTAAACATCTGCTTGTTTGGAATTGCACTTTTTACATTCTTCTTGAAGACTGAAGCTACTTCATCTGTCATATTTCTTGCACACCAGGCTCAATAACTGCCAAAATAAGTAACTTAGTAGTAGATATCCTCGGTGTAGCGAAGCTGCTTAAAGCACTTAATAAAAGCAAGTCTTTTGGTCAAAACAACTAACCAATAAGACTCCTTTCAGAGTGTGCTGAAGCAATAACCCCAATACTTAGCAGTCATATACAACTGCTCGGTCGACGAAAGGTCCGTACCACAAGAATGGGAAGTTGCTCAGTCATATCAATACTCAAAAAAAGAAATGGAAGTAATCCGCTGGCCCACTAAGGTGCGTTTGAGGTAGGCATTTGGAGCATAAGAGTATACTGTGTTAACATTATGAGTTACATGGAAGGTAACGCACTACTGACACATAGTCGGCACGGTTTTGGAAAACAGCGTTCTTGTGAAACACAACTAGCCCCTCATTCGTACGAGGTAATAAGCGCTATGGACAGGGGATCTCAAACTAATTCCATATTTTTGATTTCCGGGAGGCTTTTGGCATCGTTTCTCACGACAGCCTTCTAATCGAATTGTGTGCCTATGGAGTAGCGTCTGTTTTGTGCGACTGAATCCGTGTTTTCCTCTTACAGTACACAGTAATCTACGGAAAACTATTGAGTGTAACATAAGTGTTATCCTGCGTTCCACAATGAAGTTTTATAGGCCATCCATTGTCAAAAATGATTCAGATGGCTCTGAGCACTATGGGACTCAACATCTGAGGCCATCAGTCCCCTAGAACTTAGAACTACTTAAACCTAACTAACCTAACGACGTCACGCACATCCACGCCCGAGGCAGGATTCGAACTTGCGACCGTAGCGGTCGCGCGGTTCCGGACTGAAGCGCCTAGAACCGCTCGGCAATTTCGGCCGGCCCTTCCGTTGTCCCTAGTCTATACAAATGATTAGGGGATAATCTGGGCAGCCCTCTTAGATTGCATGCAGATGATGCTCATGACATTATCATGTAGTAAAGTCATCAGAAAATCAAAAACAATTACAAAATTACTTACAGATACGGTATCTGAATGGTGCAACAAGTGTCTCTCAATAAGGAAAAGTGTGAGGTCGTCTACATGAGTAAAACAAAAGATCCGTTAAATTTCGACTACACCATAAATCACACAAATCTAAAGGTTGCAGTTGCAATCAAGAAAAACTTAAATTGAAATGATCACACACATAATGTTGAGGGCAGACAAACCGAAGACTAGTACTTATTGACAGAAGAATTAGAAGATGCAGCAGGTCTATTGAAGAGACTGCCAACGCTACACTCTTCGCCTTCTGTTAGGGAACTGCTGTGTTGTGTGGGATCCTTAGCAGATAGGACTGACGGAGGACGTCGAAAAAGTTCAAAGAGGGGCAGCTCGTTTTTGTTATCGCGAAACAGGGTAGAGATTGTCACGGACATGATTAACAAGCTTGGGTGACAGTCATTAAAGCAAAGGTGTTTTTCGTAGCGGCGAGGTGTTTTAAAAAAATTTCAATCCCCAACTTTGAATGTGAGAATATTTTGTTGTCGCCAACTTACACACGGAGAAATGATCACCAGAATAATATAAGAGAAAACAGTGCGCGTACAGCTAGATTTATGTATTCATTTGGAAGACGCGTTGTGGGAAGGTAGAGATATAGTCTGAAGGTGGTTCGAAAAAACCTCTCCCAGACACTGAAGTGTCAATAGCAGAGTAGCCACATAGATGTAGATGTAGACTGTTTTCATCACGGCTTGCTCTCCCAAAGATCTACGTAATTCTAAGCGAATTTCGACTGCTGCAGGGCCTTTTTTCCACTTAGGTCTTTGGGTACTTCGAATTTTTTTTGTCACTGATAAAGTCGTAGCCATCTGAGCCACGTTAAAAGTGGGAATGGTGGCATGTTATTTTCGGAAAAAAGGGAGAGAGGGGACGAATTGTCGCCTCCCCCCCTTTCCCAGCAGAACGGAACCTCGAATCTGCGCTGCGGCGGCGTCCTCAGATATGATGGAGTGTATCTGAGAGAACATAGGCATTGCTTCATTGCATCAGACGCTCCCATATGGAAAAAAAGGAAATACTTCCGCGTCTATATTAAACGTGCATTTCACGCGTCAGTAGAGCTGCATCTATAAAGCGCAGTAGACGCGGAGGCAATTCTAGACGCAGTCGCAGCAGCTCCGCCCGATATTGGAAAATAATGGCGCGCCTCCCTCGGCCGCCCCCTGGACGTTCCGGGGGCGGCGCAGGCGGTGATTTACGCCCAGGAGGACCCTCGACGGTCCCGGCGGCCGCTCCCCGCTGCTGCAACTGGATGAGGGTGGGGTCGCACCCCGCACAGTGCAACCTGCCGCCGCGCGGGGTCACTGACCCACTGGTGCAGCGAGGGCGGCGCACGCACACACACGCACGCGCACACGCACGGGAAGCATTAATATTCATGGGCCGGCCGGCTTTTGTGCGTCCGCCGCGCACTGCGCGCCAATTTATAAGTCGCGGCTCCGCGGGAACCGCAGGGCCGAAGTGGGCCCACCTCCAGCCGCGCCTACCTGCACCGTTTCGGGGAACCGACTCACTTCCTTTCCCCGAAGCGAGTGCTGTAGGGCCGCTCCACAGGCTACAGCAAGTAGAAGCAGTTTTCACGGGTCTGTGTTGCTCCCTTTGCCCAGGGGGAGCCCAAACGGGATGCTCAGATCTCTGAACAGTTTGTAGTTCTGCACATGTCGCTATTATAGTAGCAAGCGGAAGGTCTCAGCTCCATTTGTATCGAGGCACATAACAGTGTTGTGTTATTTGCTTTTGTCTGTCGTGCTTTGTGGTTCAAATGGTTCAAATGGCTATGAGCACTATGGGACTTAACATCTGACGTCATCAGCCCCCTAGAACTTAGTGTGGTGTCACCGCCAGACACCACACTTGCTAGGTGGTAGCCTTTAAATCGGCCGCGGTCCGTTAGTATACGTCGGACCCGCGTGTCGCCACTGTCAGTGATTGCAGACCGAGCGCCACCACACGGCAGGTCTAGAGAGACGTCCTGGCACTCGCCCCAGTTGTACAGCCGACTTTGCTAGCGATGCTACACTGACAAACACGCTCTCATTTGCCGAGACGATAGTTAGCATAGCCTTCAGCTACGTCATTTGCTACGACCTAGCAAGGCGCCATTACCAGTTTATATTGAGCATATTAATGTACTGTCAAGAGCGATGTACTCCAATTATGGATTAAAGTTACGTATTGCAGCAACTGCGTCCGTTTTTCTAAGTTCTCATTTCTCGGACCTGTTTCAGACCTCACACCAGTCTGCGTGTAATTAAACGCATGCATTTCGGCCTCCTCTAGCAACACGGTGTTGGCTCTTCTGCCAACGCAGCACTTAGAACTACTTAAACCTAAAGCCGTCGGCACACGGACCGTGCTGCCGAACGTTAACGTTGAGCGTGCTAAGTTCAACGTGCTGCTGAACGCTCAGGAATGATGCGATTTGTGCATACGATACGTGGACCTCAACGTGGTATACGCAATCGTAACGCACTCAAGCGACAGTTGAGGGAAGTTTCTAGTTTGTTAATTACACTGTTTACTGAACGGGTGCGCGTAAAATTCCCACGTTAGCTCTATTAAAATGCACTCTTCTTCCATCGTCCACGAAAAGGAAAGTACCATGTTCAATCAATAAGGACACAGGCTTATAAAAGTTCCATTACAAATAGTACGTTACAAAATTGGAATACTTCTCCACATAAGATAAACATTATTTCATCATTCCCACATTTCAGTAAAACCCCAAGGTCAGTATTACTTGATCACTGTTCCTACCTAGTAGCAGAATCTTTGCAACATGTGAATTACTAAGGGTAAAAGACTTAAGCTCTCCTTTAGATTAAGCCAATCGAACAAAGTCACCCCTCAAAAAAAGGTGAACTTGTATTTACATAAAATCAAACATTATAGTCTATACTTATATTAAACTAATAATAAAGTACCAGAACCTAATAAAAACGCGAAGGTTAGGAAAAAAAAAAATTGTTGCGTCAGGACGCGAACCACCGCCCCAACAAAAAAACTCTTTATTATACAGTGACGGTATTCATGACGCTTCTTTTTTTTAAAAAAAAACTCGTTTTGTTCGTTTTATCTGTTCGGGGCGGATGTCGCAAGACACCCGTTTCAGCGCGTCGTTGATCCATTAACTCAGTTCTTTTTATTACAGAGGGCAGCTAACCCTCTGACCGAACACGCTGAGTTACCGTGCCGGCTTACGCTAAACCAACATCACATCATCTGTATCTAATCATAGTATCTTACCTCTTGCTAAAAACTTTGAAATTGTACCAAGAGCAAAGCGTTTTGGGTGGATCTTCAGTGTGTCGCTGCCTTCAAATAGGCTACTCTCATTATATGCAAGTTACAATAATTCTTTTGCCACGAATATGATGTTTCTCATTATTTTATTGGAACGAATCACACAGTTAACAACTGGTTTTGCAGTCATTCTCAATTTGCTCGTGCTCGGAACGGCATATATAAGTATAGACTTGAAATGAATGCCAATATGGCGCCTCACAACTCTGTACTGAAGGGAGAAGGCGTGCTTGTGACGTAGGTGGCGTTGTGCCATCTCATTGGTCAACGCTCAGACGCACGCTCAGAATATCTGACATGCCAGATATTGCTCTGCACGTTCGGAAACACTCCCGAGCGTGCTATTCCATGCTGTGACGTCAGAAACTCGGCACGCTCAACGCTCAACGTTCGGATGCACGGTCCGTGTGCCGACGGCTTAACTAACCTAAGGACATCACACACATCCATGCCCGAGGCGGGACTCGAACCTGCGACCGTAGCGGTCGCGCGGTTCCAGAATGAAGCGCCTAGAACCGCTCGGCCACAGCGGGCGACCTGAGTATTCGTAATGCACAAATAGTGGTATGGTTCACGATTACAACACGGATTTTGAGCACAGTTTCATAAAATTTGCAACAACAGGAGAATAATGATGTATTTTTGGAGTGCTGCTTTGTGGTGATTGATAAAAGTTTTGTTTTAAAATTCCTGGTTTTGCTGGAACAGGATGCCTGTCGTAACCCAGGACGACAAAAGGCTCGGATGTAATCAATCATTCGTTTCCAAAAGACGTTCAATTGCACAATGTCTGGATGACGAAGGGCAATGGAAAGGATCGCTTCGGTGTTACAACATCAACAGTGTGTTCTTTACATTTCATGTCTGATGATTACGTCCGTCATCTGCGAGCAGAACTTCTTAATCTTCCACCTAGGAAAGTGCTTAAACCAGACGCAGTACCGAATGTAAATATACCAGGCAGTATTCCCAGTGTGAGTGGTAATTCGAGTAGAGATGACGCAGATTCTCCGAATAGGGGAGACAGGCTGCAGACAAGGAAGACAAGGTAAAGTGCACTTAAGCACCTGGCGAATGTGTCTCCAAAAAACGAAAAGTAGTCCAGACAAGAGCTACTGACGAGTGTGAAATTGACGGGAAACAGATCACCGAACTTCGTAATCGCGTAGGAGAATTAAATGTAGAAAAAACAAACTGAGAGGTATGTGTGAAAAACTGAGGTATAACGAGAAGTGCCTGAAACTAAAAGCGAACGTTTGTCTTGAGGAAATAAAACATTAGCTGCAGTAGCAGAAGAAGCAAGTGCAGGGGAGGGTGACTGAAGTATTAGTCAAACTGTTTTCAAGAACGCAGATAAACTACTTGCTGAGTGGAAAGAAACAAGCAAGGTGGCAAAGAGAAGTCATTTGTAAACCACTCTTGGTGCTGTATCTAAAATGTGTTGCTCGTTTTAAGGAATCAGGTTGGTTTCCCACTTCCAGAACAATCTACATTGAAAAGGTGGACATCTCACCCTTCCAGATGCTTTCCTGGTGTGCATACAGATACCCATACAGCTAATGAAAGTCCAGTCATGTGTATTGTCAAAAGATGAACTTGTATGTGTGCTCTCATTCGACAAAATGAATGTAGATATCAGTGTTTCATACTACTCTGCTGAAGATCGTGTTGTGGGGTCGCATATTAACGTGTTGTTTGTTACCGTATGCAGTTTGTTTTCAGGATTGAAGTAACCAGTCTACTGTGATTTTGACACACAGATAACAGCTGATCAGTTAAACTATAATCATCTGCTCTATGCAAGATACTGACTACAATGTTGTTGCTCTAGTGTATGGTTCAAATGGCTCTGAGCACTATGGGACTTAACATCGGAGGTCATCAGTCCCCTAGAACTTAGAACTACTTAAACCTAACTAACCTAAGGACATCACACACATCCATGCCCAAGGCAGGATTCGAACCTGCGACCGTAGCGGTCACGCGGTTCCAAACTGAAGCGCTTCGAACCGCACGGCCACACCGACCGGCCTCTAGTGTATGACCTCGGCTCTAAAAATCGATCTGTGTGTAAAGGGCTTAATGTGACAGAGACAAATTCCTGCTTTCTAAATACGCAGAACGAAAATAAATGAATTTTCGTGTGTCTAGATGTTCCACAATCATTTAAACTAATGAGGATCCACTTTCTGGATGATGGAATAAGAAAAAAAAAATGGTTCAAATGCCTCTGAGCACTACGGGACCTAACTTCTAACGTCATCAGTCCCCTAGAACTTAGAACTACTTAAAGCTAACTAACCTAAGGACATCACACACATCCATGCCCGAGGCAGGATTCGAACCTGCGACCGCAGCGGTCGCGCGGTTCCAGACTGCAGCGCCCAGAACCGCCCGGCCACGCCGGCCGGCGGAATAAGACATCCGGAAGGGAAAACTGTAAATAATTCTGTCGTAGAAAGACTGCTCGCATTATGTAGGAGTGATATGAAGTTGTGTCCTAAGCTGTCTCAAATTCACTTCAATGTCGAGGGCAGAGGACGACGTCAAAGGGCTCATTTAGCTATGCGACTTTTTTCGCTTACGGTGGGTGGCTAATGCCTGACGCCCGAAGAAGAATAAGCAGCAATCTTTTTAACTGGTAAGAGACGCATTTGACATCCTGAATGCCTGAAGACTCAACGACAAGAATCCGTTACCCTGTGGTTATCGGAACTGTGAACGTGCGCCGGAGAAATACGCGTAGGCAGTACAAAACGTTTGCTCCCATTCCAGAAAGGCAATAAGACAACTCTTCGCTCGTTGTTTGGACTGTTTTCAGATTGCCAGCCACTACAGATGAAATATATTTCAACTGGACAACTAAACCAAGACGCACTGGAAATTTTTTTTCTTACAGATAAGAGGACTTGGTCACTTCCACTTGAATTCTTCTCCGACAGAAGTGAAACATCGATTGCAGCTGCTGCCCTTGGGGCACAGTGCTCGTGGTATTTCTGTGTCAAATGAAACTTGGGCAGAGTCAGATGGCGCTGATGGAGTTCTGACATCAAATTTGTTCAAAAGAATTTTGCCCGACATGAGCGAAGCACTGAAAATGATATGTGGTGAAAGAGAACAGTAAGATGTTAACTTACCTCTTCACCTGCTCCAGATAAATCATCTATCTGAGAGGGACCTGAAGGCCTGCAGAAGGATCCCTGTGCCTGGCTGGCTACAGCGCATGTCGTGCAAAGTAGTATGAGGACACACTAGCAACACCGTCAACTGACCTTCTGCTGTACACGTGAAACATTTTGCCTCGATTAAGTCCGGTGTCGTCGTAGGCTTACAGTTCCGACAGATGACTGGCTACAGACTGTGTCGCAGTTTTTAACTCTTTTTTAATGGATTTAACGGTTTAGAAAGTATTTCTAAGGAAAAAAATACGGTAAAAACAATCTGCGCTGCTGTCCAAACTAAATATGCTGATTTTTCACCAGAAATCATTAAACTACATGTTGCAACAAGACTTGTTATTCGGATGCGCTTCCTCGATATGAAGCTGAAAATGCAAAAGGCAGCGGCACAAAAGCTAGAGTACCCGCAGTGGCATTCTTGATCCACTAATAACATCTAAACAGGTAAATAAACTGTTTTAAATAATTTTATGAGAACTTACTGCAGTTATAAGTAGGTATCTGTGCCAGCCAATCACAGTCAGTTTCTTTTCGGGCGCAACCTTCTTTCTAATAAACTTGACTCTGCCTGTCCTTCAAGCCAATATCTCTGACGTCGATTGGTTATACAACTGAAGAACAAGTTATGTCCTCCTGTGTAATGATGATTCATAGAGAACGAAAATTTCCCCTATAGAAACCAACGTGGATACCACAAAAGGAGATCTTGTGGAACTGAACTCCGTATATGCCCCCCAAAATCTAGACCGCCGTAGACGACAGTGCTCAGGTTGGTAACATAGACGAACGTGTCCAGCACTGCTGTTTAGAGGACAAAATGTGGCTTACTTCGTGTCGGGCCGGATTTATTAAGTAATCTCAGGAGTTTCTTACAGACAGAACTCAACATGTCATTCTTAACGGGACGAAATCGATTGATGTGGAGGTAATTTCAGGAGTACCATTAGGAAGTATGATAGGTCCGTTGCTGTATACTGTAAGTGGAATGCATGTAACAGTGCTGTTGTTGCCAAGATTTTAGGGAAGGCAATTTTCAGAGGTGGTAGTATGGACCAAAAAAAGAAAAAAAGTCCAGTAAATATGGGCTCTAAGTTTCATACCTGAGGAGCTATGAACACTTGTTCATCTTCACCACTGTGAAAAACGCCTTCTCTATTGAGCAAGTGTTCATACCTCTTACGGTGAACATTTTAGATCCGTTGTTTAAAAGTCAATTTTTTCCTGGTCCGTACTAACACCTCTGAAAGTCTTAGCAACAACAGAACCGTTACAGGTATCCCACAGTCGGGGATATCATAACGTTTTTCGCTGATAACTTCCCACTCGTGCCTTACCTCTGATCGATACGTTCATCTTTCTCCATCACCTGTGAAAGTTTATAACATCATCATAGAATCACCCTGTTACCTCGACGCTCTATAGCGTCGTTTGGTTCAAATGGCTCTGAGCACTATGGGACTCAACTGCTGTGGTCATAAGTCCCCTAGAACTTAGAACCACTTAAACCTAACTAACCGAAGGACAGCACACAACACCCAGCCATCACGAGGCAGAGAAAATCCCTGGCCCCGCCGGGAATCGAACCCGGGAACCCGGGCGTGGGAAGCGAGAACGCTACCGCACGACCACGAGATGCGGGTAGCGTCGTTTGGATGACGTTTCGGACATGTGTTCGTATCCTCATTTTGTGCCTCAAAACACCTTCTATATCCCCTCCAAGTTGGTAATTTTGAAACATCTGTGTTTCATTCAGTATTATACCGACAAACTTCGAGGGGATATAGAAGGTATTATGACCATGTGGTGCATTTGACCCACGGTCGTCGCACGATGGCGCTGGCAGAAGTACACATACACAGAGGTGTGTTGGTGCATGTTCAAATGGTTCAAATGGCTCTGAGCACTATGGGACTTAACATCTGAGGTCATCAGTCCTCTAGAACTTAGAACTACTTAAACCTAACTAACCTAAGGACATCACACACATCCATGCCCAAGGCAGGATTCGAACCTGCGACCGTAGCGGTCACGCGGTTCCAAACTGAAGCGCTTCGAACCGCACGGCCACACCGGCCGGCCCCTAGTGTATGACCTCGGCTCTAAAAATCGATCTGTGTGTAAAGGGCTTAATGTGACAGAGACAAATTCCTGCTTTCTAAATACGCAGAACGAAAATAAATGAATTTTCGTGTATCTAGATGTTCCACAATCATTTAAACTAATGAGGATCCACTTTCTGGATGATGGAATAAGAAAAAAAATGGTTCAAATGCCTCTGAGCACTACGGGACCTAACTTCTAACGTCATCAGTCCCCTAGAACTTAGAACTACTTAAAACTAACTAACCTAAGGACATCACACACATCCATGCCCAAGGCAGGATTCGAACCTGCGGCCGCAGCGGTCGCGCGGTTCCAGACTGCAGCGCCCAGAACCGCCCGGCCACGCCGGCCGGCGGAGTAAGACATCCGGAAGGGAAAACTGTAAATAATTCTGTCGTAGAAAGACTGCTCGCATTATGTAGGAGTGATATGAAGTTGTGTCCTAAGCTGTCTCAAATTCACTTCAATGTCGAGGGCAGAGGACGACGTCAAAGGGCTCATTTAGCTATGCGACTTTTTTCGCTTACGGTGGGTGGCTAATGCCTGACGCCCGAAGAAGAATAAGCAGCAATCTTTTTAACTGGTAAGAGACGCATTTGACATCCTGAATGCCTGAAGACTCAACGACAAGAATCCGTTACCCTGTGGTTATCGGAACTGTGAACGTGCGCCGGAGAAATACGCGTAGGCAGTACAAAACGTTTGCTCCCATTCCAGAAAGGCAATAAGACAACTCTTCGCTCGTTGTTTGGACTGTTTTCAGATTGCCAGCCACTACAGATGAAATATATTTCAACTGGACAACTAAACCAAGACGCACTGGAAATTTTTTTTCTTACAGATAAGAGGACTTGGTCACTTCCACTTGAATTCTTCTCCGACAGAAGTGAAACATCGATTGCAGCTGCTGCCCTTGGGGCACAGTGCTCGTGGTATTTCTGTGTCAAATGAAACTTGGGCAGAGTCAGATGGCGCTGATGGAGTTCTGACATCAAATTTGTTCAAAAGAATTTTGCCCGACATGAGCGAAGCACTGAAAATGATATGTGGTGAAAGAGAACAGTAAGATGTTAACTTACCTCTTCACCTGCTCCAGATAAATCATCTATCTGAGAGGGACCTGAAGGCCTGCAGAAGGATCCCTGTGCCTGGCTGGCTACAGCGCATGTCGTGCAAAGTAGTATGAGGACACACTAGCAACACCGTCAACTGACCTTCTGCTGTACACGTGAAACATTTTGCCTCGATTAAGTCCGGTGTCGTCGTAGGCTTACAGTTCCGATAGATGACTGGCTACAGACTGTGTCGCAGTTTTTAACTCTTTTTTAATGGATTTAACGGTTTAGAAAGTATTTCTAAGGAAAAAAAATACGGTAAAAACAATCTGCGCTGCTGTCCAAACTAAATATGCTGATTTTTCACCAGAAATCATTAAACTACATGTTGCAACAAGACTTCTTATTCGGATGCGCTTCCTCGATATTGTTGTTGTTGTGGTCTTCAGTCCTGAGACTGGTTTGATGCAGCTCTCCATGCTACTCTATCCTGTACAAGCTTCTTCATCTCCCAGTACCTACTGCAACCTACATCCTTCTGAATCTGCTTAGTGTATTGATCTCTTGGTCTCCCTCTACGACTTTTACCCTCCACGCTGCCATCCAATGCTAAATTTGTGATCCCTTGATGCCTCAAAACATGTCCTACCAAACGATCCCTTCTTCTAGTCAAGTTGTGCCACAAACTTCTCTTCTCCCCAATCCTATTCAATACCTCCTCATTAGTTACGTGATCTACCCACCTTATCTTCAGCATTCTTCTGTAGCACCACATTTCGAAAGCTTCTATTCTCTTCTTGTCCAAACTGGTTATCGTCCATGTTTCACTTCCATACATGGCTACACTCCATACAAATACTTTCAGAAACGACTTCCTGACACTTAAATCTATACTCGATGTTAACAAATTTCTCTTCTTCAGAAACGATTTCCTTGCCATTGCCAGTCTACATTTTATATCCTCTCTACTTCGACCATCATCAGTTATTTTACTCCCTAAATAGCAAAACTCCTTTACTACTTTAAGTGTCTCATTTCCTAATCTAATCCCCTCAGCATCACCCGATTTAATTTGACTACATTCCATAATCCTCGTTTTGCTTTTGTTGATGTTCATCTTATATCCTCCTTTCAAGACACTGTCCATTCCGTTCAACTGCTCTTCCAAGTCCTTTGCTGTCTCTGACAGAATTACAATGTCATCGGCGAACCTCAAAGTTTTTACTTCTGCTCCATGAATTTTAATACCTACTCCGAATTTTTCTTTTGTTTCCTTTACTGCTTGCTCAATATACAGATTGAATAACATCGGGGAGAGGCTACAACCCTGCCTCACTCCTTTCCCAACCACTCCTTCCCTTTCATGCCCCTCGACTCTTATAACTGCCATCTGGTTTCTGTACAAATTGTAAATAGCCTTTCGCTTCCTGTATTTTACCCCTGCCACCTTCAGAATTTGAAAGAGAGTATTCCAGTTAACGTTGTCAAAAGCTTTCTCTAAGTCTACAAATGCTAGAAACGTAGGTTTGCCTTTTCTTAATCTTTCTTCTAAGATAAGTCGTAAGGTTAGTATTGCCTCACGTGTTCCAACATTTCTACGGAATCCAAACTGATCTTCCCCGAGGTCCGCTTCTACCAGTTTTTCCATTCGTCTGTAGAGAATTCGCGTTAGTATTTTGCAGCTGTGACTTATTAAACTGATAGTTCGGTAATTTTCACATCTTCAACACCTGCTTTCTTTGGCATTGGAATTATTGTATTCTTCTTGAAGTCTGTGGGTATTTCGCCTGTCTCATACATCTTGCTCACCAGATGGTAGAATTTTGTCATGACTGGCTCTTCCAAGGCCATCAGTAGTTCTAATGGAATGTTGTCTACTCCCAGGGCCTTGTTTCGATTCAGGTCTTTCAGTGCTCTGTCAAACTCTTCACGTAGTATCTTATCTCCCATTTCATCTTCATCTACATCCTCTTCCATTTCCATAATACTGTCCTCAAGTACATCGCCCTTGTATAAACCCTCTATATACTCCTTCCACCTTTCTGCCTTCCCTTCTTTGCTTAGAACTGGGTTGCCATCTGAGCTCTTGATATTCATACAAGTGGTACTCTTCTCTCCATGGGTCTCTTTAATTTTCCTGTAGGCAGTATCTATCTTACCCCTAGTGAGATAAGCATCTACATCCTTACATTTGTCCTCTAGCCAACCCTGCTTAGCCATTTTGCACTTTCTGTCGATCCCATTTTTGAGACGTTTGTATTCCCTTTTGCCTGCTTCATTTACTGCATTTTTATATTTTCTCCTTTCATCAATTAAATTCAATATTTCTTCTGTTACCCAAGGATTTCTAGTAGCCCTCGTCTTTTTACCTACTTGATCCTCTGCTGCCTTCACTACTTCATCGCTCAGAGCTACCCATTCTTCTTCTACTGTATTTCTTTCCCCCATTCCTGTCAATTGTTCCCTTATGCTCTCCCTGAAACTCTCTACAACCTCTGGTTCTTTCAGTTTATCCAGGTCCCATCTCCTTAAATTCCCACCTTTTTGCAGTTTCTTCAGTTTCAATCTGCAGTTCATAACCAATAGATTGTGGTCAGAATCCATATCTGCCCCTGGAAATGTCTTACAATTTAAAACCTGGTTCCTAAATCTCTGTCTTACCATTATATAATCTATCTGATACCTATTAGTATCTCCAGGATTCTTCCAGGTATACAACCTTCTTTTATGATTCTTGAACCAAGTGTTAGCTATGATTAAGTTATGCTCTGTGCAAAATTCTACCAGGCGGCTTCCTCTTTCATTTCTTCCCCCCAATCCATATTCACCTACTATGTTTCCTTCTCTCCGTTTTCCTACTGACGAATTCCAGTCACCCATGACTATTAAATTTTCGTCTCCCGTCACTACCTGAATAATTTCTTTTATCTCGTCACACATTTCATAAGTTTCTTCATCATCTGCAGAGCTAGTTGGCATATAAACTTGTACTACTGTAGTAGGCATGGGCTTTGTGTCTATCTTGGCCACAATAATGCGTTCACTATGCTGTTTGTAGTAGCTAACCCGCACTCCTATTTTTTTATTCATTATTAAACCTACTCCTGCATTACCCCTATTTGATTTTGTATTTATAACCCTGTAATCACCTGACCAAAAGTCTTGTTCCTCCTGCCACCGAACTTCACTAATTCCCACTATATCTAACTTTAACCTATCCATTTCCCTTTTTAAATTTTCTAACCTACCTGCCCGATTAAGGGATCTGACATTCCACGCTCCGATCCGTAGAACGCCAGTTTTCTTTCTCCTGATAACGACGTCCTCTTGAGTAGTCCCCGCCCGGAGATCCGAATGGGGGACTATTTTACCTCCTGAATATTTTACCCAAGAGGACGCCATCATCATTTAATCACACAGTAAAGCTGCATGTCCTCGGGAAAAATTACGGCTGTAGTTTCCCCTTGCTTTCAGCCGTTCGCAGTACCAGCACAGCAAGGCCCTTTTGGTTAATGTTACAAGGCCAGATCAGTCAATCATCCAGACTGTTGCCCCTGAAACTACTGAAAAGGCTGCTGCCCCTCTTCAGGAACCACATGTTTGTCTGGCCTCTCAACAGATACCCCTCCGTTGTGGTTGCACCTACGGTACGGCCATCTGTATCGCTGAGGCACGCAAGCCTCCCCACCAACGGCAAGGTCCATGGTTCATGGGGGAAGGCTTCCTCGATATGAAGCTGAAAATGCAAAAGGCAGCGGCACAAAAGCTAGAGTACCCGCAGTGGCATTCTTGATCCACTAATAACATCTAAACAGGTAAATAAACTGTTTTAAATAATTTTATGAGAACTTACTGCAGTTATAAGTAGCTATCTGTGCCAGCCAATCACAGTCAGTTTCTCTTCGGGCGCAACCTTCTTTCTAATAAACTTGACTCTGCCTGTCCTTCAAGCCAATATCTCTGACGTCGATTGGTTATACAACTGAAGAACAAGTTATGTCCTCCTGTGTAATGATGATTCATAGAGAACGAAAATTTCCCCTATAGAAACCAACGTGGATACCACAAAAGGAGATCTTGTGGAACTGAACTCCGTATATGCCCCCCAAAATCTAGACCGCCGTAGACGACAGTGCTCAGGTTGGTAACATAGACGAACGTGTCCAGCACTGCTGTTTAGAGGACAAAATGTGGCTTACTTCGTGTCGGGCCAGATTTTTAAGTAATCTCAGGAGTTTCTTACAGACAGAACTCATGTCATTCTTAACGGGACGAAATCGATTGATGTGGAGGTAATTTCAGTAGTACCATTAGGAAGTATGATAGGTCCGTTGCTGTATACTGTAAGTGGAATGCATGTAACGGTACTGTTGTTGCTAAGATTTTAGGGAAGGCAATTTTCAGAGGTGGTAGTATGGACCAAAAAAAGAAAAAAAGTCTAGTAAATATGGGATCTAAGTTTCATACCTGAGGAGCTATGAACACTTGTTCATCTTCACCACTGTGAAAAACGCCTTCTCTATTGAGCAAGTGTTCATACCTCTTACGGTGAACATTTTAGAACCGTTGTTTAAAAGTCCTTTTTTTCCTGGTCCGTACTAACACCTCTGAAAGTCTTAGCAACAACAGAACCGTTACAGGTATCCCACAGTCGGGGATATCATAACGTTTTTCGCTTATAACTTCCCACTCGTGCCTTACCTCTGATCGATACGTTCATCTTTCTCCATCACCTGTGAAACTTCATAACATCATCATAGAATCACCCCGTTACCTCGACGCTCTATAGCGTCGTTTGGATGACCTTTCGGACATGGGTTCGTATCCTCATTTTGTGCCTCAAAACACCTTCTATATCCCCTCCAAGTTGGTAATTTTGAAACATCTGTGTTTCAGGCAGTATTATACCGACAAACTTCGAGGGGATCTAGATGGTATTATGACCATGTGGTGCATTTGACCCACGGTCGTCGCACGGTGGCGCTGGCAGAAGTACACATACACAGAGGTGTGTTGGTGCACGTTCAAATGGTTCAAATGGCTCTGAGCACTATGGGACTTAACATCTGAGGTCATCAGTCCTCTAGAACTTAGAACTACTTAAACCTAACTAACCTAAGTACATCACACACATCCATGACCGAGGAAGGATTCAAACCTGCGACCGCAGGAACAGCGCGGTTCCGGACTGAAGCACCTAGAACCGCTCGGCCGCAACGGCCGGCTTGGTGCATGCCAGAGTACGGTGCAGCGAGTAAGTGTGCAGACGTTTTCAGACGGGCAGAACGGAGTGGCCTAGCGGTTCCATGCGCTACAGTCTGGAACCGCGCGACCGCTAAGGTCGCAGGTTCGAATCCTGCCTCGGGCATCTATCTGTGTAACAGATTTAGCTTTAAGTATTTCTAAGTTCTAGGGGACTGATGATCTCAGAAGTTAAGTCCCATAGTGCTCAGAGCCATTTGAACCATTTTTTCTTTTTTTTTCTTTCTTTTTTTTTTGTTTTCAGACGTGCTAATGGTAACTGTGTGTTGAAAATAACTCAGAGAATACATACTGATGACGTCATCAGGGATACAGTACTAGGGCGACTGGAGGCTGGTCAAACACAGCACGTCGTAGCACGGGCCCTCCGTGTGCCACAAACTGTGATCTCAAGATTATGGCAACGATTCCAGCAGACAGGGAACGTGTCCAGGCGCTACTGTACGGGACATCTTCAGTGTATAACACCACAAGAAGACCGATATCTCACCATCAGTGCCCGCAGACAGCTGCGGAGTACTGCAGGTAGCGTTGATCGGGACCTTAGTGCAGCCACTGCAACAGTTGTCTCCAGATACACAGTCTACAGACGACTGAACAGACATGGTTTATCCATCCAGAGACCTGCAAGGTGCATTCCATTGGCCCCTGATCACAGGAGAGCCCGTAATACCTGGTGTCAAGAACACAGTACATGGTCATTGGAACAGTGGTCCCAGATTATGTTCATGGACGAGTCCAGGTATAGTCAGAACAGTGATTCTCGCCGGCTTTTCGTCTGACGTGAAACAGGAACCAGATACCAACACCTTAAACTCCTTGAAAGGGACCAGTATGGAGGTCGTGGTTTGATGGTGTCAGGTGGTATTGTGATTGGTGCACGTACACCCCTGCATGCCTTGGATCTGCAACAGGTCAGGTGTATCGGGACGTCATTTTGCACCAGTATGTCCGGTGTGCAGCGGCTTCAGCCTTCCTCCTGATGGATGATAACGCACGGCCCTATCGAGCTGCCATAGTGGAAGAGTACCTTGAAACAGAAGATAGCAGGTGAATGGAGTGGCCTGCCTGTTCTCCAGACCTAAACCCCATTGAGCACGCCTGGGATGCTCTCGGTCGACGTATCGCTGCACAACGCCTGCGACACTTCAGGACCACCTGATCCAGATTATGCCAACACGTTGTGCAGCCTGTGTACGTGTGCGTGGTGATCATATCCCATATTGATTTCGGAGTATATGCGCAGGAAACAGTGGCGTTTTGTAGCACATGCGTTTCGGGACGGTTTTCTCAACTTATCACCGATACCGTGGACTTACAGATCTGTGTCGTGTATGTTCCCTATGTGCCTATGCTGCTAGCGCCAGTTTTGTGTAATGCCATGTTGTGAGGCACCACATTCTGCAATTATCCTTAATTTATGAGCATGAGTGTATATATATATATATATATATACTTTTCTTATATTGTTACTAATCATGACTGAAATAAACAGGTTTACAGAAATATACAAAATACTCTTGCATACGTGCAAACAACGCACTAGTGAGTAGTCTGACGTAGCTTACTGACGCAAGGTATCTACTGTAGAATAATCGAACCATTGACGAATAAAGACTGTCGTTCCCTACAGGGTCAGGCGCAGCTTTTCTTGCCGCAACTGCATTATTACGCTAGTTCAAAAAATAACGCACCGCGAGACATGTTTATTAAATCGGGATCCTCTTGCCCCACTTACGGTCCGCGGCCCGCTGTCTGTGCATCGCTGATGTACTGAATAACGTTACAGGCTGCGTGAGGCAATCCTCGGACGATGCTGTTGTCTATAAGAAGACTGCAACTCCAGAAAACTGTAGCGAAATTCAGGAGAGCTGCAGACGATCGATGATAGGTGCAAACATCGGCAGCTGACAATGAAAGTAACAAACGCAATGTAATGTGCATATGCGAGTATAGGCGAACAAATCTACAGCTGTTTGGTTACACAAAGTGGGGAAAAATCACTGGAAACAGTGACTACTGAAGAAAAAAATCTAGGCGTGACCATACGCAGCTTCACCGTGAGAGCGCTTTTGCTTGCACGTAGCCACTTCGTGCTAACATTGAATTTTGAGTGTGAAGCTGCACATATGGAAATCACTGCGTACGGCCCAATTCACCCAGTAATGGCACGGTGGGGACGTAGCCTTGTTTCACGCCACCTTCATGTTATCAAATGAAGCAACTCGCACAGATATGGCGTGGCGGAGATGCGTCGCTTCGCGGTCTGCACCACGTCCGTTTGTAGCCATCGGTGGCGCACCGGAGCGATGCGAGGCGACTTTCAAGTGGCGCGATGCTGTTTTCATTAATTTGAAGTCATCCGTCTCTGTAGGTAGTTTCTCAGTAAAATTTTCACTTTTCGTCTAAAAAATTCAAAACCCCTGTTTTGGGATTCGCTTGTGTTCTCCGATATTCTGTCTTCCTCTTTCGAATTCGAGGTATTTATTCGTAAAGAAAAGAAAAAAAGTATTTGTGAAATGGATTTATTTGCATTGTTGCCCATAGTTATTATGATGTTTCACAAATAATAAACCACTGGGCGTATCTTGAAAAGTTTCCAGTGTAGAACGTAGTGTCGGACAAGATTACGTTTCGGTGGGTTTTAGGATACAGGTTGCTATCTATGAAATACAGCTAACATATCGCAATTAATTTAACAGTGGAAGCACAGCGATACTTCTTTTCGGTGCTGAGTGATTAAGTGATATATTTTGACGTCTGAGTGGGCGAGCTACAGTGCGCCATGCTCGATGTTCTGGCTGCACGCTATGAGGATTTGTGCCTTGTATTTTACTTTCGTCCGTGGTTTATAAAGTCAGTTACAATCACATTTTTGGTTAACATTGCATTAAAAGTTGTTTTCATTTTAAATCTAGGGACTGGTGATCGCAGATCCAGTGGCAGAATTAGCTATATACTGTACCTGTCTATTTTTCTTTTTTACCCAGACTGTTTCATTCACAAAACAATCAAGAACTATTTTCATTCATATATTGTCGAATAAATGGCGTGTGCTGCTGCGCCGGCCGCGGTGGATCGCGGTTCTAGGCGCGCAGTCCGGAACCGCGCGACTGCTACGGTCGCAGGTTCGAGTCCGGCCTCGGGCATGGATGTGTGTGATGTCCTTAGGTTAGTTAGGTTTAACTAGTTCTAAGTTCTAGGGGACTGATGACCTAAGATGTTAAGTCCCATAGTGCTCAGAGCCATTTTTGAGCTACACTCCATACAAATACTTTCAGAAACGACTTCCTGACATTTAAATCTGTACTCGATGTTAACAAATTTCTCTTCTTCAGAAACGCCTTCCTTGCCATTGCCAGTCTACATTTTATATCCTCTCTACTTCGACCATCATCAGTTATTTTGCTCCCCAAATAGCAAAACTCCTTTACGACTTTAAGTGTCTCATTTCCTAATCTAATTCAGTCAGCATCACCCGACTTAATTCGACTACATTCCATTATCCTCGTTTTACTTTTGTTGATGTTCATCTTATATCCTCCTTTCAAGACACTATCCATTCCCTTCAACTGCTCTTCCAAGTCCTTTGCTGTCTCTGACAGAATTACAATATCATCTGCAAACCTCAAAGTTTTTATTTCTTCTCCATGGATTTTAATACCTACTCCGAATTTTTCTTTTGTTTCCTTCACTGCTTGCTCAATATACAGATTGAATAACATCGGGGAGAGGCTACAACCCTGTCTCACTCCTTTCCCAATCACTGCTTCCCTTTCATGTCCCTCGACTCTTATAACTGCCATTTGGTTTCTGTACATGTTGTAAATAGCCTTTCGCTCCCTGTATGTTACCCCCGCCACATTCAGAATTTGAAAGAGAGTATTCCAGTCAACATTGTCAAAAGCTTTCTCTAAGTCTACAAATGCTAGAAACGTAGGTTTGCCTTTCCTTAATCTAGCTTCTAAGATAAGTCGTAGGGTCAATATTGCCTCACGTGTTCCTATATTTCTACGGAATCCAAACTGATCTTCCCCGAGGTCGGCTTCTACTAGTTTTTCCATTCGTCTGTAAAGAATTCGTGTTAGTATTTTGCAGCCGTGACTTATGAAACTGATAGTTCGGTAATTTTCACATCTGTCAACACCTGCTTTCTTTGGGATTGGAATTATTATATTCTTCTTGAAGTCTGAGGGTATTTCGCCTGTCTCTTATATCTTGCTCACCAGATGGTAGAGTTTTGTCAGGACTGGCTCTCCCAAAGCTGTCAGTAGTTCTAATGGAATGTTGTCTACTCCCGGGGCCTTGTTTCGACTCAGGTCTCTCAGTGCTCTGTCAAACTCTCCACGCAGTATCATATCTCCCATTTCATCTTCATCTACATCCTCTTCCATTTCCATAATATTATCCTCAAGTACATCGCCCTTGTATAGACCCTCTATATACTCCTTCCACCTTTCTGCTTTCCCTTCTTTGCTTAGAACAGGGTTTCCATCTGAGCTCTTGATATTCATACAAGTGGTTCTCTTTTCTCCAAAGGTCTCTTTAATTTTCCTATAGGCAGTATCTATCTTACCCCTGGTGAGACAAGCCTCTGCATCCTTACATTTGTCCTCTAGCCATCCCTGCTTCACCATTTTGCACTTCCTACCGATGTCATTTTTGAGACGTTTGTATTCTTTTTTGCCTGCTTCATTTTCTGCATTTTTATATTTTCTCCTTTGATCAATTAAGTTCAATATTTCTTCTGTTACCCAAGAATTTCTACTAGCCCTCGTCTTTTTACCTACTTTATCCTCTGCTGGATTCACTGCTTCAACCCTCAAAGCTACCCATTCTTCTTCTACTGTATTTCTTTCCCCCATTCCTGCCATTTGTTCCCTTACGCTCTCCCTGAAACTCTGTACAACCTCTGGTTCTTTCAGTTTATCCAGGTCCCATCTCCTTAAATTCCCACCTTTTTGCAGTTTCTTCAGTTTTAAACTACAGTTCATAACCAATAGATTGTGATCAGAGTCCACAACTGCCCTGGAAACGTCTTACAATTTAAAACCTGGTTCCTAAATCTCTGTCTTACCATTATATAATCTATCTGAAACCTGTCAGTATCTCCAGGCTTCTTCTATGTATACAACGTACTAACGTATGTGCCCAATACCTTCTTCGCTGCTCACCACTTATGAGTTGTGTAAAATATAGAGCATCGCTTACTTTCTCTGATGAAGGGGAAAATTTCCCAACGGACCGGGAATCGAACCCAGGCTTCTTCGTTTGCGGCTACCGAGGCGGACACGTTGTGTGAAATGGGCCCAAGCTGCCGACACGGAGAATCGTGCATCCCTTTGTGCTGCCTTGTCGAAAGTTAGGCGGCTTTACTGGCTGCGGGAATGTATCATCCAGAACTTCCAAATAAACTCAGTTAACACTGTATGTGCTGCTCTAAAAGTTTTTGCACAATAGAAATTCTGCTTATATTTCTTGTGCATACATGTTTCATAATGTTAATTAAAAGGTTGGATAGCATGTCTTTTGTAATAGCGTGATGGGAAGTAGTTAGAAATTTAACAAAAACTCACTTACCTGGCTGCTACCCATGTTGGAAAGTTTTATCCTGGTGAGTCACTTGAACCTCAGCCACTGTTTTTTTTATTTTTTTTATCTACCTATCTATGTATTTATCGACCGATCTATCCATCCATCCATGTATTTTTCGGTCTATTTGTCCCTCGGAGTGCCAGAACTTTTGCTGTGTGAAATATTAAGGTTTCTTCGTGTTCCATTCTTTGATTGAGTGTTGGAACAATGACTGCTCGACCCGTCTGGGCGAGTTGTTTTATTTTTTTCTTTATCTTCTCTACGAAACTGGTAAGTAGGGACCTCAAACGTATTTGTACTTTTGGCTCTGAAAGAAGCTATGTGGAATATTCCAAGCATTTTTTTCAGATGATATTCGTCTTATTCTGACAAAGTACCAATTGAGCACTTAGACTTTGTCGTCAGTAAAGCGACTGTGTATCCTTCACGCCTCCTTTCTGGGTATACACTTTACGTCCTATATTTTTACTGCTTGGTATGGGTCTCACATACTTGAGGAATAGTCCAGTATGCAACTGTTTTGTAACTTGATAAGTTTTTCAAGATCGTACCATACGTTAAACCTACAAATGACCTTATTCGAATACTGAATTTATATCTCTGCTAACTGCTACTCCCAGATACGTGCATAACATGATTGACTATTGAGTTATCTGTTAATCGTGTACTCTAATCCTTCTACATTTTTAAGTTTCATAAAGCACAGAATTTTACATTTAATTCTTAACAACCAACTGGCAATCATTCCAGTAGATTAATATTAAAAAGAGAAACTGCACAGTACCACAATTTCAACGGAAGAGGCTGTCTCGGAGACAACGTAATCACCTTCGACAGTCAGAGACTGTAACTAATACAACCTCCAAGTTCACCAACATACAACATTATTATTACTTGGATCGCATCTGATGTGATTTATGTGTTTGTGGATTACACTTCATCCAGGATGCCGTGGGAGCTGCTCTCTGCCAATTAAGAGATTTTGAATCCACTCGAAAATCTAGTTAACTATCTCATATAGACGTGCCCTCGAGCGACGAATGGTAGCGATCCGTCGGATGCGAGATCGCCCGCAATCGATCGCTCGTCGCACAGACGAGCGATTTGACAATCATTTTCAGTCAGTAGTGTGGACATCACTGTGTCGAGAAGTTCTACAATGGAAAATGAACTGATTTCCGTATCCTCACTAAACTTGCAAAACACGAATTTGAAATAAACCAACATTATAATTTATTAAAATTCTTATGAAACGGTTGTCATGGGAACTATAGGTTACTTTACAGTAAGTATTACAGTTTTCACTGACGCCAAACTAATTACGTGCATCTTTACAGTGTGCCAATACTGTTCGTTCTATGTTTATTAGTCCTCGATTTCTATTTTATTCGTTAGCTTTCTAGTTTAAGTGCAAGTCTTAAAGAATTTACTCGCTGTGTCTATAGAGACGCTGTCAGTAGCAGTGCTGCTGTTTACCGTAACTCTTGTTATAATTTGTATAAAGGAGAATTAAGTTATATGAAACGGCGGGGGACTTGGGTATAAATGTATAACAGATTTGCCCAGAACATTTGAATTAAAATGTTCTCTTAGTATTACAGTAGGTCCGCATGTGATTCTGTGTGGAGGTTTAATGGCCGGCCGGAGTGGCCACGCGGTTCTAGGCGCTACAGTCCGGAGCTGAGCGACCGCTACGGTCGCAGGTTCGACTCCTGCCTCGGGCATGGATGTCTGTGATGTCCTTAGGTTAGGTTTAATTAGTTCTAAGTTCTACGCGACTGATGACCTCAGAAGTTAAGTCGCATAGTGCTCAGAGCCATTTGAACCATTTTTGAGGTTTAAGGATGCCTATAGTTATTCCATAAGTAAATCGTAAGATGGAACCTATTTTATCACGAATGTGCTGCGAACACATAGAAAGAAAGATTCTTTATCATTTAGCTACAATATAGCAGGTCAGCAACTGGAAGCAGTTAATTCTATAAATTATCTGGGAGTAGGCATTAGAAGTGAATTAAAATAGAATGATCACATAAAGTTGATCGTCGGTAAGGCAGATGCCAGACTGAGATTCATTGGAAGAGCCCTAAGGAAATGCAGTCCGAAAACAAAGGAAGTAGGTTACAGTACACTTGTTCGCCCACTGCTTGAATATTGCTCACCAGTGTGGGATCCGTACCAGATAGGGTTGATAGAAGAGAGAGAGAAGATCCAACGGAGAGCAGTGCGCTTCGTTACAGGATCATTTAGTAATCGCGAAAGCGTTACGGAGATGATAGATAAACTCCAGGGGAAGACTGTGCAGGAGAGACGCTCAGTAGCTCGGTACGGGCTTTCGTTGAAGATTGGAGAACATACCTTCACCGAGGAGTCAAGCAGTATATTGCTCCCTCCTACGTATATCTCGCGAAGAGACCATGAGGATAAAATCAGAGAGATTAGAGCCCACACAGAGGTAGACCGACAATCTTTCTTTCCACGAACAATACGAGACTGGAATAGAAAGGAGAACCGATAGAGGTACTCAAATTACACTCCGCTACACACCGTCAGGTGGCTTGCGGAGTATGGCTGTAGATGTAGATGTAGACTATTGATATGAACTTCCCATCGATTCTATTTCTGGAGCACAAGCTTGAAAAGGTTAATAAATTTAGAATCGGAGGGTGAATTTTGTATTAATTCCGAATATAAATGACAACTCCGGCTTCCACTTCACTTCTCAAGGTAGTTCGCAGTCCCGCGATAAATATCAGTTCTAACGGAAGTTTCTTACTCAACATGAGAAAAAGGAAACGGGACAAAACTTGTGAAAACCACGCTTGAAAATGGGGAAACGAGTCGTATCCATATTGCGAACCACCGATGGTAACCAGCGAGACAGCCATATTGCGTACACAAATCGCATGCGATCCATCAGTTTGAGCGGGATTTATGGTTCAAATGGTTCAAATGGCTCTGAGCACTATGGGACTTAACATCTGTGGTCATCAGTCCCCTAGAAATTAGAACTACTTAAACCTAACGAACCTAAGGACATCACACACATCCATGCCCGAGGCAGGATTCGAACCTGCGACCGTAGCAGTCCCGCGGTGCCGGACTGAGCGCCTGAACCGCTAGACCACCGCGGCCGGCGCGGGATTTATTCTCCGCCAGCGATCAGCGACCGATTGCTGCGATTTGTCCACACACTTGCGATCTACGAAGCGATCGGCCGCCCATGTGACGGATCACTCCGATACGTCGATCGTGTTAGGGACCTTTTACGTAGACGGAGGGTTCGCATCCAACACAAAGGAATATAGTGAACGAACAAGTGAAGCGATGGCTTCAATTATAAATACTACACTAAGGTTCTTGCAGAACACTAACATGTAACACTGTATTACGAGGCTCAAAGTACGCTAAAATCGATGATACAATTTTCACGGAAAACGTTCATTCAACAGCCTCCTAAAACATTTTCTCTCATTCTGAATCAGTCTTTGTACGCTGCAGTGAGTAGTAAGTAGCCTGTAACGAGCTGTCCAGCGTGTTGTGCGGACTACGGCGTTCCGTGCGGCTGACTGGGAGCCCCAGACAGTCTGTGCTGACGCCCCGCAGCCCGGCGCTCCCCTGTTCCCTGTGCGCCTGGCCCGCCACGGAATTCCACCTCCGTGTCGGGCCCGGCCGCACCGCACCGCGTGGCGTTCCCTCGCGTGACGATAATGAGGCTAATTTTTCATTTCTTTTAAAGAGGAGGACGCCGCAGCCGGGCCGCTGCCCCTGGCGGCGGCCCACAAAGTGCTGCCTTTGCCGACCCCGGAGTGCTTTCTTTTGTTCGGGTCGATCCGACACACTCGAGTTCCTCCTCTTTCTTTTATCGATTATTTTATTTCCCTCGTTGGAGGTAGTACCTGGTAGCGCCACAGTGCTCACCGAAAGAAATACGGAGCCCTTCAGATGATAGCCTCGCACCTATCTGCTGCAAGTGTTACGTGCAGATCTACATCAAGTATGATGTACAATATCTGAAGTCCGTATCATTTACATTAATTTCCTGCAAACACGAGTGATGTATATTGAGGTCCAAACGAAAAAATTCGCAGAGATTTAACTTTTTACTGTCGAAATGGGAAAGGATTTCGAAAACAGAGGTTGTCTCGGTTACGAATACCAGTTCTCTTTGAATACCTGTTCTCTTTGACGACGTAAAGCTAACTATGTGTAAAAGCATTAAAATTTGTAATCTTGTTTCTTAGCATCTATGGAAGCTGTGAGGTGATTTGATATTGCATTTTGACGAAACATGTACACGCAGGTTATAAGAAAAGATAAATGAGTCGGTGGTATTCTTTTTACACTGTAGCGCCAAAGAAACTGGTATAGGCATGCGTAATCAATACAGAGATACGTAAACAGACCGAATACGGCGTTGCGGTCGATAGTGCCTATACAGGGTGGTCCATTGATAGTGACCGGGCCAAATATCTCACAAAATAAGCGTCAAACAAAAAAACTACAAAGAACGAAACTTGTCTAGCTCGAAGGTGGAAACCAGATGGCGCTATGGTTGGCCCGCTGGATGGTGCTGCCATAGGTCAAACGCATATCAACTGTTTTTTTTTATAGGAACCCCCATTTTTATTACATATTCGTGTAGTACGTAAAGAAATATTAATGTTTTTGTTGGACCACTTTTTTCGCTTTGTGATAGATGGCACTGTAATAGTCACAAACGTATAAGTACGTGGTATCACGTAACATTCCGCCAGTGCGGACGGTATTTGCTTCGTGATACATTAACCGTGTTAAAATGGATCGTTTGCCAATTGCGGAAAAGTTCGATATCGTGTTGATGTATGTCTATTGTGATCAAAATGCATGTTGATCGGTATCCTGGACGACATCATCCAAGTGTCCGGACCGTTCGCCGGATAGTTATGTTGTTTAAGGAAACAGGAAGTGTTCAGCCACATGTGAAACGTCAACCACGACCTGCAACAAATGATGAAGCCCAAGTAGGTCTTTAAGTTGTTGTCGCGGCTAATCCGCACATCAGTAGCAGACAAACTGCGCGAGAATCTGGAATCTCAAAAACGTCGGTGTTGAGAATGCTACATCAACATCGATTGCACCCGTATCATATTTCTATGCACAAGGAATTGCATGGCGACAACTTCGAACGTCGTGTACAGTTCTGACACTTGGCACAAGAGAAATTACGGGACGATGACAGATTTTTTGCACGCGTTCTATTTAGCGACGAAGCGTCATTCACCAACAGCGGTAACGTAAAGCGGCATAATATGCACTATTGGGCAACAGAAAATCCACATTCATATTTATTTACGTTCTACACGAATATGTAATAAAAATGGGGGTTCCTATTTTAAAAAACGCAGTTGATATCCGTTTGACCTATGGCAACGCCATCTAGTGGGCCAACCATGCCGCCATCTGGTTTCCCCCTTCAAACTAGACAAGTTTCGTTCTTTGTAGTTTTTTCGTTTGACGCTAATTTCGTGAGATATTTGCTCCGTTCACGATCAATGGACCACCCTGTATAAGACAAGTGTCTAGCGCAGTTTGAACGTGTTGTTAAGTGGGCGCACGAGCTATGGGACACAGCATCTCCGAGGTAGTGATGAAGTGGGGATTTTCCCGTACCACCATTTGACGAGTGTACCGTGAATATCAGGAATCCATCAACACCGACATTGGGCTCTTGATGACTGGGAACATATTGCCTTGTCGGACGACTCTCTTTTCAAACTGTATGAGCGGATGGACGTTTACGGGTATGAAGTCAACCTCATGAATCCATGGACCCTGCATGTCAGCACGGGACTGTTCAAGCTGGTTGACGCTCTGTAATTGTGTGGGGAGTGTGCAGTTGGAGTGATATGGGATCCCTGATACGTCTAGATACGCTTCTGGCCTGTGACACGTACGTAAGTATCCTGTCCGATCATCTGCATCCGTGCATGTCCATTGTGCATTCCGACGGACTTGGGAATTTCCAACGGGACAACGCGGCACCCCACACGTTCAGGATTTCTACAGAGAGGCTCCACTCTTCTGAGTTCAGACACTTTCATTGGCCACCATACTCCCCAGACATGAAGATTATTGAGCATATTTTGGATGTCTTGCAAGGTGCTGTTCAGAAGAGACCTCCACACCCTCGTGCTCCCACGGATTTATGGACAGCCCTGCAGGATTGAAGGTGTCAGTTCCCTCCAGCACTACTTGAGACATTAGTCGAGTCCATGCCACGCTGTGTTCCTGAACTTCAGCTTGCTCACGGGGGCCCTACACGATATTAGGCAGCTGTACCAGCCTTTTTTTTTTTTTTTTTTTTTTTTTGTGTTCCACATCCCAGCAAACCGATGAATATAGAGTTTATGTAAGTGCACGGTGACTGTTCGTTCAGACATATCGAAAAGAACAGGAACCTCACATTCATGTTATTGATTCGCCTCGATGGCGCAGTGAATCCAGAACATTTACGTTCAACCTCCAGCGGGAATCTAAAATTAGCGAGCATCGAGCACATGAACGGGAACTGCGAGTAGCTGGTGTTAGGTGGAAGTGTGAGTCAGCCGGGGAGCGTACCGAGATACTCCGTATGTTTGCGACAAACTCTGTGTCCGACAGGCGCAATAGTTAACGTGAGTACCTGCTAAGTAGGAGATCCCGGGTTCGAGCACCAGTCCGACAGCTGATTCCGTGTAAAGTCACGATACAGGTGATATCATTAGGTCCATTCCTCTCCTTTCATTAGGTCCATTCCTTTCCTTTCTCCCTCTCCGCCTTCAGTTTACATAACATAGAGTTTTATCTTTGGGGTCGTACCTCTTGTTTAAATGAACTAACAACAGTGTTAGCCGGCCGAGTGGTTCTAGGTGCTTCAGCCTGGAAACGCGCGATCGCTACGATCGCTGGTTCGAATCCTGCCTCGGGCATGGATGTGTGTGAAGTCCTTACGTTACTTAGGTTTAAGTAGTTCTAAGTTCTAGGGGACTGATGACCTCAGAAGTTAAGTCCCATAGTACTCAGAGCCATTATGCAATATGAGGAAGGCTTAAATTTTGTTAGAAAATGCACGGAACATAGTATAAACGGTTTAGCAAATGCGGTAGTATATAACATCAGCTCGTCGTTTGTGGAGAACAGACTATCACTCCGTAAGACTGATATTTTATGGTGGTAAGACGATCAAATAAACAGTAAAGTCGAAAATTTTAAATTATTTGGGCTAAACGTAGATGAAACACTCCATTGGAAGTAGAGCATTCAGGATATTTTGCACAAACAAAGTGCTCCAGTTGTCGCTATAAGGATGATCTTTTCTGTTACTAATACTCGATTAAAAAGGTTTGTTTGAACTTACTGACTTCCACTGCATTGGTTTCTACGGTTTCATAGTTTGGAGATACTTTGTACAGTCAGTAAAAGTATTATTACTTCAGGAATTGCTGGTCAGGACGACATGCACTGTCAATTTGGTAACATCATAGTGACTGTGTGTCAAGCGTCTCGGAATTCTGACAATCCCATACCGGAACCTGCGCTCCCTCAAGAGATCTATGGCTAATAATATGGATTGATTCAAAAGGAACTGCAGCGTTCACTCAGTAAAGACTATACAGAAGACATAAGAATTATTGGCATACACACAGTTCTTCCTTAACGCCTGACCAAAAAAAACAAGCACCATTCTTTGTGTACCTCTGTCGATTTTCTAGCAGAAATAAAAGAAAATGAGCTATAAACGTCAACTATTCAATACAGTTTTACAGGTGTCATATTTGTTCATACCCTTCCAGCTTATTGCTGTACAAGAAACTCTCGATAATTATGTACAATTACACTCGTTTGCCAGCTGCTAATAAGTTCTATGCACTTCAAAATACGAAGTTTTCCTATTCTGAATTTTCACAACTTCGCATTTCTGTCGGTGATAGGTTTGTGAACATTTTCCTTCATGTTTATTTATTGTTCAAAGAACATATAATGATGATTAAAAAATTTTCCACTTTCCCTCAGAGTGCTTTCCAGCGTATATTGCAATATCTCCATGAAAAACTTACGTTTACAACGTTTTATTACATACGAGTACAGTATAAAACAACTAACAGCATCATTACCACTGATTTTCATACCTGTGGCCATGTACAGCTACTGATGAGGTTATTGATATGTATTTGTGTCTCAAGTCTAGTTTGATGCACTCTCCACGCCAAATCTTTTCATCTCTGCGTAGGTATTAAAACTCGCATCCTTTTGAAATTGCTTACTGTATTCAAGCCTTGATCTCTCTCTGGAATTTTTACCCTTCACAATCCATATCATAAAGCTGATGATTCTTTAATGCCTGTGGTAAATGTCCTATCAACTGATCCCTGATTCCCCTAGTCATGCGTGGTCCAACAGCCTCGCATTGTGCTCTGTCCATTCCTGTATAGACATTTTTTAGTTGCTTTTAGCCTCATTTTTTCGGCACCGATATGCCCCTTCGTCTGCTTCACCTATTGCATTTTTATATGTTCTCCTTTCATCAACTCCTTTCATCTTTCCTCCTTTAATCAATTCAGTATCCCCTGAGTTATCCAATTATTTCTACTGGGCCTTGTCCTGTTGCATTCCGTTGCCTTGAGAGTCTCTCAAGGCTGTCCACTCGTCTTCTGTTTGATTTCTTTCTCCTTTTAAAGCTCTCACCAACGTCCGGTTTTTTTCAATTTATCCAGCTCCAAGCTCCTTTCTTCATTTTAGGGTACAGTGTGAAGTAAATATGACGAAAGACAGCCCTGCTCTGAGAATTTTTACAGTTGTAAATCTGGATTCAAAATCTTTGTCTTATCGTCATATAATCCATCTAAAATCTACTTGCAGCATCAGTTCTCTCTTACTATATATGAGGGTCGTTGAATAAATAACACCTCACTTATTTACGGCCGTTAATATACTGTATATCGGTAAATGTCCATTTAGATGCTTCCGATTTTATGTTTCTTCTGCATTTGTGTGAAATTTCGAACAATCCTGACAAAAGGTAAAACTGTAGCGATCGCTTAAAATGGCGTCGTCCCAAGCCATTCGTTCAAGCAACGTACTGTAATTGAAATATTGGTTGCGGAAAAAGAAGCAATGGTAAACAACCATAAGCGTTTGTGTTCAGTGTGTGGCAATGCTGGAGTTGGCAGTACTGTAGGGTGACGGGTAAAGTGAACCAAAGCATCAGGAAGAGCAAAACTGAAACCTTGATCGGCCATGTCCGTGATATCCGTCACAACCGCTGCTCCCGATAAGGTGAACCGCGCCGATGACATTATTCGTGCAGGCCGGCGCTTCTAAAAGTGAGAATTGGTTTCACAGCTAATTCTGAGCATTGCATGTGCATGTGCTGAGGCTCTTGAATACGACAATTGTTCGCTCCAGACCGTAATGTTCAAAGAATTGCCATTGCATCTGAACTGCTGGAGCAGTTTGAGGCCATCGGGCCGGCCATTGTGGAAGAGCGGTTCTAGGCGCTTGAGTCTGGAACCGTGCGACCGCTACGGTCGCAGGTTCGAATGCTGCGTCGGGCATGGATGTGAGTGATGTCCTTAGGTTAGTTAGGTTTAAGTAGTTTTAAGTTCTAGAGGACTGATGAACTCAGATGTTAAGTCCCATAGTGCTCAGAGCCATTTGAACCATTTTGAGGCTATTGGAGAGACCTTTCCGTCATCGAATGCTACAAGTGACGAGACATGGATGCATCTCTTTGACCGGGAAAGAAAAAGACAGTCACTGGATTGGCACCATCCACAATGATCAAAAAAGTAGAAACAGAGGGCAGTTTCCTTTTCTGGCAGAATCATATTCACAGCCTTTTGGGATAGTGATTGTGTCATTCTCGTGGATGTGTTGCCAAAAGGGTCAACTATCAATGAAGAGGCGTAACTGAAGACTGTGAACAAAATCAAGAACCGTTTCCCAGGTTTTCGGTCTGATGAGAATCCAAAATAAATAAATAAAATAAAATAAAATAAAATCTGTTCTTCAGCGCACCTCATGATGGCAACGTGGTTGCTAGCCGAAATAATGTACCCGTTCGACACCGACATCCAGCTATTCACCCGCGAACGGCACTGACGGAAAAATCCACAGCAAAAAATAATTAATGTAGAAATAAAAATTCAGGAATACATTTGTACAGATAACATATTTAAGTGAATAACATTGCAAAATCGCAAGTTAGTGTACACTCGAGATAAGCCATTGCGAATGTGAAATGCTGGCACATTAATAACCAGTGTAATCGAAAGAATGTTATATGCAAGACTGACGTACAAATTTGCAGTCACTGTGAGCGGGATAACCACGAGAGTGTCCTGCTGTCATACGAAATCGTACCGCACACCAAAACTACGGGTGTAGGTCCATTTTGTCTAGCACACGGACAGGTTGCTTGCAAGCCATCAACTGGCCTCCTCGTAACCAACACACGGCCATCACTGGCATTGACGCAGAACCAGCTTTCATCAGAAAACACAACAGATCTCCATCCTGCCCTCCAATGAGCTCTCGCTTGAGATCTCTCAAGTCGCAAATGGCAGTGGAACGCACGCTCAAGGCGTCTGGCGCGGAGCTGTCCTTGAAGCAACAGATTTGTAACAGTTCATTGCGTCACTGTGGTGCCAACTGCTGCTCAGATCTGTGATGCAGCTGTGGTACGATGAGCCACAGCCAAAGGTCGAAAGCGATGTTCTTCTCTCTCGGTTCGTGCCACGTGGCCGTCCGAACCCCGGTCTTCTCGCAATCGTACACTTCCCTGACCACCGCTGCCAGTAATCACGTTCAGTGGCTACATTGTTGGTAAGTCTTTCTGCATTATCGCAGGAGCAACATCCAGCTTCTCATAGCTCTATTACACGACGTCGTTCAAACTCAGTGTGATGCTGATAAGTCGCCTTTGTCGCCTTAGACGTATTTTCGACTAACATCAGCTCACAGTGTCCAGTGTCAAAGGTAACCGTCGCTCAGAACCGTTACAGCGAGTATTTGAAGCAAACCTGATTTACATCCTCATAGTGGAGCTACTAGCAACACTTTCATGCGAGTGGCGCGAAATTTGAATACGCACTATCTTCGAGTATAGATTTAAGTGTCAGGAAGTCATTTCTGAAAGTATTTGTATGGAGTGTAGCCATGTATGGAAGTGAATCATGGACGGTAAATAGTTTGGACAAGAAGAGAATAGAAGCTTTCGAAATGTGGTGCTACAGAAGAATGCTGAAGATTAGATGGGTAAATCACATAACTAATGAGGAGGTACTGAATAGGATTGGGGAGAAGAGTAGTTTGTGGCACAACTTGACCAGAAGAAGGGATCGGTTGGTAGGACATGTTCTGAGGCATCAAGGGATCACCAATTTAGTATTGGAGAGCATCGTGGAGGGTAAAAATCGTAGGGGGAGACCAAGAGATGAATACACTAAGCAGATTCAGAACGATGTAGGTTGCAGTAGGTACTGGAAGATGAAGAAGCTTGCACAGGATAGAGTAGCATGGAGAGCTGCATCAAACCAGTCTCAGGACTGAAGACCACAACAACAACACTATCTTCCTGGTGTAGAAACACGCCTACGACCTTTCGCTTATGTCACACAATCCTTCTTGGCGTTGCGATTTTTTCCCGTCAGTCTATTTCGTCGTGAAGTATGCTGGAGGAAGCTGAAAATCACAAAATAAATATTCATTCAACACGATAACGGACACTCACAAGCGAATCTCAGAGTCCTTGAACACATCGGTAAATGACGTTGGACTTCACTGTCTCATTCACAGTGCAGCCCATATCTGGCACCCTTGGATTTACATCTGCGTGACCACTTAAGGATTCTCTAGGTGCGGCACATTTTGACGGTTATAAGGGCGCAGTTCATGCCGTGGCAACGTGGCTATGAGCACAGGACAAGACGTTTCACGAACAGGGAGAGTACATGCTCTCACACTAATCTGGCGTAAGACCACAGAACGCGATGGGGACTATGTAGAAAAATAGTGCATGTAAAAGAAATGTTGACTGATATTCAAATTATAATTCTAAATAATAAAAATGTTCTGAGAAAAAATTACGGGGCGGTGTTCATTAAACGATGTTCGTATTAATAATATCAAGTTACTTGTGTGTTACATGTAACCTGCAACGCACGTCTTCAGAGCAGTAATGCAATCAATGTCAGTAAGTGATGTAGACTGACTCATGTTTGATGGTGCGTGATTATAAATGTTTAAGAATTATCTGATGCAATTCAATGTATATAGGGGAGAGTTGCCTCGATGGTACCACTTTTGAAATTTTATTTATTACGGCCTAAACAGTAAGTTGCAGAATTATTTGAACAATGCCAGCCTTAACTGTAGGATGTTGTTCTCGGTGTCTGATTTAAAGACAGGAAATACTGAGAAAAATAAACACTACATTTAATTTTTTAAAGATTTGTAAGTGGTATAAATTAGGAATCTGCTTTCCTAATTTGTACCAGGGGTGCATGAACTGTTCCATCCAGTGTCCCCGAGTTTAAATAGTTGTAGTAGTCTGAGTTTAAGGAAGCGATGCATATATTATTTCTTACATCACCATCTGCAGGCCCTGCAATATAACTTTTTCCCTCCTTTTCCCACCCCTGAACACATTGCACAAATACACATTTTGCATTTCATGCATCTGATCATTTCTCCCATACGATCCTCCACAAGTCGCTACACCATTACTCTGTTTCAAGAATGAGTTTCTGTAGAAGCTTTTCAACAGAGACCCCAAAGCATTTCTTTTTGACATGTGGAACAGTACTTCTAGAATTATATTTTATTACTTCGGTTAGCTTTAATTCTTTTTATTATTTCATTTATTTATTTCTTTATCTGTTTCGGCATACAAGCTCTTTGGTTAGGTCTCGGAAGTTCTGTTTGAAGCTTTTATCACGTCTCTATGATTCGGCGAAAGTTCTTGGAGGGATACCCTGAGCCCACATTTTCTCGCCACAGGTTCTTCTGTATCGAAATTATGGGGACGTCCTTGTACTTCTGCAATGTTGAACGCATGTTTTATTACGTCCGACACCGTTAAACCAGGCGTCATCTCTTCAAATGTGAGAGTACGCCCTTCCAACTCGGTTTCAACTTCGCTGGAAAGTACCCCATCCCTACCAAAAAATTTTATATCTGAGTTTGCCCTTGCCTCTTGATTTTTGACACGTACATTTTATGTGTGCACATTCATTTAATCCACGATCTTCACTTTGATATACTATTACACCTAAATGTATTTCAGCTCTACTCCATTTTCCATAATGCTTTTCTGATAATGATGATGATGTTTGGTTTGTGGGGCGCTCATCTGCACGGTTATCAGTGCCCATACAAAATCCCAACCTTTACTCAGTCCAGTTTCGCCACTTTCACGAATGATGATGAAATGATGAGGACAACACAAACATCCAGTCCCCGGACAGAGAAAATCCCCAACCCGGCCGGGAATCGAACCCGGGATCTCGTGATACAGAGGCAGCAACGCTAGCCACTGGACCGCGTGCTACGGGCTAATACCTTTCTGTTGCCATGTTGTAACACTAAATAACTATTTAATTAATTACTAGGGATAAAGAATACATTAAAAGATTCTCATTGTACCTAAACACTGCCTCGCGATAATTATGGTTCACGCATTTATCAAAGACAATACACGAGCAACTTTCTCATATTGTACTGGTACAATAAAGGAATCTTATAACAGTACATTATAGGTAACATCGCTATTTTTTCTGTGTCAGAGGAAATATATCTCTGAGACACCAGCTGTGCAAATAGGCCTTCATTTTCGAGCCGTTTTGGCTAAAGAACTATCTTCACAAGAGGAAAACTTCTAAAATGATAAGTAATGTATACATTGTATTCAAACCAACGCCAGACATATGTTCATACAACTGCTTCATAAACTCGGATGAACAAAGATTATTTTGTCTGATACAAATATGATATTGTATAAAATATAATCGTTGCCTGTTAAAACTGTGAAAATTATTATTTAACCGATACTGGTAGAGGAAGAAGTGCATTTCTTCAAATATTTGACAGTTGTAAACAGTTACCTTATAAAATTTCTTATCTATGTCAGTTTCCTACAAACGATCCTAAATACAGATTCATAACTGTTTGCAAACGACTATTATTTCATTTATAGTAACCCATAAATAAAACTTTATGTTGGCAAATACCTAATAACAGCAATTCTGTTCGCAATGTCTAGGAAAAGTTAGACAAAAATACAACAAAATAAACGCTGCCTTGTGACGATCTGTTCCTTAACACATAGTGCTCATACCTGGCAATACGGCTTCAAGAAGCGCGTAATTAACGCTTACCTCACTATATGTCAGTTAGTACAAAGGGTGTTTCAAATTAGGTGTCGGTACAATACAGGCAACTCTCCCCTAAATTGACATATTTCGTAAATGTGTTACCGCGTCTTAAAGGAACATATGTTTTTCATATATTCCGTTTCCATGAGGAATTTTTCGCTCAGTTTCTGTGGAATGAATATTAGGATATCTCTTTTTTTGTAAGTATGTATTACATATTATTGTTTTATTACATCTTCTATAGAGGGTGTGGCACTAACTATTGCCTCCAAGAATAACTGGGGAAGTGTGATAGGAGCTGAAAAGTTTGTGGGACAAAAGTTGCATGAGACAACGGGGGCCATAATATGACGGTTTTTGTTGCTAGGTGGGGTCGCTTCAGAGATATGAAGGTCAATTTTTTTTTTTAAATGGGATGCTATGGGATGGTATTTATTTTCTGATAATGGTTATCGATACGAATCCAATGATGTCTAACAGTAAGGTCTTTGAAGGTCTACGAAGGTACAAAAGTGGCATGAACATCCATTTGCAGAAGGTGTTCGAAGTTATGACCGTTGGTATCAACACAGTGCTGCAACCTTCTTATCATGAACTGAGTGGTATTCATTATCACATCGGCACTTACCAAAGCACATGTTCTGACAATTCTCTCTAGCAGGTGTAGTTGGAACGTCTTCATAAACAATGTCTTTCAAGAATCCCCACAAGAAAAAATCCAGAGGCGTCAAGTCTGGCGAACGAGCCGGCCACGACACATCTCCTCCGCGTCCAATCCAACGATTTGGGAATTGTCTCTGCAGCTCATTTCTAGCCATCAGCGAAAAATGTGCCGGACACCCATCGTGCTGATAACACATTCTGTTTCTTGTTCGTAAAGGTATTTATTCCAATAACAGACCTCATGTTTCTTGCAGGAATGTGGTGTACTTACTACCTTTAAGATTTCCTTCGATGAAATAGGGACCCATAATTCTGTCGTCCAGAATCCCACATCATATATTCACCGACCATGGTTTTTGGTGTGCAACTTGCCGCAGCCAACATGGATTTTCAGTTGCCCAATAATGCGTGTTATGCAAAGTAGCGTATCCATGGTTCGTGAATGTAACCTCGTCAGTAAATAAAATAAAATTAATAAATGTGTCATCCATCGGAATCTGAAGTTGAGCCTACCGGCATAATTCAATGCGACGCATACAATCTGTACCAGTTAATTCTTGGTGGAGACTGATATGGTAAGGAACGAACAACACTACTCTGGAACATGCCAGATTTCCTTGCGATTTGAAGCGAAGTAACGCAAATATCTCGAACCACAGTGGCAAGAGTACCAATTTCCGTTTCCTCGTTAGTAACCTTTCTTCGCCGGATATGTTTCCGATGCGTTAAAGATCCAGTTGTTCTCAGTTTATCATACACACATTTAAATGTGCGACGTGTAGGGTGAGTACGTTGAGGATATAAGTTTCTAGCTCTCAATGAATTTCGTTGGCATTCTCCGTAAACGAGAAGCATATAGACTTGTTCTTTGAAGGAATACATCATTCACATTCGCTTGATTCGACTATACTAGTCTTACCGTTTCTATTAGTATTGTATTGCGAAACTGTCAAATGGTGTTTACATGTCAATGGCACATTAGATGGATACGCCGTATTCGGCGAATATTTACTATTTGCACGGTATACGAGAGAGAATTTTCAGAGCATGTGCTTCGATAAGTGCCGAAGTGATAAGCAATACCACTCAATCCATGATTAGAAGATTGCAGCACTGCATTTATACCAATTGTCATCCTTTCGAACACCTTCTGTAAATGGACGTTCAAATGGTTCAAATGGCTCTGAGCACTGTGGGACTTAACTTCTGAGGTCATCAGTCCCCTAGAACTTAGAACTACTTAAACCCAACTAACCTAAGGACATCACACACATCCATGCCCGAAGCAGGATTCGAACCTGCGACCGTAGCGGTCGCTCGGTTCCAGACTGTAGCGCCTAGAACCGCTCGGTCACCCCGGACGGCAATGGACGTTCATACCACCTTAGTGACCTTCGTTGATCTTCAAATACCTTACTGTCACACATCGTTGGATTAGTCCCGATAGCAGCTATCAGAAAATAAGTACCAAACTATAGCATCCCATTAAAAAAATAATAAAAAATAAAAAATAACAAAGCTCAGCTTCATATCTCTTACGCAACGCCGACCGGTGTGGCCGAGCGGTTCTAGGCGCTTCAGTCTGGAACCGCGCTACCGCTACGGTCGCACGTTCGAATCCTGCCTCGGGCATGGATGTGTGTGATGTCCTTACGTTAGTTAGGTTTAAGTAGTTCTAAGTTCTAGGGGACTGATGACCTCAGATGTTAAGTCCCATAGTGCTCAGAGCCATTTGAACCATTTTTTTTCTTACGCAGCCCCACCTTGCAACAGAAAACCAACGTCATATGATGGCCCCCGTTCTCCCATTGAGCATTTGTCCCTTAAACTTTTCAGCTACTATGATACTTTCGGAGTTTTACTAGGTGGCAATAGTTAGTGACTCACCCTCTATGTTTCAGCATCTCCTTACTAGACGTCTACGAGCGATGTTCAATAAGTAACGCAACACATTTTTTCCTCGGCCAGTTTCGATTGAAAAAACATGGAATTTTTTGCGGGACATCGTGGAATATTCCTGCTTCGTCCCCTACAGATTCATGAAGTTTCGACTGGTGGTGGCTCTTTACGCAGCCGTCAAAATGACGTCTGTAAAGGATGTGCGTTCCAATTAGAGAGCTGTCACTAAGTTTCTTTTGGAGGAAAACCAGAGCAACGGAGATATTCATAGGCGATTGCAGAATGTCTATAGAGACTTGGCAGCCGGCCTGTGTGACCGAGTGGTTCTAGGCCCCTCAGTGTGGAACCGCGCGACCACTACGGTCGCAGGTTCGAATCCTGCCTCGGGCATGGATGTGTGTGATGTCCTTAGGTTAATTAGGTTTAAGTAGTTCTATGTTCTAGGGGACTGATGACCTCAGATGTTAAGTCCCATAGTGTTCAGAGCCATTTGAACCATTTTGAGACTTGGCGGTGAACAAAAGCACCGTGACTCTTTTGGCGAGGCGTCTGTCATCATCGCACCAATTTCGCAGAAACCTGTCAGAACCGCGTGGAATGGCCACGTGGTTTGAGGCGTCATGTCACGGACTGCGCGGCCCCTCCCACCGGATGTTCGATTCCTCCGTCGGGCATGGATGTGTGTGTTGTTCTTAGCGTAAGTTAGTTTAAGTAGCGTGTAAGTCTAGGGACTGATGACCTCAGCAGTTTGGTCCCTTAGGAATTCACACACATTTGAACGTTTGAAACCTGTCAGATGACCCCGCGTGCCGGCAGGCGGCGCTCACAGCTGCGACTCCTGTAATGTTGGAACGTGCAGACACTCTCATTCGAGGTGATCGACAGATGTAAACAAACTTCTCCTTCTTCATGATAACGCAAGCATCACGCAAGTCCGCGCACCCGAGAGGAGCTCGCAAAACTTCACTGAACTGTTCTTCCTCATGCAGCCTACAGCCCGGATCTTGCACCTTCCGACTTCTATCTGTTTGGCCCAATAGAGGATGCACTCCATGAGAAACACTACTGGATGGTGGGTAGGATACCGGTGGAGCAAAGTGTTGGCTCCGACGTCGACCATAATAATGGTACCACGTGGGGATCCAGGCCCTCTCAGTAAGGTGGTGCAAGCCCGCCGTATTGATCGCAGATTGTGTTGACAAACACGGTTTTTTAGCCAAAAGAGTGCGAAATAATATGGTGTACTCGAATCCTAAGTAAAGCCAGCTTGCTGCCAGAAGAAATTGTGTTGCATTCCTACTGAGCGCCACTCGTATTCAACAGAAATTGTATCTATTTCTTTTATATACGCTGACGTGTGCCCGGTGGAGCACTGTATGGGGCCAGTACCAACTTGTGCGTCGTAGCCGAAGCCTCTATGACAGTCTAGTTTTCGGCCGTTCTTAAACCGTATTCTTTCTTTCTCTGCTCCCCTTCGATCTAAGGTTATATGCACTTGAACTTTATGCCAGAATCGTGGCTGCCCACGTTAGTACGGGTACAGGAAGAAGGGAGGGACAGGCGGCTTAGCGGTTGGGGGCCACGCACAGGCGGTTGGTGCCAGCGATACCGGCCGTCCCAGGAATGTCCGGCGGCGGCGGCGGCGGCGGCAGTGCAGGGACCCGCACGGGTCGATGACCGCCGGGAAGTATCCGGGCTGCGTGTGTGTGTGTGTGTGTGTGTGTGTGTGTGTGTGTGCCCGGCCGTCGTCGCTCTTCCAAAACTTCCCACGGCCGTCCTCCGCCGTGTGTTTACCCACACATTATGCGTGGCGGCCGCATTCCGGAACACGACCAAGTGACGCGGCTGAAGAGGAGCCGACGACGTCTAGCAGCCGCCCAGACGGAATCTCAAGCGAATCACTAGACCTGACCGCATGAATCGTCAGAACTGGAGTATTATCTCTTCCAGTTGACAACGAAATGTCGTACGTACGATATAGTTATTCAGCTGTGACACGTGTGATAATTTGTAGCCATTACGTGTAAGAATTTGACATCACATCTCTACATCTACATCCATACTCCGCAAGCCACCTGACAGTGTGTGGCGGAGGGTACTTTGAGCACCTCTATCGGTTCTCCCTTCTATTCCAGTCTCGTATTGTTCGTGGAGAGAAATATTGTCGATATGTCTCTGTGTGGGTTCCAATCTTTCTGATTTTACCCTCATGGTCTCTCCGCGAGATACACGTAGGAGGGACCAATATACTCCTTGACTCCTCGGTGAAGGTATTTTCTCCAATCTTCAACAAAAGCCCGTACCGAGCTACTCTTGCAGAGTCTTCCACTGGGGTTTATCTATCATCTCCGTAACGCTTCCGCGATTACTAAATGATCCTGTAACAAAGCGCGCTGCTCTCCGTTGGATCTACTCTATCTCTTCTATCAACCCTATCTGGTACGGGTCCAGCATCGGTGAGCAGTGTTCAAGCAATGGGGGAACAAATGTACTGTAACCTACTTCCTTTGTCTTCGGACTGCATTTCCTTAGGATTCTTCCAATGAATCTGAGTCTGGCATCTGCTTTACCGACGATTAATTTTATATTGTCATTCCATTTTAAATGACTCCTAATGCCTACTCCCAGATAACTTATGGAATTAACTGCTTCCAGTTACTGACCTGCTATATTGTATATCTTTCTTTCTATGTATTCGCAGCACATTACACTCGTCTACATTGAGATTCAATTGCCATTCCCGGCACCATGCGTCAACTCGTTGCAGATACTCCTGCATTTCAGTACAATTTTCCATTGTTACACCCTCTCAATATACTACAGCATCATCCGCAAAAAGCCTCAGTGAACTTCCGATGTTATCCACAAGGTCATTTATATATATTGTGAATAGCAACGGTCCTACGACACTCCCCTGCGGCACATCTGAAATCACTCTTACTTCGGAAGACTTCTCTCCAGTGAGAATGACCTGCTGCTTTCTGTTATCTAGGAACTCTTCAGTCCAATCACACAATTGGTCTTTTAGTCCATATGCTCTTACTTTGTTCATTAACCGACGGTGGGGAACTGCATCAAACGCCTTGCGGAAGTCAAGAAACACAGCATCTACCTGGGAACCCGTGTCTATGGCCCTCTGAGTCTCGTGGACGAATAGCGCGAGCTGGGTTTCACACGATGTCTTTTTCGAAACCCATGCTGATTCCTACAGAGTAGATTTCTATTATCTAGAAAAGTCATTATACTGGAACATAATACGTGTTCCAAAACTCTACAACTGATTGACGTTAGAGATGTAGGTCTATAGTTCTGCACATCTGTTCGACGTCCCTCCTTGAAAACGGGGATGACCTGTGCCCTTTTCCAATATTTTGGAACGCTACGCTCTTCTAGAGACTTACGGTACACCGCTGCAAGAAGGGGGGCAAGTTCCTTCGCGTACTCTGTGTAAAATCGAACTGGTATCCCATCAGGTCCATAGGCCTTTCCTCTTTTGAGCGATTTTAATTGTTTCTCTATCCCTCTGTCATGTATTTCGATATCTACCATTTTGTCATCTGTGCGACAATCTAGAGAAGGAACTACAGTGCAGTCTTCCTCTGTGAAACAGCTTTGGAAAAAGACATTTATTATTTCGGCCTTTAGCCTGTCGTCCTCTGTTTCAGTAGCATTTTGGTCACAGAGTCTAATTATAGGATGCTGTTTGAGTTCGTTGCGATTTTACGCGAGTTTAATAAACAAGATATACACGTAACTTTAGTTATCAATAACGTATTCTCCTTCACTGTTCACAACAGTCTGCAAACCCTGGAATAACTTTTCGTTTCCGCGACTGTAGAAATCACGTGGTTTCGAGGCGAAGAAATAGTCGAGCCGTGTTCGAAACGCGTTTTGATTCGGAAAGGAAGTTGCTTGAATGCCGTTTGATAGAGAGCGCGAAAGGTGAAAATCCGAGGGCACAAGATCAAGTGAACAAGGTGGGTGCGGTAGGGGTTTAACTCTATAATTTTCAACACAGCAGCCTGCCTGACACCCGTTTCACGTACACCTGTTGAAATATTGATTGATGGCTCCTTATCTATGTGAGCAAGCACTACCTTTTCCAAGTTGGAGGTCCCCACCATTCGTTGATCTCCTCGACCCTTGTTTTATGGTAACACCTGTGATGTTCCTTAAGTAAGGGAAAATGTGGTGTCCGTCGCATGTGTGCTACGTGGGTACTTGGCGCTACACAGTATGGCAGCATCTTAATAGTTTCGTAGGCAGAATGTTATTGGGACCTCATATTCCCTTGACGGAGATATCACACTACGTGTATGGCTGCGTACCAAACGATTCGGTAGCTTGCAAGACAAGTTTTCTTGTGTCAAACTGATACATCTGCCGTTCTCCGTCATACATGGAAGTCTGTATCAGTATTATGGAAACATCCTTTATATCGAAACAGAATACCACCTAATTTTCTTTAGAAAAGATTTCACGGAAAATATTGCAATCAGATCTGCGATAAAATTTTTCTGTGCCTTCTTTTTACTTTATACAATCGTTCTAGAATTTATCCGACATTTAACTATAGCGTAGTCATTTATTATCCGTCATTTGCCGATTTATCTGAGTCGTATCATGGTTCCTCCTTATCTTTCTGTTCTTCAGGTTGTGATCCGAGGAGAGTAACGGGAGAGAGGGAATTTCACGAGCCGCTCCCTCGCCCCCTCCCCCCCCCCCCCAGAAAAGGAAAAAGACTACCTAGAGACTGACGTAATCAAATTATTATGATTATATTAAAATATGTTATAGGCTATATTTTTATTTTTATTATCATTAATGTTGTCAGCATATGTGGCACGTTAGATGTGTCTGTGAATATAAGTTATATTCGTGCGGTGGGCGCTGTGAGGGGAGGGAAGGGGGAGGGTCAGAGACAGCAGAAGACTTGTCACCCACCCGGATGCGAATTGTAGTTGCGCGTCTGCTGTTTTCGCCCTGGTAGTTGCAGGATCATATAGAATGGATTTATCGATGAGTTACGATCACGTAATCTAGAAATTTTGTTTATTGTCGAATCCTAACCGTGGGAGGTTCTTCATTTCATATACACGAGGTTGGGTCAGAAAGCAAGGTAACGAGTCATTAGCGGGAAAACTCATACTAAGTTCATACTAAATGTGTATTTACTGATTTCCAAGATTCTGGAAGGCGTAACGTCAAGAAATGTGTGGTTTACCAAATTATGCAATAAGTAGCATAGGAAAATGCTTCAAATGGCTCTGAGCACTACGGGACTTAATATCTGAGCTCATCAGTCCCCTAGAACTTACAACTACTTAAACCTAACTAACCTAAGGACACCACACACATCCATGCCCGAGGCAGGATTCGAACCTGCGACCGTAGCGGTCGCGCGGTTTCAAACTGAAGCGCCTAGAACCGCTGGGCCATATCTGCCGGCAAGTAGCAGTGTTACCTAATTACTAACTTAGGTTCGAAGCTACTCATTAGGTAATGAAGGAAATTAATATTGTAGCTTGGCAACTTCTCTGCAATTTATTGCATAATTTGGTCATACAAAAAGCTAATAAGCCACTCTGATATGTGTTACTTTTCTACAGAGACACAACTATTATGTAACCACTTGTACCAGTTGTAAATGAGTCCTTCTAAAGCGGTATTAAGAAATTCAGCTCCGAGGTCTAGGAGCCTCATACGAATAACATCCAGAAGAACGTCGGCATCGATTCTAAAGTGACCACTGGCCACAGTTTTCTTGATCGGCCCGAAGAGGTGAAATTCGTTTGCTGCGACATTCCGACTTTATGGAGGGTGTTCCAATACGATCAATCGGAAACACAGGACGAGATCACGCGCAACCGAGGCCGTATGCTGTCGAGCGTTGTAGTAACTCTATATATCTTCACATTACACGACCCTGTCATCAACTGTATGAATATTAATTTTAATTTTAATAATGAACAGCCTCAGTTGCGCCGTTTACCTACAATTTACCTAGGTTTCAGTCGGGATAACCCAACCTTCTTCAGAATAACAGTATCTACCGTTTGTCCATGACGATGTCCACTATGGACAAACGGTAGATACTGTTAGTCTGAAGAAGGTTTGGTTATCCCGGCTGAAACCTAGGTAAATTCTAGGTAATAGGTAAATGGTGCAACTGAGGCGGTTCATTATTAAAATTAAAATTAGTAACTCTGTACATTTCTATAGCAATCCCAGTCGTGTCCTCTGAATCACCTTCCGCAACTATTCGAGCGTGGTACAGTAACTGGCAGCATCCAATATCTCTCCGACGTTGGGGAAAACAACCGGCCACACACCCAAAAGTCTGCTGTCGGAACTATCTTCTACTTGTTTGAACTTCTCAATGGGGAGACACGAGGGATGTCTCCGTGAGTTTCGAAGGTTTCTTCGTCTCAAGTGTCACACGACGTACCCACGCTTGTTACCTGTGACGAAACGGCACAAGAATGGAACGCCCTAAGCTTGATAACCGCAGTAAGTGCTGGAGAGACAACCTTATTTGCTTGGCCTTATTTTTGTCTAAGAGCTCCAGCCGTGTCTAGCGAGAACAGGTTTTTCGGTAGCCGAAATAGATATGCTTAGCCGAAATAGAGATGCTTAGTTGGTGTACAGTAGAGGTTTGCGTATCGGAGGTTTTGCTTGCTCATACCCGCTCGAGCGCACCGCGCTTGGGCGTGTTTCGTCTGAGTACGAATGCTAGAAGCGGGCATCCCGTGGATGAACGAGACACAGTGGGGAGGTTCGGGGGCCGCCAGCCTGACGCTCTCGCTGCGCCGCTGTTGCGACCGTTTGAGTAGCGGCTTTGTGTGTCTGGGGGCTGGTGTCGCTTATGACGTACGTCAGTTCAGTTACGCTGTGGACGTATATCCCTGGGTGTCAGTAGCTAATCGTGACATTATTTTGATTCATAACAGAAAATAGGTTCCTTTATGCAATAACAAGTATTTTTGAACAGTCTGGTGTTTCTCAGGAAAACTATGTAGCCACCAACTCCTGTAATGCCGGTCGGTCTCGTAATGAAAAATCACATTACTGTTTTTTCTTAAACCATCTTCTTTACTGATATAAAATGCTCATATCTGAACTTGACCCCGTAAGAAATCAGAAATCTAACAGGAAAAAATTGTCACAAAATTCATCTCTGTTGGCGTAATTATAACGAAATGACTCGTTTCGGATCAAATCTGCTTCATTCGTCCGAGATAAGGTTGTCAGGCACACTGAAAATTATTTCGCTTACTCATGTTTGAGGCAGGAAAGCGAAACATTCTTCTACCTAAATATGATATTTTGGGAGAAACGCTACCGTTACGCTTCCACCTTTCAAGGGGAACACCACTATCTATTCGGACTGAATACAGGTTAACCTAATCGGAAGACTGGGTATGACGTGGTCCACAGTCTAGCCACTCCGAAAACAGAGATTTAATTTGTTACCGAGAGACGCAGTGGTTAGCAGACTGGGCTCGTATTTTGGAGGCCGGCGGCTCAGATTCGCATCCGACCATCTTGATTCCGGTTTTCCGTTATTTCCCCCAATCTCTCTAGGCAAATGCTGGGGTCGTTCCCATAAAAGGGCGTGGCTAATTTAGTTCCCCACACTTGAATCATTCCGAGCTAGCGCTCCAGTGACCTCGAAGTCAGCGAGACGTAATATCCCAATGTTCGTTCCTTCATTTGTTTGGCTGCTGACTGCGGCTAACATTCCCTGAACAGCCCTAAACAAATGTTGAAGACGTCTACACGCTCCAGTTCTGTAACGACGTTTACAAGGTTAACAATCTCCTGACATAAGGTTCGAAATCCGCACCCGAAATTAACGTAAATGGACGAAAGTCTCTGGCACACATTTCTACGCACCTCTTTAATTACCATACCTCTTACTGAGGCTGGTGATGCTCCAAAACTTACACTTTGTCGTGTTCTGCAGATATCAGCCTTCGGATATGTGAGACAGGAGATAAGAGCCTTTGCCACAGTACTTGTAGCCGTCATACTTATCAGTCACTAATGAGAATCTCTCCAAAATATCGTTACAAAAACCGTCTTTTGCACTCAGAATACATTCCTCCGAATCGAGTTTCGCCTTCACGCTCTTCTTCATCTCACACTCGCGCACCATGATCACACAACAAGCGACTGAACAGGGATTGGGTGACTAGAAGATACTATCAGTATCTCGAGCAAGGGATGCTCGAATGAGTGTCAAGGAAGTCAAGTGCAGTTACTCCCTGAGTCCAATGAGGTTATATCGACAACTACTGGACTACACAGAGCTACAAGCACTGAGCAAATCGCGCGTAGGTAAAAGTCAGTCTGCCTAACATGAATGCGACGATAGGCTCGAATGAACCCCTCGAGATGGCACAAGTTATCAGAGATGGATGCACTTGGCTGCCCTGACCTTTGTCTCAAGCAACAGCTCTAGAACTTTTACACACACTTCGGACTTAAATCGTCGACCGTGTATCTGGCACCGCCACCGCCTACGGACTATATTTCAAAGCGCAGCAGCACAGCTATTTCTATCTACCAGTGTTGTTTGAAAGCTGTGGTCTTACATTCTACCTACATATGGAATTTAATTTGGATGGACAATTATCCACCCACGAGAACTCTAGGTTCCTTACTTGAGGCATCGTGCGAGTATTTTCTACAGCAGAAAGTCATGTCAAGTGATGTAAAAAGAGCCTACGACCAACCAGGATTTTAACTACTAACGTTTTAACTGGAACTTAAAATGTTGATGCAAAATTGCTTCCTTGCCGTCTTAAAAATTTTTGAAACGAAACTGATCTTAATTACAGTTTCTGTTCTTCTATAAATTAAAGTATTCGCCTGTTTACAAGCTTTATTTCTCCAAACCAATAATAATATCTGAACCTCTTCCTGTATCCTCGACCATACAAATAATTACCTTCCCCTGGCAGATGATGGAGCTGAAACTATCCACCACAAGAACACCCCTGTTGAGCTACAACCTCATACAATGTTCTCAGCGGAAATCTTATCTTTACTCTGTTCTTCAAAACCCTAACTGTTATGTGCACCTGGATACGACCTTTTCACCGCTATAACTTCCTCACCCACATCAATATCTTTTCCACCTACATCATTACCACTAAACTCAACATTTGTAGTAGATCCCCTGTAGAGCTCAGCAGCTGCTTCAGTTAACAAACTCCCTTCATCGTGATATTGTCCCCATTTCACAGCACACGCATTCTGGAGGCAACACCATTCAGATGCTGTTGATGCATCTCCGAACGTCCCTGGACGGCCCATTCCAGAAGTTCTCGATCCAGCTGGAAGTGATCACCTTTCTGTTGTACTCCGCATTCCCTACACACTATCTCATTCCCATGTACCCCATCCCAAACTCCATCCAAAAGTTATCCCAGACTACTCCAGTGCCAACTGGTTTGCCTACTAGGAATTCATAGATATCCAGACTGGAAGCCACCTCTAATATTCCAGCCACCGGATGGTATCCCTAATGTCACATCCTTGCACAGCTTGCCAGACGCTATATGCGCTTCTACTCATACCAATGCCGTATACTGTCATTATTCCACCCTCTCCAATAAGCCCTATTCCTTGTCTGAGAATCCCATCGATGATATCACTCCTTGCTATGAATGTGTGATGGGCTGCACTCATGTATCACTGGCAAATACAGAGACATATCAGCAACACAGTGAATGCTGAAGAACGTCAGTGCTGTTGTCAGACATGCACCAGACTCAACTCTACACTGTCTATTAACTCTTTTGAGTATTGAAGAGCATTAATCAATTCTTTGGTAGTAACCTCCATCTCCCACTACTCGCTCCTCCATAACAAAGATCCCTTACCTCACAATATTAGAAGAGCTGACCACTTTGCATCCTATCCCTCTGACATCTTTTCCATTCCTGACGGTCCCCATTTCGATTACTTTCTGTTGCCTAGAGTCTGTGAATGCAGAAATACCACTGTCTCACCCTATGCTTCCACTACTAGGACAACATACAAAAAACAAAATTAAGTACACCAATCACAGTACATGACATAAAACAAGTACTTCACCACAAAAGCAACACCACCCCTGGTCATAACTGCATACCCATCGACACCTCAAAGAATACTCTTCTTATTCCTATTTCCCTTGCAACCCTTAATAATACTGTCCTATATACAAGTAATTATGCTGAACTGTGGAAAACCTCCAAAATCCTACTTTTCCTCCAAGTGTACAAACCCATAGGTGACACCTCCTCCTGCCACCCCATCAGACTCACCTCAGTGCTTAGCAAGGTCTTTGAATCGATCTCTTTCAGACATAACCATCAACACCTAAACCATAACCACCTTCTTCCCACTAACCACTGTGGCTTCTGTTCCAACATCTCCTATCATGATAAGTTCCTATACCTCACCCATCTATCATACCTGCTCAACAACGACAAGTCCACTCGCTATTTTTGTTTCCCTTGACCTAGAGGAAGCCCAGATAAGGCATTCATGTCTAAGTTTGAATCAAACTCTCGACCTATGCACTTCCAGTTAACGATGTTTGTCTTATTGCATTCTTCCTAGCCCATCCTTTGTCACTGTTAACAGCACCCATTCCCATACTTTCCACCCAACAGAATTTGTGCCTCAGGCCTCTGCCTGATAGACCCAAGACACTTCCACCAGTCCACCTCCTTCAGTTTGCTGGTAACACTGCCTTCCTCGCCTTCTACCCTACATTCCAGAACCCCAACGGTCCCTCCAAATCCACCTCAATCAGTTTGCCTCCTGGTACAATCAATGGTTCCACATGATCAGTCACTCCAAAATCCACACAGTAATTATAATGTGAACCACCCACACTTTCTGAATCCACTACTTTCACCTTACCATTTGCGATCATCCTATCCACTCAACTACAACACTAAAATAGCCTGGACTATCCCTCAACTTCCAAATGACATGGGAACCTTATCTACTAAAAAACCAACAGAAAGCCCACAATAGACTAAAACTACTAACTACACTCCTCCACTGCCCTCCACACCAGCAAAATATTGATCTGAACCAACCGCTCTTCTGCACATGCTGCATGGATATCTGCGTCATCAGAATTCTATAAGTCCCTTTAAATCCTTCAACGCCATAAACTCTGCCTCGCTTTCTGCATACATTTACCTTTCAAACCCTCTTGACCCACATCAAACATCTCTACACATTCTATGTAATCTGCAAGCTGAATTCCAGTAACCCCATTGTTTCCTCTATGGTCATCAACACCTTTATGTGGCAACACCTTTACGAGTTCATCCCACTGTCCCTGCACCTACAACACTCAATATCCAATACTAACTCAATTTCAATCGAATTTTTCTACCAGACAACGAAATTTGCGATGATATTTATATGTCCTACCATCTATAACTTCCCACAGCTATCCCACCCCACATATCCTTGTCCTCTTCACCACACCTTATCCCTTCTCTTTTTGATTCCAGAGCCCTGCACACACATCAAACTTATTCTGACCTTCTGTCTTTCCACTATCCACCCCAACACGCACTTTCATCTACATGGTTTCTACCCAAAGGACCACTATGTCTTTTCTCACCCACACCCCTCAACCCTGTAGAATACATTTCCACTATCCACCCCAACACGCACTTTCATCTGTGATATCAGTTCATTTCACGGCCAGTAGATTTTTCCATCGCGTTGGTGGTCTCTTGGACTCTGTGCAGGGAGACATAAAGCTTTGCACCCTGCTGACGTTCACGGGGCAGTGTGGGGGTCCTGCTGTAGCGACAGAAAGCTCATCAGGAAATCTCACTGCATCAACCACCCTCTTTTGTGGGTGGTCTCAGTCGGAACGCCCCACACCACCACCTTTTCGTATGAGAGAGCTTCGCCAAAGTTGGCAGCGGTCATCGAGTCTGCCTTGCCACTTCCTGCAGATAAAGTGGGAACTATAATCTGTCACCTCTGTGCTCGTATCTTGCGGCCTGGTGCCCTGGCGTCAGTAGGAGCGTGGGAGTGGATTCTTTGTTTTTTCACTCCAAAAATTTCATTTAACCAATGAGATCGAGTGGGCTTGCGTAGTGCAAGGCGCGAACGAACCGACTAATCAAAGTACTGTGGGAGCATCGTCTCTCTCTCTCTCTCTCTCTCTCTCTCTCTTTTTTTTTTTTTTTTTTTTGTCTGAAAATTTGATTCAGCCTATGAGTTTCCATCGATTTGCCTACTGCTGGGCACGGCGACCAGTCAGCTGAAATAACAATGCTTCAATCCATTACCAACCCTATGACCTTAAAGGTAAACTTTGCGTTGTGTATGCAAGGGGGAGGAAGTTTCCTGTCTCTCCCCCGATTTTTGTTAACGTTTGTGGCACCTCTCGGCCGTCACGTTACCAGTGGTGTTGAGTCAGCCCCTCCGCCTGTGACTCTGATTTGGGCAGAAGGAAGGAACTTTTTAGGAAATCAGGTACGGAGTTTCGAGGAAAACGGTCACTCATCGAGAGAGAAAAGAGCTCACGGTGTTCTGAGGCTGTCTGCCGCTCTCTGCAGAATCGCAATCCACGGTAGTAATTTGCTTGTTACATGTTTCGATCTGCAGCTTAAACTGCGAACTTAACACCAGTTACAATCTGGGGTTCTTTAATTTTGTATCAGTGATCTGTGCAGATAAGGATAACTCAGTGCAATAGTCTCTATGCAGTCTTCCTTCCATAGGGTTCTAACGCAACGTTGTTCTCACCTTTTTTGTTAACCTATTTCGCAGCTTAATTGATTTTCTCTCAATGCTAACTTTTGTACAACATTTGCTTCATTTAAGATCAAAAGAAATAATGCTAAATGCAGACTGCTTGTGACTGATTTCTGTTCCATTTAAAAGTAAAATTGAGTTTTTATTGAAAGCAGATAAATGTTGACTCAGTCTCTTGAATTTGAGAGTAAATAAAAGTTACGATAAGAGCAGACTCGACTTCAATTGCAATATCCTGATCTCATCATAAAGCTTTTCTGATTGTGTAGTATAAAGATAACCTGGTTTAGCCATAATCCTTATAAAATACTCCCACTGAACATCTTATCGTTACTCCCTTCTTCGAAACCCTAACAGTTACCTGTACTGTCATCTGCATCTAACTTATCACTTCATCCCCTGCAGCGTCCTCGTCGATATCGATGGTAAGCTGTCTGCATATATTATTACCACTCACCTCAACATCTGTAATAGATCCCCTGCAGAACCCCAGCGATGGCGTCGGTTTGCAAACTCCCTTCAAGGTGACATTGTTCCCATACCTGAAAGCAACACCACTTCAAGTGACATTCCAGCATCTCTCAACCTCCATGGACAGTCCACTGTAGAAGTCCTCAATCCAATTGAAAGTGACCACCTATCTGTTCTGCTTCTCATTCCCTACGCAACACCTCATTCCCGTACAACCCATCCTAGTGTCCATTCACAAGTTATCCTAGACTTCTCCCATGACAAACGGAATGCCTCCTGGGAATCCATAGACATCCAGCTTAAGAGTCGCCCCGTAAAATTCCAGCAACCTGGCGATGTCTCCCATGATTTCCTTCCTGGAGCAGAGCTTGTCAGATACTATGTGCTCCCACACTCATACCAGGGCCATATATCCTCATGGCTCCACCTTCCCCCCCCCCCCTCCTCCCACCACAAGCCCTACTTCTTCTTCCAGAATCGCACCTTCCTACGGACGTGTGACTGAGTTACACTCACATGCTACTGGTAAATACAGAGGACCAACAGTAACCTATCAAATACTAAAAGCTGCCAGGACTCATGTAAGATACGCACCACGCTCAATGCTTCACTCCTCATTAACGCTTCCAAGTATTGAAGAGCGTTCCATCGACTCATTGGTAGTAACTCTACCCCTCACGACCCTCACCTCCATAACAATCATCCTTTACCTGACAATCTAAGCCAAGCCGACCATTTGCAGTCTGTCTCTCCGACATTTTTTCCATTATGGACTACCCCCATTCCAACTACTCTCTGTTCCCTACATTCTGCAAAAATGCCACTTTTACATCCTTGGCTCCTAGCTTCCGCTACTTGGACAGCATACCACAATCAAATAAATGCTGTTGAAGCATTAAGGTATTACCAGTCCAGTGATGGAGGAAAATGTGTGAGGTAAACATTGTAGAGAGAGACCAAAGTTTGGCTACAGTAAGCAGGATCAAACGGATGTAGGCTGCAGCCTCAATTTGTTTAAATCATTAAAAATTATTAAGTTATTCAAGGTGCGAAAATTGGAAATATTTACCGTTACGTTTCTATTCACCTACAAACCAAGTGTTTAGGACAGTGGACTCGCACTTCGGAGGATAACTGTTCGAATCAGTCTCCGGCCATTCTGATTTAGGTTTTCCAAGATTTTCCTAAATCGTTCCCGAAAATTGCCAGGGTGGCTGCTTTGAATGGGCACGTCGACTTTCTCCACCATCCTTCCTTAATCTGAGCTTGTGTTCTTTCTCTAATGACTTCATTGCCGACTAGAAGTTAAACACTAATCTTCCTTATTCATTATGCAACCAAAGATCTCCACAGTTGTTTGAGAGTTGCTTCCAAAATAGTGTTTTGTCTTGCTATATGTTCCGTGCGCTTAGTAGATCCTAGATATCATCTTTGTTTCCTCAGTGTTTACAGTGTGTGTTAATGTATATTACGTAACAGGACAGAAGAAAGAGCCTATGACAACCTGAGGTATTTTTATTGATTGCTTTTACGTTCACATTAATTTTACGTTCACATCTATTTTTCTCTACTAAACAGTGCCACAGGTTACCCCGAAGTGGTAGCATGAAACATACATGCCAAATTAATGCACGTAGATCCATATGATAGTGAAGGTTCAAACCTTCGAAATGCGTAGTGGAAATAAGTAAATGGTGACTGGTAACAGGAAACTTCCTGTTTCATTCGACCTCATCAGAAAATTTTAGAAGACCACATCTTCTGTGAAAGCACCTTTATGTGTCATTAGTGCAGAGTATTTCATGCCATTCACTGAATGTAAAGCTTTCTTCCGACTGTGGGGAAATTTAGTCCCTCACTCACTACGCAAGAGAACATTCAGACGCACGAGATTTGACGGGATGAGGATCACATCCTATAAATGAAGTGTCTGTCACCCACGATTCATGACTGTTATTCCACCTACGAATCAGAAATGCAATAAATGAATTTTATTTCTACACCCTAGGAATGCAATATCTTGTGTTCCTTCCGTTCTTCTCAAAAACAAGCTTCAACCAAAGTACTTCACTCAGCACTTAGCCAGTCCTAAGTAGAGCGTTACATAGACGTCCATCCCCCAAATGATCTTTTTGTACAGATGCTCGCAAGTCGCTACGTACCACTCCTACATAAAGCTCAGCTTACAAAGCTACCAATTAAGGACTGTGAGGCGCCTAACAGTACACCTACAGGAGAGGAGTAACAGATTCTTATTTTTTTTTGAAAAAACTGTAATTTGTGTGTGCAGCCATTAGCTTTACACCACGCCAGACCAGCAAATCAGCACAAAAACATTCGCGGCAGCACACGGCATTTAGCCACTTTCTTGGAACCGCTTTTGCTTTCTTTCCATCGCATTCATTCTCTGCTCGGTTGTTGTAAGTCGTGCACTTTAACTGAGTGGAGGTCGGATTTACGAGGGCAAAACAAAAGCTGGGAGAGTTTCAAGCCGTGGTGCTAGCGCGGCCTCGGTCGCCCCCTCTAGTACGGACTCGACAAGGGGCTGTCGACCCGGGGGCCAGAGGCCTGCAGAAAGCTCCGGCACCGCTACTCTCCTCGGGGATTTCTGTTCCCTGTCTGACGGCGGAGGCTCTCATTCTCAGGTACTGCCGCCGCAAAGCCCGCTAATTATGTGCAACACAGAGCCAACTATCTCTTTTGCCAAAAATGTTTGTCCTCGTCTGTCCCCTGGTCGACCAGTCCTCTAACATTTTACATTGCTAGTTGTTATTCATCCATTCTTTCCACTCTCGTGGTCTACTTCTAGTTACTCGACTAATTGCTTATGTCACTATTCTGTGCGGCTGGTCCCGGCGGAAGTTCGAGTCCTCCCTCGGGCATGGGTGTGTGTGTTTGTCCTTAGGATAATTTAGGTTAAGTAGTGTGTAAACTTAGGGAGTGGTGACCTTAGCAGTTAAGTCTCATAAGATTAAAAAAAAATATATTCTGCAAGGTTTGGTGCCGGAAGGACAGTCTTCAGAATGTATCACAAGAGCCTGTGGTCTGCTTACTCTGGTTAAACCCCCCAGCAGAAAGGAAATTGAAAGTGATCATTACTCGTAACAGCTTTGCAGACGACAGTAAAATTCCGTTCTTTTCAGCCAAACACCCCATTAGCATGGGATCCAAATGGGAAATATTTGAGAGATCATTTCCGGTTCTAGCATCTGCCTTATAATCAACAAAAACCTCACGAAAACCTCAGCCGGAACCTCGGTATTGGAACTATTTTAGTTTATTGCTGGGACAATTTTACCTATCGATCGTAATAATACACTACGGACCATTAAAATTGCTAAACCACGAAGATGACGTGCTACAGACTCGAAATTTAACCGACAGCAAGAAGATGCTGTGATATACAAATGATTAGCTTTTCAGAGCACTCACATATGGTTGGCGCCCGGGGCGACACCTACAACGTGCCGACGTGAGGAAAGTTTCCAACCGATTTCTCATACACAAGCAGCAGTTGACTTGCGTTGCCTGGTGAAACGTTGTTGTGATGCCTCGTGTAAGGTGGAGAAATGTGTACCATCACGTTTCCGACTTAGATAAAGGTTGGTTTGTAGCCTATCGCCATTGCGGTTTATCGTATCGCGACATTGCTGCTCGCGTTGGTCGAGATCCAATGACTGTTAGCAGAATATGGAATCGGTGGTTTCCGGAGGGTAATAGAGAACGCCGTGCTGGATCCCAACGGCGTCGTATCACTAGCAGTCGAAATGACACGCATCTTATCCGCATGGCTGTAACGGATGGTGCAGCCACGTCTCGATCCCTGAGTCAACAGACCATGGCTGCGGTTACCCTTGACGCTGCATCACAGACAGGAACGCCTGTGATGGTGTACTCGACACGAACCTGGGTGCACGAATGGCAAAACGTCATTTTTTCGGATGAATCCAGGTTCTGTTTACTGCATCATGATGGTCGCATTCATGTTTGGCGACATCGCGGTGAACGCACATTGGAAGCCTGTATTCGTCATCGCCTTACTGGCGTATCACCCGGCGTGATGGTATGGGGTGCCATTGGTTACACGTCTCGGTCACCTCTTGTTCGCATTGACGGCACTTTGAACAGTGGACGTTACATTTCAGATGTGTTACGACCCGTGGCTCTATCCTTCATTTGATCCCTGCGAAACCCTACGTTTCAGCAGGATAATGCACGACCGCATGTTACAGGTCCTGTACGGGCCTCTCTGGATACAGAAAATGTTCGACTGCTGCCCTAGCCAGCACATTCTCCACATCTCTCACCAATTGAAAACGTCTGGTCAATGGTGGCCGAGCAACTGGCTCGTCACAATACACCAGTCACTACTCTTGATGAACTGTGATATCGTGTTGAAGCTACATGGGCAGCTGTACCTGTACACGCCATCCAAGCTCTGCTTGGCTCAATACCCAGCCGTATCAAGGCCGTTATTACGGGCAGAGGTGGTTGTACTGGGTACTGATTTCTCAGGACCTATGCACCCAAAATGCGTGAAAATGTAATCAAATGTCAGTTCTAGTATAATATACTTGTCCAATGGATACTCGTTTATCATCTGCATTTCTTCTTGGTGTAGCAATTTTAATGGTCAGTAGTATAATTAAAATTTTCTATATTTGTAGGCTACAATGGGTACAAGTGCAAATGTTTCTATCAGTTACTGAGGACGGTGTACGGGCCAGTATTTACGTCATTTGCAGACTGATAATTATAGGCTTTACAAGTCGTATGTTTTTAGATTGTTAGTATATCCAAGAACATGCGGCAAGAGGATGCCATTAATGAATATTTTGCCCTGGGCAGCAGGTCAGGTGTTGGAAGTGTGGACGCAAAACAGTAAGGCTATACTGAAAGGTGTAGTCATTTTAGTGATTTAGTACAACAGTGCAAAAGATATCAGGTCCTAAATTTTGCCGTGTGTTTGTGGCAAGGTTTTTCAACACATAAAAAAAGAACCGACACTCTGATCTTTGTACGCATTAAGGTATAACACATGAAAATATATGCACTTTTAGAAAAACTGTGTCACGAAATTTTAACCCTGGATAGCTGATGCCAGTAGGAACCAAAATTACTAATGTTGTGTAGGTCGACAAAGCACAATTTTTAAACTACGGAAACTTGGCACCATGCCCTCCGATTGCCCGCGGGGTTGCCCTGTTGCTGGATGCTCTGGACAACGCACGACCGCGAATGCTTTGCCTGCCGGAGATCGCGATATATCCAAGGCGGCCCGCATGCTCGGTGGTAGCGCTCGTCTTCCACTCTGGGCGCCCGGGAGCGGATTCGCCGGGGTCCCGACACATGTATTGTAGTTTTATGATAAGACGTACAGGGAACAAATCCGTCAACAGCTGTTAGTTCGCGTACAGAAAGTCTTTTACAAATTGTGTCGGCCCTAAAAAGGGCGTTTTTGTAGATATGACTTTGTTTACTTACAGCAAGTGCTCGAAGTGACGCGGCACAAGCTTGGTGAAGTCCAACAGTATTTTGCCGAACTCTTTCAAAGATTATTGGCATTTACCTGACGTGAATGGGGGCATGTTGAATGCGATCCTCTAGTTCTTCTTCATTTCTAGGTGGTTCGCGTCCAGGTGGGTGAACTAGGACCTCGAAGGATCCCCACAGCAAAAAGTCCGGTGGCGTGAGGTCTGGTGATCGTGGGGGCCATGTCGTATGAGCACCTCTGCAAATTACGCGGATGTGAAGAGTTCATTTACATATCCGCGCACAGCATGACTGTTATGTGCGGCCGCCCTATCATGCTGCAACCATATGCGTAGCCGTATGTCCAGACGAACATCTTCCATCAGACCGAGTAGAGTTTCTTGCAAAAAGTGAAGGTAATTTCCCCCAGCAAGTCGAGGAGGTAGACGGACCGGCCCAATCAGATGGTCACCCACAACGTCTGCCCAAATGTTGAGCGGAAATCGTTCCTGGGGTCCGTGGACGTACGTGACGTGAGGATTTCCCCTTGCCCAGTAATGAACGTTTCGAGTGCTGGAAGGCCATCCCGACGGAAGGTGCACTCGTCGGTAAACAACAAAATGGCGAGGAAGTCGGGATCTCGTGCAACACGTCGCAGAAACCACCAGCAAAAACTTAGCCTGTGTTCATAGTCCAGAACAGGATTTAGATCTTGAACAGGGTGGAAACTGAATGTATGCTGGGCGTCATCCCTCAGAACATCCCAGACTAACCGATGAGTGACCCCCCCCCCCCCCTCATGTCGTGTCCAATCGCTCGAGTATTTGTTGTGGGTGCTTTCTCGAAGCGCTCGAGAACAGACTCTTCAAGTGCAGCATCCCGTCGTGTTCGAGGTCTTCCAGCATCACAGTGATGTCCCGCTAACGAGCCTGTTTCGCCAACCCCCACCTACTGAATTGATGTAAACGTTTGCGGGTGTGGGTGGCGTCTTGCTGGGTGCCGTTCCTCATACCGCCGTAGAGCTTCATCCGCATTGCCGTTAGCTAGTCCATAATCAAAAACCATATCTCGTTGTTCTTCAAACGAATACTGTGCCGCCATACTTATTGTATGACTAAATCGCAGGTGACGTGTGTGTGCTCCGAAGCGAAGCTCACGTGTGAATGCCTCTGACATGAGGTGGAGACAAACAGCAAGACCTATTCGACAAGTGTGCGTACCACGTTGGGGCAGTGACGGGGCGAGGGACGGTTTATATATGTGAACCGACAACCATAGCGCTGCCCTTCAACCGACGAGCGGCAGCAGGGCAATCCCAATCGGCCAATCGGAGCGCATAACACCAACTTTCAAGTTTCCGTAATTTAAAAATTTCTCCACCTTATATTTATAGGAAACAGTGTGAAGTCGTATGATCAGCGCTATACAGGAAGTGTTCATTTAGAAGGACTAGGACCCAGGACGAATATTCAACAATTTTGTTTTGTGAAAGCAGTGTCACGACGAAATAAATTTCTGCTTCGTTCAAACCGCAGATTATTCTAAGCTCTTCTAAGGTCCAACACCTATACAGAGGTGAGGAAAATATCTACTTCGCTCTTCCTAATAGACAACATTTAAGGAAAGCTGTAAGTACACTTCTGTCTCTATCGCTCACTTGTTGATTTGTGCCTTCGTTAGAAAGCCGTGGTATCAAAGATGTCTTTCCTGCCTCCTTCCAAGGATTAAATTGTGAGATTGCGGCGGCGCCGTTCCTTCCGTCGCTTTACGACGAACCTGCACCTACCTGTGAACGTTGTCTCAGCAGATCATCAGTAGGGAAGCCGAGCGAAACCTACTGTACTTCGACGTGAACCAGGCTGAAATTAAAGTCACTTATCTACGTTTTGGGAAAAAGTTTTCACACGAAATGAAAGGCTGGAAATTTTGTCCTTAATTAATATATTCTGAAACTTAGGTGAACAAGTATCACTGCCAAGCCCGTGTTAGTCTTAACACAGTCACTCACAATCCCTTTCACTTACGTTAGCAAGTTTATGGTGTTGCATTTCCCGAAAACTTAATAGCTACAAAAATACGGATTGTTTTTGATTGAGAATGCTCGCCAAATGTTAAGTCTGTCGGTACCTAATACAGTCACAGTTTTTAGCCACCGACTTGCTCAAATACGCCACGCGGAATTTGTCTTTTCTCGTCACAAAATTCACTTTAAAATTCCGAAATTTCTGCACACCCATCGGAATAATTATGTCGTCACTTTACAACACTTTTGATGTATGAAACACTGCTAGATCCGGCAACTTATCATTTTCATCGGAACTACTACTACATACGTCCGAACTGTTTCAAGACTCGGCTCCGACTCCGCTCTGGAACACTAAGTCTTCTCTACCAGCAGGGAAAGGCGCGTGAAGAATACCGCTTTACCACTGGTCAGTTTACTCAACAGCCAATAGCAAAACAACATTCTCCCGCGTCAGTCCGCGCTTTTCATCAATAACCAATCGCAAAATAGTAAACCTAACGACTGCACTTTTTACCAACGTAATTATCTAATGTGCTGAAGTTTTGTTTATGCATAAAGTTATTCACTATTGTTATCTCTACCTGATTTAATTTTCCCTTTACCGTAAACTTACTTTACAAATCTATTCTACAAAAATCCCCTTTGTCCACATCCATACTTCTTCGAAATGTTCTCACACTAAATAACTCGTTAAACAATTACTTTCATATTAACCTTAAATCACACTCATGCATCATTCATACTGCTAAAACACATATATAACATTTTACATACACAAAAACATATAATAACACTTTACGAAAATACTAGAACAGTTTATGAAAAACATTCTGTTGCTTTAGTGCACTCTAGTGGGCACAATAGAAACTAAATCACAGTCCCCTATCCAATACTGTCCTATATCGGTTGATTCATAAGCTACGTGCGCGTCCAGTCTCGCGTCACCATCTGTCGCTATCCAGCTCTGAGACACATCTCCCACTTAACGGCCTCCAAGGCAGGTTCGGTATACGGCGCTACGCCTCAAGATGTGGTAATTATGACTTTATATAATGTCTGTAAAAACTGGTTTCCACAGTGTGTGATACCGTTCTCATAAAATCATCATTTTTTTTTACAAATATCGACTATAATAATATAACGGAGAACTGATCGATTGTTTGAGACTACAATCTCTTCAGTTTTCTAAAATAAATTTATACAGAATACGGCTAGTTGAATAAAAGAAAGAGTGAGAGAGGTAGAGAGGGTGATATTTATACGTGCGTATGATATAGCCCTTCCCTCAAAAACATTTCTCTCCTTCATACCTCCTCTCTGTTACCACAAATGACGTGTCACTGATCTCATTTGTAGTAAGACTGCTGTACACGCCAGGTGCCTGTTTACTTCCACCGCCCTGAGTGGAATGCATACGTTCACTAACCTGCAGTCCTCTACAATTGTTGTCCCCTCCGCAGAAAACATCATGTAGGTCGTGAATCCTTAATCTTGGCCGAACTCGAGGAACAGCACAATTACATTCCACTTTAGACCAGCCAGCTCTGGTCTTATAGTCGGACGACTTCGCCCGCCATCCAAGCTAGGAGCGATCCGTATGTCACCGAAGCGGTTCGTCTGTCTTTTCGTTTAGCAGTTATTTATTATTCTGCTGGTTACTAATACTTGCGAAATAATGGAATGATAACACGCTACTGGGAGATGCTTTAATTTGAAATTCAAGTAAATACGATGTTTAATTTTTCAGATATTAATAATAGAAGATTGCCATCGTGAGTTAAGTAGCATTTCGCTCTCATTTAAGTATATGGCCGAAAGAGTCAGCCTTCAGGAATTGTGAAACGAACCCCGTCGTCCAGGACCGGATGCCACAAAGGGCGCAGATTTACCACGAGATGGGGAAACTCACTGGCGCTCTAGTGTGCGAGTGAGACAGGCGAGAACCTACGTCATAGGGAAACCTAGTAGAAGGCTTTGTGGCGAAGATGTAGCAGTGTTAAATATGGCGAACCTAAAATCAGCCATAAAGGGAAACATTTATGAAAACTATTCAATTCTGTAGTAGTGCAGGGAATTAAGCCACAGTTATTTTAATCTACCATCCTTCACAAATTTTCATGGTGATTACAATAAAACTTGAATATTGATCATATCAGTGATAGCTTAGGATTTACTGTTAAAGTGAAATTAACAAGATTTGTAACAAAGACCTGAATGCTAAAATCTGAACGCTTTGGTCGATCTTAACGATAGACATTTCATATAGAAGCGCATCTTTAAAATGGCAAATGTTGTAATTTTATTTGTTTAGAAGATATAGTAAATTTAAATTATCAGTATTTTCAGTTAAGCATCAGATCATCATTTCCTCCACACAAAACACATGAACGATGGCAGCATGACACCTTATTGAATCATTAGGCAATAGAATATTTGTTGTAAAGTTTAGTGCATAATAGTTACTTTTGTTATTAATTTATTTATCAGAAAGCACATTGGTGCAAGGCTACTGGCAGTGACATTCCAAGTTAAGAAGGAAATGGTCAAGCTTTGATTGTTTAAATATGTTAAATTGTAAAATAATGTAGAATAAGCTGTAGCCAAACAGTTAGAAGGCTTCAGGAAAGGGAACATCCCTAGAGGAAGTTCGGAACACGGGAAAAGCGGCCGGAGACGGGCAGAGGGACAGTCCTGGTCTAGACACCAAAGGGTACAGTGCTGGTGCAGAGGCGAAAGCGGACGGTCGGTCTTTAGGCAGCTATGAAGTGAAATAACTTAGAAAATTTCGCGTTCTGTGGTATCGCGGGGCTTAGTCTCTGAACGGTGAGCAGCCGCGCGCCTTGTGTGGACTCTTTAACTTTCCGTGTAGTTAAGGAGGCGGAGTATTGGACTTGTGTTTCGCGATGAGATTGTGAATGATCGAACTGTGTCAAATGCATATGCGCTACAGTGTAATAGTAATTCTAAATACGACCACTTTCGCTATTAGTTTGCTTTCTGAATAAACATTAGTCATGTTCCTATCTAGTAAATAATTACATTCTCGTCGGAAATTTTATTACAGAGGCATTCCGTTGCAGAATGAAGGATTCATTCTTATAGTAAATATTGTATGAGTTCACAAGACTGCTTGATTCACAACGTACACTGATTAAAGTAATCGCTAATAACTAAAATTTTAAATGCTATTGTGTCCATCAAATTTCTCTGTTTCGTCCGTTTGCCGGAAGAATTACAATAGCTGATTCCGTTTGTGTGTTAAAAATTCCATTTTTGTCCTGAAATGAAAACAGTTGAGGGCTGCTGCAGTGTTCACCAAAATTTTTGAGTTTGTGGTAACATTAAATACTTTATAAAGACATACACAGTTAATTACTAGTCCCGTATTGATCAGTTAACAAAGTATCAGAATGTCGTTGAAATAGCAATTTATGCTACTGATCAAATTGCAGTTTATGCTATTTATGCTATTTGATTAATTAAATTGTCTACATTCCGTTTAATCGCCTTACCAGCCTACCGCGGTTCTTAGTTGCCTAATGAGACGGAAAAAAACTGTCTACGTGCTGTGCGAATTTAATGTACGAAGTAGGATGTCTCACGCAAATGAATTTCACGCTAGTCAATATAGTTGACGTGGGCAGATTCTGTTTGAGCAGCTGTCGTTCATCTTCATATGGCGATAATTTATCTCTCTTACTTCTTTAGTGGGTTTTTCTTTTTTTTTTTTTTTGTTTTGTTTTGGATGGCTGTGTTACCCCGTATAAACTTTTCGAGTATTCGTGTACGGTTTATATGACCGCTTTTCACTAAAGCATTAGTGAAAAATCTCATAATGGCGGCGTGTAGTACGCAAATACTCGAAAATGACAAGTCGTCGAAATAAAACATCGCATGAGTTAGATAAAGGTAGTCTACATTACGGCCATGTTTCTTTTATTAAGCATTTGGAGTCTGAGGATTCCCACGAAAACAAATAAAATTTCATTAACTTAGGTCATCGTTTTACATTTTGTGACGAAGATGGTTCATCATTTCGGCTCACATATGCCTTTCTACTGGCTTCAAACGGTATGGTTTTCTGTTTGCATCAGTGGGAAAAGACAAAGTTAAATGTGCAGAGTTAGATCCTCATTCTTTCCTCGCATTTGTTGAAGTATTACCTAACGCAACTTTCGTGTTTGTCAAGGCATCGTTTATTTAGTTTTGCGGTAGATGACATTCAGTTTTATAATGTACGTCCTTCACAACAGTCTGGGTAATTTCACAGGTTGGAGAAAGTGACTGGCATAGCACCATTAGTAGGGCAGAGGTTGAAAATACCGCTTCAGTTACAAATTACTTTACTTTCACACGACCGGTTTCTGACTGTTATAAGCCCTTCCTCAGGTGTCGTAGCTGTGCTGTGGCCCCCGAGCGCCGCGTGTACCAGGCGCGGTGTGCTGCCTACGAGCGCAAAACAGGGAGTTCTGCCAAGAAAACTGCAAAAACTTGGAGACTAAGAAGAACAGGATTTTGAACATGAAACTCAATAGCAAGGAAACTACACTGAGATCTTATAATTATACCACTGACTTCATCAGTGAAATGTGATTGCTAAAAGACCATCCGCAAATGTCAGAATTCGGGTATTAAAGGAATTTACACCGTAACTTCAAGCTGGTGATACGTGAATTTTCCGACTGGATCACCATTTTCCCAGTTACTCTCCATATCGGCGCAAATAGAATATGTATTACGGAGAAGTCGGAGCGGGCAATACGACTAGCTTCTTATCCTTCATTTGTATGTTACCACATGTCTTCGCCTTCGAAGAGACATAGCGCTGTTCGCTATAGTTACAACGATAGTCCCTGTGTTCGTATACATATGTCTCGAAGTGGAATACCTATTGGCATTCGATGACTTCTTACTAAAACACATGAACTGACATAAGTCTAGCGCGAAAAAGAGACTGAAGATGGGGCTTAACATCCTGCCCACACAACAGGACATTAGAGACCCAGCCTAAACCAAACATCTACAGGAACAGGGAAGGAATCCGTGATGCCCTTCCCAAACCAATAATCAAGCCACCCGCGAATCGGCGATGTTCTTAACAAACGAATAATCACGTCATCCGCCTTAATCTCTGTGAGCAGGGGAAAGGAAAGAGGACGGAAAGTTGTTACAAATGGCCAGCTCTGGTGCAAAGTAGATCACCTCTGACGAAATCGGTGACGTCATCGATACCGCCACCCGTCTCCCTCCTCTGCCTGTTAAATTTTAATTTCCCTGTACATAAATTGGCAGGAACTTCAACAATCCAACGTTGTGCATTGCCGTCGTGGAGAAAGCAGGTCACTTGTTGTAAGTATAGAATCCCCTGGGATACTGGAGCAGTACTATTATGACCATCGAACATGGCGACCAAGGCAACCTGGTGAAGCTCTATGATCTCAGAAACCGACACGATAGGAGAAATGGAAGCAACATCAACACAGCTAGTGCGCTCTATAAGATATTGAACTTTCAGACATATTCCTGTGCCTACACAATTTTACACTTAAACACACTCTAATGTTAGACCAGGATCACATGTGACAGCTCCACACACAGAGACACCACATGCATAGTGTACGTTCAACTGCCTTACGCTAAGAGGAAGACAGAAGTTACGATCTCCTCCAGTGGTGTACTGTTTCTGATAGAGCTGCAGCCACAGCCTATATCACTCAGGTGAAAATGATGGGAATTATACGATGGGAAAGAACAGCTTTACGAGAGTAGCAGTCTACCCATTTTGTACAGGACAAAAAAATGGTTCAAATGGCTCTGAGCACTATGGGACTTAACATCTATGGTCATCAGTCCCCTAGAACTTAGAACTACTTAAACCTAACTAACCTAGGGACAGCACACAACACCCAGTCATCACGAGGCAGAGAAAATCCGTGACCCCGCCGGGAATCGAACCCGGGAACCCGGGCGTGGGAAGCGAGAACGCTACCGCACGACCACGAGCTGCGGACTTTGTACAGGACATTTTGTGACAAAAAACTCAGCTATCTTCATGACAGAGTGCAGAACCAGCTGACAGCAGATGACTGTATCTATCACTAGTGAAAAAGCACAGATCCATCTACTGACTGACCGTCAGACAAAGAGGTCTAGCGATGGATTCCATCTGCAGACACTTCCAAGTCTATATCAATCACTGCTTATGGCTCACATAGGACCCCAGCACCTACCAACAGCAGGTGTCTGGCGGCGTTACTAAAGGCTCTATCTCCGTTTTGTGAAAGTTACATGAAAGCTATACTTCAAGAGAGCAGTCAGATGCCTAACAGGAAAACACATGTCTATGTCCTGCATCACTAGCACAGTAAAGATCCACTCCATGTGAATGTGGGAACTGAAGCACACTCATTCGTATGCCCACTCATATGCATCCATCACTAAGATGCCCAAGCACCCTAATGATTCATCTAGAATTCAATGCTATTAACAATCAAATACAGCAAATCCGTTTCCAGTACCTAACATGCATTCAGTTAGCAAGTTCCACACACTACAGAAGCAAACTTTGAGAGGATGAAACTACTGCATTGTACACAAAATACAACATCGATTCTGTCTGGCCGGCCGCGGTGGTCTAGCGGTTCTAGTCGCTCAGTCCGGAACCGCACGACTGCTACGGTCGCAGGTTCGAATCCTGCCTCGGGCATGGATGTGTGTGATGTCCTTAGCTTAGTTAGGTTTAAGTAGTTCTAAGTTCTAGGGGATTGATGACCACAGATGTTAAGTCCCATAGTGCTCAGAGCCATTTGAACCATTTGATTCTGTCTGACTCAAACAATTTATAGGTTTCTGAACATGTATAATGTTAGCTGTTTACGTATCCGATTACAGTTCAGAAACAATGGTATATCCACATCATTCCTACAGAGGCACTCAGCGACAGTAAACATATGTATCGAAACAACAACATCTCACAAGAGTGATACTCCATTACCTCCTTCTTCACAGCATTTCAACAGGAAAAACAGCCATTGGCGTCACATACCAGATCACAGCACACCCTCAACACCGAATATAGTCCTGAAGTCAACGAAATGTTATCTAAAGAAGTGAAAAGTCACTCTCCTGGTGTAGTCTTACGCTTTTAAAACAAATATTGTACATAAAACAGTTAATTTTGTGTTTAAAATAGAGAATACAGTACCATTACCAATGAAAGCAGTACCCATCATCAAGGATAGTACGCTATTTGCTAGCAACTCTTCAGTCCAATCATAAATCCAACATGATGTTTCATATTTTGCTCATGTACAGACATCTTGGAGCTGTATTTAACACTGACCAGATGTCAGGAACACTAACATTATGTTTCTACACATACTAGGCTATATAATCAAAGATCAGGCTCAGATATGTCCACCATAGGTTGACCTCTCCATAGGCATCCATATTACAGATTAAAGGTTGCACACTTTCGATACACTTGAACAAGTGAAGTTACTTACCAGAGAACACCAACCAAACGGATATGCATAATTGCACCATTTGAGAGTGGAATAGAGAAGAGAACGACTAGCAGTGATGTATGATATAGTCCACAGTTTGTTGTATGAAATTTTTCAGAGTACACACATTCAACTTCCTAAGGGCTGAGGCTTCACAGGAGTGCTGTCAAGGTCTTCAACATCATCCACACCAAACATCACAAATACTTCATCACACATACCACATCTCACCACAAATCACAGACAAAACTTAAACATTATATCAAACCACAACAAACGCTGCACAACACACATAAACATCACAATGCACCATAAACCACACTGCATGATATGATGCCACACACAGTAAACAGTCAACACAGCAATTACCAAACAGCACAACACAATACAGACAATGCATACTATACCACACCATTACTACAGTTACAATACTACTCTTTAACTAACACTGATATCTCCTGTAGATATACGAAGCCACGACAGAAATTTTATACTGGTGTACACAAAACATTATAAACTCCAACCACCATTCCTATAAACAGAATATAATATAATGTCTGGGATAGCACTGCATTTTCAAGTGGTTCCTGACATAAATTATGTTCTACATTTTACAAAAGGCATCCAACATTTCCAGCAAAATTTCTACCCACAATTCACCTGTAACATACAGACCACAGTAAACCACTTAGCTGGGTAGTGATATGCTGTCACCTTACATGCAGTAACCTGCATGGTTTTAAGTTTAGAATTCAAGATGGTGAACAACGACGTGATTGATAATATTAGAATCCAATAAGGCTGACCTGGGATAAGGGCATCATCCAAAGTATTTGCTCCAATTTCAGCAACACTGTGGTCATCTAACTGGATGACATACTCAGTGTCCACACCTACTGGCCAACAACCAGACCCACCACTTCTGTTCTGCACTCATTAGTGAACTACGTTATTCCAGTGCCTGTGATATTCCGAATTAAGATGCAGAGTTCCTTTGGAAATGCATGCATGTTCAAAGGAACATTGCATCGTTATCTGGAATAACATCGGTAGTGCGAAGCCATGTTTATCTGCCAACACTGGGAAAGTGACTTTCAAGTAATCATGTCCCCCCTGTATGGGAATTTACACAATGGATGTACGAGTATAACTTGTAGACACATGGTTGACGACGTATGGAAGTTTGGATCTAACTGTAAGTCATTCTTGACTGGCCAAATGTAAGGCGACCACTCGCAATAAGTAGGAAATCCAGGTTCGAGTTGCAGCTCAGCAGAAATTTTCATTGTTGTAATTCTATTACACAGCTTATGGTTCCTCATATTCACAACTGCAAATATGTTTCATTTATTAACAGTGAAAAGCTGATCATCATCATGAAATGTCATTAGAAGTCTACCATATCCAGGCAGAAGCATCTGACTCACACACTTGATTGTGACTATTGAACTATTCCTCTTTCTCAGTGTTTACTCTTCATTATGTGTGTATTTCTATGTGTGTGTTTTCCACAATTTTCTTTTATTTCACCCTCAGCACAACAGCTCCCTTACATATCTGATGCAATGCCTGATACATCTGGCAGCAGCAGCATCATTGTCATCAGCAGCAGTAATGGCACTCAAGTCAGTATATAGACAGGCTCCCAGATGCAGCTCCTAACATGCTGCAGTGGAAATAGTCAGTATGCAAAACAGTTTCCAGACTTTGAGTTTCCACAATAGTCATAACTGACACCAGTAAGTCACCAGAAAAACAAGCTTCTGATGCAGCACCTGAATTATTGGAGCAGGACATGGAACTGTTTCCAGCCTACAAATTTCCACTATATCTAATGCCTGCACCACTCATCAAACGTCAGTAGACTTGTACAGAATGCTGCTGTTCAACGCTGTTTATCAATTGACACCAACAGATCGAAGTGTTAATGTTGGTTTAGTACCTGACATGTACTTCGAAGTTACAGTAGAAACAGTGAATGTATAATGGGGATACAAAGGTGCAGTTCACTGATATGCAGTGGGATCAATTGTGCTGTAAGCTAAAATACATCATGTATTGCATGACAAGTGAGTAGAGTCAATACCCTTGTGACATCAATATGTACAGTAGCAACAAAATATCCATCACAATATGTTTGAAGGTCATATAATGTAGTTAACAATCTATGACCCAATGCAATATGTATATTTAAATTATCCATGTGTCAGGAACCTGTGTGGCCTGTACAATCCAAATATGGACCGTCATGGGCAGACTCAGTCTTTGGCAAAGGTATGTTACACAACCCTCTGATGATACTGTCAAGTATCTATTGGAACTCTGAAGTTCATATGAGAAGTTAAATTTGTGTATAGCTGTCTGTCTGTGTGCTATACCTAAGTCTGCTTGTGTTATTACTATAAACAGAAATTCCATATGGGTGGGGTTAGAGATGGCGCTTGCAAGTCTATTAGTGCTCCATGAGTTCTGCATGAAATATGGGCTGAATTTAAAGCATATGATAAAGAGTTATTAGGAAAGTATTGGAGAGTAATGAATAGCATTGATGTAGAAAAAAAGGTACAACAGTGGTTTTAATAGTTCGCTGTTCAGAAAGCATAAAATGTGTATTAACAGTTTGTAAAAGTTATACCGAAATATATAATAACTAGTTGTGGTGATGCAATGTTTTGATAATGAAATATTTCCATAGAAAATTTCAGCCCTATTTTACCCCTTTATTGGCTGAACTCAAAAAACACTATAACATATAGTTTTTTATTTCTGACAGAGAGATCACATACAAATTTACATATATTTAGCTCCAAGAATGTCCTCAAAATGAAATATAAACATGGATATTTTCATCCCCTCCATCACTTCGTTAGCAGTGTTCTTTCCCCCAAAATGAAAAACAATTTTTTTCATTTGTAATCACGAAGTCCAACACCAGTTTTGATTGACATAGCTTTAAAATATTTAATTATTTCTTTAACAATGATTTATTTCAACAAAAATACTTTTGCTCACTGTTTATGCAGTGGCTGAATTTCCCAAAAATGTTGAAACATGTAGTTTTCATTTCTGGCCAAGAAACCAAATAACAATTTTCGTATTTCTAGCTCCAAAACTGCTTTAATAGCAATGTATTTTCAGAAGACTTATCATACACTATTTCACCCCCTTTGCCTACAGTGTAAGATCCAGACACTGCAAATTTCAAATTTCTGTCATTAGCGCTTTCGGCTGGGCAACGAGAAGTCAGTCAGTTAGTCAGGATATTTACTTTGTTGTATAGAGCTAAATATTATTTTTACAATTTGTAATATGTTTATTTCCATCGTACACATATACTATGAGACCTAAGAGTTCAGAAATTATAAAGGAAGCCTTAGTAGTTCATATGTTTGCAATGTCAGAGAGACTTTACAGTTCAGTTGTTGCCATATGGAAGAATGTTGCTTTCACACTCACATACTGTTCAGATGATAATATACATTATACTTTGGGAATAACAACCATCAGAGATCCCTGAAGTTTAATATTACCTGCATTCCTTGCTGTAATTAATACGTCTTTGTTCCAACATACAGGATCTATAAGAATGTTTTTTCGAGAAATTTACTCCATATATGATTTCAAGAGCCTTCATCCAGTGCTGGTGACAAAATTTTGCATAGGTCTTCTACATGTCTAAGGAAGCTACTACATTCATAGGCTGCCTGTTGCCATGAACCAATACATGCAACACAGTAGGAAAACTACCCAGTAATTAATGTGTATACTAACTCACATTCAGCTCTTCATTTGTGTGGCCATGTTGTCCATAGTCATCTCACAATTTATGAGGGTGTTTTTGTACTGTTGTCACAACTGCAAGGAAATGGGTGTTTTATCTCACCAGACATGTTTCGCTCTATTGAAGTAAAGCATTATCAATGGTCTGTAATTAAATATATTCACAGTTTGATGTGTTCTCTAGATCTGAAGATAATTTCTTAACAAATTGTTGCTTTTTACTCACAGTAATTTCTGTTTGTTTTTTCACCTGCATCAGTCACAGCTCTTACAGTGTTGCACACTTGAAAACGACAGAATATTTAGAAAAAATACCTTCCAGCTAGTTGGAACGCATACCCTGCACTGCAAGACTGCTCTCCTGTGATGCAGAAAGTTTGTACAGTTGTACCATTGTTAATGAAATCATTAAACTAATTGAAGGAAGTCTGGAAACAATCAATCAGTTACCTCATGAACACACAGGTAAAACAAAAAAAATGTTGCAGTTAGTAGTAAAACAAAATAATTTTCAATTCAATCTACATTCATAGGCTGCCTGTTGCCATGAACCAATACATGCAACAGCAGGAAAACTACCCAGTAATTAATGTGTATACTAACTCACATTCAGCTCTTCATTTGTGTAGCCATGTTGTCCATAGCCAGCTCACAATTTCTGAGGGTGTTTTTGTACTGTTGTCACAACTGCAAGGAAATGGGTGTTTTATCTCACCAGACATGTTTCGCTCTATTGAAGTAAAGCATTATCAATGGTCTGTATTTAAATATATTCACAGTTTGATGTGTTCTCTAGATCTGAAGATAATTTCTTAACAAATTGTTACTTTTTACTCACAGTAATTTCTGTTTGGTTTTTCACCTGCATCAGTCACAGCTCTTCCAGTGTTGCACACTTGAAAACGACAGAATATTTAAAAAAAATACCTTCCAGCTAGTTGGAACGCATAAGAGATACTAATATACCCTGCACAGCAAGACTGCTCTCCTGTGATGCAGAAAGTTTGTACAGTTGTACCATTGTTAATTAAATCATTAAACTAATTGAAGGAAGTCTGGAAACAATCAATCAGTTACCTCATGAACACACAGGTAAAACAAAAAAAATGTTGCAGTTAATAGTACAACAAAATAATTTGTAATTCAATCAAGAATACTACATACAAGGAGAAGGTTTACCTGTGGTTCACTTTTTTCAGGAACACTAGCCAACATATTCATGAATCATACAGAAAAATTAGGATTTGAAGACATAAAAACAAAAAAAATAATAACACAGGTACAGGTATGGTCGATGACATAATATGCATGGCAGATGAACCTAAGAGCAAGATACAACAACTACATTAAGACATAGTTCGTAATAGATGAACAAGGCAACACACTCTACTTTCTAGACATAATCATAAGAAAAGATAATCACAAACACACATCTGTGATTTATGGAAAACTCCCAACAAGTGCACTATCTTAAATCCAAATTCAAACCAGCCACAGAAACAGGCCACAGTCAGATACATGTCAAACAAACTGAACAGGATCCCCTTAAACACTTCTGATTACGAAAATGTGTTGGCCATTATAAAAAAATAGCATTAAAAAGCGCACACAAAGGAACATTGGTAGTCAACTAAACAAAAAAAGTAATGACACTAATAATGAAAAAAAAGCTAACCAAACCCCACCAACACATACAACCTGCACAACCTCAAAAAATAGCATACAATGACCTACTGTAACAAATTCACACATAAAATGGGCAACATATTGAAGAAACAAGACATAAATACTGCTTACAAAACAAACAACTCAATACAAGAGAAAAACATCCAAAAACTGAAATTAAAACCAGACAGATGCCAACGATTTGGTATCTGTCATCTCAGTTGCAGAGACTGTGTAAAAATATGCACTGGTATGAGTAGCAGGACATTTGACACAAAATATAAGGAACACATCAGAGCATGGAAATACGGTACAAACCACTCAACATTTGCACACCATATTAAACAGGAATACCACAGACCAAGAATTACTGAAAAATATGTGAACATCACAAGAATCATTAAAGCCAGGTACCCTATCCTTTCCAAGAAAACTTCCATGTACAAAAAGCATTGACAAAAAATAAACAGTTGCTCAATGACCAAATAAATATTGGAAATCACACTATATAAAATAATTGCAGAAGTTGCATAAAACAGGGCCTTTTCCATTGTTCATTCTCTCTCACTCAACCCCCCCCCCCACAGTTTCATTTCACTTCTTTTTCCTTTTTCCCCCATTCACTGTCCATCACATTGCTATACAATACACTTACTGACCACTCCAGCATGTGAGGAGCTGCATCTGGGGGCTTGTCTGTATGCTGACTTAAAGTGCTGCTACTGCTGCTGCTGAAGATGCCACTGCTACTGCTGCTGAAATGTGTCAGACACTGCATTAGATTTGTAAGGAAACTGTTCTGCTGATGGTGAAATAAAAGAAAACCATGGAAAACACACACATACATGTACACACATAATGAACAATAAACAAGAGAGAGGAATAGTTTAAAACTTGAAATTGTATGTGTGTCAGTTCTCTCTGCCTGCATATGGTAGACTTCTGATGACATTTCATGATGATGATCAGCCTTTCACTAATGAGTACAAAGCAGAAGTCTGCTTGATGGCTAGCAAGTCTTGACTCTGAGTATTAGTGGTGGGGGTAGCATACATAGCAACAACGATATTGGAACAATTATTTTGGACAACATATGTATCTCCGTGTCAGCCATCCCCATGTCACCAATGACGTCATCTACCGCCATATTGGATTCTAAACTTAGAAACCATGCAAGTTACTGCATGTAGGGGGATTTCATATTAGTACCCTGCAAAGTGGTTTACTTTGGCCTAGAGTCTACAGGTTAGTGGTGGATAGAAATTTACCAGAAATGTTAGATGTCCTGTGTAAAATGTAGATCATTTACAATTCATGTGAGGAAACACTTAAAAATGCAGTGCTACCCCAGACATTAGATCACATTCTATTTACAGGAATTATGGTTGGAGTTTAACGTTTTGTATACATCCAAATCAAATCTCCATCATAACAAAGTGTAACTGCAGTGAAAACGAGTGTTTATTGTAAGTTAGCCGTCCATCCATCAAAAGACTGTGTGGGCACTTTGGTGCAGCTGGCTGAGAATCCTTGGCTATGAATCTACTGCAACAACTAGTTGGGATATATTGCAATCTATAGTCTGAATATACCTTACTGAATTTGCCTTGATAATATACTGAATCTACTAGCACTACTATTACTGCTGCTGCTACTACTACTACTACTACTACTACTACTACTAAAACTGCTGGTACTCTCCCAACTATGGCAAAGTGAGCCACACTCTTTAAAATCTATTATAGCTCATTTTCCTGTTCAAGCATACTTAAAATTGATCAGAAGTGAAAGGTGTGATGTGTGGTGTACATGGTGTGGGTTGTGTGTGATGTGTAGTGTGTGTAGTATTTGAGGTGTACTGTATGTGTTGTCCATGTTCTGATGTGTGTGGTATGTTGTCTGTGGTGTGTTGTGTGGTGTGATATGGACTGTGTTGTCTGTGCTGGGTTGTGGTGTGTGGTGCAGGGTGTGGGTGTTTTGTGATGTGTAATGTGTGTGGTTGGTGTTCTGTGTGCTAAGTGAGATGTGTTGTGTATGATGTGTGGTTTGTGGTTAGGATTGTGTGTAGTGCATGTGGCATGTCATCTGTAGTGCAGTGTATGGTGTGGACTGGTGTGTGTTGTCTGTGGTGGGCTGTGGTGTTTGGTAAGTGGTGTGTTATGTGTGTATTGTGTGTGGTATGATATTAAGTGTGGTGTGGTTTGTGGTGCTTTATGGTGGTCATGTGTGGTGTGTGTTATGGTGTGGTGTAGTGTGGAGTGTAATTTGTGATGAGGTGTTATCAGTGTGGTGAGGTGTAATGTGTGTAGTGCATGGTGTGTGTGATATTAAAGACTTTGACACTGCTTCTGTTAAGTGTCATAACTTAGGAAGGTGCCTATGTGTACTCTAAATGCCTTCGCACAACACATTGTGGAGTGTATCACATAGCCATTCCCTTTGATATCCCATTTGCAGATTAAGCAAAAGGAGAATGATGATGTGTATGTATACTTGAGGTATTCTCTGACGAGTAAATTTAAGCATTCAAGTATAATGAACAGTGTGACTTGTACTCTGATGTCAATTGTTTTGAAGAAGTCAACCTGTGGTGGAGTTACCTTAACCTGCCCTTCCATCATGTTATAAGGTATGTGTTGGAATATAAGTTAATGTTCCTGACTTTTGATTGATGTTAAATATAGTAGTGAGATGTTGCCACAAGAGCCAAATAAAGTATCATGTAGGATTTATGATTGGATTGCAGCATTCCTAACAAATAGCGTGATGTCCTGAATGGTGGGAACTTATTTAATTGATTTCGATACTAAATTATCTATTTTCCAAAAATAATTCAGTGTTTTCGATAGAAAAATTCGCTTTCAAAGTACAAGATTATACATGGAGAGTGACTTAACTGTTGCTTAGCTACAAGTTTCAGTCTTTTCAGTACAAACTGCTATGGTGAGACTCAATCTATAGTGGATATATCTTAAACTCCTTCTCAGTTACATTGTCAGGTATATGTTGAAACATAATATGCTGACAACCAAAATAAAAAATTATCAATAAGTTGTGTTTCAATCATCTGAATCAGAGTGAATGACGACAAATTTACAAATAAATTATATAAGACCAACCTTTAGTATTTTGTTCTAAACATGTGTTCTGTCAGTGTAACGACTAAATAAATATGTGTAACACACCCAAACAAGAAACATGAGATACATAAATTTTACAGCTATTTATAAGTAAATGTAATCAGAGGGGATTTTGTGCCAAGTAAGTGGCCATCAAGTTGGCCTCTCTCTCTCTCTCTCTCTCACTCTCTCTTCCCCTCTTTCTCTCTCTTTATCCTCCCCCCTCCTCCCCCATTTCTCTCTCTCTCTCCCTCTCTCTCTCTCTCTCTCTCTCTCTCTCTCTCTCTCTCTCTCTGTCTCTCTCTCTCTCCCTCTCTCTCTTTCACACAATGGGTGTAATATCTTATTTGCCTATGTAACCTGGTCATTTGAATGAGTAAATTTTGGAAACAATAAGAACCAATGAAGCAGTACTGTTCGTACATACCATTTAAGCCCTTCAGGCTGGTAATATTAGGGATCGTTATACTGATGTGGGAGTTTGCAGTAGCACAGGCAGAAGCTACATGAAGTAATTTGATTGCGCTGTGGCCATCTGGATCTGAAAAAGCATTTCACTGTGTTTTATTTTACTAGTCCCACTGCCTTAGTCCTCTCTTTGCCTTCCCATGAATATTACTACATGAGAGTGTGATTGTTTGGGTTGCAGAAAAGCTAGGACTAACCTGAGATGATGGTTTTGTGAAGAGAAATCTACAGGTAAGACTCAGCAAAGAGGTTTGCAAAAGTATTCACCACACATACATACCTTACAGAGCATCATGTAGCTTACTAGCCCCTGTGGTTCAAAGTGGAAGACATTGGCTCCTGTGTGCACTATTTTTTAGACACACTATGTAGCTGGAGGGTCTAGAGTGTGGATGTCCCTGGTTTGTGTATATTTGAAGGGTAAAAACACTAGGTAAAAATGTGCTATATTATCTGCGACCACACCTGGAGTGTAATAGTGAAAGTCAACATAGACAGGAAACTGCTTGAAGTTATGGTAATTTTCGTGTTTTTGACAATTTATGGGATTTTAATAGTATAGTTACGACAGTTAGAGTGCAGCATGGTGCCTTTGTGCTGGGAAATCAGTAGTTAAACCTTCTTCAATTAATAATGTGGATAAAATAAGTAATTCTATATGTTGTTGTTGTTGTGGTCTTCAGTCCTGAGACTGGTTTGATGCAGCTCTCCATGCTACTCTATCCTGTGCAAGCTTCTTCATCTCCCAGTACCTACTGCAACCCACATCCTTCTGATTCTGCTTAGTGTATTCATCTCTTGGTCTCCCTCTACGATTTTTACCCTCCACACTGCCCCCCCCCCCCCCCCCCAATGCTAAATTTGTGATCCCTTGATGCCTCAAAACATGTCCTACCAACCGATCCCTTCTTCTAGTCAAGTTGTGCCACAAACTTCTCTTCTCCCCAATCCTATTCAATACCTCCTCATTAGTTACGTGATCTACCCACCTTATCTTCAGCATTCTTCTGTAGCACCACATTTCGAAAGCTTCTATTCTCTTCCTGTCCATACTAGTTATCGTCCATGTTTCACTACCATTCATGGCTACACTCCATACAAATACTTTCAGAAACGACTTCCTGACACTTAAATCTATACTCGATGTTAACAAATTTCTCTTCTTCAGAAACGCTTTCCTTGCCATTGCCAGTCTACATTTTATATCCTCTCTACTTCGACCGTCATCAGTTATTTTACTCCCAAAATAGCAAAACTCCTTTACTACTTTAAGCGTCTCATTTCCCAATCTAATTCCTACAGCATCACCCGATTTAATTTGACTACATTCCGTTATCCTCGTTTTGCTTTTGTTGATGTTCATCTTATATCCTCCTTTCAAGACACTGTCCATTCCGTTCAACTGTTCTTCCAAGTCCTTTGCTGTCGCTGACAGAATTACAATGTCATCGGCGAACCTCAAAGTTTTTACTTCTTCTCCATGAATTTTAATACCTACTCCGAATTTTTCTTTTGCTTCCTTTGCAGCTTGCTCAATATACAGATTGAATAACATCGAGGAGAGGCTACAACCCTGTCTCACTCCATTCCCAACCATTGCTTCCCTTTCATGCCCCTCGACTCTTATAACTGCCATCTGGTTTCTGTACAAATTGTAAATAGCCTTTCGCTCCCTGTATTTTACCCCTGCCACCTTTAGAATGTGAAAGAGAGTATTCCAGTCAACATTGTCAAAAGCTTTATCTAAGTCTACAAATGCAAGAAACGTAGGTTTGCCTTTTCTTAATCTTTCTTCTAAGATAAGTCGTAAGGTTAGTATTGCCTCACGTGTTCCAACATTTCTACGGAATCCAAACTGATCTTCCTCTAGGTCCGCTTCTACCAGTTTTTCCATTCGTCTGTAAAGAATTCGCGTTAGTATTTTGCAGCTGTGACTTATTAAACTGATAGTTCGGTGATTTTCACATCTGTCAACACCTGCTTTCTTTGGGATTGGAATTATTATATTCTTCTTGAAGTCTGAGGGTATTTCGCCTGTCTCATACATCTTGCTCACCAGATGGTAGAGTTTTGTCATGACTGGCTCTCCCAAGGCCGGCAGTAGTTCTAATGGAATGTTGTCTACTCCCGGGGCCTTGTTTCGACTCAGGTCTTTCAGTGCTCCGTCAAACTCTTCACACCGTATCTTATCTCCCATTTCGTCTTCATCTACATCCTCTTCCATTTCCATAAAATTGTCCTCAAGCACATCGCCCTTGTATAAACCATCTATATACTCCTTCCACCTTTCTGCCTTCCCTTCTTTGCTTACAACTGGGTTTCCATCTGAGTTCTTGATATTCATACAAGTGGTCCTCTTCTCTCCAAAGGTCTCTTTAATTTTCCTGTATGCAGTATCTATCTTACTCCTAGTGAGACAAGCCTCTACATCCTTACATTTGTCCTCTAGCCATCCCCACTTAGCTGTTTTGCACTTCCTGTCGATCCCATTTTTGAGACGTTTGTATTCGTTTTTGCCTGCTTCATTTACTGCATTTTTATATTTTCTCCTTTCATCAATTAAATTCAATATTTCTTCTGTTACCCAAGGATTTCTATTAGCCCTCGTATTTTTACCTACTTGACCGTCTGCTGCCTTCACTACTTCATCCCTCAAAGCTACCCATTCTTCTTCTAATGTATTTCTTTCCCCCATTCCTGTCAATTGTTCCCTTATGCTCTCCCTGAAACTCTCTACAACCTCTGGTTCTTTCAGTTTATCCAGGTCCCAACTCCTTAAATTCCCACCTTTTTGCAGTTTCTTCAGTTTCAATCTGCAGTTCATAACCAATAGATTGTGGTCAGAATCCACATTTGCCCCTGGAAATGTCTTGCAATTTAAAACCTGGTTCCTAAATCTCTGTCTTACCATTATATAATCTATCTGATACCTTTTAGTATCTCCAGGATTCTTCCAGGTATACAACCTTCTTTTATGATTCTTGAACCAAGTGTTAGCTATGATTAAGTCATGCTCTGTGCAAAATTCTACAAGGCGGCTTCCACTTTCATTTCTTCCCCCCAATCCATATTCTCCTACTATGTTTCCTTCTCTCCCTTTTCCTACTGACGATTTCCAGTCACCCATGACTCTTAAATTTTCGTCTCCCTTCACTACCTGAATAATTTCTTTTATCTCGTCATACATTTCATCAATTTCTTGATCATCTGCAGAGCAAGTTGGCATATAAACTTGTGCTACCTGTCCATTTCCCTTTTTAAATTTTCTAACCTACCTGCCCGATTAAGGGATCTGACATTCCACGCTCCGATCTATATATTGGTTTAAAATTTTATTTAGTTCTGAAGATATTTTCTTTGTGTGACAGTGCTGGGTGCACTTTACGCTGAACACACAAAGGAGCCTTGAGCTATAAAATTTCCAAGTTTTACTGGCTATTACCCACCGCTAAGCATCGTTGTATATGTTAGAAGGCTAATCTCCATTGTTTAATGGGATAAGTTTTAACATTCTGCGATAAATAACCGTTTGCAAACCTGTTGCTAATGGAAACTAACTATAAGAATTCGCTATAATTATTAAGTACATTTGCCAGAACAATTATTGGATGGAATGACATTGACTTCAGATAGTTTTCTGGTAATATTTTGCGAATGTGCTTCGTATATGCTTTGCAACTCTTTCTTTTTGCCAGGTTAAGTAGATCATTCTCAATAGTCAGTAATCATTTGTGTGTGTTCTTTACTAATATTCAGCCACTGCCAAGAAAATTTGCAGTCCTGTAAGTGTATTTTTATTGATACATGGCGATTACTTTTCATGTTTTATTTGTAGTTGATGACAGTACCACATGTTCTGCCACGTGTGGCTATGTACACTCTGTACCCTGTACAGAGGTTCAGGATCCAATATTAGTTGAGTGAATATCAGCATCATTATAGTTTGGCTAGACAATCTTTATTGTTTAGTAAATTGTGCTTAAATTCTGAGTGCTTGAATTTTAGTTTAATTTCAACATTGTGGTGGCAGTTCACTTAACATAAAATTCTATAATGCTTGTGTCAGTTAAATTTGGTAGACAGCCACAGAAAATTCTCTTAAAAAAACATGCACATTTAACACAAATTTTGACAATTTCAATTAGCTATATTTAACATAAATCATGAGAGTGATCGTATGGCCAATTCATGTTTGGATACTTTCTCTGAAGTGATTACTAAACTTAAATTTCATACAGTATCTTACTAATAATCCAGGGCCTTCTTTAATCATTCAAGTAAAACAATAGAATTTTGACTCCAGCTATGTTGTTATAAGATCCAGTAGTCAAAACTGTACTCTGCTCATATCTGATGCTTAGCATTCCCACTGCCATTGATATTCACATCGCAGTAGTTAATATATAGAGTGTCGTGCATGCCAGTGGGAAATGTGTGTTGTGAGTCAAGATTATTTCCATTACATAAAGTCTTCCTGCTACCTAATAGTGACACGATCTTATGTTAACTGTAGGAGACCAAGATTAACCCCGACTGGCAACTATTACATGAAGCTTTGAAGGTTCAAATCTGAAATGGATAATATTATTGTTAATTTGAGAAATAAATGCTGTAAAACAAGATCCTGTGTCGCTCTTGAGGAAGGAAGCCTTCATTTATTCCCATTCAAAGTAAATTCCAGTAATTGATTGTATTTGATTCATGAGGATAATTAAAAAAAATAAGAAAATTGAGGTCAGAATTATAAACAATCAAAACAGTTCATGGTCAAAAGCAAATCTCTATCCAACTTTATTCTGATTTTGCTGGCTGACAGCATTAGGGACTGTTATACATTGCCCATTATTTAAATTAATCTGAGTGACAAAAGTTATTTAATATTGTTCATTTAATTAATCACCCAATAATTGGAAAGGTATACCTTGTTGCCCCTAGGCCTAGGCATATCAAGCAGTGAGAGGTAGCTTCAAGCTATAACCACCAAAACCATTATGGAATGACACAGACAAGTGCTCATAGATAATGTGAATCAAACCCAGACTCAGTAATAACTGATGATAAAATCAGTGAGTTTACACCATCATAAACAAGTAATACAACACGTTCACGAATATTTAGCCCAATGCTTTCCAAGTCAATAGGACCCTATGATCCTGTTGTTATTGTGGTCTTCAGTCCTGAGACTGGTTTGATGCAGCTCTCCATGCTACTCTATCCTGTGCAAGCTTCTTCATCTCCCAGTACCTACTGCAACCTACATCCTTCTGAATCTGCTTAGTGTATTCATCTCTTGGTCTCCCTCTACGATTTTTACCCTCCACGCTGCCCTCCAATGCTAAATTTGTGATCCCTTGATGCCTCAAAACATGTCCTACCAACCGATCCCTTCTTCTAGTCAAGTTGTGCCACAAACTTCTCTTCTCCCCAATCCTATTCAATACCTCCTCATTAGTTACGTGATCTACCCACCTTATCTTCAGCATTCTTCTGTAGCACCACATTTCGAAAGCTTCTATTCTCTTCTTGTCCAAACTGGTTATCGTCCATGTTTCACTTCCATACATGGCTACACTCCATACAAATACTTTCAGAAACGACTTCCTGACACTTAAATCTATACTCGATGTTAACAAATTTCTCTTCTTCAGAAACGCTTTCCTTGCCATTGCCAGTCTACATTTTATATCCTCTCTACTTCGACCGTCATCAGTTATTTTACTCCCTAAATACCAAAACTCCTTTACTACTTTAAGTGTCTCATTTCCTAATCTAATCCCCTCAGCATCACCCGATTTAATTTGACTACATTCCATTATTCTCGTTTTGCTTTTGTTGATGTTCATCTTATATCCTCCTTTCAAGACACTGTCCATTCCGTTCAACTGCTCTTCCAAGTCCTTTGCTGTCTCTGACAGAATTACAATGTCATCCGCGAACCTCAAAGTTTTTACTTCTTCTCCATGAATTTTAATACCTACTCCGAATTTTTCTTTTGTTTCCTTTACTGCTTGCTCAATATACAGATTGAATAACATCGAGGAGAGGCTACAGCCCTGTCTCACTCCTTTCCCAACCACTGCTTCCCTTTCATGCCCCTCGACTCTTATAACTGCCATCTGGTTTCTGTACAAATTGTAAATAGCCTTTCGCTCCCTGTATTTTACCCCTGCCACCTTCAGAATTTGAAAGAGAGTATTCCAGTTAACGTTGTCAAAAGCTTTCTCTAAGTCTACAAATGCTAGAAACGTAGGTTTGCCTTTTCTTAATCTTTCTTCTAAGATAAGTCGTAAGGTTAGTATTGCCTCACGTGTTCCAACATTTCTACGGAATCCAAACTGATCTTCACCGAGGTCCACTTCTACCAGTTTTTCCATTCGTCTGTAAAGAATTCGCGTTAGTATTTTGCAGCTGTGACTTATTAAACTGATAGTTCGGTAATTTTCACATCTGTCAACACCTGCTTTCTTTGGTAATGGAATTATTATATTCTTCTTGAAGTCTGTGGGTATTTCGCCTGTCTCATACATCTTGCTCACCAGATGGTACAGTTTTGTCATGACTGGCTCTCCCAAGGCCATCAGTAGTTCTAATGGAATGTTGTCTACTCCCGGGGCCTTGTTTCGACTCAGGTCTTTCAGTGCTCTGTCAAACTCTTCACGCAGTACCTTATCTCCCATTTCATCTTCATCTACATCCTCTTCCATTTCCACAATATTGTCCTCAAGTACATCGCCCTTGTATAAACCTTCTATATACTCCTTCCACCTTTCTGCTTTCCCTTCTTTGCTTAGAACTGGGTTGCCATCTGAGCTCTTGATATTCATACAAGTGGTCCTCTTCTCTCCAAAGGTCTCTTTACTTTTCCTGTAGGCAGTATCTATCTTACCCCTAGTGAGACAAGCCTCTACATCCTTACATTTGTCCTCTAGCCATCCCTGCTTAGCCATTTTGCACTTTCTGTCGATCTCATTTTTGAGACGTTTGTATTCCCTTTTGCCTGCTTCATTTACTGCATTTTTATATTTTCTCCTTTCATCAATTAAATTCAATATTTCTTCTGTTACCCAAGGATTTCTATTAGGCCTCATCTTTTTACCTACTTGATCCTCTGCTGCCTTCACTACTTCATCCCTCAAAGCTACCCATTCTTCTTCTACTGTATTTCTTTCCCCCATTCCTGTCAATTGTTCCCTTATGCTCTCCTTGAAACTCTCTACAACCTCTGGTTCTTTCAGTTTATCCAGGTCCCATCTCCTTAAATTCCCACCATTTTGCAGTTTCTTCAGTTTCAATCTGCATTCATAACCAATAGATTGTGGTCAGAATCCACATCTACCCCTGGAAATGTCTTACAATTTAAAACCTGGTTCCTAATGGTTCCTAAATCACTGTCTTACCATTATATAATCTATCTGATACCTATTAGTATCTCCAGGATTCTTCCAGGTATACAACCTTCTTTTATGATTCTTGAACCAAGTGTTAGCTATGATTAAGTTATGCTCTGTGCAAAATTCTACAAGGCGGCTTCCTCTTTCATTTCTTCCCCCCAATCCATATTCACCTACTATGTTTCCTTCTCTCCCTTTTCCTACTGACGAATTCCAGTCACCCATGATTATTAAATTTTCGTCTCCCTTCACTACCTGAATAATTTCTTTTATCTCGTCATACATTTCATCAATTTCTTCATCATCTGCAGAGATAGTTGGCATATAAACTTGTACTACTGTAGTAGGCATGGGCTTTGTGTCTATCTTGGCCACAATAATGCGTTCACTATGCTGTTTGTAGTAGCTAACCCGCACTCCTATTTTTTTATTCATTATTAAACCTACTCCTGCATTACCCCTATTTGATTTTGTATTTATAACTCTGTAATCACCTGACCAAAAGTCTTGTTCCTCCTGCCACCGAACTTCACTAATTCCCACTATATCTAACTTTAACCTATCCATTTCCCTTTTTAAATTTTCTAACCTACCTGCCCGATTAAGGGATCTGACATTCCACGCTCCGATCCGTAGAATGCCAGTTTTCTTTCTCCTGATAACGACGTCCTCTAAAGTAGTCCCCGCCCGGAGTTCTGAATGGGGGACTATTTTACCTCCGGAATATTTTACCCAAGAGGACGCCATCATCATTTAATCATACAGTAAAGCTGCATGTCCTCGGGAAAAATTACGGCTGTAGTTTCCCCTTGCTTTCAGCCGTTCGCAGTACCAGCACAGCAAGGCCGTTTTGGTTAATGTTACAAGGCCAGATCAGTCAATCATCCAGACTGTTGCCCCTGCAACTACTGAAAAGGCTGCTGCCCCTCTTCAGGAACCACATGTTTGTCTCGCCTCTCAACAGATACCCCTCCGTTGTGGTTGCACCTACGGTACGGCCATCTGTATCGCTGAGGCACGCAAGCCTCCCCACCAACGGCAAGGTCCATGGTTCATGCTTGAAAGAACATCAGAATATCTTACTGCTCACATGTTCACCATGTGCACATATGAAACAGGGAGCGAAGATTGCTTCTGCCACTTCATATATCTCAGAAGAATAGTGATCTGGAGGGCAAAATAAAGCTAAACTAAAAGATATGTGTCATAAAGAATGTAATACACAGAAAGAAATAAAACTGATTCTTCATAAGACTGAACAGCATAAATTGCAGTGCGGAACTTCTCCATAAGACAATGAGTATTTGTTGCAATTACCATGAGTGCTGTAATTGTCTCGATGTTTCCAATTTTTTTTATGTATGCATATCACAATTTTTGGTGGTAGAGGACGCTATACAAATGACTTTTTCTATTCTCTGTGTCGCATTACACCACAATAGCATACTAGTTTGAAGTGCAGTACTAAACCATTCTACCTAGCATCATCATAATTAATTGTAATACATCATGTGTTCCTTTGCCAACACGGTCAGTAGGAACTGTGGAAATATACATATACACCATCAGTCGTTGTTTTTGAAAACTTTATAGAGGCCACTATCTTTGTGCCTCAGTAGTGTCTTCTACAGGCCCCTATATAGTTACAAACAACACAACAGTGAAGTATAAGAGAATTTCATTAATACAATAAAACTGTGACATCAAATAGATACAGGTAAATAATTATGAACTAAAAATAATAATATAAGGTATGAGTATTTAGACATATTAAGACAACTATGGAACACGATTGTGTTCCTGTAATGGGATATAGCAAACCTACATATTGCACATCATATGAATGAAATACATTTAATAAGAAATCAAAAATAAGAAATATCATAAAATAGATGTAATAGGAATGGTGTAAAAAGGTAGTCATAGTGTATAAAAACATACAGCAATTATTAGTAGAAATGATAATAATTAACTGCTCTGTAAAATACTTCAAGGTAGGAATGTGTGTAATGTGTGTGTGTGTAGCATAAAAATGAATTGCTTTTGGGGTTGAAAAGAAAATAGCAAAAGATATTTGATGAATAGATTTTACCTGTTTACATTGTACAAAGTTGGTTTGGGGTCTTCCCTACTTTTGAATGCACTAACCTGAATTTTCAATCATACATTTTGCCAATTAAGAGGTTCTTTTAATCCATTTTCTACTAATGATTTTGGCTTCATATGGTTTTTTCCCCAGTTGTTGTATATCCACAATAATTACTGGCACATGTAGAACTTTTAATGACATTTGTTGTCCATGTAATAATGAAATGTTTTTATATATGGTAATTGTTCAGTGCACACCTCTTTTCTACTTAATTATGGTTATAATTTTACCGTTATTTTAAATATCTTTTATATATACAGACTGAATTTTTCATTTAAATCCTACAAAGATCCTATATATGATGTTTCTTAAATTTGAGTTTGCTCTCTACATACCATGTCCCATTCGTTATTAAGCTGATCTAGGGTCTTTCTTACAGTTCCAAATATCAAGCCATTTCTTTGTTCTTGCTCTTTCATGATGGAGCAGTTATTTTAATCGAGGTCTCTCTTCGTTTTCATAGTCACTTTTACTTTATGTGTTGTTTTCCCGTGGAGGAGTATATTCTCGATAATAAAATGTATCGATCGATCTTTTTTATGAGAATCCATCATTCTAAAGCTAAAGAATCATAGTCCTGTTAGTTTCCATCCCGTATCTCCTTTCTTATATAACTTGACAAATACTCTGTGGCTCTCTTACGTGTGGAACGTTCTTGCAACTGAATGGCCGTTGTTTCTTACTGCCTGTTTACATGTTTTGACCCTATTTCGTGTGTGTACGAACTTTTATGGCTTCCACGAGCTTGCTTGCCATATTTTTGTGGATGACATGATGTTCTCCTATTTTCTTTTCAACCTAAAAATGATTCATTCTTATGCTACACACACATTATACGCAATCCTACCTTAAACTATTTTACATTGCGTTTGAATTATCGTTTCTACTATAATTCTGTGTTTGTCTTTAAACACTAATACTGTGACTTTTTCAAAGCATCCCTACTACATCTTCCTTGAGATATTCCTTATTTTTGATTTCTTGTTAAATGTGTGTCATATATTGGATGTGGAAGGTGCAGGTTTCGTAAAACCTGTTAAAGTGACTACTTTGTGTTCCATCTTATACTTCATGTCTATGAACTACTTTTGTGCATAATATTTTTAGTTTGTAATTATTGATTTGTATCTATTTGATGTAAAGGTTTTATTGTAATATTGAACTTATTTTATACTTTAGTCACTCGGGGTATGCATTAAAAAACGCATCTTCAGGGACAACTTTTCGTGCTTTATTCAGTACAGGATACATTTTGGAACCTGTGGGTCCATCTTCGTGTGTAATTCGGCTTAATACATGTTTTATTTTTTCTCTTGAATGAGATGAAATGCATATTCCAGTCACGAAAAGTTTGATGTTAGATTACGAATTTCGTAAGTCAAACGCGGAAAATATGTGCGAAATAGTGGAAAAGATGAACAGCGTAAACTTACCAAATAATCCAAGAAAAGCGTTTTTAACGTTTTAGCAACAAAATACGCTTTTTTTTAATGAAGTGACATGTTTGAAAACGATGGAGAAAAAAACGTAATTGTAACCTAACATCAAATTTTTGTGACAGGCATATGCATTTCATCTCATTCAAGAGAAAAAAATAAAGCATGTATTAAGACGAATTACACGTAAAGATGGACCCACAGGGTCCGAAATGCATCGTGTACTGAAAGTTGTGACTGAAGGCGTTTTTTAATTAATGCTTCGAGTGTATTAAGTACAGTCACGTTTGAAGCTGCAAAATATTGATAACATTAAATTATACTTTATTATTTTAAGTATTTTCCATAACCATATAGGGAGCTGAAAAAGACATTAGTGAGGCGTTGAAACTGTTGTTGTTGTTGTGGTCTTCAGTCCTGAGACTGGTTTGATGCAGCTCTCCATGCTACTCTATCCTGTGCAAGCTTCTTCATCTCCCAGTACCTACTGCAACCTACATCCTTCTGAATCTGCTTAGTGTATGCATCTCTTGGTCTCCCCCTACGATTTTTACCCTCCACGCTGCCCTCCAATACTAAATTGGTGATCCCTTGATGCCTCAGAACATGTCCTACCAACCGATCCCTTCTTCTGGTCAAGTTGTGCCACAAACTCCTCTTCTCCCCAATCCTATTCAGTACCTCCTCATTAGTTATGTGATCTACCCATCTAATCTTCAGCATTCTTCTGTAGCACCACATTTCGAAAGCTTCTATTCTCTTCTTGTCCAAACTATTTATCGTCCATGTTTCACTTCCATACATGGCTACACTCCATACAAATACTTTCAGAAAAGACTTCCTGACACTTAAATCTATACTCGATGTTAACAAATTTCTCTTCTTCAGAAACGCTTTCCTTGCCATTGCCAGTCTACATTTTATATCCTCTCTACTTCGACCATCATCAGTTATTTTGCTCCCCAAATAGCAAAACTCCTTTACTACTTTAAGTGTCTCATTTCCTAATCTAATACCTTCAACATCACCCGACTTAATTCGACTACATTCCATTATCCTCGTTTTGCTTTTGTTGATGTTCATCTTATACCCTCCTTTCAAGACACTGTCCATTCCGTTCAACTGCTCTTCCAAGTCCTTTGCAGTCTCTGACAGAATTACAATGTCATCGGCGAACCTCAAAGTTTTTATTTCTTCTCCATGGATTTTAATACCTACTCCGAATTTTTCTTTTGTTTCCTTTACTGCTTGCTCAATATACAGATTGAATAACATCGGGGAGAGGCTACAACCCTGTCTTACTCCCTTCCCAACCACTGCTTCCCTTTCATGCCCCTCGACTCTTATAACTGCCATCTGGTTTCTGTACAAATTGTAAATAGCCTTTCGCTCCCTGTATTTTACCCCTGCCACCTTTAGAATTTGAAAGAGAGTATTCCAGTCAACATTGTCAAAAGCCTTCTCTAAGTCTACAAATGCTAGAAACGTAGGTTTGCCTTTCCTTAATCTTTCTTCTAAGATAAGTCGTAAGGTCAGTATTGCCTCACGTGTTCCAGTATTTCTACGGAATCCAAACTGATCTTCCCCGAGGTCGGCTTCTACTAGTTTTTCCATTCGTCTGTAAAGAATTCGTGTTAGTATTTTGCAGCTGTGGCTTATTAAACTGATTGTCCGGTAATTCTCACATCTGTCAACACCTGCTTTCTTTGGAATTGGAATTATTATATTCTTCTTGAAGTCTGAGGGTATTTCGCCTGTTTCATACATCTTGCTTACCAGATGGTAGAGTTTCGTCAGGGCTGGCTCTCCCAAAGCCGTCAGTAGTTCCAATGGAATGTTGTCTACTCCGGGGGCCTTGTTTCGACTCAGGTCTTTCAGTGCTCTGTCAAATTCTTCACGCAGTATCGTATCTCCCATTTCATCTTCATCTACATCCTCTTCCATTTCCATAATATTGTCCTCAAGTACATCGCCCTTGTATAGACCCTCTATATACTCCTTCCACCTTTCTGCTTTCCCTTCTTTGCTTAGAACTGGGTTTCCATCTGAGCTCTTGATGTTCATACAAGTGGTTCTCTTATCTCCAAAGGTCTCTTTAATTTTCCTGTAGGCAGTATCTATCTTACCCCTAGTGAGATAAGCCTCTACATCCTTACATTTGTCCTCTAGCCATCCCTGCTTAGCCATTTTGCACTTCCTGTCGATCTCATTTTTGAGACGTTTGTATTCCTTTTTGCCTGCTTCATTTACTGCATTTTTATATTTTCTCCTTTCATCAATTAAATTCAATATTTCTTCTGTTACCCAAGGATTTCTACTATCCCTCGTCTTTTTACCTACTTGATCCTCTGCTGCCTTCACTACTTCATCCCTCAAAGCTACCCATTCTTCTTCTACTGTATTTCTTTCCCCCATTCCCGTCAATTGTTCCCTTATGCTCTCACTGAAACTCTGTACAACCTCTGGTTCTTTCAGTTTATCCAGGTCCCATCTCCTTAAATTCCCACCTTTTTGCAGTTTCTTCAGTTTTAATCTACAGGTCATAACCAATAGATTGTGGTCAGAGTCCACATCTGCCCCTGGAAATGTAGTAGGCAAAATAAAGTTTAAAAAAATATCTTCTGACGGTGTATATTTTTTACAACAGTTCGACCGGCCGCTGTCCTTTACTTCATATTTTAGTGAGGGATTTACAATTGGTCAATAAGAAGTATTCCCGTTTCTCGAAAGCTGATTAGATGCAGTGAGGTGGATGGAAGTTGTTGGAAAATCGTTACTTGTTGATACGCTGAACGTTTCTTACACTGCCATTCATCGTTTTATTTTGTTTCATCAATTATTTTCATTTCTCGCTAGTAACCTAAATATTTTTATGTAATTATTTGTAAATTACACATTATAATTACTATGTTTGGAAGAAAAAGATTTTTATATAGAATTATTAAATGTGTAACACGGCCTCATAAAAAGATCGATAAGCGAAGCATACGACCTCCATTGTCATACGTTAGCAAAAGATTTTGCCAGAACGCTAGAAATTTCTGATCCTACGTAAAATTACTTGCTTGTAGGCTTCTGTTCAATCATTCATAGAACAATGTCAATAGAAAACAGCAAAAAGTAGCTGAAGTTATACATTTAGCGTTTAAAAAATCATTCACGTAGGAGGATCGCACATATATATCGTCATTTGACCGTCATACGGACTCCTGTAAGGATTACATATAAATATGCATCCCTGGCGTTGAGAAGGAATTCAAACAGTTGAAACCAAGGAAGGAGGCAGGTCCAGATGGAATACCAATTCAGTTTTAGTGAGAGTACTCGTCGCCATTGGCTTCTTACTTGGGTTTGCATTTACTGTCAGTATCTCGTCCAGCAAGAAGTTCCAAGTCACCGAAAATAGTCGCTGGCGACTCTCGGGGGCAAGAATTGTAAATAAATGACTTGCAAAACTACAAACCAATATCCTTACGCCATTGGTAAAGGATTCTTGAGTATAGTTCAAGCTCGAAAGTAGTAAGTTTTGTTGAGAGACTGCCCTTTGGCTCTGACCACTAAGCCGGCCGCGGTGGCCGTGTGGTTCTGGGCGCTTCAGTCCGGAACCGGGCGACCGCTACGGTCGCAGGTTCGAATCCTGCCTCAGGCATGGATGTGTGTGATGTCCTTAGGTTAGTTAGGTTTAATTAGTTCTAAGTTCTAGGCGACTGATGACCTCAGAAGTTATGTCGCATAGTGCTGAGAACCATTTGAACCATTTTTGACCACTATGGGAATTAACATCTGAGGTCATCAGTCCCCTAGAACTTAGAACTACTTAAACATAACTAACCTAAGGACATCACACACATCCATGCCCGGGGCAGGATTCGAACCTGCGACCGTAGCAGTCGCGCGGTTCCAGACTGAAGCGCCTAGAACCGCTCGGCCACCGCGGCCGGCACTGCCCTTTCCTCGTACTATATTCTGCGTATCAAGAATGAACAGCAACAAGTAGAATCCACATTTCTCGATTTGCGGAAACATTCGATTCTATGCCACACTGCAACAGTTAATATAGTACGGAATAGGTTCTTCGACATGTGAGTGGCTCCATGACTTTAAAGTAACAGATCATTACGTTGTCCTAGACGGCGAGGACTCGTCAGAGACAAAAGATATATCTATACATGCTTGACATCACTCAAGAAAGGGGGCGATCTAAAAGAAATATGAAATAAAGAATTAAAAGCTTCAACAGCCAAGACTGCTAGTTACGATTTTATTTTTAATGGCCGGTTTCGACAAATTTGTGTTGCTATCATCGGATCTGTAAAGCATATAGATAGCAAATTACAAGTATAACCAGGTCAGGTATAATAAGGTGGGGTGCGTAGTTTCACAAAATGGATGTATACAACGTACCATCTGAGGATATACCCAATTAGTTGTCGAACCATACGGACAACATATTGATATATTGTTTATGTGATGGGAGCTGTATTGTCAGGTTGTGCCATATATTTCTTTGTTGCCCCCTTTTCCTTTCAGTACCCGTGCGGTAGCGTTCTCGCTTTCCGCGCCCGGGTTCCCGGGTTCGATTCCCGGCGGGGTCAGGGATTTTCTCTGCCTCGTGATGACTGGGTGTTGTGTGATGTCCTTAGGTTAGTTAGGTTTAAGTAGTTCTAAGTTCTAGGGGACTGATGACCACAGATGTTAAGTCCCATAGTGCTCAGAGCCTTTCAGTACCTCCTCATTAGTTTTCCGATCTACCCTTCTAATTTTCAACATTCTTCTGTAGGGGAACATTTGAACAGCTTCAGTTCCCAGAATGAGATTTTCACTCTGCAGCCGAGTGTGCGCTGATAAGAAACTTCCTGGCAGATTAAAACTGTGTGTCGCACCGAGACTCGAATTCGGGACCTTTGCCTTTCGCGGGCAAGTGCTCTACCAACTGAGGTACCCACAGCTCACAGCTGTACTTCTGCCAGTAACTCTTCTCCTACCTTCCAAACTTTACAGAACCTCTCCTGCGGCAAAGGTCCCGAGTTCGAGTCTCGGTCCGGCACACAATTTTTAATCTCCCAGGAAGTTTCAGCTTCAGCTCCGTTTCTGTATTACCCGCTTATCGTCCACATTTTCCTTCTGCACAAAGCTACACACATACAAAAGCTTCCTAACACTTAAATTCGTACATTAGTGCAGTGTCTGCATTTGACAGTGCCTGTAAAAGTTCGATGAAATGTTCCTTCGGACATGTTTGCGTGTCCGAAGCAACAGACACTACTAACGGTTTACAGCCGTGTTAATTCGGGAAACATATTGGCAAACTGTGAATACGGGAACTCCACAGCTATACAGTTTACTGGAAACAAATGAAAATTTTTGTCGACCGAGGACTCAAACCCGGATTTCCCGCTTTACACGACCGGTCGCTTTAACCACTTCGGCTATCCGAGCACACCCCCCTGGACCAATGCATGCATGTCCAAACGAACATTGCATCGAACTCTACAGACACTGTACCGAAGTGTTTCATGCCAAAGCAAAGACAATCTGACCAGAAAACTATGTAAGTCTCACGCAGTACAGGAATCACATCATCCTTTGAACGCTATGTGAAGCAGACACTGGGACATATGGAAGTTTGGGTCTGTTTGCTAAGTGTGCTCGGATAGTCAAAACGGTTAAGGCGAGCGCTTACGTAAAGTGGAAAATCCGGGATCGAGTCCTCATCCAGCAGAAATTTTTATTTGTGTCCAGTAAATTGTATAGTTGTGACAGTCCCGTATTTGCAATTTGCGAATATTTTTCCTGACTTAAATTTATATAGGTGAACATTAAAACCACCGCAAACTATATGAAACATTTGCTGACCGTAACTAGAAGAGAAAATGTCCTATGAACAGGAGTCTGGAAATCAGTCAGTGCCACAGTAGATGACGCTGACGAATGACACTTCCTCTTACCATGTGCTGTGTCTGTAACCAAGTGACGACGATTATGCAGATTTTTATGCCAGTACTGGTAGAGGTTGCTTCGCCAGTAAAGAGGATTGATGACAGAAATACCATAACTGTCATGGTCTGATGCAAAACCATCGACAAAATACTGCTGATAACAGGTGATAGGGACTGTAGCGGTTGTGAAGCAGGACACACACAATCGTACTTTGGCTTTCACCACTATGGCGGGCCACTTTCCTGGAGCATGTACCAGGGTCCTCTCAATATCCTGTAGAACCCGGTCCTCCAAACATAGTGTACGTACAGTCTGCCACCTCCCTGCACTTTCCTCTGTCTGAAAGGCCCCATTATCGCACAAACGCCCAAATGAGCTGGAAATGTTGTTTGATGCAGTTGTTGTCTGCGACGGTACTTTTTTTGGTATAGCCGTACTGCCTCTCGACCGTTTCCATCTGCTTGGCCGTACACAAACACCATTTCGGCTTCTTCCCGACGTGAATATCGGACCATTCTCCTGGTTACAGTATGCTGCGTCAGTCACACAGCCTGCAACTCACGAAGAATACACAGTATACGGTCAGAGGAACTTTCATTCGTCAGTGCCATCTACCACGGCATTTCCAGACACATGTTCATGGTAACTTTTTTCTCCATTTTCAATCAGGAATGCGTCTCTGCAGTTTGTCGGATTGATTAATGTTCAGCCTATATTTGATTTAAACAAATATTTTTAGTTTTCAGGAACGCAGTGCTTGCTGTTGTGTCTGCATTTCATATCATAATTTAATCCCCTCTGCAGCAGCAGATTCAATTCGACATGGTATTGCCCTATTTTTCTTTTTTTTTATGTTCATCTTATTACTTCTTTTAAGACTCCAGCCATTCTGGTCAGTTGATGGTTTGGATCTTCTGTGGTCTGTTAACGAATAAAATGTACATTATTTGCATAGTGATTTGTATGAAAATGATACACAGTATATGAGAACACCTGTCTGTAAGATGAATTTGTCTGTTTAAAACCGGTAACGTGCTATTTCTTAATAAATATGGTACGCGGACTGTTCAGAAAGTAAGGTCAGACAGGTCGTGAAATGTGAACGACAGTGAATATCCGATGAAGTTTTTGCGCAGATGTGTCGGGCAGATCGTGTCATGTCTGAGGACACAGGGAGCACGTAAAGATGCTTAGAGGAATAGTGTCTCACTGCAAGTATGGCTGCCCGCTCCGAGGTTTCGCCTGATTACTTGCAACCCCACATAACGTATCTGTCATGCAGTTCCTCATTCCTGAAAATCCTCGGCCGCACACCGCGGACTGATGATGTTCTCTGCGCACTTGGCTCAAATGGCTCTGAGTACTATGGGACTTAGCTTCTGAGGTCATCAGTCCCCTAGAACTTAGAACTACTTAAACCTAACTAACCTAAGGACGTCACACACATCCATGCCCGAGGCAGGATTCGAACATGCGACCGTAGCGGTCTCGCGGTTCCAGACTGTAGCGCCTACAACCGCTCGGCCACACCAACCGGCTCTGCGCACTTTGAAGACAAAATTTCGCACAGGCGATGAACTGTAGACCAACGTTGAGAAGTGGCGGGAAGTACAGGGGGCTACGTTCTATAATAAGGGTTTTGGAAAGTTGGCATAAAGCTATAACACATGTCTTAGTCAGAGCGGCGACTATGTAGAGTAGTAGCGAAAAGATGTAGCGAACTGTTGCAAATAAAACAGTTTCGATTTTGGCTTTGATTTCCATTTCGCGATCGGACCTTACTTGCCAAATATCCCTTGTAATTCGCAGTGGCTGAATTCTGTTTTTACTTTCTCTGGTAAATATCAGAGAGACCAGAGTAGCAATTCTTTTGTACATGATGATAACAGAAAAGATTCAATAAAAACAACAATTCTGGCTTCGGTATATCTTTCGTCGACCTACAAAAAGCTACCGAAAGATTGGAATGGCAGATCAGGAACAGTAGCAGGAACAAAAGATGACCGACAGTACTCGCAAAAGTAAACAGTGCCAGCCAGTGTGACGGGGCAACAGGATGGAAGCACGTGTGCTGTTTAGGAGAGAGGTAGCCGTTACCCGGGGCCAACTACTGCGGCCGGGAGCGTCGGTCGGTTCGCATCCCCTTTAATACGCCCTCACCTTTAAAGGGGAGAGCGACAGAGGCGGGCAGGGCAGCGAGAGAGACGGAGTTGTGCAGGGAGAGTGGGGTGAGGGAGTGGGTTGGTGAGGGGGTGGGGGAGGGGGAGAGGGACAGAGAATGGATGGCAGAGAGCGAGAGCGAAGATCCGCGGGACAGAGACGGGGCGAGCGCTGCAGGCCGCCGAGCTGCGGCAAAAAACGGACCGTGGCCCGGCGTGGCTCTGCCGGGAAAGCCGGGCTGCGCGGCGAGGGAAGCGACAGGCAGGGGCCGCGCTTCGAGCCCCGGGCGGGGCACTCCTGGCCGCGGTGTTCAGCGACACACTACTAAAAAGACTATGAGGTTTACCTGATTTGTGTGGGCTGCCCGAAAAACTACTCAACAGGTAGAGAGCAGAATGTCGTACTGGAAGGAGCGTTATCCACTGACAAGAACTAACGTCTGGTGCCCCCACGGAACAATAGCAGGACCGCTACTACGCTCCGTGTGCAGTAATGACTTGGAAGACAAAATTCGTTGCAAACGGCCTTTGCACAAAACACGCGGCCGCTTTACGGAAACTGTAATGCGGCACAAATAAAAATTTTAGTCGTATCTAGTCAAATATTCGTACAATGTCGGTCTTGGCAGCTCTCTCTTAATAGAAATGTAAAGTAGTGCCTTTTACCGTGCCTAAAAATGTAGTTAGGGACAAAATGCAGATTTCAGAGTACTTGACGGCTTAACACAGAAGTTTTATCTCAAGTACAGAGAGTTTTAAGGATCAGTGGACAAAGTTCAAAACCATCGTACATTATGCATTAGATGTGTATGTGCCAAGCAAGATCGTAAGAGATGGAAAAGGGCCACCGTGGTACAACAACCGAGTTAGAAAACTGCTGCGGAAGCAAAGGGAACTTCACAGCAAATGTAAACATAGCCAAAGCTTTGCAGACAAACAAAAATTACACGAAGCGAAATGTAGTGTGAGGAGGGTTATGCGAGAGGCGTTCAATGAATTCGAAAGTAAAGTTCTATGTACTGACTTGGCAGAAAATCCTAAGATATTTTGGTCTTATGTCAAAGCGGTAGGTGGATCAAAACAAAATGTCCAGACACTCTGCGGCCAAAATGGTACTGAAACAGAGGATGACAGACTAAAGGCCGAAATACTAAATGTTTTTTTTCCAAAGCTGTTTCACAGAGGAAGACTGCACTGCATTTCCCCCTCTAGATTGTCGCACAGATGAAAAAATGGTAGATATCGAAATAGACGACAGAGGGAAGGCCGGTGGACCTAACGGGATACCAGTTCGATTTTACACAGAGTACGCGAAGGAACGTGCCCCCCTTTTAGCAGCGGTGTACCGTAGTTCCCTAGAAGACCGTAGCGTTCCAAAGGATTGGAAAAGGGCACAGGTCATCCCTGTTTCAAGAAGGGACGTCGAACAGATGTGCAGAACTATAGACCTATGTCTCTAACGTCGATCAGTTGTAGAATTTTGGAACACGTATTATGTTCGAGTATAATGACTTTTCTGGAGACTAGAAATCTACTCTCTAGGAACCAGCATGGGTTTCGAAAAAGACGATCGTGTGAAACCCAGCTCGCGCTATTCGTCCTCTAAACTCAGAGGGCCATAGAAACGGGTTCCCAGGTAGATGCCGTGTTTCTTGACTTCCGCAAGGCGTTTGATACAGTTCCCCACAGTCGTTTAATGAACAAAGTAAGAGCATATGGACTATCAGACCAATTGTGTGATTGGATTGAAGAGTTCCTAGATAACAGAACGCAGCATGTCATTCTCAATGAAGAGAAGTCTTTCGAAGTAGGAGTGATTTCAGGTGTGCCGCAGGGGAGTGTCGTAGGACCGTTGCTATTCACAATATACATAAATGACCATGTGGATAACGTCGGAAGTTCACTGACGCTTTTTGCGGATGATGCTGTGGTATATCGAGAGGTTGTAACAATGGAAAATTGTACTGAAATGCAGGAGGATCTGCAACGAATTGACCCATGGTGCAGGGATTTGCAATTGAATCTCAGTGTAGACAAGTGTAATGTGCTGCGAATACATAGAAAGAAAGATCCTTTATCATGTAGCTACAATACAGCAGGTCAGCAACTGCAAGCAGTTAATTCCATAAATTATCTGGTAGTAGGCATTAGGAGTGATTTAAAATGGAATGATCATATAAAACTGATCGTCGGTAAAGCAGATGCCAGACTGAGATTCATTGGATTAATCCTAAGGAAATGCAATCCGAAAACAAAGGAAGTAGGTTACAGTACACTTGTTCGCCCACTGCTTGAATATTGCTCACTAGTGTGGGATCCGTACCAGATAGGGTTGATAGAAGAGATAGAGAAGATCCAACGGAGAGCAGCGCGCTTCGTTACAGGATCATTTAGTAATCGCGAAAGCGTTACGGAGATGATAGATAAACTCCAGCGGAAGACTTTGCAGGATAGACGCTTAGTAGCTCGGTACGGGCTTTTGTTAAAGTTTAGAGAACATACCTTCACCGAGGAGTCAAGCAGTATATTGCTCCCTCCTACGTATATATCGCGAAGAGACCATGGGGATAAAGAGATTAGAGCCCACACAGAGGCATACCGACAATCTTTCTTTCCACGAACAATACCAGACTGGAATAGAAGGGAGAACTGATAGAGTACCCTCCGCCACACACCGTCAGGTGGCTTGCGGAGTATTCATGTAGATGTAGGTGTAGATGTAACATTGACTAAGCCCACATATTTTTCCTGTTTTTTTATTCGCGTCAGAAGCAATTAAAGCGCAGGGTGGTCACCTGTTTCAAATGAACGCCCAGTAACGGCCCCTTTAACTGATCGTAGGCTACGAGGCTGGCTAAGAAAATATATGGAGAGACGAACTACGCGAAGACTTGGTGCAAACTGACATTTAGAATGATTAGTGCTAGCGATGAAGACTTACAATGCAGGGGAGGAGGAATCGTGTAAACACAAGCGTTCTGCTTGGTGTGACCGCAATACAACTACATGACGATGCAGAAAGTGTTGGATCAGCCAAGAAACTTTTTTACGGAAGCAAAAGTTAAATATACAACCACAAAACGACATATTACTTCCCCCCACTTTCATCTGGGTAATCAAGGCTTGAAAAGAAAAGAAATTAAATCACACACGAAGACATACCTACAGTTTCCCCTCTTTTAGCACTCACCAGTTTAATAGGAGAGGGAAGAAACGGCAGTAGTATTGATATCACGTTCCGTTAAGCAACAGATGTGGCTTGTAGAGTACACAAATAGATGCATATGTTTTATTCTGCCCTGCTATTGCATAAACTATGGGCTCGTTTATAAAAACTTTTTCTGCACCCAGTTCCGATTTTCTGTTTATTTATATTCTGCATTTCGCATGTGATACATGAACTTCAGAAGGACATGAGATAGCTGCAGAAAGTGTCCGTTGAAAGGGAGTGAATTGTATAATTCCTGTGAGCAGAAGAGGAACACAAATGTAGAAAGCTCTGTCCAACTTTCTACTTGATCTAAAATGTTAACAGAAAGTAGACATGGAGGGAAACCAGGTAAAGTGCAAATAATAGAAAATCAGGAAAGAAAGGGACTTGTTTCAAAAGTATTAGAAGAAACATGTGAAGTACCGCATCGAGTTCAAATGTGGCCAAATGTGGAAGAAATTCGCTTCTCATTTTTGAAACATGGTATTAGCAGTAAAGGGTAGGAGTTACTGCATTTATTTCTGTTGCTACAGGATGTCACAATTCACCCAAAGATGTTGGAAGAGGGTGCACAGGGATGAGATATTTTACAAACACAAAAAGCGTATGGAATCCATAAAGCAAGTTACAGGAAGTCGACATGAACAGGGTTGCCTGAAGCCGATCTTCCTCGGTATATGGAGTGAAGTATAGCCGGTGGCAGACCAAGTGGTCCATAGCTTGAACTTGCCTGTAGTGTAGATCCAGATGTAATCTCCGAAAATGAGGATTTATCATTTTCGGAGATTACATCTTGAACTTCCAGTTCATAGTGTTGAGACTGACAGCACACGACGTGATCCAACTTCCTTTAACGGCTAGAAGCAATATTTTAAGATGGTTGAGTTCGAAGGGAATCGTTTAGAGGGTGTGCATTCCACATTTACATTATTGCTTTATAATGACTCTTACTTCGCACTGAAGATGCTACTTGCTCTTATAAATTTCCGTACCTGAATCTCTTGACGGTTGATAATCGTGGAGTGATAGCTAAGTTTTGTGATCACCTTTGTTGTTTCCACGCTGACAGCAGCCTCACGACGTAGGTCTGGGGGAGCAATACTGGTCAGCGGAGATACCTTGGCAAGTGGAGTGAACGGCAGTCATCAGTAAGCTTGCAAGTATCATTGAATGCACTGTCGATCTCTTTCGCGTGGACAGGTCACTCATATTTCGAGCCCGAGAGTCCTTGGTACTGTAGATTAGCTTCCAAACGACTTTTATTTCTGGTTTCATGGCTAATGAGTCGCAGTTTGAGTCACCTGTGAGTATCATTCTGAGAGAAATTAGGTGTAAAAAAGCATACGTATTGAGTTAAGGTTAGCCGGCCGAAGTGGCCGTGCGGTTAAAGGCGCTGCAGTCTGGAACCGCAAGACCGCTACGGTCGCAGGTTCGAATCCTGCCTCGGGCATGGATGTTTGTGATGTCCTTAGGTTAGTTAGGTTTAACTAGTTCTAAGTTCTAGGGGACTAATGACCTCAGCAGTTGAGTCCCATAGTGCTCAGAGCCATTTGAACCTTTTGAGTTAAGGTTACAGTAAAAGGCAAGCTTCGATTTGACCTTAGAATCTACGGAACAGTCAGAGTGAAAGCAAAACGTTAGTGCCGAAAGATACAAACTGTGCTGCAACCTGTAACGTAAGTAATTTTCTGTTTCGGAATGAAGAACATTATCTTATGCAGTTTACGTAAAGTCTAAGACAGCCGTAAATACAAGACGAACGAAGACAGCGAATGCAAAAGAAACGAGAAACACAATAGATTCTGGTACAGCGGAACGATTCGAAGACACGGAAAGACAGATTAAAGCCATATAAAGACTTTCGATAAAAACTTGCATAGACCTGGTGGCAGTTGTAGTGCGACACCAAGATAGTGAATAGAACTGCACAAACAAACACCACCCAAACAGGCCCGCCGTGTCATCTTCAGCCGATAGGATGAAGGGGCACGTGATCAGCACATCGCTCTTCCGGCCGTTGTAAGTTTTCGAGACCGGAGCCGCTACTTCCAATTCAGGTAGTTTCTGAATTGACTTCACAAGAGCTGAATGCGACACGCTCTGCAGACTCGGGCGGTCACCGATCCAAGTGCTAGCCAAGCCCGACAGCACTTAACTTCTGTGACGTGACGGGAGTCGGTGTCACCTTTGCGGAAAGGCCATTGGCAGTAGTGTTATTCAAGAAAAATTTTATTAAACAGCGAGTCACAGCACAGCCGTGGTGCTAAAGGCGATCGTAGACTTAGAGCAGTGTACAACTGTAATAAAGCCAAAGGTCTTACTGATAGCTCATGTGCATGATTTGTGTCCGTATTGTGTTAAGTACTGAATTTTATCGTGAGAGTGGACGTTGGTCTATATTCTGTGGTGTTGCGGTACGGTGTTATAACAAGTAAGTACCTAGAGCAAAAAGAAGCCTTTTGAGACTTTTTTTCTGCTTATAAATAGTGTGTTAGTCTTGAGTCCGTTTTTATGTCTAACGGAAAGGAAATTCTGCCGGTTGTTTCGGACACAAGATATGGGAGATATCTACGGTAGATCTGTGTCTAGAGCTTCATACCAGAGGAGCAGTTCCAGTGTCTGTTCAATGCATTTTATTTCAGATTTGGTTCTATTTCAAAGCGAAGTTTAATTGTGAGTATATTAGGATTTTAATCAATATTCAATAAAGTTTCTGTGGCATGTAGAGTCACTGTTAGAAGGAAATGACAGAATGTTTTCTTAGCCGAGAGAAAAGTAAGAACAATTCCATCGTCCTTTATTAAAAGTGTCTTTAGGGAATGTATATAAAGAATAAGTGCTGAGAAATGGCGTCTTACTTTCTTACATATTTCATATACAAGAAATCTTTATTTGATGCCAATAGCCGACAAACTGATTTCTTAATTTCCTTTGAAAGACGCAATTTAACACTTTCTCACTTTTAACAATATGTACTTCACATTCCTTACTTTCTTTCAGCTTTCTTTTATGATGTTATTCCAACGAAAATAAACGAATGAAAGTAAAGCGCTGTGACAAAGGAACCTGAAGCGATATGATACGTTCTGCGCGTACCCCTTAATGGAGACAACACTCGTTCTGAAGTGCATGGCGTGTTGCAGCTTGCAAGGCGAAACGTAATCTTTCTCTTAACTGCAGTGAACATACAATCTATCGTAGTATCGAATGTTAACGTAATTTTTCACCTATCTGCAGCGAACATACACGCTATCGTAGTGTCGAATGTTATTCATTTCAGTAGTGTGCGGATGCGTCACCAATAGCCTCTCCCACACAAATGTCAACCTCTCCGGCACGTGGTATCCCCTGCTACGCTAACGAGGCTCTGGCGACCGAGTTTCTCCCGGGATAAGGAGAACCCTCTACTAAGTCAACGACCTTCTAGAGGGCGGATGAGCTGGTAGAACAAGGGCACCCTCTTGTCCTTGGAGCGAGAAATCACTCCTAAAGACGGAAGAATCACCAAGGGTGGTCAACGGCATAGGATGCTGAAGGCAACGGGAAACCACAGCATTAAAGATCCAATGGATATCCCCAGGAAAACTCATCATGGCAGAGTTCAATGTCAAATTATCCGGAGTTTCAACTCCCCCACTCGGATCTCCGGGGGGGAGAGCCTTGAACAATGCCACAAGTAAATACAAAAATAATGCAACAATAGCAACTTGGAATGTAAGATCATTATACCAACCAGGCAAAGTAAATAATGTTATACAAGAAATGAAACGTCTAAAAATTAATATTTTGGGTGTAAGTGAAACAAGATGGCCTGACTCAGGAGAAATGACCATTGACAACGTGAAAGTATATTACTCGGGAAATTCTGATAGCCAGCACAGGAATGGGGTAGGAATAATTTTAGATGAGTATGCTAGTAAATCTGTCAAAAGCATTTTACCAATCTCAGATAGAGTAATCAGTCTACATTTACAAACGAAACAAACAAATATTAATTTAATCCAAATCTATGCTCCAGCAGCCGACAAAGACCAAGAAGAAATAGGAAAATTTTATGAAGAATTAACACAAGCAATAGGAACCTCAAAAAGCAGAGACATTATTATCATCATGGGAGATTTTAATGCCAAAATAGGTGAAGGAAGTGAAGGTGATCTTATTGGACCTTTTGGTTTAGGAACAAGAAATGAAAGAGGAGATTTGCTGTCACAATTTTGCCAGGAAAACAATCTGTCTATTACAAACACATTTTTAAACTCCCTAAACGAAGACTTTATACTTGGAAATCACCAAGAGACTGTAATGAAGAAGTTTGCAGAAATCAAATTGATTTCATACTTATAAACAAGAGGTACAAAAATTCTATTCATGGTGTGAAAACATATCCGGGAGCTGATATATTTTCTGATCATAACCTTTTAGTAGCAAAGTTCCATGTGAAACTGAAAGCCATACAAAAGAAACAAAAGAAGGACTATATAAATACAACTATTCTAAGAGACCCCTTGACTAAACAAAAGACTTCTGAAGAGATTAATAAGGAATTAGTTAGGATAAAGAATAATCAAACAGAAGATATTGATGGCAAATGGGAACTTATAAAAGACACATTAAATAATGCATGTAAAAACACAATGGTGACCAAACACGACAACATGAAAAAGAAGTGGATGACAGAGAAGATATTACAATTGATGGAACAAAGAAGAATACTTAAAAATAGAGATGAAAGTGAGTATAAAAGATTACATGCAGAAATACGAAAAGAAACACGGCGAGCAAAAGAAGAATGGTACAAGGAACAATGCTCTGAAATTGAGAGTTATGAAACAAGACATGATAGTTTCAACTTACACAAAAAAGTTAAAGATTTAGCTGGACTTAATAAAAAGAAAAGTACAAGTTTATTGTTAGATAAAAATGACAAAATAATTCCTGATGTTAAAGGTAAACTGGACAGGTGGACAGAATATGTCAAAGAACTATTTGAAGACACAAGAAAAGATCAAAAATTTTATGATAACATGATTGGAGAACGAGGACCAAGCATATCGAAAGAAGAAATATTACATGTTATCAACAAATCGAAGACAGGAAAAGCCCCTGGACCGGATAAGATACCAAATGACATCCTGAAACTCATAGGAATAGACCATATAGATATATTAGTACAATTGTTTAATGTTATTTATAATTCGGGAATTATTCCTAGGGATTGGTTGACATCTACCTTTGTTACATTACCCAAAAAGGCTAATGCCAAAACTTGTAATGATCACCGTACAATAAGCTTAATGAGTCACACCTTAAAGATATTTCTAAAAGTTATACACCAACGAATATACAAAAAAGTAGAAGAAGGTATAAGTGAAACACAATTCGGTTTAGAAGTTCCCTCGGTACAAGAGAAGCATTGTTTGCTTTTAACATATTAGCGCAACGATGTATGGAGGTTAACCAGCCACTATATGTGTGCTTTCTGGATTATAATAAAGCATTTGACAAAGTTCGTCATGATCATCTCATAGAATTGTTAGAAAAGAAAACACTTGATAAGAAAGACATCCGCATTATATACAACCTCTACTACAATCAAACCGCAACCGTGAAGGTAGAAAATGAATTATCGAATGATATAGAAATAAAGAGGGGTGTGAGACAAGGTTGCGTTCTCTCACCCTTATTGTTTAATATGTATTCAGAAGACATAATCCAGGCAGCTCTATCAGATGAAATAGCTGGCATTAAAGTGAATGGGCTAAACATTAACAATGTTAGGTTTGCTGATGACACTGTACTACTAGCTGGAAACCTCAAAGATCTACAATTACTTCTTGACAAAGTCGCAGAAAAAAGTGAAGAATTTGGCTTGACTCTTAACGTAAGCAAGACTAAGTTCATGGTGATATCTAAAACACACCAACAAGAAAATCTTACAAGCAATAGGGAAAGAGTCGATCAAGTACGTAAATTTAAATATCTCGGAACAATTGTAAATGAGGAGATTGAAAGCTCAGAAGAAATTAAATCGAGAATAGGACAGGCCAGAAGTATCTTTAATAAGAAGAAAAATGCATTCTGTTCGAGAGACATTTGTTTAAACACAAAAATGAGGTTGCTAAGATGCTATGTATTCTCAAAATTATTATACGGAATGGAAGCGTGGACATTGAAAAAGAAGGACATGAACAGTTTAGAAGCTTTTGAACTGTGGGCATATAGAAGAATACTTAGAATTAGTTGGGTGTCGAGGATTACTAATCAAGATGTCCTAAGAAGAATGGGAAAGGAAAAAGAATTAATTAAAACTATTAAAGTAAGGAAGCTAAAATATTTAGGCCATGTTATTAGGGGAGTAAATTACAAAATATTGCGAATAATACTAGAAGGGAAAATTTGTGGGAAGAGAACGAGGGGTAGAAGACGGACATCCTGGATTGACAATTTAAAAAATTGGTACAACTGTTCAACGTCAGAACTCCTTAGATCGGCCAAATCAAGATCAGAAATTGCCATGATGACAGCCAACCTTCTTAGAGGAGACGGCACATGAAGAAGAAGTGTGCGACATTCCAAATCGGTTATGAATTCCGCTTCCCGAAAATTTCGTTGCTGCCACTAAAGAAGTTGCAAAATTATGATTTACAAAGGAACCACTTTTATAATTAACATGGAGCTATGCGTTTCTTTACCAAACAACTTTTCTGGTGCTAGTTATTACTTTCTTTCTATTTCTTTCCTGCATGACACGTTTCCGGAAAGTACTTGCATTTTCATGTACGTCTTTCATGCTTTCGTCCACTTATATGTGATGATGTGTGAGGTGCTGCATTGTTCTGTTACCTTTACTTAATGTATAAAAATACGTTCAATTTTGTAATTAATGACTGATCTGTACACAGATTTAAAGATGAACTAGGGAAGAACTTTTAATTACAGTCTTCTTGTAGTGCACGTATGAAGAAACATCACGAATAAACGGCACAACACACGAAAAATGCACTGGAAAATGGGAATCATTTTCCGAACTTCGTCATACAAAAGACAAATAAAAAGAAAATCGGTATTCGCAGCAGAAAAACTAATTCATAAACGAACCCATTGCCTTTACAGTCGCTGGTTTTTACGAACCATTTATAGCGGACAAAATAAAACATACTACTCAAGTCGCACCTGATGGAACGTTACGAGCGACGTTACCGAAATAGCGACTCAGATATCCGGCAGAACACGCGACAAACCAAGATGTCATTAGAACGCCTGGAAAGCCTGAAGAGTTATACTATACACTACCTGCTCAAAAGTATCGAGAAACGTATTAGATGTCGTGTCCACCCTTTGGCCTTACGATGGCCTCAGACCTGCTGGGTACATTGATGCCCGTGGACGAATGGCAGCGTGTTCTTCTTAAAGAGCGAAAACCACAGAATGTAACGATGCCGGACGCTGGGGTCTGGGGGGAAGGCGAAGTTCTTCTCAACCCAAAGTTCCAGTGGGTTCAGGTCGAGAACCTGGACACACTAGTGCGTTTTAGGAATGTTACTGTCTACAAATAATTGCCTCACAGATGTTGCTTTATGACAGGGTCCATTGTCATGCTGATACAATCATCATCTCCGAACTGTTCCTCTGCTGTCCAAGGCGCACAATGCTTTAAAAATGTGTCCGCATTTAGCGTCTTCTTAAGAGCACTAAGGGAGTGACACCCTGACCTCTAGAAACGCCCCCATACCGTTACACCACTTCCTCCGTGCTTCACTGTTGGCACTACACGTGATGGCAGATAACGTTATCCAAGCTTCTGGCTAACCCAAACACTTACCACAGTCTGCAGCGTGATTCAGCACTCTAACTCACTATCCCCAGTCGTCCACTGTCCAGTGCCGTCCCTCTGTTCACCACCTCAAGCGTCGCTCAGCATCGCCTACAAAGTATGTGGCTTACGAGGAGCTGCTCACCATTGCATCCCATTCTTTTTAAATCCCTACACAGAGACACTGTCTTAGCTGGGCTGCTAATAGTACTTGGAACTCAGGAGTGACTCCTTCCGCTGATCATGCAATATTTCACAACCACACCGCTCAATGTTCAACAGTTACTATCCATCAGTACAGTTCGAAGGTTACTATCCATCACCACATTAGGTCTCCTTGGTCTTGGTTTAGCTGTGACTGCTGCATCGCGTTTCCATTTCACAGTCACATCACCCACAGTCGACTTGGCAGCTTTAGGGGGATTAAAATGTCCATTATGAAATTTTTATTCAGGTCAGATCCAATGACTAGTCCGCGATCGAAGTAACTGACCTCACCTCACCGATCGACTCTACTCTCACTGCTGCTCTGCTGACAACACAGTCAGCACAGAACCCCCGCCTCCTTACATTCAGGTTGCTCCACCTCTTGTGAGATCTAGCGGTCAATTCGATATCATTTATGAGTATCCGGGTACTTTCGATCAGGTAGTGAATATTTACACTACTGGCCATTAAAATTGCTACACCAAGAAGAAATGCAGATGATAAATGGGTATTCATTGGACAAATATATTGTACTAGAACTGACATGTGATTACATTTTCACGCAATTTGGGAGCATAGATCCTGAGAAATCAGTACCCAGAATAGCCACTTCTGGCCGTAATAACGGCCTAGATACTCCTGGGCACTCAGTCGAACAGGGCTTGGATGGTGTGTACAGGTATAGCTGCCCATGCAGCTTCAACACGATACCACAGTTCATCAAGAGTAGTGACTGGCGTATTGTGACGAGCCAGTTGCTCGGCCACCCTTGACAAGACTTTTTCATTTGGTGATAGATCTGGAGAATGTGCTGGCCAGGGCAGCAGTCGAACATTTTCTGTATCCAGAAAGGCCCGTACAGGACCTGCAACATGCGGTCGTGCATTATCCTGCTGAAATGTAGGGTTACGCAGGGATCGAATGAAGGGTGGAGCCACGGGTCGTAACACATCTGAAATGTAAGTCCACTGTTCAAAGTGCTGTCAATGCGAACAAGAGGTGACCGAGACGTGTAACCACTGGCACCCCATTCCATCACGCCCGGTGATACGCCAGAATGGCGATGACGAATACAAGCTTCCAATGTGCGTTCACCGCGATGTCACCAAACAGGGATGCGACCATCATGATGCTGTAAACAGAACCTGGATTCATCCGAAAAAAATGACATTTTGCCATTCGTGCACCCAGGTTCGTCGTTGAGTACACCATCGCAGGCGCTCCTGTCTGTGATGCAGCCTCAAGGATAACCGCAGCCATGGTCTCCATGCTGCTGCATACGTCTTCCAACTGTTCGTGCAGATGGTTGTTGTCATACAAACGTCCCCATCTGTTGACTCAAGGATCGAGACGTGGCTGCACGATCCGTTACAGCCATGCGGATAAGATGCCTGTCATCTCGACTGCTAGTGATACGAGGCCTTTGGGATCCAGCACAAAGTTTCGTATTACCCTCCTGAACCCACCGATTCCATATTCTGCTAACAGTCATTGGATCTCGACCAACGCGAGCAGCAATGTCGCGATACGATAAACAGCAATCGCGATAGGCTACAATCCGACCTTTATCAAAGTCGGAAACGTGATGGTACGCATTTCTCCTTCTTCACAAGGCATCACAACAACGTTTCTCCAGGCAACGCCGGTCAACTGCTGTTTGTGTATGAGAAATCGTTTGGAAACTTTGCTCATGTCAGCACGTTGTAGGTGTCGCCACCGGCGCCAACCTTGTGTGAATGCTCTGAAATGCTAATCATTTGCATATGACAGCATCTTCTTGGTGTCGGTTAAATTTCGCGTCTGTAGCACGTCATCTTCGTGGTGTAGCAATTTTAGTGGCCAGTAGTGTAGTTATGTACTCTACAAGCCACATCTGGCGTATAAGGGCGGTTACTTTGTGTACCACTGTTATCCCCCTTCTGTTACATTCATGAATGCTGTACAGAGGTAGCGACTGTAGGTATGTCTCTGTGTGAGATCTAATTTCCCTGTTTTTGAAGTTATGTTTATTTTACTAAGTGTAGGTGGTAGGCAGTAACACGTTGTTTGACTCTTCTCGGAATGTACGTCGTCGCAATTTAAACTGTGTAACAGTTCGTGGGGTACAACACGACTCTCGTACCGTCTGACGAGCTTCTTGAGTGCCTGCGTAACTGTCGCGCCCTGAATAAATTAATCCATAACAAAACGTACTTGCCTTCGTCGAATTTGCTCTATCTGCTCTGTTAACCCAAATTGGTAAGTGTTTCAGTCCGTCAAGCCACATTGAAGAATCCATCGAACGAGAGATCTTCCTGACTACTTCCTGCGTGAGTGAATTAATTTTCCTTAGAAATCTTGCAGTGAACCTGATTTCGACGTCTCCCTGTCCTAAATTTTATACCTGAGTCACATTATTAGTCATTCCGGACGTCTGACGGCTTCCAGTCACTAGTCGCCAACCGTGTAATCTATTAGCATTGCCTTGGACCCCCCTTGCGCTAGATAAAACACATTTCTTGACTTGGTGTTCAACTGACATTCACTGCACCGAGGGTCGATACTCATGAGGTCTCCCTTCATTTTTGCACAATTCTCCAGAATTTAGATGTTGTTATATCGAAGGCGTCACCCATGAACAACTTCACAGAACTACCGATGTTATACACTATATTTGTAAATATTATGAACAGTGTAAGTCCTATAATAGCTCATTGGAGTATGACCGAAACTAATATCAGAGATGATGATTTATCTCCACTAGGAACAAAGGTGTCAGTTGTTGTTGTTGTTGTGGTCTTCAGTCCTGAGACTGGTTTGATGCAGCTCTCCATGCTACTCTATCCTGCGCAAGCTTTTTCATCTCCCAGTACCTACTGCAACCTACATCCTTCTGAGTCTGCTTAGTGTATTCATCTCTTGGTCTCCCTCTACGATTTTTACCCTCCACGCTGCCCTCCAATACTAAATTGGTGATCCCTTGATGCCTCAGAACATGTCCTACCAACCGATCCCTTCTTCTGGTCAAGTTGTGCCACAAACTTCTCCCCGATCCTATTCAATACTTCCTCATTAGTTACGTGATCTACCCATCTAATCTTCAGCATTCTTCTGTAGCACCACATTTCGAAAGCTTCTATTCTTTTCTTGTCCAAACTATTTATCGTCCATGTTTCACTTCCATACATGGCTACACTCCATACAAATACTTTCAGAAATGACTTCCTGACACTTAAATCTATACTCGATGTTAACAAATTTCTCTTCTTAAGAAACGCTTTCCTTGCCATTGCCAGTCTACATTTTATATCCTCTCTACTTCGACCATCATCAGTTATTTTGCTCCCCAAATAACAAAACTCCTTCACTACTTTAAGTGTCTCATTTTCTAATCTAATTCCCTCAGCATCACCCGACTTAATTAGACTACATTCCATTATCCTTGTTTTGCTTTTGTTGATGTTCATCTTATATCCTCCTTTCAAGACACTGTCCATGCCATTCAACTGCTCTTCCAAGTCCTTTGCTGTCTCTGACAGAATTACAATGTCATCGGCGAACCTCAAGGTTTTTATTTCTTCTCCATGAATTTTAATACCTACTCCGAATTTTTCTTTTGTTTCCTTTACTGCTTGCTCAATATACAGATTGAACAACATCGGGGAGAGGGTACAACCCTTACTCCCTCCCCAACCACTGCTTCCCTTTCATGTCCCTCGACTCTTATAACTGCCATCTGGTTTCTGTACAAATTGTAAATAGCCTTTCGCTCCATGTATTTTACCCCTGCCACCTTTAGAATTTGAAAGAGAGTATTCCAGTCAACATTGTCAAAAGCTTTCTCTAAGTCTAAGGGTGTCAGTACAAGTCGCAATTACGTCCTCAATCCAGTTTCAGCGTTGACTCATGTGGAAATTCATGATTGCGACTACATACGGTATTTTATCAAACTTCTACTTCCTTGGTAGCAATTGTTGATTGGTTCGATGAATTAAAACGCTGCACATTGAAACTTAGAAAATGAAACTTTCTTGTGTGGAGCTTTCTAATACGAGTATACGCTATACCTCTGGTTTAACATGTAAAACCTAGTACGCTACACCTTTCTTTAAACTGTTAGTGATTCTATCGTTTGAACCTTATGATGAATTGCGTACATGTTCTGTCTTCCTAAAACACACAAAAGAACTTCTCCTCATGGTCCTGAAATAAAAGTATTACATGCACAACTGGTATAGCTGCTCTGCTGTACCACAGTATCTTATATAGAATCATGTGCACCTGCACCTGAAAGATATCATCTATTGTACAATGGGAGTGCGGTTATTTGTGCATGGTAATTTTTCAGTAGTATACGGGTATTGTGGAGTGATTACATACCATGAGTCAAAAATTGCTTCAGTGCAACTTTTATATGGAAAATAAGAAAGCACATACATAGTTAAAGGGCCCCATATACAATTTAAGTTCAAGTGTAGACCTCTCTTAGCCCAATATCTCGGATACGACCACGTCCAGGCGGGCATGCAATACAGAAACCATACTAATATAACACCACACATATTCGTCGAAACCTTTTTACATGAAACATGCGGAAATTTTTAGAAGAAAGGGATGATGCAACGACTTACTGAACAAATTTGTCTTGAGGAATCAGTGATTTTCCGTTAACTCGGATTACATTAAGTTCACAGCACGTGTTCACTATTTGAATACACCAAAACGTAGAGTGTATGTATAGAACCAAAGTCTGACTCCACGTAATATTTATCATTATAAATTTTCATATCAAATCGAGTTACAGGCTCAAATGAACTTATCCAATGCAATACTAAGGTTCCTGTGGCAACCGAGAAGCAGCTACCAAGTAAATGATTTTCCAATCATGAATCTGACATTACAAAACGTTAGTAGGCGAGGAGTGCGCAAAAGTATTTATGCACATTCTCACATTCAGCAAGCAGATGCAGGCAGTCAGTCTATTCCGAGGTTAAGGCAGGGAGCGAATGAGGGCGCTCCATCCTAAATTCTATCAGCACGTTTAACTTAGCCGGAAATCCACTTTAGCTATTACCATCCTAAACCAGACTGGAATAGAGGTCTACCTCCACGTGTGTTCGGATATAAGACTTTCCCATTCAATTAGCGGAAGACGACTAAAGCCGCAGTGGCAAAGGCGTATACATAATAAAAATAACAGCCACCTCTCAGTGAAACTCGCTGAGTGCATGTGAAACTTATTATTCTAGACATAGTGGTTCTATCATGCGAAGCGTACGAAGAATTGAAACCGTTTTCTGTCGCCGTAAAACAAATCAAAGTCAAACTGCAACCACATCTCCACATTTTTCTAGGAGGTAAAAGCTGATATCGGCATTTCGTGCTCGGAGCATAGCTCACATGGCTGCCATTCTTACCTGCCCGTGCATTTTTTGTAGTCTTCAGTTGGGATTGGTTGATTTGATAAAGATTCTTTACGTCAGGAACGTTAGCAGTCAGTGGATACCATAAAGCCACGACAAGCTGACTTTCTTGATTGGCGACTCCATAGTGTCCTGTGCACTACGACCAGATAATGGGTATACTTGGGAGGATAGACAGCGTTGGTCGTATATTTTTGTTTGTTACCGCAAAATCGATTTTCGGTCACTTAGTGACCATCTTCAGTGCTGTAATATATAACTTAAATTAGTAAGCACTGGTGTCAATAAGTCTATGTGATCGCCGTAAGCTTATTGACACCAGTGCTTACTAATTTAAGTTATATATTACAGCACTGAAGATGGTCAGTACGTGACCGAACATCGATTTTGCGATAATAAACAAAAATATACGTCCAATGCTGTCTATCCTTCCAAGCTGACTTTCCACTCGCATCCAGCAAGTGCAGTCACAATACGGTTGTAAATATACTGATGAGCCGAAGCATTACGGCCGCCCGCTTAACAGCGTTCCAGTCCTCCCTTGGAGCTCAACACAGGAGCAATTCTGCGGAGGATGGACTAGCTTCCAGAGGAATGTGACACCACATGTCTAAACACACAGATCACGCAGTTCCCGTACATTACGGGCCGATGATCTGTGGGCACGTACCTGGCGCCTGCTACTGTCCAAGATGTGGTCAGATCATGCGAATTTGGCTGACGCGACATCTACGTGAGCTCACTATCATGTTTCCCAATTAACTGTAGCGCCCACGCCACAGTTACCCGACCTAAAGATGCCATTGCCATCTGGGGAGAGTTCAGGTATGAGGAGATGAATTGCTCTGCAATAATCTCCACGTAGTCCTCATCTGTCATTGAGCCTCTGATTCCTACCACAGAGCTTGTCTGTGTGAGCCGCCACACTGATCAGTACTGATTAGAATATTGCACGTTTAAGTGATTCAACCATTTTACACTATTACGCGGCGAACTTGGCTCCCTACCAACCACATCTTTTCATTCTGATAATGCTATAATAATTGAACTGGGACAAGAAACGAACAGCCTATAATACCTGTCAGATCCACTAACCAGGATGCCGTATCTCTCTCATCCGTATCACAGCTTGCGAGTAAACTAGCTACACGTTTTTAGTGGTGATATTGATGGTATTCCTTTAACACACACTGCTCACAGTCGCTATACAGTCAAATGAGAACCCACCAAAACTCTATAGATAAGTACGTCGGCATGTTTAACGACGATGACCTAGCACTGCTCACCTGTAGCATGTAGTTCGCTCGAATCCTGAACGTCACGCAGCTACTCCCTGCCGCGCTGAAACGTTTGTAACAAACAGCACAAGACGACCCCCACATTCGAAATAAAACCAGTCACATTTCAGAATAGTCACTATATTCTGACTTCAAAAGCTGGAGCTTGTCTCTTAGTATTCATGGCAGACGACATAGTTAAATCAGCACTCCATGCGAAATCCAGAAATGAAATCCTCTACGACTCACAGTTTACATGCATATATACGCTATATGATCAAAAATATCCGGACATCCTCAAAGACATACGTTTCTCTTACTAGGTGGATTGTGCTGCCACCTACTGCCAGGTACGCCATATCAGCGACCTCAGTAATCATTAGACTAGAGACCAGGATGGGAGCTCCGCGGTACTCACGTTCTTCGAACGTGGTCAGTGATTGGGTGTCACTTGTGTCATACGTCTGTACGTGAGATTTCCACACTCCTGAACATCACTAAGTCCACTGTTTCTGATGTGATAGAGAAGTGGAAACGTGAAGGGACACTTGCAGCACAAAAACGTACAGGCCGACCTCGTCAGTTGACTGACAGACACCGCCGACAGTTGAAGAGGGTCATAATGTGTAATAGGCAGACATCTATCCAGACCATCACACAGTAATTCCAGGCTGCATCAGGATCCACTGCAAGTACCATGACAGTTAGGCGGGAGATGAGAAAATTTGTATTTCACCGTCGAGCGGCTGCTCATAAGACACACATGACGCCGGTAAACACCAAACGACGCCTCGCTTCGTGTAAGGAGCGTAAACATTGGACGATTGAACAGTGGAAAAACGTTGTGTGGAATGGTGAATTACGGTACACAATGTGGCGATCCGATGGCAGGGTATGGGTATGGCGAATGCCCGGTGAACGTCATCTGCCAGCGTGTGTAGTGCCATCAGTAATATTCAGTGGCGGTGGTGTTATGGTGTGGTCGTGTTTCTCATGGAGGGAGCTTGTACCCCTTGTTGTTTTGCGTGGCACTATCACAGGCCTATGTTGATGTTTTAAGCACCTTCTTGCTCCCCACTGCTCAAGAGCAATTCGGAGATAGCGATTGCATCTTTCAACACGATCGAGCATCTATTAATAATGCATGGCTTCTGGTGGAGTGGTTACACGACAATAACATCCCTGTAATAGACCGGCCTGCACAGAGTCCTGACCTGAATGCTACAGAACACCTTTTGGATGTTTTGGAACGCCGACTTCGTACCAGGCCTCACCGACCAACATCGATGCCTCTCCTCAGTGCAGCACTCCGTGAAGATTGGCTGCCATTCCCCAAGTAAACTTCCAGCACCTGACTGAACGTTTGCATGTGAGAGTGGAAACTGTCATCTAGGCTAATGCTGGGCCAACACCATATTGAATTCCAGCATTACCTATGGAGGGCACCACGAACGTGTAAGTCATTTTCAGCCAGGTGTTCGGATACTTTTGATCACATAGTGAAGGTCTAGTCGTCAGCGAGAAATTAGATTCCACCTACAAATCAGCAGAGTCTTCCTCCTTTCCATTTCACTCAGTTCGCTTCCATTTCAGAGATATGGATAAGAATATAGGTGATTTCTTCTCGTACTCGTGATCCTAAGTAGCAAGATCAACACTCGTGAATATGCACTTCGATATACACTATAAGACAGAAAAACTAAGGAGTATCACAATGCATTCATCAGCCGCCAAAGTTTACAATTTTTCATTTTCCGTCGATACCTATATGAAAATCAACTTGTGCCCATTTTGTACAACTTCGTTGTGGTGAGTCTTTTTTTGTCTTAGCGTTACTCGCGACTCCCAACTCATAAGACAAACTGATTTTTCGACTACAATTGATTTTAATCACAACCAATTTTCAGTTGAATACGTCACACAACCCAACCATTTCGACACACAGGGAGTACACGCGGTTTGCAGCCCTTCTCTATTTGGGCCTACAGTCTACTCTCTCTTACGAACAACCCTGCCTGGTAATCGTCTCCACTGCGAATACCGGTACTAGAGCTATTATAGTATCCTTGTGGAAATGCCCCTAGAAGTATTGATAACGACGGCAGTATTAATAGCAGTTTTGGCAGTGCTGAAGTACGCTACACAAAACATAGATCTGAAGAGTGTCGTGCTGTCGGACTCTAAGTGGCATCACAAATGCTGAAACGCGAACAGTGAACGCCGTAACATTTCCCTGATGGATAAGACAGTCCAGTTTATGTAATACTTACAGCAGAGAAATAGTGAAGCTATTTTCACTTCTAAATCTGCGTATATACTCTGAATGCGACTGTAAAGCGCATGTCGATGGGCACATCGTGGCAATAGCGTCAGTTTTTCTTGATATTTCCTTCAGTTTCAGAACAAGGGAGAAATGAATGTATATATGGCTGTGTATGCGCCCAATCTCTATCTTATCATCATATTCCCTAAGCGACATGCATCTTGGTGTCAGCATAATGTTCATACAGTCTTCTTAGAATCCAGGTTCTCTGGATATACCCAAAACGGACTCGCGTGTCCTACCTCGTCTTTCTTCGAAAAGTCCCATTTACGTTCTCTGAGAGCTGTTGCTACACCTTCTATGTACTGTACCGTCCTGTTACGATCTAGGTAGCACGCCTCTGAAATTACTTCGGTGTTTGCTGTACTGCCAACTTGATTAGGATTCCAAACACTGCAACAGTTGGTCGCAAGAGTGTGTTGTGGGCAGCCTCCTTTTCATATGCATCGCTTTTTCCCAGAACGCTTCCAACAAGTCTAAGTCTGTCATTTGTCTTCCCTAACATTGATTTTACGTGATCGATCAATTTAATGCACTTCTTAATATTAAAGTATTACTCTTAAATAGGAGGTGACCTCGTCAAGATTCCACTACTTTTATGATTAAACACTATTTGATTCTCTTTCTTTATTATAGGCATTATTTTACGTTCATCTACCTTCAAAGAGAGCTGCCAATCATCAAATCAAGTGAAAATTTTATTCCATTATTCCTGCACTTCCTTGGGTAAAAGGTCATTTTGTAATAAAATGGCTAGAAACCTAAGGAAAGAAGCGTCGGTAACCAGAAGTACAATAAGATCCTGCGCTCTGACTTCGTAACTCTATTATTAAAAAAAGTGTTAAAAAGAGAAATGGATCTGTGAATGGAAAAGGTCTATTGCTACTAGAGGCCATCACTACAGTATATCCATTCATACGAGGGGGCTTAAAAATTAAGTTATGCATGTGATCCCACGCTCAGACCATTCTGCAAAATGAGAGGCGCATTGTCAGAAGAGAGAGTTCTTGTTGTGGATACCCTGAAAACACAATTCTGCTGCGGTACGGTTAACAAGTGCATCGCAGCAGGAAACGTACTCCAGAGTAGAAGAACACGGGACTGTGCGATTCTCGTGTGTAACATGTCAAAACTGCCCAAAGATTAATCAGGAAATTCTGGAGGTATATGCATCAAACTCAATGTCGCGTCCAGCCGTAGTAAAATGGTACCAACTGTCTGATCAAGCCAGCACAGACGTCAATGATGTTGATTGTGGAGGAAGGACATCGCCGTCGACCACAGACAATAGCCAGGCAATCGAGGAAGTGATTCACAGCGACCGCAGCTTTTCCAACGATGAGGACGCTGACGCAGCGGTTCTCACGTGGTTCCATGACCAAGGAGCGGATCTCTACCGACGAGTAACTGAACGACCGACAAAGCTTTGCGACCGTTCTTTAGGGACATTTGGTGACTATGTTGAGAAACGGCATCACGTATGTATGTCTCTTTGTAAGCTTAAAAAAAATTTAAAAAATCAAATGTGTGTGAATTCCTAAGGGACCAAACTGCTGAGATCATCGGTCCCTAGACTAACACACTACTTAAGGGGATACGGAATCACCTATCCCCGCAATGTTAATATATGCCTACTATAGGGAACATTTTCTCACAAACTACTGGAGACAGAGAGGTAAAAATTTTACTGTATGTGCATTCATATGTTACAACAATACTGAAACAACAGTTTATTGTCAAAGTATTTTCTTACAGAGATATTGTACATTTATTTTTAAGTAAATTTTTTCCATCGCTTTTTACTAGACTATCACCCCTAAGTCTTTTGTAAATCAAGTAATTAAAAAATCGTTGTTTCAGTATGTAATAGGGACCTATGTCACTACGTCATAAAAATTTCAGACTTCTAGGTTGACCAGTACCTGAGATAATGTTCCTAGATGAAGTAAAAAGTAAACTTACGGGAAACGGAGAAAGAAGATTAAAACATTCCTGATCCGTAGCTAATACCCCCTTCACAGTCTTCATAATCATCTTCAAGTCTTCTTTTGGCACCCCTCTGCACCTGTCTTGCTTTTTTCACTAATGTCTTGATTATATTATCAGCATGCCTTAGTCTGTGCTGATCTAAAAAGAACATAGCACGTACCGTACGGGAACCAACACACATACCCAACTTTTGAAGGACCTGGCATTTAGTTATATTTCCAAGATTGAAGGTTGCCACAGCATCATACACACCAAAATGTAGTGTATTAATTCCGACAAACACTGTTTTTGGGAGACGATGCCATATCACACTATTCAAGCACTCGTTGGGGTTCTGCGTTTTTCCGTGAAGACATTTCATCAGAAGACTTCTGTCAGCCAGATCTCTGAAAATGGGCTTTATTTCTGCCATGATGGCTGATGGTAGACTGTGGTGGTGAATGTATTTCTCTCCTGTTGTTAGTCCCCTATTGTATTTACACCAGCTGTTTTCACCTTTGGGGCACAAACCATGTTGTGGATGCTCATCCGTGGATGCGGTGTGGAAATATAAAGCCCATATAGCTCTCCTCATTTCTTCAAGATTGCCTGTATTTTGCCTGATTGCAAGGCCATAGCAGTTCTGAATGTGGTCTATTATGGAATCAGTCAATCTTCCTCTGCCATCCAAGGTTTTCCCATCATCTAGTTTTTTCCCTTTCATAACTGATTTTAACCTTCTCAGCCTGGCACCCATTCTCTTCTGCACATGTCCTATACATTCAAGTTTGCTTATATTTACACTGTTCCCATATGGTTTGCTTTCCAAAACTTCTTTGAATGCTTTAGAGTCACCATCTCCCAGATATTTGACATAGCGAACATTATACCACTGTGAAGAGCGATGAAAAATTTTCTTCACCCCAGCAACCTCCATGCCACCACTACTACCATAATAATTAGCAATACAGTCATCACTGTGTTCATTTTTCAGCCTGCCTGTGCACCTACAGTATTTAGACATTATTGCAACATCAATAACCTTGCCAGTATCAACACTAGTTGCTGTTACAACACCATTGTTGGAGGTGTGGCCCCTTTTCTGCCACGTGCCATCAAACGCCATTGTGAGGTCACGACTGCCGTCATTTTCTTCCACTGCTTCTTCCACAGCAACCTGCATTGACTTCTGTGCTACATCTTCAACTGCAGATCCTAGTACATAATTGTAAGCTTCAAACTTTGAAGGTGCACTTGGAAGATTTAGAACACCACATAGCATATCACCAGCTGCTTTGCCCTTACCAATTGCTCGCAATCCATAAACTAACCTAATATTTACACTATAAAGTTCAGTTTTCTTGTATCCATTATTTACAGTTACTGAAACCGAACTTGGAAACTTACAGCTGTATTTACAAACACTGCATATTAAATTAAACTGGGCAGCCAGGCCAACATGGGATTCTACTTTCAGAGAAACGTTTCCATGACATTTTTTGCAGCACAAACTGTTTTCAAGAGCTTCACACAATATATTCGTATCAATGAGTTCAAAAACTTCATTCCCTCTATCAAGTAAATTATATTTCTCTTCCAAATCTCTTAGTTTTTTATGAGAAGCACTGTTTTCATTTGGTGTAAGTTCGTTCGGCAAATCAGTAATAAGTGGATTCACATTTTCCAACAGTGATGATGATGAACTGCTTTGCTTTGCTAATGAATCATTATTTCTTTTCTTTTGCCAGTTCACACGCTTTTTAAATACTTTTGCTTTAGCTCTAGGCATTTTCACTGCGAAAAATGAAGCACTAAATACGAAATAACTCAACAACAACTACTTTCTTATATCACACTGTTTACAAAACAGTCCCGCCACAAAGTCAAAGAGTAACTTGAGGAAACCAGAGAGAAACATTTTCGGGCAACTAGTGTATAAATAGTCGCTGGAAACCGGGATATTTGAATTCATGTCACTTTAAAGGTACTGCCAAAAAGTTCATGGTCAGCCACGAGAGACGTGTATAACTAAAGCGCAATACCCGATCTCACAAATATATAAAAATAAAATAGTTATAATTGTAGTAGAGCTATGTATGATACGTCATTTTAAAGAGGAAACATGGCAGAATATAATACGCCAATAAAAAAAAAATTCGATTTTTTAACCCAAAATCCGATTCCGTATCCCCTTAAACTAACTTATGCTAAAAACAACACACACACCCACACCCGAGGGAGGAGTCGAACCTCCGACGAGGATAGGCCGCGCAATCCGTGACATGGCGCCTCAAACCACGCGGCTTGTCCGCGCAGCTGTAACCATTCGATAGAAGTTACGTGGCTAACCATAATACTGTGCAGCGTAGCTTTTGAAATACCCGTGTACCTGGATTCCACTGGCATGCTAAACAACAGGCACCACGGATGTTTTTCGTAACAGGGGCACACCTAAAACTTATCTTGGACGATTGAACAATATTCACAGTGAAATGGGAGGATGGACTCGCTATATCATGAGCCTGAAGAGCAAGGGACGTCAACTATATTGTTCTCGCCTGTCAGCGACGGAAAAACGCAACATATAACCTGCTTTATCACTGCTAAATTTTGGGTACAAGGGATCTCACAGCTCAGAGTGGGGAGAGTGTGACTGCCTTCAAACTTCCTTATCACAGGGCGTTGGGAGAAAGCCAATCAAGCCTAAATCTTCAGCGATGACCTGTACATAGGCAGTGCTTATGTAAGACAACGATGTTACGATAACAATACTCGCAATTATACAACTGCCAGTATTGTTAATAGCATCTATTAACCAAATTTATAACTTAAACTGATTAATCAGTTAAAACTTATCTGCCGGCCGGAGTGGCCGAGCGGTTCTAGGAGCTTCAGTCTGGAACCGCGCGATCTCTACAGTCGCAGGTTCGAATCCTGCCTCGGGCATGGATGTGTGTGATGTCCTTAGTTAGGTTTAAGTAGTTCTAAGTTCTAGGGGACTGATGAGCTTAGATGTTAAGTCCCATAGTGCTCAGAGCCATTTGAACCATAAAACTTATCTAAATTATCTGAGAGCGGTGGACACGCGCAAGAACGGCACACACATTTACCATAATCTAAACTATCTACAGAATCTCTTAGAACACAGAACCTTCACTATCGTACATAGAGATCCTTTTTCTACCAGTTACGAAACTTTACACTCAATATTCGCAGGTGTAGTGCGTAGCGTGCGTTGTCAGCACTTTCTTATTGGGCGCTTAATAATTCGGCTTTTCCTTTTGCCGATGGCTCAGCCATCTCAGAGCTCGGATTCTCCTAGTAAAACGATTCTGGATGGACTGATCATGGCGATCATTTCTCAAACTCAGTCCTTGTCTGTACTGATAGACCACGTAATTCCGTATGATTCGTCATAGTGTGATTATTGTAAGATATTTGTGGTTTTGGTCGAATGGTCAAGGCTTCAGCTATTATGCTCTGATGCATAAAAATATACACTTTTATTTATCAGTCTCAATAGCATTTTTAACTAAAGAAAGTACAGCCAGTGGTTCCCACAGTCAGTGTCATTGTCAAATGGCCTTTCCTCCACCTCAGTTATCCGAGGACCAGTCGAAAGACGACGCCACCTGGTAAAACACAAAGGAGACAAACTGCTGCTAGTTATAAACTGCAGCTGTTTAAATGTCTTATATTTTGTTGTGTACATCGTCTTTGGATTGATACTGGGATAATGGCGCTGGAGAAAGTGTTGACAGGACTGACTTATTTGACGCTTAGTAATCCTGCTTTCCTTTTTGCCAATATGGTGCCACAGCAAATAGCCTACGCATCTGAATGATAGTAACACTTTTTGAATAGAAATTCCATTATGATTGATAAATAAAAGAATATATTTATTGAAAGATATGTGTGAGCAGGAGGCCCACCGTCCTCATTCCTTTGGCGGTATCCAACACCTAGTACTGCACGTGACCAGATGCCGACGAAACTTTGGGTACAGATAAACTAATAGCGCTGTCGACAGGTGTGGAGGTTTGTGTAGAAAATCTGTTGTACAAGCCGCACAGTGGAAGACTGTTCGGAAAGAAAAATACTGGAAGCTTACAAACAATGCACACAGATGACGATGAAGAAGTTCATTTGGTAGTTATCGAACAAGTTTGTGTGACAACGGATAGCATCGGTTGTTTCCTTTCAATCACATATTTCGCTGCACATATTTTTTGTAATTCAATATCGTAGTGAACTGCTGATTGTATGTGAAGTTTATACTAAACTTTCACAGCACCAAGTGCCTTTCTGCTCATATACATAAAATTGTTTGTTATATGTGACGTTGTAACCCGGAAACATTTCTCTGACACGTAAGTGGCGTGGAGCAGCTATGAAAGTAGACCTAACTAGTCTCCTGACAAACAGAGTGTTGGTAATTAAATTTCGGATTACTTTTGAAATTACGAATCTAATGATATAGGTGACAGGTTGATCAATTAATTAGTTCGCAAGTTGTTACAATGAACTGATCAGTAAATGATATTTAATCGCTTTTCGCTGGCAATATGAGACCACCGATGACTTGTTTGAATAGGGAATCATCGACTGGCGGGACAGTGGAATTTTCAAAAGCACTGATTAATTATTGCTAATAATCTGCAAAATGGCGAAATCCTGCAGATGTTTCGAGCAGTTCCTTTGAATTTCAAGCCACGGCTGCATCGGCGTGCAAGGCTTTCCTGCCTTCCCACAATTGGTGCCACTTCCGTGTCTTCAACTCAAGAGCTGAGTGGCGGGGCTACCACAGGCACAAGCAGATTGTAACCGCCACCCCCGTTAGGTTGGCTACGGGACACTCTTCCTGCCAGTGGGCGCCCCCTACTGCGTTGATCTACAAAGGTGCCGAGATACACTCTCAGCATTACATTTCGTTGCAGTTCTTAGACGGAGACACATCGTGGTAGCAGTAGCACAGGCGGTGCCGCCACCTTTTAGTGGCTGTGCGCTGCTTCCGTTACTTGGTAGCAGCCATGGGCAGGGCAGTTCGTTTTAGTACCGCAGTTTCTTGAGGGAACACTCACTGCAATTTAGGTCGCGATTTCCAAGCGACGCAAGCGTCCGTATCGCAGCCGACAGGCATGACGACTTTTTCCATGCTGACGCGTTAAGTTAGTTAGTGCTGCTGCTGTCTGGTGTATCGTTTAGACGCAGATCTCATGGCAATTAATTACTTCCGCTTTTATTAGAAGATCTAAACTTTTTCGCCGTTTCTTGCTTGCAAGAGGCTGGACGAGTTATTCACTTCCATTTCATATGTTGAGCGCGATTTTAGAGTTTTGTCTTGACGTGCAGCAAAACATTATCGCACCAGGTCATTTCTTTATTTCTGGGCGGATCGCTCTCGTGTAGTGTAGAATGTAACATACTACCTCAAACTTCATGTACTTTATGGAATATATCTGAAATTTTAGAAAGCATACTGTAACTGTAGCACAGTGATCCTTATAAAATGCTGAAAATTAAGTAAAAACAATCTCGATCGCGTTTTCAGACTTTTTTATTTGTTAGCTACCGGTTTCGGCCCATTCCGCAGACCGTCTTCAGGCTTTTCCCCGCCATTGTGGCTGCTGGTGACGACAGACGGGGCGAGGTCCGTAGAAGTAAGGTTCTCACTGATGTCTGATTTATGTACCAGATCTTCAAAAATGGCTCCGAGCACTATGGGACTTAACATCTGAGGTCATCAGTCCCCTACAACTCAGAACTACTTAAACGTAACTAACCTAAGGACATCACACACATCCATGCATGACGCAGGATTCGAACCTGCGACCGTAGCGGTCACGCGGTTCCAGACTGAAGCGCCTAGAACCGCTCGGCCACTCTGCCCGGCAATGTACCAGATCTGTCTGTTTGATACCCCGTAGCATTTCTGTGTTGCCCTGTATGAAAAAGTTTCTATTAAGAATTGAAACAATTGCTAGATGAGACGAGGACCAATGAGTGGTGGCCGGTGGGCTGTAGATTAAGAGTGGCGACATGTCTGTCCAAACAATCTGTTTCATAAAAGAACAACAATACTAGTACCATATGCATAGCACTATTGAGGCTGCGAAAAAAAAAATGCTTCAGTTGTGCTCCTTACGCGTGTATTTGGTCCCCACCCCCTAAGCAGCCCAACATCAACACTGCCCCCACCCAACTCTCAATGCCCCCTCTCCCCACCCTCTTCTACACGCGTCCATTGCCTGCCTTTAAACCGCCAAACGTTTCGCCCAGAGTCCGACAGGGGACCCATTCTAGAAACATTGATCATCCGCTCACACTGGCTAGTGATGAACGAAAATTAAACGCGTCGATTTTGTGCGTCACGATTCATACATACTGCAACTTTTCCCCCGACTGGTATCACTGGGAGGGCGCCGCCAAAGAGTTCTATGCCACGACGGTCACGGAGACAGATGATTGGTAGGTGAGGTTAATTTTCCACCTGATAGGGAATCAACGACAGACAACTCCGTTCGGCTTAACGTTTCATCTGATTATTAAAAAGCAACTACAACGTAAACAATGTGCTTGTGGTAGTGTTGTTCAGCACCAATATGATAAGACCATGTGGTTACGTGGGTTTTCCCGGCGTAATAAGTCTTGAAAGTGGTTTCGGGTTTGCTGCCGGATCCTAACATCAACTTGCCTCGATATTTCGGCGATCCAACTGGTCGCCATCTTCAGGAAAATGCTGCTTCTGCTGATGAGTCCCGCTGAGAACTGACGCCAGGCTTTTTTTTTTTCTTTATTGTGATTTTTATCACCTTACACAAGGCGGGCTGTCAGCAGCAGAGTACGCCGCTCTTCAGCCTTGAGTTTTACAAGAAGTAATACATAGAGGGGGCACAGAAAATACAATCAAAACGGCGGGCAAAACAATGTAGACACTAAAAAAACAAAAAACATGGAGCCGTTCACGCTGGACGAGAAAACATCACTGACACTAGTTGACACAGCGCACATAACAAGGATGATGGCGACGGTACACGGGAACAGTGGCGGCGTGACGGTGAACAAACACTAAACACAAACGAAGGCACACACATGAGACACTGATGGCGATGATCTCCGGCGCGTGAATGTTCACTGAGCGTGTACGAGTCCGGGGACCTGCCAAGAGAGGAGGAGGAGGAAGGGGAGTGGGAGAGCGAGAGGGGAGAGAAGAGATGCCACGGGCAGGGGAGATAGGGGGAGGGAGGAAGGGGGAGGGGAAGCCCGGGGGAAGAGGGGTGGAGGGAGGGGACGGGGGAAAAGGAAAGAGAAGGGAAGGGAAGAGAAGGGAGGGACGTTGCCTAAAGGAAAGGACACCGGAAGTGGGGGGTGGGCAGGGTCAAAGTTGATAGGAGGGGTAGATGGAGGGGAGGAGGACATCATCACGTACAGCCGGAGAGGAGCTTGAGGAGACTGAGTCGGGAACGGGCCTTGGCTTGGATTGTCCGGAGGTGGGGAGTCCAGGAGAGGCGACGGTCGAGTGTGACGCCAAGGTACTTAAGGGTGGGAGTGAGGGCGATAGGACGGCCATAGATGGTGATAAAGAAATCAAGGAGGCGGAAGGAAGGGGTGGTTTTGCCTACAATGATCGCCTGGGTTTTGGAGGGATTGACCTTGAGCAACCACTGGTTGCACCAAGCGGTGAACTGGTCAAGATGGGATTGGAGAAGGTGTTGGGAGCGCTGGAGGGTGGGGGCAAGGGCAAGGAAGGCGGTGTCATCGGCAAACTGGAGAAGGTGGACGGGGGGTGACGGCGGCGGCATGTCCGCCGTGTACAAAAGGTACAGAATGGGGGAGAGGACGGAGCCTTGGGGCACACCGGCGGAGGGGAAAAAGGTATAGGAATCTGTGTTATGGATGGTGACATAGGAAGGACGGAGCCTTGGGGCACACCGGCGGAGGGGAAAAAGGTATAGGAATCTGTGTTATGGATGGTGACATAGGAAGGACGGCGGGAGAGAAAGGAGCCAATCAGACGGACGTAGTTAATGGGAAGGCCGAAGGTCTGGAGCTTGAAGATTAGACTGGAATGCCAGACGCGGTCATAAGCACGTTCGAGGTCCAGGGAGAGGAAGATGGCGGAGCGACGGGAATTAAGCTGGTCGGAAAGTAGATGGGTGAGGTGAAGGAGAAGGTCGTCGGAAAAGAAGGACGGCCGAAAGCCACACTGCGTAACGGGAAGGAGGCGGTGCTGGCGGAGATGCTGGTGGATGCGTCGGGTGAGGATAGATTCCAGGACCTTGCTGAAGACCGAGGTAAGGGTGATGGGACGGTAGGAGGAGACGGCGGACGGCGGTTTGCCAGGTTTAAGGAACATGAGGATACTGGAGGTTTTCCACAGGTCGGGGTAGTAACCGGTGGACAGGACTGCATTGTAGAGCCTGGCCAGGGTGGAGAGGAAAGAGACAGGAACTTCACGAAGGTGACGGTAGGTGACACGATCGTGACCAGGAGCGGTGTTGCGTTTGGTGCGGAGTGTAGCAATGAGATCCTGTGTAGTGATAGGGGCATTGAGTTCCGTGTGTGCAATGTTGTCCAAGTACTGGAAACCAGGTGCGAGGGGAGGGACAGAGGTGTCAGTTCGATCGCGGATATCCGGGAAGAGGGAGTAATCGAACTGGGGATCATCGGGGATGGAAAATACATCAGAGAGGTAGGAGGCAAAGTGATTGGCCTTACTAAGGGTGGCAGGGAAAGGGAGATCATCATGGAGAAGAGGACAGCAGGGGGAGGGTTTAGTTGCAGTAAGGCGACGGAAGGCTGACCAGAACTTGGACGAGTTGATAGGTAGGGTAGCATTTAAACGGGTGCATGTCTGTCGCGAGTCCCGGCGTTTCTTAGCCGCGAGCAAATTACGAATGTGTCGCTGGAGTTGCCGGTGGCGTCGTAGTGTGTCCGGGTCACGCGTGCGGAGGAAGGCACGGTAGAGACGGCGGGATTCACGGAGGAGGAGGACGGCCTGTGGGGGTAGGGTAGGACGGTGGGGGTGGACGGCGACAGTAGGGACGTGGGCCTCCACGGCCTCAGACAAGGTCTGCTGGAGAAAGGAGGCGGCATGGGTGACATCGTCAGGGTGGTGGTAGGCGAAAGGGTGGCTATCGACCCAGGTGGAGAGGGTATCCCGGTAGGCATTCCAGTTGTCACGGGAGTAGTCATGGACGTACTTAGGGGGAGGGTCATTACGAGGGTCGGGGCGGGGGCGACGACCGTCTGAAACGGTGAGGAGGACAGGGAGATGGTCACTACCAAGACGCCAGGCTGCAAATCGACGGCCTATAAAGGCCACCGTTCAGTACACGGCGCATGCGCCGCCCATCTTGCTAAGAGGAAACCCATTGTCTGGAGGGCAACAACCGTGATGGGCGGCGCATGTGCCGTGTACTGAACTGTGGCCTATATAGGACGTCGATTTGCTGCCTGGCGTCAGTTCTCAGCTCAAAAATGGCTCTGAGCACTATGCGACTTAATTTCTGAGGCCATCAGTCGCCTAGAACTTCGAACTAATTAAACCTACTAACCTAAGGACATCACACACATCCATGCCCGAGGCAGGATTCGAACCTGCGACCGTAGCGGTCGCTCGGCTCCAGACTGTAGCGCCTAGAACTGCACGGCCAATCCAGCCGGCAGTTCTCAGCGGGACTCATCAGCAGAAGAAGCACTTTCCTGAAGATGGTGACCAGTTAGATCGCCGATATATCAAGTTGATTTTAGGATCCGGCAGCAAATCTGAAGAGACTTTCAAAAATGATAAGACCATGTCGATCTTTTTCTTTACAGCTTTGTGCTAACTTACCATGTGCTCTTTTGTGATATTTCCCCTACTTAATGGAAACCAGGTGATAGGACTATCAGAAATGACACAGAAGCACCAACCGTGTCAATCAGTATTTACGTTACCGAGTTGCCAAAAGCAGACCAGCCTTTAGGATTTGCCGGCGTGGCCACCGGCTGAGCTGGCGCCGCGTGGTGGAACAAACGTAGCAGGTCAGCGGCCTGCCACAGAGGGCCGGCATTTTTTTGACGCGGAACGTTACGAAAGGGGAGAGAGGGGGAGGGTGGGAGGAGGAGAAGGTGGGGGCGGGGGTGGAGGCGACGAGCCGCATTAATCACGCCCCGGCGGTGGCGGCTGGACGCGGCGGGCTGACAACGGCCCACAGTGCTGGGCGCAGCTGGCCAGGGCCAGCTAAACTGTCCCTGCATGGCCGCATACCCTCGCAATGTGGACATTACATCATGATTCCACTCAGAGTAGTGTCACGAAATAGTTTTAGGTTTTCTGTTGTCGTTGATGACCTTACACTTTAGAAACCGGCAGTGAATATACAGGGTGGTCCATTGATAGTGACTTGGCCAAATATCTCACGAAATAAGCATCAAACAAAAAAAAACTACGAAGAACGAAACTCGTCTAGCTTCAAGGGGGAAACCAGATGGCGGTATGGTTGTTGGCCCGCTAGATGGCGCTACCATAGGTCAAATGGATATCAATTGCCTTTTTTTTAAATAGGATACCCCATTTTTATTACATATTCGTGTAGTAAGTAAAGAAATATGAATGTTTTAGTTGGACCACTTTTTTCGCTTTGTGACAGATGGCGCTGTAATAGTCACAAACGTATAAGTACGTGGTATCACGTAATATTACGCCAATGCGGACGGTATTCGTTTCGTAATACATTACCCGTTTTAAAATGGACCGTTTACCAATTGTGGAAAAGGTCGATATCGTGTTGATGTATGGCTATTGTGATCAAAAAGCCCAACGGGCGTGTGCTATGTATGCTGCTCGGTATCCTCGGCGACATCATCCAAGTGTCCGGACCGTTCGCCGGATAGTTACGTTATTTAAGGAAACAGAAAGTGTTCAGCCACATGTGAAACGTCAACCACGACCTGCAACAAATGATGATGCCCAAGTAGGTGTTTTAGCTGCTGTCGCGGCTAATCCGCACATCAGTAGCAGACAAATTGCGCGAGAATCGGGAATCTCAAAAACGTCGGTGTTGAGCATTCTACAGCAGCATCGATTGCACCCGTACTATATTTCTGTGCGCCAGGAATTGCATCGCGACGAGTTTGAACGTCGTGTACAGTTCTGCCACTGGGCACAAGAGAAATTACGGGAGGATGACAGATTTTTTGCATGCGTTCTATTTACCAACGAAGCGTCATTCACCAACAGCGGTAACGTAAACCGGCATAATATGCACTACTGGGCAACGGAAAATCAACGATGGCTGCGAAAATTGGAACATCAGCGACCTTGGACGGTTTAATGTATGGTGCGGCATTATGGGAGGAACGATAATTGGCCCCCATTTTATCGATGTCAATCTAAATGCGGCAATGTATCCTGATTTCCTACGTAATGTTCGACCGATGTTACTACAAGATGTTTCACTGTATGACAGAATGGCGATGTACTTCCAACATGATGGATGTCCGGCACACAGCTCGCGTGCGATTGAAGCGGTATTGAATAGCATATTTCATGACAGGTGGATTGGTCGTCGAAGCACCATACCATGACCCGCACGTTCACCGGATCTGACGTCCCCGGATTTCTTTCTGTGGGGAAATTTGAAGGATATTTGCTATCGTGATCCACCGACAACGCCTGACAACATGCGTCAGCGCATTGTCAATGCATGTGCGAACATTACGGAAGGCGAACTAGTCGCTATTGAGAGGAATGTCGTTACACGTATTGCCAAATGCATTGAGGTTGACGGACATTATTTTGAGCATTTATTGCATTAATGTGGTATTTACAGGTAATCACGCTGTAACAGTTGAGAGGCACCCACATGCCTTGCTCATACTGTGGCATCAAGCAGTCTGGCCTGCAAGATGAGTGGTCTGCCAAGCGAGTGGATTCATTCTTATTTCCTCGAGTAACATGAACTCTCGTACTCACAATTAAGTTACAAGTTATCCTCCTATATGATTAATACGCAACGGAAACACGCATCTGACTATCAGTAATTTACAGAACTCTGACTGTACACTACGCACTGGCAATACCACATTTTCTTTTCTTTTCTTTTTTTTTTTTATTTTACGGCTTTTGTCAACATTTGGCCATCGTACTGAATATGAATGGCGCACACATTATAAATTCGGGACATTATGACAACCTAAACACACAAATTCTATAACCTACAACAATAACACATGAGAAATTCCGCCCAGTGGGTATGGCTTTACATTAGTGAATCTCTATATTATGGCCTCGTAATTATTTAACGCTACAGTGCACTTTCTGGATAGGATGGTGGATCTTTTATTATTTCTCACACTTCGACTCTCACAATCATCATCACGAGACTATCCTCCAGACCGAGCAGTACAGAAGGAACAAGCATAACCCACTAATCTTTTGCAACTACCTTGCTACTCTCCCATGCAAACCACACATACCCAAATTACATGACATACACCACACTACAATATGAAATACTACACAGAGAATAGTCACAACATTATCACTTTCAGCTTTCCCACTTCAATTAATATTTCTCCCAGTTTCACACGACACTGCCCCACTTCGTAATTCTACTTTCCTACTATGAACTCTGGAGATATATGCACGTCTTCCTGTGCAATGCAAGCCAAGTGGCGTTGCTGGATAGACGGCCGACTCACCTTGCTTCTCTCTCAGAGTTTGAATCTAGCGTCACACGGAATCATATCACGCAAAGTAATATTAAGAACGTATTCATCACACACGCGAGTCCTCAACTGATACCATGGACGAGTACTTCTCTTTATCTTTTGTCTCATACACAGTTTGAGACTCACACAGTACTCACCACGTGGAAGTACTCGTCTCTAATTTCAAGTCCTGCACACGCCATTTCTTAAATATTTCAACTTAGGGTACACACGGTATTTCTTAAATATTTCAACTTATTGTACACACGCTAGTAATTCAGCTTAACTTAAGCACACGGAAGTATTTCAACTTATTGCTACACGTGGTTTCATTCTGACCGTTGGTCACTTCCGAAGATTACTACGATCCCATTAATATTACCTGCCTGACATTTAATTCTCCCCACAACAGTTCCTGAAATAGAGAAATTATTATTTCAAACTACTCTTAAATATTCCACATGCATACCATGTCTCCACTCTTTTGTCATTACGGAGCACAACTAAAACAGGTCTTAACAGCACAAGATCCAGCGGCAGAGAGTGCTGAAACATGGCCGTTCTTCAGGTCATCTCGCACCTCTGTCAAGGTGGGGGAAGACCATGCTACCGTATTGGCGCTCAAAGCTCAGGTAAATTTCATCTCTTTGGTCCCACCAAAGGTGGCCAAAGGATCGTCTCAAAGATGATCATATATTCACATTCACTATCTGTGGTTAGCAGACGACCATACATTCATTCATTTCACAGATCTCACCAAACCGGATGTAGGGATTTATTTTGTGGGAGTGCACATGTGATCAATTAAATAAATAAATTGTCATTCTTTCCCACACTGGTATCCGGCTTCGCTGTATTAATTGAAATTGAGTTATTTTACAAAAAACAATGTGTTGTTCTGACAAAAATACTGAAGTATGTTGTACCTAATTTCAATGTCGGGCGGTACTGTAGCCTTTCACAGTATGCGTTCTCAGAAGTGATAAGTTGACAAAGGTACATGTATCACAATGGAACAACCGAAATAAAATGCTCAAACGTACCTACGTTCTGTATTTTAATTTAAAAAACCCACCTGTTACCAACTGTTCGTCTAAAATTGTGAGCCATATGTTTGTGACTATTACAGCGTCATCTATCACAAAGCGAAAAAAGTGGTCCAACTAAAACATTCATATTTCTTTACGTACTACACGAATATGTAATAAAAAATGGGGGTTCCTATTTAAAAAAAAAATACCTAGTTGATATCCGTTTGACCTATGCCAGCGCCATCTAGTGGGCCAACCATAGCGCCATCTTGTTTCCCCCTTCAAGCTAGACAAGTTTCGTTCTTTGTAGTTTTTTCGTTTGACGCTTATTTCGCGAGGTCATGCTCAATGGACCGCCCTGTTTACGGTGTGGCAAATAAATGCGGCCGGACATTCTGAAACTGTTTGTGGCAGCATGAACGCAGGAGGAAAAGACCTACTGTTACTTCCAATAGCAGCTGCCCATATAGCCGGCTGAACCTTGGAGCACATTTACACAGTCTTCAAGCCTGACGGAGTTGTTCGGAGAGGTCAGCAGTCCAGCTTAGATATGGTTGCAGCATCTCGCTGACCAGGACCCAATAGTGATAACAGATGAATGGTGGTGATTTTCAACATCTGCTGTTGTCAGGTTAGTGCTGTATTTCCTTTCCTCTGCTGTGTTTTCTGTTACCCTGGGACTCTGTTCTCCGGACAGTTTTGCTTGCCACATAAATGAACTTTTAAGGCTACATACAATATGGAACAGTCACAGTCATTCTTCCCTTAGAATAAGCAAGAGTCTGAAGGATAACTTCTTTCGCAACAACTATTACCCACAAAAAGCTTTCGTAATTGCGCAGGACCGCTTGATGCTCGTAAGAATCACTGCCACGGCTGTCGTTGTCCTGCACATATTTTAGTAGTTTTGCTAAGAAGCGTAGCTGAATAAGCAGGCCAGACAAAGGAGCTGTGCCTATAAAAGTGACAGCAATCATGCCAACAGTCTGTTAGTGCAGCGCCGGCCCGTCCAACGACGGTGGCAGAAGGTTCTGAGGAACTCAGGAGCCATTGTCCGCTGTAAATCCTACGTAAATGTCACCGAAAAACCTCTGCGTCGACCTGTAACAACATCTCGCTGCCCTGACCTGGCTTGGAATATGCCGACTTTTGGTGAAGATTCACAAGTCAGCTCGAAGAGGGAATCAAGAACTGTGCTCTGCAGTTGGCACAACACCCGTCACGAAACGTTCACAAGGCATAACTGCAGAAATTTACTCCCCCCCCCCCCCCCCACCAAACTGAGCGTGTCTATCTCCTAAGATAATAGATGTTATCCGGAGACTGCACAATTCTTTCACGAGAAGGCGCAGTAGTCCCACAACCGCCACTTAAAGGCACAAATTTAAGGTTGTGCCAGCGCAATTTAGCCAGACACGATAATCAGCGTCCATTGAAAAGGCAGAGGGACAGCCAAATGTAATTCGGCATAATGAAATGGAATCTGTAATCTTGCCAGGGCATACTGACGAAGGCCCTGCTGTGATTCCACAACGCTCTCCCTGCCTGTCAGGTCTTAAGGCAGTTCAGATGGCTTCAGCGTCGATTCAAAACATGTATGCCAAAAATCGCAATGTATCTTCAAATCTCGTGTTGCAACTACTTTTATCTCCTGCCGGTAAAGCCTTTCTGCAATTCCAAGAGTAATCACTCATTGGTGATACACAACCCAGTGCGAGGAAGCAATACCCGCGTCATTTTTCTTGAGATGGCTAAGTGGGAACTGCGACTATACCGCTCCGTTGTTGAGGATTCTGGGTGTATAAGACGTCTGCACTGCCCATCTACATTAATGTGGCCACCTGTCAAAAGCCTGAATAATTGCCATTTGCTGCACGAACCGCTCCAAGACGTGCAGGAAGGGAGTCAATGAGGTGCTGGAAAGTACCAACTGGGATGTGGCCAGTCAGTGGCCAGCTGTGCTAGGTTTCCCGGTTTATGACCCTTGGCGCGAACAACCCGGTCGAGATGATCCCACGGATTCTCGCTTGCTTTTAAATCTGGGAAGTTTGGTGGCCTTGGGAGTACTGTGAACTCATCCTAATGCTCTTCGAGCCATGCACGTACACTACGAGCTGTGACGCGTTGCGATATGCTGGTGGTAGATGCGATAGTGCCGAAGTAAAACTAATTCCCCGTGGGGATGAACATGGGCCACAAGTATAGATACATTAGATACATACTTGTGGCGATCCACTGTCCTTTCACGTGGAGACCACCTAGGGAATCCCGTGAAAACATTCCTCAGACCGTAATGTTACCCTTTGGTTGCAGGGTGTTCACTTCATCACGCTTAACGCCGTACATGCCAACGGCCATCCGTCCGATAGAGCATAAAACCTCAGTCATCTGACAAGGACCCTGTTGCCACTTAGTGGACGTCCATTTACAGTATTACAGTGCAAATTCCAGCCTTCGTCGTCGATGTAAAGCGGTTAGCATGGGTGCGTGGACCACGCGCCTGTTGCCGAAGCCCATATGCAGCAACGTTCACTGAACTTTCGTTGAGGAGACACTTCTGGTTTTCCTTTGGTTTCATCTGGACGGTCAGCTGCTAAACTTGTAAGCGTATTCTCATATCGCTGGCTTGGTTGTGGAGTATCTTTACGGGCAGCCGCGTGTGTCGCGTCGAGCGCGTGACACGGAACTGTTATGTTGTGTGTGGGCAGCTCTGCATGTAAGAAGCATTATCAGTATGGAAGTTGAAGTGTTGCAACAAGTGCTATCACAGTAAAGTGATGAAATATGGAAGTGATTCAGAGGAGAGTGCTTCAAGATGTAATTAAAAATGAGCAGTGCCGTCAATAACGTATTTGTGTATCGTCTCGTTGCGTGTCGCACAGCATCGATCATCCGCGCCGTGTTCGGTCTCGTGTGAATCAGCAAACATTAGTTACTACAAAAGAGTGCAAACAAGTGCCAGTGTCTTGTAGCGAGCGTGAGAACGTGCGTTCGGCCATCGCATTTCCGCATCGTTAACAATCTGCCGCGTCGCGACGGTTACGCGCACGCTCGTAGAAGTGAGAACTGGAAAATTAACTTTACGATCAGTGTTACATCATTACTAGTGTCAAGGAGGTCTGGTACCAAAAGAAATCTGTGTATGCTTGGCGAGCTTAAGAACTTCCGCATCATCAACAATCATCCGCGCCGTGTTCGGTTACGCGTACACTCGTCCGAGTGATGCTGTGGACAGATAATCATCCATTAATTGGGATAACACTTCTGAATAAGAATGTAAACAGTGCAACCTGTGATTGTCTTTTATCGTCTCAGAATATACACTCATGGAAATTGAAATAAGAACACCGTGAATTCATTGTCCCAGGAAGGGGAAACTTTATTGACACATTCCTGGGGTCAGATACATCACATGATCACACTGACAGAACCACAGGCACATAGACACAGGCAACAGAGCATGCACAATGTCGGCACTAGTACAGTGTATATCCACCTTTCGCAGCAATGCAGGCTGCTATTCTCCCATGGAGACGATCGTAGAGATGCTGGATGTAGTCCTGTGGAACGGCTTGCCATGCCATTTCCACCTGGCGCCTCAGTTGGACCAGCGTTCGTGCTGGACGTGCAGACCGCGTGAGACGACGCTTCATCCAGTCCCAAACATGCTCAATGGGGGACAGATCCGGAGATCTTGCTGGCCAGGGTAGTTGACTTACACCTTCTAGAGCACGTTGGGTGGCACGGGATACATGCGGACGTGCATTGTCCTGTTGGAACAGCAAGTTCCCTTGCCGGTCTAGGAATGGTAGAACGATGGGTTCGATGACGGTTTGGATGTACCGTGCACTATTCAGTGTCCCCTCGACGATCACCAGTGGTGTACGGCCAGTGTAGGAGATCGCTCCCCACACCATGATGCCGGGTGTTGGCCCTGTGTGCCTCGGTCGTATGCAGTCCTGATTGTGGCGCTCACCTGCACGGCGCCAAACACGCATACGACCATCATTGGCACCAAGGCAGAAGCGACTCTCATCGCTGAAGACGACACGTCTCCATTCGTCCCTCCATTCACGCCTGTCGCGACACCACTGGAGGCGGGCTGCACGATGTTGGGGCGGGAGCGGAAGACGGCCTAACGGTGTGCGGGACCGTAACCCAGCTTCATGGAGACGGTTGCGAATGGTCCTCGCCGATACCCCAGGAGCAACAGTGTCCCTAATTTGCTGGGAAGTGGCGGTGCGGTCCCCTACGGCACTGCGTAGGATCCTACGGTCTTGGCGTGCATCCGTGCGTCGCTGCGGTCCGGTCCCAGGTCGACGGGCACGTGCACCTTCCGCCGACCACTGGCGACAACATCGATGTACTGTGGAGACCTCACGCCCCACGTGTTGAGCAATTCGGCGGTACGTCCACCTGGCCTCCCGCATGCCCACTATACGCCCTCGCTCAAAGTCCGTCAACTGCACATACGGTTCACGTCCACGCTGTCGCGGCATGCTACCAGTGTTAAAGACTGCGATGGAGCTCCGTATGCCACGGCAAACTGGCTGACACTGACGGCGGCGGTGCACAAATGCTGCGCAGCTAGCGCCATTCGACGGCCAACACCGCGGTTCCTGGTGTGTTCGCTGTGCCGTGCGTGTGATCATTGCTTGTACAGCCCTCTCGTAGTGTCCGGAGCAAGTATGGTGGGTCTGACACACCGGTGTCAATGTGTTCTTTTTTCCATTTCCAGGAGTGTAGTTGTTCATACCAGACGTCGGACAGTGTATTTCTTTTTTTTTTTTTTTTAACGTTGAGTGGCTCCCCTAAACCCGCTTGCATATTTCGATAGATAGTTTCAGGCAAGCCAGCAGCAGTGTGGAGCAGAACAATACGACCGCTGCAGGATTATCAGGTACGTGGTGTGGACAGGGCGCACGGTCAAGAAAAGCAGAAACGGCAACCAGTTAAGGTACCCCACCCATTTGTACTCCCTGGCGTGTTGCAAACTGTTGCATGTTTATTCGCCCGAACACATCTCTCCAGCCATCGTTTACTCCTGTCATCTACAGCCCGTGCTGCATGACAACTGCCTCGGTGTAGTTTTTGGATAGTGCCATTTTGCCTCACTCACTATACTTTACACACGGCGGCTCGCGATCAGTTTACAGAGTTAGTAGTTTGGGAAATGCTTCCACCCTTGAGCTGAATGCCTACGCTCTTGTCTTTTCGGATGTCAGATAAATCGCTCCGTTTCCCCAATAGGAAAACAACTGGAATTTTTTTCCGCGTCCTCGCGACACGCGATATATACCCTCTACTGTTAGCGCTGCCACGCGCCTTCTGTGAGTGGTTATTGCAGGTTCACACCGAACATCGGAGGTGGTCACTTTAATATGACTGGATAGTGTATATGTGACACGGGGAGCAACAAATCGATTTTGTCAATTTATTTTCAGTTCTTTCCGTTTCGTTGTTTGGGTGAGAAGCAAGAAGTGAAGAATCCATTAGCAGGTAAATCACATACGGCATCAGGAGACATGACTGTTGCTCGCTGTCAGCGTTTCTTAGTGATCACTTGATCGGTTTGAGTCAACACGACGAGAATAAGGTGGCTGTGAACTCCAGCATCCAGCGGAGCAAGTACTTTCATTCAACATCTCTGCAATCGACCACAATTCCCGCATCAGAGCAGCCACAGATGATTATGGAAGCAAGTCGCGACAGGACATACTGTACAAGGCGGTCGCTAGTGTATAGGGCTGTGGGGGCAACTGGAATCGTACTCGGAGCATAAAAATGCTACGTAAACATTCCCGGCATGTTAACAGCAAATATTCTTGTAGGGTCTGCAGGCAGATCATACAATCTTCTTGTCACGATGCAAGGACTACTCGTCAATTAACGTCAGATTCTCTGTTTGAAAAAAAATACAGAGAAAAAAAGTATATATATAATCTGTAGCTTTACGTTGGCACTACTTCTACACATAGCTGCCACCTAAATTCAAACACCAGCTTCTTTATACCTTCATCAGAAATGGTACTTGACTGGGGCTTCAGCCATTTGTTGACAGCGCACTTGAGCTAATTACCTGTCGTGAAGTGCTGAACAGCCAGCCAGGGATTCTCCTTGGAGACGAGATGAAAATCACTTGGTTCGAAGTCCGGACTGTAGGGAGGATGTTGGTAGATCTACCAATCAACAAACTCGGGGTTTTCCTTCCTTCGAGTCTCCGTAAGGGGATTATAACCAAGGAGAACGATTCCTTCAGGAACCATACCGTACCATTTGCTTAAGACTGGCTTTTCGGAGTATCTTATGAGTCTCACAATAAACCTGTGATCTCATAGTATTCTCCCGCTTTATTCTCATGAAATCTGTCGTCGGATTTTCACTCCAATCCCATGTCTAATCCCGATCCTCGATTCTGTTCAGAAAATCTCTCTACTCTTCATGCCAATACTGCAGGACTAACAAGGACGTATCCCTTCTTTCAGTTTTGTAAACATTTGTTAAACGTTTTGGTGCACACTGTGCATGAAAATAATGCTTACGGACTCTCTGAGTCAATATTCAAGAGTGTTGTCCTTGAACTAAGAGACTGAAACGAGCAACAAAATCTGTTCATACACTTGCAGCTAAATGCATTGAACTCAGTGGAGACATTTTTGAACATTTACTGTGAATGTATTGCGAAATTGTATCTGCACTGTACAGCTTCCTTAACACCGAGCTTTGTTTTTTTTTCTGTTTACCATGAATTCATGTGTACTATGGTATTAATAAAAGCAGATTATTTGACACATTCACACACTTTCAGTTAACGTTATTACCATCATTTTTCCAAAATTAAATTCTCTACAGTTTCTGTCGAAAGCTTTGTGCAAGTGGGCCAAGTAGTTAATAAATTAAAATTTTTATGAAATTATTGCTTTGCTTCTCTGGATGTTCTGAAAACTACTGCAGATACACGTCTGGGTCGTGTTTTATTAGATTCACCAGACCAATAACAACAAAATAAATGGAAATAGTGCTTTACTTTAACCTCGTACAGCTTTTTTGAGGGCTTCATATTAGCGAAGATGCTAAATTTCAGGCAAAATCTTTTGTTAGCCGAAACTCCGTAACCAAACATTTGTGGACCTATGTTTATATGAACTTTCTTCTTTATTTTTACTTGTAGAATAACATATTGAAATATTTGCATATCTTCGTGAATCACCCTGTGGATTGACATCCGTTGTGAGGCAGTGCTGTGTTTAGGGGCTAGGCGCGGTGTTCAGGACCGCCTCACGTACGTCCTTACGGATTGCAGCGAGACCTCGCAATATCTGCTTTGCCGTGGCACCAGGATATCTCGACGATACTACAGCAACTGTGCCAGCAGGACTGCTGGTGGTAATTTAAAACTTTTGTAAGGCAAATCCAACACCTTCCATGAAAACCCTGACATGATAGCAAATCCGGCAGTATGTCACATAGCTCCGAATAAATCCTGACATTAAATTAACCAAAGTAATACGATCAACGAGTGAGCAAATGGAATACCACAGACTAACACAAGAACGCCTAAATGCATGTCATACCTTCCCACCGTGAAACAGACGCAGTTCCGAGGGGAGGAACGAGAACAGAAGCTGAGATCAGAGCCGTGTAGCCTAGAAGGCCCTACGATAAGGGACGGATACTCACATCGCCTGCCGATCGCCAAGAGCAGCCCCCAGCCCATGTTAAAAGATAGAGCCCTCCAAAACAACAGTATAGAACTTACGATACCACAAAAAGGGCCACACCAGCTGCAAGTTTTAGCGTGAGACTATACGCGTCTCTGTTACGTTGCAAACATTAAAAGCATTGCCCCACCACGAAAAGTATAACGTAAGAGTAGTGACTGGCGTATTGTTATGAGCCAGTTGCTCGGCCACCACTGAAATTTGGTGAGAGATCTGGAGAATGTGCTGGCCAGGGCAGCAGTCGAACATTTTCTGTATACAGAAAGGCCCGTACAGGACCTGCAACATGCGGTCGTGCATTATCCTGCTGAAATGTAGGGTTTCGCAGGGATCGAATGAAGGGTAGAGCCACGGGTCGTAACACATCTGAAATGTAACGTCCACTGCTCAAAGTGCCGTCAATGCGAACAAGAGGTGACCGAGACGTGTAACCAATGGCACCCCATACCATCACGCCGGGTGATACGCCAGTATGGCGATGACGAATACACGCTTCCAATGTGAGTTTACCGCGATGTCGCCAAACACGGATGCGACCATCATTATGCTGTAAACAGAACCTGGATTCATCCGAAGAAATGACGTTTTGCCATTCGTGCACCCAGGTTCGTCGTTGAGTACACCATAGCAGGCGCTCCTGTCTGTGATACAGCGTCAAGGGTAACCGCAGCCATGATCTTCGAGCTGATAGTGAGTGCTGCTGCAAACGTCGTCGAACTGTTCGTGCAGATGGTTGTTGTCTTGCAAACGTCCCCATCTGTTGACTCAGGGAACGAGACGTGGCTGCACGATCCGTTACAGCCATGCGGATAAGATGCCTGTCATCTCGACTGCTAGTGATGCGAGGCCGTTGGGATCCAGCACGGCGTTCCGTATTACCCTCCTGAACCCGCCGATTTCATATTCTGCTAACAGTCATTGGGTCTCGACCAACGCGAGCAGCAATGTTGCGATACGATAAACCGCAATCGCGATAGGCTACAGTCCGACCTTTATCAAAGTCGGAAACGTGATGGTACGCATTTCTCCTCTTTACACGAGGCATCACAACAACGTTTCACCATGCAACGCCGGTCAACTTCTGTTTGTGTATGAGAAATCGGTTGGAAACTTCCCTCTTGTCATCACGTTGGAGGTGTCGCCACCGTTGCCAACCTTGTGTGGATGCTCAGAAAAGCTTATCATTTGCATATCACAGCATCTTCTTCGGTTAAATTTCGCGTATGTAGCACGTCATCTTCGTGGTGCAGCAATTTTAATGGCCAGTAGTGTAGAAGTGGTGAAGGAAAGAAATTGCATTCATAGTAATTGGAACGTTACAACTTTGCCATTTACGAAACACTGATGACATATATCTTTTTTTTTTTTAACTATGTCCTTTAGATGGCTGCCACCGTGTGCGGTTGTATGATGTCTATGGAATGATACGACATTCAAGGCTCTACTATACTTCTCTGTCGAAGTTAAGACATGCTAATGCGCTGTGGCCGAGCGGTTCTAGGCGCTACAGTCTGGAACCGCGCGACCGCTACGGTCGCAGTTTCGAATCCTGCCTAGGGCATGGATGTGTGTTATATCCTTAGGTTAGTTAGGTTTAAGTAGTTCTAAGTTTTAGGTGACTGATGACCTCAGAAGTTAAGTCCCATAGTGCTCAGAGCCATTTGCACCATCTCAACATGCTAATGTGGTGTTTGTAATTACATCATATAATTACAAGGATGTCAAAAATTTAAATAGTTTTATCTGGCTTCCTGCCACTTACAGGTGCGGCGCGATCCCAGTCAGTTTAATCACATAAAATTACGCGTTGTTGGTTCAATCATGACGATGAACGATGGGAATTGGCTCTTAGCATTTACTATGCCGCGTCTCGGTTTACCTGTAGTTAACTGTAGTTGATCCTTAGCATTTACTATGCCGCGCAGTGACTGTTTAAATAGGTAAAGAAACCAGTGAGTATTCAGCTCTCACTGATACATGGCGCTTTGGGGTATGACACATCTATTTTTATAACGATTGTAATCCTTTACTGCTTCAGTTTCTTGTACGGATCACCAGAAATGCATCTCCACTGATGTGAAACTGGTTTTGTATTTTTAATAAAAGTATTTTAACAGCCAGTAAGGAAGGCTTTTTCACCATGCGAACCTCGGCTGCAGTTTAGGGATGGCAAAAATCGACGTGTTAAAACCGATACCGCTATTTTAGTTCTGAATAACCGGTTTTTCTCGGTATTTGTTGGCCATGATTATAACAAGTGTTTATTTTATTTTTAATAGTTAACCTAAATATGAATTAATCATAGCAGTAGTCCTAAAATTCTCGTGTTTAAATACACTTTTTTTTAGAAAAAAGAGTGATTTTGAATCGTAAAATGTCCATTGCTTTCAAATACTACGTTAAAATAGAAAATGGGAAAAACGATCAGTGCTGGTTTAACGACAATGCCGACAAAACCAGCAACAAACACACGCTTAAGAATTAGTAGTACAGCCCTGCTTGGCCTTGCTTGGACATTAGCGTTCCTCTTACCATGGGTGTGGCCTGTTACATAGTACACATGTTCAAGCAGCGTGCAAGACTTGCCCCATCTGGTCTGTATGATATTTTCTCACTGTCCTCGTCGGACATCAGTTGTATTACAGAAAGGCACCGTTCTTAGACTCGAAATGTTTTGCGAAGTGCTGTATCAGTGAACACAAATTCGCGACGGCGTATGAGCAGAAAACTTAAAAGTTAACTAGTTCATTTATTGTTCAAGATAAAAATAGGAAGTAGCTGATCGGTCTATCAAATATGCCACTATCTGCTTGTAGACCTTGAAAACGGACAAATTAAAGCGAAAAATAGAGCCCTTGACCCTCAGTTTTGACTATTTAGCATTGGCTATTCGTAATGTACAAATAGTGGTGTGGTTCTCGATTACAACATGGATTTTCAACAGACTTTCATAAAATTAGCAACAAAAGGAGAATAATTATGTATTTTTGTAGTATTCAACCACTCGGCAGTTTCCGAAAAACGCCGCTAACAGGGGAAGAACTAAGTTTTCTTTTACTTGCCTATTAAGTTTAATATTTGATTCTGTGATTTGTAAAGTGAGGCAGTCAAAATTTTTGAACCTTTGTTCGATTTCCAGAATGAGATTTTCACTCTGCAACGGAGTGTGCGCTGATATGAAACTTCCTGGCAGCTTAAAACTGTGTACCGGATAGAGACTCGAACTCGAGACCTTTGCGTTTCGCGGGCAAAGATCCCGAGTTCGAGTCTCGGTCCGGCACACAGTTTTAAGCTGCCAGGGTACGTCTAGTGCAGAAAATAATAGGACTGAAAAACCGAAAGTCGGTTATTTCAGAAACCGGTTATTCTGAGTGGTTTTGAGAGTCAGGTTAAACTGACGCGGAGAAAAAACCTATATAACAGAAAACCGGTTGTTTCAGCGACGCTTGTGTGTGTACTGGTGTTTCTGGTGGTGGCTACTCTCTTGTAACACGAGACCCGCTGCTGTGTGGAACGCACCGCGAGCGGAAACGAACGAGGTCGGCGCGGGCTGCAGGGTGGCGGTTGGCGGCTATCTGTGCGGCGGGCAGGCGGCGCGCGTGACTGCGGCGCGCCAGATAGCGGCCGCCTGCGTGCGTCGCGTGCTGCGTGCTGCGTGCAGTGCGTGCCGTGCGCAGTGCGCCCAGCCCCGCCGCGCCGCGGCACACGCTATCTACCCGGCCGGTTCGCGGCGGACGCAGACGCTATCGACCGGCGGGGCTGCGCCGCTCCTCGTGCTGCGACAAGACGCCGCGACGCCGGAGCCGGCCCGGCCGGGCCGAGGCGACGCCGACGCCGACGTCGACGGCGGCAAGGGCGCTGCAGACGCCGCGCTGGACGCCGGCCAACGGCGGCCGCTCCCCCTGCCTGGTCAATACGGCGGGGGCGGCGGCCCCTCCTGCCGCCGCGCGAGGGGTGCCTGCCGGCGAGTGAAGCGGGATCACCTGCTCCATTCGTACGTTCTCGTACCGACGTGACACGACTAGCTTTCCAAATGATTCGAGGAACCCAGGTACACTATGTGATCAAAAGTATCCGGACACCCCCGAAAACAGCCGTGTACTGCAAGTCTCTAGAGGAACGGAAGGTTCCAAATGATTGAAAAAGAGCACAGGTAGTTCCAGTTTTCAAGAGGGGTCGTTGAGCAGATGCGCAAAACTATAGGCCTATATCTCTGACATCTATCTGTTGTAGAATTTTAGAACATGTTTTTTGCTCGCGTATCGTGTCATTTCTGGAAACCCAGAATCTACTCTGTAGGAATCAACATGGATTCCGGAAACAGCGATCGTGTGAGACCAAACTCGCATTATTTGTTCATGAGACCCAGAAAATATTAGATACAGGCTCCCATGTAGATGACATTTTCCTTGACTTCCGGAAGACGTTCGATATCGTTCCGCACTGTCGCCTGATAAACAAAGTAATATCAGACCAGCTGTGTGGCTGGATTGAAGAGTTTTTAGCAAACAGAATACAGCATGTTGCTCTGAATGGAGAGACGTCTACAGACGTTAAAGTAACTTCTGGCGTGCCATAGGGCAGTGTTATGGGATCATTGCTTTTCACAATATACATAAATGACCTAGAAGATAGTGTAGGAAGTTCCATGCGGCTTTTCGCGGATGATACTGTAGTATACAGAAAAGTTGCAGCAATAGAAAATTGCAGCGAAATGCAGGAAGATCTGCAGCGGGTAGGCACTTGGTACAGGGAGTGGCAACTGACCTTTGACGTAGACAAAAGTACTGTATTGCGAATACATAGAGAGAAGGATCCTTTATTGTATGATTATATGATAGCGGAACAAACACTGGTAGCAGTTACTTCTGTAAAATATCTGGGAGTATGTGTACGGAACGATTTGAAGTGGAATGATCATATAAAATTAATTGTTAGTAAGGATGAGATTCATCGGGAGAGTCCTTAGAAAATGTAGTCCACCAACAAAGGAGGTGGCTTACAAAACACTCGTTCGACCTATACTTGAGTATTGCTCATCAGTGTGGGATCCATACCAGATCGCGTGACAGAGGAGATAGAGAAGATCCAAAGGAGAGCGGCGCGTTTCGTCACAGGGTTATTTAGTAAGCGTGATAGCGTTGCGGAGATGTTTAGCAAACTTAAGTGGCAGACTCTGCAAGAGAGGCGCTCTGCATCGCGGTGTAGCTCGCTGTCCAGGTTTCGAGAGGGTGCGTTTCTGGATGAGGCATCGAATATATTGCTTCCCCCTACTTATACCAGCAGAGGAGATCACGAATGTAAAATTAGAGAGATTCGAGTGCGCACGGAGGCTTTCCGGCAGTCGTTCTTCTCGCGAACCATGCGCGACTGGAACAGGAAAGGGAGGTAATGACAGTGGCACGTAAAGTGCCCTCCGCCACACACCGTTGGATGGCTTGCGGACTATAAATGTAGATGTAGAATGTAGATGTAGACGAAAACATATGTTTTCCATAATAGGTCCACTGTGCTGCCACCTACTGCTAGGTACTCCACATCAGCGACCTCAGTAGTCACTGGCTCGTGAGAGAGCAGAATGGGGTGCTCTGCGGAACTCACGGACCTCGAACGTGGTCAGGTGATTGGCTGTCACTTACCTCATATGTCTGCATGCGAGATTTCCACACTCCTAAAGATCCCTAGGTCCACTGTCTCCGACGTGATAGTGAAGTGGAAACGTGAAGGGACACGTACATCATAAAAGTGTGGAGGCCGACCTCGTCTGTTGACTGACAGACATCGCCGACACTTGAAGACGGTCGTAATGTGTAAGAGGCAGAAATCTATTCAGACCATCACACAGGAATTCCAAACTGCATCAGGATCCACATCAAGTACTATGACAGTTAGACGGGATGTGAGAACACTTGGATTTCATGGTCGAGGGGTTGCTCATAAGCCTCACGCCGGTAAATGCCAAACGACGCCTCGCTTGGTGCAACGAGCGTAAACACTGGACGACTGAACAGTGCAAAAACGTTGTGTGGAGTGACGAATCACGGTACACAATGTGGCGATCAGATGGCAGGGTGTAGGTATGGTGAATGCGCGGTGAACATATCTGCCAGCGTGCGTAGTGCCAACAGTAAAATTTGGAGGCGGTGATGTTATTTTGTGGTCATGTTTTTCATGCAGGGGGCTTGCACCCCCTGTTGTTTTACGTGGAACTATCACAGCACAGGCCTACGATGTTGTTTTAAGCAACTTCTTGCTTCCCACTGTTGAAGAGCATGTTTCAGCACAACAGAGCACCGGTTAATAACCTACAGCCTGTGGTGCAGTGGTTACACGGCAATAACATCCCTGTGATGGACTGACCTACACAGAATCCTGATCTGAATCCTGTAGACACCTTCGGGATGTTTTGGAACACCAACTTCGTGCCAAGCCTCGCTGACCGACACCGATACCTCTCCTTAGTGCAACACTCCGTGAAGAATGGGCTGACATTCCCTAGCAAACCTTCCGGCACCTGACTGAACGTATGCCAGCGAGAGTGGAAGCTGTCATCAAGGCTAAGGGTTGGCCAACACTATATTCAATTCCAGCATTACCGATGGGGCACCACGAACTTGTAATTCATTTTCAGCCAGGTGGCTGGATACTTTTGATCACATTGTGTATCAATCAAGATTTCAAGTACACTAGTCGAACAAATCGATAGGCAGCTGACGCACAACATAAAGCAAACCGAACATACTGAGCATAAATAGATTACATGACCAATCATATGTACGGAGCGACCACTCAAACGGTAATATGAAACTGTTCGTAGGGAAGGCGCAAGCCAGGCTGTCGTTAATTATGGGTAATCCCACGAAGTACACAGGAGATGGAAAAAAATATGGAAACATCAAAAACACAACACATTACCATTTCTAATTCGCTGTTGTACACTGAAGAGCCAAATAAACTGGTACGTCCACATAATGTCGCCCACGCGAGCATGCCGTATCACGACGTGGCATGAACACGACTAATGTCTCAAGTAGTGCTGAAGGGAAATGACACCATGAATCCTGCAGGGCTGTTCAAAAACCCGTAAGAGTACGACGGAGTGGAGATGTGAATAGCACATAACGCATTCCAAATATGCCCAATAATGTTCATGTCTGGAGAATTTGCTGGACAGCGGTAGTATTTAAACTCATAAGAATGTTGCTGGAGCCACTCTATAGCAATTCTGACCATGTGGGGTGTCGCATTGTCTTGGTGCCATTGCCCAAGTCCGTCGGGATACACCATGAACATAAATAGATGCAGGTGACCAGACAGTATGCTTACGTACGTGCCACCTGTCAGTGTCCTATCTAGACGAATCAGGGGTCCCATACCACTCCAACTGCACACGCCCCACAACATTACAGAGCCTCCACCAAGGTGAACCATACCCTGCTGACGTGCAAGGTCCTTGGATTCGTTGGGCTGTCCCCATACCCGTACACGTCTAGCTGCTCGATACAATTTGAAACGAGACTCGTCCGACCAGGGTATAAGAGTGGGCCTTCGGCTCCGACAGTCCATATCGATGATGTTTTGTTGAATGGTTCGCACACTGACACTTGCTGATGGCCCAGCATTGAAATCTGCAGGAATTTGGAGAAGGGTTGCACTTCTATAACGTTGAACGATTGTCTTCAGTCTTTGTTAGTCCCTTTCTTGCATGTGACAAGAACTAGCCATTACTGCTCATTTTCCCCTGGGTAGCATCTCAAGAAATGAAGTGTGGACGGATGGTAGCAAAAATGTTAGTCTATACTGACAGACAGAGTCCACTTAGTGGTGCAGTACGACCCTGTGGGAAACACTGGGTCGTAAAGCTTGTGACGTGTTTATGGGGCCGGCCGCTGTGACCGAGCGGTTCTAGATGCTTCTGTCCGGAACCGCGCGGCTGCTGCGGTCGCAGGTTCGAATCCTGCTTCGGACATGGATGTGTGTGATGTCCTTAGGTTAGTTAGATTTAAGTACACAGCTGGCCACCGTAAATGCAACACCCTGAAGGAAGCATCCGAATCAAGTGAAATTTACACCATGAGTTTGCAGCGATGAGATATGCAACTGATTAGAATTTCAGCGCAGACGCACATCACGCGCGCCTGTGGCGCCACCTTATAGCGCCATTTAAGGCTTGGCGATTTCGACGAGTATACGTTCGGCACGTGTGTTTACCTTGTGGTTGTTTCACAAGACGATCAGTTATGCCTCGTAGACAACAGCGAACATCTTTTGATCAAGTATCCGAGTTCGACAGAGGAAGGATAGTGGCTTACCGAGATTGTGGATTATCATACAGAGAAATCGCTAGTCGTGTTGGACGAAACCAAACAACTGTAATGCGGATATGTGACCGTTGGGTGCAGGAGGGTACGACACACCGACGTGGTCGATCGCATTCACCTCGGTGCACCACTGCACGTGCTGATAGGCAAATTGTGCGCATGGCAGTGACGGATCGCTCAGTGACATCCCGAACCATAGCACAGCACATTGCGTCTGTAACGCATCATCCAGTGTCTGCGCGTACCATTCGACGCCGTTTACAGCAGAGTGGTCTGTCCGCAAGACATCCATTGCTTCGTCTACCACTGACGCAGAACCACAGACGTCTCCGTCGCCAATGGTGTGATGACAGACGGATGTGGACGGCAGAATGGAATGACGTTGTCTTTACTGACGAGGCACGCTTCTGTCTGCGGCACCACGATGGTAGGATTCGAGTGTGGAGACACCGTGGAGAGAGGATGCTGGACAGCTGCATTATGCACTGCCACACTGGTCTTGCACCGGGTATTATGGTATGGGGCGGTATTGGATATTACTCTCGCACGCCTCTAGTACGCATTGCCGGTACTTTAAATAGCCGGCGCTACATATCCGAGGTGCTGGAGCCAGTTGTCCTTCCTTACCTTCAGGGCTCGACCACAGCCAGGGCGCGACCACACGTGGCACGCATTGTCCAAACGTTCTTCGTCAATAACCAGATTGAATTGCTTCCCTGGCCGGCTCGCTCTCCGGATCTTTCGCCGATAGAAAAATGTGGTCCATGGTTGCTCAACGAGTGACCCAGATTACATCCCCAGCTGCCACACCAGATGATCTTTGGCAACGTGTGGAAGCTGCTTGGGCTGCTGTACCCCAGGAACACATCCAACGTCTCTTTGACTCAATGCCGAGACGTGTGGCAGCGGTGATCTCCAACAATGGCGGCTACTCTGGCTACTGATTCTGGCAGGAACCACATGTCACAGACGTCTGTAAACGTGATCATTTGATACTTGGTCAACATGTTATCTACAAAATAAATTTTGTTGTGCTACCTTTTGTCTTTCTTGGTGTTGCATTTACGGTGGCCAGCAGTGTAGTTCTCAGTCTAGGGGACTGACGACCTCAGATTTTAAGTCCCATGGTGCTTAGAGCCATTTCTTGTGTTTATGGGAAGATCGTTCGTCGCAGAAAGAAAACAGCCAACATACAGATGTGTGTATACATTAATGTACCATATCTAAACTTATACCATGGTATAAACGTATATCCATTACACCTTATATACGTTTACTCCAGAAACACTGCAGAATTGTATTTAAAGGATAATGATGGAAAATCTTCATTGGCCTAGAATTGAGAACATCAGGGAAAAATAGAAAAAGGAAATATTAGCAGACCAATAATTCGTTCCCCATGTTAGTAGTTGCGTTTGATGCATACAGTAATATCTGCAGTAGCAGTGTTTCGCACACCATGCCAAGCTTATAATGTGGTCGTCGCCTTGGCTGTCAGGGACGCAACAGTCGCATCAGCCAGAGTGTCTGCTACGCTGTCTTAACGGTCAATAATTTTATGTTGACGGAAGGTGTTTCCTGTAATCTGTGGGAGTAAAACTTAAGAAAATATCTGGCAAAGAGCATGTCTTTCTCGGGGAGTGCAGTTAGTGAGAGGAGAAAATGGCCGACGAGTATGCTTCCGTTCTGCGCCTGAGGCTGACCAGAATATGTAAACATGTTTCAGGAGCTGTTGATTGCTCGAGGTGTCTGCTTCTCAGCGGCCCTCTTTGGGTGAAGAGTGGTGGTTTCTCTGGAGTGGTAATACCGTTTCGATAGCATTATTCATTTCTGAGTTCAGGCCATAGTAAGCAAATGATTTTGAAAGTGCATTTTCCGTGACCAGGTGTGGATTATTGGGCAGTTCTTTCCCGTTTTTGCAGGCAAGTGTGTAGCTGACAGTGTGAGCATGTGTTTCGTAGGAGGAGGCCCGTATTAGGTCGTGGGTGCATTACATAGCTAGAAGTGACATTTTATTGAAGAAGGACTTGGCAGTGTCTGACTAAAGACTCTTGCCGAAATGTGCTCACTCGGAATTTCCACAGTAAACCTCTCCATGACACACAAAGCCTCTCTTGTAGCCACAGCACCTTTTAGTGTTGTCCTCTCCTTTTTCATCGGTGCGGTATTTGTTTGTGAATATTGGAGAGAATGATCCCTGCGAGCTTATGAATAGTGGAACTGCCCGCCGAGCTACTGTAGTAGCGTCAGATCGGAAGACTCGCACAACGCTGGGAGACATACGACTTTATCAGTCCGCTGCCCTCATCACAGACTTTTCTTGGACCCCTCAGTTTTCTCAGTGGTTTGATTCGTGACACGATGGCTTCATCTACTGGGCCATACGACGTCCTTGATTATTTGTTATATTCTCTATCTCCACTTGAAGTTTCATACTCTAGGACAGTTCTAGATCTATGAAAGCTATTCCCTGATGTTTCAACATGCGTCCATTTATTCCGCCCGTTTCCCTAGTTAGTATTTTCCATGTATTTCATTCCTCGCAGATATGTGGAATACTTCTTTCCTTATTTTATCAGTTCATCAGATTTTCAGCATGCCAACAGAAGTAGGTTGCTTCCCTGGTGCAGTACCAACTTTCGTCTTATAACAAGGACTTTGGGTACCTGAGAGCTAACTGTTTCACAGATACCGTGCTCAATATTATCTGCTCGTCGCTGAGTACTAAATCGTCCGAAGTTCTATGAATATGAACTCGTTATTAGCACCAGGCTCTATCCTAGGGAGGAAACAGCGCAACGGAAATTTAATTAGTGAACTCCAGAACGACTGACCATGGTTTATACTTTATTAAGCATCACAAGTAATTTTCTCTCATAGGGCAGATGTTAAATTTACAGGAAGACGAAAAACGTTTTGAGATGTACTTGGAGTGAACTTCAACGAACTAACGGGTTGCATAATTAACACCTATTTAACAGATGGAAACTGCATTTATGTGGAACACATAAAATGGTTAATATATAGTTCGATAAGAGCAAACTATAGTAACATAGCAATCCTTATCACTCTGCAAAGGATTTGTGGGCTAAGGATCGCAACTTGGACGTGCTATTGCTCGCACCCAAAAATTCGAAAACAAGTTCATCACTTTCCACTATTAAATGCGTCGCAAAAGCCAGTTCGTGACTCAGCAAAAACAACCGTGAGTATTAACTGAGCACACATCAAATGCGCGATTAAAGCCTGAATTCGGTTCCATCTGAATTGACGAAAAACGATACTGAAATTATCACTAGCGAAAATTGATTACGGCACCTAACGATAGTCTTTCATAGTTATAGAGGATCCGAACTCAGAATAAAACTAATTCTCATCCAGAAATCACTACTTACTTGTTCACGGAGCAGCAGCTGCTTGCTGTGTCTCGTTTCGTCCGTGTCCCGATAAGTCCATGTTAAAATCTAAACTGTCTCATCTCTGCGTACAGCGTTTGAAAAACACGGTGGTGGTACACTGACCAATCACCAAAATGCTTTTGCTTGTAAGAGCACGCATTTCCTCCTATCAAAGGCCAGTAGAGGAACACCCGCTTCTTTCGATCTAAAATTTTCCACTCCGTTCAATAGTTGAAATTTTGAAGACCGGGTCCCAGTGTCTAGATTCGATAGGGCCAACCACATGGCCACACGCCTAGGGTTGCACAGCCGCGTGTGGCGAAACAGTGTCACGACAGACTGTCGCCACCGGAACTGGCATCGAGAATAATATTCATCTGCCTTCTCAGGTTGCTACTGAAAGAGCTTCCACCTGAATTTCCTAGTTGAATGCATTTCTAATTACACCCAATTTAATTCAAAACGAGCGATCACCAGTTTTTGGGACAGGTGGTTAGAGGTATATGTTGCTCTGAGTACTGATTGTATTTAAGATGAGAATAAACACACACTTGTAGGCAACAAGAATGGACCGGAGTGTATATGGATGGTACATCTCCATTTATACTCCGCAAGCCACCCAACGGTGTGTGGCGGAGGGCACTTTACGTGCCACTGTCATTACCTCCCTTTCCTGTTCCAGTCGCGTATGGTTCGCGGGAAGAACGACTGCCGGAAAGCCTCCGTGCGCGCTCGAATCTCTCTAATTTTACATTCGTGATCTCCTCGGGAGGTATAAGTAGGGAGAAGCAATATATTCGATACCTCATCCAGAAACGCACCCTCTCGAAACCTGGCGAGCAAGCTACACCGCGATGCAGAGCGCCTCTCTTGCAGAGTCTGCCACTGAAGTTTGCTAAACATCTCCGCAACGCTATCACGCTTACTAAATAACCCTGTGACGAAACGCGCCGCTCTCCTTTGGATCTTCTCTATCTCCTCTGTCACGCGATCTGGTATGGATCCCACACTGATGAGCAATACTCAAGTATAGGTCGAACGAGTGTTTTGTAAGCCACCTCCTTTGTTGATGGACTACATTTTCTAAGGACTCTCCCGATGAATCTCAACCTAGTACCCGCCTTACCAACAATTATTTTATATGATCATTCCACTTCAAATCGTTCCGCACGCATACTCCCAGATATTTTACAGAAGTAACTGCTACCAGTGTTTGTTCCGGTATCATATAATCATACAATAAAGGATCCTTCTTTCTATGTCTATGTTAAGGGTCAGTTGCCACTCCCTGCATTAAGTGCCTATCCACTGCAGATCTTCCTGCATTTCGCTACAATTTTCTAATGCTGCAACGTCTCTGTATACTACAGCATCATCCGCGAAATGCCGCATGGAACTTCCGACACTATCTACTAGGTCATTTATATATTGTGAAAAACAATGGTCCCATAACACTCCCCTGTGGCACGCCAGAGGTTACTTTAACGTCTGTAGGCGTCTCTCCATTGAGAACAACATGCTGTGTTCTGTTTGCCAAAAACTCTTCAATCCAGCCACACAGCTGGTCTGATATTCCGTAGGCTCTTACTTTCTTTATCAGGCAACAGTGCGGAACTGTATCGAACGCCTTCCCGAAGTCAAGGAAAATCTACCTGGGAGCCTGTATCTATTATTTTCTGAGTCTCATGAACAAATAAAGCGAGTTGGGTCTCACACGATCGCTGTTTCCGGAATCCATGTTGATTCCTACAGAGTAGATTCTGGGTTTCCAAAAACGACATGATACTCGAGCAAAAAACATGTTCCAAAATTCTACAACAGATCGACGTCAGAGATATAGGTCTATAGTTTTGCGCATCTGTTCGACGACCCTTCTTGATGACTGGGACTACCAATGCTGTTTTCCGATCGTTTGGAACCTTCCGTTCCTCTAGAGACTTGCGGTACACGGCTGTTAGAGGGGGGGGGGGGGGGGGGGCAAGTTATTTCGCGTACTCTGTGTAGAATCGAATCGGTATCCCGTCAGGTCCAGTGGACAGACCTCTGTTAAGTGATTCCAGTTGCTTTTCTATTCCTTGGACACTTATTTCGATGTCAGCCATTTTTTCGTTTGTGCGAGGATTTAGAGAAGGAACTGCAGTTCGCTCTTCCTCTGTGAAACAGCTTTGGAGAAAGGTGTTTAGTATTTCAGCTTTACGCGTGTCATCCTCTGTTTCAATGCCATCATCATCCCGGAGTGTCTGGATATGCTGTTTCGAGCCACTTACTGATTTAACGTAAGACCAGAGGTTCCTAGGATTTTCTGCCAAGTTGGTTCATAGAATTTTACTTCAGAATTCACTGAAAGCTTCACGCATAGCCCTCCTTCAATTGCACCGCATATGCAGATGATATGATATTTCTAAGTGAATCAAACCATGATCTGCAAGAAATGTGATAGAAAATGTACAACTACGCACAGAAGTTTGGGTTAAAAGTGAATCAAGACAAAGCGGAGTTCATGAAGGTAGGAAGAAGACGAGGGCAGCAAGAATTTCTTGAGCCATATGGCATAAAGTTCAAGAGAGTTCACCGGTTCAGAGACTTGGGATCTTGGTTTACCAGTAACAATGACATCAACATGTAAATCAAGGAAGGAACTGCACTGGGAGTGAAATGTATGTCTATTGACTCAGGCAGACCCTCAGCTCAGCTCAAAATCAATATGAGAGAATACTAAGACTAGAATGATAACACTATGATATGCACATCAGTCATGTACGGTTTGGAAACCTAAACCATGAATAAACGAGAAAAGGAAAAACTACTAATATTTTAAAGAAGAGCAATGAGGAAGATATAGGGACCGATTTTAGGTAAAGGAGAATGGAGAAGGATGAAGAATCAGAAAATCTTCTCTTGGTGCAACAACCTGCAATACTACAGAAGCTGCAGAGGAAAAAGTCCAGTGGGCAGGCCATGTAGCCTCTTATGCCAGGAGAAGGACAGGTGAAGAAAGCACTTGAGTCGAAACCAGACACCAGACGCGCCATAGGACGACCAAGGCAGCGCTAGACGGACGATCTGGTGAACGACCTGCCAGCCACGGGGACTAAAGAGTGAGCACAAAACAAAAAGGAATGGAGACAGTTTGTGAAGCAGCGCGTGGTCTACATGGCTGTGACCACTGGAAGTGAATGGATGAATAAACAAACACAGTCAAGTTCCAAGTGTGACAATATAGTATGAAAAATACGATCGAATGTAGCAGAACAAAGAAAGATACTCTGCCGGACTTTATAAAGCAAAACCACAAAACTATATGGCGGAGTGGATTGGTTGACGCCTTTCACTACTATACCACATCAAACACTTTGTGATTCTCCACCACTTTTTCACAGTTCATGATTGATTCTCAGAAAAATCTTCCTCAAATAAAGAGCGATGTTTGATACTAATAGACATCTACCTCGTTAGTTTCGCCATTCTTTGGTTTACTCTCAATCCATTTTCACTGGTTATACGGACATTTCCTTCCAAATCTCTGGGTTCAGAATTACACATTCACTAACCCAGATTAAATGAGAAGTGCTCCCGGTAGCAATATGTTCACTGCTCTCGATGGCGTTTGTAGCTACTGTGCCCTATGTAATGAAATGTTCGTTTCGTCTGTTGTTGGAGCTTCCTGGCGTGGCGCGGTATCTCACTCTAAGCCGAGGTCAAAAATCCCCGGGTGACCTGTAAGCTAAATCAGTGAAATTCGTGTCTTTGAAAAGTCGAGGAAAGATCCTCTAAGCCCACTGTCCGAAACCTGCCGGCGGGTAGAAGAGACGAGACGCTCACGTGAAGTGCTCATAAAAAGGCCTGGAGATGCTCGAACAAGAACTGTAATGCCAAAATATTTACTTCCGGAATGATCATAATTTGTTACATTTTCTGTCAGACGCATTCAACAAATTTTTACTTATGACCGGAAACTACAATGGAAAATACAAAAAGCAAATTACAGACACAGTCTTCAAGAATCGTATCTTTTCTACACCCTAAGACAAAAAAAGAGACACACCACGAATGAATGATCCCAATGGGACGGAAAACTGTTGATGTGATGCACATATAAAGACAAACAAATGGGTACGATTTGGAAAGGACTGGATGATTTATTCAAGAGAAAGACCTTCACAAACTGAACAAGTCAAAAACACCTTGGTCCACCTCTGGTCCATAAACAAGCTTGTCATCGGTCAATATAATTGCAGTATGTAGCTGAAATGCAAGCCCAGGATGGCTTATCACGAAGGACAGCCAAGTCAGATGTCTGCAGACAAGTCTTCGGCCTGGGATCTCAATGTCTCTAGCAGAAATGTCTTCAGTGATGAGTCCCGCTTCAAAAAGAGTCCTGATGGCCAGGGAAGGTGTGTCTGGAGATGCCCCGGGCAGCAGTGGGATGCCAACCTGACTGTCGCCTGGCGTACGGCCCGATAACCAGGAGTGATGATCTGGGGTGCCATGTCTTTTCACAGCAGAACCCCTTCGGTTGCCATCCGCGGCAGCCTTACAGCACACAAGTACGTCGACGATAGTCTACATCCCATTTTGTTGCCCTTTATGACAAACCGTCCTGGGCTTACAGCAATATAAACTAATCAATGCTCGATTGCACGAGGGCAGGTTGTCTTCGGGCTTGTCAAACCCCACAGTGGCCGCCAAGGTCACCAGATGTCTCCCCAATTGAGAACGTTTGGAGCATTATTTGCAGAGTCCTCCAACCAGCTCGGGATTTTGATGATCTAATGCACAGTTGAACAAAATACGGTATATTTCCCTCAGGATGACATCCAACAACTCTATCAATCAATGCCAAGCCGAATAAATGCTTCCATTGGGGCCACAGGGGAACATACGCGTTATTGACTTGCTCAATTTGCAAAGCTCTTCCTCCTGAATAAATCTACCAATTTTTCTGAAATTGTAATCATTTGTTTTTCTGCACATGTAGATCACATCCACTGATTTCCATCCCTTTCGGCTAATTCCATCTTGATGTTTCGTCTTCTCTTTTGGTCTGCGGTTTATTTGATAAAGCACATTTTAAATTAAACAAAATAAAATATGGTCTATTGTACTCGTAGATGAGCATATGGTACATTGACGTAAGATGCGTTGTCATAGAAACTAAAAGCCCAGGAGTATGCACTTATATAGCTGACGTAAGTTCCATATAGTTTCTCCCCGCACTCCTAGTCCTACATGTGCACATCCTCTATGTGCGACCTAAAAAATATGAAATCAGTTTTCTTTTGTAACTATAATTCTGCATTGTCAGTATTGCCAAATGCAAGATACAAGAGCATCATGAAATTGTATACAGGCTGTTTCCGTAACAGCGTCGAAAAATGTAACAAGACGTGGAGAATGCTCCACTGTACAATTTGAGGTAGGGAACTTGGTGTCTGAGAAACCAGCTTAACGAAATTTGGAAGTAATACCGCTTTGTCTAGCACTACTGTTTTCCACCTTATTTATGACTTAACATGCGTCCAAATTTACACGGACTGTGCTGTTTATTTATATTACTTAGGACGAGCCCGATTACTAGGAAATCATGATGCAGATTTTGTTTACTTTACTTGTCCAAAGGTGGCTCTGTTGTATCGTATATATATTGTCCCCTTGGCTACTCGTGAGAGGGTGTGGATACAACATGGCGATGCACCGCTTCACACCAGTGTGGATGCCGGCAAGCATATCAGTGCTGCGTTTGTTAGTTATTGGGAGCTCCAATGTTAGGAAGATCAAGGAGCCCCTCAGGAACATAGCGGCTAGGGCGGGGAAGAAGTCCAACGTTCACTCGGTGTGCTTGTCGGCGGGGGGGGGGGGGGGGGGGGGCTTGTCCGGACCGAGCAGCATGCAGCCAGCTGCAGATTGGTGCACATGTCGGCAACGATGCCTGTCGTCGTCGTCGGGGTTACGAGGAAATCCTTGGGTCCTTTCGACGGCTGGCTAAATTGGCGAAGGTGGCCTCTATCTCCAGAGGAGTGGAACCCAAGCTGACGATCTGCAGCATCGTACCCAGGGTGGACCGGGGTCCTCTGGTTTGGAGGCGAGTGGAGAATCTAAACCAGAGGCTACGTCGACTCTGTGACGAAAATGGTTGTAGATTCCTCGACCTACGCTATGGGGTGGAAGGTTGTGGGACGCCCCTCGATAGATCAGGGGTGTACTACACACAGGAAGCAGCTACATGGGTAGCACAGTACTTGTGGCGTGCGCATGGTTTTTTTTTTTTTTAGATTAGGTTCCTCCCTACGGGAAACAAACCGTTGTCCTGAAAGATTACCAGTTCATGACATTGATGTGGGTACGCCAACTTTAAAAATTGTTAGTTCGCCTAAACAGGTCTTTTCAAAGGATTTAAATATGCTAGATCTCATGTTAGTAAATTGTCGAAGTGTATGCAGTAAGCAAGATCCCAGAGTTACTCTCCGAAATAAACAGTAGCAATGCCAATATTGTATTAGGTACCGAAAGCTGGTTGAAACCAGACATAAATAGCAGTGAAATTTTGAAGTCGGATTGGACAATGTTTAGGAAGGATAGGACTGTTGCTGTGGGAAGGCGGTGTGTTCATTGCAGTTAAAAGCTGTTTAAATTCAGCTGAGATCGATACTGGGTCATACTGTGAAATAGTCTGGATAAAGCTCAAATCAGACAAGGATTGACCATTGTATCAGGATGTTTCTATAGACCACCAGCATCCTTAACAAACGTCGCAGAACGTTTCAGGGAAAGTCTTGAGCACATAGGAAATAAATATCCAAATTGTCCATTAGTTAAAGGTGGAGACTTTAATCTGGTGTTCACTGACTGGAAAAATTACACGTTTATCACAGGGGGCAGAAGCAAAGACCCGAGCGAAGTTATTTTAGGAGCGCTCTCAACATACAACCTTGAGCAATTGGTTAAAAAACCAACTCGAGATGGGAACATAATAGACATCTTGGTGACAAACAGACCTTATCTTTTTGAGGAAGTTAATCTAGAAGAAGATATTAGCGACCATAGTATCGTTGTGGCTTCTATGTCAGTGGAAGTTGCAAAAAAACCCAAACAAACAGCGTAGAGTTTTCTTGTTTGGGAGAGCAAATAACACTGTCATTAATGAATATCTTCATAGTCAGCTGCAAGCATTCACTGCGGAACACAAAGACATTGAGCATCTTTGGTCGGAATTTAAAAGTATCGTCCACCACGTGTTAGAGAAGTATGTGCCTAGTAAAAATATAGGGGAGGGAAAGGACCCACCTTGGTACAATAAACATATTAGAAAGTTCCTGAGAAGGCAGAGAATTTTGCACAGTTAAATGGTTAAAAAGGCTCTAAGCACTATGGGACTTAACATCTGAGGACATCAGTCCCCTAGACTTAGAACTACTTAAACCTAACTAACCTCAGGACAGCACACACATCCATGCCCGAGGCAGGATTCGAACCTGCGACCGCAGCAGAAGCGCGGTTCTGGAGTGAAGCGCCTAGAACCGCTCGAGCACAAAGGCCGGCGACAAACAGAAATTATGTGAAATGAAAGCAGCTGTCAAAAGGTCAATGAGAAATTCTTTTAACGAATTTGAAAGCAATATTTTATCTGCAGATTCTAAAAATAACCCCAAAAAATTTTGGTCGTGCGAAAAATCTACGAACGCTACAAATAATTCAATACGTTCCCTTGCTGACAGTACGGGTAATGTAACGAATGATGATAAACAGAAGGCCTAAATTCTAAACCTAGCTTTCAAAAACTCGTTTACGGTAGAGGACTGCGGCACCATTCCCCCTTTCAATTATCGAACAAACGCAGGGATGCCTGAGATAGTGTTTTATTGATCTGGGATTGTAAAACAGTTAAGATCCTTAGACGCCAGAAGGCATCTGGCCCAGACGGTGTATATTGATTATGCTACAAATATAGCACCACTCTTATCCATCATCTATCAGAGGTCATTGGAACAACGGAAAGTTCCACGGGACTGGAAGAAGGCCCGGGTCATAGCAATCTATAAAAAGGGAAGCAAATCGGATGCACAGGAAACAGTGGTCATGCGAGACACAGCTGGCCCTCTTTGTTGTACATGATATACAACAGGCTCTAGATACCGGCTCCCAAGATGATGCCACATTTCTCGACTTTCGAAAGGCGTTCGACTCAGTTCCGCACTGTCGCTTGCTCCAAAAAGTGCGCGCTTACGACCTATCCGATGACATACGCGGTTGGATAGAAAGTTTTCTAACAGACAGAGGGCAGTATGTCGTCCTGAATGGGTTGACTTCAACAGAAGCAAGCGTAACTTCAGGTGTGCCCCAGGGCACTGTAATAGATCGCTGCTTTTTACGATTTACATAAACGATCTGGTTGATAGTATTGACAGCAGCATTAGACTGTTTGCCGATGATGCTGTAGTCTACAGGAAAGTAGTATCACAAGAAAGTTGTGAACAAATCGATGAGGATTTGCAGAAAATAAATGCGTGGTGTAATAACTGGCAGTTATCTCTCAATATTAGTAAGTGTAACCTACTGCGTATGACGAGGCCAAAATCCCCATTAATGTACGAGTACAAAATAAATGCCCAGTCTTTGGAAGCGGTAACATCCGTCAAATATCTGGGTGTGACTATTCGAAATGATCTCAAATGGAATGATTAGATTACACAAGTAACGGGCAAGGCGAACTCTAGATTGCGGTTTATTGGTAGACTCCTGAAGCGATGCAGTCCTTCAACAAAGGAAATTTACTTACGTTAGTTCGTCCAGTCTTAGAGTATTGCTCGTCTGTATGGGACCCTTACCAGTTGGGTCTGATTTAAGAGATTGGGAAGGTCCAAAGAAGAGCGGAAAGATTCGTGACTGGTACATTTAGCCATCGCGAGAGCGTTAGAAATCTCATAGAAAGTTTGAAGTGGGACACACTTGCAGATAGACGACGCGCTGAACGGAAGGGGTTGCTCACTAAATTCCGAAATCCCATCTTTGCCGAGGATGTAGAACATATATTATTACCACCAACTTTCAAATCGCGCAATGACCACCATTCAAAGATAAGGGAAATCAGAGCTCGTACTGCGGTGTTCAGACAGTCGGTTTTCCCTCGCGGGGGGGGGGGGGGGGGGGGGGCGAGGGAATACGACTTGGGCGTGAATTGTACCCTCCACTACACACAGCTTGGTGACTAGCGGAGTATATATGCAGATGTAGATGTATTTCCTGGTCGCTGAATTGGAAAGGGAGGTCCTGTTCCATGGCCTGCTAGGTCATCTGACCAGAATTCCCTTGATTATTTTCTACGAGGACATCTAAAGTCACCTGTGTACGAGACCCCAGTGGATACGGAGATGGAATTAGTTGCCAGAATTGTAGCTGTCTGTGTTGTGATTCGAAATACACCAGGGATATTTGCGAGGTTGCATTACAATCTTGTTCGCTGAAGTCATGCTTGCGTTGAGGTTGATGGCCGTAAGTTCATTGCGTCAGTTCATTGCAGTTAACTGTAAGTAATGTAAAGAAAAAAGTACACAGTAATGTGAATTTATTCCTATTACCTCCTTAAGCTGGCTGCACTGATCCCAGGTTCCACACCTCAAATTGTTTAGTGGAGCATCCTCTAAGTCCTGTTACATTTCTGCGCGCTCTTACGGAAAGACCCTGTATTAAATAAGTTATACTTTGGAAAGACACACTGTGCATCATACAATAAATTAACGTAACAACAACCAAAAATTTTTAAATTGTTAATGCAGAACTCTTTTTTCATATTCGGACAGAATAGGCATCATAAAAAACGTAAAAACAACTAGAACGAGTGCAGTATGTGTATGTAAGAAGGCATGACGTAGAACGTTAGGTGGCCCACGGGCGGCACTTTTCCTCCAGGAACCGGATGTTTCGTTCACGCTGCTGGTCATTTGCACGGTGATGTCGTCACACCAACTCATAGCGGGTAGTGTAGTTCCCGGTGGACGAGGGCTCTCGGGATGTAGATAGCCCGTCACTTTGTGAGCAGATGGCTTCCAGGAACACTGGGTGCAAATTTCACACAGTTTTATATGGGCACAAATTTCACGGGGCCCGGTTTCCATACATCCAGTTCAAGCACTCACGGCGATGAGCGACGCGCGATACAACGAACATCTCTGCAGATTCAATCGGAAACGTTTACTGGTGAACCCGGATTAATTCTCCGGCGTGAAACACATGTGAAGTAGTCGTAAATAGGATTCGCCAGCCTAGTCTGATATGTGAAACAGGACCCTGTACCAATCCTATTACTTTCAGAAATGTTCCGAAATCCGGCCACCGTTGGAAAATACACACCGCTAACAGTTCGTTCACCTCTCCTGCTAGCTCCTAACAACTCCCAACGACAGTGTCCAAACGGAACCTGAATAAAAGTGAACGTCAATAACGGAAAAAGCCACACAAAAACATCGCATTGAGATTTCCACAATAACAAATGGAACTTTTTTTTCCTTCTTCTGCTAAACCTCGCCAAGGCCGTTTAGCTCAGTGAAACGCTACGCCCAGCTAGTTAATGGCTCGACGCTCTTTTGTTAAGGGACAATAATCACCTAAAAGAGCCGGAAAAGGAGTAAACAGAATTTCAGGGAGATGTACTGGGAAGCACTTTCGATTCTTGCAGTCTTTTCACATGAGAAAAGTAGCTTTGCTGTTCACTATGGATCTCTAACCCACGACTTCAGTTAAACCCTACAGCACTGACTCCGCCCTACAGAGGCTTATCGTGTCAACACCATGAGGACTGTCGACTAACGGTTTCGTGACCTCTATGTCAATCCGCGAAATTATTTCAATATTCAGCCCCTTCAGCCAGTCAGAATCTGGAACAAAAATCAGGCTTTTCCATTGGTCACGTTCTGATCCCACCAATAGTGCAATTGCGAGGTACCCCTGCCAGAACTTTCAGAAATTTCTGTCCAACAGTTGTTGGAAAACACCCACCATCACGGGAAATCACAATCTTTTAAGCAGGCCCAATCAGTTCCGAGCACAATCCATTTAGGACGATTACGGAAAGATCACCCCATCACCTTCATAGTGAAATAAATCCCCTTCGCACGGCCTCCAGAAACGGGCTCTGATGTCCACAATAGCTAAATGTGAAGTGTCTCTCCCGGGGACACAGGGAAGCCAGGTTTTTAAAAGTTTGTTTACGACAAAATACATCTGCTTCGACGGTAAGAACAAAAGGCACGAAATACAGTGGATCTCTAGATGCTGCTACAGAGGCTTGACGGAGCTGCTATCTGAAGTCACGTGACCGTTTCTAGTATGTAGTTACACTACTTGCAGCTTGATAGGGAAAGACACTTGCAGGAAATAATCCAAGTTCCGGGAAAGCCGTCGTGATTAGGTCCAACACAGGCACAGAAAAGTGAATCATTGATACAATCTAAGTCCACAGAGGAAGCAACGATGAAAGCTGAAAACATCGGTGTCGGTCAATACGACAGGCTTCGAGAGCATCCTGAGGCGGTGAGGTAACACTCGCCAAGAGACCAGGAGAGGCTTTCGGCGAAAGAACTGGTTAGTGCAGTCAATGCGCCTGCCCCTACAGCTGCTGGCGGACCGTTCGTGGTACCACTTCTTTTTTTTTTTTTTTTGTCACGTGTTGTGCGGAGACGAATAGGTCCCTCGGAAGTGGCAGCCTCTGCCAGCGCTGCTAATGCCGCCTGGTGTCTGTTCATGACTGCGACATGCACTGAAGAGCCAAAGAAATTGGTACAGCTGCCTAATAATGTTTAGGGGACCCGTGAGCACGCAGAAGTGCCGCAAACGACGTGACATGGATTACCCTAACGTATGAAGCAGTGCAGAAGCGAACTGACACCACGAATCTTTCAGGACTGTCCACAGATCCGTCATACTACGAGGAAGTTGAGATCTCTTTTGAACAGCACGTTGCAAGGCATCCCAGATATGCTCAATAATGTTCATATGTGGGGAGTCTGGTGGCCAGCGGAAGTGTTTAAAACTCAGAAGAGTGTTCCTGGAGCCGCACTGTAGCAATTCTGGACGTGTGGGGTGTTGCATTGTTCTGCTGGAATTGCCAAAGTCCGTCGGAATGCACAATGGACATGAATGGATGCAGGTGATCAGACAGGATGCTTACGTACGTGTCACCTATCAGACAGGTATCTAGACGTATCAGGGGTCCCACATCACTCCAACTGCACACGCCTTACATCACTACAGAGACTCCACCCAGCTTGAACACTCCCCTAAAGACATGCCGGCTCCATGGATTCAAGAGGTTGTCTCCGTACTCGTACACGTCCATCCGCTCGATACAATTTGAAACGAGACTCGTCCGACCAGACAACATGTTTCCGGTCATCAATAGTCCAATGTCGGTGCTGATGGGCCCAGGCGAGCGTTAAGCTGTGCGTCGTGCAGTCATCAAGGGTACACGAATGGGTCTTCAGCTCCAAAAGCCCATATCGATGATGCTTCGTTGAATGGTTCGCAGGCTGGCGCTTTCTAATGACCAAGGAATTAAAATCTGCCGGAATTTGAGGAAGGGTTGCACTTCTGTCACGTTGAACGCTTCTCTTTAGTCGTCGTTGGACCAGTTCTTGCAGGATCTTGTTCCGGCTGACGGAAATTTGATGTTTTATCGGATTCCTGATATTCACGGTACACTCGTGAAATGGTAGTACGGGAAAATCCCGACTTCATCGCTACCGCGGAGATGTTGTGTCCAGTGCTCGTGCGCCGACTATAACATCACGTTATCTTGATAACCTGCCACTGTACCAGCAGTAATCGATCAAACATCTGGCCAGACACCCGTTGTCTTACATAGGCGTTGCCAGCCGCAGGCCGTATACTGCCTATTTACATATCTCTGTATTTGAATACGCATGCCTATTCCAGTTTGTTTGGCGCTTCAGTGTAGCTCGCCATGCTGTGGCGTGCAGTGGCCATGTAGACTGCACGCTTACACGAGTTGCCCGAGGCGTTGCCGCACCATTTTGCGTAGTTCTGCGATGTAGCAAAACGAACGAGAACACAGGCGTGGCCAGGAAATGACACGTTACAGTTTCATCCCACCTCCAAGGGGTGGCCGAGAGGAGAGTCCAACGTGTCCGAAGTATACTCCCAGTTTGACAGCTACCAATTCTTGTGAAAGTGAGACAACGATTCCGCCACCAAGCTCAACTCTTTCGCAGAAAGTCAACTCCGACTCCGACTCGTCCCTCCCGGGAGGGGCGGTTAACTTCGCTGACGGCCGGACGGCTGAGGCATCGCCGCACGGCGTCTCCCGGGTTTGGGCGGCAGACAGCGGCCGCCGGCCGCCTGCGGGCCATTAATCAAACCGTGGCGTCCCTCCCCACGGCGCTGGTAACACCAGGGGAGCGACGGAGGCAGGCAGGGACAGGGAGCCGACGTAATGAGCGCGGGGGAGGCTCAGATGGCCGGCAGCGCCCAGCGCCCACCCCGCACCCTGTCTGGGCGGAATATTCAGGGCGGCCAGCAAGTGGCCCCGACACTCCTCCAGCGAGCATTCCTCTAAAATAATTTTAATTCCAAGTTATAGTCGACCATGACTTTAAACATGCTTGTCACAAATTGTTACTGTAACAGAGATTATTTTTCTTTCTTAATTTACTGTAAAGTTTGCACCAAACATCTTTGTACGTGCGTACCGATGTACAGTAAAATTAAACTGGTCAACAAATTTAAACTTTTTTCTGAATTTGGTTTCTAAGTGGATATATTGACATAATTTTGTGGCGGTGAATTCACTGGTAAGATCAGCTTTTCCCTATCACGTCTCATTTCATAAACTACTGGCCATAAATTTTGCTACACCAAGAAGAAATGCAGATGATAAACGGGTATTCATTGGACAAATATATTATACTAGAACTGACACGTGATTACATTTTCACTCAATTTGGGTGCATAGACCCTAAGAAATCAGTACCCAGAACAACCATCTCTGGCCGTAATAACGGCCTTGATACGCCTGGGCATTGAGTCAAACAGAGCTTGGATGGCGTGTACAGCTACAGCTGCCCATGCAACTTCAACACGATACCACAGTTCATCAAGAGTAGTGACTGGCGTATTGTGACGAGCCAGTTGCTCGGCCACCACTGACCAGACATTTTCAATTGGTGAGAGATCTGGAGAATGTGCTGGCCAGGGCAGCAGTCGAACATTTTCTGTATCCAGAAAGGCCCGTACAGGAACAGCAACATGTAGTCGTGCATTATCCTGCTGAAATCTAGAGTTTCGCAGGGATCGAATGAAGGGTAGAGATACGGGTCGTAACACATGTGAAATGTAACGTCCACTCTTCAAAGTGCTGTCAATACGAACAAGAGGTGACCGAGACGTGTAACCGATGGCACCCCATATCATCACGCCGGGTGATACGCACTATGGCGATGACGAATACACGCTTCCAATGTGCGTTCACCGCGATGTCGCCAAACACGGATGCGACCATGATGATACTGTATACAGAACCTCGATTCATCCGAAAAAGCCGGCCGAAGTGGCCGTGCGGTTAAAGGCGCTGCAGCCTGGAACCGCAAGACCGCTACGGTCGCAGGTTCGAATCCTGCCTCGGGCATGGATGTTTGTGATGTCCTTAGGTTAGTTAGGTTTAACTAGTTCTAAGTTCTAGGGGACTAATGACCTCAGCAGTTGAGTCCCATAGTGCTCAGAGCCATGTTTTAGCCATCCGAAAAAATGACGTTTTACCATTCGTGCACCCAGGTTCGTCGTGGAATACACCATCGCAAGCGCTCATGTCTGTGATGCAGCGTCAAGGGTAACCGCAGCCATGCAGCCATGATCTCCGAGCTGATAGTCCGTGCTGCTGCAAACGTCGTCGAACTATTCGTGCAGATGTTTGTTGTCTTGCAAAGGTCCCCATCTGTTGACTCTGGGATCGAGACGTGGCTGCACGATCCGTTACAGCCATGCCTGTCATCTCATGCCTGTCATCTCGACTGCTAGCGATACGAGGCCGTTGGGAACCAGCACGGCGTTCCATATTACCCTCCTGAGCCCACCGATTCCATATTCTGCTAGCAGTCATTGGATCTCGACCAACGCGAGCAGCAATGTCGCGATACGATAAACCTCAATCGCGATAGGCTACAATCCGACCTTTATCAAAGTCAGAAACGTGATGGTACGCATTTCTCCTCCTCACACGAGGCATCACAACAACGTTTCACCAGGCAACGCCGGTCAGCTGCTGTTTGTGTATGAGGAATCGGTTGGAAACTTTCCTCATGTCAGCACATTGTAGGTATCGCCACCGGCGCCAACCTTGTGTGAATGCTCTGGAAAGCTAATCATTTGCATATCACAGCATGTACTTCCTGTCGGTTAAATTTCGCGTCTGTAGAACGTCATCTTCGTGGTGTAGCAATTTTAATGGCCAGTAGTGTAGCTACACAGCAGAATCAAATACACTACTGGCGAACATTATCAGAATGCAAAGAAGCAAGAAATATGTTTTCAGATTAGTGGCACTCAATGCTACTTAACAAGTAGTATATACGAGGGTTGTCCAGAAAGTAAGTTCCGATCGGTCGCGAAATGGACACCACTGAGAAAATCCGATAAAGATTTGTACAGATGTGTTGGGCGGTGTCTCTAGTATGCCCGTCGATCGTGTCGCAAAAAGAGAAAATTTTTCCGCAGACAACGAGCTGCAGACCAGTGCAGACAACTGGCTGAAAGCACAGGCGGCTGCCTTCTGTGACGATATTGGAAAGTTGATACAACGCTACGACAAAAGTCGAAGTTGGAGCGGTGACTATGTAGAGAAGTAGGTGGAAGGTGTACCTAACTGTTGCAAATAAAACGTTTCTGGTTTCCATTTCGCGACCGATCTAAACTTACTTTCAGGACAACCCTTGTATATGGAAAAGACGCCAACAGAAGTTCTAAATTAGTTCACCACCAATTTTAAACTTTAATCTGCTTTAATAATCGAAAAATGTGACAACGATGCTCTTCTTTTGATTGCCGTTTCTTTATCACGACTCCAAACTAGTGAGGATTTGAATATCTTCCAGCACCGTCGTATAAAAGAAAGACAAAAATTAAAAAGAAGGCATCTGAACAAAAGACGAGTAAACGCCGAAATACGGAAAATAACCAATGAAAGATCTAAAAAGTAAAAAAAAACCTTACGTGCTACAAAATTTTGAAACGTAGATCCCAGATGCAAAATGACTGTTCAGTAGTGTTATTTATTAAGTGCCAACTTTGAATGGCGTGTAAAACTATCCATCTTTGTGAGCAGTCCATGCCAACAATAATTTTCTATTCTTTTCTACAGTAATTCATGATGAGAATGGACCTGTTTCATTTAATACTTTATTGTTACGCAATGAGTGAGAAATTTATAGTGAACAGAAAAACAATTTCATGGTAAATTTCCGTAAATGTTAGAGCGAACTGCGCTTAAGTTAGTACATTCCTGTATCGGAAAATTAGTTTTATTGTTGCGCGCTAGTGAGGATAAAGAAAGTTGGTACAGTCTGTGAACGGTGTCGTTCTCATTTGATGGAGGAAATTGCTTTCATGTGCACTGTAAGTAGTAGTGATACGGCCCGTTATATACTCACAGTTCTTTCCAGCCAGATATTCCAGAAGGTTGAAAGAGTTGCAGAGGGGTGAGAAATGGGTGGGGAGTGGGGCAGTGTGAATCCCAGCTTGGAATATTCAGGTTGGATTTCCAGTTACGGCGTTCGTCTGATCACCATGGGAAACGTCGGCCTTAGGGCTTCGAACTTACTCGACAATGTTACGTTGTACAAGACAAAATTAAAATTGTGTGTGTGTGTGTGTGTGTGTGTGTGTGTGTACGACCATCAACCTTGTGTAGTCGATAATGCACTAAACTGCATTGCAGCTAAGTAACATTTTGCAGAACCAGCTCTCTTCCTCTGGATTTCGTTTTCCTGCTGTTAAATAAATTACGAAAGTGTAGTGGTGACTGCTCTTTTAAGCAGCTGATTGTTCCGGTTTATATCTATGAAACTGGAGAGAAAACAGGGAGTATGCAATGCGTACCAAGGTACGAAATACATTTTTCAGAGTGACTTATAACCAACGACCTCTTTACAAACATTTAACAACATTATATATTATGGACCATTTTTCGTGCTGTAGAGAGTATTTCTCAATGTAAGTTACTCAAAGCGAGTAAGTTGGTAGAGGAGATATCCAACAAGTAATCTGAATGGAAGTGACTAGTTCATGCATTAGTAATTCTACATCGTTACAGCGTGTCCCGTCACTAATGCTGAAAGTTTTTCAGGAGGACGAAAAGATTCTGGCCACTGCGTAATTATTGCTTTCTTTCTTTACTACTGGCGCCGGCCGCTGTGGCCAAACGGTTCGAGGCGCTTCAGTCCAGAACCGCGCTGCTTCTGCGTCGCAGGTTCGAATCCTGCCTCGGGCATGGATGTGTGTAGTGTTCTTACGTTAGTTAGGTTTAGGTAGTTCTAAGTCTAGGGGACTGGTGCCCTCAGATTTTAAGTCCCATAGTGCTTAGAGTAATTTGAACCATTTTCTTTACTATTGGCGGATCGTCGGAAACGATTGAGTAGCTATGACTTCAGTCTTGCCAAGTTCAACGGAAATTTTGGGAAGATGCTATAGCTGACGAGTCAGTAACCAATAAATTCTCAAGCTTGTCTCATCGGATAGCTTAATCATGTCTTACATTACGCACAGTTAAGCTCCCCTCTCCACCCCTTCCCGTTACCAACAGCTAACCACAAACAGTTGCTGAAGTCAGAGATCATCGTGTCAGAGCGTCAGAATAGTTGTAGACCAGACATGAACGCAATAAAACCAAAAAGGTTGCTTCACTGAAGGATCTCATGGACAAACCAACCTTTCGGTTGATCACTCCTTCACTTTATTCACCCGTTAAAATTATTTTAAGATGCTATGTTTCGAGAAGAATTGCTCCAGAAGTGTGGGAGACAGGGTTGCAACCTATCCTCTATGCTGCTGAATCTGTACATTAACCAAGCTGTGACGGAAACCAAGAAGAAATTTGAAAAGGGAATGAGGTTCAGGGAGAAGAAATAAAAACTTTGACGTTTAACATAACAATGTAATCTTGTCAGAGACAGCAAATGACTTGGAAGAGAAGTTGAACGGAATGGACAGTGTTTTAAAAGGAGGATATAAGATGAATATAAACAAAAACAAAACACAGATAATGTGATGGAGTAAAATTATATCAGGCGATGTTGAACAAATTAGATTAGGAAATAGAGAGGATACACACTCGAGACTGGCAAAGCCAGAAAAGCATGTCTGAAGAAGAGACATCTGTTAACATCAAATAGGAGTTTAAGTGCTAGGAATTTTTCTGAAGGCGTATGTAACATTATACCGAAGTGAAACGTGGACGATAAGCAGCGAATAGACGCTTTTGAAATGTGGTAATACTAAAGAATGCTAAAGATAAAAGGGTAGATAATGTTACCAATGAGGAGGTGCTGAACAGAACTGGGGAGAAAAGGAATTTATTGCACAACTTGACTAAAAGAAGGGATCAGGTAATAGGAAATGATACGTGGCTGGCTCATGTTATGGGTTGCATTAAACCTTGGTTGCTATTCTGTGTTTAGTCTCCCACGGTTATCGCGATTATGCTCTTATCCTCTCTCTCCGCTGGTGGCAGCAGCGGTGTGTATCGATATTCGCACCTTGTACTATCTTTGTCTTGGCGCTTATAGTTTCCGGTGTAACTAACCTGTTACTAGGGGTTATTCCTTATTATTAGGAATGGAAATACTTATTGCTTATGAAATTAACGTGAGAAGAGTAGGGTCGCCACCGACTCTAACCATACAACTAATCAAAGATTTGGTCGAGTCGGAAAATAAATTAATTTGATCACAGACCAAAAACTCACAAAAATGCATACGTTGTGATGTCGCTCATAGGGGATACGATGTAATTAATAGTGTTCCCCGTGCACTGTTCACGACAATCAAACATTTAAAATAAAATAGCACATGCAAGAACACTGTGCAGAAGATCAGCTACCAGCAACACACCTGAAAATAAGACTTAATCTAAAGCATTTGTTATAAAATACAAGGGGAGACTAATCACTGGACCTGTGCATAAGGAAACGCATTGGATGTGCTAACGGGAAAGCTACGAGGTGAGTGGCTTAGGTGCAAAAGCGTAATCTCGGAACACAAGAGAAAATTGTAGATGAAATCATTTATTCCTAAGATAAGGATGTGAGGCATGTACACGATTCCTGATAACACGTGGTTTGTGGAGACACAATTTCTAGGTATAGTGCCAAATTCCAACAATATCACATCACACAATCATGTTAACATTATCTAAAACAAACATGAGACCGGACAGTTAGTGATGCCGGTAGCCCAACAAACTATAATGTTCTACCACGTGGTTGGCTCCCCACGGACGAAAAACACGTAAAGCAAGGAAAATTTACGAGAAGGCAAAGCTCTAAATATTTAGAAAGGTGAAAGCTTATGCAGGCACAGCTGAAGGCAAACAGACATTCATACAGAGGCGGGTGCTCACTTCTTATCGACACCTTTGTGTTGCGCTCTTCCGGCGGATCCAAGTCTGCTACAGAAATTTGGTAAAAGAAAAACCTGCCAAAGTTTTGCATTCCTTGCTGCGACAAGGCAAAGCAATCTTCCAGATTTGAAAAGCAAGACCAAAAGCTAACAGCTCTCCCCTCGCCAAGTAACAGCGCGCCACGCGGTCAGTCTAACTCACCCTTCTTCGACTGGAGCACAGCTGTGGACGCTTCCCGTACCGGCGGCAGACTGCCTCCCGCTTCTCCAGCCTCTTCCACGCTCCGCGTGGCTCGGAAAACCCAAAGATGCCATTTCCGCCACCAACCTAACGCAGGTGGATTTCTCACAAGTAGCGAAAACCTCCTTGCCTACTTGACCACTACGAGAGTTGGCTATTCTGTGCAACTGCTGCTGAATCTCTACGACTATCGCAGACTTTCTGCAGCAGACTACGCCAACGTCTAGCAACGTGACACACAACCGCATTCATTCAATGACGCCACTATGAGAGTAAAGAGAAAAAAACAAGGAAAAGAAAGAGAAATGGTAATGAAAATGGGCTACCGGACTAATGGAAGGTGGCTACAGGACCTTTTCACCGGCTGTGCTGTGCGAGTAGTTGGACGGTTGGCGTGGAGCAGCGAGGAAATCTCCGCTGTGCGTGGTTTGGCATAGGCCGCTGGTGGCATCCACGAGCGATCGGAGAGTGTGGTGCTGTTCCCATTGCTACGAGGTCCGTGGCTCACCGATCCTGGACACGAAAGTTGAGTTTTGACTCTACCAGCAAGTCACAACTGTTCACATTGTGTCGTTTGGATTTAGTTTTTAGCTGTTGGGACATTCCCGCGTGCAACAACATGTGTGTTCAAGTTGGCAGATTTTAGACACCCTCCGGTGGAGTTTAACTGTACTTTGTTATTTTGAATTAGCGTGCATCAGCTGAATCTACTGCCTTGTGGTCGTTAACGTTCCGGTTACCTGCCCTGGCCGTTGACGTAAATTCAGACAGTGTATTTTCCTCATCGTGTTGTCGCGGTCCAGCACGGTGTCTAGTTTGACAGCTCAATGTATAATTGGTTGTGGGCGCCAAATACCTTCTACGTTGTTCCACTGAACTCCCTGTTGTGTGCTGGTCAGGTGGAGCGGAGTTATCTTGTCGGTGGGTCCGTTGACTGTCTGGCGGTTGGGTTGTCGTCTGATCGAGAATGGTTGGGCCGACTGCCTCTCTCACCTAAGCGAGCGTTAGGGTTTCAATTCCAGGCCGACCCTCGGAAATTTCTGAGCGCCGTTGGGTGTACTGCCTTTTCTTATTTGTTCTTGTTGTTTGTATTTGTATGGCTTCTAGCCGATTTTTAAGTTAAGGTTGTTTTGCCCTTAAGGTGTAAGATTGTTTGGGCCTTCAGCCTAATTTGAAGAACTGTTTTTAGGTAAGGCCTTTGGAGTTTTAAAAATTTATTTTGGTTTGAGTCTTAAGTGATGGGCCTTCAGTCGATTTTTAAATTAAAGTTATTTTGCTCTTAAGGTGTCAGATTTTTTGGGCCTTCAGCAGAATTAAAGAACTGTTTGAAGATGAGGCCTTCTGCCATTTAAATTTCTGATTTTGGTTTGAGTCTTAAGTTATTGGCTTTCAGCCTATCTTAAATTAAAGTGGTCTTGCCCTTAAGGCATGAGATTGTGTGGCGCATTCAGCCGGTCTTGTAATGTTTGGTCAAATAAATAAAGTTGTATGTTCGAGTGTAACTGACAGCCACGTATTTTGGCCCCTTTCAACAATTTAAACTACCTGTCCTGTCCTGTGGGTTTAGCAGGGCGTCTCAGGACACATTCTGAGACATCAAGGAATCATCAATTTAGAATTGTGAGGACGTTTGGGGGGCAAAAATTGCAGGCAGAGGTCAAGAAAAGTGTACAGTACTCAGATTAAGAAGGATTTAAGTTGCAGTAGTTGTTCGGAAATGAAAACGTCATAGTAACGTGGAGAGTTGGATCGAACCAATCGTCGGAGTGAAGACCACAACAACTATATGATTCGGTTGTGGTAGTCCTACACTGTTTATCATACCCAGAGAGTTCTCTTAATTCTCGTTCCTAGGCTTCTGTATTAAAGTGCTGCTTCGATAAACCAGCAGTATCCGAAGATACTCCTTGCGCTACCGAGCGGGACGGACAGTTATAAACGAAGGCCACTCCAAGAGGCAAATCCATTTCCGTTCTCACAATTTTTAATTTTATTCGACGGCTGCAGCTCCAGTATTCTCCTGCCGTAACTTTAGCTCCTCATCACATCTGTAATTGAAAGTTGGAGTATATTGTGTACTGATTTCTGGAAGAGCAGAGCTACTTCGAACAGAGGTTCAAGGGTCTATGAAAAATCGAGTGTTTCATTATGTAAAAAAGAATGAGGCTCTCGAGATACGACTGACAGGTATTGAACAGTTACTGAAAAAGTATGCAGGCGCTTTCTGAAGCTGAAGTGCTGATGAATCGGAAAATCTATTGCACTTGACGTCGACGAATCTGTTGAGTTCATATGTCTACTGCTCTCGTGTATGTGTTTGCTCTTCAGTGTCCTCGCCAGGTACAAATCCACGGCTAGTCCTGGTGGAACGGGTAACAGATCGTTACTATCTCCTCCACCATCAAAACAGAACTTCCATCATTCCCAGTTTTGCTTAGACGTCGGCAATTTAATTAATAATGACAGCAAAGCAACAAAATGTTTTAATATAATGATAATAAAATGTTTAATTACAACAACATATACAAAATATTTTAACATAATACAAATAATTTTTTTACGTCAGCATTTAATATGTCACGTTAGCGTAACTTCTAAGACATCGCAGTTCAGAGAATGCAGAATTAGAAATCAATTCTTTCAAGCATTTCCGAAGTACACGAATCGTGCACTTCCTTTGTGAACTACTAGCGACTCGGCCTGGCTTTGCACGCTTAACGTTTGGTATCTATGACCCGACGACTTAACTGGCGTAGCGTCTTCTGTTTGGAGATCACGAATAAAATTCAGTGAACAACGTTAAGTTAGTGAATATCATCATCAACTTTATATAACTTACGCAATGTATGTAACACGCGCCAGGAAATTTGTCTGGAGGAATGAATGAATCTTATCTGCTTCAAATTGGCATTTGGAGTGACATCTCATGGAAATAATGGGAGCATATCGTGAGGTATGTAATATGTTTACAACCAGTGTAAATACCGTATGCGAGTCATGCGTGTATGTGTGTGTTTGTGAGTGACTGAATATGTGTCGAAGGCTGCTGAAGTGGCATAAATAAAGGAAAATGAAGAGAAAATTCGATTGACGTACATGTTTAGCACATGTTACAGCGCTCCTCTTGTGAAGCTTGTGATGCGCTGCTGAGACCCACTGCCGCAGTTCTTTGTTGTGGACTCTTTATGGTAGACTTCTTCGCCGTGCCACACAAAGAATCGTGTCCACATGTAGTCTTGAAGCAGAAAGTTGAAATCTGTATCATCTGCTGCGCTGCTGAAAGAAATTATTGTATATAAACGAAGCAAAGTTAGTGAAGTATTTTTTCTGAAGAAGTTGTACTTGAAGCACAAAAAATAAAAACCAACATATTTTGGATACGCTCGCTTTTTCGCTAGGCAGTTCTCCTCAAACGATTGCAGGTAAGTTATTTGTTACCAATACTTGTTTGTTTCAAACTGCAAGTCTCACATCACAGCCTGGTGATAAGGTGATAATCTTTGTATTATTGGGCATATTTGCTGCGATACATCAAAATCGAGTAACTCATTCTGATTGTTGGAAGAATAAGCTATGAATTAAGAGTGTAAATTACAACCAATAATCGGAGGGTCTGAAATGGTTATTTTATTTCGAAATGTGTCCTTCAACCGTCTACAGAAGTATTTCTAAACCTTGTGTATTCATCCGCAAGAAGTTTCTGAATTCCATTCAAGAAGCTCGCGTGTTTGTTTTTATGATCTTTAAAAGCCCAAACAAATAAAAATCTTTAGGCCCAACACGCAGAGGATCCTGTTCACATCTACGTTTGACTCAACAAAAGCAGGAAGCTTAAAGCTGAGTCATTTGCTGCGCTGCTGCAAAACGTTCTTTACATAAACGAAGTAAAGCTGCATTCCATGCTGCAATTTACTCTATGCATAAATATATGAAAATCACAAGTTTTCGACTCTCATGTATTTTCGATGCGTAGTTGTTCTGAAACGATGGCAGTCAATTGGATGTCATTTGGGAAACTTCATGTCCCTAACAAGTTATCCAACCGCGGACAGGGCAGCTACAGTGTAACGTTCAGTCCGACCCACGTTTCTTTCCTGGCGAATCTCTACGTCTTTGAGAGCTGAAGTGTAGGCTAAATGGCACAGTGAAAGTAATTGACCAAACCGGGATTCGATCCAAACGCTGTACCCAAGAACTATCACACCAGCTACACTATAGATACACTTTCTCGTAATTCAAGATACCTCTGCTCTCTCGAGTTATGGCGGCTGTTCGTTATATGACAGTGGCATCGTTTTCATAACTTAACTTTAATTCATCGTAATTCAGACAATTTGTACGAAATATTTGTAAATTATATACAAAACCTTCTCGTGAATCAGTGGATCTACTCGTATTAGTAAGCATTGTATCAAAATCCCTAGACTAGCTCCTGAGATTATCCTGCACCTACAAACGGACGCTAGGAGGGGAATTCGCTTTATACTAGATAACGGCAACAAACTCTGAAAACTTTGAGAACGTCATAATTGCTGGAGTATAATATCGTTGTATGCAGTCAGCATTATTAGTGTCTCACTTCGGACTATGACTATGAATAGAGGTGTGCAGACTAGGGCTATATGAGAGAGGGAGTGAGTGCAATGCCTTTTCTTTCTGTCGTTTCCACCTGCGTTCCAGTAGTTAGTCTTTCTGTCTTTTCTTTCTTCAGAGGGGAGTCTTTCCCTTTCTGTGATGGGATACTCAACTTCCTGTGGTGTGGCGGTTATACATGTAGACCCGCGAACTGTGTGGAATTGGGTTCAGATAGTTGGAAGGCTATGAATGGGCGCCGGTGTCTCGTTGGATGTTCTCTGTAGACATTTAAACCTCACTCATAATGCAAGCAACGGACAAGTATCGTGTGTTAAACATAGCTTGTAATTCCTAGAATTATGTGCCATTCTCGAGACTCTACATTTTCATTACACTTATGCTTGTGAAAATAATAACTGTTTTTGAAAATGTATATGACACAGATTAGGACTTTACACAGTCTTCTTCATAAATTCGACGACAAATACACGTAACACGCAATAATAACACTATGTTTCACTATGTGATCTCTTCGCTGAATGCACGCAATAGCTATCCACGATACTGATAAAAAATAACTTAAATATTTGGAATAGGAAATGCTAAAATCACTTTAAACTGTGAACATAGTCACTAGGAAGAAAATAGTAATCTCGGTCTCCACTTAAATTTAGGTTGAGCTGAAGCACAACATGCTATTCTTGCTACCTTCGTTTCTTCTACATCTCGCTGTCGTTGGACTCTCGCTGTCAGGTAATTCTACGTCTGGTGTTCCTGCAGAGAGTGTAGTAGCTATACTCGCAGCAGGTCCGACCACTTATGGTCTGTATCCGGCGAACCTGGCTGCTCAGTTTTCTGATGATGCTGTTTATCAACCGTGAAGGTTTGCTGTGGACCAGACGTGCAGTCCACTTGGTTCTGTTTCGTAGCAGTGGAATGCGAGTCAATTTGTATAGCTGCCAGGTCGCGTGTCCACCGGTAAGATGTGTATCAGTGGTCCGAGAATCGATCCCTGCGGTATTCCAGCTCTATTCACCTGTCCCGCTGAGGTGCCATTACAAACGAGGAAGCTCAACGATCTGTTTAAGGGGTGCGACTGCCCGAGGCGAAAATATGACTCCAGACTGACGTGTACAAGAAGCTTTTACATGAGGCCACCGTCAGCCGACAGTGAAAAGCCTTCTAAACGATCACGAGCTAAGGTACGCGCTACACGACCGTCACACTTAACGCTTCCGGTCTGCCTCAACAGTTGATGTTCAGTAGAGAGGTCACCCCTGAAGCCAGACTGCTTCTCAGCTGATGCTCCCCCCTCTTGACGGTTGCTATACAGCCTTTCAAATACGTTGCAGACGGCTGGCAGCAGTGTGATGGAGAGCCTTTGCGGATGAGGATATGCCCGCAGATGACTGCAGTAATAAGTACCTTAAAAGTGGACAACTTCGTGACACTATTAGTACTTGTTGTAACATAACCTTATACAAATATGTACTGCGACATCCAATTTCCACAATTTCCACGTATATGCAATTGTATAATCTTTATCGTTTAATTCAGATAGAAATAAAGGTGTTGTGCGCCATAAGGGATTCTTAAAATACAATACTGATTGCAATTTAGGTACCCCGAGCTCAGGAAAACATTGTGAAATGAAGTCTAAGATAGGGAAAATAGAGTTAAATTTATCTCTCACAGCGATGGGCTGACCTAGTGCTTCTTTATGAAGCATAGTTATAACTTATTACAAGTTTGCCTTGTTTTATGATCTTCGTTTTACCCATACGCAGAAAAATATTTGACATAATGTTTGTCAGTTTAGTGAGATTTATTTTTTTAATTTTTTTCAAAATGCGAATAATTGTTGGTCTACTCTATTTGAAGCAAAATGAAAATAAAACAAAAGTGAACTTCATTAATCAAGGTACTTACATAAAAATTGTAGACACTCATTTACTCATCTGTTCAGTGGAACCGTATGAGAAAAAACAGGCCATAGCACTTACACGTAACGCAACATCCCCTAAGCAAGACAATTACCTAAGATTGTTGGACACTCACTTACAAGTTCAGTCGTCTGAGAAGAAAAAAGGTCATGATGCAATAAATACAATATTCCGGACAACTATATATTATATTTAGAAACAAAGTTATAATAAAAAATTAAACTGCACTGTCTGCGAAACCATTCACCAATGACCCTAATTTCATTCATGAGACTTGTTATCTAGAATTTCGGTCGACAGACTTATTTCTGCAGGTGCTTGTTCCGTCACAATATTTCCTATATAACCTATAGAAATACCTTTTTCGCTTTTCCAGTTGATGAAGAAAATTTTTGTATAGTTTATCTCTTACCCAGAATGATCTGCACATATCATTTAATTATATCTACTTACTTTCAGTAAGTCAGCACTTCAAAGTTATCGGCAGTAGCAGAAAGTTTCCAAGAAATCGTCTGCCTGCTTAGCTGAGTGGTAACGTGCTTGCCTTACCATGCAGCGGGCCCAGGTTCGATTCCCGGCCGAGTTGGAGAGTTTCTCCGCTCGTGGACTGGGTGTTGTATTGTCCTCATCATCATTTCATCCTTATCACCGGCATGCAAGTCGCCCAATGTGGCGTCGACTGAAATAAGACTTTCACTCGGTGACCGAACTTTCCCGGTGGGGCCTCTCTCTCTCAAATGTTGACATCTGCACCTGTCTGCTAGGCATAATTGCTGTCCAACGAAGTATACGGAATGAAATTCGTAAATTCTTTATTCCCTGGTATCGTGTCAGTTGCGAGGTGAAACTGCGCAGCGTTACACAATCATCCGCTGGCCGCAAAAGTTTAAGGTTTAGCATTTTCCGTAGATATCTGTTGGAATATCAGTTTGTGACCAGTTTGCATAAATCCTCAGCGGTGCGAATTTTTTTTATTTTTATTCATTTTTTCTTAAATTTTTCTTTTGGAGTATATATATGATGAGGTGTGATCGGCGTTCTACTTATTTGCGAGAAATTAAAAAGCAGATAAACTGCTGCAGCTTTGTGGATTTTGGTTGCGGGAACAGTTCTTAATTGCTCGTCCGTGTTGCTTTACTTCATGAACGTTTTTCAAAAAAGTTCCCAGGACTGACCTTCTAACACCAGAAAGGTTTTATATGACATCAATTGTCATTATTTCTGTACCCATGCCATTGAAATACCGCTCAAAGCTCCAGGCAATCGGCTATGAGTAAAACGTTCGCTCTCGGGCAGTGGGAGAACGTGTAGCACGTCAAGGCGTTCGTAAGGACTACTGGCGTTTAAGTTTAGAGGTTAGTTCCTTTAGCAAGGGAGTTTTAGCCCAGACATGCTACGCTAACAGAGCAACAATGGAAAAGAATAAAAGCTTTTTTGTGGTTATATTAAAACTATGGACTACAACACAATCACAATAAAATTATTTAACGGTTTTGAAACACTGAAAATGCCTGCGGCCTGCATAAACAACCGTAAAGGTCATGGAAGGACACAAAATTATTCAGAAGGATATTCAAGTAAGTGAACCACGCAAACAGAAGTTACAAAACCTTACAAGTTTTTGTATAGCTTAACTCTTACCCAGAATGGTCTGCACATATCATTTATTTATATCTACTTACCTTCAGTAAGTCAGCACTTCAAAGTTATCGGCAGTAGCAGAAAGTTTCCAAGAAATCGTGCGCCTGCTTAGCTGATTGGTAACGAGCTTTCCTTACCATGGAGCGGTCCCGGGTTCTATTCCCGGCCGAGTTGGAGATTTTCTCCGCTCGTGGACTGGGTGTTGTATTGTCCTCATCATCATTTCATCCTTATCACCGGCATGCAAGTCGCCCAATGTGGCGTCGACTGAAATAAGACTTTCACTCGCCGACCGAACTTTCCCGATGGGGCCTCCCGGCCAACAATGTCATACGCTCATTTCAATTTTTTCGAAGGAATCTACAATCGTTTTGCCACCAATAAAATGGTTTTGTGATCAGTTCAAGTGTAATGAACATACTTAGAGCTTCCATTCCTAATAACAGAACACACTGCAGCAGAGATCCTTGTTGAAAGTTGATCCGAATTACAGTATTTAAGAATAAAAAGTTGGAGCGCGCTGTTGTCACAAAGTTGCACACTTTTATGGTACCGAATGGATAAAAGACCACGCTGATGCGGGTATCGATGGGTATATTTTCCGCTGTCTGCAATAATAATTAATTTCCGCCTCAAAGGTAAAGACTGGAGTCAACATTACGGTTTTCGCTATTGGATAGCACGTTTCACACCAGTCTCAAGTGACAAGTAACCTTGTGAACTGTCCTTTCAATTAATGTCTAGTATTTCATCCACTAAAAACATGTTACAGTAAGGAATTTCGTGTATTGCATGATAAGGAATCTCTCATCATCGTGGTAAAATTTGGAAATTTGTGGTAAGTTCCTATGGGACCAAACTGCTGAGGTCGTCGGTCCGTAGCTTACACACTACTTAATCTAACTTTAACTTACGCTAAGGACAACACACACACACGCCCATGCCCGTTGGAGGACTCGAACCTGCGAAGGGGGGAACCGCTCGAACCATGGTAAGGCGCCCCTGACCGCGCGGCTACCCCGCGCGGCAATCATCCTGGTGCCATCATCGAATGTGTCAATATGCGGGATTCTGTGATCTGGCCGAATTTGCGAGTCATGCTAAATTAATTTCACCTATACCATCTGAATCACTTACCACACCGTAAAAATAACGCTCACTGAATCTTGCTGTGAATTGTACCCTTTATTAGATGTAGTGCCTGCCACTGCATGAAAACTCTCCGACAAAAAACGACTCACCACGAAGGAATTATCCAAATCGGACGGAAATTGGTGGATGTGATGTACATGTACAGACAAACAGATGATTACGGTTTTAGAAAAACTGCCGGCCGCGGTGGCCGTGCGGTTCTAGGCGCTTCAGTCCGGAACCCTGCGACTGCTACGGTCGCAGGTTCGAATCCTGCCTCGGGCATGGATGTGTGTGATGTCCTTAGGTTACTTAGGTTTAAGTAGTTCTAAGTTCTAGGGGACTGATGACCTCAGATGTTAAGTCCCATAGTGCTCAGAGCCATTTGATCCATCTGCTTTAGAAAAATTGTATGAGTTATTCAAGAGAAAGGGCAAGTCAGTAACCCGTTGGTCCGCCTCTGGCTCTTATGCAAGTACTTGTTCAGCTAGGCATTGATTGACAGAGTTGTGCGATGTCCCCCCGAAGAATATCGTGGCAAGTTCTGTCCAGTTGGTGCCTTAAATCGTCAAGATACGGAGCTGGTTGGAACGTACAGTCCATAATGTTCCAAACGTTATCAACTGGGAAGAGGTCCGGCGACCTTGCCGGAAAAGGTAGGGTTGGACGGGCACAAAGACAACCAGCAGAAACTTTCGCTGTGTGCATGCGGGTGTTATCTTGCTGAAGTGTAAGCACAGGACGGCTTGGCATGAAGGAGAAAAAACGGGATGTAGAATATCGCCGACGCACAGCTGTGCTGTAAGGCTGCCGCGGATGACAAACAAAGGCGTCCTGCTGTGAAATGAAATGGCTTCACAGACCGTCACCCCAAGTTGTCGGGCGACAGTCAGCTTGGTATCCCACCTCAGTCCAGGGCGTCTCCAGAAACATTTTTTCTGGTAATTGGGGCTCAATTCGAAGCAGGACTCATCACCGACGACCTGCTCCAGTCAATGACATTCTAGACGAATGTGCCCGACATCACTTGAAACGGACTTGTTGGTGTACAAAAATCAATGGTCGTCGGCGCATTTTGGGCCGTGAGTTTAGCCCCCTTTCAGTGAGCCGACTATTAATGGTTCTTGTGGTCTCTGCAGCACCAGTTGCGCGTCTGATCGAGGATAATGATGAATTCAGGGCTCTGAGAGCTTATCTGACGATCGCTCCATCCTTACGTTCTGTCTTCTCTTTAAGTCGCGTGCTTCCTTCTTGGTGCTGCTTTCGATGGTGCGCTCATTTGTGCCAAAGTCGTCGAATGAAGGTAGCGCTCCTTTTCCAGTGTCGAGCGACTGACCGATTACTCCGACCAGTTTCGTTGAGCCCAACTACACGTCCTCAAATGGTGGCATCTGCACCTGCTGCGAGGTATATTTACTGTCCAGCTAAGTACACGGAACGAAATTTGCAAAGACCTTATGCACTGTTTTTCCTGAAACTACATTCGGTGATAGATCAGCCATTCCTGCCAACACCGTCGAATAGTGGCATCACTCCTATTCCAATGTCGAGCGATTCACTGATTACTCCAACTGGCTTCGCTGAGCCCCAGTGCGCGTCCTCTCTCAAATTTTGACATCTGCACCTGTCTGCTAGGCATAATTACTGTCCAACTAAGTATACGGGATGAAATTCGCAAATTCTTTATTCCTGGTATCGCGTCAGGTTGCGAGGTGAAACTGCACAGCGTTGCACAATCAGCCGCTGACCGTAAAAGCTTAAGGTTTAGCATATTCCGTAGATATCTGTTCGAATATCAGTTTGTGACTAGTTTGCATAAATCCTCTGTGGTGCGAAATTTTTTTTATTTTATTCATTTCTTCTTAATTTTTTTGGTTTAGGGTATATATTGCAAGATGGGAAGAACTATCCCCCTTACATGAAGTCATTAAAGATCACCTAACTCACGTTCAGCGAACAGTAGGGCTGAACAAAAATGCATCTTGTAGAGGGTATAGTATGGACGTATTGGAATAATTAATGTCGGGTGATGGTTTTAAAGTAATTCACACAACATGAAAAACTTTGTGGAAACGCGTCGATTTACTGGAGGCTAGTTTATCCCAGGGAAGTATACAGAGTGACCGTGGCCGGCTGGGAAGTGGCGAGGGGTAGCGACAGTAGGCAGCTTAGGGTGGCTCAAACTCTTGAGAAAGTGGTAACGGGGCGCGGCCTCCAGCCGCCTTAAAATGAGTGACAGTGAGTGGGTGGTTGACCTAAGGCTGGTGTACCGGAAAGCAGACGGAGAACTTGTATGCCTGTTGATAAATGTCGGTCGTCCCGTTTTCAGTGAAACATGCCAGAAAGCCGCGCCAAGCTACAGTGGAATTTGAAGTACTCTCCTGGGAGTCAGAATTCCGGAAAAATTGGTGTTTGTGCAGACGCTAACCTTGATGGGTGGCCTGGGAGGAGCTAAATAGCAGAAGTTGAGAGGCAGCGAAATTTTGGGGGAATTTGTTCACTTCCCAGAGCAGGCATTGGTCAGCACTGGGAAGTGACGCATAATTAACGTGTCTTGAGCTGCAATTGGCGTAAGTGATTTTGCTGGAGGGGAAACCGAGGCGAAGAGCAGACTGGGAGAAGTCTCCGTAGATGTCTTCCGTTCCCAGCTTGCCTAGAGTGCGTATGTGGTGTTCTTTACTCAGCTTACCTGAGAGAGAGTGAGCATCATTGCAGTTTAGGACTTAGCAAACGGAATGATTGAGCTTAGAGATAGAAAGTTTTCATTCAGCTATGTACTGAGAAAGATAGCTAGAAGTGAATAGACGAGCGCAGCTTTGTAGCACCACGAGGTCAGCCGACATCCGCATAATGACGCCGCGCCGCCACGCTGAATTCGGTGATATTGCGCCCGCTCTGGCCACTGATTAATTTGTTGGATCACGTCGGCAAAGTATCCACGAGGGTTTCATGGGCAGTGTATTGTAGAATTCTTCTCGCACTTCGCATGACACCTGGGGCAGTCGATAGTAATTACTTTTGATTTATCGCGCTTTACTCCACGGAAACGCAATTTATTACCACTGCCTGTTAGGAGAGTCATGTAATGTGATGAATGAAGGTCGAAGGTTAAAATAAATCTGTGCTAATCGACTGCATCTGTTTTCAATGAAGTAGTTGAAATCCCAAGTCACTTTCTTCATTAATTTTGTGTTTTCAGCATTTGCATCTGGTGTTCAATAGCTGAATATAACATCAATGTGCACCCCTTTTTAAATAAAATGGATCAATTCTGAATCAATTAATGGCAACACTGCCACCGCTGTTCAATCAGGAGTCACAGGGCCTTATTACTTTCTTTGCGTTATCCGATATTGCGGCTGTTTTGCACCCTCTGTTGATCTGTTAGTCAATTACCTGGGGTGAACACACGCCAAAACCAGATAAGTGACGGGTGGGATGTTACATATGGCTGACCCATGCCAGGATACGATACTTCGGGATTTGCTAGGAAGTAGTCTCGAAAAAGGAAATTTTTCCACGTGATCCATTGCTTAGCCATTTTTAATTGAAAAAACGGCATTAGTTACAATAAGTTACACTGTCTTCTTCATGTGATGTCCTTTCAAATTGACATTTATAGGTGCCTGTTCATTGTATTTGTGATTTGTTGGAGTACTTATGATGTGCAGTGCCGTAATCAGCCGATGCTGAGCACACAGGACACAATCATTGGTACTAGCCTTTTTTGCCTTTTTGGGGGAATGCTTCATGAACTATTTGTCGGGTCAGTGCTCACACCCATTGTATCAATTTGTGTCCTGATATATGATAATTATTGAGAGTAAGGGGTACCTGGGTTTTGAGTTTTCGTGTAACATAAAAGTGCAAATGATAACGAGGGGAAAAGCCAAGACAACGGCAGAATATAATCAAACTGTTGCTCGGGAGATCATGGGTGATAGTAGTGAAAGCGCTATTGATGAGCGTGACGAACGCGAGTTGCAACTTCCTGAAACTGCGTCTCAAGACTGGTTTAGTCTGCTGAATAGCAAGGACGTTGATTCAGGCAGTGATACTGAGGGCTCGGGGGACGCAGGGAGTAGAGGATTAATCCATAAGTATGGAAGATACAGCCTAAGAAGCCAGAGTATGCTGGAACAAAACGGTGTCCGACCATTATCAAACGATCCATTCACAAGTGATCCGACGGGGGTGCGAAGACGGTACTTGCCTAGATATCGAAAGAACGAGAATCAAAATGCGACGACTCTCAAATATATTACGGACCTGTTGCAACAGATGCAAACGGTGAACTTAGAGCAGAGCGCCAACCTTAATGCCGAAATTAAAAAGGCGAATTCAGAGTTGAAAGAGCAAGTAAAAGAGGAAAGTAAAGAATCTCGACGTCAAAATAGAGAAAGAGATTGCCATCATCAAACGAACGGCAATTAAAGCCAAATTAATTGCGAAAGGTGCAAGGAAAATAGCGAGAGAAACTCGGGACTCTACGCAAAGCACAGAAAAAGTAGAAAGTGTCATGTTATCAAGGCTACAAAGCCGGATAAAACGTATCGAAGAAAAGCAACAAGAGCAACCGGACATAGGGCTTAACGAGATGTTGAAAGAGGAGGTGGCGATATTAAAAAGAAATTTAGAGGACGAGGTAAAACGTCTCATTACAGAGACATCAGGAAAGGAGAAGGGTGTAATTACTGCGTCGACTGAACCGTCACTTGTCGGAACACAGATAACCGCTTCACGGTGTGACAAAGTTGACACTATAAGCAACGGGAGCCAGGCCTTGAGTCACAGCTCTGAGGCAACGACCGAGGTAAACACGGACAGCGCGCAGCAGTCCAGTGAGTACAATTGCTGGCAGCTGATTAGATGTACCGAACAACTGTCGAACATACAGAGGGGGAGAGATGACGTTAGCGTGTCGGAACGAATTAGTCCACGTCCCGAAGTTAATACGAATCGTAAGAACAGACGAAATGATAACAGGAATGATGACCGGTTTGACTACAAGCATTTTGTATCAGTCCGAAAGTTCCATCACTAAAAGGACGAAGGTAATAGGTTGCATCCAAAAACTTTTATGGGACAATTCGAGTTATCTTTGCCCCCACACTGGCCAATGATGTACCAGCTGGATTTTGTGTGCTCCCATATGGAGGGCGCGACCGCTGAGTACATGAGAAATGTAGCGAAGATGAACGTCTCGTTCGAAGAATTCAAAAATGCCTTCTTTGGCCAGTATTGGTCTAAAGAAACCCAAGAAAGGATCGAACAAGAAATTATGATGTCCAGAGATATGGAAGGGGCAGGGTACGGGAGTCCGGTCAAATTTTTTGAAAATAAGACAAAAAGGAACCAGTACCTAGACAACCCATGTAGCGGTGCGGAAATCATCAGATTATGCTACATGAAACTTTCCATCTCGTATCAACAATCACTTGCCGGTCGTTGTGGTAGCGATACTGAGGTATTTAAGGGCATTTTGGGCGAACTGGAATTCGCATTTCAAGAAGAACAGGCGCGGGAGAAACGCCGACAGCGTGAACAAAATAACAACCGTCGCAATAGCGGACCCCAGTGGGATAGTAGGCCAGTACGGAACTACAACGCCCACAATCAAGATAAGAGTAATGGCAACTCGGAAAGAAGGTACACGGAAGAAGAGCGACACTCTCCGGTGCAACTTAATAAATCACAAAGGACTTGGGGCGGTAATCAGCAATCGGGAAGGAACAGGAATAATGGTTACCAAAACAACAACCAGGAAGAGGTCGAAGTCCGCCCTCCGAAACCTGGTCCATCCCACCTTAACGGGCAGGATTACGAATGACTAGACCAGAAGACGGACGTAGTAGATATAGGCTTAGAATAAGGATTTTTTCTAAAGTCTTGTTTGTTTGTGTATGTACCGATCTTAGTGGTAGAATATCTCGTTTATACGTGCCTATATTTTGTGTTTTTATTATTAATAATGATAGCTCGCCTCTAGATGTTCAGAAAGTGAAGTGCACTAGATTATTTTGTAAAAACACATGATTAAAGAATGGAAAACAAGTATTTCTGGGCGTACCTCTAGAAAAAGATAGATTAGTAACTCCGTAAATTACAGAAAAGTTCCCTGTAATTGTATCTCCATCATTGGAGAACATATTTAAGGTGGCCAGTCCCGTAGATCGTTACGAGGACGCACCGACGCATCTCGTATGCCCCTGAATACGTAAGAGGTGGACAGCTATGCGCAGTTGTGTGAATTAGCGCAACCCAGTGCATGTTAAAAAGAACCAGATGTAATCATCTACAGAGCGAACAGCAGCATTAATACGCCAGAAATACTTATTGATACCAAGATAGTGTAACAACTGCGAGTGTGAGCAATGAGCTATATTAGTGTTGTGCCATTGTGACATTGCTAATCCGACACATGTTCACAGGCCGAATGAAACCATTCGCGACAAAAGGAGAAAACGGGAAGAAAATAGAGGAGAGAAGAAGTGTCGCAATAGAACACGATAAAGGACGCTATCCAAACTTACAACAAAAATCTTGGTAAGACTGACACACATCTAAGTTTGTTGTGTTTTATACATGTTCGCAGGCACAATAAGAGGGACATCGACACATAGGGAATTCAGAAGAAGAAACAAGATTAGAGATAAAAAGTAGTAAATAGTAGATACGTAGTCGGGTTGGCCAATACCGTGTTAGTCGTAGGAATTGGTAGTTAGAAATGGTGATGAGATGCTGTCCAGATAATCTTGATTCCCTAACCCTTGATTGTGTGTGTGTATGTGTGTGAACGACTGTGAAGGAAGTTGTCTTGTACATTTTTATGTTTATGTAAAAAAAATAGTTCTGTTACTTTCAATTTTAATTGATCCTGAAGTTGATTTACAAACAAGAAAACCATTCCTTTTGTAATGAGACAATTTCATTGTCTTCAAAAAAATGTGTGGTACTGATGGTTAAACATCAGCACTTTCCATGTACTAAAATTAGTTGTCTTAGTTTATTAAGGTGGCGTAACTGAGCGAGAGGGAGTTGAAGCTACGACACCTGGCACACCACACACGAGCTGACAAGGAACGAGGACGACAGCAAAGAGGGGAGCACACTCTGACATTCTGCGTGGTGTCTGTTTGCTCTATATCGTGTCTCCCTACCACTTTCGCGCAACGACGCTCTGAGTGTGTTTTTTAGGGAATTGACTACTTTGACCCTGGGACCTGTTGCTGGTAATGAGACGCCAGACCACAAATGACATGTAGAATTCCGAAGAGTTCAGTGAGACTAGCGATGATATAACCAAATACTTAATGATCTCAGCGTCAGCTCCACTGCACTCTCTGTAAAAAAATCTTAATACGAACTAAATTTAGTTGAAGGGGTTCAAGGCTTTCCTGTTTTTAGTTAGCTGGTGAAATAACGTCGAAAAAGCAGTTAAGTTTACCATTGGAAATTTTATTCTACTCACAAAACATCGTTTATAAATTGCACTATTGATAAAAGGAAATGTTTTAATACAGGATGGTAAAAACAAACTGCATTCAACAAAAATTTGAACGAATATGCCGTGAATGGGTTTCCAAGTTCAACAATAGATCGAAGGATGACCTATGCCATATCACATCTATAATCTAGGTTTAAATTCAGTTTCACAAGAGAGAAAACTATGAAAATGGTCTACAGTGACCCTCAATTATCTTTAATTACTTATCTCACTTGTCGTAGATTACAGTGGCTGATGTGGCTTCTCAATAACTACATAACAGAAAAATCATCGCATTTCAGATTTTTACTTCATGTGGCAAATGTGAACACCATGAGCTTTAATTGACGATCGACACTAGTATTACGCAAAAAGGGGGTGTAACAGATGAGACTTCTGCAGTTCTGAGTGAAACTTTATGCGCTTTTATGCGGCATCGCGTGCGTTCATTACCTTGTCGGTGTTCGTCAGGGGGTGGCGGACAGCACAGCTCCACTCATCTCGCCGTCTCGGAAGCAACTCTCTCCTAACTTCTGCTTATTACAATTTACCGAAGTTGGTTTAAAAAGCTATCTGGCTGTGTTTTCATCTGACCAATCAGGGTCTCAATGTTAACCTTAAGCTCCGCCTACAAAAATTCTGTCCATCCAATAAGAAACGTTATACTTTTCGTGGTGGGGCAATGTTTTTAAAGTTTGCAACGTAAGAGAGATGCGAAAAAGTCTCACGCTAAAACTTGTGGCTGGGGAGGTGGCCCTTTTTGTGTTATCGTAAGATTTATACTGTTCTTCTGGAGGGCTCTAGCTTTTAACATGGGTTGGGGGGTGGTCCTGACGTAACAGAGATGCGAAGAAGTCTCACGCTAAAACCTGCAGCTGGGTTGGTCCTAGTGGTTAGCTGGCGACGTGGGTGTCCAGTCCGTCCCTTATCGTAGGGCCTTCTAGCTTAACACGGTTCTGCTCTCGGCTTCTGTTCTCGTTTCTCCCCTCGGAACTGTGTCTGTCTCATGGTGGGAAGGTATGACATGCATTTAGGCATTCTTCTGTTAGTCTGTGTTATTCCATTTGCTCACTCGTTACTCATACTACTTCGGTTAATTTAATGTCACGATTTATTTGGAGCTATGTGACATGCTACTGGATTTGCTTATCATGTCAGGGTTTTCATGGAAGGTGTTGGATTTGCCTGACACCTTACATATCGCCACCCTTCGAACTTAATTTTTGCACTGAATTTAGGCAATGATTGAATCTTTGTCTAAGTCAGTCAAAAATTATTCCCTTCTCCAAATTTTGTTGCCTACTGTTCAGCCACGTTCTCTGCTAGTTTATATTACTAATTTATATTTTTATATTCTTTCACATTATTCTCAAAAATGACAAGAGAAGAATATTTTTATGCTATTATTAATTTTTAATTATTTTCTTTCTTTATTTAAGTGTGAAGTTTGTTTTTTAAGAAGTTTGTTATCGAAAGTGAGGAGTCTTTCACATCGATTTTCTTAGAAATATTTTTTTTTATAAATGTAGTAATTAAGTAAAATCTATTCCTAACACATTTTCTAAATATCATGTACAAGTAAAATGTTTTTGTTTCTAAACACTCATTTCAACATTGTTACACTAACAAATAAGAATTATTTCCAAGAATTGCTTTGACAAAGAAATATACATACACAAGTATTGAGATATTGTCCTAACAAATGGTACAAATGTTAAAGAAAGGGAAAACATCCAACAAGATAATTTTTTATTCTTTGTTTTTATAAGGAGAAAATAAGTAAAATATAGTTATTCTTCTATTTTTATGAGGAGAAAATAAGTGGCATATAGTTTTAGTGTTTATTATGCCTTACTTTTGTTCTTTATATATTGTCCATTTCAGAACTAATGACTTATTTTTATCGATAGTCTATTTTTTACATAAGTCGATAGTCAATGAGTGTTATTTTGTAGTTTATTAGCTGTCTGGTGTGCTTAACTTATTTAGTTTTTCACACATTTCTTTTGCACAGTTCCTACTTCACATAATTTGATTTCACACATTCACACAATCCTATGAATGTTTAAGCATGAGGTTGGCGAACGTTTTTTGCACGAAGGTGATGGACTTGAGTGAGATGGATGTGGGCAAGTATTTGATGTACAGCTTCATTCGTTGCTCCTTGTTGGCTTTGCAAGTGTGTGTTGCTGTTGTGGAGGTCCCATAATGGAATGAAGCTGTGAGTGCAGAATCTCGTGGTTTACTGGCTTTGTATGCGTGAAAGTCATCGTTATGTGTCACTGAATGCGGTCGTTTTTAGTTGTAATACTTCACAGACGACTAGTTTACAATAGGATAGGGATTTGGGAAGGTATATCTTCTATTCTTCACCCATCTTCTTTCTTGGTCTCAATCTTGCGAATCTTCAACTTCTGTTCTTCCTGCTTTTTCTCTGCTTCTTACTTGATTCTTGGTTCTTCTCTGGGCAGGATATGGAAATATTGATTGATAACTAGTCGCTTTGAAATTCTCCTCCTAGTAACGGTTTGATAAATGGTTTGAACATGTCATTTCTACTTTGTGGACGTTTTCTTCAGTTTCGTGCATCAGTGTGCTGTTTAGTAGCGGTAGTGTGACTTTTACACATATTTTTTTGCCAGTGGTGGCTTACCCAAGCCGTTGGAGCACTCGGAGACCCTTCCAGCGCTTGGCATCCCATCGCATCTCTGCAGGGCTCTGCAACTGTGTGGCTCCGTATTCTGTCCCAGCAGGGTTCCGCCTAGCGGGCAGATTTATTGCCCACTTTCGATACAAGGGCCTTCTGTTGGTCTCGCTGTCCTTTCCTTTCTCTTGACGCTTCTGCCTTGTAGGAATCGTGTCTTGCTAATTACGTCCTTTTCTTTCTTGATACTTCTCTCGTTGCAACTAGTGGGTCGTTGCATCTCGTCCTTGCTGGAGTTTTTACAATGGTTCTTACAAAAAGTTTTACTTATAATCATTTAACATATGTCTAGCACATACATTGTTTTATGCCTTCTTAAAAGCTTTACAAATTTCGGCACCCTTTCCATGTTACAATTCTAAGATATTTTGAGTCTTAACTTCTAAAAGAATCCTCAAATTCGTTTTTTATTTTTTTGTGTAGTGTCGTGGCATATAGCCTTTTAGTATTTCATGCTGTTAGACTATCTATGCTTTATCCCTTCACCTTAATCTATGGTACTATTGGTGTTATTTTTGTTTTTGTTTTTATTGAAACTACTTTCTTTTTCCCACCTCCCTCTCTCTTCATTCTTCTTTCTCCTGACGATCTTATCTGCAACATAATCTTGAAATATTGTGCTGATTATTTACTAGTAATAAAATTAATCTTCAAACTTTTTGATATGGCTCACATGGTGAAGTCCTAAGGTTTTGCCTGTTTTTGGGTTCATTAGTTCCACAGCATTATCATGAGCAATTCGGCTAATTATGACAGGTCCTTTGCATGCAGCGTAAAACTTACGTATTTTGTGTTTCAGTTTGCTGGAGAGGTGGTGTGTTTTTACAAATACTTTCTGGCCTACTGAGAATGTTCTTTTAATTTCTGTTCTATCTCCTCTTTCTTTTCTTTTAATGGCTGCCTTTCTGATGTTGGAGAGTGCTGTTGCTATGACTTGTTTGTGCTGTCTATGTGGTACAATACGAAATCTAACATTTTCTCTGGTTAATTTTAGGGGTTCAATATTTTTAAGTACGGTAACTGGAGGTAGTAGTGTAGTGCTATGTGGCATTTCATTTATTACTTCTTGAAAATCTTTAAGGTATATATCCCAAGTGTTGTGTCTTTTGCCTGCATATAATCGGCATAAAGTGCCTATGTCCTTCATAGATCGTTCTGCGGGATTTACGCTAGGTTTGTACTTAGATATGTAGATGGGTTTTATTTTGTGTTTTTTAACGTGTTCTGCCATTGCACTGATTTGTATTGTGGGCCATTATCCGAAATTATTCGTTCCACTCGGCCTACTTGTCTGAGAAAATCTTGTCTAAATGCTTTACTTTTAGTAAGACCTGTTGCCTGTTTTAATGGTGTCAAGGTAACATATTTAGAAGTAAGTTCCAAAATGACAAATATGAAAATACATCCATTTTTTGTGTGTGGGAGGGTCCCCATCAAATCTGTTGCAGCTATTTCTTTTAATCTTTTAGGGATTATTGGAAACATAGGTGGTTTGGTTTGGAAAGTGACGTGTTTAGCCCTCATACATGTTTTGCATATGACTAATACTGTTCTAATTCGTTTTTCCATATTAGGAAAATGGCTTGTTTGTTTTATTGTTAAAAAGCATTTCTGTGGTCCAAAGTGGCCATTACTTAAATGTGTATACCATATGTAGTTATTAATTAGTTCATCTGGGATATAAATTAACCATCCAGTCGTTGCAACATTTTGTCTAAAAAATAAAACATTGTTTTTTACGAGATAGTGGTGTCGAATGTTTGGAAAATTCTTACTTCACCACTTGTGTTTGATTCCTAGTATTTCGGGATTCTTGTCCTGTTCTTTGCCTATGTTTTTCAATGCTGTCGTAATGTAGTTTTCGAAAGGTACTTGTTTCATATAGTACATTGTAAACTGGTCTTCTGCTGCTTCCTAACCTATGTTATTGGATGCACCCTGTGGACATCGTGATAAAGCATCTGCTAATACATTCGCTGGTCCTGGTATATGTGTATTAGTGAAGTCAAATTCTTGTAGTATTAACATCCATCTGGCTAACCTCCCATGAGTTAGTTTGGTGGATAACAGAAATTCTAATGCTTTGTGGTCAGTGTATACTTTTGTTTTTCTTCCGAATAGGAAGTAACGAAAACGTTGGAAGCCCCATACAATGGCCAATGCTTCGAGCTCCGTGACTGAATAGTTTTTCTTGCTTTTTGTGAGTACCCGACTGGCAAATGCAATTGTTCTATATGATCTTAGCCCTGCATGTTCGTATTCTTGGAATAAAACAATTCCTAAACCTGTTTTAGGCCTATCAGTGGCCATACAAAATTTTTGTGTTACATCAGTATGTGCTAAAATCGGTGCTGTTGTTAGTGCGTTTTTTCACTTTTAAAAATTCTTCATTGGCTTGTTGATCCCATACCCATAGCGTGTTTTTTCCAGTCAGTGCACATAGGCGTGGTGTTGCGAGAGAGTCGATCCAAATAAATTTTTTATAGAATCCGGTGAGACCTAGAAATCCTCTGAGAGTTTTCTCATTATATGGAGTACAGAATTCTTTGATTGCCGTTAGTTTTTCTGGGTCGGGCATTACCCCATTTCTCGGAAATTATGTGTCCCAGAAATCTGACCTCTCGCCTTCCAAATTGGGATTTTGTTATATTTACTGTGACCCCATGCTCTTTCATGATCTGTAAAAACTGATTTATTGTGACGTTGTGATGTTCCCAAGAGGGTTCTGCTGTAATCACATCATCAACATAACAAGTAATTTTTTGTAAAATTTCAGGACTGAGTATAACACTAAATCCCCTAATAAACGCTGCTGATGATATGTTTAAACGAAAAGGCAATCGTTTAAACTGGTAACATCTACCGAATACGATAAATGCTGTAAATTTTCTACATTCTAGGGCCAATTCTATTTGCCAGAAACTACTCTGTAAATCAATTGATGAAAATATCTTAGCACCGTGGAAGTTTTGTATCAGTTCCTCTAATTTTTCTGGGCGATCTGTCTCAGTGATTATGATTGTGTTGATCTGTCTGGAATCAAGCACTAACCTGATGCTCCCATGTCGTTTTTGTACAATATGGAGCGGGTTGTTATATGTGGAGGTAGCTGGTTCAGTAATATCGTCATCTAACATTTTAGATATGTCCTGGAATACTTTATTCCTGTAGCTTAATGGGATTGTATAGGGTGGCACTCTAAATGGTTTGTGCTGTTTTACTTCAAACTTGTACTGAAAGTGTTTAATACTGCCAGTCTTAGGTAAAAATACCTCTGCTTTATCTCGTAAAATAACCTCTAATTCTCTTTCACTGTGTTCCGAAATACCTTGAACTTCTTGCAGTTTTTCGTCGGTTTCTTTATGGACTTCTAACATGAGTTGAGGCGATTCCACCTTTTGTGCATACCATTCTAATTCTTCATCCTCTTTATCTCGCGTCATTCTTAATTGTTTGTTTATAACTGGTATTTCTTCTAATTTTAGCTTTTGCTCAAAGAGAAGTGTGACATTATCGAATGTTACGCTACCTTTCCCCATATCTATTATCGCTCGTCTCATTTAAAAAATCTGCACCTATAATCAAATCTACAGTTAGTTTAGGTATAATCACGAAGTTGGCTTCGATCGTTTGACCTTGGCATGAAAGAGTTAATCTTGTTTGTCTCGTAACTTCCGCAGCATTGTTTCTAATAGGACCTCTTACTTTAATCTTACATGTTTTCAGAACTGGCAATTCCTCATTGGCATTACACTGCATGAATAAATTTTCTGAGATCGCAGTCAGTTCACTTCCGCTATCAATTACAATATTGACTGGGATATGCTTTACCATGGCCTTCACAATTGGTTGAATTTGAAAGGTGGTCTAGCGGTTCTGGCGCTGCAGTCCGGAACCGCGGGACTGCTACGGTCGCAGGTTCGAATCCTGCCTCGGGCATGGGTGTGTGTGATGTCCTTAGGTTAGTTAGGTTTAAGTAGTTCTAAGTAGTTCTAAGTAGGGGACTTATGTCCTAAGATGTTGAGTCCCATAGTGCTCAGAGCCATTTGAACCATTTGAATTTGAAAGGGTTGTTTCTGTTCTTCTTCTTCTTGCATCAACGAATCCTCCACTGAATCATACATGAGTCTTTTTAGGAATTTCCCTTGTGAATTCGAACTTTCTGTAGGATAAGCTTCGACTGCTACTTCTCTCTCTTTTATTTCCTCTTCTCTATTTCTCCCTTCATTTACGCTTTCTTCACCATCCTCTACTTTTTCCTCATCCTCGTCTATCTTCTCCTTCTGCGTCGCTACTTCCACATAATCGCATCTAAATGCTCTAGTTATCGCTTCATAATTTCCTTCATAATATACGTTGGGTTGTGTGCCCACTAGTAACTTATTTTCAATTTCTGTCGACTGCGCATTATCCTCATTGAATTCGCTTTCCCTGGTTTCCATCTCAAATAGCTCTGCAATACTCATTACTTCGTCCTTTCCTCCTACATTCATTGTGCATGCCTCTGGTAATTCATCTTCCTCGTCAGTATTCTCCCAATTAATTTCGTCCCAACACGATATTTTTATTTTCTTGTCTTCGTTTTCATCTGGTCCCTGCGGATTTGTTTCTTCCTTCTTCTCTTCTCGTGATAAGATTTTTACTTCTCTGTTCAAGGTGCTGCAATTGTCCTGGGTCGGTGCGTCATTCTCTTTGGCATGGGCGTTTAGCTGTCAATTCGAACGTTTATCGGGGTTTGGTGGTCTTACCTCCACCTCTTCTATCTGTATTCGCTTTTCTTGTTCAGCTTGTTGATAGTGGTTTCTTTGTTGATAATTAGTCGGTCTATTGGTTCTCCAGTACCCGTTCCGGTTGTCGTTATTCCCTCTGTAATAGTTGTTGCCGTTCTTGGGTGAATTATAGTTATTGCCACATTCTCTTCTAAATCCATAACCGATTCTTTGTTGAAATCTATTGTCGTTTCTTGGTGCGAAGTTATCACATGGTTCGTAGTTATTGTTTCTTCGTACTGTGTCTTGTGGATTCCACTGATTTTTGCATTCGTTTTCACGTGCGCTTCGTCTTTTTCTTGCGTCATCTTCCGAAAATATGAACTCTAGTTCCCTTAGAATACCTTTAAATGCTTCGATGTCATTGCCTCCGCGGCCTACTAATGATTGCTGGTATTTCAATGGTAGCTTCATCGCGCATAATTTAATCAACTCTCCGTCACTGTATGGTACATCTAAGCATTGATTTTTCTTTGCCATTAACTCGAAAAATTTCACGAAACTCTTCTCTCCTGAATTTTCAAAATATTGGTTCTGTAATAATCCGTACTTCACTCTGTTCTGTGCTTCGCTGGACCAATATCGTGAGAGAAACTTCTCTCTGAAATCTTCGTACGATCGGCATGTCGCTGCAACATTCTGCATGGTTTCTGCGACTGTTCCTGACATGTGTGCACATATAAAGTCTAATTTGTGTGCTAGCGTCCAGTGTTCTGGTAATCCTACTCGGAACTGATCAATAAAAGTTCGAGGATGTAATGAGTTTCCTTCTCGAAAGTGTTGAAATTTTCTGATTTGAGGAAATGATCGTTGTCGTACTTCGTCATAGTTCCATATGAAATTCGCGATTCTTCGCCACTTTTGTTTCTCATCATTTCTCCCGTCGTTCTTTCCGGTTTTGGTAGATCCATTGGATATTGTCCACTGTAACTTTCGCCTACCCTTGCGTAGTATCGTTGGAGTGGTACGCAATTATTTTCTTCCATCGGTTGTGAACGTGTAGTTGAATGCATTGCACTGTACTCTTCGCGACCTGGCTTTCCATTGTCAGGTATTGGTTCGGCATCTTGTCTGGCTAACCTAGCTGCTTCGTTGCACGATCCAAACTGTCTTGAATCATACATTTGTCGTTCCGCATGTGTTTGTGATGCCGTTTCTTCATCAAGAATTTCGAAACGTGTTTGTTGCTGTGCAGGCTGTCTGATTTCACGTATGTTACTTTCCGCCTGTGATTGGAATCGCAAATGCGTAATATCTTCGTCAATTGCTTGTTTGTCCGGTGCTGTTACAGATACGGATGTGGTTGCAGACTCTGTGCATGTTCGATCCTGTTCACTACGCTCTTCAATGGTTTGCAACAACTCTGTTCGCAATTTCTGAAATTGTCGCTTCGTTTGCGCTTCTATTTTGAGTATGCGGTTATCATATCTTTTCAGCGCTGCTTTTGTGATACGTTTGTGTAACACACTGTTTTCAACAACTTCACGCACTGTACCTGCTGCTTGTCTAGTAATTTCGTTTATCTGTTTCTCTAGTTTCTTGACTTCTCCCTGGGTGTTGTTACGTAATGTTTTGATCTCGTCCTGAATGTCATTACGCAATGTTTATACGTCCGCTTGTACCTTGTCAATGTCTGTTCTCAATTGATTGTGACCTGTTATTAAGTTTCCTTTCACTTCTCGAGATTCTGAGAGGTGACTTGAGCCCCCTCTCATATTTCTATCTTACGATTCTCCTCTTTAATTGCTAGCGGTGGAAAGTCGCTATTCCTTCACACGCGGACTTCCCATGCAGCGTCTCTCGTCACCCGGGTAGTCCGGTGACAGGTGGGCTCCGCTGATCTGGAAAGGGTTAAGCCGACGGGTGTGAGGAAGTCGAGTGAATGCTTTGCAGACGCCGACATTGTCAAAAGACACGCCCGGAGGGGTCTGAAGTAGCGGCTGGGCTAGAGGTTCCGTTACTTCGCAGAATATTAGTGAAAACACTTTCTGGCGGGCTACCAGCGAGGCGTGGGAATGACTTGTGTACCCAGGCAGTTGTGGCGGGAAAATTCCCGCGCTTTATGCAAAATAGTAACTGTGATTGGCTTGCTCAGGGCATACTTCCGTGACGTAGCAAAAATCAGCGCAGAAATTGGCGCCAAGAATCTCCATTGGTGGAATGGTAGTGCTCCGGCAATGGAGTGGAATTTTCCGCCGGTTTTCGAGTTGCTGATTGGAACATTTAACCACGGCCACTGTCGTGGGGGCAGGAATGTTGTGTGTTCGGCCTGTACGGGTGCTCTAGGTAGTCGGCTCTCGCCTTTCGGTCGAGGATGTCGAAGCAACCAGCCATCGCCTCCGGTACGCCAGATCGTGTTCTGGCAGTTAAGAAGACAGTTTGGTAATGTATGTCCGCAGCACCGGCAGATAGGTATATTCCTAGGTGATAATCAGAGCTCAGCAGAGCTCGCCTGTTCGTCTTTTTCTAACTTTGTTCTGTCTTGAGTAGCAGCAATTAATGTTGGGTTAGCTGTGTGTCTCTCTTAAGATTTGAGTGGCAAGGAATTGGCTCCACATACCACTTCGTCTTAAACCTCACAATCTAGTTTAGGGACAACTTCACCTTCATAGCGTTTGTTTGAGTATCCAATTTGAGCCAATTTGATGTACTATAAATGTTTCATGTGTTTTTGTTTATTATTTTGTGTTTAGTCTTAATAAATCATATTGTTATTTTGGACAGAACTTTCATTCTGTTAATCGGTAGAGCAACCCTATTATTCCTCACTATGTTAATGAAACATTCGTTTATTTAACTTATTTATCAAATTAAATTATTGCAGGTGCCAAACTCTCTTCTGCTCCACTGGCAGGGTTGATTAGAGTCAGTTCGCGCATTTTTTTTTAATCCTTGTGCAACAGCAAAAGTCGGATTTAGAATACGGTGGGCTTAGAGCATCATTTACGTATGTAGATTCTATAAGAATTTAGTGTTAAATACACTGCTAGCCCCGGCACCTCGCATAAAATGGCGACCCTGCCGGGATCTTTCCTGTGAATCACTGATAAGCTAATAGTGTTCTTAGTAGGAACATTCAAATTTTTTTTCTCTACAAATTTTAATAATTAATACCCAAGTTCTTTTTCTTGTAGTTCCGCGATTAGTTTTTAAGTAGTGGCGCATTATTACAGTTTTTGTTTTCAGTGTACATATTTTTGTTCATTGTTTTTTGTGTTTCGTTGATGTGGTGTCAGTACCACATCGCACTTTGTCGGATTTGTGTGCGGTTTCTGTACCACATCAAATTGTGCTTGTAATTACAGCGTTGGAACAGCGTTGTTGAAATTTTATGTCTATGTGTAAAAATACAGGGAGTACATTATTTTTGTTGTGTATTTTAGATAATTTTTTTTTTCTCATGAATGATCACGAGAAGTAAGGGACGACTATTAGTGAGCGAAGCTAAAACAAAAGTGGATACCATAATGGATAAGGGGCACGTTACTGACGGGGATAGGTTCGGAGATGAGATGGGCACATTTTTAGCAGCACAGGGCGGCAGGTACATTGATGAGGAAGGAGATTTGGACGCGATCTTAGAGCAACATCGCGGCCGTGATTATGATAGTGAGGTAGAGGATGAAACAGAGACAGGCACACAGGTCGAGACAGTAGCAGAAGTTTATAGTCAAACGATCGAGAGCAGACACAGGCCAGCTCAGTCACGTCAGAACTCTAGCGCCCAAGTGTCTAGAGTTACATCGCCCACGTGCGACGAGGATCAAAAAGATGACATTAACCCAATATTGAGCTTCCTACGATCAATGAAAGAAGAAGCTGATGAACAACATAAGAAGGAGAAGGAAGAAGATGAGAAACAGCGTAAGAAGGAAAAGGAAGAAGCGGATGAACAGCGTAAGAATGACACTCAGACTATAATTTCGCATATAGGAGAAATTCGTGGGGAATTACTAACAATAAAGAAAGAATGTGGAGAAGCAAAACAAATGTCAATGGTAGCACAAAAAGTAGCAGGACTAGCCAAAACGGCAGCAACAGGGGCAATGAAAATCGCAAAAGTAACTTCTCAACTTGCAGGTCGCTTGCGACGTGCGACACAAGGCCACTCAAAATTCCTAGCGTTCTTAAAAGCTCAAGGTAATATTGCGGTTACGAACATCACGAAACGAATGAAAGAAGTAGAGAGTCGGATAGCAAAACTAGAGCGAAACGGCCATACGAGCACTGCGTGTTCGGATACCAATGATGGAGTACACAGAATTGTGTCTCCGAGGAGAAGCCCGCCGTGCTCTAGCCCAGTGACAGAGTGCGGAACTAACAATGCACACGCAGAAACACCTAGTAATAGTTCAAATAATAATAGCCCACTTAGGAGAGTGAATTCGGAGTGCCACTTCCACTGTGATACAGAGGTAGCACATCACAGTTATCAGCAAGATAGATCAGGACACTCAGCAGACGTGCAAGTATCGGAAACGAGTGATAACACCAGTGCGAGGATCGGACAGGATTTTGATCAGAATCACTTCCTGTCGATACTAAAATTCCAGAAGTTCAAAGATAATGGAGGGTCGATGCATCCGAAGAGCTGGGTGATGCAGTTTACAAATTCATTACCGTCGTCATGGCCAACCCAGGCCAAATTAGAATTCATGTGTGGACACATCGAAGGCCAAGCTGCGGAAAAGATGCGGGGTGTGGCAGCGACGTGTCGAACTTATCAGGAATTTGTTGGTGCATTCCTGCGGTCCTACTGGTCAAAGGAAACGCAAGACAGGATTAAAGAGGAAATAATATTTTGTCCTGAACTGGAAGTGTCCGGGCATAGGAGCACAACCAAATTTTTTGATGATTTACTCAAGAAGAATCAGTTTTTAGACAGTCCATATAGCAATGGAGAAATCATCAAATTTTGCTTTTCCAAATTGCCAGTTAGGTATCAACAGACACTCGTCGGGAAGTGTGGATGTGAAATAGAAGCATTCAAGAGTCTATTGCGCGAACCCGAAGTAGTCTTTGATAAACAAGACGCAAAGGACAGGAAGAAGGCGCAAAATAACAAATACAACTGGCCAGCAAGGGAAGACGACGACCGATCGCATAATCGCACTGGTCAGTTAGGAAACCAGGGTTACGGAAATCAAGGTTACGCTATTCCAGGTTATGGAAACCAGAGACACGGAAACCAGAACGTTAGGGAACAGCGTCAATCTAGACAAGGAATCTGGGACAGGAGGAATAACGAACGGCAAAGCGACCGTAATTGGAGAGAGCGAAACTAAGGACAACAGGAGAACCCGGAGATTCATATTAGACCTGCAAATCCTAATGCACGTCAGAGGAGGGGGAGTCTGACCAGGGATTGGCGCTAGTTCATAGGTCTCCACCACACCTCTCACACAAAGAAGTTCGTGGAATAATAGTAGTTTAAGTGGTGTACATAGCAGAATAGGCAAATATATGAACCTTTATTCGGGGAACAATAATCGTTGCATTAATAGATTAAGATTGTTAAAGTATTAACACGCTGCGTTGTCTCGCATAAGAATTTACTCCTGCTAACTTTTTTTTTTGGTTTATGATCGCGATCTCCATTGTCGATGGGATAAGAGGCACTACCTTTCCATGAACAATGTTTTTGTCCTTTCCTATCTGGTGTCCATGTTAAGGGATAATGATGAGTGACGAGATGTCGCACAAACGGGCGCATACAAGAACGTGCTCTTAGAGGCGTTCTGAGAAGTCGTGATACGCACCATAGCGGCCACAACCAGTTCGTGAGACGTTCATACCAATGCTTGCAGGCACGCGTCAGTGCACTACAAGATTGTGGTATATTGCGTGATTTCGAGGATGAATATGGGCAGTATAGTTTTTGCAGAGCTGCGCCAGCATCGTTGTCTTGCAAGTCGGGGTGAACCTGTGAGCGTTTGACTCCAGTGGTGCCCTAGACGATAGAAATGCGGGCATAAAGCCTACCATGCCAATGTGCTGGTTGGGGATTTAGCGTGCTGCTCGTGACTGTCACAGATGAATAACCAAGGTATTATACTTGGAGATTCGTGACATACTCTGTAGCTGGCGTGTGTTGGGCGACGGAATCCTCAACAGGAACCAGTCCTGGCTTGGTCATATTACATTGCCTCTGGAAAAGTGTGCTTTGATTGCGAATACTGCATAACATAGAAAAAGAAGTTGCAACTATAAATTTATTGTCTTGTATAGCCATGGCTAACCCAGTCTCTGGAGTTTCAGTGAGGCGTAGTGAGAACTCGGAGGCCATATCCTACGGCGCGCACATCACTGTCGTCAATAGCGGCGAGCAGCGAGACATGTCAACGTAACAGGAATTATGTAAGAGTATTGTATAAGGTAAACAAAAAAATAATAAATAAATAAATAAAAAAGGGTACGATATACTAGGATAAGTTAAACTGTAGGATTTAACAATAACTAGATTAATATTGTGGGGGTTTTCTACCGCAAGTGTTAGGCGCGCGCCTGTTGGGATGTTATTTTTCAGGTCATCAAATCACAGACCCGAGATGGGGGGACGACCGGCGAGCGAACGTAGAATAGTTGCATGTTCTTTATACACTCCTGGAAATGGAAAAAAGAACACATTGACACCGGTGTGTCAGATCCACCATACTTGCTCCGGACACTGCGAGAGGGCTGTACAAGCAATGATCACACGCACGGCACAGCGGACACACCAGGAACCGCGGTGTTGGCCGTCGAATGGCGCTAGCTGGGCAGCATTTGTGCACCGCCGCCGTCAGTGTCAGCCAGTTTGCCGTGGCATACGGAGCTCCATCGCAGTCTTTAACACTGGTAGCATGCCGCGACAGCGTGGACGTGAACCGTATGTGCAGTTGACGGACTTTGAGCAAGGGCGTATAGTGGGCATGCGGGACGCCGGGTGGACGTACCGCCGAATTGCTCAACACGTGGGGCGTGAGGTCTCCACAGTACATCGATGTTGTCGCCAGTGGTCGGCGGAAGGTGCACGTGCCCGTCGACCTGGGACCGGACCGCAGCGACGCACGGATGCACGCCAGGACCGTAGGATCCTACGCAGTGCCGTAGGGGACCGCACCGCCACTTCCCAGCAAATTAGGGACACTGTTGCTCCTGGGGTATCGGCGAGGACCATTCGCAACCGTCTCCATGAAGCTGGGCTACGGTCCCGAACACCGTTAGGCCGTCTTCCGCTCACGCCCCAACATCGTGCAGCCCGCCTCCAGTGGTGTCGCGACAGGCGTGAATGGAGGGACGAATGGAGACGTGTCGTCTTCAGCGATGAGAATCGCTTCTGCCTTGGTGCCAATGATGGTCGTATGCGTGTTTGGCGCCGTGCAGGTGAGCGCCACAATCAGGACTGCATACGACCGAGGCACACAGGGCCAACACCCGGCATCATGGTGTGGGGAGCGATCTCCTACACTGGCCGTACACCACTGGTGATCGTCGAGGGGACACTGAATAGTGCACGGTACATCCAAACCGTCATCGAACCCATCGTTCTACCATTCCTAGACCGGCAAGGGAACTTGCTGTTCCAACAGGACAATGCACGTCCGCATGTATCCCGTGCCACCCAACGTGCTCTAGAAGGTGTAAGTCAACTACCCTGGCCAGCAAGATCTCCGGATCTGTCCCCCATTGAGCATGTTTGGGACTGGATGAAGCGTCGTCTCACGCGGTCTGCACGTCCAGCACGAACGCTGGTCCAACTGAGGCGACAGGTGGAAATGGCATGGCAAGCCATTCTACAGGACTACATCCAGCATCTCTACGATCGTCTCCATGGGAGAATAGCAGCCTGCATTGCTGCGAAAGGTGGATATACACTGTACTAGTGCCGACATTGTGCATGCTCTGTTGCCTGTGACTATGTGCCTGTGGTTCTGTCAGTGTGATCATGTGATGTATCTGACCCCAGGAATGTGTCAATAAAGTTTCCCCTTCCTGGGACAATGAATTCACGGTGTTCTTATTTCAATTTCCAGGAGTGTAGGTCAGTAAAACTGCAGCCTGCATAATAACATAATTTATTCAGAAGACATAGAATGTAGATCTTTGGCATATGGTAGTTAATTCTTGAGCATGACTACTGTCGATCTATATAATTAATAGTAATATTAGTGCGGGCCCGCACATTTAGCTGTTCATCCAGTGTAGCGTCACACAACATGTACAGTAGTGAGACCGGTCTCTAAACAAATATCAAGATAAATTATTTCCATGTCTAGATTACATACACCACGATTTTGTTATAATGATAGCCATAGATTAATAACTATGAAAGTAAAATAAGAGTGTCTGAAATGACAGACCATCAATGTGTCATTATGTAAATTTATTATAACATAGAAGGTCATGGGGAAAAGTTAGGCATAAGATTTTTGTAAGAATTTTGCAGATGATGGGGATCGTGGCAATGCAGAGGCCAGCCGGAGCAAAAACAAGAGGTCACCGGCTACCTGCAAGAAAAGAGCGTCAGCGCGCCACCTGACGTGAAGGGCGCGAGAGCATCCGGTCCTACAAGCTGACAGTCACCAGGCCGTATACCTGAGGGATTAGGCGGCAGACAGCCCTCACCGGGTCACAAGCGAAAGTGAGGCTGGCCGTTGACCCTGACATGCGACCCACACGCGACAGCCTGCTAACTCTCCGGACGCGGCAGGCGTTTGGAGGGATTCCCTGCGGCAGACCACGTTGTCGTGAGTACACGAAGAAGATCACATATCATGTCAGAACCCGCGCCTCATGTGCCTCAGGACAGAAAGGGACGCTCTATACTCACCTGCTTGGGTTTTTACAATGCACTAGCATTGGCCGATCTGCATACACAAAGCAGTATCGTGCCACACTAACAAATGAATGGTCTCATTTCTAACTTCTCCTCTCTATTAGAGAGCAGTTTTAGCAATCGTCGCTCCTAGTTCGATCCTGTATGGAAGACCTCACACACTTGTGGAGTCACTCCACGTGCCATCATTCCTCGTCGAACTGCAATATTGGGAAACATAAAGTACTGTCCAGCGAGAGAAGAGGCCTAGACTAGTGATGTATCCCAACAAGTAGATCTCAGAGACAATTAATCGACGTGAGGAGAGCCTATCACTGTGTCTTCCTACCGTACTGCCGTGATCATATGCGTGGGTCTTGGTGCAATCTCAACAGAGTACTGCAGATGCTCCAGCACACCCTATTGCCGTTGCAACAACGTAGCAACAACACCCGACGTTTAGCCCTATGTGATGTCAGTACTGTGGAATTTGTGAAGTGCTTCGAATATTTCTAACAATGTGATTTAGTGCCTCATTCTCAGCACAGTCGTGAACTTTGTGCAATGTGCACGCACAACTTGATTCCCCATGAACCTTGTTTTTTTTCTTAAATTTCTTTCTCTTCTGTTGTTTTTGTAATGTATGTTATACCTTGTATGTGTTTGTGTTTTACACTGTAATTCTTATTACAAATTACTGTATTGTTCTCCACACCATGTTTTTTTTTTGTATTTTGTATTTATTGTTGTGTGCATGCAAACAGTGTGCCTGAAGTCCCCATAAACTGAAGCAGATACCACCACTGTCATTGTGAATGGACCATCAGTTCAGGGAACATTTTGTAAAGGTTATTCTTGCTGCAGGGAGACAGAATGTATTGGAGGTTGTAACTAGATTCTGAAAGCTCACAAAGAGATTGTTAACTTAAATAGTATCATGTGTGAGTGAGTTCAGGTTAGTTTCATGATTCAAATTGTTGTAAAATCTTGGGCATTTAATTGCGGAGCACTCCAACTCTGATTGTAAAGAATAAACTGCTCCATATTTGGCTCACATGCCCGGGCCATATTTAGAGCGTGAATGTCGGTGTGAATCGGTGTTTGGAAGGGGCTCCCTGGGTATGGATGTGTGATGTGAGTGTTAGTGTTCCATATTAAGATGGTGAAGTTGGCTACGTCATAAATAATCCTCCCTCTATGAGCTGCACTTTTCGGTTGCAGTGGTTTTTTTTTTTTTTTTATATAGATTGCGGCATGTGGAGTCAGTTTGCAAGATTGTTCTTTGGCGATTGACTCACTACCTTGCTCCTAAGTGAGCCAACCGCTCACCAATTACAATCTAAAATGGCGTAGGGGCAGTGAGAGGTGGCATGAGCCCCCTCTCATATTTCTATCTTACGATTCTCCTCTTTAATTGCTTGCAGTGGAAAGTCGCTATTCCTTCACACGCGGATTTCCCACGCAGCGTCTCTTGTCATCCGGGTGGTCCGGTGACAGGCGGGCTCCGCTGATCTGAAAAAGGTTAAGCCGACGGGTGTGAGGAAGTCGAGTGAATGCTTTGCAGATGCCGACATTGTCAAAAGACATGCCCGGAGGGGTCTGAAGTAACAGCTGGGCTAGAGGTTCCGTTACTTCGCAGAATCTTAGCGAAAACACTTTCTGGCGGGCTACCACCGAGGCTTGGGAATGACTTGTGTACCCAGGCAGTTGTGGCGGGAAAATTCCCGCGCTTTATGCAAAATAGTAACTGTGATTGGCTTGCTCAGGGCATAGCTCCCTGACGTAGCAAAATCAGCGCAGAAATTGGCGCCAAGAATCTCCATTGGTGGAATGGTAGTGCTCCGGCAATGGAGTGGAATTTTCCGCCGGTTTTCGAGTTGCTGATTGGAACGTTTAACCACGGCCACTGTCGTGGGGGCGGGAATGTTGTGTGTTCGGCCTGTACGGGTGCTCTAGGTAGTCGGCTCTCGCCTTTTGGTCGAGGACGTCGAAGCAACCAGCCATCGCCTCCGGTACGCCAGATCGTGTTCTGGCAGTTAAGAAGACAGTTTGGTAATGTATGTCCGCAGCACCGGCAGATAGGTATATTCCTAGGTGATAATCAGAGCTCAGCAGAGCTCGCCTGTTCGTCTTTTTCTAACTTTGTTCTGTCTTGAGTAGCAGCAATTAATGTTGGGTTAGCTGTGTGTCTCTCTTAAGATTTGAGTGGCAAGGAATTGGCTCCACATACCACTTCGTCTTAAACCTCACATTCTAGTTTAGTGACAACTTCACCTTCATAGCGTTTGTTTGAGTATCCAATTTGAGCCAATTTGATGTATTATAAATGTTTCATGTGTTTTTGTTTATTATTTTGTGTTTAGTCTTAATAAATCATATTGTTATTTTGGACAGAACTTTCATTCTGTTAATCGGTAGAGCAACCCTATCATTCCTCACTATGTTAATGAAACCTTCGTTTATTTAACTTATTTATCAAATTAAATTATTGCAGGTGCCAAACCCTCTTCTACTCCACTGGCAGGGTTGATTAGAGTCAGTTCGCGTATTTTTTTTTAATCCTTGTGCAACAGCAAAAGTCGGAGTTAGAATAGGGGGGGGGGAGGCTTAGAGCATCATTTACTTATGTAGATTCTATAAGAATTTAGTGTTAAATACACTGCTAGCCCCGGCACCTCGCAATTCTTTTGCCTCGTCTTCAATATGACGTAGGTGTAACTGAATTTTTTTGTTTTGTTCTTTAATCGCACGCATTTGTCTCGTGGTTTCTGCAATTTGTTTCGTCGTTTCTGCATTCTGAATTTTAATTTCGTTCGTAATTTCTTTATTTTTCCCCATCATGGTTTCCGTAATTTGTTGTAATAATTCTGCCAGATTGGTGGGTCCTATTGCGTTTTCTTGCGACGTCCTACGCTCTGTGTTTTCGCCCAAGTGTTGGTTTGCAACCGATTGCATTGAACTGTGCGGTGACACGTTTCTGCTCGAATTCCTTGTACTCTGTGGTGAGGGAGCTCTGATTACTTGTACTATGGGTTCTACGTATTCAAGACGCAAGTTAGAATCCTCATCGCCTGTCTGTCTACTTTCCTGCTCCTCTGCCGTATGTTGCCCTAGGTTTTCTGTGCCTTGGCGTCCATTATCCTCGTTATTGTGCGTTATATGTCCTATTTCTCGCGATACTGCATCATCTGTTGTACTGTCCTCTAATCTCTATCCATCTTCATGCTGGGTCTCTACCTCAATTCGGTCAAGGTCTCGGTCTGCCATTGCTAATCTTTCCGAATCCCTTATTTTCTGTTTTAAAAGCAATTCACGCGTCCTCCTTCAAGTCAACATACGCTCATACGATCTCACGCATTTCATAAACTTCTTGTTGACACGACTTGAAAAACCATTCACTTACTTGTTGGGTCAGAACCAACTTGTCAACGATGTATCCGCCACCTGTGCACTTGCATTGGAGAGAAAACATAATTCTAACAATTTTTAAAATTCATAACTTAATTATGCTATTTTCTCTGCTAGAATGTCTCACTTTCTCTTGAATGCTTTTACTATCTATCACTGCAGCTACTGTTTTCGACTATGTATAGCTTTAGGAAAAAAAATTTTTTTTACAAAAATTTTTCAATAAGATATTTTTCTGACCTAGTTAGGCATGTGGTCGACCTTGAATCATGGTATTTTACCATCCTGGCAGGGTCGCCATTTTCTAACATTCTGCGTGGTGTCTGCTTGTTCTATATCGTGTCTCCCTACCACTTTCGAGCAACGACGCTCTGAGCGTGTTTTTTAGGGAATTGACTAGTTTGAACCTGGGAGCTGTTGCTGGTAAGGAGACGCCAGACCACACGTGATATGTAGAATTCAGAAGAGTTCACTGAGACTAGCGATGATATAACCAAATACTTAATGATCTCAGCGTCAGCTCCACTGCACTCCCTATTTTTAGTTAGCTGGTAAAATAACGTCGAAAAAGCATCAATAAACACTTCTGGGCTAAGTTGCCGTGGTCGATCTGTGTTATTTCTTCTCCCTGACGTTTCGTTCTCAACTACGGAGAACATCTTCCGAGGTGAGTCAACGACTGACTGCTAGGAGCTGGGGCCGCCGCTTATATGGATATCGTATTGGGCGCCACCACACGTCACGTGGCGTCGATGTGCAGCTATCTCTGGCTATCGTCTGTTCTCTCGATTACAGGCAATCGATTGTCACGTGATTGATGCAACGTCGACCGCCATATCTTATCCAATTTTAATCGTTCTTCTTTACGATTAAAATTGTATTGATGTTTGTGGATTTCAATTGCCTCTCTATACATACGTGTATAATAGTGCGACGTCCTCACTAGCACGCTTGTTTCACCAAATTTTATTTCGTGATCTCCATCCTTAAAAACATGTTCCGCTACTGCCGATTTGTCGATATGTCCCAAGCGACAGTTTCTTTTGTGCTCCGTCAACCGTGTATTGATGCTTCTTTTTGTAGTTCCTATGTAAACCCTGCCACAACTGCACGGAATATTATATACCCCTGCGGTGGCTAGGGGGTGACGAGCATCTTTTGTTGATCTTAGGCATTCACTAATTTTCTTAGTAGGTCTAAAAATGGTCTCTACCTGAAACTTGGCAAGTACTTTCCCAATGCGATCCGTGATATTATGGATGAACGGAAGAAATACTTTTCCAGCTGATGGTTGTTGCTGTCTCCTATTTTTAGGCATTTTTCTATTTGGGTGAAGTGCTCGGTTAATCTCGTTTTTCGTATAATCATTTTTCGCAAAGGCCATTAGTAAATGATTTAGTTCTCCTTGTAAGTAGCCTGGTTCACAAATATTATTGGCCCTATCCACTAGTGTAAAAAAACTTTAAGGTTTGAGGTTAGTTCCGTTAACAAGGGAGTTTTAGCCCAGACATGCTACGCTAACAGAACAACAAAGGAAGAGAATAAAAGCTTTTTGTGGTTATATTAAAACGATGGACTACAACACAATCACAACAAAAATTTTTAACGATTTTGAAACACTGAAAATGCCTGCGGCTTGCATAAACAACCGGAAAGGACATGGAAGGACACAAAATTATTGAGAAGGATATTCAAGTAAGTGAACCACGCAAACAGAAGTTACAAAACTTTACAAGTTTCGAGGAAAGGTCCAAAAATAAAATTGGTGTAACCTGGACCTAAGAAACGAGAGGGCAGCACTGTGAAAGAAGGATAAGGAAATAAGGAAACAGTTTGAAGTCAACAAATTAAAAATTAATTCCTTTGTAAACCAATTAAGTTGCCTTAAAATATTTGATTATAAGCAACAGTTTAATTCTACTGCAAAATTAGAGTAGTTATTACAGGAGAAACCACCATTTAACTATCAACTGAGGAGCTGATGAAAATGTAAACAATATATCGTTCCCTTTAAATTCGCAGGCAACGGCCTTGCCGCAGTGGATACACCGGTTCCTGTGAGATCACCGAAGTTAAGCGCTGTCGGGCTTAGCCGGCACTTGGATGGGTGACCATCCAGCCTCCATGAGCTGTTGCCATTTTTCGGGGTGCACTCAGCCTCGTGATGCCAATTGAGGAGCTACTTGAATGAATAGTAGCGGCTCTGGTCAAAGAATACCATCATAACGACCGGGAGAGCAGTGTGCTGACCACACGGCACTCCTATCCGCATCCTCCACTGAGGATGGCACGGCGGTCGGATGGTCCCGATGGGCCACTTGTGGCCTGAAGACGGAGTGCTTTAAATTTGTAGTTATTTGATTATAGTGGTTGATAAAAACGATGCAAGTATTAGCAGTACAGCCAACTATGTTTATAAGCGACAAATTTGGGAGAGCACGGGTACTGGTACGCGTGTACAATTCCCACTCCCCTTTCCAGTAAAACGGGTGTTGTCTAACTGTGAAGTCCTTAACGAAAAGCCGGTGCAAAAAAACGAGAGGAAATACGCCACTGTACAGCGAAGGAAACGTTTATCGCACGCGTGGAGTGCATGTTTTCGTATCTCGGCAGAGAGTCGTTTGACTGAAAAGAAGTGTCTCACGCTGTTCCTACACAGAGGAAATGCGGCGGATTTGTGCAGATAATTGCCGCCAGAGGACAGGTGTCAACGAGTCGTGTGTGCTGTGTGCACCAACAAAGCCGCGAAACGCTAGGACACGCCGGGGAGTAAAATACAAAAAAAGGGGGGGGGACGGAAAAAGAGAAAAAAGTAAATAAAGGGCTGTGAGTGGAACGCGTCCTCGATTGAAGCCGCCGTCCTTTCTCTCCGGTTTCGAATTCGCTTTTTCCTCCTTTCGGTCGCGCCCGACGCGACGCTCACGTCTCGCAGCCTGCAGCGCCGCGCGCGGCCGGCAGATTAATTTAACAGGTGTCCGTCCGCTCGTCCGCGCCGCTCCTAATCGCATTGAAAACAATCCGCACAGAATAATTCGGCGAAAAAACGCGGCAATTTGCGGCCGCCGGCTCTGATCAAAGGCTTCGGCGCCCAATTACCATATATTCAAATGGCGGTCGACCACCGCTGCCCTCTTTGCCAGTAGCTGCGTCGCTCTCTCTCTCCCTCCCGCATACAGCGGCTCCCTTCCTCTGTCTCTCTCTATCTCTCTCTCTCTCTCTCTCTCTCTCTGCCACTGCTCATTCCTTCTCTCGCTCTGTCGCTCAGGCTGGCGCGCCGCGTCGTTCTCTTATTGTCCGGTCGCGATACTGGCGGCCACAGAAGCGGAAAACAAAAGCGGATGAGAGGAAAGGAATCCAGAGCGCCCCGCTATGGCTCGACGTCGCGGAAACCGGCGGGCCGGCAGACAGACGGACAGAGATATGTATGTTAACTCGTGAATGGGTCTGCAAACTGCAGCGTGAAAGACGTCTAATTTGTGTGTCAATAGCAGCGTGCTTCATACCTGCGGGCTCTGCGCACAGAATGAAATTCGAGTCCATCTTTTTAAATTTGTCAGCCGTTTCCGATATCGCAGAGATAAAAGTCATGCTGATGGTTTTATTTAGCTGTCAGTCTGAAGACTCCTGACGGTTCGTCACTACCGCAAAATACAACGGTCCGTATTATTCAGCAATTGGAGACTCTACAGACACACATGTTTCCAGTAGTACTTACGTCGTAGGCACATATTAATCACCACAATTCTCAGTTTAGTGGTAATTTTTCTGTACTCATATTCTGAGACTACAAGCAAAACAACGTACATAAACAGGGCACTGTCGTGAAAAGGTTGTGATGTTACTCGAGGTGTGAATTGCAGCTTTGTAACTATGTATTTTAGGTCTGCAAATACTTCAGAAGTCATTGATTACGACTACATTGCTTAACGCTTGAATTCGGGACTGTACACTAGCAGCAACAAATAATAGATAAAAGAGCCGTTCCAGACACAGTTTCACCCTTTAAAATTTAATTATAAATGTTTTCTTGTGTTTTCCAGCCCCAGAAAGAGATAACCAGTGGCAGACTCTACAAGAGAGAAATTGTGCATCGTGAAGAGGGTTTACAACTGAAATTCCGACAGAGTACGTCCTGGGTACGGTCGGGCAACATATTACTTACTGCCACATACGTGTCGCGGAGTGGACACAACAAGAAAATAGGAAAAACTAGCCGGCCGCGGTGGCCGAGCGGTTCTAGGCGCTCCAGTCCGGAACCGCGCGACTGCTATGGTCGCGGGTTCGAATCCTGCCTCGGGCATGGATGTGTGTGATGTCCTTACGTTAGTTAGGTTTAAGTAGTTCTAAGTTCTAGGGGACTGATGACTTCAGATGTTGACTCCCATAGTGCTCAGAGCCATTTGAACCATTTGTGGAAAAGCTAACGTTTAATTAAACGGAGAATCATTCTATTAATGTGGGATTAAACAGAAAATCATTCTCCCCACATTCCGTTCGCGAGTGGAATAGGGATGGGAGGAACATATGGTGGTACCAGATGTATATGTAGATGTAGGGTGCACGATGGTATCGTAACCCGTTTCAAAATCTTAGCACTCCAACATCAGAGGAACTGTGTGAATCAACAGTCAGAGTGTAGATTTTTTCACATTGTGAACACATATCTTGTCCTGTTCAGCTGACGACTTACTACGTAAAGTATTCAAGTCGTTACGGCTGTGCATAAGAGATAGCTGGATTTGTAATTTGGTTTCCTGATATTCTTCAATGGCCCTTTTCCTTTTTTAAAAAAACAGGTCATCTAATGATGTCTTGGTAAAAAGTCGAAACTGGTACGGCTACTAGTTGTGTGACTCGAGACTGAGAAATACAACGAAAGAATTTCGTTATAAGACGGTCACTGCACTGGGCTCTGCGTTAATTACAATTGCTGCAGAGCGTTTGATGCTCTTGGTTTAAAACATCTCCACTCGACATCACTGCCGAAAACGTAATGATGTGCACTGGTTGTAACAGTCTGACATACCGCGTTTAAACCGTAATAAAAAAACAGTGTGACTTTTTTAATTTTTTTAAGATACTGTCATAATGAAATGTACACATTCAAGCGTAAGGTAAAAAAGAAAATAGACGCATCAGTAAGAGTAAAAAGAGAAACACTATTTATGTAAGTAAATAAAATTTAGATAAACGAATGTATATATAAAAAGCTATCTGTCAGTTGTTAAAACAGTGGAAGTTTGTTGAGGGAAGATGCTCTATCCTGTTGATGACTCTCGCTTGTTCTGTCTTGCAATACAGACATAGATACGTGTAACTGGAAAATCTTACACCTTGTATTTTTCTGAACAATAGTTGGGCATAATTTTCAGAGTGGCTAATATTAATGTAGTCACCTATAGATTCCTCACAATGTTTTTAGGTTCTGTACTTTCTGTTCCACGAAAAGATGCCTCAGGAAGGGTAATGTACATTGTTCGAAAGCCAACAAACGGATCGCGCCTTGCTGTATGGACATTTTACTTCAATTAGGACCTGCATCTTGACTTACAAAGTCCAAAGTAGTGTTGATACTACTATTTGAGATGGTACGCTAGTTGATACTTTTCATTGTCCACTCGATCTACCGAACGATTGTACGTTCTGCAACACCCACGGCCTGATACGAGGGTCGCCCAGAAAGTAATGCACCGCATTTTTTTCTTAAAAAAAATGGTTCAAATGGCTCTGAGCACTATGGGACTCAACATCTGAGGTCATCAGTCCCCTAGAACTTAGAACTACTTAAACCTAACTAACCTAAGGACATCACACACATCCATGCCCGAGGCAGGATTCGAATCTGCGACCGTAGCAGTCACGCGGTTCCGGACTGAAGTGCCTAGAACCGCACGGCCACAGCGGCCGGCTTTTTTCTTCAATTCTTTATTGAACATAATGAGAATTACACATACGAAAGAATGGTGCTTTATCTACACACTCTATTTTCCCACGTAATCTCCATCCCGTTCTATGGCCTTCCTCCAGCGCGAAACAAGGGCGTGCATGCCCTGTCGGTACCAATCCTTGTCCTGGTGGCGGAGCCAGTGCTTCACTGTGTGAATCACCTCCTCATCGTCCTCAAAATGTCTTCACGAATGGCATCCTTTAATGGCCCAAACAAGTGGAAGTCCCAAGGGCTAGGTCAGGTGTGTCAGGTGTGACAGCCGTGGATGGTCTCCCGACCGCTGCAAATCGTGGAGCTCTTCTGATGACCTCACCCTCCGTGACCAGCGACTAACTGTACTTCTGTCGACAGCAGATGCTCCATAGACTTTGCACAAGAGTTTGTAAATATTCCTCACAGTTTCTTTCTCTGCAATGAAAAATTCAATGACGGCACATTGCTTGTAACATACATCAACTACAGACGCTATTTTGAAACTGTCCTGCAGCTACGCTATCTGTCGGAAGTGACGGAAACTTGGCGCGCTCACTCAGAAAACGTCAAGTAATACATACGTAACGTTTCGCGTTCGTTGCACTGTTTTCGGCAGAAAAAATAAATGCGGTGCGTTACTTTCTGGCCAACCCTCGTACAGTCGGCAATCAGCGAGAATACTTAATTTGTTTTTCAGAAGTTAAATCAGCATTAGACAGGTCACATACTAAATAGATATGAGATTTACATCCTGCTATCGCTTTTTTGGTGTGTCCTTTGAATGGCAAACTTTTACCCATGCACTGCATGTCACTGAGCAGCTTTGTCTGCATCACTTCTATCTGAAATTTGCTGCCAATGGTTACATTAATCGTTGGCGTTGCGGTCTGGTATGCACACTTTGCGAATGTTCCGTCCACCCACGCTGCGGCTTCTACAGTGTCCTCTTACCAGAAGACACCGCACGGTCGTCAGTCTGTTGATGAAACACGTTGATAGCAAAATGGATCGCTGCGCTACTGGTGATGAATAATTGGGTGATTATCAGAGATAGCGCAATATTTTTTTATTAATTGATATTATGAAATGCGCTCTGCACTTTATCACAATCATTATGCATTAACGATACACAACTGAAAAAAGAATAAAACACCTGATTAAATTTGATAGAAAAGCAGCTACGAGCCCCTGTTATGCGCGTCTTTCACCGCACACCGCCGCCGACTGACTGACAACAACCCTTCGTGTCATGCTATTCGGGAGACCCTGTTCTCAAAATTGGCCAATCAGAGTCCAGAAAAGACGAATTTGGCTTATGAGGGCACACTCTGGATAGCCGACGGGAGATGAGAAACGACTTGTCCGTCGTTTAACTTTGTCGACCTCGTAACCAACGCGTAATCAAGACGCAGTGTGTGGTGTCGGGTTGAGTCTGCCCTATATTGCCCAACATTGCAACGGATCTCAACATAGGGCCAATTATCCAAAAATATTACAGATTCATTTTCTGGGAAGTATTCACAATATGACACATCACCGTATCTTCAACAGCCCCTTGATATCAACTGCCGATTAAATATCCCTCTCAGTGATATGAATCCATGCGCTCCCTTGTACTTCTGACGCCAGCCTCATCTCTTTAAGATATAATATATTCAGGAAAGTTATCACTATCCGCACAGAAAAAATGTTAGGTTCCAATTGATCCAAGGATCAATTCACACTTAGAAGTAGATATAGTGGAACCACTAAAGTCTTGAAGGACATTATCGATTGGAGTAATGGTTACGAATTCCATTGTCTTCGGGAGTCATAGATTTTGGGAAAAATTCATCGTTGCCAAGACGCGTAATTCTGCCGTGGCGTTATTCCCCAAACAGAGCTAATTACGGCGCACCCTAGAAACGGAGCCACTTGAAACAATAACGCTTTGGTGACCTCGTATAAAAAGAAAATGTTGAAAAGGGTTAGTAGGGAGCCTCACGACTTTCCAGCCACCTTAGAGATTCAACTATTCTCTTACAAAGAATCCTCAAGTGAAAGAGTTGCGTTAACAACTGTGATAGGAAAAATATTTGCTGTTAATGACTCAACATGTGCATCAGGAGAGCGACAGAAAATGAGTGTCCGGAAGGTGCAGAGATCAAAATTGTATCTGAGGTATGTATTACACTTCACAAAATGAACATAGTCGACATTCCAGAAATGTTCAAAACAAACCATTAACTTGCACCATGATCACCGAATGAAAAATGGCTAGAAACAGTGATCACAAGGGTAAGCCATATCAAGATCGAAGGCGAACAGAACTCCTTGGAGTTATAAACCCTGTAGGACTTTGAACTAGGTATCCACTCTTAAAGACAGCATATAGAGTCATATTGGTGTAATGGGATGATGAGAACCGATGGAATCTGATGGGATGCAACTGAATGTGGAACAGTCTTAGGTGGAGCTTATCTTGAAACTGGCTATCCTTTAAGATGTAGCAGTAGGTAGAGTGATAACATATTTTATAGGCCCGAAAAGAAAAGTACCCAGAGGCTGAATATGACCAGGCGTCCCAGGTGGTACGAATTGCATTATCAAACACTTTTCAGGAGGGATAGTTTGCTCTAAAGGAGTATGATTTTTATACACAGACCATTAATCAAGCAAAAGCAAGTTATTTTGACCAGCTGTTGGGCAAAAGCAGTGCTCCTACCATTTTTGTAGTTGTATTACCCCCATTTTCCCACCTCTTGCTTGCTGTGACGTAAATATTACCTTCTGTCCTTGCAAGGTCTCGAGCACCAGAAAGAATCGTAGGGTGCAGAGCACCTCCACCTCCTTGTAGCACAATAAATAACATTCCAGACAGTTTACCATACAGATCAACAGTAGGCATACTTGTGTACGAATGCTTCAAGGTATTGGTGTTAGTTGATCTCGATACAACTCTCTTGGTACCTCTAATTTCCAGAGTTTCTTTCGTATACATTTTCTATTCCAATCTAGGTTGGTCAGAGTAGAAATTAAATTCCTGACTGAAAGAAAGAATAAGTTTGTTCGTCTCATCTACAAATTTTCGGGCCAGTTGAGGACTTTGCTTGAAATTTCGTCGAATTAAGTCGGGTGGTGCTGAGGGAATTAGATTAGGAAATGAGACACTTAAAGTAGTAAAGGAGTTTTGCTATTTGGGGAGCAAAATAACTGATGATGGTCGAAGTAGAGAGGATATAAAATGTAGACTGGCAATGGCAAGGAAAGCGTTTCTGAAGAAGAGGAATTTGTTAACGTCGAGTATTGATTTAAGTGTCAGGAAGTCGTTTCTGAAAGTATTTGTATGGAGTGTAGCCATGTATGGAAGTGAAACATCGACGATAAATAGTTTGGACAAGAAGAGAATAGAAGCTTTCGAAATGTGGTGCTACAGAAGAATGCTGAAGATCAGATGGGTAGATCACATAACTAATGTGGAGGTATTGAATAGAATTGGGGAGAAGAGTAGTTTGTGGCACAACTTCACTAGAAGAAGGAATCGGTTGGTAGGACATGTTCTGAGGCATCAAGGGATCACCAATTTAGTACTGGAGGGCAGCGTGGAGGGTAGAAATCGTAGATGGAGACCAAGAGATGAATACACTAAGCAGATTCAGAAGGATGTAGGTTGCAGTAGGTACTGGGAGAGAAGAAGCTTGCACAGGATAGAGTAGCATGGAGAGCTGCATCAAACCAGTCTCAAGACTGAAGACAACAACAACATGTTTTCCAATTCTGTAGCACTGTTTGAAGTTATGCAACCAAGCACTGCCTCGCTTGAAATAGCGGCAATCTACGTTGCGCGCAGTTTGATGTGCATAACTTACTAGGTCACTATCACGCACATCCTGTAAGGCGTATCGAGTGCCCTTGAAAAGCGCAAACACCAGTTCTTGTAACAACTGCACCTTCTCCTCCTTTGAATATCCATAGTTTTTCTTATGCACTACACTGTCATAATGCTGTGGACTTATTCGAAATCTGTTCATAATTTTTTTTACTGTCTTTCCGATGATCTTCCATGCATGTAATTATGTTTTTTATTTTTTATTTATTTTGAGAGGCTCCCACCACATGCCTTGCTCATATTGTGGCATCAAACAGTCAGGCCTGCAAGATGAGTGGTCTGCCAAGCGAGTGGATTCATTCTTATTTATCGAGTAACATGAACTCTAGTACTCACACTTAAGTTATAAGTTATCCTCCTATATGATTAATACGCAACGGAAACACGCATCTGACTATCAGTAATTTACAGAACTCTGACTGTACACTACGCACTGGCAATACCACATTTTCTTTTTGTCTTTTATTTAACGGCTTTTGTCAACACGTGGCCACCGCACTGAATATGAATGGCGCACACATTATAAATTCGGGACATTATGACAACATACAATTCGAAGGAAAAGTCCACCAATCTTTTTCTTTTCACTATCTTATTTATTCCGATAAATTCTCTAACCTAAACACACAAGTTCTATAACCTACAACAATAACACATGAGAAATTCCGCCCAGTGGGCATGGCTTTACATTGATGAATCTCTATATTATGGTCTCGTAATTATTTAACGCTACAGTGCACTTTCTGGATAGGATGGTGGATCTTTTATTATATCTCACACTTCGACTCTCACAATCATATTCACGAAACTATCCTCCAGACCGAGCAGTACAGAAGGAACAAGCATAACCCACTAATCTTTTGAAACTACCTTGCTACTCTCCCATGCAAACCACACATACCCAAATTACATGAAATACATCACACTACAATATGAAATACAAAACACTAAATAGTCACAACACTATCACATTCAGCTTTCCCACTTCAATTAATATTTCTCCCTGTTTCACACGACACTGCCCCACTTCGTAATTCTACTTTCCTACTATGAACTCTGGAGATATATGCACGTCTTCCTGTGCAATGCAAGCCAAGTGGCGTTGCTGGATAGACGGCCGACTCACCTTGCTTCTCTCTCAGAGTTTGAATCTAGCGTCACACGGAATCATATCACGCAAAGTAATATTAAGAACGTATTCATCACACACGCGAGTCCTCAACTGATACCATGGACGAGTACTTCTCTTTATCTTTTGTCTCATACACAGTTTGAGACTCACACAGTACTCACCACGTGGAAGTACTCGTCTCTAATTTCAAGTCCTGCACACGCCATTTCTTAAATATTTCAATTTTTGGTACACACGCTATTTCTTAAATATTTCAACTTATTGTACACACGCTAGTAATTCAGCTTAACTTAAGCACATGGAAGTATTTCAACTTATTGCTACACGTGGTTTCATTGTGACCGTTGGTCACTTCCGAAGATTACTACAATCCCATTAATATTACCTGCCTGACACTTAATTCTCCCCACAAAAGTTCCTGAAATGGAGAAATTATTATTTCAAACTACTCTTAAATATTCCACATGCATACCATGTCTCCACTCTTTTGTCATTACGGAGCACAACTAAAACAGGTCTTAACACCAGAAGATCCAGCGGCAGAGTGCTGAAACATGGCTATTCTCTAGGTCATCTCGCACCTCTGTCGAGGTTGGGGGAAGACCATGCTACCGTATTGGTCAGCCACATTTCAGGCGCTCAAAGCTCAGGTAAATTTCTTCTCTTTGGTCCCACCAAAGGTGGCCAAAGGATCGACTCAAAGATGATCATATATTCACATTCACTATCTGCGGTTAGCAGACGACCATACATTCATTCATTTCACAGATCTCACCAAACTGGATGTAGGGATTTACTTTGTGGGAGTGCACATGTGATAAATTAAATAAATAAATTGTCATTCTTTCCCACACTGGTATCCGGCTTCGCTGTATTAATTGAAATTGAGTTATTTTTACAAAAAAAGTGTTGTTCTGACAAGAATAATGAAGTATGTTGTACCTATTTTCAATGTCGGGCGGTACTGTACTCTTTCAATTTACACGTCAAGTTCCGTAGGGACCAAATTGAGGAGCAAATCTCCAAGGTCATGGAACTTGTCACTAGATGAAATTACAACATAAATGTAATAACAGACAAAAATAAAATGTTTGTGAACCCGCAAAAAGTCAAGCCATAAGTTTAAGTAAAGGCAATCAACAATACAACATAAGAAACAGCTTAATTCTTCAAGGAACTCCTCGACAAAATAGAAGGAGCGACCCACTAGGAAACTTTGAAAGCGCGAGTATTACTGCTAAGATTTTTGAAAATTAGTGGTAGATTTTTGAAACCGGATGCAGCAGTATACTGCACACCTTTCTCTACAAGATTTAAGGGAGTCTGACCCAATTTCAGGTTTGATTTCTGCCGAGTATTAAATGAGTGAAAGCTGCTTATTCTTGGGAATAAGCTAATATTATTAACAAGAAATGACAGTAAGGAATATATATATATATATTGAGACGCCAATGTCAAAATACCCTCGTGAACAGAGGTCGACAAGAGGTTCGTGAACGTACACCACTTATTACCCGAACCGCCCGTTTCTCAGCCAAAAATATCCTTTTAGAATGGGAAATATTACCCCAAAGTATAATACCATCTGGCACATGCGAATGGAAGTAAGCAAAGTAGATAATTTTCGTGTCGAACGATCACCCACTTCAGATACCGTTCGAATAGTAAAAATGGCTGCATTAAGTCTTTGAATAAGATCCTGAACGTGTGCTTTCCACGACAGTTTACTATCTATCTGAACACCTATAAATTTTAACTGTGCGGTTTCACTAATCTCATGCCTATTCTGTGAAATTAAAACGTCAGGTTTTGTTGAATTGTGTGTTAGAAACTCTAAAAACTGAGTCTTACTGTTATTTAGCGTTAGTTTATTTTCTACAAGCCATGAACTTATGTCATGAACTGCACTATTTGAAACCGAGTCAATGTTGCACACAACATCCTTTACTACCAAGCTAGTGTCATCAGCAAACAGAAATATTTTAGAGTTACAGTACCCATAATACTAGAGGGCATATGTTTTAAATAAATAAGGGACAGGAATGGCCCCAAAACTAATCCCTGGGGCACACCCCATTTGACTGTTCCCCACTCAGACCCCACATCACAATAATTCTCAACACAGTGAATAATGATCTTTTGCTGTCTGTTGCTAAAGTAAGAGGTGAACCTGTCATGAGTTACTCCCCGTATTCCGTAATGGTCCAACATGTGGAGCAATATTTTATGATCAACACAATCAAACGCCTTAGTTAAATTAAAAAATATGCCTAGCGTTGGAAACCTTTTGTTTATCCCATCCAGTACCTCACAGAGAAACAAGAATATAGCATTTTGAGTTGTTAAACGGCTTCTGAAGCTGAACTGTTCATTTTGGTACCCGCTCTTACGAGAACGATTGTCACTTATCACGTTTGATTGGAGTTGGTATTTGTGGCTCCATGTCCGACAAGAATGATGAACTACAAGGCTCGACACCTGTTTCAAAATCTCTTTCACTTGTTAAGGACGTATTGTAATCCTTCTGTAGAACGTATACGACACCACACATTCCATTGACTCATCTTGCAAAAACACTAACATTCATCTGTCAATTCTTTCTCACTCTGCTAAATCCCTTGGGTTTCTTTCTGCGAAATGTCAATTTCGCAACTGTTTATGTATATGTAATGTAATGTTTGCTACGTTTATCGTTGCCACTGCTATACTTTGTATCACCACCACTAGCACTGTTGAGAGTTACTCCTCGACTGAACATTTCAACTACTCTCTGTAGGCTCATGCTGTGCTCGCCTTCAGTCCTGCCCCCTGTTGCCATTAGCAGCCAACGTCGTGGTTGATGGTAGGCAATATGTGGGGCGACGAATGCCGTAAATATCATTGGCCTTTTGCGACCTCGCTCTCGAGGGGTTCCTTGTTAGATGTAGCAACAGAAGCTCTCTCGCAGTACCACAGATGCTGTCTCTATCTCAGTTGCTTATGAGTGTACATGTACACGAAATATACCATTTTCATCACATATTCATCATCATCGTCATCATCATCATCATCATCATCATCATCATTACCATCATCATCGTCACTATGAACGCCATCATCATCATCATCATCATCATCATCATAAACATCATCCATTTGAAACTTGCCCGCGAAAGGCAAAGGTCCCGAGTTCGAGTCTCGGTCGGGCACACAGTTTTAGTCTGCCAGGAAGTTTCGTATCAGCGCACACTCCGCTGCAGAGTGAAAATCTCATTCTGGAATCATCACATGGGTACAGCTCTCCGCAAGACTTTCCCATACCTTTCCCTTCTCAACTGTAAGTCATCTAGCCACCTTGAATTAGTTCATCGTCTCAGTCTTTCTTTATCTGTTGAAATCCAGTAGAAAACACTTTTACCCACTCATATGACCTGTCCATCATTATTACATTTCCATTATAGCTACAGTATTGATTTCCATTTCAGTCTGTTGCCTCAGTCACTTGTTTGATTACCTGTCTTTCCTAGTAATTTCTAACTCGTGTATGTCCATTGTACACAGAGCAAGGTTAAGCCTTAGAATAGTTTTCGTATTAAAAGTTATGGACTCACTGCATTATATAAATGTGTTACGAGTAATATACACTGACTGCTACTTACCATTCCACATTCACTGGAAGTCTTATTTTGAAAATTATTTTTGGCTTTCCAAATTACATGTTTGCACGTTACACTTTTTCTATACTACTCTGTAAACAATTTTCCATACCATATTGGTGGATGATAGAACTTCAACACTATTTTAGTCTTGAGTATTTCTTTACTTATCCATGCAAGTGTTATCTTAGCCACACCTAACTACAATACGTGTCAACGGGTTTTGTGACTCAAGTGTTTATTTGTGCAGTTTACTTTTGAAAGTTCGTTGGTTTCTTATAATTGGTTTCCACGTTTGCTTTAAATCTTGCTCTATTAACCTACTCTGTTTATAGTTCATCTGCACTTCTTCATTGCAGCCCATTCACCGGACTTCTCCTCTGTAGTGGTAAACCCGGCAGCTACTGTGCCTTGAGGTAGATGTGGCCGGCGTTACCACAACAGCAAAGGAGTACACAGAAAAGTGGATGGTAATACGGAGAAGCGAAACAGAAATTTTTATTTTGTTTTGTTCTTATGACAACTTTGTGCCTTTTAAGTGCGTGTGTATGAGGGGTTGAATGCAGACAGCCATATGACGGGTGACGGCCTCCCGAAACGCGTGACTATGGATGTCACTCCTTACATTTGACGAACTGAGGGTACAAGTGACACAAGCTACATTTCACAAGGAAATGCACGTTTGGGAACCTTAACTGTGGATCTCTTCAGAGTAAAAGAAGTTAAAGCGATTCGCTGCATACTCTAGCACTCTGCGATGACAAAGTTTAAGCTCTATACCAATGCCTGCACTTAATATAGAATGTTACAAGCATAAGTGATACGGCAGACAGAAGGAGAATTGCTGCCATCTTTAATTAAGGTTCAGGTATGTATTTTTGAAAGTACAGCAATAGTGTAATGTGTATGCTTTTAAGAGTACTTATAGTAATATTCATTGCACGTTTAAACAGACCATATTTTGAAATACCGCCTGTTCATCATGAGGCAAAATCAGAATTTTGACACAATAGATCATAAGTTTCTTTAACCTGGCCGTAAATATATGCAATGTGATAAAGATTTTGATCTCTCTGAAAAGGCGACGAAACACTTCACACATGCATTTGTTCACCAAGTCAGTAAGGAAGCTCTGAAGCCTTTCAGCAGAAAGTTTTCAGTAACGGTAATGAAAACAGAAAGCTTTCTTCCAATGAATACCTCGGATGCCACAGAAAAGGAAAAAAATTGTTAAAGACATAGAAGGAAAAAAGCATACAACGGAGGAATATCAAGTGTCTCTAAATCAGCAAAGAAAATCCTCTAACATTTCGGTTCAAGTATTCACAAAACCTTGATATTGAGTGTACAAAATTGGATTTTAGGAGGTCCTATATTGGTCACGTCTCTTCTGCAGCCTTAGCATCAAGATGGATTTGAAATGAAATTTGAGAAATGGTTAAGTCTCCAGGAGATGAAAAAATATATCTCTTCACTTTACTGTAAGTTCCCTAACAATATATCCCATTCCCATACAGTAGTTAACATGGGTGTTAGAAGAAGGAATGGAGGAAACAGAAGACGCGTTAAAAGACGAGGATGAGGAAGACTTAAAAATGATATCACGAGTGTTGCGCAGGAGGACATTCTCCAAGAGATACCACAGAAGGAAGTGATTATGATTGTGATTATTATTATCACTGTGAGGGGATTACAGAAAGTGACTATGAGTAGCCTCTCGTATATGTTGAACCATACCAATATATTATCGTTTTGGTACTGTAATTTTGTTTGCTATACTTTTTCAGCTTTTTATATTAGTTTCACTTTAATTATTCACATAACCTTTTTGGACAAGGAACACGTACTTCTGTATACACTACTGGCCATTAAAATTGCTAAACCAAGAAGAAATGCAGATGATAAACGGGTATTCATTGGACAAATATATTATACTAGAACTGACATGTGATTTCATTTTCACGCAATTTGGTTGCATAGATCCTGAGAAATCAGTACCCATAACAACCACCTCTGGCCGTAATAACGCTCTTGATACGCCTGGGTCCGAAGCTCGTGGTTGTGTGGTAGCGTTCTCGCTTCCCGCGCCCGGGTTCCCGGGTTCGATTCCCGGCGGGGTCAGGGATTTTCTCTGCCTCGTGATGACTGGGTATTGTTCAAAATGGCTCTGAGCACTATGGGACTTAACATCTATGGTCATCAGTCCCCTATAACTTAGAACTACTTAAACCTAACTAACCTAAGGACAGCACACAAAACCCAGCCATCGCGAGGCAGAGAAAATCCCTGACCCCGCCGGGAATCGAACCCGGGAACCCGTGCGTGGGAAGCGAGAACGCTACCGCACGACCACGAGATGCGGGCCTGGGTGTTGTGTGATGTCCTTAGATTAGTTAGGTTTAAGTAGTTCTAAGTTCTAGGGGACTGATGACCATAGATGTTAAGTCCCATAGTGCTCAGAACCATTTGAACCATTTGATACGCCTTGGCATTGAGTCAAACAGAGCTTGGATGGCTTGTACAGGTACAGCTGCCCATGCAGTTTCAAGACGATACCACAGTTCTTCAATGATAGTGACTGGCGTATTGTGACGAGCCAGTTGCTCGGCCACCATTGACCAGACGTTTTCAATTGGTGAGAGATCTGGAGAATGTGCTGGCCAGGGCAGCAGTCGAACATTTTCCGTATCCAGAAAGGCCCGTACAGGAACAGCAACATGCGGTCGTGCATTATCCTGCTGAAATGCAGGGTTTCGCTGGGATCGAATGAAGGGTAGAGCCATGGGTCGTAACACATCTGCAATGTAACGTCCACTGTTCAAAGTGCCGTCAGTGCGAACAAGAGGTGATCGAGACGCGTAACCAATGGCACCTCATACCGTCACTCCAGCTGATACGCCAGTATGGCGATGACGAATACACGCTTCCAATGTGCGTTCACCGCGATGTCGCCAAACACGGATGCGACCATCATGATGCAGTAAACAGAACCTGGATTCATCCGAAAGAATGACGTTTTGCCATTCGTGCACCCAGGTTCGTGTCGAGTACACCATCACAGGCGTTCCTGTCTGTGATGCAGCGTCAAGAGTAACCGCAGCCACGGTCTCCGAGCTGATATTCCATGCAGCTGCAAAAGTCGTCGAACTGTTCGTGCAGATGGTTGCTGTCTTTCAAAGGTCCCCATCTGTTGACTCAGGGATCGAGACGTGGCTGCACGATCCATTACAGCCATGCGGATAAGATGCCTGTCATCTCGACTGCTAGTGGTGCGAGGCCGTTGGGATCCAGCACAGCGTTCCGTATTACCCTCTTGAACCCACCGATTCCATATTCTGCTAACAGTCATTGGATCTCGACCAACGCGAGCAGCAATGTCGCGATACGATAAACCGCAATCGCAATAGGCTACAATCCGACCTTTATCAAAATCGGAAACGTGGTGGTACGCATTTCTCCTCCGTACACGAGGCATCACAACAACGTTTCACCAGGCAACGCCGGTCAGATGCTGTTTGTGTATGAGAAATCTGTTGGAAACTTTCCTCATCCTTGTGTGAATGCTCTGAAAAGCTAATCATTTGTATATCACAGTGTAAGTAGGCTGTTTAGGTTTTTATGTTAGTAACGCCACGTAGCGCTCTGTATGAAAATCACTGACTGTGCTGTGTGACGTCTGTGGCTGGTTTGCGTTGTTGGAATATTTGCTATTGTATTGTTGGGGAATTGGATGTGAACAGCGCATAGCGTTGCCAGTTGGAGGTGAGCCGCCAGCAGTGGTGGATGTGGGGAGAGAGATAGCGGAGTTTTGAGAGCGGATGATCTGGACGTGTGTCCATCAGAGACAGTAAAATTGTAAGACTAGATGTCATGAACTGATGTATATATAATGACTTTTGAACACCATTAAGGTAAATACATTGTTTGTTCTCTTTGATTTGCTAACTATGCTTATCAGTAGTTAGTGACTTTAGTAGTTAGAATCTTTTATTTAGCTGGCAGTATTGGCGCTCGCTGTATTGCAGTAGTTCGAGTAACGAAGATTTTTGTGAGGTAAATGATTCAGGAAAGGTATAGGTTGTTGTTAGTCAGGGCCATTCTTTTGTAGGGATTATTGAAAGTCAGATTGCGTTATGCTAAAAATATTGTGTGTCAGTTTATTGATGATCTGAATAAGAAAAGAGAGAAATGTCTGAGTACGTTCAGTTTTGCTCAGATGTTTGAAAATCAAATAACGCAAGGGGTTTACCAGCACAGTAATTCATAAATTTCCTAAGGGGACGTTTCAACAGCATCTTCTTCCTGTTGGTTAAATTTCGTGTCCGTAGCACGTCATCTTCGTGGTATAGCAATTTTAATGGCCAGTAGTATATATATATATATATATATATATATATATATATATATATATATATATATATATATATATATTAGATTTTTCAGGTTAGGGATTTTGTTTTGAAGCATCCATTCTTAGTGGAGTTATTATGTTACACATACAATGTTCCTTCCGAATTTCGTTTTCTAAAATCAGTTCTTAGACTGTACGACGCGGCATCCCGGAAATTACATTTATACTTATGTCAGCCCCTTATGGGTTAAAATTGACAAAATCCTTTCTCTGCAGGACCTATATATATATATATATATATATATATATATATATATATATATATATATATATATATATATAGGTCCTGCAGAGAAAGGATTTTGTCAATTTATATATATATATATATATATATATATATATATATATATATATATATAATTATTTACCAAAAATCATATATATATATATACATATATATCATTAATGTTTTACCAAAAATCTTCAAAATACAGCGCAGTAAATACAATTTTTTTTAACTTGTACCAGTTTTACTCTAAAAAGTTTTAAGACGCAAGGAATACGAGTATTTTTAATATATTAAAAAATAATGCAGGGGCACTATAATCTCTAACCGACCATTACGATAAAATATCTGATGTTTCGATAACTCACATAGTTTGTAAACATCTATTTAACTTCAGCACCCGATTGCTCAGTTTTCTTCAGAAACCACTTGTACTGGTTGTACTCTCACCTCCTCAGTTTCAAGTTATATAATAAATAACGATAACTGATGAAGGTTTCTGCACTACCCACTTCCAATTACAGCTTGTTCCAAGAATGCTAAAATGTTCATGTCAGTACATGCCACTGGTCATTCCCTACGGTTGAGTCCTGCATCCGGGAAGACGGTGCTGACGAGGTGGCAGCGGTGCACTCGCGTATTGTTGACTTATTAGACGAATGCATTTCTAAATTGTTGCCTATGAGCTGAAGGATCCTCCCCCCCCCCTCCCCGAACTGTGCATCTTTCAAATTAGCCTCGACAGTGATGAGAGGCATCCGACTCCTGTACATGGTGCTGACCCAAAATGTGACTAACCATCATATCTGCTTAACCCATAGGATTGCATGTCTCAAACGAGCAACATTACCTGGCCTTGTCAAAGTATCTCCTTTTACGTTAGACTTTTTTGAGAACTTCAACAGATTTGCTTACCATTTTTGAGGATGGAATTTGTTGTTGCGTTACTACTCTTCGCGTACTTTACTTGCCGTGTGAGTTATTTTCGTCTAACGCGTCGCAGGACAACCCGTGTTCTCACTTAATTCCATGCGGTGCGAGATAAGGAACGGAATTTTAAATTCAGTCTTTACTCAGTGGAACCCCACAAATGCTGAATTTTGAATAATGCTTTTTGGGTTCACGCCTAGGGTATATAAGGAATTTTCTCTCCAAATGCCGCGCGGGATTAGCCGTGCGGTCTACGGCGCTGCAGTCATGAATTGTGCGGCTGGTCCCGGTGGAGGTTCGAGTCCTCCATCGGGCATGGGTGTGTGTGTATGTCCTTAGGATAATTTAGGTTAAATAGTGTGTAAGCTTAGGGACTGATGACCTTAGTAGTTAAGTCCCATAAGATTTCACACACATTTGAACATTTTTTTCTCTCCAAATTTTCTGTTTCTAGGCTGAGGGTCGAGTAGCAAAAGCGGCGAAGTTTCGCGTCCCTGAACAGAACAAGCGTTATCGTTTCCACCTTTTTAGGGATAGAATTTTGGAAAATACGGTGTCTGCGTTACCTAACAAATGCTATCTCTAATTTTCGTGTTTGTACGACCTGTCGTTTAGACTGTAAGTCGATACACCAACAAAACGGTTAACTCCCTTTTAGATTTTTCAGGTTAGGGTTTTTGTTTTGAAGCATCCATTCTTAGTGGAGTTACTATGTTACACATACAATGTTCCTTCCGAATTTCGTTTTCTAAAATCAGTTCTTAGACTGTACGACGTTGCATCCCGGAAATTACATTTATACTTATGTCAGCCCCTTGCGTGTTAAAATTGACAAAATCCTTTCTCTGCAGGACCTTGAGATAGACAACTATTACGAGAAATTTCATATTTCTAAGATCAATGATTCAGGTTGATCCTCGAATCGGTAAAAACTTCCATCGACTTGCTAGCTGAATTATTTGTCAGTGACTACCGACGCTACAAAGAAGTTGTTTACCTCAAATTCAACTTGTCATGTCAGTCAGCTTTTTCTTCATTTTGTTCTGTTTTGCCTTATCTGAAAGATATAGTTACAAAAATAGTTTTGCGTTCACCACAAATTTTTACGAATAAATAAATAACGTTGATCGACAGCCTTGTATTACATTTCTTCGTAAAATACTGCCTCGTTAAGTAGTAATATTATTAAGAAAAGATTGAGAATTTTTTATTCACCTGATAGTTTTTAAAAGTTTATCTAAAGAAGTAAGGGAACTCATAAATTAACGAAAACATACCCTGCATTAAAAGAAAGTTCGGAGACGCTGGGCTACAGGAATGATATACTACTCCCATTTCAGACGTTTATCATCTTTCATGTAAAATACCTGTGACTCTTGTCTCATATTTCCCCTACACACACTCAAATTCTTAATTGGATGATTTCTGTTTTAAGTTACTTCCATTAACAAACAGTTGTCCCTGTTGCTAAAGATTTTTCGTCTGACTCCTTTTTCCACTGTGCTTTTCTACTTCTGCAAAATAACGGCATTAGTTCTCTCAACTGACTCATTGTCTCCAATATTTAGTCTCTAATTTAAGTTATTTTTTCACAAAAATTTCACCAGCCGCATTGTCATATCATTGTGGCACGTTTTTCAAACAATACAACACCTGTAAACTGTGATTAACTGTCGAAGCATTTACGCGGTATAGCAGACAATTCTCTTTTCCTGTCCCCCATCCATTTGTTTGACGTATCACTGACACATATGTCTCAATAATGATCTTCAGCATTTAGAATCGTGAAACTGTCACCACGGTTCGGAGCACAGTTGCAGAAAGAGGCACTACGAGCTAGACGGAGCAAGTTCTTGTGATTCTTGCTACCATGTTTCATAGACGTTGCAAATCAAGAGGAAGGTATCTGAAGATGAAGCTGCACTTGCTAGCCGGCCGGAGTGGCCGAGCGGTTGTAGGCGCTTCAGTCCGGAACCGCGCGACCGCTACGGTCGCAGGTTCGAATCCTGCCTCGGGCATGGATGTGTGTGATGTCCTTAGGTTAGTCAGGTTGAAGTAGTGCTAAGTTCTAGGGGACTGATGACCTCTGCTGTTAAGTCCCATAGTGCTCAGAGCCATTTGAACCATTTGCACTTGCTACGCGGCTGAAATCCCTCCCTACAATACGATATTCGTGGCTGATTTCTTCACGGTAAGGAGAATAGTAAATCGTATTGTGGTCGACGCTCAAAACAACAGTCACCGGTATACGGCATATGCCTGCTTCAAATCACTGAGACTCTTAAAATTGTCTATCCTCGATTGAGTTTTAACAGCTGGGATGTTTATCATGGTATCTTTCAAGCACAGTGGTGAAACATACGTTTGGTGACTGTAGATGACATGGAAGGTCTTGAAGAGAAAAGTAACCTAGGTTTTTAGTTGCTCCAAGAACGTGAGTCGAATACTGCGCTAACTGTCAAGAAGGCACTTGGCCAAAATTATGAGTTTACGAAACGGAATTTATTTTGGAGAAGCTGAATGGCCCTGTGAAACGAGCTCACTTTGACTTCTGGAGGAGACCGATGGTCTTTATATCTAATAAAATCGTAGAATTCGAAGTCTTGGTCACATTGTACTTTATTTGAAAACATTTGTCAAGGATAAAAATTTGTTCAAACAGAAACTATAACACCTGCTCCAATAAATTAAAATCTCACCAGACTGCTAATTCCACAGTTAACTTAAAATGACTCGACATTTTATAATTCCCTGTTTCATTTTCCATGCAAGTATTTCCACAAAGAATTGCTATTAGAAAACTGTTCCGAGGTGTAAGCTATATTTTCATTTTATTTACCAAACTGTAGCCTAATTCAATTCGAACAGCGAAATAACGCGTTCCGCGACGATGTTCTTGAACTGAAGAAAAGTTTCATTTTCTAAGTACATTACTTATGCAGCAATTTTAAATTGTCTTTACCAATAACATCAAACTGAAATGTATTATTCACTCACTAAGATCACTTGAAATACCTTATTCTGTCTTGTTTAACACAGCTTATACTATGGTTTATGACGAAGAGGGTAACTAATCAACAAAATTTCTGACGGTGAATAGGTAAAATTTTGTTGTGAATTAGAAAGTAGCTTCACTAGGTTTCTCGGTTGAGTATCCATTGCGTGAACAGCCCGATCGGGGTAGTCCCACAGATTCTTGATTGGGTCTAAATCCGGGGAAGTTTGATGGAGAGGGGAGTACAGTAAGCTCATACTGGTGCACTTCTACATCTACATCTATGTGATTACTGTGCTATTCACAATAAAGTGCCTGGGAGAGGGTTCAATGAACCACCTTCCAGCTGTCTCTCTACCGTTCCACTCTCGAACGGCGCTCGGGAAAAACGAGCACTTACTTTTTTCTGTGCGAGTCCTGAGTTCTCTTATTTTATCGTGATGATCATTTCTCCCTATGTAGGCGGGTGCCAACAGAATGTTTTCGCAATCGAAGAAGAAAACTGGTGATTGAAATTTCACGAGAAGATCCCGTCGCAACGAAAAACGCCTTTGTTTTAATGATTGCCATTCCAATTCACGTATCATGTCTGTGGCACTGTCTCCCCTATTTCGCGATAATACAAAATGAGCTGCCCTTCTTTGCACTTTTTTGATGTAATCCGTCAGTCCCATCTTATTGCGGATCCCACACCACACAGCAATACTCCAGAATAGGGCGGACAACCGTGGTGTAAGCAGTCTCTTTAGAAGACCTGTTGCACCCTCTAAGGGTTCTGCCAGTGAGTCGCAGTCTTTGGTTGGCTCTACTCACAACATTATCTATGTGATCGTTCCCATTTAGGGTATTTGTGATTGTAATGCCTAAGTATTTAGTTGAATTGACAGCCTTCAGACTTGTGTGACGAATCGCGTAATCGAAATTTAGCGGATTTATTTTAGTACTTACAGGAATAACTTCACACTTTCCTTTATTCAGGGTCAATTTCCACTTTTTGCACCATGCAGATATCTTATCTAAATCAGTTTGCAACTCGTTTTGGTCATCTGATGACTATACAAGACGGTAAATGGCTCTGAGCACTATGGGACTTAACGTCTTAGGTCATCAGTCCCCTGGAACTTAGAACTAATTAAACCTAACTAGCCTAAGGACATCATACACATCCATGCCCGAGGCAGGATTCGAACCTGCGACCGTAGCAGTCGCGCGGTTCCGGACTGAGCGCCTAGAACCGCGAGACCACCGCGGCCGGCGAAGACGGTAAATGACAGCATCATCTGCAAACAATCTAAGATGGCTACTGCGATTGTCTCCTGTGTCGTTAATATAGATCAGGAACAACAGAGGGCTATAACACTTCCTTGGAGAACGCCGAATATTATTTCTGTTTTACTCTTCGAACCTCACACGTGCTCTGCGAACTGTGTGACATGTTGCATTGTCATGGTGGTACATCCCATCGTGCCGAGGAAAAATTAAATTTCATGTGGGCCTGGACATGGTCCCAAAGGACAGATGCATGGCTATACACGCCAACAGCCATCTGTCTGACTCAGGTGAAAAGTCCACCTGTCGACACTCGTTGACGTCCATTTGCGTTACTGGCGTGAGGATTCCATCCTTCGTCGCCGATGGACAGCAGACTGAGCAGGGGTGCGTGAAACTGGTGCCTGCTTCAGAGGCCCACACCCAGCAGTGTTCACGGAACGGTTGTTGAGGAGACACTGTTGGTAGACCATTGGTTCATCTGGGAGGTCACGCCCTCAGCAACTGCATGTCTTCTCGCCTGTACACCCCTCCTCAGGCGTCGATCACGCCTGTCATTTATGGGCCGTGGTGCATCACAGTTGCGTCGGCGCCCATTTTGGACAGCACCATTTTGCCATGCACGGTATACATTAACCACGACGGCATGCGAACAGTTCACTAACTTAGCCATTTCAGAAATGCTTCCACTCTTGGCCGGAAATATAATTATCTTGCCATTTTGGATGTCAGATTAATAGCTCCGTTTCCACGTTACAGCAATAACTGCACTGTTTTCCGTGTCCCCCTGACACACTTTCTATACACTTCACTGCTAGTGCTGCCACCTGTTGTCTGTGAGTGGTTATTGAATGCGGCAAACCTAGGTAGTAGTGTCATTAATGCGACTGTATCGTGTAGTTTACAGAACGTGTTCTACTTCGCAGGCTGTATGTTATGTCAAGGGACGCTCAAATGAAAACGAGGCAGGAAGAAAAAAGTAAGTAAACTGTTTACTGTTTCAAAATTAATAGCCATAACTATTAAAACATTTATCCCGCTATGAGACAAGACGATCAATACCTTCATGGCAAAATGTTTCCGATTGCCTACGAGACCATGATTGCTCTCAGGCGTGCACCGTTTTTTTCCGAAGCAAATCGACAACGGCGGATGTTTTTCTTCAAGGTTCCAAAACTATGGAAATCGCGTGGGCAGATATCGAGACTGTATGGAGGAAGTCTAAGGACTTTCCACCGAAGCTCCTGCTGCGTAGTCGGCACTACCTTAGCAACACGTGGGCTCTGCTGGGTACAATAATGGTTCCGTGGGCAACAGTAAACGTTATTCCATGAAGGCATTGACCGTCTTGTCTCAATAGGATGAATGTATCATCAGTTGCGGCGATTGCTTTTGAAATCATAGACGGTTTACTTACTTTCTCCATCTGTCTCGTTTTCATTTGAATGTTCATATTAAGTGTCTTCATTCCCTCACGAAGAATATTTTCACTCGAAGTCGTATTATGTATGGTTCACTTACTATATGTGAAGTATGCTCAGAAATTCAAAAGGTACCTGTAACAGCGACCACCAACCGAATGATGTGTAAGCCTCCGGTTTACAATTCGCTGCACCGTTACAGATATAAAAGGCCACCTGTAAATCACCGTCGACTTCTGTCATTCTTCATACTAATTCAGCTGCAAGCAACGATAGCAACCACTGTACAAAGCTGGAGTAGAGCACGAAATACATGCGAATGCTTACATCATAGTTCACACTACAGATGAGTATTATTTAAAAAGTCTTTCGTGTTGTACGTGGGGCTCCGTATGTCAAGTCAGCAACCGGAATATATGTTATACAAACTTTCAAACGACACTTCAGTGCTACTATACAGCTCTGAAGTGTCGTTTGAAAGTTTGTTGCACTGAGGAAAACCATTCATTTTTCTTTGATTTCGCAGTCTTTCCAGAGAATAGGTATCCATTCTTGGGGAGGGGGACAGGAGGTGAGGGTGAGGGGGGTGGAGAGAGAGGACAGGAGGGGCACTAGCCCCCCCCACCCCCTCCCACCTGCCCTGGAGTCTGGAGTACAACGATTTTATTCGTTACAGAATTCTCATACAGTTTTAGAAATGATTTCTGTGACTGTGCTAAACCTCTTGGGTATCCAGTTGCCGCGTTACGTACAAAAATGTTCAAATGTGTGTGAATGCCTTAGGGACCAAACTGCTGAGGTCGCTAGACTTACACACTACTTAATCTAACTTATTTTAAGAACAACACACAGACGCATGCCCGAGGGAGGACTGGAACCTTCGGCGCCTCAAACCGCGCGGCCACTCCGAGCGGCCTGCATTACGTGACTTATCGCAATGGGACAACACCAAGACCCAAAACTTCTCGAAACTGACCAACTAATTTGTATCACGTACGGTAATTTGAGAGTCTTGCCCCCCTCCCCTCCGGGATAAATTTCTGCGGAAGTATGTGGGTCCGCAGCTCATGGTCGTGCGGTAGCGTTCTCGCTTGCCGCGCCCGGGTTCCCGGGTTCGATTCCCGGCGGGGTCAGCGATTTTCTCTGCCTCGTGATGACCGGGTCTAGTGTGATGTCCTTAGGTTAGTTAGGTTTAAGTAGTTCTAAGTTCTAGGGGACTGATGACCATAGATGTTAAGTCCCATAGTGCTCAGAGCCATTTTGAAGTTTGTGGTTGAAAGAGAGTAAGTCATGTGACTATGAATGCGCCTACGTCCTTAATTGTCCGCTTGTCACTGAGTACTTCACATCTAAATCACTACATTCACCTGTACGTATTCATGTTCTGCATTCCATGCCTTGCTCACTCACAACAACAACATGTCTCCCTCCATACATCAGCCCACATCTGTTTTGTAGGGCTAGGAAAACGATATTCGCGTTCATTTTGGCTCGAGATTTCGCGATGCACCGGAGCACCCGATGTAGTATTGAAGCTGTTTCAACAATTACCTGAAGTCTGACTTAAGAATAAATTACAGCAGCAAGCAAGACCTGTCGTGACGATGGTGGCAACGGAAGTCACTAAATTCCAGGACGAGCGAAAGCTCAAGAATTGGATTAAATCCTGGTTATGATCTTTCCAGAATTCATTATTATTGTCTGTTGTTATACGCGTATACGAATTGCACCGCAGAAGATATAATAGTCCATGTTTCGTATAATTTTTGTTGTTAAAATTCATAGTACATTCATGATACTGAGACATGTCGTGGAGATATCAACAGCAGTCACTAGAACGAGGAGCGATCGAAAGATGGAACAGAACCCGAAATCACGAATATACAGTTTTATATACACGGAAATATTTTCCTAAAAACAGCGGCATGTTGTTAAGTGTGTAAGCACACAATTGCACAGAATAAAAACTTACCGTTATATATATATATATATATATATATATATATATATATATATATATATATATATATATATATATATATATATATATATTATTATTATTATTCACGTTTGGGCCATACTGGACCACGCGAAGTACAATCACGGGGCATTCAGTTATTTTCTTTTAGACTTTCTCTCTGCCCAAATTGTTTTCATTCTCTCGGAATGAGCTCTTTTCCTTTCATCAGACCATGTGGTTCCAGTTTTCTTTGGTTTTTCAGCTTGACCAACTACCCAGTCATGAATTTTTTGCCTAAATAATTTTCTGTCTTGAATTTCATCTTGTTTTATATCTGCCTCTTTCATGTCCTCTTTTATAGCAGCAATCCATTTTATTGTCTCAAATTTAGCTTTACTTCGATTTTCGTAGAATTCCACTACTTGTTTAGTTAGTCTGGTAGCATCCATTCTTTTAATATGCCCATAAAATTTTAATCTGCGTTTTTTCATATCTGAATATATGCTGGTGTATTGTTGAATTTCACTATTTGCTCTTAGCCTGTATGTTCCTTCTTCAGTATATTTTGGACCTAGAATTTTTCTGATTACTTTTCTTTCTCTTTTTTGGATTTCTTGAATGTCCTTTTTTCTGTTTAAAATTAGCGTTTCAGCCCCATAAAGGCACTCTGGTTTTATGACCGTGTTGTAATGTCTCAATTTAGAGTACCTCGAGAGACATTTTTTGTTGTAGATGTCTTTTGTAAGTCTAAAAGCTGTCTCCATCTTTTGACAACGAATTTCATTTCCAATTTTTTCTAGACCAGTCTCTGAGATTGTTTCACCTAAATATTTGAATTGCGAAACTCTTTTGATTTTTCCATACTTAGTTTCCAAAAGTTTGGGTGCCAGTTTGTTGCTAGTCATATACTGTGTTTTTTCAAATGAGATTTGGAGACCTACTCTTTCTGCTGTTTCTTTAAGGATTTCTATTTGTTTCTGAGGAATTTGGATGTCCTGCGTTAGAATAACCAAGTCGTCTGCAAAGGCCAAACAGTCTATTCGAATATTTGTTCGTCCTAATTTCACTGGTTGGTCAATTTTGAACTCCAATTTTCGTTCGCGCCACTCTTGTATTACTTTTTCTAGAACGCAGTTAAATAGCAACGGAGAGAGTCCATCACCTTGCCTCACGCCTGTTTTTATTTCAAAGGATTCTGAAATTTCTCCTCTGAACTTTACTTTTGATTTTGTACCAGTTAGCGTGTCTCTGATAATTGCCGTGGTTTTAGGATCCAGGCCTTGTTCTTTCACAATTTGGAAAAGAGATTCACGATCCACTGAGTCATAAGCCTTTCTAAAATCTACAAAGGTACAAACTAGTTTTTTATTGTAAATTTTCTGATGTCTGAGAATTAGATTGAGGACTAAGATATATATATATATATATATATATATATATATATATATATATATGTGTGTGTGTGAGAAGAAAAGGAAAAGAAAAACAAAGAAGAAACTAAAAGAAAAAATATATAAATGTATAGCACTACCTTCACAGCTTTCAAACAGGTGAGCGTCAAACAATTATTTATTCGGATTTATTCAGTACTTGCACAATAGATCTTCACGTGGCACTGAAGTGGTTCTCTCTCAACTGTAGGACAGCAGACAAGTGATACTGCCTGACAGCAGCTATCCAGACACTAGTTGCATTACACTGGGGTTGTGTGGTATCAGAAGAAGAGTAGCTTGATGTGAAAATCGGCAGAAAACCATAGACTTCAGAACGCACTTCAATTTCTTGTCAAAAAGCCTTTGACGTGTTACTTGTAGTAAGAGCATACAAGTTTTCGAACGAGATGCAACGTAACTTAAGATATTCATCCTGCAAGAAGGTTGTAAAAGTTTTACAGCCAATCCGTGGACGGTGAGTCTTCCGAACGCCGATGCTACGTAGCAAACAAACCACTCCCGTCAGCCGTCCAGATTGGCACCACCTTCTGCCAAACCCCTCTCTGTCTCATCTGTCTGTTGCGTCGTGTGGGGAACTACGAAAGACAGCAAACGACGGTTGGTGCAGCGAAAGTATCAGTAACTTTACACGGCAGGAAAATTGAGACCTTTCGTGTCTCACTACACATTGCGTGCTGCACCTGGAAGCACAACATTTTTACTACCAAACAAAAAACTCTCTCAAGAAGCATACATTGGAACAGACAATGTTATGCAATTCGGCAATGAAAATGTGGACACTGATACATGAAACCTGACATTAAGAAGACGAAGAGAAAAATTGTTACGTTACTACGCTGTTGCACCGCGAATGAAACGTTTTCACGCAGCAATTCGGTGTTGCCATGACGTCACAGAGACATAGAGTAATTTGTGGGCTGATTTGATGACAAGCCGGTTTCGATAGTGGCTATTTTCATTCATTTTCTATGTGTATCGCCGGCGACTCATTGAACCAAAGATATGTTCCAACCTCGCGAAGGCGGTTTAGGGTAGTTTATGTAGAGAGTAGGTATATTGACTGGTGGGGAGGGGAGGGGGTGGGAAGGAGGCGGAGAGCAGCGTTATCTTGTCCAAAGCCGTATTTTGGAGCCACTCCATGAAGGCAAGAACATGAGGTACGAGAATATACAGATCCTTCAATTGACCACTTGTGTGCCTCTGTAGCTGAGTTGTCAGAGCTTCTGGGCGCACTGTGGGGAACCGAAGTTCGATTCCCATTACTGCCAAGAATTTTTCCTTCATGGGAGGATTGGTATGTGGTGCATTCAGACTACTGAGGCCAAGTGGGAAACTAATCGATCGATTAGTAACAGTCCCCTAGAACTTAGAACGACTTAAGCCTAATTAACCTAAGGACATCACACACATCCGTACCCGAGGCAGGATTCGAATCTGCGACCGTAGCGGTCGCGCGGTTCCAGACTGTAGCGCCTAGAACCGCTCGGCCACTCCGGCCGGCTACTTATTTAGTATTGTCCACTTAATTTCCCTATTATCTCCGTCAAATACGCTTCAGAGGCTACATAAGTGTCATATTACAAATACATTATTTCATGTTTAGTCGGTCATAGGGTTTTGTGAGTCAATTATCGTCACTTTCTCCTTGGTTGGCGATGTATTAATGTGAATTATGCCTAGAGACATCATGGTTAGCAGGTCACTTCAAACTGTTGGTCCCCGAAGTATATGGCTGGTTGTGTTATTTCAAACGTGAGAAGAAGACAAAGGCATAATACCCCTCACAGTAAACAGCTGCTGTGTTCTAATTAATCTTCACATTGAGGACAACTTTGCCTTTAGCAGAGGAATCCTGGAATTAAAGAAGATTGGTGAATACGCCGTAACGGGTCCAATACGGGCAGTGTGACACTCAGTAACGAAATCTGGAGTTGGACACTCAGGTGTGAGGCAACGTACCTCGGCATGGTAATCTTCAGAACCAAGATAATATTTTAGTGTTTTCCAAAAGTGGAACTAATGAGAGATGTCGGCTTTTTATGCCACCTGCTCGCAACTTAACTCGAAATGAGCAAAGTGGTGCTGCGCAAAACGCAGACGTCCTAAGTGAAAATACTCGAATGCAATTCCCATTTTGTGAGATGCCTTGTAATGGTGCAAATGGAAGACGAGGCCTCCAGCGATGACGATGCATGCTGCTCTGAATCACAGTTGATTGTATTCGTACACGTGTGACTACCAGCTTTTATGAAAATTGAAGGTGGAGGGGAGAGAAAGGAAAGGAATTTTTTATGTCAGTTGCATGGGTACATTATGCAGAATCAGCGGCGGTGAGTGAAAATGTGTGCCGGACAAGGATTGGAACCCAGGATCTCCTGCTTACCAGCCAGTTGCATTAATCACTGGGTCACCCGGGAAACAATATTCATGGTATCTGCGTGGACCATCTCGGCACGCCTCAAGGTCGACCCACACTCCCATCTAGCGCCACCTGTTCCTGGTTCCTGTCCATTTTCTACACGCTCGCTACTTTTAGATTCCCGCAGGCGGTCGGTGCATCCGCAGTGAAGGTGAATTCGTTGGCCATCTTGACGAATCAGTTATACGATTGCGTGGTGTCTGTTCTTTCGGACATGGGAGTGTGGGTCCGCTGAGAGGTGGGCCGGGATGCAGTTGCAATAAACCTGCGTTCCCGGTGGAGCGGCGGTTAACGCAATTGCCTAGCAAGCAGGAGATCCCAGGTTCGAAATCCGATCCGGCACATACTTTCACTCGTCGCCACTGATTCCGCTTAATGTCCCGATGCAGTTGACACTAACAGTTCATTTCCGTTCCTTTCTCTCCCCTCCACCATCAGTTTATACATAACGTATCGCAACTGAGGATTCCGCGTGGTGTCTGTTCTTTTCGACGTGTTCAAAAGAACATACACCCCGCATTCATATAACTGTCGTCTTGTCTTAGAACTAATATTCCATAATGTACCTGCAATCGGAGTTAACGTTATGAACAAATTCACACCACGAAAACCATACCATTTTTAATATAAAGGACAATTTACAATTGTTTCACAGAACTGACGAAGATCGCCATGTGGTTATCAAATTTACACATATTGGAAAGAAAAGAAAAGAAAGAAAAACAAACAACTGTAGTATTTTAAATTTAAAAAAGTGATCTGAAAAATAGGAATTTCATCGAGAATTATAAAGACGTACTGCAAACCATCTAATTGCTCCAAGAGATATCAATATGCCAGGTCTTAAATATATATTACTATAACACACCCAACTATTTTTCCACACTGGACAGTAGTGTTCTGTTTTAAGCATAATACAAGTTCTATAGTTTTGTAAAACAAATGTTGATAATAGTATAAAGACTTTAGGCTCACACGGAAACAATATTTATCTACAGTAAAGAAAACAGACACAATTAACGTACTAGGTGATGACACTACTACAGTATTCTGTGTCAGCCGCTACCGCTTTTCGGGTGGTAGCCGTCGCGGCGTTGCCAGCAGGGGACGGGTGGTAGGGACAGAGCATCGAGTGACATTATACTGAGTGCACTATCCGAAAATTACCTCGAGCAATTAAACAGAGAACCGACTCGTGGAGATAACATCTTGGACCTACTGATAACAAACAGACCCGAACTTCTCGACTCTGTAAGTGCAGAACAGGGAATCAGTGATCATAAGGCCGTTGTAGCATCCCTGAATATGGAAGTTAATAGGAATATAAAAAAAGGGAGGAAGGTTTATCTGTTTAGCAAGAGTAATAGAAGGCAGATTTCAGACCACCTAACAGATCAAAACGAAAATTTCTGTTCCGACACTGATAATGTTGAGTGTTTATGGAAAAAGTTCAAGGCAATCGTAAAATGCGTTTTAGACAGGTACGTGCCGAGTAAAACTGTGAGGGACGGGAAAAACCCACCGTGGTACAACAACAAAGTTAGGAAACTACTGCGAAAGCAAAGAGAGCTTCACTCCAAGTTTAAACGCAGCCAAAACCTCTCAGACAAACAGAAGCTAAGCGATGTCAAAGTTAGCGTAAGGAGGGCTATGCGAGAAGCGTTCAGTGAATTCGAAAGTAAAATTCTATGTACAGACTTGACAGAAAATCCTAGGAAGTTCTGGTCTTACGTTAAATCAGTAAGTGGCTCGAAACAGCATATCCAGACACTCCGGGATGATGATGGCATTGAAACAGAGGATGACACGCGTAAAGCTGAAATACTAAACACCTTTTTCCAAAGCTGTTTCACAGAGGAAGACCGCACTGCAGTTCCTTCTCTAAATCCTCGCACAAACGAAAAAATGGCTGACATCGAAATAAGTGTCCAAGGAATAGAAAAGCAACTGGAATCACTCAACAGAGGAAAGTCCACTGGACCTGACGGGATACCAATTCGATTCTACACAGAGTACGCGAAAGAACTTGCCCCCCTTCTAACAGCCGTGTACCGCAAGTCTCTAGAGGAACGGAGGGTTCCAAATGATTGGAAAAGAGCACAGGTAGTCCCAGTCTTCAAGAAGGGTCGTCGAGCAGATGCGCGAAACTATAGACCTATATCTCTGACGTCGATCTGTTGTAGAATTTTAGAACATGTTTTTTGCTCGAGTATCATGTCGTGTTTGGAAACCCAGAATCTACTATGTAGGAATCAACATGGATTCCGGAAACAGCGATCGTGTGAGACCCAACTCGCGTTATTTGTTCATGAGACCCAGAAAATATTAGATACAGGCTCCCAGGTAGATGCTATTTCTCTTGACTTCCGGAAGGCGTTCGATACAGTTCCGCACTGTCGCCTGATAAACAAAGTAAGAGCCTACGGAATATCAGACCAGCTGTGTGGCTGGATTGAAGATTTTTTAGCAAACAGAACACAGCATGTTGTTATCAATGGAGAGACGTCTACAGACGTTAAGGTAACCTCTGGCGTGCCACAGGGAAGTGTTATGGGACCATTGCTTTTCACAATATATATAAATGACCTAGTAGATAGTGTCGGAAGTTCCATGCGGCTTTTCGCGGATGATGCTGTAGTATACAGAGAAGTTGCAGCATTAGAAAATTGTAGCGAAATGCAGGAAGATCTGCAGCGGATAGGCACTTGGTGCAGGGAGTGGCAACTGTCCCTTAACATAGACAAATGTAATGTATTGCGAATTCATAGAAAGAAGGATCCTTTATTGTATGATTATATGATAGCGGAACAAACACTGGTAGCAGTTACTTCTGTAAAATATCTGGGAGTATGCGTGCGGAACGATTTGAAGTGGAATGATCATATAAAATTAATTGTTGGTAAGGCGGGTACCAGGTTGAGATTCATTGGGAGAGTGCTTAGAAAATGTAGTCCATCAACAAAGGAGGTGGCTTACAAAACACTCGTTCGACCTATACTTGAGTATTGCTCATCAGTGTGGGATCCGTACCAGATCGGGTTGACGGAGGAGATAGAGAAGATCCAAAGAAGAGCGGCGCGTTTCGTCACAGGGTTATTTGGTAACCGTGATAGCGTTACGGAGATGTTTAATAAACTCAAGTGGCAGACTCTGCAAGAGAGGCGCTCTGCATCGCGGTGTAGCTTGCTCGCCAGGTTTCGAGAGGGTGCGTTTCTGGATGAGGTGTCGAGTATATTGCTTCCCCCTACTTATACCTCCCGAGGAGATCACGAATGTAAAATTAGAGAGATTAGAGCGCGCACGGAGGCTTTCCGACAGTCGTTCTTCCCGCGAACCATACGCGACTGGAACAGGAAAGGGAGGTAATGACAGTGGCACGTAAAGTGCCCTCCGCCACACACCGTTGGGTGGCTTGCGGAGTATGAATGTAGATGAAAATGTAGATGTAGAATCCGGCGCCGTCTTGCCGTCGGCCACGTCCCAGTTTTGCAGCTCTCACAAATATGTGTGATTTCACCGACTTCGGCGTTAAACTGTCTGTCTCTTTATTCACGTGCTTTGTTATATTGTAACATATAGCCAGTGACTTGTGCTTAGTTGAAATACGCCGCCGCGCGGGATTGGCAGAGCGGTCTAGGACATTGCAGTCATGGACTGTGCGGCTGGTCCCGGCGGAGGTTCGAGTCCTCCCTCGGGCATAGGTGTGTGTGTGTTTGTCCTTAGGATAATTTAGGTTAAGTAGTGTGTAAGCTTAGGGACTGATGACCTTAGTAGTTAAGTCCCATAAGATTTCACACACATTTGAACATTTTTGAAATACGCCTGTTTTTCTTTGAAAGCTTTCATAGTCTTGGTCAATAAATCTAATTCTTGTTTCTATGAGTCGTACCCGAGACTTTGTCTTCCACTTTTGTTTCTTTTTATCTATACCTCTGACATTTAGTTCCATTTCTGATCGCACGGTGACGAGCTTCACGTTTCTGTTGTTGTTGTTGCGGTCTTCATTTCCAAGATTGGTTTGATGCACGTCTCGACGCTACAATCATACTGTGCAAGCCTCTTCATCCCCGAATAACTACTACAATCTACATCCTTTTTCAATCTGCTTACTGTATTCATCTATGGGGTTTCGTCTACAATTTTTACCCCCAACACTTCCCTCCAATACTAACCTGGTCATCCCTTGACGCCTCACAATGTCTCCTATCAACTCATCGCATCTTTTAATAAAGTTATGACACGAATTTCTTTTCTCCACAGTTCTGTTCAGTACCTCCTCATTAGTTATATGATTTATCCGTCTAATCTTCAGCATTCTTCTGTAACACCACTCTCCTTGACTTAAGTGATTATTGTCCAACTTTCGCTTCCATACCTTCAGAAAAATCTTTCTAACGTTTAAATCTACATTCCGTGTTAAAAAGTTTCTCTTCTTCAGAAACGCTTTTCTTGCTATTGCCAGGAGGCAGTTTATATCCTCTCTACTTCAGCCATCATTTATTTTTCTGTCCAAGTAGCGAAATTCATCTTCAACTTTTAGTGTCTCGTTTCCTAATCCTGATATGATTTAATTCAACAACATTCCACAACCCTTACTTTGCTTTTGTTATAGTTTCATCTTATGTCTTCCTTTCAAAATCTGTATATTCCGTTCAACTGGTCTTCCAGTTCCTTTGCTGTCTCTGGTAGAGCTACAATCGCATAGATAAACCGCAAAGTTTTTGTTTCTTTTCCCTGAACTTTAACTCCTTCTCCAAATTTTTCTTTGGTTTTCTGGCTACAACCCCGTCTCACTCCCTATCTCAACCCCTTCTCCCCATTCATGCCCGTCGATTATTGTAGCTCCAGTCTGGTTTCTGTACAAGTTGTATATAAACTTTCTCTCTCTGTATTTTATCCCTACTAACTTCAAAAGTTCACAGGGTGTATTCCGGTCAACATTTCTGAATGATTAATATAAGTCTACAAATGTTATAAATGTGGGTTTTCCTTTCATTGGCCTGCCTTGTGAGACAAGTCGTCGGGTTAGTACTGCCTCCCGTGTTCATACATTTTTTCATCACTCAAACTGATGTTCCCCAAGGTCGGCTTCTATCAGTATTTGAATTCTTTTGCGACTGACACGTGTTAATATTTTGCGACCGTGATTTATTAAACTGATACTTCGGTAATACGTACATCTGTCAGCACCTGTTTTCTCTAGAATTGGAACTCCTACATTCTTCTTGAAATCTGAGGGTATTCCGCTTGTCCCACACAGTTTACATGCCAGGTGGAATATGGCTGGCTCTGCCAAGGATATCATTAGCTCTGGGGGGGGGGGGGGGTATCTCGTCTATTGCAAGGCCTTATTTCGACTTAAAGTCGTTCAGTAGTCTGTCTAATTCATCTCACAGTATCATACCTTTCATCTCATCTTCATCTACTTCCTCTTACCTTCCTATAATATTGGCTTTAAGTTCATTTCCCTAGTATACCGCCTCTATATATATACCTTCAACCTCTCAACTCTTCCTCTTTTGCTTAGTACTGGTGTTCCATCTGAGCTCTTGATATTCATACAGCTAGTTTTCTTTTCTCCAAACGTCTCTTTAATTTTCCTATAGACGGGTTCTATCTTTCCCACCTAGGTCTACATGTTTCTATGTCCTTACATATCTCTCCTAACCATTCCTGCCTAACCATTTGCACTTACTTGCAATCTCATTTTTCAGATGTTTCTATTCCGTTTCGCCTTCTTTATTAGCCGCATTTTAGATTTTCACTTTTTATCAATTACATTCAATATCTACTGCCTTATCTAAAGATTTCCACAAGGTCTTGTAATTTTAACTATTTGATCCTCCCATGCATTCACTATTTCATTTCTTAAATCTACCCATTCGTCTGCTACTGTATTTCTATCCATTGCTTCATCCAATCGTTGCCTAACACTCCCTCTGAAACTCTCAGAAATAAGTGGTTCTTTCAAATTACCCAGCACCCATTTTCTTAATTTCCTATCTTTTTGCAGTTTATTCGGTTTTAATATACAGTTCATAACCACTATATTGTCGTCAGAGTCCGCATCTATCCCTGGAGAGCCGGCCGGGGTGGCCGAGCGGTTCTAGGCGCTACAGTCTGGAACCGCGCGACCGCTACGGTCGCAGGTTCGAATCCTGCCTCAGGCATGGGCGTGTGTGATGTCCTTAGGTTAGTTAGGTTTAAGTAGTTCTAAGTTCTAGGGGACTAATGACCTCAGAAGTTAAGTCCCGTAGTGATCAGAGCCGTTTGAAACATTTTTATCCCTGGAGATGACTTGGATTAAAATATCGCTCCGAACTCTCTTTCTTACCATTATATAATCAGTCTGAAACCTTTCGGTATTTCATAACATTGGAATATTCTTACATTAATATAGAGTCATTAGTTTCACAGTATTGGGCTCTAAACCAATGTTGAGAATTAAGGAAATGTGATACATTATGCACATTGTGGTATATTCGTTCCTGCCGTCTGCAGTCAAAAAATTGGTATAATTTTGTTGTATGTAAGGTCCGCCAGTTGTGCAAAACACCGTTTTTTCAAGTTCCCAAACATGTTTCATCACCTCTCTGCCATCATCAGTGGGTTTTTGTTTTATTTAATCTGTCATATGAACATTTTTACTAAATGATTACAAAATTACGCGAATATTTAGTTCAAACAACAATTTGTTTCTTTTGATTGGTGTAATGCTGTTCCTCAGACTAGTGTAATCTCTGCAAGCCTTTTCGGTTCTACATAATTGCTGCTCGACTCTGTTCTTCTTCATTAGCTACTCGAATTACCCATTTCATCTTCACCAATCTTCTGTAGAACCAAGTTTCTAAATCTTTTCTTCTTATCAATAATTTTTATTGTCTATGTTTCATTTCCGTGCAAGACAATACTCTAAATATCTAGCTTCTGAAAATACTTTCTAACACTTGAATTTGTATTCAACGTTAGTAAATTTCTCTGTTTCAGGAAAGCTTTCATTGTGTTTGTCAGTTTTCACTTTATATCCTCTTTACGTTGGCCGCCGTTATTTATTTTGCTGCTTAATTAGCAAACATCTTCTACTGTCTTTAGTGTCTCATTTCCTAATCTAAATCCCTCAGCATCGCATGATTTAATTCGACTGCTTTCCAGCACCCTTCTTTTCATTTTATTGATAGTAATTTTACACCCCCTTTTCAGAACACTGTCCATTTCGTTCGACTGATCTTGCAGTCCTTTACTGTCTTTGAGAGAATTACAATGCCGTGAACAAACCTTAAAGTGGGTAGTGCTTCTTCTCTAAGTGTAATTCCCTTCCTAAATATCACCTTTTAATCTGTGCATTGCAGTGAATGTTGCACAAGCGATTTTTTCTAAACGCTTTTTTGTTGTAAACCTACATTTTCGAAAAGAAAATTTTGCTTTTCTTCAAGCTGCCTTTTAAAATAAGTCGTTGGATCAAAACTGCGTCGGTATCTACCGGTCATTCCATTCCTCTGCAGAAAATTCTTGCCAGTTTCTTACGCAATGACAGAAAGAACTGATGGTTTGGTAATACCCACATTTTGTAACAACAGAATGGTCGATCCAAATTTAAATAGTGTAAACGACCGTGTAGTAAAATAATTACCGAATCTTGTTATGTTACTGAACGAACTTTAATGTGTGAGATTAATTCCATGTGTGGGATTCGAAGGTAATTTACTGTTGAAATCATTATCGCTGTACTCTTATACTCGCCTGTGTTTTTACACTTACATGTGAAAGGCAGAATCAAGAAACCCAGAGAAATGATATTCTCTGACATTAAATATAGTTCCCACAAGAACAAATAAATACCATTGTTGTTGAATAATAAGCATGGTTGGACCCCGAGATGCATCATTTACTCGAAATATACAGATCCGCTCATCCCATGCAATTAGCGTAATATATTAAACATACCCGTTCCAAACACGTGCGCACCAATGTCAAATTTTAATGTAGCGCGGGCAGCAATTCTCGACCAATCAGAGCAAAATACTTCATAATACTTTCGCCATATCGTCGTGCAATGGCGGGTCGTGAATTTGCCCACTACAGAAAGCAAAATACAAACCAAAGCTCAGTTTCTGGCCTACATGGGGCAATCGGTATCGACCAATCGCCATGTCATCCTCCGCCAATGGCGCCATGCAGTAGGGAGGGGCATGGGATCAGCACATTGCTCTCCCGGCAGTTGTCAGCTTTCCAGACCATGGGCCCGCTAATTATCACTCAAGTAGCTACTCAAGTTGCATCACGAGTCTGAGTGCGTCCCCTTCCAGTCCTCCACGAAGGAAAAATCACTGGCAGTACCGGGAACCAAGCCCCCTCCACAGAGCGGCCACACACGCTGACCACAGGCTACGAAGGAAGACTCACTTCAGGAAGGTGACTCAATTTTTATGTGATAAATCAGATTCTTCGAAACGTGGACATAGAAGTGAATGTAGGACCATTATTTTACAAATTAACAGAAAAATTTTAGGGAGATATGTGGAGCAAACAACCTGCCGGGGTAGCCGAGAGCGCTAATGCGCTGCTTCCTGGACTCGGGTAGGCGCGCCAGCCCCGGATCGAATCCGCCCGGCGGATTACCGACATCGGCCGGTGTACCAGCCAGCCTGGATGTGGTTTTTAGGCGGTTTTCCACATCCCACTAGGTGAATACCGGGCTGGGCCCCACGTTCCGCCTCATTTACACGACTCGCAGACGTCTGAACACGTTCGCACTATTCCATGGATTACACTAGATGCAGACAGCTGGGGTGCACTACTTACGTCCCGGAGGGTACGGGATGGCGGTAGGAAGGGCATCCGGCCACCCCTTCAACTAACGTTGCCAAATCCGTTCCTAACCATGCCGACCCTGCGAAACCGCGGGATAAGGCACCAGTGAAAGAAAGAAGAAAGTGGAGCAAACACTACATTTGTGTTTAACAGTTAAATTCCCCAAAAGAACCGTGCAAATTGGGAAGTTGTTTTATTTTCGCTACCAGATTCGGCAATTCAATTTCCACCTTCAGGCCACATATGTACCTCTCTAAAATTATCGATATTGGCATAATGGGCATCTGTTTCTGGACGTCGTGAATTTTCAGGTGCTTCCTTCGAAGACGTGACTGCAGGATTTAGAGTTGCGGTCAAGTCTTTGAAGGAAGCACCTGAAAATTCACGACGTCCAGAAACAGATGGCCATTATGCCAATATCGATAATTTTAGAGAGGACATATGTGGCCTGAAGGTGGCAATTGAATTGCCGAGTCTGGTAGCGAAAAAAAAAACAACTTCTCAACTTGCGCTGCTGTTTTGGAGAATTTATTTGTTAAGTGTTTGACCAGCCGTTGTCCCACGTCGACAATGGATCAACAGAAACTACATTTGCATGTTGATACTGTTGCAGCGACAGTGTTGTCGACCTAAGGCATCATTGCAACTGAAATAACATTTTTCTTCAAGGAGAAAACATTACATAACTTTTTTAATTCCGAGTTGATTCTGTCTAGTAGTCTGTTCCAATAATCTCTCCTTTGGCTGCCTCTCATCTCAGTGCAGGATTTCGAGATAGTGCGGCAGCGATGTTGCACAACGTTGGTACTTGACGATATTGTATTGCAAATGTCTCCAGATCGATTATTTATCTGTTATAGATAATCATAAGGCTTCTGAAATGTCACAGCTGTCGTCGAGAGCTTGATGTCATAGGACAGCAGTTAGAGAGCGAGTACGATTCGAAATCCGCGGCAGTGTCATATTTGTCTATACGATATCTATTCCACAGCACCCGCGAAACAATGTCAGCTCGATGAGTGACGCGACACAGTATAACGGTTATTCACATCAAAGCAAATTCCTCGAAATATTCAGATCTGATATCTTGCACACACATTTTCACCAGTGAGCTACCGATTCGTGTCAGTAGCACACGTGAAAATAGTTCACCCAATAATACGAGTCATGCAGATACGTCAACAATCCTCATTGTGTTCATCACCGACCGTACTACTTGGCTCTTTAGATTCGATAGTCGAAACCAGGCCTTCTTATAACAAAGACACATATAGACACACTGAAATACAGGGTGATTCAAAAAGAATACCACAACTTTAGGAATTTAAAACTCTGCAACGACAAAAGGCAGAGCTAAGCACTATCTGTCGGCGAATTAAGGGAGCTATAACGTTTCATTTAGTTGTACATTTGTTCGCTTGAGGCGCTGTTGACTAGGCGTCAGCGTCAGTTGATGCTAAGATGGCGACCGCTCAACAGAAAGCTTTTTGTGTTATTGAGTACGGCAGAAGTGAATCGACGACAGTTGTTCAGCGTGCATTTCGAACGAAGTATGGTGTCAAACCTCCTGATAGGTGGTGTATTAAACGTTGGTATAAACAGTTTACAGAGGATGGGTGTTTGTGCAAAGTTCTGGACGGCCGAGAACGAGTGATGAAAATGTAGCACGCATCCAGCAAGCATTTGTTCGCAGCCCAGGAAAATCGACTCGCAGAGCTAGCAGAGAGCTGCAAATTCCACAGTCAACTGTATGGAGAGTCCTACGAAAAAGGTTAGTTATGAAACCTTATCGTCTGAAATTGGTTCAAGCACTGTCTGCAGCTGATAAGATTAAAAGAATCGATTTCTGTGATTTTATCCTTGCTCAAATGGAAACAGATGAATCTTTCGTTTCAAAGATTGTGTTTAGTGATGAAGCAACTTTCCACACTAATGGGAAAGTCAACCGTCACAATGTCTGTATATGGGGCACTGAGAATCCGCGGGAAACAACTCAGTATGAACGTGACTCGCCTAAGGTGAACGTTTTCTATGCCATTTCAGCCAATAAAGTTTTTGGTCCCTTTTTCTTCGAAGGTGCTACTGTAACTGGACTACAGTATCTGGAGATGTTAGAGAATTGGCTGTTCCCTCAGCTCGAACAAGAAGCACAACAATTCATATTTCAGCAGGATGGAGCGCCACCACATTGGCACTTATCTGTCCGTAACTACCTGAACGTCAACTACCCGAGGCGATGGATCGGCCGCCAGGCAGCCTGTGACAGAGCACTTCATCACTGGCGTCCAAGAAGCCCTGATCTTACCCCCTGCGATTTTTTCTTATGGGGGTATGTTAAGGATATGGTGTTTCGGCCACCTCTCCCAGCCACCATTGATGATTTGAAACGAGAAATAACAGCAGCTATCCAAACTGTTACGCCTGATATGCTACAGAGAGTGTGGAACGAGTTGGAGTATCGGGTTGATATTGCTCGAGTGTCTGGAGGGGGCCATATTGTCTGAACTTGTTTTTGAATGAAAAAAAAACCTTTTTAAATACTCTTTGTAATGATGTATAACAGAAGGTTATATTATGTTTCTTTCATTAAATACACATTTTTAAAGTTGTGGTATTCTTTTTGAATCACCCTGTATTTTCACACATTAAAAAAATTTGCATCACCTCGGTTCCCAGAACTCCTGAAGATAGACATTGACTGTGGATATTGTATCACAGACACAGACCCTTTGACTGTTCAGAGATGTCACTAAACCCAGCCAAAGATGTAAACAACCATGCATGAGCAGCGCCAATTAGACGGAGGAGGTCCGACAGCCGATCAGTTCCAGTCATTCAACCAGGAAGGAGATACACTGCTCGTGTTGTCTGTAGTTCAACTATGCCTAGACGGCCAATACCGCGGTTCAATCGCGTCCACATTGTTACTTTGTGCCAGGAAGGGTCTCAACAAGGAAAGTGTCCAGGCGTCTCGGAGTGAACCAAAGCGATGTTGTTCGGACTTGGAGGAGATACAGAGAGACAGGAACTGTCGATGACATGCCTCGCTCAGACCGCCCGAAGGCTACTACTGCAGTGGATGACCGCTGCCTGCGGATTATGGCTCGGAGGAACCCTGACAGCAATGCCACCATATTCAATAGTGCATTTCGTGCAGCCACAGGACGTCGTGTTACGACTCAAACGGTGCGTAATAGGCTGCATGATGCGCAACTTCACTCCCGAGGTTCATGCCGAGGTCCATCTTTGCAAACCACGACATCATGCAGAGCGATATACACTCCTGGAAATGGAAAAAAGAACACATTGACACCGGTGTGTCAGACCCATCATACTTGATCCGGACACTGCGAGAGGGCTGTACAAGCAATGATCACACGCACGGCACAGCGGACACACCAGGAACCGCGGTGTTGGCCGTCGAATGGCGCTAGCTGCGCAGCATTTGTGCATCGCCGCCGTCAGTGTCAGCCAGTTTGCCGTGGCATACGGAGCTCCATCGCAGTCTTTAACACTGGTAGCATGCCGCGACAGCGTGGACGTGAACCGTATGTGCAGTTGACGGACTTTGAGCGAGGGCGTATAGTGGGCATGCGGGAGGCCGGGTGGACGTACCGCCGAATTGCTCAACACGTGGGGCGTGAGGTCTCCACAGTACATCGATGTTGTCGCCAGTGGTCGGCGGAAGGTGCACGTGCCCGTCGACCTGGGACCGGACCGCAGCGACGCACGGATGCACGCCAAGACCGTAGGATCCTACACAGTGCCGTAGGGGACCGCACCGCCACTTCCCAGCAAATTAGGGACACTGTTGCTCCTGGGGTATCGCCGAGGACCATTCGCAACCGTCTCCATGAAACTGGGCTACGGTCCCGCACACCGTTAGGCCGTCTTCCGCTCACGCCCCAACATCGTGCAGCCCGCCTCCAGTGGTGTCGCGACAGGCGTGAATGGAGGGACGAATGGAGACGTGTCGTCTTCAGCGATGAGAGTCGCTTCTGCCTTGGTGCCAATGATGGTCGTATGCGTGTTTGGCGCCGTGCAGGTGAGCGCCACAATCAGGACTGCATACGACCGAGGCACACAGGGCCAACACCCGGCATCATGGTGTGGGGAGCGATCTCCTACACTGGCCGTACACCACTGGTGATCGTCGAGGGGACACTGAATAGTGCACGGTACATCCAAACCGTCATCGAACCCATCGTTCTACCATTCCTAGACCGGCAAGGGAACTTGCTGTTCCAACAGGACAATGCACGTCCGCATGTATCCCGTGCCACCCAACGTGCTCTAGAAGGTGTAAGTCAACTACCCTGGCCAGCAAGATCTCCGGATCTGTCCCCCATTGAGCATGTTTGGGACTGGATGAAGCGTCGTCTCACGCGGTCTGCACGTCCAGCACGAACGCTGGTCCAACTGAGGCGCCAGGTGGAAATGGCATGGCAAGCCGTTCCACAGGACTACATCCAGCATCTCTACGATCGTCTCCATGGGAGAATAGCAGCCTGCATTGCTGCGAAAGGTGGATATACACTGTACTAGTGCCGACATTGTGCATGCTCTGTTGCCTGTGTCTATGTGCCTGTGGTTCTGTCAGTGTGATCATGTGATGTATCTGACCCCAGGAATGTGTCAATGAAGTTTCCCCTTCCTGGGACAATGAATTCACGGTGTTCTTATTTCAATTTCCAGGAGTGTAGATGGGCCCAACAACTTGCCGAATGGACCGCTCAGGATTGGAATCACGTTCTCTTCACCGATGAATGTTGCATACGCCTTCAACCAGACAATCGTCGGAGACGTGTTTTGACTCAACCCGGTCAGGCTGAACGCCGTAGACACACTGTGCAGCGAGTGCAGCAAGATGGAGGTTGCCTGCTGTTTTGGGTGGGCATTATGTGGGGCCGACGTACGCCGCTGGTGCTCATGGAAGGCACAGTAACGGCTGAACGATACGTGAATGCCATCCTCGGACCGATATTGCAACCATATCGGCAGCATATTGGCGAGGCATTCGTCTTCATGGGCGACAATTCGCACCCCTATCGTGCCCATTGTGGTGTCACCGCCAGACACCACACTTGCTAGGTGGTAGCCTTTAAATCGGCCGCGGTCCGGTAGTATACGTCGGACCCGCGTGTCGCCACTGTCAGTGATTGCAGACCGAGCGCCACCACACAGCAGGTCTAGAGAGACTTACTAGCACTCGCCCCAGTTGTACAGCCGACGTTCATAGGAATGGTTCACTGACAATCACGCTCTCATTTGCCGAGACGATAGTTAGCATAGCATTCAGCTACGTCATTTGCTACGACCTAGCAAGGCGCCGTATTCAATTGATATTTATATTGTGAAGCATGTATCATCAAGAGCGATGTTCTACAATTATGGATTAAAGTTAAGTATTCAAGCCACTACGTTCTTTCTTTATTAGACTCAACTCCTTTAATTGTTCCAGACCTCACGCCAGTCTGCGTGAGCTTTGAACGCGTGTATTTCGGCCTCCTCTAGCAACACGGTGTTGACTCTTCTGCCAACACTTCACACATCTTGTGAATGACTTCTTTCAGGATAATGACATCGCTCGACTAGAGTGGCCAGCATGTTCTCCAGGCATGAACCCTATCGAACATGCCTGGGATAGGTCGAAAAGGGCAGTTTATGGACGACGTGACACACCAACCACTCTGAGGGATCTACGCCGAATCGCTTTTGAGGAGTTCATCAATGCCACGACGAATACAAGCATGCATCAATGCAAGAGGACGTGCTACTGGGTGTTAGAGGTACCGGTGTGTACAGCAATCTGTACCACGACCTCTGAAGGTCTCGCTGTATGGTGGTACAACAACATGCAATGTGTGGTTTTCATGAGCAATAAAAAGGGTGGAAATGATATTTATGTTGATCTCTATTCCAATTTTCTGTACAGATTCCGGAACTCTCGGAACCGAGATGATGCAAAACTTTTTTGATGTATGTATATTCAGTCAGTTGTATTACTTGAATCTCTTGACTCTTATTACCAAATGTAATTAGTAAAACAATATAATAAAAGGAGAAAAAATATTTATACAAGCTGCCTAACGCTGTAACCTTACGCATGATTTGGTCTTGTTGTTATTACATTCTTCTTCACGTCCGAGTTTATTTCGTCCGACTTCTATGTCCTGCACAATGCGTGGAACGGTTCTGATGTGGGTGATTATCTCAAGGATCTCAGCCATTCTGACTCCTACCACAATTACATTTTCATCTACCTAATGTAATGAATAATTTCTGTTACAATCTTTCCATGGTTCGTAGAGGCAGTAAGCAATTTACCAGCAAAACTGTGACGGGTCTTGACTTCGTGTCTACCTGATTACGAAAATACGTTCACTACGCGGTTCACAGTACCTTACCGACTTTCCTGTTTTGTTGTTAACTACTACAGCGTTACCCTCATTTCATTTCCTACTGAGGTCTCCGTACTCTCTTGACCGGCAGAACTGTTCTCCTTGTCGTCGCACTTCACTAAGTCCCAGTATATCTAACTTCGATTAACCTATTTTTCTTTTCAGATTCTCTAACCTACCTACACCATTAAGTGATCCAACATTCTACACTCCGTCCTGTAGAACGACAGAGCACTTCCCACCTGGAGACCCGCATTTAGCACTATTTTAACTCTGAGATACTGTATCCAAGAGGATGTCCTCAACATTAAACCGTGCTGTAGAGATGCACTTACAAATATAACGGCTGTAATCATTCACAGTAGCTATATAGCAGTCACTTTGGCTAATGTTAGAAGGCTATATTAGTCAATTATACGGGCGGTTGGCCCAGCATCTACTGAAAAGGCTGCTGTCTCGTCCTCAGAAAGCATATGTCAGTCAGGTTTCTCCACAGATAACCCTCCCCCCATCTCCCACTCCCCCCCCCTCCCGCCCCCCGCCCCCCCCCCCCGATATGTTTGCAACGACGGTACGGTTATTTGTATCTTTAACGTCCAAAAGCCACGCTAACGCGGCAAGGTTCTTGGTTCGCTGAGGATATTTTGGTCTGAAACCACTACTGGAAACAGTTTGAAGTGTCGTTCTATCGGAAAAATCAAATTTTAAAATGCAGCATTTTACACGTGGGATACGTACTTCTTGCACTGAGCGTTCCGTCAACTGAAAACGAGTGGCTGTGATGGCTTTAGATGGCGGCAGGATAACCGTTCAATAGAGATTTTAACTCGCCAAAGAAATTACAAACTATTTTTCCCCAAATAACATTCTGACACTAGGCCCCTCTATACATTGCTGGCCACCTAAAATGCAACTCTCTGAGGGAACCATCCAAGTCAGGTGAAATTTGTAGCTTGCGTTTATGGCGAAGAGAGATGCACCTGATTAGCATTTAAGCTCAGGCGCATATCGCGGGGGCCAGCAGCCGCACCTGCAAGAGTTATGGACTAAAGCGACAAAGAAACTCGTATAGGCATGCGTATTCAAATGCAGAGATATGTAAACAGGCGGAATACGACGTTGCGGTCGGCAACGATTGTATAACACAACAAGGGTCTGGCGAAGTTGTTGGATCGGTTACTGATGCGACAATGGCAGGTTATCAAGATTTAAGTGAGTTTGAACGTGGTGTTATAGTCGGTGCACGAGCGATGGGACACAGCATCTCCGAGGTAGCGATGATGTGAGGATTTTCCCGTACGACCATTTCATGAGTATGATATCAGGAATCCGGTAAAACATCAAATCTCCGACATCGTTGCGGTCGGAAAAAGCTCCTGCGACAACGGGAGCAACGACGACTGAAGAGAATCGTGCAGCGTGACAGAAGTGCAACCCATCCGCTGACTGCTGCAGATTTCAGTGCTGGGCCATCAACAAGTGTCAGCGTGCGAACAATTCAAGAAACATCACCGATAAGGGCTTTCGGAGCCGAAGGCCCATTCGTGTAATCTTGATGACTGCACGACACAGAGCTTTACGCCTCGCCTGGGCCCGTCGACAATGATATTGGACTGTTGATGACTGGAAACATCTTGCCTGGTCGTTCCAAATTGTATCGATCGGATGGATGTGTACGGATATGGAGACAACGTCATGAATCGATGTACCCTGCATGTCAGCAGGGAACTGTTCAAGCTGGTGGAGGCTCTGTAATGGTGTGGGAAGTGTGCAGTTGGAGTGATATGGGACCCCTGATACGTTTAGATACGATCCTGACAGGTGACACGTACATAAAAATCGTGTCTGATAACCTGCATCCATTCGTGTCCACTGTGCATTCCGACGGATTTGGACAACTCGAGCAGGACAATGCGACACCCCACACGTCCAAAATTGCTACAGAGTGGTTTCAGAAACACTCTTCTGAGTTTAAACACTTCCGCTGGCCACCAAAATAGCCTGTTATTAACATTATTGAGCATACGAGGTGTGGCTAGAAAAAAACCGGACTAGTACTGGTGAAACAATAAAACGAATGCAATAAGGCTGAAAGTCGCGTGGCCTGTCACGTGACTCTCGCTCCGTCTACTGCTCGAGTTTCATCTGCCTCCTGCACTCAGTCTGCCCGTGGCGTCTGTTTTAAGTAGTTGACGTTTTGTCTGTGCGTCGGAAAATGTTGAGTGTACAGAAAGAACAGCGTGTTAACATCAAATTTTGTTTCAAACTAGGAAAATCTGCAAGTGAAACGTTTGTAATGTTACAACAAGTGTACGGCGATGATTGTTTATCGCGAACACAAGTGTTTGAGTGGTTTAAACGATTTAAAGATGGCCGCGAAGACACCAGTGATGACACTCGCACTGGCAGACCATTGTCAGCAAAAACTGATGCAAACATTGAAAAAATCGGTAAACTTGTTCGACAAGATCGCCGTTTAACAATCAGAGCAGTGTCTGAGTTAACAGGAGTTGACAAGGAAAGTGTTAGGCAGATTCTTCATGAAAGTTTCAACATGAACAATGTGTGTTCAAAAATGGTTCCAAAGTGTCTCACAATTGAACAGAAGGAACGCCGAAGAATGATTTGTTCTGACATCCTGGAAAACATTGAAAGTGATCCCACCTTCTTACAAAATGTTATTACTTGCGATGAATCGTGGTTTTTTACTTACGATCCCGAAACTAAACGCCAATCGATGCATTGGAAAACTCCTGGTTCTCCACGACAAAAAAAAAGCACGAATGTCAAAATCGAAATTCAAGGCAATGATGATTGTTTTTTTTTTTTGACATCAAAGGGATTGTGCACATTGATTGGGTACCAGAGGGACAAACAGTGAATCAGCATTACTACATTAGCGTCCTGGCTACCCTACGTGAGCGAGTACGGAGAAAACGGAACGATTTGTGGAGAAAAAAGTCATGGATCCTTCACCAAGACAATGCCCCAGCTCACAGTGCGTTGTCAGTGAAGACGTTTTTGGCAAAACACAACATTCCCATCTTAGATCATCCACCCTACTCACCTGATTTGGCCCCCTGTGACTTTTTTCTTTTCCCTAAAGTCAAGTCAGCTTTGAAAGGAACTAGATTTGAGACTGTTGAAGCAGTAAAAGATAAAGCGACGGAAGTAATGTATGGACTTACCGAAAATGATCTGCAGCATTGCTATGAACAGTGGAAAATTCGTATGGAGCGGTGTAGAGACCGAGGAGGAGAGTACATTGAAGGAGATAACATGAAATTGTAAATAATTGTAAATAAATGTTTTTTCCAGCATCAGTCCGGTTTTTTTCTAGCCGCACCTCGTATCTAGGATGCCATACAACGTATTGCTCAGAAGATATCTCCACCCTCTCGTACTCTAACGGATTTATGGACAGCCCTGCAGCACTGCTTCAGACATTAGTCAAGTCCACGCCATGTCCTGTTGCGGCACTTCTACGTACTCGTGGGAACCCTACACGATATTAGGCAGGTGTACCAGTTGCTTTGGCTCTTCAGTGTATATGCCTCGTAGAAGACAGCGAGCATCTTTCGACCACGTTTCGGAGTTAGATCGAGGAAGAATAGTTGTCTTCAGGGATTGCAGATTATCCTTCAGAGAAGTCGGTGATTGTGTCGAACGGAACCAAGCAACTGTGATGCGGATCTGTAATCGCTGGATGCAGGAGGGAACAACCCACCGACGGGAAAGATTGCACTCACCTCATTGCACAGCTACACGTGATGGCAGGCATAATGCGCGCGTGACAGCGATGCATCACTCTGCCACATCACGGACAACGTCACAACAAATTCCGGCTTTTGCGCAACAAGCAGTGTCCGCGCGTACCTTTGACGTCGTTTGCAGCAGGATGAACTGTCACTGCTGCTGAGTCAACGCCATAGGCGTTTGTGCTGGCAATGGTGCGATTAACGACGGACATGTACACCCGAATGGAGTCACACTGTTTCTACAGACGAATGCCGATTCCGCCACAATGTTCGATTAGAGACGTCGTGATCGCGACTGTTGAAATGCTGCCTCATGCATCGCAATACTGGTCCTGTAGCCGGTATTATGGTTTGGGGTGGTATTGGATTCCACTCTCATCCCCCCTCTCCCCTCCCAGTACGCATTGCCGATACACTAACCAGCCCCGCCCTACATCTCTGAAATGCTGGAGCCTATTGTCCTCGCATACCTTCGGAGATTGCCGACGGGCACACTGCAACACGATAATTCGCGACCACGCGTGGTGCACAATGTTCAAGACTCCTTCGTCGCCCTCCGGATTGCATTGCTACCTCGACCTCCGTGCTCTGGCGATCTCTCGCATATCGAAAACGTCTGGTCGATGATTGTAGAACGACTGGTCCGGGGTAGACCACCTGCTGCTACACCAGTTCACCTCTGGTTATATGTGGAAGCAGGATGCACTGCCATACCCCAATAAAACATCCAGAGCCTCTTAGATTCAATGCCGAGGCGTGTAGCAACGGTTATAGCCAGCAGTGGCAGCAGTACTGAACACTGATTTCATCATCTTCCTCACTTCACATGGGGCTGTTTTTTCAATCATGTGACCTTTCTACAACGTTGTATCTCCCACATAAATTTGGCTATCCTTCTTGGTGCTGCATTTTGGAAGGTCAGCAGTCTGGACAGCGCTCTCTTTTGTTTCAATTTTGGTACAGCTGTGGATCACGGTGCTTGTGTTTTTGCTGTGTTTTTGTTGTCTGCCACTTCTGTGTTCTTGGTGAAATTCAATATTGTTTTCTTGTCAGTACTTGTGCTTCTCTATTAGCCCACTATTCCTTCATTTTCTTGCTGAACTCTTGCCTTCTTCGGAACATTTCCTGGTCTCATTATGGTTAACTTCTGTGAGGAATGAAATTTCCCGGAAGAATAAAACTGTGTGTCGGATGAGGAATCGAAATCGGGAGCTCTGCCGCAGGTGAGTGCTCTACTAACTTTCTTTCCGGACCTCCAGCCTACCCTTCTAACTGATTCTTGCCCACGTCAAAAGTTGTCCTCATTGACTTGGCTTCTCCGTCATTCAAAATATTGGTTCGTTGCAGCTCTCCATGCTACTCTACCGTGTGCGAACCACTTCATCTCAAAATAACTACTGCAACCCACATCGTACTGGATCTGCTTATTGTATTCATCTCTTGGTCTCCCTCTCCGGCTTTAAACCCCCCGAAGGCCTCTAATACAAAATTGGTGATCCCTTGATGTCTCAGAATATGTCCTACTAACCGGTATCTTCTTTTGGTGAAGTTGTAGCATAAATTTTTTGTCTCCCCAGTTCTATTCAGTACCTACTCATTAGTTACGTGTTCTATCTATCTAATTTTAGACATTACTCTGTAGCATTATTTCAAAAGCTTGTATTCTCTTTTTGTCTAAACTGGTTATCATGCATGTTTTCCTTCCATACACGGCTACACTCAAGACAATTACCTTCAGAAAAGATTTCCTAACACCCTATATTCGATGTTAACAAATTTATGCTCTTCAGAAACCCTTTACTTGCCATTGCCAGTTTACATTTTATATCTTCTCTGTTTCGCCATCATCAATTATTTTGGTGGCCAAATAACAAAACAAGTGTCTCGTTTCATAATCTAACACCCTTACAATCACCTGATTTAATTCGATTCCTTGTTTTGTTTTGTTGATGTTCATCATAGATCTTGCTTTCAGAAACCGTCCATTCCGTTCAACTGCTCTCCCAAGTTCTTTCAGAATTACAGTGTTATCGGCAAACCCCAAAGCATTTTTCTCCCTGAAACTGAATTCCTACTTTAGATTTTCCTGTGTTTTCCTTCACTGATGGTTGAGTGTACAGCGTGACTAACATTACGGATAGGCTACAACCCTTTCTCAACCACTGTTTCCCTCTCATGCCCCTACACTCTTTTTACTGCCGTCTGATTTCCGTGCAGGATGCAAATAGCCTCTCGCCCCCTGTATTTTACCCTTGCTATGTTCAGAATTTCAAAGAGAGTATTCCGCTCAACAAATACTATAAACGAGGTTTGCTTTTCCTTATCGCATCTTCTGTGGTAAGTCGTAGGGTCAGTATTGCCTCGCGTATTCCTTCATTTTTTCGGAATCCAAACTGATCTTCTTCGAGGTCGGCTTCTACCAGTTTTTTCATTCTTCTGTATGAAATTCGTGTTAGTATTTTGCAACCATGACTTATTAAACTGATAGGTCTTATTGTAAAAGGAAAATAATATTTTTTTTTATTTTAATCCTGGTCCTTGTTGATCTTGAAGGGAAATAAAGTTCTTTCCTTAATAGTTGATAGCCTGACGATGAGAAAATAAACTAAACTAGAATGATTCATCTTATTTTAAGGGAAACGTAAAATTTTGCATATACATACAATTTAAAATTTCGTAACTTGAAGCTAACATTGGTGAGGTCCATCCCTCCAAGTCTTGTAGGAGTGGACTTCACTTTGAAAACCTTGCCCCAGCTCACAAAGTTCCCTATCATCGATAGGGTTGTTTAGGCTGTTTCTAGTGATATAGGTAAAGCTTGTGCAACACACTTAAGTTTCGAAGCTAAGTACAAACTGACAAGGGTGTTTTTCTGAATCACATCAAGCTGCCGCAGAGTGTTTGCTTGTAGAGATGCTCTTACACTCGTTATTACCTTTTCGTAGTTATCAGCAGTAGTGTGCCAGGTGTTACTCCTGAATTCAGTACCCAAATATCTCAATTTGGATACTTCTATTAGGCGTCTCTGACTGTGTAGGCGTATCCTCCAGTCTACTTTAAAGATGGCACCAGATGCGTGTTCTTATTTGTTGACAATCTGGAGAGTTTGATATCTTCATCTTCATTCGTTACTAGGAAGCCTACTTCGTCTGACTTAGTGTTACATACAATTTTTTCGCGATTTATGTTCAGTCCTTGTAGTTGTTGCGTGAGTGTCGAAAGCAGAGGTTCTATCGCTGTTGCGAATAGGGCTGTTGACCTGAGGCAGCGTTGTCGTACAGTTAGTGCATCTCAATAAACTTACTTAGTTGTCTATCATTATTCTTGCTCTACTGTTTCTTAATATTTTTTGAATCATCCACATGGCTTGTGACGGGAATCCCATGACTTCCATTGTTTTGAGAAGGTACTGGTGAATTACTCTATCAAACACTTTCCCGAAGTCTATCATACTAGTGAACATTTTATTCGACAGATTTATGAAGTTAGTACGAGGGCTGTTCGGAAAGACTGGTCCGATCGTTCGCGAAATGGAAATCACAGTGAAAATCAAAAATGTTTTATTCGCAAGAGTTAGCCACACCTTCCAGCTACCTCTCCAAATAGTCGCCTCTCCGACTTAGACATTTTTTGTAGCGTTGTACAAACTTTCCAGTATCCTCGTCACAGAAAGCAGCCGCCTGTGCTTTCCGCCAGTTCTCTACGCTGGTCTGCCCTGTGCCAAAATGTCTTCATAGCCAGCGGTTCATGTGAGCAGAGATGAACATCTGAGGGAGCCAATAAAGGGCTGTATTGTGGGTGATCAAACACTTCCAACGGAATACGCTGCAGGATAATCTTCACTGCCCCCGCAGAATGCGGGTGAGAATTGTATTGAAGAAACGCATGGCATTTATGTTATGTGGGCTGCATATCTTCAGGCCAAATCTCACACCAGTTCCACATACTTGGCGGGAGACACTGTTGTTTTAGGAATTTCTACTTGATCACTTTGCACTCTGGACTGAAAAGAGCGGCGTGAAGCGATCACAGGCACACTACAGACACTGCCCAACACATCTGTGCAAAGTTCCATCGGATTTTCACAGTGCTTTCCATTTCGCGCCAAATCGAACATTACTTTCCGAATACCCCTCGTATTATAGCCCCATACTTGCATACAGTCTGTAGGATATTTCAGTTCTTGTCTGCACATGTTTGGTAGGGACGAGTTATCGTGTTCATTACCAGTTTCATCCTTCTTCGTAAAAGGTGGGCCATAATCTTGTGAACACTGTTGAATAGTGTGATTAGTTGTCCGTCTTCAATTTTTTTGCTTACTGAGTTTTGAGTAGTAGAACTATTATCTCTTCCGGAAAATCTCAAGAAACGTCGATATTTCCATCCAGCAGTTTGTTGTACATGCATGTATCTTGCTTTTCGCATATAGTCAGAACACTTGGTAGATTTCTATGGGGATGTCACTTGGCCTGGGCGATTTGTTTTTAGGACTTCGCGCTACATCTTTCACCTCGGCCTCTTCTATCGCAGATATAAGATTTTCCATTTCCTCTGCACTTATTCTGTCTTGTACGTTCCTTGTAAGATCTTGCGGTGCGTTGTAGTCGGTAGGTTTGTTGGATATTAGTTCTGAGTTTTAGTTGTGAACTGATTTAGTTCTGTTTTGTGAGAGTTTTTCCAATCCATCAGCTTAATTTCTGGGAATATTTTTCTGTTTCTTCTCTTATTCTCATATTCTTATATTGATAGTTATTATTCCTCTATGACACTCTGCATTCACGTTCTGTTTTACAACCTTCTGACTGCTGCCACTCCAGAGTTAGAGTTTTCGCTTTGGTTTTCTGAATCTTTGTATAATTCTCTATTTCTCGAGTGCCATATTTACGAAAAACTTTTAAGTCGTGAGTATTCATTCAACTTTTTTCGTACCTTGTGTTTTGCACATTCCAGTCACCAAGCTACGGCAAAATTGTGTAACGACGATCTATTTTCGCATTCTTGCTCTGTATTAATAAATGCCACACGACATTCCTCATCTTGTATATATGAGATTTTAAGTTTTCACATGCCCCTGTTCGGAAAGTCTCTTTTTTTCTTCTTTTCTTTCTCTCTCTCTCTCTCTCTCTCTCTCTCTCTCTCTCTCTCTCTCTCTTTCCCAAACTGACTGAGGCAAATTACGCAGCATGAACACAAAAACTAGAGGGGCGCACTTCCGGATAGAGAACTTGGTTCTTTAAATCAGCTGGCACGTAAATCCTGTCCAGCTTACTGGCTGAAAGACTGGTACAGTATGTGAAGCCGGGCGCTGCAACGTGGATATGTTCTAACATATCGGTCGGCTGCAGTTGGTGGAAAATATGCATCGGTTCCATAGATTTATTGAAATGCGGAGTCTGATCTTTTGGGAAGAGAGCAGAAAGTCGGCGGCTAAGAAAGCGTGATCTTATGATTGTCAAAAAGAGGAATGAGTCCACTCTTAAAAATTACCGCTCTAGCGCTCCTGTGCTTACTACGGACACTGTAAACGTTGATGATATGGGCTTTATTAACAGTTGCCACAGTTCCTCTACTGTTGCCATTTTTTATATTTGCTGATGTGAATGCCTTCTTTCGTAAGGATCGCAGTTTCCAGCTCTGTCCCACCACCATGGTTGGTCGTGGCGCTATACCCACTTACCTTCACCAGTGGACTGTGTCATTTACCTGCCCCTCGCCTACAGCGATCGTTAACTCCACAGGCACTGAAGCATCACGGGTTTGCGTGTGTACAAGGCGTTGCTTTCCCTGACTGCGTCAATCAGAACAGGACGACAGACGGCAGGCAAGCGCCACCAGAGGTCCTCCGTAGTAGGGACACATTTCCTCCGACGTGTCACGCGAGCGGAACTGGATCGTCACGAATTTCTCTGCGGCCCGGCTATACAGGGCTGCGCAAGCCAACACGTCAGCAGTTCGCACCACCGGAGCTGTGGGCCAATCCCTACGTGGGCTCTTAGCAGCACATCAGTCAGAGCCCGGACAGAAGCCACCGCAGTGGGACCTACGACTATTCAGCGATGTCCCGAACCTACCTGTCGCCCAACTACACCGAACGCTCAACGTCTGTCGTTAGGTGTTATCCGCGGCATAGTATTCACGTCCCATTACGTTTGTTCACTGTGTGTCCAGACGGATGCCTGTTAGTATCTGAGAAGATGTATTTTTTTATTGAGAATAGTTTTTCCTTTGTTATTAAACCTCTCTACTGAGGTGGTAATAAACCCTTGTTCTGGTCATCTGTGTCTAATTCATCTGTGGTAGTTGTAGCAGAACGTCTGTTACTTGTTGTAACACTGGTACGTAAACGTTGACTGCCTGGAGGAAGGCTTGGAAATGCTGTAGGAGCAGGGAGGAACGGATCTTATTCATGTTCAACGCGTCCCCCTTTGAATCCTTATGATGCATTCATGTTTTCTTGTTTATTGTCTCCTTTAATACTCGTCGTTGGAAGTGCTGTGGAAAATATAGTACATCCTTTCTCACATGTCCTTTCGTCAAAATTTTTTCTGTCTTGCTCGAATAATCGTCTTGTCGAGCGGGGAACTGCCCCGTTCCTTGAATTTCAACCGTTTCTTCATCTATGTTCGTGTCTTGTGATTCATCTGCCCAGTTTTTGTTACGGTTAATTTTCTATGTGTCGTTTTATGCTTGTCAGCTTTCAGTAATATCTCTCTGTCGTGGGTGGCTTCCGGCTGCAATTTTTTGTATGACAAGTGATACAGCGACATGGAGCATGTTCCTGAGTTCACTGAATCAGAATCAAGCACGCTTGAAGCCAAATATTTACTGGGACAGTTCACTGCCGATTTTCTTCTCTTTCTCTTGCAAAATCGGTGCTACCTGATCAATTCCATTGTCAGTCAGTTTCCTCTTTTCATATTTTGTTGGACGAATGTCTCTAGCAAGTGCTTCAGATTTTCCGGTTGCAATATTTGTCTCTTGTGAATGGTGGAGTTCGGGTGTCTTTTTGTCTTCTGGGGTCTGTTCGGTATGAAGAACGACTATGGTCCTACAGTTTTTTCCCTCTGCCCAATTACAATCGGTTCTTCCTCCTCGCGATTTTGGTTGCGCAAAAGTTGATGGTATATGCCTGTATAAATCTACTCGCTGTTGCTTGATTGCGTTCAGAACAGGGAACCTGTGTTGTGAAGAAAACTACTTTTCTGAACGTTTACGGACTATTGTCCGCCTCCTTAGCTGAGTGCCATGCAGCGGGCCGGGGTTCGATTCTTGGGCAGTTAAGAGATTTTCTGCGCTTGGGGATTGGGTACTGTGTTTTCCTCGTCATCATTTCATTATCATCGCTACGCAAGTCGCCCAGAAGGCCGTCAACTGAAAAGAGTTGCAACTCGGTGCCCAGACTTCCCCACGTGGGGACCCCCGACCATGGGTCAATTCTAGTGTCCGATACCACCCGTCGGCTTTGACAAATGACGTAATGTGTGGTGTTATTTTGTTTCTGTCGCAGATTGCTGTCGATGAACGTTAAATGATTTCTCTGGATTTCCTCTTTACGGGCTTATATTAAAAAGTCGATGTAGATTGTATTGTTTTCATCTCGTAATTTGTTTTAGGCATCTTTTGTTAATGAACGTAGTCGTGATTTATAAGTAGTCGTGATTTATAAGGTCTTAATATCTCACGCTGTTCGTTATGGATGAGTCAGTTGTTTTTACTGCGAAAATTCTGCTTCAGAAAATGAGCGACCGTAAATTAACTATAAAATTTTTGCAATCATCGGGCGTCATTGCTGAATTTTGCAAGTGCAGTGTCTGTGGAAATTATGTGCTTTTTGACGAAGGTTGCGTTATCATGAACTTCCGACGAATACATGTGGAGGTGAAGAAAAAATAACATATGGAGATCCATACGCAGGGGGACGTGGTTCGAAAGATCAAGGCTGAATTTAGAAGAAATTGTCATGCTAACCTACTATTTTTGCTATGAATATTCTTGCAAATCTGTCATGCACGAAGCAGGGGTTTCGTGTGGCACTGTAGTCGACTGGTTCTCATTTTGTAGAGAAGTCTGCAGAGAATTTATGAAGTATAGGGGGTCATTGGGGGCAGCCAGGGGTTATAGGTGAAGTAGATGAGTCACATCTTGGAAAGAGAAAGTACCAAAGGGGGCACGAGGTTGTTGGGCTTTGTGTTTTTGGAGTAGTAGTTCCTGGAGTAGATAGTGCTGATGTTGTATTTAGCGTTGTACCAAATCGGACAAAGGAGGTCTTGACATGTTTAATAGAAGAATATGTGGAAGCAGGTTATGTAGTCACGTTGGATGGGTTTGCTTCGTACAAGGGGTTATCATCATTTGGTCGTGAATCACAATATTCAGCTTAAATATTATAAGACGGGGGCATGTGCTAATACTATCGAGGGGTATTGGGGGGGGGAGGGGGCTGTGAAATCTGTTGTCGGGTGGGGAAAGCAAAGGATTTCAGTGTTGCAAGGCCATTTAGATGAATACCGTTGGAGGAAGAGTATTCCTAAAGGTTATTGTTTATTTCTTGCATTTATGAAAGTAGCCAACAAAATGTACAAGCCTCGTTTTGTTACTTAGGTGTTGGTGGGTCTGATACTTTTTCCTTGTTTTACGTTGCATTTTTTTTATGTTACTGTATTGCGCGAATGATACTTTTTTGGTTTTTCTGGAGGGAGGTTTTTATGTCGTTTTATTATTATTTTCGGTTACAATGGTGGGCCGAGGGGTACTGCTGTGGGTTTGCCGGAGGGTTTATGTGATTGACTCATGGTTTCATTGTTTTATTATTTTAAAATTTTGCGTCCGATTGAGGGTGGATGATAGGGAAGAACTGATTTGGGTGGTACCTCATTCGTGCCTGGTAGTTTGTGTTTCTTATTATTTTTTTCATCAGTTATTCTGGATTTTCCTTCTTCCGTTACAGTTTGACCTTCTAAAATCATTATTTCTTGTTATGTCCTTATTTCGTTCTTGTCAGCCTCGATCTTTGACTCCTTTGGCAGTTCACATGCGGTAAGTTTCTTTTTATGTAGCCATTTTTATGTTTTCCTTTTTCATGTTTCTCCTAGACTTCTGTTATTTTTACTGTCACTCCTGATGTATCGATTTTACCGAGTGTTACTTGGAGCTACTGTAGCTGGTGTGACTTTCGTCTAATATAGTTATCGGTTGCAAGGTTTGGTCATTTTTGCGTTTTATTTCTTTGCGTGTGCAGTAATGTGTGTAAATATTTTCGTTTTTTGAGAGTCTAGTCGTATTCTGTGGATCATTTTTAAGCACGTTTCTGACATGTTATAAGATTTTAGTGCAACAAACAGTGATATTGGAATCGGTAACTAGAAATGACCTCTTACATAGGTTGGTTCTAGTTACCGATTCCAGCTATTCGACGGTTCATTATTTAGGTCGTTTTTGTGGAAAATGTAATATATGCACTCGTAATTGCTCTCGTGTTCTTATTTATTTCAGTCATCTTCAACTCGTTTAAATTAAATTGGCGCGTAAATAATATTCGCCTTAAATGTATTATTTTATGGCATGCTACATTCGTTTATTTAAGAATATCGTCCGTTCCATTCATAGATTGCCATTGCAGAATCTTTGCCTCACGCATGAGGTCATTGGTCAAAGCCGACGGGGGATATCGGACACTAGAATTTATCCCCGACCATCAATGCCATATGATCATTTCGTTTGATTATTGATTACTCTTCCATAAGGAAGCAGTGGCTTCGAAAGGAAACTCAAAGATATGAACATCCCTAATTCCAAACCCTGCATGCGTGACACGGACTTCACTAATGTTACTGTCAAGATGTTTATACTTAAAAGTTTCAGCTCTGGATTCAACAATTTTCACACCTAGTTCGTTGTTTTTAGGCTTTACGAGCATCGTGTTCCTCACAGTAGGCAGATAAATACCTCTCATATCTCCAAAGCAAAGTTTCACAGTTTCCTCAAGCCATGTCTCTTTTTCAAACGAATCCGCTCTCTGAGCGCTCTGGTCCAATGTAAATTTAAATAGACGTCTCGTGTTACGCTAACTCATCTGTTTTCCTAATATAAATCCAACAAAAATCTCAAGCTAGCTCCAGCAGGAAGCGCCTTGACTTACCAGGCGGAGCGCAGTAGACCGCAGCGCACAGTACGTGCCAGAGTCCCGCTCACCACGGCCGCCAAAAGGCGACGAAAACCAGCAGTTACCAGAGCACGACTCACGAAGCGTCCTCGTAGCTTTGCTTCCGTCACTATCTCATCTCCTACCTTCGAAACTTCTGTAAGGGTTGTTAGGAAGTGTGTGGGTTCCATAACAAAATGGTAGTCACCTTTGTTATTATGTCTTGCTAAATATGAAGTTCCGCAAGGTCATTCTCTAACTGCTTGACCCACGGTAATCCAGTGGCTTTACCATTGTTGGCAACATTTGAGATCTTGTACGGCAGCCTCTTGGGGTCCATTCTGTGCAGGTGACCGTAGAAAACCTGTCGTCTTTCTCTGATGGCATCGGCGAGGTTCTGTTGGTGCTGATAGAGTTCACGGTTAGGTTTGAACCATCATCTCCCGTAAGGTATGGTCCTTGGTCCCGTTATCTATCGCAACCATTTCCTTTCTTGTACTTCCAGGACTCTTATTGGGGTCTTCCTGGTCACAGATAGCCATTCTGCTACGCAGAGAACTGAAGGTCGGACTAATCTATGCTGCTGTACAAAGACACGTACCGAGCGAGGTGGCGCAGTGGTTAGCACACTGGCCTCGCATTCGGGAGGACGACGGTTCAGTCCCGCGTCCGGCCATCCTGATTTAGGTTTTCCGTGATTTCCCTAAATCGCTCCAGGCAAATGCCGGGGTGGTTCCTTTGAAAGGGCACGGCCGAATCCCTTCCCCGTCCTTCCCTAATCCGATGAGACTGATGACCTCGTAGTTTGGTCTCTTCCCCCCCCCCCCCCCCCCAAAACAACCAACCAACCAAAGACAGGTCGCTGTCAAACTTTGTTACTAAATATCTCGAAAAGTTCTTGACCAATTTGATTGAACGTTTCCCACGATTGTCTAATAAACGTTCAAATGGACATAGGCTATACATTTTTAATAGATATGGTATATAAATACACATATAAAATCTGTACTACTATATAAATACAATTCGCTGTTTAACGTTGTCACCAACAATCTTGAAAAGTTCTTGATCGATTTAATTCAAATTTTTAGACGTTACTCTAACAAACGTTCGAACACACATAAGCTACATATTTTTAATATATACGTACGTGAATATATATAATAGCTAAATGGTAAAGTTGTTATTAAAAATCTCGAAAAGTTCTTGTTCGATTAACTTCAAAATTTGATACGACACTATAATAAACTGTTCGACGGACATAGATCATATATAGATATTTCAATACAATAAACTGTTACACGATGGTTTAAAAACGCCTTCACGCACGCAGGCTTTGTGTTTTGCCAACACCTCGAAATCTTTTTGACCAACTTACTTTAAACTTTTACGCGATGCTTAAAACCATATGGACCCGTCAGCTGCATATCTTCATACACAATAATGTACAGGTTTTCTGTTGAAATAGATGTGAAAATCTGTGCTTTCGTTTTGTTTCTCGCAGACAGTATAACTATAATAGCAAGGCACCTAAATCATTAGATAAAGATGTGATGGATAGAGTGGAGGTGGGGAAGAAATGGACATACAGAGGAAAAACTAGGAGATGGAAAGAACAAGGAAGGAGGAGGAGGTGGTGTGATGCGGGGGGAAGGGGTTGAGGAGGAGCCGAGATGGACAAAGAGAGGGAGGAGAAGGTAATGGACAGAGAGATGGAGGAGAAGGAAATTAGAACGTATGTCAAATTCCAATCATATTTAGCGACTGAAAAGCATTGCCGGGTTCGCTAGCGTGTTGTAGCGTCGATAAATTTTTGAGTGGTACCGTTTTCTACAAGTATAGTATATGGTATCTAGTTCCTTTGTTCGAAAACAATCGTTTCAGTGACATCATCTGGGATCCATTCTCCAAGGTACATTACAGCGCTGATTCTCTTAATATGCTTCGTAGCGTGCGGTCTTATCGTTCAAGGGGAGTCTTTAATATTGGTAAAGAATTCGGTACGTACGACAGACACGTTTTCGCTGCTTGTAAATTCGGTACTTGGAGTTGCATAGCAGCTTCTTGGGTATCGTTAGCCAACAGATCGCGGCAAAAGTAAAGCATAGAATCCTTAGGTTCTCAAATTTTTTTTAAATATGTATTTTCTGGCGAGTACTTTTGCAGAACATCAATAACTAACTCCGAAGGTTCATTGTTGTCCCACCTGATCTTTAACGATCGCAGTAGACAAAATTATAATGCTAGCTCCGCTGTTGCTTTGGAAGTAATAAGTGAGTAGTGAAGACTTCCGGCCTACGAAGAGTAGTGTGAGAGAGGAGTGCTTCTCAGGTCCACCCCGTGCTTCCGCCCTCAGTAGCAAGGGCTGTGAGCCGCCAGGGAACTCCTGGCTGCGAGGAAATCCCTTCTCCTCCCCCCTGCACAATAAAGCCAAGCGCCGCTTTGCGACTTCAGTGGGTCTGCTCACGGACCTACGACTGAATGAAACGAATGCATGCGCACTCCCCTGATTTTTCTGGATATCATTAAGAGTGATTTCATGCAAATAATGTATTTTTGATGTGTTCCAACCAGTTGCCTTGATTTGTGCATTTTACATCTACCGTACTTCATCCATTACACAGTATATAACTTCATCTTCAGACATCCACATGGCTCCAGTAAATCGACTATGGTATACGGCGATAAATTCAAATTCCATACAATGAGGTGACAAAGGTCATGAGATACAACTCAGTGGAAGTCCCCCGCAGGAATATTGAACCGTGCTGTCTCTACAGCCGTCCATAACTGTTTAACTATCGCCGGAGGAGGTTCTTGTGCACGAACTGACCTCACGATTATATCCCATAAATTTTCTATGGGTAGGCAAGTCATTCACTCGAACTGTCTAGAATATTCTCCAAACCAGTTGCGAACAATAGCGGCCCATTGACATGGAACATTGTCATCCATTACAATTTATCGCTGTTTCGGAACATGAACTCCATGAATGGCTGCAAAAACCATTTCGAGTCAATGACCGTTTCAGTTTGACCTGGGGAAGCAGTCTTCCCGTCTAAACACAGCCCACACCATTCTGGAGCCACCACCAGCTTTCATGGTGCCTTTTTGACAACCTGGGTCCATAAATTGGTGGGGTCTGCGTCACACTCGAACCCTCCCATCAGCTGTTACCAACTGCAGTTGGTACTAATCTTACCAGGCTACGTTTTTCCAGTCGTCTAAGGTACAACCGATATGGTCACGAGGCCAGGAGAAGCACTGCAGGCGATGTTGTGCTATTGCCAAAGGCACTGTTGTCGGTCGTCTGCTGCCGTAGCCCATTAACGACAAATTTCGCCGCACTGTCCTAACGCATACGTTCGTCTTACGTCTGACATTGATTTCTGCGGTTATTTCACGTACTGTTGCGTGTTTGTTAGCAATGACAACTCTACGCAAACGCCATTGCTCTCGGTCATTAAGTGAAGGCTGTCGGCCTCTTCGTTGTCCTTGGTGGGGGTTAATGCTTGAAATTTGCTATTCTTGATACTGTGGATCTCGGAATATTGAATTCTCTAACGATTTCCGAAATGGAATGTCCCATGCCTCGAGCTCTACCATTCCACGTTAAAGTCTGTAAATTTCCGTCGTGTGGCAATAACCGCGTCGAAAACCTTCTCACGTGAACAACTGAGTATAAATGACAATTCCACCAACGTACTGCACTTTTATACTTTCTTAATGCAATATTACCACCATCGGCATATTGTGCGCTTGTAAGAAAATAACAGATCATACAATGAAGGGTTTCACTAACAGATATCTCAACTGCTGTTGACGTCTGTGGTCCATGAAACTTTTCCTTTCCTTACGTTTCGTCCAGAACTGCTCTGCGCATCTTCAGAAGAGCTCCTTGCCGACAGATCGGGCAGCAGAGAAATACATAAATACAGGGATAAGTAACTTTACAGAATAGGAAGATGAGTTTTGTCTTTGACAGCGGCGATCGATGGTCGAATTTCATCTTTGACAAGCATTATCTCTGATGATCATGTGCAACCTTCTGCCACACCCCTCTTTCGCAATATTTATTTCGCACTCCGACTTATGCCCAGTTAGTTGGAAAGAGTCTTCTCAGGCTTCATGGAACACTGCCATACATTCCGGAAGAATCAGCAGCAGCAAAGAACACATTATCAGCAGACCCACTGATGTCGAGATAGGTACGTATGTCGGACAAACTGGCAATGATGTGAATCATGTAAGTCAAGAAGCCATCACGAAGAGTTAAACCAATGTCGAGATACATTCGCCTGTCTAGTCTCTTTGGAAAAATGCAAATTTTTTGTGAAACACCGAGCTCAGAGGCAAGGCACTGTGCGCGCATTCTGGAAGCTAACGGTTCGAATCTCGTCCAGACATCTACATTTAGGTTTTCCGTGATTTCTCTAGTTTTCTTAAGCAAAATACTGGGATCCTTTGGAATTGCTACGGCCGATTTCCTCCCCTATCCTACCCTAATACATGTTTGTGCTCCGTCTCTAAACGTCTCGTTGTCGACGGCCCATTAAGCCCTAATCTACCGCCTCTACGAAACAGTTTATTGAAATGCAGACTGTATCGTGTGTAGGTGGCATAAGCACAAAGGGCAACAAATTTGTCATCTATCACCGAGTAACATCACCTGTAGCCTTGATACTGATCTCATTTCCGTAAGTTGCTTCAGTTATGCCGTATACAGCTGATACCGTTCAGTACTGTAGGGCTTCAAAATTGCGGAGATGTCGATTGCTACGTTTCACTCGCTGTTCCGAACGGTCTCATCGGTGTATGTGTTACGGGATCAAGATAAGGTGATTTAGCGGGTCGGTCGAAGTATGATAGCGTGACTGTGCAGGCATATGAACACGACTTGTAATACTCAAGTACAGTCCTTCTATACTCTTTCTTTTAACACCTACAGGTGTGGATTATTGTTTCTGGTCGCGGTATTATGGGAAATAATATCCTGAGCGTTTTGTAGCTAAAGCGGCTAATATCGTACGTCGAAGAGGTACTATGATTCCAAAATACATGGTTTAGAAAGGGAAAATCAAAGGTTGACCTATTACTGATAATAAGATAATTGCTGTCAAAAGAGCTAGGATCGCGCGTAGATGTTCACTGTCTTCTTGAGGACTTCCGAAAAGCGTATGATAGTGTGAACGAGCAAGAAATCTGGCAAAAACTGGAAAGGATACAGGTACCCAGAAAACTTACAAAACTGACAAAAGCATGTACACAAAGGAAAACGAGCACGATGAAAGTGAATGGAAAGATGCCAGAGAAATTCAGGGTGAGAACTGCAGTGTGACAGGGAGGCTGCCTCTCCCCCCTTCTCCCATTTGATTTGAATCTGCAAACAACACTGAGAAAGACAACACGCCTGGACACAGGAATTCAGCTGAGTGTAGGATCGATACCGTGGCCTACGCCGATGATGTAGTTTTAATCGCACAGACTGAACAAGATCTGGTTCAGATGGCAAAATGTAAATGGTAGAGGCAATGAGAGCAGGCTTGAAGATGAATATGGTTAACAAGTCACGGTTTCCATCGAGATCCTCGAAGATTAGGATCTACATGGCAGTTATAAGTGTCGATGGACATGAAAGGGAAGCAGTGGTTGGGAAGGGAGTGAGACAGGGTTGTAGGCTCTCCCCAATGTTATTCAATCTGTATATTGAGCAAGCAGTGGAGGAAACAAAAGAAAAATTCGGAGTAGGTATTAAAATCCATGGAGAAGAAATTAAAAAATTGAGGTTCGCCGATGACATTTTAATTCTGTCAGAAACAGGGAAGGACTTAGAAGAGCAGTTGAACGGAATGGATAGTGTCTTGAAAGGAGGATATAAGATGAACATCAACAAAAGCAAAACGAGGATAATGGAATGTAGTCGAATTAAGTCGGATGATGCTGAGGGAATTAGAGTAGGAAATGAGACGCTTAAAGTAGTAACGGAGTTTTGCTATTTGGGGAGCAAAATAACTGATGATGGCCGAAGTAGAGAGGATACAAAATTTACACTGGCTATGGCAAGGAAATCGTTTCTGAAGAAGAGAATTTTGTTAGCATCGAGTATAGATTTAAGTGTCAGGAAGTCGTTTCTGAAAGTATTTGTATGGAGTATAGCCATGTATGGAAGTGCAACGTGGACGATAAATAGTTTGGACAAGAAGAGAATAGAAGCTTTCGAAATGTGGTGCTACAGAAGAATGCTGAAGATTAGATGGGCAGATCATATAACTAATGAGGAGGTGTTGAATAGGATTGGGGAGAAGAGAAGTTCGTGGCACAAATTGACTAGAAGAAGGGATCGCTTGGTAGGACATGTTCTGAGGCCTCAAGGGATCACCAATTTAGTATTGGAGGTTAGCGTGGAGGGTAAAAATCGTAGAGCGAGACCAAGAGATGAATACACTAAACAGATGCAGAAGGATGTAGGTTGCAGTACGTACTGGAAGATGAAGAAGCTTGCACAGGATATAGTAGCATGGAGAGGTGCATCAAACCAGTCTCAGGATTGAAGACCACAACAACAACATGAGAGAAATTCAACCTGTCGTCCTATAGAGAGCAGAGACCTGAACCCTGACACCAAAGATACAAAGAAAACTCTCAACATTTGAGAATGGTGTTCTGAGACAGATTTTTGAACCAATGAAAGTTGCAGACGACTGGTGAAAAACGAAAAATTGTGAATTTCAGAAGCTGCACAAATAGCTGGACATTGTATCTGTAATTAAAGAGAGGAGACTGAATTGGTATGGAAACAGAATGTGTCGAGAAGGCCAGATCACCAGACAGGTGGTGGAAGAAGACATCAGAGGCAACAGAACGAGAGGAAGGCAGCGTCTGAGATGGAGTGGAGGGACCTGAGAGGATGTGAGCACGAAGGGACTGGTCGGAGAAGAATACATGGACCGAAGAAGATGGAGGAGGCAAAGCTTGATTTATGTTTATGTGGCCAACTTACTAAGTAAGTGCTATTGTAGCGAAAAGGCTTGAAAATGATCGTATTGTGTAATTTTATGATTGCATTTATCGCTTCTACGAAATTTAAATATTTTTACGGGACTGACTACGTACGTGTTATTTAGATTTTTGGGTGAGAAAAACCTCACTTCAGTTATAATGTTGAATCAAACAGACAGTGATATTTGATCCCAGTTTCACAGTCATTGAGCAGCAATTCCGAAGGTGTAATGTCATAAATCTGCAGCAGAGAGCGAATTTATTATGACTTTACAAAGGAAATCAGATTGTTTAATTAATTTTTGGCAGTTCTATTAAAACATTTACTGACGTTTATCATTTCTTTCGTGAATAGTATCTCATAAATGAAATGATCTAATGTGTGAATAATGAATTCATTGAAAGTTTCATTAGGATGTAGCATATGTTTCATTCCACAGAAAACTGCTATTAAACAACTTGAAAATACTACAAGACTTATCTCCTCATATTAACATTTATTCTTAGGGTTTCCCACTGTTTCAGTACCACAAGTCACAGCCTTACATGATTTCTGTTCGCGTGTAAAAAGTATGTGATACATGTAGTATTACGGACTGTTGTCATCTACAAAGACATGAGTGTCCACAGCACACTCCTCGCGAAGATGTAGAAGAAAGGATAGCATTTGGTCACCGAGAATGTCGGAATAAACATCCTCACTAGTGTCGTTCTTAGACATGATACGAAAAACACCAGAAAACTTCACAAAATCACTCCATCCAGAGCTACACTTCCCACACGCTGTGGGTTCAACACCACAATGGGATGTGTTATGCTTCCCTATGTCTTTGTGAAAGGAACTCACACCCTTCATCCCAAGTAGTTATGTTTGGAATAAGTTTTAAAATCTGGCTGTGTAATTATGCCTGGATGAACTACCGCTGTTAATAGACCTGACTAAAAATCCCCACGAAAATCATTTTTACCAGTGAAAAATAAGTTATTGAGACCCAAAGTAAGCATCTGGCGGTGTACTGTCAATATTCCACCGCTACGCAGAGTCCATCATTAAATATTTTAATGAAAATAAGAAATTCAGAAAAATAAGCGATGTTCGTATCCAGTAAGTGTCAGTTGTACATGTTAGTCTTAGAACGTTACACAGCTGTAAAAAAAATTACATGTTGAAACCTCACGTTTGTCATGTGTTCACTCTCACTCATCAAAATATAAAGGCGCTATGGAGATAAATGGTTGATGTAGTATATCAGTATTGCTCTTTTAAAAATACAAATCCATTTTCCTCGTTTTATTATCAAACTTTCCGCATACAAATCAGTAAAATCAAAATGTTCTAGCCTAGCGCAGCAAAAATTCGTTATTCTAGATCGAATTCAAAGCGACGACAGACTTCCTTACAGTAGAATGTTAATTATCACTTTAAGGAACCAATGCTGGATACAGAAGTTGCCTCATCGTATTCCTTACCCATTCGTCACAACCTCCGTCGCAACCCCATCAGTTTTCCAGGTACTCAGTTTCCCGGTGTGCGATGCTGGTGACGCCCAGAAATTCTTCGCTAGCCATTAATGTAAAAATATTTTTAACAGATTAATAAAATAAATTCTTCAGCTTGTTCTCCTTCTTCTACCATTCAGTTACGGGTTCCTTTTTATGCATACACTTTTCTTTACATTATTATGTGAGGGGGAAGAAGAGAACAGACATTACCCGACCTTTACAGCCGCCAGTGCATTCGTCATTTGAAAAGAAACTGGGACTTGTCGGTTCACTCTACACGCCTCCAATCAGTTACTCTCCTGTTCCTCTGTTGTTGGGACCTTTGAAGACGTGCAACATTATGTGCCACTGTGAGCAATGGCATATCGCGAAGTATGTGACTCCAAATATCCACTGCATCCAGCTCCCTTCAATGTGCAGGGTGATTCAAAAAGAATACCACAACTTTAAAAATGTGTATTTAATGAAAGAAACATAATATAACCTTCTGTTATACATCATTACAAAGAGTATTTAAAAAGGTTTTTTTTTTCACTCAAAAACAAGTACAGAGATGTTCAATATGGCCCCCTCCAGACACATGAGCAGTATCAACCCGATACTCCAACTCGTTCCACACTCTCTGTAGCATATCAGGCGTAACAGTTTGGATAGCTCCTGTTATTTCTCGTTTCAAATCATCAATGGTGGCTGGGAGAGGTGGCCGAAACACCATATCCTTAACATACCCCCATAAGAAAAAATCGCAGGGGGTAAGATCAGGGCTTCTTGGAGGCCAGTGATGAAGTGCTCTGTCACGGGCTGCCTGGCGGCCGATCCATCGCCTCGGGTAGTTGACATTCAGGTTTCATAACTAACCTTTTTCGTAGGACTCTCCATACAGTTGATTGTGGAATTTGCAGCTCTCTGCTAGCTCTGCGAGTCGATTTTCCTGGGCTGCGAACAAATGCTTGCTGGATGCGTGCTACATTTTCATCACTCGTTCTCGGCCGTCCGGAACTTTTCCCTTTGCACAAACACCCATTCTCTGTAAACTGTTTATACCAACGTTTAATACACCACCTATCAGGAGGTTTAACACCATACTTCGTTCGAAATGCACGCTGAACAACTGTCGTCGATTCACTTCTGCCGTACTCAATAACACAAAAACCTTTCTGTTGAGCGGTCGCCATCTTAGCATCAACTGACGCTGACGCCTAGTCAACAGCGCCTCAAGCGAACAAATGTACAACTAAATGAAACTTTATAGCTCCCTTAATTCGCCGACAGATAGTGCTTAGCTCTGCCTTTTGTCGTTGCAGAGTGTTAAATTCCTAAAGTTGTGGTATTCTTTTTGAATCACCCTGTATTCGCTCGGGTACTGGTTGAGAGGAGTGTGCACTCGTTGACAGCAGCAGACCCTGTCGGCTTTTCAACCGAATGTGAGTCACAAGCAGCGACGCTCGTCTGTGGTTCCTGGTGGTTAGGATATCTTTACAACCGCTGTTCTTAGACCGTGTTACTGTGAGTGGGATACCATTCCTAGTAGACAAACTCGCCACTTCACGCTGATACCTGGGGGTACCCAAAAGAAACCGAACATACTTTTTTAAACTTTTTTACCATTTTAGTCACATTTTAAGCACAAACTTTCGAACCCCTTCAAAGCACTCTCTACTTGGACTAATACAAGTCTTGTCTAATCTGTTACTCCACTTTTCCAAACATCGTTTAAATTCATCTTTTGTGATGCATGACAGCTCCTCCGTCGTTTTTTTTTTTTTTCTTCAACTCAGCAATACTAGAAAAACGCTTTTCTTTCACGTCTCTTTTCATTCTATAAAACCAAAAAATAAGTCGCACGAGGCAAGGCTGAGTGAGCACGAGGTGTGAGCAACAAGGGTCATATCATTTTTGGTAAATAAGTGTCTTACAGGCAGGCTGTGTTGGCGGGGATATTGTCGTTATGCAAAAAGCAGTCACCCGACTGCCACAAATCAGGCCACTTCCGCCACACACTGCTGAGCACTTCAAACCTTCCAAGTAGAGCGCCTGGTTAACTGTCTGACCCTGCGGAACAGAATCTGAATTGACGACTCCTCACACATCGAAAAAACATATCAGCATTATTTTAATGTTTGATTTCACCTGAAGAGATTTCAAAGGGCTTGATTGTTGCTTTGATTCAGGATCGAAGCACAGCATCAAAGTTTCGTCGCCTGGGATAATTTTTTAAAAAACGCTTGTATCATTTCGGGACTCATCTTTCAGAGCACAGTTTGCTTCCTCGCGACCTCGTTTTTGTTCAGCAGCCAGCAGTCGAGTCACGAATTTGGCAGCCACCCTTTTCATTTCCAAATCTTCTGTCACAATTCTCTGCTCTGAACTCCAACATACTCCCGATAGTTCTACAATTTCTTCAATGGTCCGTCGTCAGTCTTCGTTTATGGTTGCAGGAATATTTTCAACATTTTCATGTGATCGGATCGTGAAAGGACGCCCAGAACGATGTTTGTCATCAACCGACATTTCACCATTTTTGAAACGAGAAAACCACTGAAACACTTGAGTTTTCCCCGTAGCATCATCCTTGTACGTTGTTTTTAACACACCAAAAATTTCGGTTCCACTTTTTCCGAGCAATCTCACCACCGCACGCTGTTCACGGAAACCAGCCATTGCAGAAACGATCACACAGAACAGATCTCACCATAAACTCGGCCGAAACTAATCATCATCTTCAGTGACGGCACTTGGCTTTGGAATGTTCGCTCTATGCGCCCCTGGCGGCAAAACGCGGTAATACAAAAGCTCTGTCCATCAAAAAATTAGGTCCGTTTCTTTTGAGTACCCCCTCGTACAACAACATATTGGGTAACTACATTCGCGATTTGGTCATGGACAAGTCCAAACACGAACTCGCCTCCGTGGCCGAAGTCGCTAAACCACGCTTGTGCGGTGGCGCTCGACCCAGGGGTGAGCAGGTTCGAATCCTGGCGATGGACACAGTTTTCACTGCCAGTATATGCCCGCAAAAGGGACAGTAGCTGGTGGCGTAAAGTTCCTGATTACCAGACATTGTGCCAACGTCCTGGTTTAAAGACTAATCCTCTCTGCAATGTCTCATGAAGTTAGAGAACTTGATACTGTCGACGATGATGTGTCTGTCGCACGGGACGTTAAGCTTGCCGGCTTCCTTGATGCTATTCGCGAGCAGCAGGTTATGTCCTGGCACTGGGTTTCACTCTCTCCTTTCTCTCATCGCCATCATCAACACAAATATTACACTACACACACTGATTCCATACACCCGACTAACACACACGCACCACCTCACTGCATTGGAGATCACATGATCACCTCTACACCATGTAAAGCGCTCCATAGCGACTTGGTTTGGTCCTTTATGGAGCTGAGTAATATTTTAGCCTATGAGGTTACATTTATTGTTTGAGTCGAACCCAATATATCACTTTCTGAGACAGTTTACTTCAGTGTTCTCTGCTAGCGTAATTTGGTAGCGCTCTGGCGGCGAAAGACGGGGTTTCGAGTTCAGCTCTAGTCGACTGTAACTCAGTTTGCTCATACTTAAACTCTGTTGCTTATTTCACACTCTGAAATGCCATTTTTGTGTTCTCTTCTCAGTTGTTAAATATTTGAAGAGGAAACGAGGATGAGGCTCCTCAACACTCCGAGGTTTCGTCGTCCTATGGGTAGGAGAATGGGTCTGTTTGACATAAGAAATGCTGTTGTACCGTTGCGTTGATGCGATAGTTTCAGCAAACACGTATTTTTGGAGCGATCTATTGGCGTTCGCGTAGAAAACATGAGATAATCTTAGAAAATTGACCAGGACTCACCGTTGAAACCCAGAAAATTCTGACGTGTAAATAATGTCCTATGAAACTTGAGTTTTTCATTGGCATATGAAATGTTGAAACAACTTACGGGAGTGCAGCCGGTTGTCGTCTTCGATATGTTTCAGTGTTTAGTGTAGAATAGCGTCATTAGTATGATCTATACGTAGTATCTCCATGCACAGTCCTCTGGCGCAGTACAGGCCCAGCAAAACATAGCTACAGCTCTAGCTCTCTGGATTTTAGCAAGGGTCGAGGTTGGTTATCTGTGATTATCAAGCAATTGCTTAAACTTAAATCACTCTCACAAATATTTCAAATTGGAAACCTCTTTCTCCCACTCCTAACTTGCGGGGATCGTCTGTAAAGAACGGGGAGTTGTACGACAAATCTGTCTTCTCTTTGAACAGGGAAATCATTCATTAAATAAACTTTTTTCGTTTTCAGTATTTTGACAAGATGGCAATACGTAATTAAATCGTTAATAATAAATGATTCTTAGCCCAATATGTTTACACACCAAATATCATTGCAAGAAAGTGTTACTGACATTCTGACGGAACGCTACACAACAAATACTGTCCTTTGACCTTGTGTCAGGAAGAAAGTCAGATGATCACCAGACTGGAAAAATCCAACTGTTGCCTAAGGAATGCATTATACACACATTCATGCAGATATACTTAATTTGACATTTCCACTCTGTTCGTAACTTTTCCAGAAAGTTCTCAATAAAATTGCGTGCCGTTCCAGTATTCGAACCTGGAACTTTTCCTTTTGGCGAGGCAACTGCTGTACTCACTGAGCTAGCAAGAACCCGGACGCGCTTAGTAAACAATCTGAGGTGCTAGTTGTGCAAGGTGAGGTGGCGCACATTGTGAAGTTTGGAACGTAGGAGGTGTACTGGCGGAAGGAAGGCTGTTAGGGTGACTCGTGAGGCGTTCTTTGATAGCTCTGTCGTATGGCGCACAAGACAAAGGTCCCAGGTTCGATTCCCCGTCCGGAACATAGTTTTAATCCTCCACGAAGCTTCAAATCAGCGCTCACTCCGCTGTATAGTGAAAATTCATTTTGTAAATAAAAACTGGTCATCTAGTGTTCCTCGTGATGAACAGTGTCAACGAACGATTCTCGTAGATGACCTAATAATCTTCCACATAAAAATATTTTTATGGTCATAGATCTTTCTATTGTGTATCACAACGTGTGCACTGTCTGCTTACAATATTATATTAATAACATAAATTACATGAAGATGAGCAGGAAATGGAGGAAACTGGTAATGGTTTAAACATCTAATTTCCACATAACAATGTGACACACTGCTGTCTACATCTACATCTACATCATTGCTCTGCAATTCAACACTTAAATGCCCGAAAGAGGGTTCATCGGACCACTTTCACACTATTTCTAGAACTTTCCATTCTCGAATAGAGCATGGGAAAAACGAACACTTAAATCTATCTGTACGAAGTCTGATTTCCCTTCTTTTATGTACGTTGGAGTCAATAAAATATTTGCGCATTCAGAAGAGAACTTTGGTGATTGAAATTTCGTGAAAAGATCTCGCTGTATAGGAAAATACCTTCCTTTTAATTATTGCCACGTCAACTCGCTTATCATATCTGTGACACTCTCTCCTCTATTTCGCGATAATGCAAATCGAGCTTCCCTTTGGACTTTTCGATTTCCTCCGTCAATCCTATCAGGTTAGGACTCCACACCGAACAGCAGTTCTCCAGCGGTTGATGGACAGAAGTAGTGTACGCATTCTTTATAGCAGACCTGTTGCATCTTAGAAGTGTTTTGCCAACAAAACGCAGTCTTTTGTTTGCTTTTCCCCACATCATTATTATGTGATCGTCCCAATTTATCTTGCTCGTAGCTCAACTGACAGCCTTTACATTTGTGTGATTTCTGCTGTAACCAAAATTAAACGAATTTATTTTAGTACTCGCGTGAATGAGCTGACGCTTTTCCATATTTAGAGTTGACTACCACTTTTCGCACCACACAGATATGTGTCCAAATCATTTTGCAACTAGGTTTCATCTTCCGATGACTTTACTAGAAGGGTTTATGTAGATTAGAAACAGCAGAGGGCCTGTAAGATGTCCTTGGGGAACTCGAGATGTTACTCCTGCTTCACTCGATAGCCTCCCATCAATTACGTAGAACCGTGGCCTTTCTGAAAGGAAATCACAAATCGAATTGCACAACTGAGACGATACTCCACAGCAAATTTGATTATGACAAACGGTGTTAAAAGTCCTCTGTAAATCTAGAAATATGTAGTCAATTTGATATCCCTTGTCGATGGCACTAATTACTTCGTGCAAATAAAGACCTAGTTGTGTAACTCTTCACCTTAAACCACTGAGTGACTCACTTGGAAACACTGATCAGATAAGTAGGGAGAGCAAACCTGTAATGTTCGGTTACAATATTACTAGTGTTCTGCTTGACAAGTCACGTCGTTTAAATACCTGAGATTAACTTTGCGAAGTGATATTTAATGGAACGAGCATGTGAGAGCTGTGGCAGAGAAGACGAATGGTCGCTTTATTGAGAGAATTTTAGGAAAGAGTGGTTCACTTGTAAAGGAGTGCTCATACAGGATGCTGGTGAGACCTATTCTTGAGTACTGCTCGAGTGTTTGGGATCCGTCCCAGGTCGAATTGAACGAAGACATTGAAGCAATTCAGAGGCGGGCTGCTAGATTTGTTGTCGGTAATTTTCAGCAACACGTAAGTGTTACCGAGATGCTTTGGGAACTTAGATCGCGAGAGGAACGCGATGTTCTTTTCGGGAAAGAATACTGAGAAAATTTACAGAACTGGTATTTGAAGCTGACCGCCGAACGATTTTTCTGCCGCCAACATACGTTCCACGTAAGGACCAAAAAGATAATATTCGAGAATAAGGTCTCATACCGAGGCATATAGACAGTCGCTTTTTCCTCGCTGTTTGCCAGTGGAACAAGAATGGAAATAACTGGTAGTGGTATAGGCTACCCACCGCCATGCACCATACGGTGGCTTGTGGAATATCTGTGTAGGTGGTACTGTGTGCGCTGTGTCACGTACTGCATAGTGCCTTCCTGAGTGCAGTTGCAGAATCACACAGGAGAGCAGCAAGGCCGTTTCGTAATTGTGCCTCACTTTTCTGAGCGTAGTAGTAAAATGTTACGGCCCCTACCACCCCACAAAAGTCGCTTACGAATGAAGACATCTCTGGGACTGTGACTCGAGGAAAAGAAAATCTCTGGTGGCAGTGGGGTCGCCGGAGCAGTGGGGACGCGGAAAGGGCGCTTTTTAAAATTCATAAATCAGCGGGGGGAACACGCCGGCGCAGCCTGCACTTTTTCCCCTCCTCTGCTCCTCCGCGCCGGGAGCAATTGATGCCGCCGCGGCACGAAGGGAGGGCCTGGAAGGGTTAGGGTTAGGGGTTAGGGTTCGGGTCGGGGTTGGGGATTGGGGTTAGGGCGCTCGCGGAATGCGCCGAGCCGGTTGAGTGATGCACTGGCGATCCCGTCAGGAGCACCGTGGGGGAGCCGGCGACCTGAGGGAAGGACAGCAGCGTCTGGGTCCGCTGTACAGAACCGAATAAAAACGCCTTATTGCAACACAACCTTCGTGCAGCTAAAGATATTTAAAATGAAATGTCAATCTGCCAAATATAGTATGATGGCAAGGTGGACAACTTCCCCTCAGTTAGCAGGAAACAACCGTGTTTTTAGTTCTAAAATGGACTCATAATGCTTTCTCGCTTTAGGTCAATGTGCAACATCAAAATTCAGACAAACAGCATCGATCGCCACAAACGTTACTTTGGTTGGCAACCGGTTTTGGTCTGGTCTTCAGGCTATATGCTCTACAGTACAATAGTAATACATATTCAGAACAATTTCTACACAAGAAGATGATGATACAGATAAACAAATCTGAAATAAAAGCTGCAATAACCACAAAATCAGGAGAGATAACCATAATGGCGGCTGGTGGCAGTGGACGGAGGAAAATCCGTATAAGAACATGGATGTCAGCTGCTGAATAAGACAGTGTATTCGAAAATACATACTATTCGGTCAACATCTGGCGCAGATTTAGTATTCAGAAGGTTCCACTGACAATAGCTTGAGAATTATTCGTAACGTAATTAACGGATTACTACTTAATACACTTCAAAAGATGGAAATTTGTATACATTTTAAAAATATACTACCATCGTTGTCGAAGGAACAGATTGATTTTAGGGACAGATACTTCTTTCAACTTTTTCGCGGTTTACTGTAAGACTGCTGCAGTCTTCTCTTTGTACTTTTATAATAAAGAAATCAACATCTCCGTTCATTATCACTTACCATTGGAACTACTAGTTAAGTGCAGTACTGTTGTACATATTACACTAACGCAGGTATACCCATGGATGGGCACTGAAATTCTCTTTCTTTTAGCTAGGTACTCTAAGATTTCAATAATTTTAATATTCATTCCCTCTTTTACTGAAGTAATTAACGCGTATTTTACATCTACTAAACGTACTTTGCCGTCCGAGTGGCCGTGCGGTTCTAGGCGCTGCAGTCTGGAACAGAGCGACCGCTACGGTAGCAGGTTCGAATCCTGCCTCCGGCATGCATGTGTGTGTTGTCCTTAGTTTAGTTAGGTTTCATTAGTTCTAAGTTCTAGGCGACTGATGACCTCAGAAGTTAAGTCCCATAGTACTCAGAGACATTTGGAGCATTTTTGGCCTTGTCAAAGTTTTACAACCAGGTTGTCTAACAGTAGTGTACAGTGCGAACCTCTGCCACAGCGTCGATGGTGAGCCCATAGACAGCAGTCTACAAAAAAACCGATCACATAATGTCTGTTATTGCGTTTCTTTATTTTACACTACTGGCCATTAAAGTTGCTACACCAAGAAGAAATGCACACGATAAACGGGTATTCATTGGACAAATATATTATACTAGAACTGACATGTGATTACATTTTCACGCAATTTGGGTGCATAGATCCTGAGAAACCAGTACACAGAACAACCACCTCTGGCCATAATAACGGTCTTGATACGCCTGGGCATTGAGTCAAACAGAACTTGGATGGTGTGTACAGGTACAGCTGCCCATGCAGCTTCAACACGTTACCACAGTTCATCAACAGTAGTGACTGGCGTATTGTGAAGAGCCAGTTGCTCGGCCACCACTGAAATTTGGTGAGAGATCTGGAGAATGTGCTGGCCAGGGCAGCAGCCGAACATTTTCTGTATCCAGAAAGGCCCGTACAGGACCTGCAACATGCGATCGTGCATTATCATGTTGATATGTAGGGTTTCGCAGGGATCGAATGAAGGGTAGAGCCACGGGTCGTAACACATCTGAAATGTAACGTCCACTGTTCAAAGTGCCGTCAGTGCGAACAAGAGATGACCGAGACGTGTAACCAATGGCTCTCCATACCATCACGCCAGGTGATACGCCAGTATGGCGATGACGAATACACTCTTCCAATGTGTGTTCACCGCGATGTCGCCAAACACGGATGCGACCAACACGGTGCTGTAAACAGAACCTGGATTCATCCGAAAAAATGACGTTTTGACATTCGTGCACCCGGGTTCGTCGTTGAGTTCACCATCGCAGGCGCTCCTGCCTGTGATGCAGCGTCAAGGGTAACCGCAGCCATGGTCTTCGAGCTGATAGTCCATGCTGCCGTAAACGTCGTCGAACTCTTCGTGCAGATGGTTGTTGTTTTGCAAACGTCCTCATCTGTTGACTCAGGGATCGAGACGTGGCTGCACGATCCGTTACAGCCATGCGGATAAGATGCTTGTCATCCCGACTGCTAGTGATACGAGGCCGTTGGGATCCAGCACGGCTTTCCGTATTACCCTCCTGAACCCACCGATTCCATATTCTGCTAACAGTCACTGGATCTCGACCAACGCGAGCAGCAATGTCGCGATATGATAAACCGCAATCGCGATAGGCTACAATCCGACCTTTATCAAAGTCGGAAACGTGATGGTACGCATTTATCCTCCTTACACAAGGCATAAAAACAACGTTTCACCAGGCAGCGCCGGTCAACTGCTGTTTGTCTATGAGAAATCGGTTGGAAACTTTCCTCATGTCAGCACATTGTAGGTGTCGCCACCGGCGCCAACCTTGTGTGAATGCTCTGAAAAGCTAATCATTTGCATATCACAGCATCCTTTTCCTGTCGGTTAAATTTCGCGTCTGTAGCACGTCATCTTCGTGGTGTAGCAATTTTAATGGCCAGCAGTGTATGTAGAAGACCATAGGATTTGTTGTGAACCATTATGTATGTAAATTTTGTTTGTATTTTAGTCTATTTTTCATGTAACTTTCAACTATACCATTTAATGGATACATGACTAGTTCTCAGCGATGTAATAACGTATGCGACAGGCGGGGATTACGTACACATTTTCAAGTAATGCTGCGTTGCTCACCAGCTGACGTCCGTGTTTCTACGGGTTTTGCTCCGTACGCCGCTACCAGCCGCCGTCGTGGGTATCACATCTCATTTTGTTATTATTGTAGCCTTTATTTTAAATGTTTTTAGCAACTTCCTAGACAAGGAGGGCGATCTGTCTGAGATTGACGTGGGCACATTGCGATGGCCCGGAGACTCGGCACGAGGATTTAGAAAACCGCACGACTTGTCGGGTGTTCGAGGAGTGCTGTGGTGAGTGTATTTAAGACGTGGCGAAACCAAGGTGAAACCACGTCCATATGTAGTGGGGTGGGCGGCAACCCCTCATTACAGGTTGTCGGACGTCGTAAGCTGGGCAGACTTTTAAAATAGGACAGGCGGCGAACTGTGGAGGAACTAACATCAGACTTTAATACTGGGCAGAGTACAAGTGTGTCCGAACACACAGTTCACCGAATACTCCTAACGACCGGCCTCCGCAGCCGACGACACTATGCCATCGGCATCTACGTCTGAAATGGCACTGAATGTTGGCGCAGTGGCAGAGCGTTGCATGGTCTGATGAATCTCGATATCTTCTTCATCGTGTCGATGGGGGAGGAGGGCACGAAACCGTCTTCTCCCAAAGAAATCGTTTTTTATCACCTGTACTCCGCCACGGGGCGGCAGCTGCATTACGCTCTGGGGAACATTCACGTGGGCATGAATGGATCCAGTGGGGCACGTTCGACACAGCATGACGGCCAGTACTATTGTACAGTGGTTGCGGACTTCGTACACCCCTTCATGACGACCGTGGTTCCCGTCGGCAGTAGCATTTTTCAACAAGAGAGTGCGCGCGATGTCACAGGGCCAGAAGCGCGATGTCGTGGTTCGAGGACACAACAGCTAGTTCCAGTTCATGTGCTGGCCCTCCCAACATTCCAAATCTGAAGGTGACAAAACACATCGGAGATGTGGTAGAACATGGCATCAGAGGTCGTGGCGCCTCTCCCGGAGTGCCAACTGTGTAACGAATTTCGGTTATAACCGACTGCAGAGAAAGAAAATGCTGTACTGTGAAAATGATTGATTTCGTTTTCTTTCTCACAGTTACTTTTGACTCAGATATTGACATTTAAACCTTTGACATACACAACTGGCCATTAAAATTGCTACACCACGAAGATGACGTGCTACAGACGCGAAATTTAACCGACAGGAAGAACATGCTGTGATATGCAAATGATTAGCTTTTCAGAGCATTCACACAACGTTGGCGCCGGTGGCGACACCTACAACGTGCTATGACGAAAGTTTCCAACTGATTTCTCAAAAGCAAACAGCAGTTGACCGGCATTGCCTGGTGAAACGTTGCTGAGATGCCTCGTGTAGAGGAGAAGAAATGCGTACCATCACGTTTCCGACGCTGATAAAGGTCGAATTGTAGCCTATCGCGATTGCGGTTTATCGCATCGCGACATTGCTGCTCGCGTTGGTCGAGATCCAATGACTGTTGGCAGAATATGGAATCGGTGGGTTCAGGAGGGTAATACGGAACGCCATGCTGGATCCAAACGACCTCGTATCACTGGCAGTCGAGATGACAGGTATCTTATTCGCATGGCTGCAACGGATCGTGCAGCCACGTCTCGTCTCGATCCCTGAGTCAACAGATGGGGACGTTTGCAAGACAACAACCATCTGCACGAACAGTACGACGACGTTTGCGGCAGCATGGTCTATCAGCTCGGAGACCATGGCTGCGGTTACCCTTGACGCTGCATCACAGACAGGAACCCCTGCGATGGTGTACTCAACGACGAATCTGGGTGCACGAATGGAAAAACGACATTTTTTCGGATGAATCCAGGTTCTGTTTACAGCATCGTGATGGTCGCATCCGTGTTTGGCGACATCGCGGTGAACGCACATTGGAAGCGTGTATTCGTCATACTGGCTTGTCATCCGGCGTGACGGTATGGGGTGCCATTGCCTACACGACTTGGTCACCTCTTGTTCGCATTGTCGGCACTTTGAACAGTGGACGTTACGTTTCAGATGTGTTACGACCCGTGGCTCTACCCTTCATTCGATCACTGCGAAACCCTACATTTCAGCAGAACAATGCACGAACGCATGTTGCAGGTCCTGTACGGGCCTTTCTGGATACAGAAAATGTTCGACTGCTGCCCTGGCTAGCACATTCTCCAGATCTCTCACCAATTGAAAACGTCTGGTCAATGGTGGCCGAGCAACTGGCTCGTCACAATACGCCAGTCACTATTCTTGATGAACTGTGGTATCGTGTTGAAGCTGAATAAGCAGCTGTACCTGTACACGCCATCCAAGCTCTGTTTGACTCAATGCCCAGGCGTATCAAGGCCGTTATTATGGCCAGAGGTGGTTGTTCTGGGTACTGATTTCTCTGGATCTATGCACCCAAATTTCGTGAAAATGTAATCACATGTCAGTTCTAGTATAATGTATTTGTCCAATCAATACCCGTTTATCATTTGCATTTCTTCTTAGTGTAGCAATTTTAATGGCCAGTGGTGTATATTCTTTATCCTGATGTACACTGGCATAAAAAAATTGTAGTACGTAAACGAAATCTGGTAGACGTGTTTCTGCTTCTGAAATATGATGTCTATTCAGATTTAGCGCGAATTGCATAAGAGTGGCGCTTGTACCGCCACTGAGTATGAAAATCAGGCTTCCTTGAAATACACGCTGTAACGGTCGTGAGCGGTAGATACCTTTGAGATTGGACGTCGTGAGTCGACGTTAGTCAAGAAAGCCCATAAGGCGACAAATACACCATTATTAACACCCGACTGAGTTTGAACGAGGGCTACCAGAAGCTGTACGTTCTTCCTGGTACACTGCAGAAAGACTTGGCAGGAATGTAACCACTCGGTTGCGGGAGGACCGGGCTCCGGACTACCGATGGGGAAGACCACCGTGTTCGGCATATGGCTCTGTCGCAGCGCACTGGATCTACAGCAGAATCTGAGCAGCAGTTGGGACGACAGTGACACAGCGGATTGTTAGAAATGAGTTACTTCAAGAACAGCTCCGAGCTGGAGGCCCTGAAGAGTGCATTCCACCGACCCCAAACTATCCCCCGTTTGCTACTACAATGGTGCGACTCCACTACTATATAAAGACAAGTCGCTGTTTAACGTTGTTATCAACAATCTCGCATAGTTCTTGTCCGATTAACTTCAAAATTTTATACAACACTCTAATAAACAGTTCGACGGACACAGGTTATATACAGACATTTCAATATAAACGGATTATAACATATATATATATATATATATTAAAAAACTGGAAAAGTTGTTAGGAAAAATCTCGAAAATTTCTTGGCTGATTTACTTCAAATTGTTACACGGTGCTTTAAAAACATTTTGACGCACGTAGGCTGTGTTTTGTCAACACCTGGAAAATTTTTTGATCAACTTATGAGGGTTGGAACTTCAATAGTGGCAACTATTTATTTACAGTTGTTACAAAATAGATTCGTGTTTCAAAGTTTTACTGACCTTCACAGTGTAAGTAGGCTGTTTAGGTTTTTTTATTAGTAACGCCACCTCTGTATGAAAATCACTGGCTGTGCTGTGTGCAGTCTGTGGCTGCTTTGCATTGTTGTAATACTCGCCATTGTAGTGTTAGGCAGCTGGCTGTGAACAGCGCGTAGCGTTGTGCAGTTGGAGGTGAGCCGCCAGCAGTGGTGGATGTGGGGAGAGAGATGGCGGAGTTTTGAAATTTGTCATGAACTGCTTTATATATGATGATATCAAGGTAAATACATTGTTTGTTCTCTATAAATATCTTTCATTTGCTAACTATCCCTATCAGTAGTTAGTGCCTTCCGTAGTTTGAATCTTTTATTTAGCTGGCAGTAGTGGCGCTTGCTGTATTGCAGTAGCTTGAGCAGCGAAGATTTTTGTGAGGTAAGTGATTTGTGAAAGGTATAGTTTAATGTTAGTCAGGGCCATTCTTTTGTAGGGAATTTTGAAAGTCAGATTGTGTTGCGCTAAAAATACTGTGTGTCAGTTTAAGCACAGTCTTGTAAAATTGTTCAAAGGGGACGTTTCATATGGCGACCCTGCCAGGATACCTCACTGGAATCTTCCGATTTTTTGTTGTAGTTTGTGTAATTAGTGTAGCTTTTGTTTATTGCTAGCGCGTAATTGTAGAGAATTTCCTTTGTAGTTGCAGTCTTTCATTGTTGTACAGTAAAACAGGTGTGGCACGCATGTAGATTTGCACCAAGTATTTCGCAGCTGCAATTAACTAGATATTATTTTCAGTGCTATGTTAATGTGTTCCCCTATTTTTGCTCTTCAAATTGTGTTTTTCTGTGTTGTTGTGTGAAATATTGTGACAATAATGGCGTGTGAAAAACGTAACACTAGGCTCCAAAGTAAATTGAGAAATGACAGCGAAGACGAAAACAGTGTGTTAGCGCCACCGTGTAATGAATTAACTAATATTCAAAGTAGTAATTTGGTCACTGTGCATAGGGAAATGGAGCGGGTGGCAAACAATGGCATGGACAGTGAAACAATTAGTGTAGAGGGAAGCATTATCGATCGATCGGTCGGCAACAGCTCGCCTCAGGAATCGGGAATGACAGGACACAATTTTGCAAATACTGTAGATTCAGGTTTTGGGTCTTGTTTTCTCAAATGAGTCAAGACACATTTTCTGCTTGTCAAAATGTGAATGTTGCCGGTGCAAATGCACTGCCGAAAAGTGTAGAGGAACAGATTCCAGACACTAACACATTATTATTGCAATTAATGCAGCAAATGAAACAAAATCAGAGTCAAACACAGCAACAGTTAGACGCAATGGGACAAAATCTTCGAAAATTAGACACAATGGAACAAAATCAGAGACAAACACAGCAAAAGCTTGAAAAATTAGACACAATGGAACAACACCAGAGACAAACACAGCAACAGTTAGACGCAATGGAACAAAAGCTTCAAAAGTTAGACTCAGTGGAAAATAAGCTTGAACAAACACGTGAAGATTTAACTACCGAGTTACATAACATTGAATCGAAATGTCAAAAAGTCTGTAATGATGTAAAAACACAAATTTGTGAGCATTTTCAACCTATTTTTTCGCGGCATGAAAATGCATTACAGAATCACGAAGCAGCCATAAAAGAACTGCAAATTATTGTTCATGAAAATCATGAGACCTTGCAAGCAAAAATTGACTCAGTTGCATCTACCAATTCGGTTATGCAACTTGCAAAAACCCAGGAAAACTTAAAGGACACAGTAGAAAGGCACATGGAGGAAATTAGTACATAATCAGAGAAAGTAGTTGAACTTTCGGATCAGCTAAATAATTTATCTACGAAGGTAAATCATAATCTGAATGACACAAAACCGGTAGTCTTTAATGACACAGAAGAGAGCGAACAAATTATGAAACTGAAACAAAATCTGAATCAAATTAATACGCAACACCAAGTAGAAATCCGGGAAGTACAAGATCAGCTGACACAGGTAATACAAGAATTACGTATTTCAGAGGACACTCGCGTCCAATACGGGAAGAGGGACTTAGAAATATGGAACAACCACAAAATAATAACACAGCGCATTTCGGAAATTATGAAAGAAATTGGCAAGGCACACCGAATTTTGAGATGGAATCACAGAAACAACGTAACAATGACCGATATGCGACTCGCCGACACGATGATTTTGACTATAAGCTGTTCATTACTACACGTAAATTCAAAACATTTAAGAATTCTGGCAATGACATTCATCCACAAGCATGGCTCCATCAATTCTCTCATTGTTTTCCTCCCAACTGGTCGTTAGAGCACAGATTAGAATTTATGTGTGGTTACTTAGAGAATGAACCAGCTGTAAGAATGCGATCGGTCATTCATGATTGTCACAGTGAAGGAGATTTTTATCATGCCTTCCTCTCAGCATATTGGTCTCAAGCCACACAAGACCGAGTAAAACATAGCATGATAATGATGAAACGTTTCGAACAATCTGAATTTGCCAGTATTATGAAATATTTTGAAGACATGTTGCGTAAGAATCAGTATCTTTCAGACCCATACAGCCCCTCAGAACTCATCCGAATTTGCTTAATCAAATTACCTGAACATTTACGGCATATTATTTTAGCAGGACGTTGCAAAGACGACATTGAAGCTTTTCAGGGACTGTTACAAGAACTGGAAATTGACACTGACAATCGCGGAACGCAGGAGCACAACAATTACAGATCACATCCGTCGCAATTCCGCGATGAAAGAAATAATAACTGGACGCGACAAGGCTATTCTCACAGCACAAATCGTGACTGAAACAGACACCACCCGTATAACAACCGTTGGCAGAGTAGTAATAATTACAGGGAAAGATCACCTCTCCGCGGTAATGACTATCACAGAGACAATCAGAGAAACAGACAATATGGGAACCAAAACAATTATTATTATCAAGGGAGACAGAATAACTTCAGACGCAACAGTTCAGAGCGCAGGTACGATTCAGGAAGAAATTCTCCACCACATGACCGACAAGAAGGAAACTATGTAAACTACCGACATGACGACAGACGATGTGATCGTAACGACAGACCTGAATTGCATCAGATCTGGCGGGATTTAAACAGGGCAGGGCCCTCTCGTCACGGTGAATTTGTAGAAGTTAGGTCTCCAAACCCCAATAACGACGCGCGCCAACAAAGAGACAATAGGCAATGACTCATACCGCTGGGAGCCACAAAACGTACGTATGAAACTAACGACGCAGCTGCCGTAGCTAGTAATTCGTAAAAATGGAAGACATTAGGGACATATTACTCCAAGAACACGACGTAAAACATAACAACATTGCATATCCTGTGATTCACATTACAGTAAATGACGTAAAATTTACGGCAGTACTTGACTCTGGCAGTCCCATTTCAGTAATTAGCGAAACAGCCTTTAGCAAATGCAACAAATCGAACGATTGCCCCACACTTCCGTTACGTAAGATTAAATTACAAGGTGCAATCTTTGGAAAAAGTGTAGATGTACGCCAACAAACCAACATAGAATTCTTTTGTCAAAGCCACAGTTTCTCTATGAACTTTCTTGTTGTTCCATTATTGTCGACGGAAATTATACTGGGAGTAGACTTTTTGAATGAATACAAAGCAATCTTAAGCTTTCACGATGCTGAAATAAGCTTAGAAAAAGAAGGTAAGTCAGTAGCTTTGAAATTTGAAGATTGGCTCTCAAACCATGACGAAGAAATTAATCGGCTTTACCTCCTGTTAGACAACAGTTCGGAATTTCCGACGGAACTTGACACTAACAATCACTCTGCAAGTACTGACAGGGGTGATATCGACGGCGCATTTGATACTAATGTGTTAATTCAGAATAAAATTCAAACAATTGAGAATTGTGATGACAATGATAGGCAAGACCTTTTTGAGATTTTACAAGCACATTCCACAGTTTTTACTCACAAAACAGGAACAATCAAGGGATTTCAATACCAATTTCGTGTTCGTGAGCATACTAAATTTTGTGTTAGACCATACGTAATTCCGGCGTATTATAGGGACCGTGTTAGAACAGAAGTACAATCTATGCTTGACGAGGGCATTATTGAGCCTGCAGTAAGCTCATACAACAATCCATTACATGTTGTTGAGAAGAAAAATGGATCGATCAAGCTTGTCTTAGATTCGAGACAAATCAATACTATCATTATTCCTGAAACAGACAGGCCGCAAACGTTGGAAGAACTTCTTCAAAATTTTAATGGTGTAAACGTGTTGTCTTCCATTGATCTCAGATCCAGCTTTTATCAGATCGAACTTCATCCAGAATGTAGAAAATACACAGCTTTCCTTTGTTTCGGCGTTTGTTATCAGTTTCGGAAACTTCCCTTTGGTTTGAACATTTCTTCAGCAGCATTCATTCGCGGGCTAAATTCCATATTACCTGAGTTCTTAAAACGTCACATCACCTTATATGTGGACGATATTCTAATAGCAGAAGCTTCATGGGAACAACATAATCGCATCCTCAACAGTTTGTTACGTATTTTTGCAGAATCTGGAATTACAGTTAACTTGGAAAAGTCTGAATTCGGTAGGTCAAAGGTGAGGTTTTTGGGACATATTATTTCTTCTGGAGGCATTCAGCCGGATCCTGAAAAGTTAGAAGCAATCAGAGCCATTCCAGTTCCATCCACAAAAAGACAAGTCCGCAGTTTTCTAGGTCTCGTAAATTTTTACCGTCGTTTTCTGAATATGCAAATCCTTGTTACACCAAAACTTTGTTCTCTCACTGGAAAAAATACTATTTGGAACTGGGATGAACAAGCACAGTTGGAATTCAATTCTTTGAAAGAATCGCTACTTAATGCGCCAATTCTAGCCCATCCAGATCTGTCACAAGATTTCTGCCTTAGCACGGATTCTTCTAAAGTCGGTCTTGGTGCCCATTTATTTCAAGAAGCCACAGAAAATGACACTACTGTTCAGAAAACCATTGCTTTTGCTAGCCGAGTGCTAACAAAATCTGAAAAAAATTATTCCGTTACTGAATTAGAAGCTTTAGCTATCGTTTGGGCATTTAACAAATTCCGTTTCTTTCTTTCTGGTAAGCACGTAAAAGTATACAGTGATCATCGTGCATTACAATTTCTTATGTCTTCAAAATTAAATCATGACAGGTTAAAACGTTGGGCATTGTTTCTGCAAGAATTCCGCTTCACAATAGTCTACATTCCCGGCAAGGAGAACATTGTTGCGGACGCGCTGTCACGCGCACCGGCTGGGCTTGAGAAAAGTAACACAGAAGGCAACATTGAGAAAAATTTCAGTATTCTTTACATTCAGAAAGTCGCCTTTGAAAACTTCATCACCACATCTTTAAAGGACATTGCTCATGAACAAGATAAAGATCCGATTTGGAAAGACATCAAAAGTAAATGGTATGAAAAGACACACACTCAGATTCGGCATTATTACCTGGTTAGAAACAACATACTCTTCAAACGCTGCACTGTTGATGACAAGCTATGGGTACTTTGCATTCCAGACGATTTTGTTAATAAGCTCATTTGGTACATTCGTTTCAGCTACGCACATTTTGGCCCACGAAAATGTTATCATATTCTTCGAACGACTTGTTATTTTAACAATATGGAAAAGAGAATTCGAAGAGTCTTGTCTAAATGGCTCTGAGCACTATGGGACTTAACATCTATGGTCATCAGTCCCCTAGAACTTAGAACTACTTAAACCTAACTAACCTAAGGACATCACACAACACCCAGTCATCACGAGGCAGAGAAAATCCCTGACCCCGCCGGGAATCGAAACCGGAAACTCGGGCGTGGGAAGCGAGAACGCTACCGCACGACCACGAGCTGCGGACAGTCTTGTCTATTTGTAAACTTTGTCAAAAGGCGAAACCCTCTACTATCTCCCATCGTGCTCCGCTGTTTCCTATCATTCCTTCTAAATTAAAAGAATTTGCTGCTGTTGATCTCTTGGGACCGCTTGTCAGAACATCTAATGGATTTTCGTACGTTCTAGTCGCTGTTGAACTTACTTCAAAATTTGTTTCTTTCACACCGTTACGTAAAGCCACTGGACGGTCTGTATCCAACGCCTTTGTTAAAAAGTTCTTACGTGAAGTTGGATACGTTAGTAAAGTCATTTCAGATAACGGACCGCAATTCAGATCTGCTGTTTGGTCACGCATGCTTCGCAACCATAAAATCAAACCTGTTTTTATTTCATTGTACTCACCACATTGTAACCCCTCCGGACGGATTATGAAAGAAATCAATAAGCTTTGCAGACTTTATTGTCACAGAAAGCATCAGCATTGGGACAGATATTTACACTTATTTCAAAACGTGCTGAATGAAATGCCTCATGATTCCACCGCTTTACCACCTACTCTTGTACTGAAGAATAAAAAACCACCGAACAGAATCAGTGAGCTTGTACCTTTCCCGAATACACGTAAACTTCGACACAAAGGCATAATTGATTTGGCTCTTAAAAATATAAAATCTGCAGCAGACAAAAGGAGAAAACTACACGGTAAAGCAAATGCAAAGAAATTGTATATTGGTCAGAAAGTTCTCATTAAAGCTCAGTCATTGTCCCATAAGAAGAAACACTTGAGTCACAAATTCTTTCTAGTTTACAATGGACGTTACAGAATCCGACGTATACCACATGATAATTGCGTTGAAGTTGAAACTCTGCGTACTAGGAAGAGTAAAGGTTTACACCACATTTCACATGTAAAACCGTTTATAGAAAGATAATCTGCTTTTTAACTTAGTCTTTGCCATAAAATTTTTCACTTTACATTACTAGTATGCTTGTCAGATTTAGAATCTGTTAACATGCAACAATGTTTGAAGTTAAATATCCAGTCAAGAACCAAGAGAACTTATTGAAACAGAAATTACGAATGCATTGTTATAGTGAACAGACGTCACAGTGTTATTGTGTGTGTACATTCTTGCTTGTTAGTTCCACTATCACGTAACGACTATAAGGATCACATACTTAGAACATATACCGGCAACGTTAATGAGATTTTAATGCAACATTTTGGTTTATTTGAAAATACATTCTGAAATTAAAGTGCTTTCTGAGAGATACCAGATGACACAGAGGTTAGTTTATGTGACAGCTACACGATTTTATCACGACGCTACTAATGAGTGACAATTTACAATGTTGCTTTTGCAGTGTTTCTGTTTTATTTCTGCACAGTTTTTCTGCATTATTCAAGAAATTAAAACATGTTTTAGTAGTAACTTTTGTGGTATAGCAACAATGAGACAGCCTTTTTCGTAGCACAACAATACGTTACAGTACAGTACTTTCCTCATCACGGCAATAAGCGTAATAACTAAGATATCTATACGCAAAGCATTTCACTTTTGTGTATCATGAGGTAAGTACATTGACTTTAGCAGAACTTTGCTTACAGAGGACGATAACTACGACAGTTCCACAGAATTATCTTACAGCAAGACGCGCATTTAGCGCTACAGGATACGCATTTGAGTGATTAATTTTGTACTTATTTTTTTTTTAAGATATTTGAAGTACAATGATACAAAGGTATTCCGTGATACATTTCATTCCATTGCAATAATCTGTAACACCTGAGGGTATAATTACATTAATCCTCAGGGGGGTACACGCCTACTTTGTGTACCATGTGTTTGGCACGCACAAGGAGCCCTAGCTAATATGGTATTTGCTTATACAACTTTACACATCGGTACCATATTTCTCTAACACAGAATTACACAGCTATCTGATTATTTGACAGAGAAACAAACATTCTTTTTACTACGTCAGTGACAGATGTTTACGCAATTACACAGTTGGATAACTTCACACTTATGAAACTGTATTTTGTCTGTACTTTGTAAACTGCTCATATTTTTTCAGAACCATTGTGATACTACGTGAGCTTTGAATGATGTATTTGGTATGGGATCATGATTTTTAAAGTACGTTTGAGGTCGATGACACCATTGAAATGAGCAGAGAATTTTTTTTAGGTTTTGATATTATTGCAGAAAGCTACGACGATTGAGAGATTTGACTGAGGTGTTATGATGTTATTTTTACGACGACGATGTGTATTATGCTGTTGAGATATGTTTATGATCAATAAGATGATGCTACCGTTTATGAGGAATTTGATTATGCTACGGATTTCTAAGATGAAATATTGAAGACGTGTCGACGAATATGTATATGTGTAATAAAGTAAGGAATAATGAGTAGTGGTTAGGGAAAAAGGATGTTGGAAACCAAGAATTGTACTTTAAAAGTTATGAAATGTGTGTAAATGCGTGAATGTATCACAATGCTGACGAATATTTTTTTTTGGACACTTATATTTATAGGATTTTGTTTCTACAGATTGGTAACGCAAATTCTCAACCTGTGAATTTTTTTTATATAAGACTGCCACTGTAGGGGAAACTGCTGTCGTAAATATTTCCGTACGAAAGTTAAGTGACCACCTGCACGTAATGTGTCGCGGGCACCCACCTGGGCGACAGCGGCCCGAAAAAAAAGAAAAGCCATTAGCCTTCCAGCGGCACAGGTAGAAAAAAAAGGGGAGGCCATTATCCTCGCTATTGACGTTCCTTTGTAGAAAGCATCGTAAATACGAGACGCTAATAATAACTTGGAAACATTCTTACATCTGCACACCTGATTAGGACAAGTGTCTATCTATGAGAATTGAGAGAAATGCCATATGGCTTGCTTTATGTATTTATTTACTCATTTTGTTTAATATCTAGTTTCTAGCTGCACAGCAGCATTGGTTAAAATAAAAATTTATAGATGTACTAATATAAATATATTCTGTCTACAGATCGAGTAAATAGTATTTTTTAAAAAAAATGAGGGAGCACAAAAAAATCATTTACCTTCACAGGAACTGCATGCATAATTTTCTTTTCTAGTACTTAGTAATTTTTTGTAGAATCAGTTTTTTGGGTGCACCACTTTAATTACTTAGATATTAAGATGTGATTATACATTTCCCTTATCTGCATTGTTGTCTTTACTGTAATATTTTTCTGCTTGAGCGTTGTCATGTTTAGATATAATTTATTGCTTTTGCTTCTGCTGTTTGCCAGGCATAATGTTACTGAATTTGACTTTGTATTATTCTGTTAAGCCAGTTTTACTAATGATTTATTTTTATTGTTTGCTGCACATTGCCTTAGATTAGTTGTAATATTACAATTGCTTTGCTAATTTCTTAATGCTGCTTGCTTCGCAAATCTGCGTTTTTTTTCATTGCTGTTTATATTAATTGTTTTATGTGATGCTGCATTGCCTTGTCCCTTGGTATATATATCTGAGCTCAGTAGATTTAAGTTAGCTTAAGAGGGGGTAGACTATATAAGAGAACAAGTTGTGATGAATTGGAAGAAATACATTGAAAATCTATAAGAAAATGGTTTGGCCAAAACAGTATTTTGAAAGAGGATATGAACAAAAAAGTAGGTTTTAGGGACAACAGGTTTAGGTAGGATTTTCTTGGAAATAAATGATGAAGTAAGATAATGGAAAATAAATAAAGAGGTAAGAAATATGTGAACATATATATACAGAAAGCATTGCCTTGTCCCTTGGTATATATATCTGAGCTCAGTAGATTTAAGTTAGCTTAAGAGGGGGTAGACTATATAAGAGAACAAGTTGTGATGAATTGGAAGAAATACATTGAAAATCTATAAGAAAATGGTTTGGCCAAAACAGTATTTTGAAAGAGGATATGAACAAAAAAGTAGGTTTTAGGGACAACAGGTTTAGGTAGGATTTTCTTGGAAATAAATGATGAAGTAAGATAATGGAAAATAAATAAAGAGGTAAGAAATATGTGAACATATATATACAGAAAGCATGCTTGAATAGGATTTTTTTTGGTGGAAGCAAAGGTTGAAATAAGACGAAAGGTCTACAGAATGAAGTTTTGCGTTGGACTGCAGTACCAAATGATACACTGAAAACAAACCCTGTCCTTTCCTTTTGTGTTATCCCACTATGTGTTTGTGTACCCTTGTGTATTTGTTTTCTTCCTGTCTCTGTGTAGTTTCATAGAATTTTTTTCTTCTTCTAATACTAAGCTACATTCACTATGATGAGGAATGCTGTTATCCTCAAATATAATTGGCATTAATAATATGTTATTTTCTTTGTAGAGATGTTAGACATTATTTATCTGTTCTGTTTTGTTGCTCATGTGTGAGGTTGATGTTTCGAGGGTTATTCTGATCTTTTATGTATGTGCTTATGTCATTATTTATGTAACACTGATGTATACATTTTTATTCTTTTGTAAAGCCTGTATTACTGCAAGTGTTATCTGTATTGTTATGTTCCTTAATGATGTATTTTGTATCTTTGTAATTGTATTCTTATGTTATAAAATTGTAATTGACACTGGTTCGTCAAATTGGGTAACTTGTAAGTTACATTTCACTGCACACGTTTCTATTGGTCATAGTATATGGACAATATGTGAAAAGTAGGGACTGTTAGTGTTTGCACGTGTGTTAATAATTCAGCAAGGGACTGGTTAACAGCATTGCTGGTTCTCAGGACAATTCAAAAACTTTGTGAGTGCACAAGTGGTGGTTACGGACTTGCTACATTATCCGCAAGACTCTTCGATGGTGATTGTGCACCTGCACAGTCGCAGCAGATGGCTGCTGGCCATCTCTACAAGGACTACAGTGGGTCTGCATCTTTGATGACCCACCAGTACCTTTATCTCTACAAGGACTACAGTGGGTCTGTGTCTTTGCTAACCCACCAGTACCTTTATCTCTACAAGGACTATAGTGGGTCTGCGTCTTTGCTAACTCACCAGGACCATTATTTCTGCAAGGACTGCAGTGGGTCTGCGCCTCTGGTGGCCCACCAATACCATAATCTCTACCAGCACTACTGTGGGTCTGCTCTGTGATGACCTACCTACCAATATTCTTCAAAACTTCGACTGACTCTGCTGTGGGTTTGCTCTGTTGTGGCCCATTACCTGTCTGCATGTCGAGTCAGCACTGTCTTTCCGTTGGAAGGACAACACTACTTCTTCAAGACTGCATGGAAATCCACTACGTCTGTGTGCATTGTCTTTTACTGCTCAGACTTTGAGAAAAACACGGCAATTTTAGTGTGATCAACGATCAGGACTGTCTTTATGGACTGTGAGAAAATTTTAGCTTTTGACCAACATTGTATCAATAACTGTGTGCATTTGATTTCTTTGCTATTGTAATTGTGAAAAATTTTTTTAACAAATATGTATTGGCCAGTGCCCAACAAAATTTGTAAAATTTTTTGTGGGTAGCATGGGGGCTATGTAAGTAGACTGTTTAGGTTTTTTTATTAGTAACGCCACCTCTGTATGAAAATCACTGGCTGTGCTGTGTGCAGTCTGTGGCTGCTTTGCATTGTTGTAATACTCGCCATTGTAGTGTTAGGCAGCTGGCTGTGAACAGCGCGTAGCGTTGTGCAGTTGGAGGTGAGCCGCCAGCAGTGGTGGATGTGGGGAGAGAGATGGCGGAGTTTTGAAATTTGTCATGAACTGCTTTATATATGATGATATCAAGGTAAATACATTGTTTGTTCTCTATAAATATCTTTCATTTGCTAACTATCCCTATCAGTAGTTAGTGCCTTCCGTAGTTTGAATCTTTTATTTAGCTGGCAGTAGTGGCGCTCGCTGTATTGCAGTAGCTTGAGCAGCGAAGATTTTTGTGAGGTAAGTGATTTGTGAAAGGTATAGTTTAATGTTAGTCTGGGCCATTCTTTTGTAGGGAATTTTGAAAGTCAGATTGCGTTGCGCTAAAAATACTGTGTGTCAGTTTAAGCACAGTCTTGTAAAATTGTTCAAAGGGGACGTTTCAACAGTAGTTCAAAAAATGGCTCTGAGCACTATGGGACTTAACATCTAAGGTCATCAGTCCCCTAGAACTTTTAAACCTAACTAACCTAAGGACATTACACACATCCACGCCCGAGGCAGGATTCGAACCTGCGACCATAGCGGTCGCGCGGTTCCACACTCTAGCGTCTAGAACCGCTCGGCCACACCGGCCGGCTTCACAGTAGTCACCAGCATTGTGTATAGCCCGTTGCCAGCGATGTGGAAGTAGTAAGATACTCTTAGCAGTGCCTGTTATGTTGATAGTTTGAGCGGCGCGGTCTGTTGCCCAACGAATTTGTAGTAGTTCTGAAGCGAATGCCGTAAAGTGTTTCCTTCAGTTTAGAAATCGAGTTGAACTCACGAGGGCTTAAGTCAGGGAAGTTCAGTAGGTGGTATAGCATTTAGCAGCCCCATCAATCAAATAAATCAGTAATGGCTTTTACTGCACGTGCCTGAGCATTGTCCTGCAAAATGATGGTCAGGTCCTGCAGAAAGTGTCATCACTTCCGTCTCTAAGCTGTTAATTTTTGGAACACAACCTACGACCAGTTGATGAATGCTGGTTCTGCTTCAGTGCCAGTTAGAAGGAAGCCAGTCCAGAGTCAGAAACCAGCCTGTCAGCGTGCTAGACACACTGGTCCAACACGTGGGGTTACGGTCTGGGGTGCGATTTCAGCATGAACACTCTCGTTGTTATCCCACGCACCCTGACTGCAAATTTGTACTTCAGTCCGGTGGTTCGACCTGTTGTGCTGCCACTAATGAACAGCATTCCAGGAGGTGTTTTACAACAGCATAGCGCTCGCCCACGCACAGCTCCTGTAACCCAACATGCTCAACAGTGTGTCGACATTTTTCCTTGGCCTGCTCGATCACCAGATCTGTCTCCAATCGAGCACATATGAGACGTCATTGGACAACAACTGCAGAGTCATCCATAAACATCATTAATCTTCCCTATATTGACCGACCAAGTGCAACAGGAATGGAACTCCATCCGACAAACTAACATCTGACATCAGTAGAACACAATGCATTTACGTTTACATGTTTGCATTCAACATTCTGCCGATGACACCGGTTATTAATGTACGAGCATTTCACATTAGAAATGGCATATCTCGCACTTAGATTAACCTGTGATCTTGCAGTGCTAATAATTTAAATATGTTACGTAGAACAATGTATTCGCGAAATTTCATTACTTTACATTAATAATTTTTGGTGTTGCGACGTTTTTACGTCAGTTTATAATTTTAAACAAAAACTGTATGCACAGAAGTGTTTTCTGTTGTTTTATTCGTCGCAATCAGTTTCATGAGAAAAGGCGAATACTGCGGTTATAGCTTATAGACTTATCACTAGAATACTAGTATGGAATCCAAATCACCCGAAACTCTGCAATCCTACCCGTTCACAGATTAAAACTATGAGTAATACGTTAAGAAGGCTCAAGGTTAGAGAGAGAATCGACGAGGAGATGGAACAAAAGGTGGAGGGGGAGAGGGGGGGGGAATTGACGGAAAGAGAAGAGGAAGGAGTAGATGGATAGAGAGAGAGAGAGGTAAGGAGGGGATGGAGAGTGAAGGGGGAAAGTAGGAGACGATGGACAAAGAGAGGGGAAAGTGGAGGAGATGGACAGCGAGAGGTTAGAAAAGGAGAATAGGACGTATACTCGTATACAGTTCTCATACATATTTAGCAGTTGAAAATCATTGCCGAGTACGCCAGTTGTAGAGAATTGCAACTTACTACGCTATGAAAAAGAGCATAGAAACACGTTATTGTCCAGACATGAACCTCCTTGACTAAAAAGGAATGATACATCATTTGTAGTGGTGTTTTATTTTGTAGTCTTTAGGACACTGGTTGCAAAAATATGACCTCGTCTTTCTTCTTATTCTGTGTGGTATATATTTGTAAACTTCATCATAATACGCTAATTAAAATGCAGCTTAATTATCAGCACATGTTATGGTAATGAGTCTCACGTAATTAATCTGCTACTGGAAAGGTTTCTAGACAGTTCCATATGTTGAACCAAGAGCCGTATTCAATGAATATATTAAACGCAATAACTGAGTGCATTTGTAAAGCTATACTAACTGTGAACACACAAAGAACGACAGAAATTATTAGGCTAATTGGATTTAGAAAAAAAGGCGTGAGCAGAAAGTTTAGTCACAGTTCAATGAATATATCATAAAGTGAGCGTAGATTGACATAAAGCAGTACACTTGACAGGATGATACCACAGGAATCGAATCAAGAAGCCAAATTTAAATGGAATAATTTAAGTAAGATCTAATTTAACTTAGTCGTTATCAGTGATTTGGAGTTCAGTGTTACGACCAAATAAGATCGTGCTATAAATAGAAAAACATTCTACAATCGCACCAAAAAGTATTGGCACAGTTACATTTTAGTGGTTGTAGGTTAAACAAAACATATATTTTAGAACAGAACCCAGACACGTGCCACCTTACATTACATAGGTCACAAACATATCCAGATCACCTGTCCGTAAAGTAACATACAGTGACATAAAAATAAACATCGCTCTTCTGCATACAAAAAAGTATTGGCACACGCGTATGAATCGGACAGTGCGTTCGTTTTCTTCATTGATGTTCACCTTCTAATAGTTGGGTACATCTCTTTAGCTTCTATAACAGCACGTAAACGCCTAGGAATGCTTTGTATTAAAATCCGGGTGATATCAGGGGTAATTTTCGACCATTCCTCCAGGAGCACTTTCTCGAGGTCTTTTTTACCGGACGGACACCTTTTTATGACCTGTGTATCAAGATGAGCCCACAGGTTCTCAATGGGGTTCAAATCAGGGCTCTGAGGTGGTGTTAGAACCCTTCTGGGGGCATTGTATAGTAACCAATCTCGGGTTTTTATGGCGGTATGTTTTGGGTCGTTGTCTTGCTGGAAATGAAAGACCCCAGTAAGGCCCAATGTCTGTGCAGTAGCGTGTAAACTACCTCGCAAAACGTCGATGTATCTCATATGATCCATTGTACCGTGGATTACAGCTATATTTCCAACGCTGGACGCAGCCATACAGCCCCAGACCATGATTCTGCCCCCACCTATGTTCCGATCTGTCGATAGCTTCTCGCTTGTGAATGGAGTAATACCACTCTCTTACGCAACGCCACTGAATGTTCCTTCTTCCTCGGCCCCATGCTGACCACTGTCGTGCAATACAGCAACATACTAGCGACTGGGCCGTCAACAACACGCAGTGTTTATTGCGTCAGCAGATGGCGTTCCGGTACCCGAAAACCCAGCAATGTACCTAGAAGCCACGCTCTGTGCCAATACTTTTTGTGTGCAGAGGAGATACATGTTTGCCCTTAACACTGCTTTTCTTTCTTAGTGGTAGGCACCATGGGCAGAATTGTAATGTCTGGTATGTGAGGTAGCACGTACAGTCGTGGACAAAACGAACGAGACCCCTCGCCTTTTCGTTATGCTAATCCGCACAGCTTTAAAGTCTGCTACACAGCATAACAGGCAAGGCGACGAAGTGCTACCAACAAACGATGCACAGGCAGATAGACTGTCAAGAAAGTGAGACTACTAGGGTTCCATTTTTACCGATTTCGGTGATGAAATCCTAACAACGAAAATAGCTACGACAGTTACTGAAGATAAGAGCCGCATAAATAATTCCCTCTACTCTTTATTCGAAATGTTCTAGTTGCAGTCGATAAATCAACATATTACTCGTAGCTACTCTTTCGGTCCAAATCACGTTTACAGGAATGCAAATAAAATCCATTTGCCTATACAGGTGGTAATTCAGATCCCACTATTAATGCCACCACGTTTTAGAAGTGCGAACCTTCCCACTGCTAGCTAGCTTAAGAAACACTTCGGCTAATGAACGTTTTCTGGCAGTGACGAGTCTAATGGAGAATTCGAAACATTGTAGAATACGTTTGGCAGCTATGTAGCCGTTTATTTGCCTACTTTTTCCGTTTCTGTCAATAACTGAATTGACTTACGTGTGGCACTGAATGATTTTTAACTGAATTTCGTTATGAATCTTCACACATTGCTAAATTTTCACTCTTTCATGGTAGGTCAGCAACGGTAATCCAGTGTGACTGGTCTGGTCGTTGACACAGACCGTTTCGTGGCTGAATGCGCATTTGCTACTTAGTAACGATCTGGGGTACTTTCTCTTACTAAAACAGCTATGTCATCTGGATAAGCTGCAATTCATTTTTATTAGTACGGTTCATACTACTTAGCGTTTCTTCTTCCATTTACATATTATACGAGGGCTATTCCGAAAGTAAGGTCCGATCGGTCACGAAATGGAAACGACTATGAAAATCCGATAAAGCTTTGCACAGATTTGTTGGGTAGTGTCTCTAGTATAACCCCAGTTAGCATCACGTCGCTCTTCTCATTTCTGAGCTCGCAGTTAGTGCGTAAAGACGTCTAGAAAATAGTGTCTGCCGCCAAGTACGGGGGCCTGGTGAGAAATTTCCCCTGAAGCTATGCAGCTAACATTACATAACTGTCGTGCTGTTTCGTCTTCAAGACAATTCTCAGCCGCATTCTGCAGGGGCAATGAAGATGCTCCTGCATCGTTTTCAAATGGAAATGTGAGATTACCCACAATACAGCCCGTAATTGTCTCCCTCTGAGTTTCAGCTCAGGTCACATGAACCGCTGGTTATGAAGACAACATTTCGGCACAAGACAACGAGCCGTAGGCCAGCGTAGAGAATTGGCGGAGAGCACTGGCGGCTGCCTTCTATAGCGAGGGTATGGGAAAGGTGGTACAACGCTACGATACACGTCTAAGTCGGGTCGGCGACTATGGAGATAAGTAGCTGCAAGGTGTATCTAACTGTTGCAAGTAAAACATTTTTGATTTTTACCGTGGTTTCCATTTCGCGACCTATCGGACCTTACTTTCGGAATAGCCCTCGTATTTACGTGTTGTGTTTAACACACTAATCAGCTAAATATAGTTATAACCATGATTGAAAACAGACTGACAAAGTTCGGATAGTTTTTCAATTTCACGCCTGTGCGTAGTATGTTGGTAGCACTTCGTCGCCTTGCCTGTTATGCTGTGTAGCAGACTTTAAAGCTGTGCGGATCAGCATAACGAAAAGGCGAGGGGTCTCGCTCGTTTTGTCCACGACTGTACAAGTGCTGTGTATCAGAAGGTGCGGTGTTTGTAAGCAGTAACGATAAATACGCGCGTGTGCCAATACTTTTTGGTGCGATTGTATTTCAGAGGAAGTCTGCTTTAGGCGGTGGCGCGACACGGACCTGTTGTTCCGGCCGCGGGCGCGCGTGGACGAGGAAGTGTTTACACCGCCACCGCCGGTACTCGCGCGCGGTGTTGTCTGACTAGATCGCCATGGCACACAATTTTAGAAAGACTGCGCTCCAATTTAAGTTTGACAACAAATATGCCAGACCCAAGGCTATATAAATAGAGCGTTTTTTGAGGGAAGAAGTTCGTTTACCTGCTACAGACCTAATTGGGATACACCTGTCCACTGTAAGCAGTACAGTGTACGTCACGATGACCGATGAAGCTAATTGTGAAAGAACTCTCACCGCTATTGATGGCCATATCAGCGATGTAACAGTAACTCCTTCAGGCCTGGGTGTGACGGTCAAGCCGGCCGATGTGGCCGAGCGTTTCTGGGTGCTTCAGTCTGGAACCGCGCAACCGCTACGGTCACAGGTTCGAATCCCGCCTCGGGCATGAATGTGTGCGATGTCCTTAGGTTAGTTAGGTTTAAGTAGTTCTAAGTTCTAGGGGACTGATGACCTCAGATGTTAAGTCACATAGTGCCGAGAGCCATTTGAACCATTTGAATTTTTTAAGGGTCATTCGGATCTTTGAATTGTCGATTGAGGTACCAGAACCGATGGTTATTGAATCGCTGCGACCATATTGAACGACACTCAGTCATAAGCCTAGACGCTGGGCGAGTTTTAGCACCTATTCCGTGCTAAACGTCTGACAGGTGCGGATCGTCCTTACCAAACATATCCCTTCTTATTGATATATTGGAGGATGTTGAGCTATTGAGATTTATGATGGCCAGCCACGCACGTGCTCTGGCTATGGTGGAGAAAGACATACAACGCCGCATCATGCAACTGCCACATGGAGAAGAGACAGAAGAGAAGTTCCACGCAACTGCCGATGACTTACGTGTCGGTGGCCCGCCGGGAGGTGTTGCTGAGTTCGGAGCGTGATAAGGACGAGTCGATGCAAGAGCAGCCCGTGTTAGGGGAGCATGAGAGAATGCCGCTAGAGCCACGTCTCGTCAGCTGAGGGAGGAACCTTCCGCACCCTCACATGTAGCACGCGGCGTGGAAGTGGAGGTCGAGACGGTGGCGGCAGCAACGGACAAACAAACTCTCGACGTACACAGTGAGGCGTAACCCGCGGCGGTAGAGGGCAGGGCGCGCGAACAACGATCGCCGAAGCGTCGCAAAAAGCGTAGCCATATTTCGGGTGACACGTTCTCCCATAGCGTAGGGGACACGGAAGTTATTCGAGCTGAAGAAATGTCTGACACGGAACACGTGCCTTTAGAGGACGCAGACAGGATTCCTTCATATGGTGACCAGATGTCCTGCCTTTCAGACGGTCCCTCTTCATTGACGCCAACTGACCCGGCACTGCCAACGGAGGAGTCAGGGACAATGTCCCGGCAGCCACATCGGAATGCATCAGAGGAAGTTTCTGAGATTGATGACCACTGCGACTGGTCAGAACCAGCCGAAGAGATACAGGAATTGTCATCCCCCATTGATGAAGACTCACTTAAGGGTTCCACACCACGAAACGAAAACAACGGAGGGCAGCCCGCTGGCGGGCGCCCCTCTGAGCACGTATAGTGGACTAAAGCCCTTGGAGTTCACAATAACATGACACGAGCGTGACGACAACGGACCAAGCATATAAGGTGGGAACAGTGAACATTAACACCGCACGTTCGCTTGCAAAGATAAAACTTCTCCGGGACATGATTTCCGCTACAGACGTCGATATTCTGCTGGTACAGGAAACATGCATGCTCCCCTTCCCGACGTGTGTGGTTACAACACTTACCTAGCGCCGACTTAAGACAGAGGACGTGGCGCAGCGATATTAGTCCTGGAATGAATTCCTATGTGTGCCCTCGATTACCTCCTTTCGGCTCGGCGTTTGGCGATGACCCTGAGCGGCATTCGTATTGTCAACATCTATGCACCCTCCGGACCTAACAATGGACGGGCGCGAGCACGATTCTACTCGGAGGAGATTGCACCCCTATTCCATGGGAGATATGACCACATATTGGTAGGAGGGGATTTTAGCTGTGTTCTCACACCGAAGGATCAGACCCCTAATTTCAGTTTCTGCTACGCATTGCACACAATCTCCCGGGACATGGCACTAATGGACACGTGAGAAATAATCCATGGGCAGCGAGAGGGCTACACGTTTTTTACTAGCCACTCGGCGAGCAGGCTGGATCGGATTTATGTTTTTGACGGATTGAGAGATCACGTGTTGGCTGCTGAACGTTGGCCCCCAGCCTCCTTGCATATTTATCTCCTACGGCAGCGGGTCTGGCGGAGTCGTAGTTCGTGGGAACTTAATCCATCCTTATTGGTGGATCCTGAATGTCGCCAGCGGATAGAAGAAACATGGCAGACATGCACTCGCTGTCTGCCGATGTACCATATGGTTCTTCCATCGTGACTGCAATGTGCAAAACCGGCAATACGAAGAGCTGTGATAACGTATGGCAAGTAAAAAGCGAAATGGCTCCGACATACGCTTGATTATTACTACATGGTGTTCCAGTGACCTGGCTTCCAGGGCCTCATAGCCCGAGCGTCAAGCGGAAGTCCATCGCATTCAGGCCTGCATTTTATCGATCACGAGACGTCGACTGGAGGGACTTTCGACCCGTGCTCGGTGCTTGGACAACGTCGATGGAGAACGTATTAGCGAGGGACATGCGCGTAATCGCCTGTCCTTACTCACAGTGCTTCATGATGGTGATGGTCGGTCCTTGATGTCACAACAGGACATTGCTGCTGGGTTTCTGTAGCATTACCGCCTCCTTTTCGCTGGGACGCCGACGGACGATCGGAGAAGAAATTTGCGACAGATCCAAACGGAGGTGAATGGTCCGGATGAAATGGCGGTATTAGAACCTCCAACGGAGGATGACATACGGAGGGCACTCACGAAGATTGCAGTGCATAATTTTATCGCGACTTTGCGGATTTAAAAATGTCCCAGTTGGTGTCGATGTATAATGAGTTATTGCGCCGTGACAGGGACGTTCCGTCGCTTATACCAATACCGAAATCGGCGGGGAGTGTCAGCGCCCATCAATTTCGACCGCTCACAATGCTCAATACTTACTAAAAGATATTTGCGCGAATGTTGGCGACAAGGCTCAAGTCTGTAATATCCAAGACATTACCACCATAGCAGGCTTGTCTATTGGTTCGGAGCAACATCCATTCTATCCTAGGCGAATACCGTGACATAATTTCCCTGACGAAAGCTTGTCGCATGCGAGCGGCGTCCGTATCAGTAGATTTTGATCGTGCCTTTGACAGGATCAACGATGATTTTCTTGACTCGACCATGCGACGCATGGCGATACCTCAGGATTTTATTACCGTCCTCGTGCGCCTCCTTCAAGGCGATCCTTCGACGATGAGAGTCAATGGCAGGGAGGTAGGCCCGATTCCTGTTTGTAGCTCAGTTATGCAAGGATGTCTCTTGTCGATGATGCTGTTTTGCAATAGCGCTCGAACCATTGATGCAGACTCTTAGACGGACTCTTACAGGCGTCCGACTCCGTGCGAGTGCCTTCACGTGTGGTGCACATGCCGACGACTTGATGATACTTGTCCGGTCGGAGAACAAAGTACGTAAGGTGGTTGCCCTTCTTACTACGTACGGAGTAGCGGCGGGTAGCAGGGTCAACATGAATCAAACCAAGATTATGCGCATCGGACGAGGGCTGGACGCTCTGCACAGTCCGTTTACGACGGAGGACATCCTGTGATGCTTAGGAGTATTGTCCACCCGACCGATACGGCAATCAGCGGCCCTTAGCTAGCGACGTGTGCTCCAGCACGTCCGTCAGCACATACGCAACAATTCCCACCGATCCCACGGCCTGCTCCAAAGGCTTGAATACACTAATGTTCATCTGGCCTCGCGAATGCGCACCTGGCACAGGTACTGTCAATGCCACATGGTATTGCTGACTGGTTAATGACGGCCTTTGGATATTATGATAGCCAAGGGATGTTGTTTAAGGTCAAATACGAGACTTTAACTCTCCCGCACCATTCTGGAGGACTTAATCCTACGAATGTGCGGAACAAGACTCTAGCTCTATACCTGCGAACGACGCTGCGGACATGGAACCAACGGCAACACGCCATCACCTCGGTGATCCTGGACGTGCTTCTTCCCCCGTCCTTTTCTCACGTCGGGCGATTCTTTGCTGATTTTAGTTATGTTCAGTTACAGATACCTTCTACAAAGATCCCCAGTACCCGTGAGATATATCGATACGTGAGGCGTCATCCTGGCAGAAATGTTGTCGAAATTAAATACCCAACGAGGGATTGTGACAGGTTTGGGGAGCTGTCCATACGCCTCTCCTCATCACGACAGCGAGATCGTCTTGGTATACATTAATCAACCACAAGACATCTGAAGTTTTCCCTGCGAATCAACTGTTCAGAAAGATTTCGGGCTTTCAGACGATCGTCGTAAACTTCATTGCACGATATTTCGGCTGGACAACCGCCAGCCATCTTCAGTTGAGCCGAACGAGGACTGACGAAGACGTTCTCCGCTCCAGCTTATATAGTGCGCAGCAGTACTATAAGCGCGCTATAGATGCTGGAGCGGAGAACGTCTTCGTCAGTCCTCGTTCGGCTCACCTGAAGATGGCTGGCAGTTGTCCAGCCGAAATATCGTGCAATGAAGTTTACGACGACCGGCTGCAAGCCTGAAATATTTTTGAACAACCGCAAGACAGTCAACCACCAACGATTGTACGATATTCACATGGTAGATTCCCCGCTCTGCTTTATATGTGGCATGCAGAACACCGACGAACATTCTCTGCAGTGCGGAGAGGCAAAGGATGTTTGGCGGCTGACGAAACGCATCATAGCATTCCTCCGGCGCACCGACGACTCCACGATCACGACGGACGCTTTATTTTTCCCTGACGCTGTCTTTTTCCCCTCACAGGAAACGTCGGCAATCCGGAGGATTGGAGGACACGCATCGCACTACGTGCTCTCGCGGACCGTGATATCGGGCATGGACTATTGGCAATATCTACTAGAACAACACGAAATCATGCGACATCACTCTAAATACAAAACTCACTTTGCAGACTTTCTCGGCACCATGTTTCATGACCCCCAAAGCGGTGGGGAGTCCCAGGTTTACGTACCTTCGCGGGATAGGATATTACTCCCAGTGAAGTGCCCTATGTTTCGTTCCTTTCTTTTCCATTTATAACTTTTTTTCTGGGGCATTGAAATTAGATAAATAAAATAAAAGAATTACATACATCTACAATGTTTCCTTCCCGCTGCCTCCCCCTTATCCTGTTAGGAGACGGGGACACCGTGGCCAGGCCTCGAAGTACGACCCTTGCCCACTCTGCCCCTGATCTAATATACCTTTAAAAAAACCGTATAGAAGAAAACAATGGTAAGGCGACCGCTCGCGATAAACGGTAAATCCAGGTTCGAGTTCCAGTTTGGCCAAATTTTTGCCGTCGTCATTCCATTAAACGGCCGATGGTTGTCCATATTCGGAACTACGAAAAAAAAAAGAAAAGGAAAAGAAACGTTTACGATAAATAATGTCAAATTATCTCCACAAAAGGAAAGGAAATACTGCAGTCTACTTTCATGTTGTTACAGTCTTAAATCTAAACGGGAACAATGGAGCACGTGAAGAAAATTTAAGTGTTGGCGCATTCACAGAAACATGACGGTGAATTACGAGGGTACGTCAGAAAGCATCGCATACATTGAAACTTCCTGGCAGATTAAAACTGTATGCCGCACCGAGACTCGAACTCGGGAACTTTGCCTTTCGCAGGCAACTGTTCTACCATCTTAGCTATCCAAGCACAATTCACCGTCCGTCCTCACAGCTTTACTTCTGCCAGTACCTCGTCTCCTACCTTCCAAACTTCACAGAAGCTCTCCTGCGATCTTTGCAGAACAAACAATCCTAGAAGAAAGGATATTTCGGAGACATAGCCTAGCCTGGGGGATGTTTCCAGAATGAGATTTTCACTCTCCAGCGGAGTGTGCGCTGATATGAAACTTCGTGAGAGATTAAAACTGTATGCCGCACCGAGCAGGAGAACTTCTGTGGAGTTTGGAAGTTAGGTGACGAGATACTGGCAGAAGCAAAGTTGTGAGGACGGGCCGTGAGTCGTGCTTGGGTAGCTCAGATGGTAGACCACTTGCCTGCGAAAGGCAAAAGCCCAGAGTTCGAGTCTCGGGGCGGCACACAATCTGCCAGAAACTTTCATGTCAGCGCATACTCCGCAGCAGAGTGAAAATCTCTTTCTGGAATCTATCCTACACACTATTTAACAGGCCAAGCCACTTTTACCGAATGGTGCACAATACTTAGAAATGACACAGGTACAGTCATGCTCAAAAGTATCCAAACGACCTGATTTGCATTTCGTCTGATTCGCATGCAACCCACATAACGCAGCTGTCTAGCAGGTCCTCTAATCGCTCCTTGGTACAGTCGTTTGACTATTGAAAATGGTTCCAACAAGTCACCACTAGCAAACACTGCTCTGTGTCGCAATAACTCAAGATGTAAAGTAATACTACGAAACTAAAAATATCAGGGAACACCTTATCAAAGGTAAGACTGTCCTTAAGGCTTGTAAGCGTACATTTATTACAATAAATGACATACCTGAAATGTTACCACTCTCATTATTACGTCAGACAGGTAATGCACGTAGTAAGTTCGTCGTATTCATGATTTCCTCTTCAAAGTAACATACCGTACTTATTATTTAAACAAAATGACATTAAAAATTTAAGTTATTCACCAGCATCTAGTTGAGAATATGTGTGAACTTCAAATGACACGACGAACCTTCTCGTTTTGCATATGGATTCTAACACAGGTCATGCAGACTAAGCAAAGATTTCGTGACTGACGGAAACTAACAGTCATTCCTGATTAGGCATACAGAGAGTGATATACCTCGATTTTAGACAGTATCAATTAGCAAATACCAACTTTAAATTACATAACGCAGACATTTTTAACGGACGCGAATTCCTACCCAGCACCTATTGTCCCTGTTAACGAACTACGAGAGATGTTAAATATTGCTTCTTGACAAGTAAATTATTTGAAATGCCGTGAGGTAAAGCTTTGTGTTGGACAGGGATTCGAACCCAGAACCTAATAAGATAGATATCGAAGCACAATCAACAGTGACATATCGGATTTTCTCGGCAGTAGCTAGATGTTTTAACTGAAATGACGAGACGAAATATTAATTTTTTCCTTCCCAGGACTCCAACCCGGCACCTAACGCTGTTATATTCTAGAGAAAACGAACGTTAAATATGGGTTTGTTGCACCAGCAGCGACATGACCATGTTTGAACTAGAAGTAATATGACGAAGAGTTCAGTGCTGACTGGGAATAGAGCTCCACACTTATCGTTGTTGACTACACACAAAGAGACGCCAGCTACCGAATTTTTCTCCGCCAGCAGCACGGAATAACGTCTTGAACTTATAGTGATCTCGCAAATAGCTCTGTGTCTCACTGGGAGTCAAAAACGTCAAATATCGTTAATGTTGACAACGAATGAAAATACATTAAAAATCGAAATAGGTGTTATCATGCTAGAGCTTGATAATACATAATGAAATCATTAGTGCGGGGCCAGGATTCGAACCCATTCACGCGCAATATGTGGAGATGTTGAGGAATCTGCAGTTTTGAACAAACAACAAATTGTAGCCGAGCTGTATTGTGACGAAGGGATCAAATTCCGCCTTAAGGGCGGTCTGAGTTGCATTCCCAGTTCAGAACCAATTTTATCGACATACAGAAGCTCAGATATAAGATGGAATAAGTGTCCTGTAAGCCTACATAGCGATTGTTTCGTCACTAGAAATAAGTAACTAGTATAAGAAAGGTTACTGGTGATAGAGTTTCTACATGTCGCCATTCCAGACTTTATTGTGTCTCAACCTAACGTCTACTTGGTAGAGAATGAATATCATTTTTAATGCGAATTTCAGACCACAATGCCATAATATCTTCTTCACTTGGTGTAGCCAGAAGAGAATGGAATCTCTCTCTCCCTATCTAAAATGATTGACCGAAGTTGTAATCGAACCCAGACTACAGATATATGAACCTATCATCAGCCCAACAGACCACCTAACCCTCTTCTCAGTGGCTCATTTTTCTATCATAACGCCGTTGTACCACACTGGCTGAGAATTCTGACACACAGGCTCCCTGTATCAATTTGCAGCATGTTCAGTAAATTCATTTACTTGGTTGACCGAATCACCATGAACTAGCTGCTTCGGCTACCCAGTGCATGTGTTCAACTTTATTTTGTAATCACCAAAATAAAATCACGTAACTATCATCAACACAGAACTGCCAACAGTGTAGGATGCAGAAATTTAAATACGAAGTGTTCATTTCCACTTGAGCAACTTTATTGCGCTATCTGTTTTTTGAAAACGTCGTGCAGTGCAACAGAAAAGGTATAACTGTTTGTCTCTCATAAGTATTGACCTGGCGATATGCATTATCCCACAGCGCTGTGGAATGCAGACGTTCTGGAGGAATTGTTGTGACTTCCGGAGCTGTTATAGCTACGTGTCAGCTAGTGGCGTAATGGTAAGTATCGCGCACGGTAGTAGTTCGAGGACATTCACTGCTATATTTTTAAAAACGCAGTTCTGCTGTCTGCTAAAATTATCAATCTACTGGAACTTGTAACATAATTTCCTTCACTTCTCAACCCATAATAGTCGTATGTGGAAAAAGGGCTAACTTCTGCGACATTTTGTTCATTTCAGGTTTAATAGACAGCCAGACAGTAGATGCATCTCGAAACTTTTGTATTATGTATGGGTAGAGCGCATTGTGCCAAAATACGAAGGATACGTATTTCCTACATTAGCTGTCGTCTGGTAGTGGCATTTTATTCTTCTTCAAACCTTGTTTGAGAGCTTTAACTCAGAACAAGTTTTCTACATGCATGTAATCAATAAACTGCATGTGCATTTTTATCAGAGAATTCGCATATATCGTTGATGATTAATCTCTCTCTTATGTTTACATTAAAGGAAACCTAACGAAAATTGTGAACTGTATTATAAAAAATGAAATAAAACTACCCACGATAACCTTACGACGAAAGTCTGTTTTAATAAAACTGAGTATCTGTACACAAGCGTGCTTCTGTCGTCACGAATTGGTAAAATACTACTCACTTAGATTTTGATTGGGTCTGTGTTTAATTGGTATGCTGTGTCATACTCAAGAGGTATGCAAATGTGGTATTTCATAAATAAAGTTATGTATTCCTAGAAACCCAAAGTTTGCTTATCAGCAGCCGAAAGAGACGTTACCTGTTGTGCATCATTATAAGTTTTTCACCATTGCACTTTGAGCCGAAAGTATTTTCTTGGAATTTCCTTATCGATGTTTGATCTGACTGCTTGTAGCTCTTTCACAGACGGGATAAAAACCCTACCTTCGGTGAGAGTGGAAGTGCGAACCATATCAGACGCTTTTTCATAGGTCAGCACGTTATCACAGAGCTGGCGAAGAAATATGTGCCTTAGCTTCCTCTTACGAGACCAATAGTGGCTAGAACTCGGAAAACGCTAATTGAAGGACGAGATTAGTTGCGATTTCCACGTGAAACGACTTTCCTGGGCTGAAAACCGTAAATTTACAATCTTTTGTTACGCCTCAAGCGATAATAACTCAGATTATTCAATGGAAATGAAAGGTAAAACCAAGTGAACTTTGATGCTTAATTCTGTGCACACCAGGAAGGAACTCGTCAATCACAGAGTTGCCAAACATACATTGCCTTGTTGCCAAATCTCAGTTACAATACCAGCAGGAAGAAGACGAACCGATGTGATCTTACAGCGGGCTGAGAAGTGACCATAGCTGGTGTCTCCAAGTCGCTGGTGCTACGGCCTGGAATACGTGATGCGTCTGATTCACATTTCTGTAACTAGGTTTAGGGACTGGAGCGTAGTTACTAGTAATAGTCCGAACTGACTGCAAACTAAGCATCATAAATCAGTAACTCTCATAGTTGTTTTTATATTTCTTTCGTAAGTGTACTCAAACTAAGAAACTCATCCACAGAAGTTTCCGTGCCTCGCCGATAGTCGAGCACAACAAACAAATAAAAATAAAAAATGAATGTGTGTGTGTGTGTGTGTGTGTGTGTGTGTGTGTGTGTGTGTGTGTGTGTGTGTGTGTGTGCGTGTGTGTTGCCAAAAGGCAAGAGATCTTACTGGCTTCCGATATACGTCACTGTCAGTTCTTCCATATGATTTGGTCGAGGTGACATGTTTCCAGTTGTGTATGACAGACAATGTTTTAGAATATCGTTTGTTTTCCTTTGCAGTAAACAGAAAGATTTTCATTCTAAGCTAGCGAAGTACAAAATTTTCGCAATATTAGTAGGAAAGTATTTCACAGTTGCAAAACTCGCATCTGACTCATTGACCTTACACTTAGTCGCTGACCATAAATTCTAGCTCAGTGTGACACCAGTTTAAGTAGCATAATATAGGGAAGACTGTTTGCCAGTGCTCTTTCTCACCGGAAAATATGCAATTCACTCATTGGGCTCCATACATGCACTGTAACAGTAATTTCTGTGTGTATGCGATGTATACGGATTAGAATTTAGTGGTGCTCTCTCTTCCACTTCTGTATACAATATGCCTGACCTAAACGGGCCCTTTATCATTACAGGCCCTGGGCAGTGCAACATCATACTGACAACAGTAATATGCTTATACTGAGAACCTGATTGTTCGCTTTACCTGATTTTGTAATCATTTAATTAAAATAACATGACCTTCCAGTGGGAGACATTTCGTCCCTCTTTTCCTTCTGTGAAATTTGTCAGTAAGCTTTTTGCCTTCCATTCACTGAAATGCTGCAGAGTACGGCCGGTAAACGACTCACAAACCACGATTTAGTTCCGTTAAGACGATTTCTTTAAACATTGTCGTAGCTGAAGGAATTTAGTTTCGTCTTAAATCGTCTCAAGCAGCAATGTTCACAGACATCTCAAATAGGAAAAAGCTCATTATCCAGGTACGAAGGTTGTAAAACAAACTTCCAACAGTTTGTGTCAGGTTGATCTTTTCGTCTGATAGCACTGCGTAAGTATTTTGTCTATGTGGTATCACATGTAGTGTTCCTGTAGCTGTAGGAATCATTGGTTGAAAACGAATTTAACACCAATGGGTACAGTACTGCTAAATATTCAAAATGATTATCTACCTAACTCTGAGTTCATCCTCAAACTGAGGCGAATTTATAATATCGAAGCTAGACTGTGTATCCTTGTCTTCCTTGAGTCGGCATTGGAGGGCGTTTACACACACGTCTACAATACTATGAATACTTCGAACGCTATAGTTAACGTTGTTCTCATAAACTACTTTTGTTTTTTAATTCTTCTGGGTCTTAAACGTGCAATATGTGTTGTAGATACAGTCTTAGAGCAAAAAATTGACCGCCGAGTCGTTCACGTAAGGTGGACAATACAATCGTGCTCCTCTCAGAATCCTATGTCCGGCGATATGCTCGATCTGGCAACATTGTACACTGCGGCACTTCCCAGACGAAGTCTTGACTTCAGTCTTAGTGCTTTATTCTTGACTACGACAGTAGTCTTGAGGTAAAACGTGAGACTAGCTAATACGACGTCTGCTAACTAAAAGCCTCTTTCCTCTCGGTGCTGAAGCTATGAGTGTAATTCAAGCGAATCTACAATAGATTTCGCTTTTTGTCACACTGGTAATAATAGTTTGGTCCAACAGTGTTTTAGCGAAAGATTTATTTGCCGACCATCTGCCTCTGAACACCGCATGCGTCTGAGTTCTCTGGGGCCCGTTTCCTGCCTACCGGCGGGGGCTGAAGCACTGCATTGTCTCGCCTTCTGCCGACAATGTCTGCTCCCCTCCGCACTCTCGACCATGTAAAATGCTTTAATGTTGTTGAGTGGTGACCCATAAAATCTGTCTACGATTTGTGTTTCACTCTTGATAGCAAAGGAGGCACAAAACCGTTTTTATTTGATGATTATTTTATTACACTAGAATGCAATAAATCAATGTGGCACAGAATTAGTTTCATTGTTTCTGATCCAGTGCACTACAATTAAAGCGTCACATTCTGTTCTTTTTACTTTAACGGAAGGTTCCTCAAATAATTTATTATTGTCATGGATTCATATGTGTTAGTCAAGGCACAGAGAGTAATTGCAATGTAATGTGTTTGGTTTCTTTCTTTGATTCTCTATGGTAAATGGATGCAAAAGATTGTGTCAATACCTATCACAACCTGCTCTATAGCTACTCAGGCAAATTTCTTGTTTTGAGGTCTATACCTTAATTAATGGACAAGTGAACGCTGTTCACAAGTGATATTTAAAATATTCAGTAGGATTTAAGGCGACAAAATTGGCCATATTTGAAGCTACCCAGAGAAAAAGTAAGTTGCTAGAGCCGCTGTTAGCAAATGTCTGCAGGGAGTTCCTAATTGCTACTGTGGAAATTTAGCATAGAGGCCCTATAGTAGTCAAGAGGTTCATTTCCTTCATATTTATCACGCTGGCATGTGAGTCTTAAGTGAAGAACTACACTCCTGGAAATGGAAAAAAGAACACATTGACACCGGTGTGTCAGACCCACCATACTTGCTCCGGACACTGCGAGAGGGCTGTACAAGCAATGATCACACGCACGGCACAGCGGACACACCAGGAACCGCGGTGTTGGCCGTCGAATGGCGCTAGCTGCGCAGCATTTGTGCACCGCCGCCGTCAGTGTCAGCCAGTTTGCCGTGGCATACGGAGCTCCATCGCAGTCTTTAACACTGGTAGCATGCCGCGACAGCGTGGACGTGAACCGTATGTGCAGTTGACGGACTTTGAGCGAGGGCGTATAGTGGGCATGCGGGAGGCCGGGTGGACGTACCGCCGAATTGCTCAACACGTGGGGCGTGAGGTCTCCACAGTACATCGATGTTGTCGCCAGTGGTCGGCGGAAGGTGCACGTGCCCGTCGACCTGGGACCGGACCGCAGCGACGCACGGATGCACGCCAAGACCGTAGGATCCTACGCAGTGCCGTAGGGGACCGCACCGCCACTTCCCAGCAAATTAGGGACACTGTTGCTCCTGGGGTATCGGCGAGGACCATTCGCAACCGTCTCCATGAAGCTGGGCTACGGTCCCGCACACCGTTAGGCCGTCTTCCGCTCACGCCCCAACATCGTGCAGCCCGCCTCCAGTGGTCTCGCGACAGGCGTGAATGGAGGGACGAATGGAGACGTGTCGTCTTCAGCGATGAGAGTCGCTTCTGCCTTGGTGCCAATGATGGTCGTATGCGTGTTTGGCGCCGTGCAGGTGAGCGCCACAATCAGGACTGCATACGACCGAGGCACACAGGGCCAACACCCGGCCTCATGGTGTGGGGAGCGATCTCCTACACTGGCCGTACACCACTGGTGATCGTCGAGGGGACACTGAATAGTGCACGGTACATCCAAACCGTCATCGAACCCATCGTTCTACCATTCCTAGACCGGCAAGGGAACTTGCTGTTCCAACAGGACAATGCACGTCCGCATGTATCCCGTGCCACCCAACGTGCTCTAGAAGGTGTAAGTCAACTACCCTGGCCAGCAAGATCTCCGGATCTGTCCCCCATTGAGCATGTTTGGGACTGGATGAAGCGTCGTCTCACGCGGTCTGCACGTCCAGCACGAACGCTGGTCCAACTGAGGCGCCAGGTGGAAATGGCATGGCAAGCCGTTCCACAGGACTACATACAGCATCTCTACGATCGTGTCCATGGGAGAATAGCAGCCTGCATTGCTGCGAAAGGTGGATATACACTGTACTAGTGCCGACATTGTGCATGCTCTGTTGCCTGTGTCTATGTGCCTGTGGTTCTGTCAGTGTGATCATGTGATGTATCTGACCCCAGGAATGTGTCAATAAAGTTTCCCCTTCCTGGGACAATGAATTCACGGTGTTCTTATTTCAATTTCCAGGAGTGTATATTGAAATTCGTATCGCTGATGGCCGATTCGGATTTCTTCAGAGAAACTGGTATTGCGAAGCAGCTTGGCAGTCAGAAAGCCAAGATCTATGACCATTAACACAACTTACTGAGTCGAGCTACCAAGAGGATTTGATGTGTTTTCTTCCGATTTCGATACAGAATTTTTTCTGGAAATTCGCAGTTCCATAAAATATATCAGAAAAAAAGCTCGCACTCGCTGGCCCCTACCACGACTAGAACTGACGACTGATTGAGCCGTTCTGACCCCAAACAAGGGCTGTACCACCGGGCTACGGACACACTGCTGCCTGTACGCCGCTCTCATCATGGTATTTGGCGCTCAGCCTCATAACGCATAGTGAAAGATAATAAAAGTTGTCACTAACGTGAAGAATAGCATTTCTTTAGGCAAAAAAACTGAATTTTCTGTCTCAGTGTCTTAGTTTACATGAGGATTATATAGCACGAGTCATTCAAATGCAAAGGGAATATCGAGTAAATTTAGCGAGTCACTTCAGTACCTTACGCGGAAGTGATTGCCCTGTCACAGTGTTGCCTAATGTTTGTGACGATGTCGCCAATTCTCAGCTGTGCTAGGAACAGCTCTGTAGCGGTATGCGAGCAGAATCCCGTGCTCGTGTCATAGGAGGATATGGAGAGGAGGCGCGGGATTGGTTAATATGCAGCGTTTTCACCTACCAGTTGTGTCAAACATTCAGGTGTATAATCTTCCATCACGATTACAGTTTCCTACAAAATATACATGGATAAAACACTTACGTTGTTACTTTGTGACAAAAGATTATTTCAGTACAATAAAAAGTCTTTGGAAATCACTTATGCCCACCTGTCACAAAAGTAAGATAACAAACACTTTGCACCTCGAAATCCATTGCACCTATGTGCAGTCTTGTGACGTTTAAATAAATCGTCTTAACGGCACTAAATCGTGGTTTGTGAATCGTTTACCGGCAGTACTCTATCGTATTTCACTGGCTGGAAGGCAAAAAGCTTACTGACAAATTTCACAGAAGGAAAAGGGGGACGAAATGTCTCCCACTGGAAGGTCATGTTGTTTTATTTAAATTATTACAAAATCAGGTAAAACGAACAGTCAGGTTGTCAGTATAAGCACATTACTGTTGTCAGTATGATTTTGCACTGCCCAGGGCCTGTAATGATAAAGGGCCCGTTTAGGTCAGGCATATTGTATACAGAAGTGGAAGAGAGAGCACCACTAAATTCTAATCAGTATATATTGCATACACACAGAAATTACTGTTACAGTGTACTTATGGAGCCCAATGAGTGAATTGCATATTTTCCGGTGAGAAAGAGCACTGGCAAACAGTCCTCGCTACATTAGATTACTTAATCTGGTGTCACTCTGAGCTAGAATTTATGGTCAGCGACTAAGTGTAAGGTGAATGAGTCGGATGTGAGTTTTGCATCTGTGAAATACTTTCCTACATTATAGAAGAGAATATTAAATTTGAACTAATATTGCGAAAATTCTGTACTTGGCTACCCTAGAATGTAAATCTTTCTGTTTATTGCAAAGGAAAACAAATGATTTTCCAAAACATTGTCTGTCATACACAACTTGAAACAGGTCATGTCGACCAAATCATATGGAAGAACTGACAGCGACGTATATCGGAAGGCAGTAAGCTATCTTGCTTTTTGGTTTGGCAGTCCTCGATAGCCATTACTAGGCCCAAGTAAATGAAGAAAGGCAGCGCGTTTTTGTTATCAAGTAAGGTCTTCATCAATTACTTTGGTTTTAATGTAATCTACTAATTATTACTGATGTTAGATATTAACATGAAAGGGATTCCGTTGACAGGAAAGAACCCGTTCTTGGGAAACTACTTCTATAGTGACCAAAAGGCATCAGATGATCTTCAAGTACAGTGTTCCAGCAGCGGTATGAAGAAAATGACAGTAATAATGACGGTAATAATCGAATTATCCGGTAACTTCACACTTCCCAGTGGATTTTCTCGAACTAAGAAATTTGCTGAATCTGTGAAAATTTCAAAATGGCTTCACATCGAGCGTATGATGCCTAGAAGAGTCTTTACATCCTGCTGACATGAGAATAACATAATCTCCGCTTCAGAAGCTTGCTTCTAATTAATCATTTAATAGTCTCGCGTTTTTTCCACCGTGACTAATTTTGTAAGCTAATCACATCACCTGTTACAGCACACAACTGGGGCTGCGAAATGTGGCCACAATGATCTGGTGGAACGAACTATCACAGGTGCAATGCGTGGGTTCAGGCATCTACTTTTAAGAGGCACAAGCAGATTTACTTTACCCCTGGTAACATCAAGAGAAAGACGTTATAATTCAGAATCCGCATTAAACATCACGTTCCTTCATTACCAACTGGGCAGAGCCGGTTTACGTTGGGAAATGACATAGCGGAAGTCATGGTAAAGAGAAATACAGTCGCCAGTAAACATACTTACATTAGAAAATTTTATCTTATTTGATGAACCGATAGCCATTAAAGGAACAGGGCTCTTACTTTACTTGTACTTGATTGAACTAGAGACGTTGAAAAATTTGGTGCTGGACTGTGATTCGAATTCGTATCTCCTCTTTCGAGTATCTGAATCTCTCGGAACAGTATAATTCAATAATTTCGTTCCTTCTCTTATAACAGCAGTCTTCTCTAGGTTTCCTCCAAAGGTAAGTATATGAGTCCGAATCCTGATCCAGTACAAAAATATTCATAATTTCATTTCAAGCCCTATCACGTGCACACCGGCCTGTTAGTGAAAATGAACGTGCATATTTAATGTCTCTTCATGTGTTGCTAACAATCGCAATAGGTGTCGTTATTTCTGGTCAAAGACACACACATCTTGCTATTAGTGAGTAAGCAACTGATACTTAAGCTATATTCATGGATGCACGGTAGGTGTGCAGTTCGGTTGTCGCTTAGGCACAAAGGTTTGTATCCTTATTTTAGAGTCAAACACCTAGCAGCTGGTAAGAAAAACCGATACGTAACGTTTCATTTTACTTCGTTAACAATGCGATTACATGTTGGGTTCGTATCTCCGTCACAGAACTTCACGTCATGCACTTCATCTTTAAATGCGTGCACACTTTGTTACTTCAGAATAGAGGTATATCAGACATCGTTCGTCGTTAGTTAACAGGGACGAAAGGGCCTTGATAGAAGTCCCGGTTTATTACAAAAACTGTCGTCTTTTATTTTCAAGTTTAATTTTGTTACTGGTATTGGCAAAAAATTCTTTAATCCATGACTCTTCATGGCTAGTCGTCAATGTGATATGATTAGATTAGATTACATTAGATTAATTCTTGTTTCATAGATCATGAATACGATATTTCTTAATGATGTGGAACGTGTCATTTTAATGAAAGATTTCTTTACATACCATGATTCAATTTCTTAAAATTTTTTTTCTCTCTCTCTCTATCTCTCTCTGTCACACACACACACACACACATACACATTCATTTTTTATTTTTATTTGTTTGTTGTGCTCGACTATCGGCGAGGCACGAAAACTTCTGTGAATTGAGTACACTTACGAAAGAAATATAAAAACAACTATGAGAGTTACTGATTTACGATACTTAGTTTGCAGTCAGTTCTGACTATTATTAGTAACTAAGCTCCAATCCCTAATCCTAGTTACAGAAATGTGAATCAGACGCATCACGTATTCCAGGCCGTAGCACCAGCGACTTGGAGACACCAGCTATGGTCACTTCTCAGCCCGCTGTAAGACCACATCGGTTCGTCTTCTTCCTGCTGGTATTGTAACTGAGATTTGGCAACAAGGTAATGTATGTTTGGCAACTCTGTGATCGACGGGTACATTCCTGGTGTGCACAGAATTAAGCCTCAAAGTTCATTTGACTTTACCCGCCTTTTCCATTGAATAATCTGAGTTATTTTCGCTTGAGGTGTAACAAAAGATTGTAAATTTACGGTTTTCAGCCCAGGAAAGTCGTTTCACGTGGAAATCTCAACTAATCTCGTCCTTCAATTAGCGTTTTCCGAGTTCTAGTCACTATTGGTCTCGTAAGAGGAAGCTCGGGCACATATTTCTTCGCCAGCTCTGTGGTAACGTGCTGACCTGTGAAAAAGGGTCTGATATGGTTCGCAGTTCCACTCTCACTGAGGGTAGGGTTTTTATCCCGTCTGTGAAAGAGCTACAAGCAGTCACATCATACATCGATCAGGAAATTCCAAGAAAATACTTTTGGCTCAATTTTATTTATGAAATGCCACATTTGCAAACCTCTTGAGTATGACACAGCATACCAATTAAACACAGACCCAATCAAAATCTAAGTGAGTAGTATTTTACTAATTCGTGACGATAGAGGCACGCTTGTGTACAGATACTCAGTTTTATTAAAACAGACTTTCGTCGTAAGGTTATCGTCGGTAGTTTTATTTCATTTTTTATAATACAGTTCACAATTTTCGTAAGGTTTCCTTTAATGTTGTTAAAACAATAGTAAACATGAGAGAGAAATTAATCATCAACAATATATGCGAATTCTCTGATGATATCAGTCTGAAAATGCACATGCAGTTTATTGATTACATGCATGTAGAAAAATTGTTCTGAGTTTAAGCTCTGAAACAAGGTTTGAAGAAGAATAAAATGCCACTACCAGACGACAGCTAATGTAGAAAATACTTATCCGACGTATTTTGGCACAATGCGTTCTACCCATACATAATACAAAAGTTTCGAGAAGCATCTACTGTCTGGCTGTCTATTAAACCAGAAACGAACAAAATATCGCGGAAGTTAGCCCTTTTTCCACATACGACTATTATGGGTTAAGAAGTGTAGGAAATTCTGTTACAAGTTCCAGTAGATTGATAATTTTTGCAGACAGCAGAACTGCGTTTTAAAAAATATAGCAGTGAATGTCCTCGAACTACTATCGTGCGCGGTACTTACCATTACGCCACTAGCTGACACGTAGCTATAACAGCTCTTGAAGTCACAACAATTCCTCCAGAACGTCTGCATTCCACAGCGCTGTGGGATAATGCATATCGCCAGGTCAATACTTATGAGAGACAAACAGTTATACCTTTTCTGTTGCACTGCACGACGTTTTCAAAAAACAGATAGCGCAATAAAGTTGCTCAAGTGGAAAGGAACACTTCGTATTTAAATTTCTGCTTCCTACACTGTTGGCAGTTCTGTGTTGGTGGCAGTTACGTGATTTTATTTTGGTGATTACAAAATAAAGTTGAATACATGCACTAGGTAGCCGAAGCAGCTAGTTGATGGTGAATCGGTCAACCAAGTAAATGAAGTTACTGAACATGCTGCAAATTGATACAGGGAGCCTGTTTGTCAGAAGTTCCAGCCAGTGTGGTACAACGGCGTTATGATGAGCCACTGAGAAGAGGGTTTGGTGGTCTGTTGGGCTGATGATAGGTTCATATGTCTATGGTCTGGGTTCGATTCCGACTTCGGTCAATCATTTTAGATAGGGAGAGAGAGATTCCATTCTCTTCTTGCTACACCACGTGAAGAAGATATTATGGCATTGTGGTCTGAAATTCACATTAAAAATGATATTCCTTTTCTACCAAGTAGAAGTTAGGTTGAGTCACAATAAAGTCTGGAATGGCGACGTGTAGAAACTCTATCACCAGTAACCTTTCTTATACTAGTTACTTGTCCCTTCGTGACAATACAGCTCGGCTACAATTTGTTGTTTGTTCAAAACTGCAGATTGCTCAACATCTCCACATATCGCGCGTGAATGGGTTCGAATCCTGGCCCCGCACTAATGATTTCATTATGTATTATCAAGTTCTAGCATGATAACACCTATCTGCTGGTGGATAATAATTTCGATTTTTAATGTATTTTCATTAGTTGTCAACACTAACGATATTTGACGTTTTTGACTCCTAGTGAGACACAGAACTATTTGCGAGATCACTGTAAGTTCAAGATGTTATTCCGAGCTGCTGGTGGAGAAAAATTCGGTAGCTGACGTCTCTTTGTGTGTAGTCAACAACGATAAGTGTGGAGCTCTATTCCCAGTCAGCACTGAACTCTTCGTCATATTACTTCTAGTTCAAACATGGTCACATGTCGCTGCTGGTGCAACAAACCCATATTTAACGTTCGTTTTCTCTAGAATATAACAACGTTAGGTGCCGGGTTGGAGTCCTGGGAAGTAAAAAATTAATGTTTCGTCTCGTCATTTCAGTTAAAACATCTAGCTACTGCCGAGAAAATCCGATATGTCACTGTTGATTGTGCTTCGATATCTATCTTATTAGGTTCTGGGTTCGAATCCCTGTCCAACACAAAGCTTTACCTCACGGCATTTCAAATAATTTACTTGTCAAGAAGCAATATTTAACATCTCTCGTAGTTCGTTAACAGGGACAATAGGTGCTGGGTAGGAATTCACGTCCGTTAAAAATGTCTGCGTTATGTAATTTAAAGTTGGTATTTGCTAATTGATACTGTCTAAAATCGAGGTATATCACTCTCTGTATGCCTAATCAGGAATGACTGTTAGTTTCCGTCAGTCACGAAATCTTTGCTTAGTCTGCATGACCTGTGTTTGAGTCCATATGCAGAACGAGAAGGTTCGTCGTGTCATTTGAAATTCACACATATTCTCAACCAGATGCTGGTGAATAACTTAAATTTTTAATGTCATTTTGTTTAAATAATAAGTACGGTATGTTATTTTAAAGAGGAAATCATGAATACGACGAACTTACTACGTGCATTACCTATCTGACGTAATAATGAGAGTGGCAACATTTCAGGTATGTCATTTATTGTAATAAATGTGAGCTTACAATCCTTAAGGACAGTCTTACCTGTAATAAGGTGTTCCCTGATATTTGTAGTTTCGTAGTATTCTTTTACATCTTGAGTTATTGCGATACAGAGCAGTGTTTTCTAGTGGTGACTTGTTGGAACCATTTTCAATAGTCAAACGACTGTACCAAGGAGCGATTAGAGGACCTGCTAGACAGCTGCGTTATGTGGGTTGCATGTGAATCAGACGAAATGCAATTCAGGTCGTTTGGATACTTTTGAGCACGACTGTACATGACACTACTTTTCAACATAGCCGCCTGTAAACTACAGTCGGAACGTTCTGCCTGTTATTCAGTTCCTTGAGGGTAGAAATCTGCCCCTTGGGAAGGGAACTACTCGAAAAACTCTATGTGCCCACTCTCATTCTTGGTAAATATGAGGTTTCAAATCCCTTTGGTGGCTTATAATATCTTGTGAAGGAAAGAGGGAAGTGTTTCTGCTGACAAGAACATGTACAAGTACTGCAGTAGTTGCACACTACGAAACCTATTCAAAATTCCTGAGAAAATCTATTAAAAATCAATAAATAGGGACATTATGTCAGAGACAAATAACTCCAAGAGCAGACTTAAGTCTGTATGGGATGTAGTGAAACGAGAGAAATCACAGCTGGATATTATCTAAGGCATTCGACTGTGTGAATCACAGTGTTCTCCCAGATAAACTGTGGTTTTATGGAACTGATGGAACCAACCAATGGCCAAAATTTATATGTAAGTAAAAGAATGAAGAAATTTGTGCTTTATGCACGTACAACCAATGTATGCAGGGGAGATTCCTCTGGTTGGGTAAAAAAAAAACCTATGGGTTTCCAAAAGGATCCATATAAATCCACTATTGTTTCTCATATCTGTAAATTACCTTCAGTCTAATAAATAACGGGCACAGTTACTTCTTTTAGAAGATGACACTTGTACTGTCTGAGTGCAAACATACATACAGAAACAGAAGAAATGATAAAGTGTTATTGACAGATTTTCAGCACTTGGTCTCACTTTCTGTTTCAAAAGGATGCAACATATTCATCTTTGCGCGCCTAGAGGTACTGTGAGGAAGTAACAACTAAAGTGCAAACTTAAAAAATTTTGTGTATCCATGCTGATGAAAACTTGAACTGAAAAAAGCAACTTAGTCCACCCACAATAGCCCTTCAAATCTGAGTAAATCTTTGGGAGAGGTAAAACAGTAAGGTAATACATTTAGATGACTTTCACTAATATCGTCGTATGGAATAATATACTTGAGCAAATAAGAAATAAATTCCTTATTGCCTAAAAACATACTGCATGAATAATGCGTAATGCTCACCCATTATAATTTTATCGAAATCAGCTTAAGGAGTTAGAACATTTTGACTACTGCTTCACAGTATACTTATTCCCTCGTGAAATTTATTTAAATAACCAACTACAGATCAAAATGGACAATGATGTACATAATTGCAATACCACAAGGAAAATTACGTTCATTATTCCACATTAGGTTTTCTTTAGCACAGAAATGGGTGCATAATGCTGCCACATTATGCACTGGTGCATAATGCTTACCCAAAGTCTGACAGACAATCAAGTTAAATTTAAAAAGAAACTGAAAAATTTTCTCCTTCTGAGTTCCTCCTGCTTCACAGAAGAATTTCTATTTTTGTAATGTGTACAAGATGTTGGTTAGAGATAGGTAATTCATATCAGCATTTAAAAATAAATTTAAAAAGTTATAAATGGTCAGCACGTAGCCATATATTACGAGTGTTATTCGGAAAGTAAGGAACGATCGGTAGCGAAATGGAAACCACAGTGAAAATCCGATGAAGTTTTGCACAGGTGTGTTGGGCAGTGTCTCTAGTATGCCCGTCGATCGCGTTACGTCATTCTTTTTAGTTCTGAGCACACAGGGAGCACATAAAGATACCTAGAAAAATAGTGTCTCCCTCCAAGTACGAGGGCCTGGTGAGAAATTTCACCTGAAGCTATGCAGCCAACATTACATGACCGTCGTGCGTTTTCTTCTTCAAGCCAATTCTCAGCCGCATTCTGCAGGGGCAATGAAGATGCTCCTGCATCGTTTTCAGTTGTAAATGTTTGATTACCCACAATACAGACCGTAAATGTCTCCCTCTGAGCTTCATCTCTGCTCACATGAACCGCTGGCTATGAAGACAACATTTTGGCACAGATAACGAGCTGTAGGCCAGCTTACAGAATTGGCGGAAAGCGCTGGTGCCTGCCTTCTACAGGGTGTTACAAAAAGGTACGGCCAAACTTTCAGGAAACATCCCTCACACACAAGTAAAGAAAAGATGTTATGTGGACATGTGTCCGGAAACGCTTAATTTCCATGTTAGAGCTCATTTTAGTTTCGTCAGTATGTACTGTACTTCCTCGATTCACCGCCAGTTGGCCCAATTGAAGGAAGGTAATGGTGACTTCGGTGCTTGTGTTGACATGCGACTCATTGCTCTACAGTACTAGCAGCAAGCACATCAGTACGTAGCATCAACAGGTTAGTGTTCATCACGAACGTGGTTTTGCAGTCAGTGCAATGTTTACAAATGCGGAGTTGGCAGATGCCTATTTGATGTATGGATTAGCACGGGGCAATAGCCGTGGCGCGGTACGTTTGTATCGAGACAGCTTTCCAGAACGAAGGTGACCCGACACGAAGATGTTCGAAGCAATTGATCGGCGTCTTAGGGAGCACGGAACATTCCAGCCTATGACTCGCGACTGGGGAAGACCTAGAACGACGAGGACATCTGCAATGGACGAGGCAATTCTTCGTGCAGTTGACGATAACCCTAAGGTCAGCGTCAGAGAAGTTGCTGCTGTACAAGGTAACGTTGACCACGTCACTGTATGGAGAGTGCTACGAGAGTACCAGTTGTTTCCGTACCATGTACAGCGTGTGCAGGCACTATCAGCAGCTGATTGGCTTCCACGGGTACACTTCTGCGAATGGTTCATCCAACAATGTGTCAATCCTCATTTCAGTTCAAATGTTCTCTTTACGGATGAGGCTTCATCCCAACGTGAACAAATTGTAAATTTTCACAGTCAACATGTGTGGGCTGACGAGAATCCGCACACAATTGTGCAATCACGTCATCAACACAGATTTTCTGTGAACGTTTGGGCAGACATTGTTGGTGATGTCTTGATTGGGCCCCATGTTCTTCCACCTACGCTCAAAGGAGCACGTAATCATGATTTCATACGGGATACTCTACTTGTGCTGCTAGAACATGTGCCTTTACAAGTACGACACAACATGTGGTTCATGCACGATGGAGCTCCTGCACATTTCAGTCGAAGTGTTCGTACGCTTCTCAATAACAGATTCGGTTACCGATGGTAGAGGCGGACCAATTCCATGGCCTCCACGCTCTCCTGACCTCAACCCTCTTGACTTTCATTTATGGGGGCATTTGAAAGCTCTTGTCTACGCAACCCCGGTACCAAATGTAGATACTCTTCGTGCTCGTATTGTGGATGGCTGTGATACAATACGCTATTCTCCAGGGCTGCATCAGCGCATCAGGGATTCCATGCGACGGAGGGTGGATGCACGTATCCTCGCTAACGGAGGACATTTTGAACATTTCCTGTAACAAAGTGTTTGAAGTCACGCTGGTACGCTCTGTTGCTGTGTGTTTCCATTCCATGATTAATGTGATTTGAAGAGAAGTAATAAAATGAGCTCTAACATGGAAAGTAAGCGTTTCCGGACACATGTCCACATAACATATTTTCTTTCTTTGTGTGTGAGGAATGTTTCCTGAAAGTTTGGCCCTACCCTTTTGTAGCACCCTGTATAACGATGGTATTGAAAAGTTGGAACAACGCTACGACAAACGTCTAAGTCGGATCGGCAACTACAGAGATAAGCAGCTGGAAGTCGTAGCTAATTGTTGCAAATAAAATAGTTTTGATTTTCACTGTGGTTTCAATTTCGCGACCCATCGTTCCTTACTTTCCGAATAGCCCTCGTATGGTGAACGCGTTAAGTGAATGTAAAGTGACTCATGCCACATAATTATGAGTAACTGTACAAATTTTCCACCGATCCATGAAATATCAAACAAACTGGTCTGATGCGGTTCACAAAGCATTCCGCTCCTGTGCCAGCCTCTTCATCACAGAGGAGCACTTGCACCCAACGTTCTCAATAATTTATTGAATATATTCCATTCTACAACCTTCTGTACACTTCATACTCTCTACAGTTCCCTCTAATACTATGGATGTTATTCCTGCATGGCCTAGCACATGTCAAATAATCCACTCCCTTATTCGTTTCAGTATTTCCCACACATTACTCTCCACTCGGACATTCGGGAAAATCTATCACTTTTTGTCTAATCAGTCCATCTTAGTTTCTAGAGCACCACATCGCAAATGGTTCTGTTCTCCACTTTTCTGGTTTTATTTTCTGAAACAAAGGGCAATGTTGATACGAGTAGAACTCTTTTCGAGAGAAATGCCCTCTACCAGTGTTACCCTTCTTTTTATGTCCTCCTTTCTTCGTCCATCACACGTTACTTTGCTACCAAGCTAGCAGAATTCCTTTAGTTGCTATACTTCTTGGTGTCAAAGTTCAACGTTAAGTTTATCACTAATCTAATTTCCATCACACATCACTACTCCCGTTTCCCTTTACTTTAACCTTAGTTCATAGTACGTATACTCAGACTGATCATTTTATTCAACAGGTCCTCCAATACTTCCACATTTTCACTGAGGATAACAGCAGTGCCTTCAGCGAATTTGCTTTTCGTACCTTCTGGCCCTCAATTTCAGTCTCCCTCCTGAAGCTTTGCTGTGTTTCCTTCATTGTTTCTTCAGCGGACTGACTGAACAGTGGCGGCCAAAAGTTACATCCAGATTCTTGGTCTCCTGTTCTTATCTTTCCTTCTTCATGGAAGAGCCTTGCAGCATTGGCCAGATTAGGTTTTTTTCTTTTTTTTGCTTTATTGGGTAACTGTGGTGGTTAATCGCAATATTGATGTAATATTCTCTTACCTCGAGACATGTTCTGTTAATAGCACAGTGTAATTATTTTTATTTTTACTCGTGGTTCTTAACCACATCAGAAGTAGAAGAGTTACATTTACAACGCTTGAAGAAAGTGTCTTGCAGTACCGGCCATTGTCTCTCCTGTCTAATGTGACTTGTTAATTAAACACTGTGATGATACTTACTGAATAATAATATAACACATAGGCATGCGGACCTACTGTTATTATTTCTGCTCAGTTCACCGTTGTGGAATGACCATATGAAACAGATAGTGGGAAAAGCAGACACCAGACTCAGATTAATCGGAAGAATCTTAAGGAAATGCATCTCATCACGAAAGAAGTGTCTTATAAGGCACTTGTTTGCCCGATTCTTGAGTATTGTTCATCTATCTGGGATCCCTATCAGGTAGGACTGATAGAGGAGTTAGAGAAGATCCAACGAAGAGCGGTGCGTTTCGTCACGGGCTCGTTTAGCTAGTGAGAGAATGTTACGGAGCTGCTAAACAAACGCCACTGGCAGACGTTACAAGAGAGGCGTTGTGCATCACGGACAGATTAACTATTGAAATTTCGGGACAGCAGTTCTCAGGAGGAGTCGGTCAGCATATTACTTCCCCCCCACTTACATTTCGCTTGTCGACCACGAGGAGAAAATTCGACAAATTAGAGCCAATACAGAGGCTTACCGACAATCATTCTTCCCACGCACTATTCGCGAGTGGATCAGATAGCGATACCGAAAGTAGCCTCCGCCACACACCATTAGGTGGCATGCAGAGTATGATGTAGATGTAGATGCAGATGTTTAGCTCATTGTTTTACAGATGTCACGAATGAAATACAAAATATTCTCCTGATCCACACATCCAACATGTACCCAGCCTTTACAATTGACACGTAGCACCTAGCCTTCTTCAGATGACTCCAAACACAGAATGCACTTTTCAGTCTTTTCTATTGACCCATTATTTCCAGTAAATTCCAGTTGTCTTCGAAGATTTGTGATTTTCCATTGCCGCCCTGTCCTTGTTTACTTCGTCTGGGTTGGCTGGTTGGTTGATGGATTTGGGGGATGGGACCAAACAGCGAGGTCACCATCACATCGGACGATGGAAGTATGGGGAAGGAACTCGGTCGTGCCCTTTCAAAGGAACCACCCCTGCATTTGCCTGAAGCGATTTAGGGTAATCACGGATAATCTTAAACAGAATGGCCGTACGCGGGTTTGGACTTTCGACCTCCCGAATGCGAGTCCAGTGTGCAAAACACTGCACCACCTCGCTCGGTACTTTGGGAACACCCGATTTAAGTTCAGCTTCCTTCAACTCTCTTTCAGACTTCATTTTCTTCTCTTTTTAATCTGTTCTCTTCGGTGGCGATCTTTTTCTTCTCCTATTGTTGTAAACGCTTCAGCTGCCTCGCTCGCCTCATTTTGTTAGAAATAACCTTGTTCACAACCATTTTCATGCACTCTTCATTCCATTTTGCACTTACGTTTTTCTCATTTTGCGCCATTTCTGTCTGAAAAGAAGTAAGAAGAAGAAAATGTAGGCTACAGTCATATTGTACGTGTGTTGTTGTTGTTGTTGTGGTCTTCAGTCCTGAGACTGGTTTGATGCAGCTCTCCATGTTAATCTATCCTGTGCAAGCTCCTTCATCTCCCAGTACCTACTGCAACCTACATTAGCGTTCTCACTTCCCACGCCCGGGTTCCCGGGTTCGATTCCCGGCGGGGTCAGGGATTTTCTCTGCCTCGTGATGGCTGGGTGTTGTGTGCTGTCCTTAGGTTAGTTAGGTTTAAGTAGTTCTAAGTTCTAGGGGACTTATGACCACAGCAGTTGAGTCCCATAGTGCTCAGAGCCATTTGAACCATTTTTTTTGCAACCTACATCCTTCTGAATCTGCTTAGTGTATTCATCTCTTGGTCTCCCTCTACGAATTTTACCCTCCACGCTGCCCTCCAATACTAAATTGATGATCCCTTGATGCCTCAGGACATGTCCTACCAACCGATCCCTTCTTCTAGTCAAGTTGTGCCACAAACTTCTCTTCTCCCCAATCCTATTCAATACCTTCTCATTAGTTACGTGATCTACCCACTTAATCTTCAACATTCTTCTGTAGCACCACATTTGTACGTATGTTTGCATAAATTATCATGAAACGTTTGTTAGATGTCGTCCGTTGCATGACATAGTTAACCGACGTGCAGCAACAAATTGAATCACTTACCCTACAAACGAGTACCACAGGCCTCAGAATATCTTCCGTGTGCTAAGAGCTACACTAACGCCACCAAACAGAGCAGCCAAAGGACTGAAGAGAGGAAGAACAAATACCACTCCAGTGCACATAAACACACAAGCTTGCTTCTGCTTACTGTATTCTTCTGCCATATAGAGGCGCAAAGGGAAATCACGGTAGTGGCCGGCACTGTAAGCCGTCCGATACTGCACGACTCTCCCGTACGTACCGTATATCATTCGTCTATGCCTACAGCTTGAGAAGTGGCTAAACATTCCGGCTAGACACCTCTAATCCACGTAAGCAGCGATGGAATGGATTAGTAGACCGAGCGAGGTGGCGCAGTGGTAGCATACTGGACTCGCATTCGGGAGGACGACGGTTCAATCCCGCGTCCGACCATCCTGATTTAGGTTTTCCGTGATTTCCCTAAATCGCTCCAGGGAAATGCTGGGATGGTTCCTTCGAAAGGGCACGGCTGACTTCCTTCCCTAATCCGATGAGACCGATGACCTCGCTGTTTGGTCTCTTCCCACAAACAACCAATCAACCAACCAATGGATTAGTAAGCTAATAAAAATAAAATGCACCAATAGCACTTAGAATTTTAAGGAGGGACGTGACAGTGTTTCTGAGGCAGCCATAAATCTCCGTTCTTTTCTATTCTGATGAAGTTTCATGCATGCCGTACAAAGTTGTGTAGAGACGGAGCAAGCACTAGGGAAGTAAATAGTCAGAACGGGAGTCATTCCCTTGGGACGTACAAGGCCGTGTCCTTTTACAAACTGGACAGTGAACCCATGGCCAAGGGAGAGCAGAAGAACGGGGCTCTGTGAAAGTGGCTGAGCAGCCGCCAGTCTGGAGCCGCGTAGCAGACCACCAGGGCCGAGGACAATACGGTGGGACGAAGTCGCGGAAACGCAATCCTCACGCCGTTGGCAGCCAGTCGGGTCATTGCCTAGAGATTGTAGGTGCACGAAAAACTGTCACAAAGTGTGGAGGAGTTCGATGTTGGACGTCCATGAAGATTCCTCATAGAAATCAGAATAGAATATTCATCGAAGTTCGATCTTAGAGTCCGGAACAAAATAACTTCAGTGTCAGACTTTCGGAACGTGACATTCGGAGAAAAACGGATTCAGAAGAGCGAACGCCCAAATGGCAGAGATGGAGAGCGCCTTCGAGTTACATCACTGTGGTATCACGTCGAACACCGCTGCTTACAGTGAGTATACGAGTACATTGCAGCGCCAGAATGTCGGGGACAGATAGGTGTGATTACTTGTACTGCAGTGACGAACGCTCTGTCAGTCGCACTGTCCCAGCAAGATGCTTCTCTTCATTTGCTATCTTCCTCACGCCTGCAATCACTTCATACGCATAATACAACTTCACGATTTAGTAACAATGACAGTGAATCGTCACAATCACATTGCCATCATTATTACTTGAATTGAAACTGTTAGCAAGGTCTGTTTAATCCCTTCGAGATTTAATATGTCAGTTGTGTAAAAAATTATAAACACTCTTTACTCAACAGTTTTCCTTTCGTAATCCACGAATTACATGCCCGTAGGCCGGAGTAATAGGAAGGTGATTGAGACACACTCAGGATACAGTGCTCGGGGCTCCACAACAGATTGCGTTTTATTAAATTCCGTTGGGGAACTTCATCCCTGAGGAGTGGTACGTCATCGCAGCTGTGTCAGTCAGATCGGTCAGGTGAAAAATCGGACGACTCGCGGGATCTCGCAGACTGACACCTATTTTCCTAATAATTTCGGACCTCTTGCGCCATTTTACGTTCTCGAACGCTTTCTCTGTGTCCACAAATCCCACGAACGTGTCTTGGTTATTATTAAGCCTTGCTTCCATTATCAAACGCTGCTTCAGAAGCGTCTCTCTGGTGCCTTTACTTCTCCTAAACCTAAAGTGAACACCATCTAACAGATCCTCAGTTTTCTTTTTCATTCTTCTGTGTACCATTCTCCTCAACAACTTCGATGCATCAGATGTGGAGCTGACTGTGATAAAGTTCCCGCCCTTATCTGCCCTTGCTGTCTTCAGGACTGTGTGGATGATATTTTTCCCATAGTGTGATAGTATTTCACTAGACTCGAACTTGTAGATTCTGCACACTAACTTGAACAGTCGTTAGTTGCTTATGGCTTCCGCATTGTTTGATCACAAGTCTTCCAAAACTCTGTTAAGATTAGCAATACCCGAACTGTCGTTTTAGAGAAGACAAGGAATTCACGTGCAGCGATATCTTTTAGCTTTCCTTGCACATCTGTCTCTTATATAGCACAAGAAGAACACCTTTCCCAAGACCTTTTACTCATTTTCACAACACACAAATCAACGTTGATCGTATAGTTCAACAGTAAGCCACTTCTCTTACGATCCGACGTGTCTTCAGAGTGGCTTTTCGTCTCAAAAATGTTTTTGTCTGTCGCAGACTGTAGTGATGAGTTACGACCTTGTAGCACCACCCGGTCTTTCAATAATAAAGGAAAATGTGTTTTTTTTTTAAATAATAAGATTTTGTCCTGTCACTTTAAGACGCATTTAGTGGATTCAAAATAATTATATCTTGAAAGATGAACAGAATCTGTTTTTTCAGCACTGTCTATTTCATTCACAATTCGCTATCATTTACATTACAGCAACATATATCACTGATTTTCGTAGGCACACTAAAAACGTTCTGCATTAGTGACAATGAAATGATCGAAGTTTCTTTTCCAGAAAGAATATTTGTTAAAAATCGTCTAAGTTTTTGAGAGGCCAGAAGTAGACTGACTTAGTGAGCAAACTTTTCATTTCATATCACGCTTTCGAGGTATTCCAGTATGGGCAAGTCCCTCATTCGCTGCGATGTTACACACGTACCATGAAACAGCTTGCCAACCCTGCACAGTAACGCTATTTTTTCTTTATTTGTTATTTCATCCCCTTCGCTTTTTAGCGGTATGGTTGGTAGGTGGAGGGGAAACGGGGGCTGTCAGCGGTACAGTCTAAGGGCTCTGAGCACTACGGGACTTAATTTTTAAGGTCATCAGTACCCTAGAACTTAGAACTACTTAAACCTAACTAACCTAAGGACATCAAACACATCTTTGCCCGAGGCAGGATTCGAACCTGCGACCGTAGCAGTCGCGCGGTTCCAGACTGTAGCGCCTAGAACCGCTCGACCACCCCGGCCGGCAATGTCGGCGATACAGTCAACACACTTTTCAGCTCAAGGATATGTAGTATAAAAATAGACGAAAAAACGATAAGTAAAATAGGAGAAATTAGTTACAAGTGATTTTAAAATTTGCAAAGAAGAATTTAATGGTGTTATGTACAAAAAACTTGATTTTCGTCATCGTTCGTTTTGACAAATGAGTACTAAATCATAAAACGAAAACAATAAGAATACATCATTAAAACGCGATATAAAAAACCTGTAATCTTAGAAGTGAAGTTACACTCTCATTATAAATTGAAGGACCTGCCCTTGGAAAGATTATCAGTTGTCGGAGACGAAAAGATAAGGATTTTATCTGGTTAGGAAGATATGGGAATGAATATGGAGCTCAGATGAGTAGTGTCGATGGAGGAGTGGATCATGGGGAGACAGCGACGAGTAGTTGGGATTGTCGGTAACACCATAATACGTAGGGGATAGAGCTGAAGGGAAAGATAGGGAGGGAAGGGGCAAAGCGGTATACAGATATGGACAGGGAACGTAAAGAAGGCAAGAGAGTCCTCACGAGGTAGGACAGCTGGGGTGGAATTATAGTTGATAGGATGGGAAAATATCAGGGTGGAGTTCATTGTCTGGGAGAGGGAGAGTGCTGAAATTTCTTTGGGGAAGATGTGGAGAATGAACAGCTGTGGGGTTGCTGGAATGTGTCGTTATAGGCGCGGTAACGTGCTAGGATTGGAAATTAGAGAGGAAAGAATAGGGTTATTGGAGTCGACTTCGCGAAAGGAGTATGTTGTTCGAAGGAGTTCAGTGCGAGTGAGATGGGAATTTGATGATATGGTAAAGGATCAATGCGGGGGAAGGTAAACGGATGCGAAGAGCAAGTCGGAATGCATGACGTTCAAGCATCTGGAGGGACGGATAGAACTTAGATGGAGCAGTTACCCATGCAACATTTGAAAAGGGAGAGAATGAGTCGGATCAAGGTTTTGTCGGTGTGGAGGATACTGTAGAGGTGTAATCCCAATGCTCGTCCATTTAGTAGAAATAGTAGTTTTAGTCTGTTGTGGGATTTCTGTTGGGTGGTTTCTACGTGAGGTTCTCATATTTCTTGCCGGTCAAGGGTTATTTAAGCAGGTAGGACGTTTGTAAATGGTGAGGTAGAAGTCTTGTAGGCGGAAAATGGCGGATGGTCGTCCTACTATTATTACCTGGATTTCGTTTCATCTTTTACCAATAGATCGAGCCTAAGCATAACCGCCAGCGCCTCCTGGTGAGCGAGTCGAGCTCGTCAGTTACTCCACATTAACCAAAGATGGTTCTCATAACCACCCACATTCCCATTCCGCACTTACTTTCAGTATTCCCCGCGTGAACTCACTCTGATGTGTTTGATCCTACACCACTAGTCTCAGCAGTTCCGTGAAACTGCGACCAATTCCTTCTCAACAACGGTTTACACACATGAACTTTGTTATATATATATATATATATATATATATATATATATATATATATATATATATATATATATATCAAAGGTCTGACAGTAAAATACAATAAAAAGCATAAAGAGTTATCTGTCATTTTCTCGTATGGCTCAAAGGAGCGCTGCCAAAACGTTTCGTTCTCTCAGCTGAAACACAAGCCGTTTTGGTGGCCAGTACTTGGTCAGCTGCGTTTTTCTCGCTCAGCGAGTTTAATGAAGTGTTCAGGATATACTGCCTTTGCAAAACAAATAAAATACGAGGGTCGGTCAAAAAGTAATGCCTCCCATTTTTTTTCTACTTAAAGAAATTAAGTTAAGTGAAAAATTTGAATTTGGCGCCATTCCTCAAACCTTCTTCTGCAATCCACTGCAGTAGTAACTTTCTGTGTCAACAGGTGGCAGCACAGCAGAAGTTTGTAAGATGGCCGACATCGATGTTCGTTTGAGACAGCGTTGTGTGATTGAATTCTTGAATGCAGAAGGTGAAACGCCCATACGCATTCATGAAAGACTGAAGAAGGTGTATGGTGTTGTGACAGTGGATGTCAGCACTGTTAGACGATGGGTTCGTCGTTGTAAGGAAGCTGAAGGGCAAACACCGTTGACTGACGAAAAGCGGAGCGGCAGGCCGGTGAGTGCAGTGACTCCACACAACATTCAGCAAGTTGATGACATCATTCGTGGTGACCGTCGGGTGACTGCAGATGAAGTGTGTCGCATTATTTCTCTTAGTAAAGGCAGTGTGATCACGATTATTAAACAATTGGGGTACTCAAAAGTTTGTGCACGGTGGGTTCCAAGAATGTTAACCGATCAGAATAAAGAGGCAAGGAAAACAATAGCCTCCCAACACTTGCAGCGCTTCCGTTTGGAGGGAGATGAGTTTCTGAAAAAAATTGTGACCGGGGACGAAACATGGGTGCATTTTTTTGAACCCGAATCAAAGAGGCAGTCAATGGAGTGGCGTCACACAAGCTCGCCGAGGAAGAAAAAATTCAAAACTGTGCGATCGGCAGGGAAAGTTATGGCAACAGTTTTCTGGGATACAGAGGGTGTGATTCTGGTTGATTTTTTGGAGCAGGGATGCACAATAAATTCTGTTCAATACGTCACAACCCTCAAAAAACTTAAAGCACGTCTTCAGCGAGTTCGCCCAACAAAATCAATGGCAGATGTTCTTCTTTTGCATGACAATGCAAGACCACACACCAGTCGTCACACCTCTGACGAGATTGTCAAAATTGGATGGGAAGTTTTGCCTCATCCCCCATACAGCCCTGACCTGGCACCATCAGACTTCCATCTGTTCGGGCCACTAAAAGAAGCTCATCGTGGGATTCATTTTGAAGATGAGGAGGCCGTCAAAACATCCGTGCGTCAATGGCTTAGGAAGCAGAGCTGTGATTTTTACCGTGCTGGGATACATGCCCTTGTTCAAAGATGGACCAAAACTGTAGAGATGGGCGGAGATTACATTGAAAAATGACAAAATGATCCTCAATGTTGTGGTTTTCAACCTATGTAATTGCATTTAAATTTCCTGACAATTAAACGTAGAAAAAAAAATAGGAGGCATTACTTTTTGACTGACCCTCGTACCTAAAGAAAACAGAAAACATGTGTTCAAAAATGTACCACATTCACTTAAACTTGACGTTATTGACAACTATTTGTAAATCTATCTTGTCTTAGATAAATCTTAAGGATACTGCACTGATTAATTTGAGCAACTCTTTGCACGCTAGGAGACGAAAGGAAGAAATTTGAGGCTTTTTCGTGTCCATCCACGACAAGGCTATTGCAGCACTGTCAACATCGCTTGCAACACCGGCACTGTCATTGTTTTCGCATGAAGGAAATGACTTTGTGGAGACCATATTGTAAATATATGTTGGCATTCCTCGCAATAGACTTGATCTTCAGCGACCCTGTACTTAATTTAAATTCTCTGAGGGGTAACACACAGCTGTTAAGTGCCTCTTATTCTGGAGAAGCATATTTTGATTAGGAGAGGCACCAACTTCCCCGTTTTACGCCATTCAACCTAACGCCATGGGTAACACATGAGCTCAAAATCAAATGCAGTCTTGAGTGACCAGGTAAATAGTTACATTCTTCTATTTATCTTACCTAGGACTGTCATTGTGAAGTCGGAACGCAGGTTCTATCAGAAATAGGAAAGATGATAGCTTCATAGCTCGGTGGGTAATTAACTTGCATAAGAACGTTGGTCATTCATGAGTTTTACGTGTTCACTCATTTAGATCAAGTAATTGACCAGTATACTTTGAGCACCAGCTGAGATTTCAGATGAATAAAGTGGAATAGTTTTCATATGCGCATTATCATCTTGGTGTTTGCCTTGATACATGTTATCTACAATAGTGCCCAAAACGTTGGAATGTCTTAGTACGTAGGTAGTCAGAAAACCACGAAAATTCTATCTTAAATGAAAATGGTCATAAAGCCTGTGCTCGTACATGTCTTCCAAAATTATTTTCAAAGGAAATTCTGCAAAGTGTCTACGATATACTTTAAAATGTCAGTTGACCATTTGTGATGCCATTCACCTTCTGCTGACTTGGGTTGGGGGCAGATGCGGCAGCCACGATAGAAGCTCTAGTACGGTGGTTGCCAACCTGACAGTAACTACCCCCTGAGGGGTAAAATTAAATTTTCTGGGGGCAATAAAAAGAATTCGATCGTGTGACGGTTACCAAACTAAACTATTTCTTAAAGATCATTATTATTATCGCTGTTTCGTAGGACTGTAACACTGGTGACTGACTTCCCAATCCTCAGCTTTTTTTCCAAATACGAGCATTAACCTGTGATACAATTTACTTGAGATTTAAACTTTTGAAATGAGTGTATGAATATCTTCTTCCTCTTCACATAGCCACTTACTACACACAAAAATTTTACTCTGTGACATTCATCTATGAGAAGAAAATTGATAAAACGTCACATATGCTTTGATATCTCGTAATAAAGTCTTCGCGAGTTGTTAATACTTACCACAGTGGACCAGAAATTGCTTCATTACTCACTTGGAAACAGATAATCCATCTAACTGACGGCACAACACAACAGTAACTACGTAATGGTTCGCAAATTGCTGTAGTATCTACACAGTGTTATTACTATTAATAGCAGTGGTTATGCATCAGGCACTGAGAGAATAAGGTTTTCCAGTTTCTACCATTTCAGAAAAGAGGAATTGAGGAGTGGTATAGGGGAAGCATATTTTGTAACAAGCATCTGTCCTGAATGTGGACAGCTAGCTTTCTTTTCTGAAGTTGAGTTATAGGTGGCACTCGCGGTGCACTGCTAAGTGCTTCATCATCCCATAAAAAAAAATACGTTGTTAGAAATAAGCAGAACCATTAGGTCATTGTATAATAAAATACCAACAGAAACTATTTCTCGTCATTCATAAACATAAAAATACTCAAACAGAATTTTTTTTCATTCTAGAATCAGTTATGCACTAATGTTGATGACACTGGAGGTGGGGGACACTAGCTAGTATCTGACAGCCTCAGAACGGTTGCGAAACACTGCTCTAGCACCATCGATGGCGTTGGCTGTCGCACTCACTGTCCTCCTTCCCCTCTCCGCTGGCTCCCCGCTAAGTTTGCCAAATATTGCATGCCCCACCTCAGTCGCAAGTGTTTTGATGCACCCGCTTTCTATGTTCGCGTATGAAACCAGAAGCGTGACCAGTCAATCAGGGCGCAGTTCCGTTCCCAGAGTGGGGCCGTCAGACGGAACGAGCCGGTCAGCCGTTTCAAGTTTTGAGAGCCACACAGATCCGTTACTGACGTCAGCTGCCACCAACAAAAAAAAAAAAGAGGTTTCATATAGCTACATACATAACACTTAAGTGCTGCCGACCTTCTATCGAAAATATTTACGCTTATGCACGTACTGCTAACAGAAAAAGAAAAAACAGCTTAGGTTTATCAAGTCATCCTCATATCTTTACCATCTCATATAATTCTTTGTCCAAAAGCAAAATAGAACATGTATCAGCAAATTTTGTTTAGTAACCAGGTCTAGATTAATAAGCGTTAGCCGGCCGAAGTGGCCGTGCGGTGAAAGGCGCTGCAGTCTAGAACCGCAAGACCGCTACGGTCGCAGGTTCGAATCCTGCCTCGGGCATGGATGTTTGTGATGTCCTTAGGTTAGTTAGGTTTAACTAGTTCTAAGTTCTAGGGGACTAATGACCTCAGCAGTTAAGTCCCATAGTGCTCAGAACCATTTGAACCAACCAATAAGCGTTATTGCCTTTCTTGTAAGTTTGTTGCTGGCCGGTGTGGCCGAGCGGTTGTAGGTGCTTCAGTCTGGAGCCGCGCGACCGCTACGGTCGCAGGTTCGAATTATGCCTCGGGCATGTATGTGTATGTGTCCTTAGGTTAGTTAGGTTTAAGTAGTTCTAAGTTCTAGGGGACTGATGACCTCAGATGTTAAGTCCCATAGTGCTCAGAGCCATTTGTACCATTTTATAAGTTTGTTCGTTACAAAGATATGACAAGCAGTACGTCTTTTTTGAAAATCATAATTATTTTTTATTCGGAAATCCGCATCCCGTCCTCAACACGTGCTCAAAAATGTACCACATTCACTTAAACTTGACGTTATACCACAAGACTGTCTTTATCTTTACTGTACCAGCACACAGTGTAACTACCCGGGGTGACGTAGCTCATCCACTTGCTGGAGATGGCCGGCCACTGTGGCCGAGCGGTTCTAGGTGCTTCAGTCTGTAACCGCGTGACCGCTGCGGTTGCAGGTTCGAATCCTGCCTCGGGCATGGATGTGTGTGAAGTCCTTAGGTTAGTTAGGTTTAAGTAGTTCTAAGTTGAACCATTTTTTTACTGGAGATGACGGTAAACAAATGGAACCGCAAATAAAATGCACTGATAATTCTGTCAACCGTCTTCAGTACATATATATGAGGAAAATGTACACCGTCGAAGAGGAAGTAAAAGTGCTACCCATACATGAAGAATGTATGTTAGCAAAAAATGTGGTTATGGCATTGTTGCCAGGAAGTCCCCTTCCCGCCACCTGGCGAACAAATCTTTTTTTATATGACAATACTTCTGAAACTTTCGCGTCGATGATGATGAAATAATGATGAGGACAAAAAGACACTCATACAGTCCTGAGCTTAGAAAAATCTCTGACCCGGCCGGAAATCGAACCCAGGGCCCCGTGATTGAGGGTCAGCCAGTAACGCCCATCACACCACCACGACGAGCTGCTTCCTCTGAGTTAGTACAAACAGTACTTACAGAAATGTTTTCATATCTACAATACAGGTACATGTAATACAGTTCCGTAACACTTGTAAACGATATTTTGTCGAAAGTCGACATGTTGAGAAACGTGGCTGTTGTACTAAAGGTTTATAATTTATAAAAAACAGCTACCAGCCACATGTATGGTTTAAAAAGGTTTATTATCTTCAGACCATGACCGGTTTCGGATTTTTCTTTACAAATCCATCTTCAGATGGCAGTTACAAGCATTCTAAGTTGGACCTAGTTTTGTTTTTGTTATTCGTTTGCTGGACTGGGAAAGAAAAGAAATATTTTTGTTGTCATATCGGTAATGGTATTTTTACAAAAGATTCACTTCTTTTACAAAATCTAATTGCTCATGAGATAGTTTTTTGTTTTAAACTTAGTAAACGTGCAGGTTAGTGTACTTACGAGCTATGTAGTTCTGCCTGACGAAATATTCCTGCGTTTATGTTTTCGAGCGCAAGCTTAATACACTTTTCAATATGCACTATGTGAGTGCTATTCCAGTCAATGGACGTCACTTTCAACCTCATCATCTTAATTATACACGCAGCACACACGAATAACGTTTACAAAACGTGGCCCAGCTTCATATTACAAAGGAGAACAACATTTGCAAAGAGCTTACAGTCATAACGATGTTAACTTACAGATGCTGTATAGTCGATATGGGTAGCTGTTTTTTTATAAATTATAAAACTTTTAAACGATATAGATTGCCAGAAAAAAAATCGCAATACCAAGAAGGAGTTGTACGACATAAACGATAGTTGGTGGGCATGTTTCCACATCTGAAAGATGATGGCTTTTCAGATTTCGCGCCAGTGCATAAGACTGGCGCTAGTAGCGCCCCTATGAGGCTGTACATCAGGTTTGCTTTAAATACACGTTGTAACGGTTTTGATCGCCAGTTACCTTTGACACTCGACGTGGTGAGCTGATGTTAGTCAAGAACGTCTTTAAGGCCATTATCAACACCTCACTGAGTTTGAACGAGGTCGTCTAATACGACTACGAAAAGACTGACCTTCCTTCTGCGATACTACGGAGGGGTTTGGCAGAAATGCAGCCACTGTACACGATTGCTAGCTGATGTGTTCACGAGAATGTGCGGTTGCAAGAAGACTGGGCTCCGGATGGACAATTGGCACTAACGAGAAGGAAGACCGTAGTGTTCGGCATATGGCTCTGTCGCAGCGTACTGCATATGCAACAGCAAATCGAGCAGCAGCTGGCGCCACGGTGACACAAAGAACTGTTTAAAATCAGTTACTTCAAGAACAGCTCAGAGCCAGACGCGCTGAAACGTGCATTCCACTGAGCCCAAGCCACCATCGTTTGGTATCGAGCGAGAGCTAATTGGAGGGCAGGATGGAGGTCTGTTGTGTCTTCTGATGAAAGCTGGTTCCGCCTCGGTGCCAGTGATGGCCGCGTGTTGGTTGGAAAGGGGCCAGTTGAGGGCCTGCAACTAACCTGCGTGCGAGACATACTGGACGACCTGGAGTTATGGTCTGGGGTGCTGTTTCGTAAGACAGCAGAACCGCTGTCGTGGTCATCTCACGCAGCCTAACTGCAAATTTGTGCGTCATTCTGGTGATTCGACTTGTGATGCCATTCATCAACAGCATTTCAAAGGGCGTTCTCCAAACGGGTAACGCTCGCTCACATAACGCTGTTGTAACCCAACAACTGTACAGCGCGTCGACATGTTGCCTTAACCTGCTCGATAATCAGATCTGACTCCAACAGAGAGCACGTATGAAAAATCATGTGGCGACAACTCCAGCATCACCCACGACCATCGTTAACAGCCCCTGTAGTGACCGACCGACAGCAACAGCCACGGAATTCCATCCCAGAAACTGAGTGACATACGACGCCTGTACAAGACAAGACGTGCACGTTTGCACGCTTTCATTCAACATTTTGACAGTTACACCTATATTTAACGTACCAGTATTTCACATTTGTAATGGCTTATCTCTCGTTTATATTAATCTGTGATGTTGCAAAGTCAATTACGTAAATATGTTACGTACACAAATGTAGTCCATAAATTTCATAAATCTACATCAATTACTTTTGGGGTTAATATTTTTTTCCATCAGTGAATTGCTTACAGTAAAGGCAGTGCTCAATAAAAAAAATGCATCACGATTACTTTTTTTTCTTTGTGGTTGAAGGTAGACGTAATATTACTCAGGCAAAAGAGCTCTATCCGTAGCAATATCCCGACACGAACGTACCTTCCCGACAGATATTTTCTTGTTTTTCAAGTTTCAATCCAAAACAGTCGAAGACGCTGAAGTTACTGTTCTCACTTCTCTTGCAATGAGTGCATACTTGAGCGGAAGACAGCGTCAACAGGCGATTGGTATTCCTAAAAACAGTGTACATGACACTCGAACACACCACCAGTCCCAACCTTATCGTGTTCACTTGCACCAAGAACTGAGTGAAAAATATGTTCCGGATCGGTGTACAGTTTGAAGGTTTGCCGCTGCCGTCTTTTTATTAATTGAGCACCTCAAACCACAATTGGGACTTTTTGCAATTTGGTTACAACCGTTTTTCCATCAAGTCCGTATTAATATGCACTCGACAGTTATGTAAGTGCCAACGGCCTTGCCGCAGCCGCAGTGGTAACACCGGTTCCCGTCAGATCACCTAAGTTAAGCGCTGTCGGGCTGGGCTAGCACTTGGATGGGTGACCATCCGGTCTGTCCAGCGCTGTTGGCAAGCGGGGTGCACTCAACCCCTTGTAAGGCAAACTGAGGAGCTACTTGGCTGAGAAGTAGTGGCTCCGGTCACGATGACAACGGCCGGGAGAGCGGTGTGCTGACCACATGCCCCTCCATATCCGCATCCAGTGATGCCTGTAGGCTGAGGATGACACGGCGGCCGGTCGGTGCCGTTGGGCCTTCACGGCCTGTTCGGACGGAGTTTAGTTTAGTTTTGTTTTAATTATGTATGTGGCGAAAACAGTCAACCTTTGCAACTTCAACGGATAAAAGACTTCGGGCGGAGTTTAGTTTAGTTTTGTTTTAATTATGTATGTAGCGACAACAGTTAACCTATGCAACTTCAACGGATAAAAGACTTTGAGTATCAATGGAGATAAATGAACTTGATAGAGATAAGTTAATTCTATGAAAAAAGTGAACTAGAGAAAGCTCAGATTACAAACCGTTAGTGTAAGGGAGACCGTCTTATAGGAAACTCTTCGTACCACGCACATGTATGTGCACTTTTTATAATCTCAACATCACTTTCGAACACAAACACTAACTTACGAATGCACAATGAACTTTTATATAAGATGATTTCTAGTAAGCGCTGCCTGCCCTGTTGCATGCACCATCAGTCGACCGTATGTTATCTTACCTGAAAACGCTGAACCTCACGTAGCTTAGAGCGGGTTAGGCGTCTAGGGGTTGTGGAGGGTACTTAGTAGGTAAAGTTTTGATGTGGAACCCATGTCCTAAAATTTACTGTTTGGATGTAAAATAAGTTTAAGGATAGCATCAGTTTCTAATCTCCTGCTTCACAGCATGCATATACACTAAAATTACGAATATCTGTACTGGTTAAGATCGAAATTGAAACTAAGTTGTGACATTACTGTTGCGTATCGCTACACCACGACGCTGATCCATTTTTGCCACCATTTTGCGCTTGGACTGTACTTGTGCATTATTATTATTATTTCTTTACTTTCTCAGACTTTTTTTAAGTCTGGTTAAGAATAGAGCGACGCGGACCTTTATCAAGCGTCACTTCCTTTTTGCTGTACGGTACATGTTATATTGCATTTAGGAACTTTCGGGTAATTGAACATGTATCAATAATTACGGATTTCTGTAATTGTATATATATGTTTGGATGTAGCTGTATTGCATTGATGTATTGGTGGATATTGTGTGGTATGACTCCTGTAGTTGATAGTATAATTGGTATGATGTCAACTTTATCCTGATGCCACATGTCTTTGACTTCCTCAGCCAGTTGGATGTATTTTTCAATTTTTTCTCCTGTTTTCTTTTGTATATTTGTTGTATTGGGTATGGATATTTCGATTAGTTGTGTTAATTTCTTCTTTTTATTGGTGAGTATGATGTCAGGTTTGTTATGTGGCGTTGTTTTATCTGTTATAATGGTTCTGTTCCAGTATAATTTGTATTCATCATTCTCCAGTACATTTTGTGGTGCATACTTGTATGTAGGAACGTGTTGTTTTATAAGTTTATGTTGTAAGGCAAGCTGTTGATGTATTATTTTTGCGACATTGTCATGTCTTCTGGGGTATTCTGTATTTGCTAGTATTGTACATCCGCTTGTGATGTGATCTACTGTTTCTATTTGTTGTTTACAAAGTCTGCATTTATCTGTTGTGGTATTGGGATCTTTAATAATATGCTTGCTGAAATACCTGGTGTTTATTGTTTGATCCTGTACTGCAATCACGAATCCTTCTGTCTCACTGTATATATTGCCTTTTCTTAGCCATGTGTTGGATGCGTCTTGATCGATGTGTGGCTGTGTTAGATGATATGGGTGCTTGCCATGAAGTGTTTTCTTTTTCCAATTTGCTTTCTTCGTATCTGTTGATGTTATGTGATCTAAAGGGTTGTAGAAGTGGTTATGAAATTGCAGTGGTGTAGCCGATGTATTTATATGAGTGATTGCCTTGTGTATTTTGCTAGTTTCTGCTCGTTCTAGAAAGAATTTTCTTAAATTGTCTACCTGTCCATAATGTAGGTTTTTTATGTCGATAAATCCTCTTCCTCCTTCCTTTCTGCTTAATGTGAATCTTTCTGTTGCTGAATGTATGTGATGTATTCTATATTTGTGGCATTGTGATCGTGTAAGTGTATTGAGTGCTTCTAGGTCTGTGTTACTCCATTTCACTACTCCAAATGAGTAGGTCAATATTGGTATGGCATAAGTATTTATAGCTTTTGTCTTGTTTCTTGCTGTCAGTTCTGTTTTCAGTATTTTTGTTAGTCTTTGTCTATATTTTTCTTTTAGTTCTTCTTTAATATTTGTATTATCTATTCCTATTTTTTGCCTGTATCCTAGATATTTATAGGCATCCGTTTTTTCCATCGCTTCTATGCAGTCGCTGTTATCCAATATGTAATCTTCTTGTTTAGTGTGTTTTCCCTTGACTATGCTATTTTTCTTACATTTGTCTGTTCCAAAAGCCATACTTATATCATTGCTGAATCCTTCTGTTATCTTTAGTAATTGGTTGAGTTGTTGATTGGTTGCTGCCAGTAGTTTTAGATCATCCATGTATAGCAAATGTGTGATTTTGTGTGGGTATGTTCCAGTAATATTGTATCCATAATTTGTATTGTTTAGCATGTTGGATAGTGGGTTCAGAGCAAGGCAGAACCAGAAAGGACTTAATGAGTCTCCTTGGTATATTCCACGCTTAATCTGTATTGGCTGTGATGTGATATTATTAGAGTTTGTTTGGATATTAAGTGTGGTTTTCCAGTTTTTCATAACTATGTTTAGGAACTGCATCAATTTAGGATCTACTTTGTATATTTCCAATATCTGTAGTAACCATGAGTGGGGTACACTATCAAAAGCTTTTTGGTAATCAATGTATGCGTAGTGTAGTGACCTTTGTTTAGTTTTAGCTTGATATGTCACCTCTGCATCTATTATCAGTTGCTCTTTACATCCTCGTGCTCCTTTGCAACAGCCTTTTTGTTCTTCATTTATAATTTTGTTCTGTGTTGTATGTGTCATTAATTTCTGTGTAATGACTGAAGTTAATATTTTGTAGATTGTTGGTAGGCATGTTATGGGGCGATATTTAGCTGGGTTTGCTGTGTCTGCTTGATCTTTAGGTTTCAGATAGGTTATTCCATGTGTAAGTGTATCAGGGAATGTGTATGGGTCTGCAATGTAACTGTTAAATAATTTAGTTAGATGTGAATGTGTTGAGGTGAACTTCTTTAGCCAGAAATTTGCTATTTTATCATTTCCAGGGGCTTTCCAATTGTGCGTAGAATTAATTGCTCGGGTGACTTCATGTTGCAAAATTATCACTTCAGGCATTTGTGGTATCATCTTGTGTGAGTCTGTTTCTGTTTGTATCCACCGTGCATGCCTGTTATGTTGTACCGGGTTTGACCATATGTTGCTCCAGAAGTGTTCCATGTCTGTTATGTTTGGTGGATTGTCTATTTTAATGTGTGTGTTATCTATTGTCTGGTAAAATTTCTTTTGGTTTGTGTTGAATGTTTGGTTTTGTTTCCTTCTATTTACACTTTTTTTTTTTATTATTTATTATTATTATTATTATTATTATTATTATTATTATAATTTTTTTTTTTGAAAGTATACTCCAGATGTGGTCTCTGGGTCCTGGGAACTGGGCAGTTTCCACGGAGATCCCTCTCTCCCCAACTACCGCCACCTCCCGCCCCCTGCCCCGCTTAGCGGGTCCGGTAGCACACAGGCCCCCACAAACAGGCGGACTAGTCTGCAATACCCGTTAAAGAGTTCAACCATGATGTGCATCCGCAGTGATGTCATCAACTGGTCGTACTCACCATAATTATATACACTACTGGCCATTAAAATTGCTACACCAAGAAGAAATGCAGATGATAAACGGATATTCATTGGACAAATATATTATACTAGAACTGACATGTGATTACATTTTCACGCAATTTCGGTGCATAGATCCTGAGAAATTAGTACCCAGAGCAACCACCTCTGGCCGTAATAACGGCCTTGATACGCCTGGGCATTGAATCAAACAGAGCTCGGATGGCGTGTACAGGTACAGCTCCCCATGCAGCTTCAACACGATACCACAGTTCATCAAGAGTAGTGACTGCCGTATTGTGACGAGCCAGTTGCTCGGCCACCATTGACCAGACGTTTTCTGTTGGTGAGAGATCTGGAGAATGTGCTGGCCAGGGCAGCAGTCGAACATTCTCTGTATCCAGAAAGGCCCGTACAGGACCTGCAACATGCGGTCGTGCATTATCCTGCTGAAATGTAGGGTTTCGCAGTGATCGAATGAAGGGTAGAGCCACGGGTCGTAACACATCTGAAATGTAACGTCCACTGTTCAAAGTGCCGTCAATGCGAACAGGAGGTGACCAAGACGTGTAACCAATGGCACCCCATACCATCACGCCGGATGATACTCCAGTATGCAGATGGTTGTTGTCTTGCAAACGTCCCCATCTGTTGACTCAGGGATCGAGACGTGCCTGCACGATCCGTTACAGCCATGCGAATAAGATGCCTGTCATCTCGACTGCTAGTGATACGAGGCCGTTGGGATCCAGCAAGGCGTTTCGTATTACCCTATTGAACCCACCGATTCCATATTCTGCTAACAGTCATTGGATCTCGACCAATGCGAGCAGCAATGTCGCGATACGATAAACCGCAATCGCGATAGGCTACAATCTGACCTTTATCGAAGTCGGAAACGTGATGGTACGCAATTCTCCTCCTTACACGAGGCATCACAACAACGTTTCACTAGGCAACGCCGGTCAACTGCTCTTTGTGTATGAGAAATCGGTTGGAAACTTTCCTAATGTCAGCGCGTTGTTGGTGTCGCCACCGGCGCCAGCCTCGTGTGAATGCTCTGAAAACTAATCATTTGCATGTCACAGCATCTTCTTCCTGTCGGTTAAATTTCGCGTCTGTAACACGTCATCTTCATGGTGTAGCAGTTTTAATGGCCAGTAGTGTATTTTCTTTCCGGCAATTTACTATCGGGATAAACTGATTCTAAATCCAACACAAATAATAAACATTTCGGACTTTTAATTGAATGCACAAATATACGTAAACATATTAATTTTAAGAACTTTAGTGTGTACTCGAATGTTTACGAAAGTTTTTACGCTGCTGCATTTTGTTTTACCATTTCTTTATAGCACAACACTATCACGCTTTTACACACAGCACGCTATCGGCGTTCTGGCATCAAAATCTGAACCGTATGCATGCAGTCCGCTTTTGCAGAAACTCGTGGCTCCATTCACAACGTACTGCGCCAAAACAAGCGTCAATCCGCTGTAAACGTCGGTGTCAAATCTGTCGAAGTACGACGTGGCGTATTTACTGGTAGTCATATATCCCCCCGGATTCTCCTAGATCAGGCACCGAACGCCCTTCCCAGGGGAATCTACACAATCTATACAGTCGAAGACACTACAGCAAAGCAGAACTGATGTACAGCATTGGCGAAATACATTTCATTCAGCTCAACATTTCAAAGACTGTCTATGTTCACACTAGAAAACATGTCTTTCATGCTAGGAAAGTTGTTCGACACCATAAGTCAGCTAACAATTTTATCATTTCTAATAATCTTTTACCGCACGTAATCAGAAACGTTAAAACTGAAAGAAGTTTTGGTACAATTCTTCCATTTGAATTTCTTTCTAAGCCCGCAAACAAGCGTATTACAAGTTCATCAAATATTCATACATGCGGCACAATAATAACAATGATCACCAAAATTTTTTCTCATAGGTACATCCGGGACCATTCCGCAATAACATGTATTATATAATTAACCCACCGCAATGCATCCAAAAAGCTGGGCTCATGTTTTTCACATAACTACATGTTTTATTCCCCCATCAATTACAATATTAATGACGTCTGGTAACCTCCACACACCAAAATTTCGCCAACGATAATTGAAAAGAAACTGCATATATTACACAAGAAATTCATCCAGAATAACTCCATTCAATAACCCTTTCAAATCTTATGCACAAACATTTCGTAATTCCTCTCTTATATAAATAACAAGAGTAATTAAATCCTTCCGATCACCTTACACCAGTTTGTGCGGTCACTATTACCTCACTCCTTACGCCTCCATACTTCGCTACAGGCGTTTTAAAGTTACCAAATTATTCCTTACACAGAACAGAAATAATCTCCAAAATTCTTAAAAACTAAACATGAAAACACGTTTATACACATACTTGTTTTTATACACACCCTGTGCTTCTTTTACAAGTTGCAACTCTGCCACCGTTGTCTCTTATAACATTTACCTCGCCAGTATGAGTAACTTTTGAACCTGACTATTTACCATTTTGTGAACTGTTGGAATTCGAAGATTCTTTCCTCCTTCATAGATGGACTTGTACGTTTACACAGAAAATCTTTGACTATCGTTGGAAAACAACCTTTAAACTTACACTTACTTTTTTCATCAACGTCAGTCATTTCACTTATAGACTGAACATTTTTCATTTCACTCCTCTCTGAACACTGCTCGCTCAAAACATCATTTTCAATGCCAGCACTATTTTATAGTTCACATATATGCCACCAGTAATCAGTGGTTAGTTATTTACTGTGATTTGGGTACAAAATATACTCGCGTCTATCATAGGAAATCCAAATTTACCAGGCAACGAACTACGTTATCTGACTTGCCAACTTATTTTAACTATTCGCATGCATCTGACTATGATTAAAGTTTCAAATAGTATCGACTCTTGGCAAAAAGTCCTAGAATTTACGTTGACACAGTAGAACAGCATCCAAATAATTACCTAACATCTGTGCACAGTGGAATAAAAAATGTCAATGACTATGTTACTTGATCAGGCTTAATGGTGGGAGTACTGTCATATACATATAAACAAATTAATCAAAATACACTCCTGGAAATGGAAAAAAGAACACATTGACACCGGTGTGTCAGACCCACCATACTTGCTCCGGACACTGCGAGAGGGCTGTACAAGCAATGATCACACGCACGGCACAGCGGACACACCAGGAACCGCGGTGTTGGCCGTCGAATGGCGCTAGCTGCGCAGCATTTGTGCACCGCCGCCGTCAGTGTCAGCCAGTTTGCCGTGGCATACGGAGCTCCATCGCAGTCTTTAACACTGGTGGCATGCCGCGACAGCGTGGACGTGAACCGTATGTGCAGTTGACGGACTTTGAGCGAGGGCGTATAGTGGGCATGCGGGAGGCCGGGTGGACGTACCGCCGAATTGCTCAACACGTGGGGCGTGAGGTCTCCACAGTACATCGATGTTGTCGCCAGTGGTCGGCGGAAGGTGCACGTGCCCGTCGACCTGGGACCGGACCGCAGCGACGCACGGATGCACGCCAAGACCGTAGGATCCTACGCAGTGCCGTAGGGGACCGCACCGCCACTTCCCAGCAAATTAGGGACACTGTTGCTCCTGGGGTATCGGCGAGGACCATTCGCAACCGTCTCCATGAAGCTGGGCTACGGTCCCGCACACCGTTAGGCCGTCTTCCGCTCACGCCCCAACATCGTGCAGCCCGCCTCCAGTGCTGTCGCGACAGGCGTGAATGGAGGGACGAATGGAGACGTGTCGTCTTCAGCGATGAGAGTCGCTTCTGCCTTGGTGCCAATGATGGTCGTATGCGTGTTTGGCGCCGTGCAGGTGAGCGCCACAATCAGGACTGCATACGACCGAGGCACACAGGGCCAACATCCGGCATCATGGTGTGGGGAGCGATCTCCTACACTGGCCGTACACCACTGGTGATCGTCGAGGGGACACTGAATAGTGCACGGTACATCCAAACCGTCATCGAACCCATCGTTCTACCATTCGTAGACCGGCAAGGGAACTTGCTGTTCCAACAGGACAATGCACGTCCGCATGTATCCCGTGCCACCCAACGTGCTCTAGAAGGTGTAAGTCAACTACCCTGGCCAGCAAGATCTCCGGATCTGTCCCCCATTGAGCATGTTTGGGACTGGATGAAGCGTCGTCTCACGCGGTCTGCACGTCCAGCACGAACGCTGGTCCAACTGAGGCGCCAGGTGGAAATGGCATGGCAAGCCGTTCCACAGGACTACATCCAGCATCTCTACGATCGTCTCCATGAGAGAATAGCAGCCTGCATTGCTGCGAAAGGTGGATATACACTGTACTAGCGCCGACATTGTGCATGCTCTGTTGCCTGTGTCTATGTGCCTGTGGTTCTGTCAGTCTGATGTATCTGACCCCAGGAATGTGTCAATAAAGTTTCCCCTTCCTGGGGCAATGAATTCACGGTGTTCTTATTTCAATTTCCAGGAGTGTATTTCCCCATTAATATGAACCCACAATATAATTTCATAAGGTCTGAATTTACTGGAATGATAGAATATGACAAGTGTCATGACAATTCATTAATAAAATACCTAACTAACACGATAAGTGTGAAATTTACTACGGCTGACAAATTAAAGGTAGTGGTGGAAGGATTTCCGCGACTTTTCCCTTAATAAAGTAAACGGATAACGCAGCTTAATAAAAGGTAATACAAGGCTGACACTGATCGTGAACCAAACTACTTGTAGGCACACTAAGCTCGTAAGCTCGCAAGAACAGCAACTGTAGCTGTCAGACGTGGCTTGCCTTCATGTGTGAACCGACGCCTGTGTGAAATTATCTGCGTAAGCGGCGTGTCTCCACCACTTCCAATAGCGGCTGGTACAGCGCCCAGTGCGCTGTCTCAGATCAAAGTCTCGGTCAGACTGCAGCCTGCTCACCAATCTCCACAAGTTGGCTGCACTAGTTGACGCCTTCACTCTATGGCTCACCCTGCCGAAGTCTACTCCATCAGCTCGCTCCATAACTTTAGTCGTCTGAAGAACGCTAGCAGGCCAATGCGAGTGGTGTTGAACTTTTCTGTGCCAGTCACACACATTCTAGCTCCAGAAAAATCAACCTCCACACAAACTGGGAGCTTTCCCCTGACATCACAAGGCACGTACCAAATCGCTGGTCATCCCATCTGCGTTTTTCAAATGGCTCTGAGCACTATGGGACTCAACTGCAGTGGTCATAAGTCCCCTAGAACTTAGAACTACTTAAACCTAACCTAAGGACAGCACACAACACCCAGCCATCACGAGGCAGAGAAAATCCCTGACCCCGCCGGGAATCGAACCCGGGAACCCGGGCGTGGGAAGCGAGAACGCTACCGCACGACCACGAGATGCGGGCATCTGCGTTTTTCCAAAGGGTCGCTTGCGAGAGTCTATGCTCCCTCAAAAAAATGAACTTTTTTAGCTGGCCGTTCCCTGCTGCGCCCACTCCTCTTGTTACTGTGTTTTTTGTGGGGGTAGTCGGTGAGTTATGGGAAAGGGACATGTGAACGCCAGTTTCTCTTCAGGAATGTCTACCCTGTGCTACGACCATAAAATTGCTTGCGACACTGTGTCTTCTGTCCCTGCTCCAAGTTTGTCAGAATCCGTTCAAACACAAAATAATAGCTTCGCTTCCAAGCTGGCCTTAATACCCCGTACCACTTACCTCATACAGTCGGCATCGAATGTCTTCTCACTCCACAGTGTGTTGGGCCAGCTCGAACGTCGTTTCCCAGTTGACATTCAGGATATCAAGATCCTGGACATCCAGGATATCAAGATCCTGTTACAGCGGTTGTGGGTCAGCTTGCCTCAGGAGACGATACGACGGCTTTATGACACCTGATCAGAGTATGCATTCACTCCAGAGGGGATGCAACATCTACATCTACGTGATTACTCTGATATTCACAATAAAGTGCCTGGCAGAGGGTTCAATGAACCACCTTCATGCTGTCTCTCTACCGCTCCACTCCCGAACGACGCGCGGGAAAAACGAGCACTTAAATTTTTCCGTGTGAGCCATTATTTCTCTTATTTTACCGTGATGATCATTTCTCCCTACGTAGGTGGGTGCCCACTGAATGTGTTTGCAATCGGAGGAGAAAACTGGTGATTGAAATTTCAAGAGAAGATCCCGTCGCAACGAAAAACGCCTTTGTTTTAATGATTGCCACTCCAGTTCACGTATCATGTCTGTGACACTATCTCCCCTATTTCGAGAATAATACAAAACGAGCTGCCCTTCTTTGTACTTTTTCGATGTCATCCGTCAGTCCCACCTGATGTGGATCCCACACCGCACAGTAGTACTCCAGAATAGGGCGGACAAGCGTAGTGTAACCAGTCTCTTTGGTAGATATGTTGCACCTTCTAAGTGTTTTGCCAATGAATCGCAGTCTTTGGTTTGCTCTACCCAAAATATTATCTAAGTGATCGTTCCAATTTAGATTATTTGTAATTGTAATCCCTAAGTATTTAGTTGAATTTACGGCCCTCAGATTTGTGCGACTTATCGCGTAATCGAAATTTAGCTGATTTCTTTTAGTACGCCTGCGAATAACTTCACACTTTTCTTTATCCAGGGTCAATTGCCACTTTTCGCACCGTACAGATAACTTATCTAAATCATTTTGCGAGTCGTTTTGATCATCTGATGACTTTACAAGTCGACAAATCACAGCGTCATCTGCAAACAATCTTAAGACGACTACTCATATTGTCTCCTCTGTCGTTAATATAGATCAGGAACAAAAGAGAGCCTATGAGACTTCTTTGGGGAAGGCCGGATATTACTTCTGTTTTACTCGATGACATTCCGTCTATTACCACGAACTGTGACCTTTCTGACAGGAAATCACGAATCCAGTAGCACAACTGAGGTGATACTCCTTTGGCACGCAGTTTGATTAGAAGACGCTTGTGAGGAACGGTGTCGAAAGCCTTCAGGAAATCTAAAAATATGGATTCTATTTGACATCCCCCGTCGATAGCACTTATTACTTCATGGGTATAAAGAGCTATTTGTGTTTCACAAGAACGATATTTTCTGAATCCGTGCTGACTATATGTCAATAAATCGTTTTCTTCAAGGTACTTCATAATGTTCGAATACAGTATATGTTCTAAAACCCTACTGAAAATCGACGTTAGTGATATAGGCCTGTAATTCAGCGGATTACTCTTACATCCCTTTTTGGGTATTGGTGTATCTTCAGCAATTTTCCAGTCTTTAGGTACGTATCTTTCTGTGAGCGATTGGTTGTATATAATTGCTAAATATGGAGCTATTTTATCAGCATACTCTGAGAGGAACCTGACTGGTATACAATCTGGACCGGAGGCCTTGCCTTTCAAAAAAGTTCAAATGTGTGTGAAATATTATGGGACTTAACTCCTAAGGTCATCAGTCCGTAAGCTTACGCACTACTTAACCTAAATTATCCCAAGGACAAACACACAGACCCATGCCCGAGGGAGGACTCGAACCTCCGCCGAGACCAGCCGCACAGTCCATGACTGCAGCGCCTTAGAACGCTCGGCTAATTCCGAGCGGCGACTTGCCTTTATTAAGTGATTTAAGCTGCTTTGTTACACCGAGGATATCTGCTTCTATGTTTCTCGTCTTGGCAGTTGTTCTTAATTGGAATTCAGGAATATTTACTTCGTCTTCTTTGGTGAAGGAATTTCGGAAAACCGTGTTTAATAACTCTGCTTTAGTGGCGCTGTCATCAGTGACTTCACCGTTGTTATCGTGCAGTGAAGGTATTGATTGTGCCTTGCCACTGGTGTGCTTTACGTATGCAACATCGTTCTGATAAGTGGGCTTATGTTGCCTTGTAATTTTGACTCGATTTTGGAATCATTGATAACATCGCATCACATACCCACAAAGTTTCATTTCGTTTTCTCTTCCCACTCTGGTTGCTTCACTCTTATTGTCCGTCAGTATGGCTTCTTCGCAAGTCCTGACACAGAGATACCTAGATCAGGATCGGCTGAAACTGGTAGAAGTTGGTCGACGTAGAACCACGAGTGTTGTGTGTGGTGTGTCTGGCAGCTGTCAACATTGGTGATATGAAAATACCGTATCTGTGCGTACCACAACCATAACGAAGAGACTGTTGCGTTGTGCTGTGTTGCGCCAACCAATCCAGTAAGCATGTTTGTAGTGCCAGCACTGCATGAGGAAAGCTTATTCCTCCCGCACAATTACTCTCCCTGCGGTTGTCCGTGTGTCGGGCTTCATGTGAGCGGAGCTTGCTTCCCCTGCTCGCAGCAATCCTCTGCAACTTTGGCAGAACATCGTGAATCCACTATATGTCTATATCTTGTACGATGATAATGGGGTCTGAACCAGTTTACATTTCTTTTGTGTAGGCCCATTTGTGGTGCAGATCCCTAGGCTGCCAGTATAAACAACCTGCGCATAAATGCGGCCCTGCACCCAATTTTATCACTGATATCAATTCACCAAAATTTTATTCCTATTCCAGAAACTTTCTTCCGTTTCTGTCATTGCTCCTTCGATGTATAGGTTAAAGAATAGAGATGAAATTCAGCATCCCCAAATTTCGTAGTTTTTAATGCCACTGCTTCGTTATTGGTCATCTGTTCTTAACTTTTCTTCTTGGTAGGTATGGTACCTGAAACTGGGTGCTCTGTATGGAAGTGTGGCAGTCATCTTTCTGACCACTCATTCATGGAGAAGCATATACTGTTCATTTTACTATTTTAAATTTTAAATTGATTGTTTATTTCCTTTTCTCTGCTTCCACGCTTCCAAAAGTAGCTTATTTTTTATTTGCTTTGCTTTGATCAGAGAGATTAATGTTGTTGTTGTCGTGGCCTTCAGTCCTGAGACTGGTTTGATGAAGCTCTCCATGCTACTCTATCCTGTGCTAGCTTCTTCGTCTTCCAGTACCTAATGCATCCTACACCCTTCTGAATCTGCTTAGTGTATTCATCTCTTGGTCTCCATCTACGATTTTTACCCTCCACGCAGCCCTCCAATGCTAAATTTGTGATCCCTTGATGCCTCAGAACATGTCCTACCAACCGATCCCTTCTTCTAGTCAAGTTGTGCCACAAACTCCTCTTTTCCCCTATTCTATTCAGTACCTCCTCATTAGTTATGTGATCTACCCATCTAATCTTCAGCATTCTTCTGTAGCACCACATTTCGAAAGCTTCTATTCTCTTCTTGTCTAAACTACTTAGCGTCCACGTTTCACTTCCGTAGATGGCTATACTCCATACAAATACATTCAGAAACGATTTCCTAACACTTAAATAAATACTCGATGTTAACAAATTTCTCTTCTTCAGAAACGCTTTCCTTGCCATTGCCAGTCTACATTTTATATCCTCTCTACTTCGACCATCATCAGTTATTTTGCTCCCCAAATAGCAAAACTCCTTTACTACTTTAAGTGCCTCATTTCCTAATCTAATTCCCTCAGCATCACCCGACTTAATTCGACTACATTCCATTATCCTCGTATTGCATTTGTTGATGTTCATCTTATACTCTCCTTTCAAGACACTGTCCATTCCGTTCAACTGCTCTTCCAAGTCCTTTGCTGTTTCTGACCGAATTACAATGTCATCGACGAACCTCAAAGTTTTTGTTTCTTCTCCATGGATTTTAATACCTACTCCGAACTTTTCTTTCCTTTACTGCTTGCTCAATGTACAGAATGAATAGCATCGGGGAGAGGCTACAACCCTGTCTCACTCCCTTCCCAACCACTGATTCCCTTTCATGTCCCTCGACTCTTATAACTGCCATCTGGTTTCTGTACAAATTGTAAATAGCCTTTCGCTCCCTGTATTTTACCCATGCCACCTTCAGAATTTGAAAGAGAGTATTCCAGTCAACATTGTCAAAAGCTTTCTCTAAGTCTACAAATACTAGAAATGTAGGTTTGCCTTTCCTTAATCTTTCTTCTAAGAAAAGTCGTAGGGTCAGTATTGCCTCACTTGTTCCAACATTTCTACGGAATCCAAACTGATCTTTCCCGAGGTTGGCTTCTACCAGTTTTTCCATTCGTCTGTAAAGAATTCGCGTTAGTATTTTGCAGCTGTGACTTATTAAACTTATAGTTCGGTAACTTCCACATCTGTCAACACTTGCTTTCATTGGGATTGGGATTATTATATTCTTCTTGAAGTCTGGGGGTATTTCGCCTGTCTCATACATCTTGCTCACCAGGTGGTACAGTTTTGTCAGGACTGGCTCTCCCAAGGCTATCAGTAGTTCTAATGGAATGTTGTCTACTCCTGGGGCCTTGTTTCGACTTAGGTCTTTCAATGCTCAGTTAAACTCTTCATGCAGTATTGAATCTCCCTTTACATCTTCATCTACATCCTCTTCCATTTCCATAATATTGTCCTCAAGAACATTGCCCCTGTATAGACACTCTATATACTCCTTCCACCTTTCTGCTTTCCCTTCTTTGCTTAGAACTGGGTTTCCATCTGAGCTCTTGATATAAAGGTGGTTCTCTTTTCTCCAAAGGTCTCCTTAATTTTCCTGTAGGCAGGATCTATCTTACCCCTAGTGAGATAAGCCTCTACATCCTTACATTTGACCTCTAGCCATCCCTGCTTAGCCATTTTGCACTTCCTGTCGATCTCATTTTTGAGACGTTTGTATTCCTTTTTGCCTGCTTCACTTACCGCATTTTTGTATTTTCTCCTTTCATCAATTAAATTCAGTATCTCTTCCGTTACCCAAGGATTTCTACTAGCCCTCGTCTTCTTACCTACTTGATATTCAGCTGCCTTCACTGTTTCACTCCTCAAAGCTACCCATTCTTCTTTTACTGTATCTCTTTCCCCCATTCCTGTCAATTGTTCCCTTATGCTCTCCCTGAAACTCTGTACAACCTCTGGTTTAGTCATTTTTTCCAGGTCCCATCTCCTTAAATTCCTACCTTTTTGCAGTTTCTTCAGTTTTAATCTACAGTTCATAACCAACAGATTGTGGTCCACATCTGCCCCTGGAAATGTCTTACAGTTTAAAACCTGGTTCCTAAATCTCTGTCTTACCATTATATAATCTATCTGAAACATTTTAGTATCTCCAGGGTTCTTCCATCCATACAACCTTCTTTCATGATTCTTGAAGCAACAGTTAGCTATGATTAAGTTATGGTCTGTGCAAAATTCAACCAGGCGGCTTCCTCTTTCCTTCCTTAGCCCCAATCCATATTCACCTACTACGTTTCCTTCTCTTCCTTTTCCTACTGTCGAATTCCGGTGACCCATGACTATTAAATTTTCGTCTCCGTTCACTACCTGAATAATTTCGTTTATTTCATCATACACTTCATCAATTTCTTCATCATCTACAGAGCTAGTTGGCATATAAACTTGTACTACTGTAGTAGGCGTGGGCTTCGTGTCTATCTTGGCCACAATAATGCGTTCACTATGCTGTTTGTAGTAGCTTACCCGCACTCCTATTTTTTTATTCATTATTAAACCTACTCCTGCATTACCCCTATTTGATTTTGTATTTATAACTCCGTATTCACCTGACCAAAAATCTTGTTCCTCCTGCCACCGAAATTCACTAATTCACACTATATCTAACTTTAACCTATCCATTTCCCTTTTTAAATTTTCTAACCTACCTGCCCGATTAAGGGATGTGACATTCCACGCTCCGATCCGTAAAACGCCAGTTTTCTTTCTCCTGATAACGACGTCCTCTTGAGTAGTCCCCGCCCGGAGATCCGACTGGGGGACTATTTTACCTCCGGAATATTTTACCCAAGGGGACGCCATCAACATTCAATCATACAGTAAAGCTGCATGCCCTCGGGAAAAATTACGTCTGTAGTTTCCCCTTGTTTTCAGCCGTTCGTAGTACCCGGACAGCAAGGCCGTTTTGGTTAGTGTTACAAGGCCAGATCAGTCAATCATCCAGAATGTTGCCCCTGCAACTACTTAAAAGGCTGCTGCCCCTCTTCAGGAACCACACGTTTGTCTGGCCTCTCAACAGATACCCCTCCGTTGTGGTTGCACCTACGGTACGGCTATCTGTGTCTTTGAGGCACGCAAGCCTTCCCACCAACGGCAAGGTCCATGGTTCAGGAGGGGAAGAGATTAATATTCTTCTCAATTTGTAGGAGGCACGAGGTCCACACTTTCTGTGAGCTTAAATTCTGGACGTCTATATACATCATTTCGTTAAAATCCCCCAACGTGTTTTACTGTGTGTTTTCAGTCTAGTCTCAGCAATGGTTAATATGGTTTTCACTAAAAATGTAGACTGGCAATGGCAAGGAAATCGTTTCTGAAGAAGAGAAATTTGTTAACATCGAGTATAGATTTAAGTGTCAGGAAGTCGTTTCTGAAAGTATTTGTATGGAGTGTAGCCATGTATGGAAGTGAAACATGGACGATAAATAGTTTGGACAAGAAGAGAATAGAAGCTTTCGAAATGTGGTGCTACAGAAGAATGCTGAAGATAAGGTGGGTAGATCACGTAACTAATGAGGAGGTATTGAATAGGATTGGGGAGAAGAGAAGTTTGTGGCACAACTTGACTAGAAGAAGGGATCGGTTGGTAGGACATGTTTTGAGGCATCAAGGGATCACAAATTTAGCATTGGAGGGCAGCGTGGAGGATAAAAATCGTAGAGGGAGACCAAGAGATCAATACACTAAGCAGATTCAGAAGGATGTAGGTTGATGGGAGATGAAGAGGCTTGCACAGGATAGAGTGGCATGGAGAGCTGCATCAAACCAGTCTCAGGACTGAAGACCACAACAACAACAATAACAATAGATGCACTGATTCTCCAGGAAGGTTTGTGTTGATAATTAGTGCTACCCGTGCCAAGCGGTACATGTCGCTAGTTTATTCCGTTTCGTTAAACTTATAAGCCAGTATACCAGCATTGCGCATGCCAACGAAAGGTGTAATACAGTAATACGCGGGAAGGGAAGAAGGGAGATTAGTATTTCCAGTCCCTTAGGTACACGTATGGGTGGTACCCTGGATTCTTGCTCGATAAGAAACACGACTCAGGCTGATGTACACGCATAGAATAAATGGAGTCGGGGCAGACGTCGCGTCGCCGCCCCGATGCTATCGCATAGCGCCGGACACGCGGCGTGTGCAGTCGGCACCAGGGAGGCGACCGCGCCAGCCCTGCTAATACGCTAATGCAGCCGCACACACGCGGTGCCAAATGAAATTAAAAATTCGCCGCCGCCGAGGGTAATTAGCGTGATGTGCCTTTTGCACGCACCCTCTCGCAACCGGCAGCCCTCAATTTTCGAGCCGTGTCGTTTCCCACCGGGCTGTCCCAGCCGCGTCGCCAGTGAATCCTGGTAGCTGTCTAAAGCACAGCGGTGGGTCTCGCCAAGGTAGACCTTGCCTCTACCTCAGAGAGCGATTACAGGCTATTGGACCTCTTCGTGAGACTGTATTTTCAGCAACATGCAACATAAATAATCGTGCCGCTACTGGTTTCCAAAGGAGGTTCAAATGGCTCTCAGCACTATGGGACTTAACTTATGAGGTCATCAGTCCCCTAGTACTTAGAACTACGTAAACCTAACTAACCTAAGGACATCACTCATATCCATGCCGTAGGCAGGTTTCGAACGTGCGACCGTAGCGGTCGCGCGCTTCCAGACTGTAGCGCCTAGAACCGCTCGGCAACTCCGGCCGGCCTCCAAAAGAGGAAACAGATATTTGTACTCGAAGGCTTTCAGAGCAGAGTCGCAGGAATGGTAAAACCGCGGTAATGATCTTCGTGATCTTTATTGACGCATGTGATTCCGAAGATAGTAAAGAGATTTTCAAGGTCCTTCGCACCAGGTCACCAGTAAGACACGAATTACTAACAAGGGGAGGCCGCCAATTGTAAAATTCAGATTCGATTCATATTGCGCATAATAATAGCTCATAACGAGAGGTGTAATGTGGCAAAGCACCAAGATGCACTTCTCAGCCGTTGTCGATAAAATCGACAGTTAAAAGAAACCGTTGAGGTGAAATACTCTCTACGATTTGTAACTTCCTACAGCGTCGTGGCGCAGCGGTAAGCGCTCGGGTTCGTAATCCGAAGGTCGCCGGATCGAATCTCGCGCCATGCAACTTTATTTTTAGTATTTGTTATTTGTAATTAATATATATATATATATATATATATATATATATATATATATATATATATATATATATATATATATATATATATATCCCATACAAGAGATCGGCGAATATCAGATTGACCACATTGCCATCTCCTATTTCGTACAGAAAGAGATCCATGATGTCCAAGTCCGCAGAGGAGCGAACATTGACTCAGACCACTACTTAACAAGCATTAAAGTGAAATTCACCCCAAAAAAATTCTATCCGAAGAAAACACACATGATGAAATTTGACACACGAACAATCAAAGAAACCAATCTGAAGGAGGAGTGGGAAAAGGAACCAGCTGACTCCTGGGAAAAATTTCGAACAAAAATTACAAAGAAGGCAAAAGAACTGATCCCATTGAAAAAGAACACAAAACACCCCTGGTGGGACTCTGGATGTGAAAAAGCGCTGGAAGAAAGAAAGAAAGCCTTTCTGAAGTATAACAGTAAAAAATCCCCAGAAAATCTAGATCACTTCCACAACACCAGAAGACAAGTGGCAAAAACAATCAGACAAGTCAAGAGGAAGTACCTCAAGGAACAGTGTGAGTCTATTGAAGAAAATTTCCGTAACTATAATGTATGAGACTTCTATAAGACCTTTGCTGGGAGAATCAATGGATACGGCTCACGAAATCTATGTTTCAGAAAATCAGATGGAAAACTAGCGTTCACAAATCGGGAAAATTGTGAGGAGCTGGCAAGATACTTTTCCGGACTCCTCAATTGCCCTGAACCTTCTTCAAGATTCCCTCAAGAAACTGCTGTCTACACAAATCCAGAATCCCCACCACCTACACTAGAGGAGATCCAAAGACATATTCATAGACTGAAAAACAACAAGGCATCCGGAGAAGATAATATCACTGCAGAACTACTTAAAAATCTTGGACCAAATTCCCTCAAACAACTCACTCAAATCATCACAGACATTTGGCAGAGAGAAAAACTACCACAAGATTGGAAATGCGCCCTAATTCATCCACTGCATAAAAAGGGAGACATGGCAGATATAAACAACTATCGAGGAATCTCCCTTCTCCAAGTCACTTATAAAATCCTCTCAGCTTGTCTTCTCCAACGAACACAAGAACAACTCGAACACAGTATTGGTGAATACCAAGCTGGCTTTCGCCCTCACCGATCCTGTGCAGAACAAATTTTAAATTTGAAGACAACACTAAAATACAAAGCAGTCAGAAACAGTCCGATCACTTGTTCCTTTGTTGATTTCGCAAAGGCTTATGATTCAATCGATAGGCAATCTCTCTTTATTATCCTTGAGGAGCTAGGACTCGATCCGAAAACCCTAAACCTTATCAAAGAAACGCTCACAAACACAACTTCTAAGATAAAATTCCTGGGTGAAATATCAGAGCCCTTCCTGATCAAAACCGGCGTCAGACAAGGTGACGGCTTGTCTCCACTCCTCTTCAACCTTGTCTTAGACAAAGTCATCCGATAATGGGAAAAAGAACTGAAGAATCAAAATTACTGGAAGCCTATACAACTAGGAAGATCTAAAGATGGTATTAAAATTTCATGCTTGGCATTTGCAGATGACGTGGCCATTCTAGCAGAAAACGAGACCACAGCAATTAAACAGATAGACATTCTCAAAGAATGCGCCGAAAAAGTTGGGCTACAAATTTCATTCCAAAAAACCAAATTCATCTGCTCAAAATTTGAAACTCAAAAACTGACTACAAAATATGGACAAATTGAGAGAGTTCCATTCTTTAAATACTTAGGCGAGGTCCTAGAACCCACAGGGGGAGAGAAAACTGCACAAAAAGTTCGACTGCAAAAACTGAAAAGAGCATACTGGAAAACCCACAACGTCTACAATAAAAAGTGTCTCTCCATTCACTCAAAAATACAACACTACAATACAGTAATCAAGCCCGAAGAACTATATGCCAGCGAAACACTCACACTCCATAGAAAAGGCGACCTGGAAGGCATCCTGAAAGAGGAACGCAAAATTATCAGAAAGATTCTTGGCCCAAAAAGAACTGAAGATGGATACAGGTTACAGTCTCGGAAAACTACAGAAAAATTATCTAACCTCGCCGCAGACATCCGGAAAAGAAGACTAAAATTTTACGGTCATATCCACAGACTCCCAACACCCAGACTCTCCCACAAAATTTTAATATACATTGAAAAATTGAAAACCATACCCTGGATACAAGAAACCAAAACAGATCTAGCAAATGCACAAATAAATTCTTCAGAAGTTATAAACAGAAATGTATACAGGCAAAAAATCAATAGTTGGAAAGTACAACCCGAGAATGAAGTTTGCAAGAGACAGGGGACAAAATGGACAGAGGAAAGAAAGAGAATTCATGGGGAAAGAATGAGAGAAGTTTGGAGAATTAAAAAATTTAATCGGAAAAGCTTTGCGTGATCCGTATGGGTCCAATCGCACATAATAATATATATATATATATATATATATATATATATATATATATATATATATATATATATATATATATAAAATTCTCGGCAATCAGTTGCAGCAATTATGCATATAATAAGTTGTTGAAAGTCGTTTGTCGTGGAAAAACTGGCGACTTCGAACATGATTATGTTTTCTGCAAACAAAGTTGTATTTCACAAATGTTATTAATTGTCTTCATAATGTTTACACGTGCAGTTAACGGAAGACGTAGAAACGATATCCCGAAACGAATACGTATAGTGTAAGTCAAACGTTCGAATTAGAGACCCCATGATATATATGAATTACAAAAAACAAATACTAAAAAAAAATTGCATGGCGCGAAATTCGATCCGGCGACCTTTGACTTGCGAACCCAAGCACTTACCGCTGCGCCACGACGCTATAGGAAGTTATACCTCGTAGAGAGTATTTCACCGCAACGGTTTCTATTAAGTGTCGATTTTCTCGACAACGGCTGAGAAGTGCAGCTTGGTGCTTTGCCACATTACACCTCTGGCCATGAGCTTTTATCATGCGCAGTATGAATCGAATCTGAATTTCACAATTGGCGGCCTCCCCTTGTAAGAGACACATGGAAAGGCACAGCTGCTAGGGTCAGCCGCCGAAGTTCAGTGTGAGAAAGCTTTGAAATAAAGACAGGAGCTCATCAAGCAGGTGGGTTGTCACAGATTCTGTTAGACCTGCTGCTGGATGAAGTGGTCCAACTGTGGAGACAGGTGAACAAAACTAAGCCTATCGCATAAACATAACACTTAGCAAACAAAGGCCATAAACTCAACCTGCTGGAAGCCCTGGAAATTAACAAACATCTTGCTCACAGTCCACATCTCATCCTAAATGACCAGACACATCTCAACACTTCCCTCTCCTAAACTTCATATAATCATCTTTGTTGCTCATTACTTCCCACACCCCCTCTTCCTAGATATTCCCATTTTCCTGTAGTCATTAAGTTGTTTTATTTGTTGCAGTTGTCTTTGTATTCCCAATAGGCTGTAGTTTCAACAGTTAAGGGTTTCCTTTTAACTTGTACTTTTATTACTGTCCATGTTTAACTCCCCTTGTAGTTGTCATCAAATACTGTTCATATTTTACTTTGCTCCTGTATTTAATGAAAACTGGTACACATCCACTGCTTTGATTATAATGTTAATATGCAGTACCACCACACTCTCAAACTGTAGGTTCCCTCAAACACCTCCATTTTCCTGCATTTATTAATTTCTGTTTATCTTATTGATATTGCTTAAGTTCCTTATGTATTCTGAATTTACATTGACAACTGTCTCTTCTTTTTTAATTGGTCGTGTATCACTCTCCATGTTTCATACCTCTTGATGTAGCCTTGTCTAGTACTAATTCTTTTTCTTATTTTATTAGTTTTGTTTATTAATAGAAACTTATGTAGAGGCATGCTATTCCTATTTTGTGCTAAAGGTTTTCCTGTCAATTCCATTGTTATTTATGTACTGTTCAGTTTTTACTATTTCATTGTAAAGATGTTACTTACTGGATGTTTCTACTTCAGTCTAGATTTGTTACTTCTCTTCCAGTGTTGTCTGCTAACATTTAACTTCTTTGGTGATAATACTCAGTAAATGTCTGAAGATGGCCTTGTAAGCCGAAAACCGGTTAACAATAAAAGTAATATTGTAGAACAAAAGCAAACTGGTGCTTTTCATTTATTATAACACCACTGTAGACTGTCTAGCCTTTGTGATGGTATGGCATTATATCCTGAGAACGAAGAAGATTCTGAAATGACACTGGGAATCTTTCTGTAGTTACACATAAAGCCATCCTCAAGACAGCGTACAAAAAGATCAATATTCTCAATGCACAGCCTAACTGCAACGCTGAAGGTCGAGTGGTCGAATTGTGGACAGTTTCCATTACCTGAGGGAAAACATAAAGGCAAGTTACAGACCAACAAGAACGTAATAGACAGGTCTCAACCGCTGCAGAAACTACGATACGTTACTCAGACAAAGCGTTGGAAGGAAAACCTGTCCAGGAACGCCAGACTGACGAGTTATCAGTCAAGAATCAGAAATAGCACGCACTAGGCAACGGAGACAACCACCCTGAGCAAGAGACTCTGCATCCGGCTAGAGGAGGAACGAAAGATTGTGAGAGACATCTCGGGCAAGAAGATGGTTCAAATGGCTCTGAGTACTATGGGACTTAACATCTATGGTCATCAGTCCCCTAGAACTTAGAACTACTTAAACCTAACTAACCTAAGGACATCACACAACACCCAGCCATCACGAGGCACAGAAAATCCCTGACCCCGCCGGGAATCGAACCCGGGAACCCGGGCGTGGGAAGCGAGAACGCTACCGCACGACCACGAGATGCGGGCATCGGGCAAGAAGAAAAAAGCTAGGTGAAGTCTGGATACATAGCTCTACGCAGGTACTGTATGAGATTACTGGACCAATTTCAAGCATAATGCAAAAGAGAAGACCATGATTTGGCAGCCATGTGCCCATGACTATATAGAACGACACACTGTCCAAGAAGACGTTGAGAGGCACCCACATGCCTTGCTCATACTGTGGCAACAAGCAGTCATGCCTGCGAGATGAATGGTCTGCCAAGCGAGTGGATTTATTCATATTTATCGCAAAACGTCAATGACTGATTATGAGCTGTAGTACCCACAATTAAGCTGCAAATTATTCTCCTGTTTGAATATTACGCAACGAAAACGGATAACGCGCATCTGACTATTAGGAATTTACACAACTCTGATTGTTCATTACGCTCTGGCAATACTACATTTCCTTTCTTGCCCAACGGCTTTCATCAACACGTGGCCATCGCACTGAATATGAATGGCGCACACATTATAAATCATGACTACACACTATTCGAAGAACAAGGCCACCAATCTTTTTCTTTTCACTATCTTTTTTATTCCGATAAATTCTATTATGATTCAAAGATAACCAAACACACCATTACATTTTATACAACAATTACACATGAGAAACTCCGCCCAGTGGGCATGGCTTTACATTGGTGATTCTCTATCTTATGGTCTCGTAATTATCTAACGCTACAGTGCACTTTCTGGATAGGATGGTGGATCTTTTGCTATATTTCACACTTCGACTCTCACACCCATCATCACGACAATTTACTCCAGACCGAGCTGTACAAAAAGGAACATGCATAACCCACTGCCTCTGAACCTATCTTGCTACTCTCTCATGCAGACAACACATACTTAAATTACATGAAATACATCACACTGCCAACATAGGATACATCACAAAGAATAGTCACAACGTTAGAATCACATCACTTTCCCACTTCAATTAGTATTCATTCCAGAATGAGATTTTCACTCTGCAGCAGGAGAGCATCTGTAAAGTTTGGAAGGTAGGAGACGAGATACTGGCAGAAGTAAAGCTGTGAGGCCGGGCGTGAGTTGTGCTTCGGTAGCTCAGATGGTAGAGCACTTGCCCGCGAAAGGCAAAGGTCCCGAGTTCGAGTCTCGGTCGGGCACACAGTTTTAATCTGCCAGGAAGTTTCAGTATTCATTCCAGTTTCATACGACACTGCCCCACTTCGTAACTTTTCTTTCCTACTACGAACTCTGGAGGATATATGCACGTCTTCCTGTGCAATGAAAGCCAAGTGGGGTTTGCTGGACAGACGGCTGACTCACCTTGCTTCTCTCTCAGAGTATTAGAGTTTGAATCTAACTTCACACAGAAACATAACACGCAAAGTAATATTGAGATCATATTCGTCACACACGCGAGTCCTCGACTGATACCTTGGACGAGTACTTCTCTTTATCCTTTGTCTCATACACAGATTGAGACTCACACAGTACTCACTACGTCGAAGTGCTCGTCTCTAATTTCAAGTCCTGCACACGCCATTTCTTAAATATTTCCAACTTATAGTGCACACGCCAGTAATTCAGCTTAACTTTAGCACTCGGAAGTATTTCAACTTATTGCTACACGTGTTTTCACTGTGGCCGTTGGTTACTTCTGAAGATTACTACGATCCCCTTAATATTACCTGCCTGTCATTTAATTCTCCCCCCAAAAGTTCCTAAAATAGAGAAATAATTATTCCAAAATACTCGTAAGTATTTCACATGCAAACCAATTCTCTCCACTCTTTTGTCTTTACGGAGCACACCTGAGACGGGTCTTACCAACATAAGATCCAGCGCCAGAGTGCTGAAACATGGCCGTTCTTCAGGTCATCTCGCACCTCCGACGAGGTGGGGGAGCACCATGCTACCGTATTGGGCAGCTGGTCAGCCACATTTCAGGTGCTCAAAGCTCAGGTAAATTTCATCTCTTTGGGTCCACCAAACGTGACCAAAGGACCGTCTCAAAGATGATCATATATTCACATTCACTATCTGCGGTTAGCAGTTGACCATACATTCATTCATTTCACAGATCTCACCAAATTGGATGTAGGGATTTATTTTGTGGGAGTGCACATGTGATCAATTAAATAAATAAATTGTCCTTCTTTCCTACACTGGTATCCGGCTTCGGTGTATTAAGTGAAATTGAGTTATTATTACAAAAAATATGTTGTTCTGACAAGAATAACGAAGAATGTTGTACTTATTTTCAATGTCGGGCGGTACTGTTCCCTTTCAACATAAAACACAACATGCCTAGCATGGAACAAATGGTTCAAATGGCTCTGAGCACTATGGGACTCAACTGCTGAGGTCATTAGTCCCCTAGAACTTAGAACTAGTTAAATCTAACTAACCTAAGGACATCACAAACATCCATGCCCGAGGCAGGATTCGAACCTGCGACCGTAGCGGTCTTGCGGTTCCAGACTGCAGCGCCTTTAACCGCACGGCCACTTCGGCCAGCTAGCATGGAACAAGTGGATGAAACCAGTCAGGTGGATTGGGAAACAGATAGAATAAGAGAAAAAAATTCATATGCAGCAGTGCGGGACAGGTCCAGCTACAGGAATACAGTGGAAGATCATAGGTGGACAAGATCATAGGTGGACAAGATCATAGGTGGACTTATACCAGAGTGAAAATTAAGATCACCAATGCAGAGATAATCTGGGGGAGCGAGAGAATGACGACATATTGGAGAGGAAGAAGACATACTGAAGAAGTCACCCATGATCCTAAAGGCTCGAAACAAAGCAAATAATAGGAATAATCTTGCCACAAACAAGAAAGAAATTGTACATGAGCCTTGGATGCACTTGGCGCATCGGGTGCCCCAAACAGGCACCGTAAGAAACAAGGAATTGAAATACGTTCGCAGCGTACAGCTTCTCATTCCATTTTAGAATGAAGGACACCGAACAGTCCTCTCCAATAGTCTTACGGCTTACAATGAATTATGTCACCTGCGCTTGACTCAAAACTCTGGTGATGAAGGTTTCTGCATTCCTACCTTATAACGGCGACAGAGGGCACAGCGTTTGAGACCTTGGCTTACCGAGATGTGTGTGTTTGTATTAACTTCGACCGGTGATTCGGATTCCTCACCTAGTCGAAGTATCGATGTGGAGAAAGATCAGAGACACCTGGGCTTCATACTGAGAGGCACCCACATGCCTTGCTCATACTGTGGCATCAAGCAGACAGGCCTGCAAGATGAGTGGTCTGCCAAGCGAGTGGATTCATTCTTATCTGTCGAGTAACATGAACTCTAGTACTCACATATAAAGTTACAAATTATCCTCCTGTATGAGTAATGCGCAACGGAAACGCACATCTGACTATCAGTAATTTACAGAACTCTGACTGTTCACTACGCACTGGCAATACCACATTTTCTTTTTTTATTTAACGGCTTTTATCAACACGTGGCCATCGCACTGAATATGAGTGGCGCACACATTATAAATTCTGGATATCATGACAACATACAATTCGAAGGAAAAGGCCACCAATCTTTTTCTTTTCACTATCTTATTTATTCCGATAAATTCTATAACCTAAACACACAAATTCTATAACCTACAACAATAACACATGAGAAATTCCGCCCAGTGGGCATTGCTTTACATTGGTGAATCTCTATCTTATGGTCTCGTAATTATTTAACGCTACAGTGCACTTTCTGGATAGGATGGTGGATCTTTTATTATTTCTCACACTTCGACTCTCACAGTCATCATCACGAAACTTTCCTCCAGACCGAGCAGTACAAAAGGAACACGCATAACGCACTACCTCTGAAACTACCTTGCTACTCTCCCATGCAAACCACACATACTTAAATTACATGACATACACCACACTACAACATGAAATACTACACAGGGAATAGTCACAACATTATCACTTTCAGCTTTCCCACTTCAATTAATATTTATCCCAGTTTCACACGACACTGCCCCACTTCGTAATTCTACTTTCCTACTATGAACTCTGGAGATACATGCACGTCTTCCTGTGCAATGCAAGCCAATTGGCGTTGCTGGATAGACGGCTGACTCACCTTGTTCCTCTCTCAGAGTGTTATAGTTTGAATCAAGCGTCACACGGAAACATATCTCGCAAAGTAATATTAAGAACATATTCATCACACACACGAGTCCTCAACTGATACCATGGACGAGTACTTCTCTTTATCCTTTGTCTCATACACAGATTTAGACTCACACAGTTCTCACCAAGTGGACGTACTCGCCTCTAATTTCAAGTCCTGTACACGCTATTTCTTAAATATTTCAACTTATAGTACACACGCTAGTAATTCAGCTTAACTTAAGCACATCGAAGTATTTCAACTTATTGCTACACGTGGTTTCATTGTGACCGTTGGTCACTTCCGAAGATCACTATGATCCCATTAATATTACCTGCCTGACATTTAATTCTCCCCACAAAAGTTCCTGAAATAGAGAAATTATTATTTCAAACTACTCTTAAATATTCCACATGCATACCATGTTTCCACTCTTTTGTCTTTACGGAGCACAACTAAGACAGGTCTTAACAGCACAAGATCCAGTGGCAGAGTGCTGAAACATGGCCATTCTTCAGGTCCTCTCGCACCTCTGCCGAAGTGGGGGAGCACCTTGCTACCGTATTGGTCAGCCACATTTCAGGCGCTCAAAGCTCAGGTAAATTTCATCTCTTTGGTCCCATCAAAGGTGGCCAAAGGATCGTCTCAAAGATGATCATATATTCACATTCACTATCTGCGGTTAGCAGTTGATCATACATTCATTCATTTCACAGATCTCACCAAACTGGATGTAGGGATTTATTTTGTGGGAGTGCACATGTGATCAATTAAATAAATAAATTGTCATTCTTTCCCACACTGGTATCCTGCTTCGCTGTATTAATTGAAATTGAGTTATTATTAGAAAAAATGTGTTGTTCTGACAAGAATAACGAAGAATGTTGTACTTATTTTCAATGTCGGGCGGTACTGTACCCTTTCAATACCACGGCCACAGTTTGCATTGGAGAGCGCGGCCAATGCAGGTTTGTCACCTGGGCCCTCCCACTGACGCGGTCGTTTCTGTGAAAACTGTAGACCACACACTTGTCCAGGTAGTTCTCGCTGCAATCTGAAGCCTTCAATACTCACTGTTTATAGTCGAGTGACTGGCCCTACCTGTGTTTACTCTTTTCGATTCTGGTCGCTCCCCGGACTGTCTGCGCAAGCTTACGACGACTTTCGCTACGCTCTGGACTTTCCTTCTGCCTATCCGTTTACTTCGTGAACTCTGCTATCACCAGTCACAGGAACCGCCTGTTTGTTCCGCCAGTCTATGCGTGGCCGTCAGTGCAAGTGATCGTAAATTGTGTTGTACGCACACCGAGTAGGACAGAAAATTTGTGACCACGGAACAATGGACGAGAGCAAACTAGGAAGAGGCTACAAATAAAGCAGAGGAATATGTGCATTGTTAGAGGATGATAAGGTGGCTGGTTGGCACTGAATGGACCTTCAAGGCCAGTGTATGGAGCTGAAAAGTTAGGAAGGCAGAGTGTTGTATTGTTGCCAGGAACACCCCATTGGATGTAGTCAACCGCCAGTTCAGAAAGGATATATTTCGTCGTACATAATGGTCACATACCACGCGATGAGTAAGTTTCTTAAACACGACCGTTGACTTTAGTGACTGTAAAGGGTGTGCGTATAGTGTGGTGTCAAGACTGTGTTGCATGATCACGAGGGAAGCACCAGGGCCAACGTAGGCCTCACCATCCCAACCGACGGACAGAAGACCATCAATAGTGTCACAGGCTCTCACTTTATCAGACTATGTGGTGTGGTTCAAAATTGAATACAGGAGATTGACACAAAGCCTGGTGATCAGGAACTTTATTACACAACCCCTCTTCCCCTTGCCTTCCAAATATTAGTGGTGGAATTTTTTCCACAGTTAGTTCAAGAATTTTATCAAGTAGGCATGAGTGTAACAGAAATTCTTGGAGAAGTGAAATGTGGATCCTTGGAAGATAGAGGCCTTACAAAATAGCAGCGGCTGCGTTTTGAGAGGTACGATGCACTGTTCCTTCGGACATGCATGCATATCGTTTTTACTCGATAATATGAAGTCCTCAGCTCTCAATAAATACGTCCTTCCTGGACGGGAATATACGTAACGTAGGAGTGCAGTTTGTGACACATGTACGACAACATATGGGAGTTTGGGATCTAGACGTGATTCGCGCTCTGCTCGCCGAAGCGATAAAGGTGAGCGCTATTGTACAACAGGATATAAGGGTTCCAGCCCAGTTCCGGCACAAATTTTCAGTGGCGTCATTCCACTATACAGCCGAAGGTGGTCCATATACGCAACTGTGGATGTGTTTCCTGTGAAGAGGACTTAGTTCTCTCGAAATAGTGTTTCGTTCGTTTGGAGAATGTGCATTCGGAGAGGACCATGCAACCACTGCCCGGGAACCATCGTATATCTTGCCAAGAGATCAGCTGCATAAAATAAGAGATATTAGCTGTGTACCGAGGCATTTAGACAGTCATCTTTCCCTTGTTCAATCTGTGAATAGACTAGGACACAAAATCGTTAATACAGTGTCCTGCAGAGTATACACATAATACGATATTGCAGTGCTTGTGTTTGTAAGAAAAACTATTCAATGTTCCTTCGCTCATACATGTATCCAATGTCGTATATGTTGAGTGTAGGTTACTGCAACATGGAGAACGATATATATAGAATTCTGGACCTGGCTGTCAAGCGTGCACGGAGAGCCGAAATACTTAAGGCGACAGTTCGCGACTAGTCCGGGTTCGAGTCCCGATCGGCACAAATTGCCAATCTCATCATCCTATTCTACAGTTGGACGTTTGCCGTATTCGAATACATTTCCTGCTGACTGTACATATGTAGGCATAAACTGAAATCATTTAGGGACCAACATTATACTAGAAATAAGCTAAGAGTAACAACTTCCAGTTGGAAAGATGATATGCCCCACATAGTCTTGGTTCATCCTTCGCATCCTCTGCCTGAATGTCCACTATAAAAAAGTTCTGCATTTAACGGGTGTTGCTTACAGTCTTGTACAACATATAAACTTCTACACAGACAGGAGAAGAGCAATGAGAATCCACGTCCAGCAAATCACAACCAGGAATGAGACAGTCGTTACATAACTGGTCACACGGGCGCGTAGGATCCCGTTTAGAAACTGCTTTTTCCTGAGTTGTTGTGCCGAAACGGGAGACCATTTATTCGCCTGTCACTTGCAGCTACTGAATCATCTAGACAGAAGAACAGTCCTTGCAGAGCAGTCGTTTAGGAAATGAGCAAACATTTGGGCGATAGCAGCAGACGAATCTGAATTGCGAGGGCGATTGTGCGAAAGCACACGCGCTCCCTATCTCAGTCGCAGGCGGACACAAAAAGACGGACAGAGTGGAGAGAGTGAGAGAGAGAGGGGGGGGGGGGGAGAGAGAGAGATAAAAAGAGAGAGAGAGCTGCGCGGCCACAGACGAGAGCAGATAGCGGATGTAAATGTTTCGCCGTCGGCGCGGCGCGGGTGACACATTGCGGCCGTATCTTGGGCACCTGTTAACGCGACGCGCCGTCGCTTTTTTTGCTCGCGCCGGCGCCGTCGCCGGCGGCTGAGCACTTGTTGATACTCCGCTCATCTCGCTTCCCGATCGGCGTTTGCCGAGAGCCACGCACCGCTCTCCCGTGCACAAAATCTGACCGAGCAGTCCAAGACCCGTAGTGTTTCCCAGTGACGCATTTTTCCGCTAAAACCGGCGCGCTCGCAAATGACACTGAACATTCCTGACAGGTTAAAACTGTTCACCGGAATTCGAGACACCAAACTGGACACTTGACTCTCGAGGGATGCCTTCCGGCGATTTTTGTTTGTTTCCCGCACACAACAAATTCTTAAATTTCCTAATAAATGTTCCCAACATAGTCCAACTCTACAGAGGTTCTCTTGTCGCACTGTCTACCGCGTACAGCGTAGTGAGTGAATTTAGTGGTTCTATCGACTATACGATTACCTGAACGTTCTCAATTACGTGGAACACAATGAGGTGACGAAAGTGATGGGGTACCTCCTAATATCGTGTCGGACCTCCATTTGCTCGGCTTAATGCAACAACTCTACATGGCATGCACTCAAGAGGTCATTGGAACGCTACTGCAGAAATATTGAGCCAGTTTTCCTCTACAGCCGTCCGTAACTGCGAAAGTGTGCAAGATTTTGTGCACGAACTGACCTTTGGATTACGTCCCACAGGCCGGCCACTGTGGCCGAGCGGTTCTAGATGCTCCAGTCCGGAACCGCGCTGCTGCTACGGTCGCAGGTTCGAATCCTGCCTCGGGCATGGATGTGCGTGATGTCCTTAGGTTAGTTAGGTTTAAGCAGTTTTACGTCTAGGGGACTGATGACCTCAGATGTTAAGTCCCACAGTGCTTAGAGCCATTTGAACCGTTTGAATGTCCCATAAATGTTGCATTTGATTCACGTAGGGCAATTTGGGTGACCAAATCACTCGCTTGAATTTTACAGAATGTTCTTCAAACCAATCGCGAACAACTGTGGCCCAGTGACATCCATAAAAAATTCCATCGTTGTTTCGGAACATCAAGGCCTGAAATGGCAGCAAATGATCTCAAAGGACCCCAACATAAACATTTACAATCAGCGGTCGGTTGAGATGGACTAGGGGACCCAGTCAGTTCCATATAAACACCATCGACACCAATACGGAACCACCACCAGCTTATACAGTGCCTTGTTAACAGTCTGGATCCATGGCTTTGTGTATGCGTCACCATGAAACTCTAGCATCAGCACTTACCAACTGAAATCGAGACTCTTCTGACGAGGCCACGATTTTAAGGTCGTCAAGGGTCCAACCGATATGCTCAAGAGCCCAGGAGAGCCACTGCAGGCGACGTCGTGCTGTTAGCAAAGGTAATCGCGTCGCTTGTTTGCAGCCATAGCTCATTAACATCAAATTTCGTCGCACTCTGCTAAGAGATACTATAGTCGTAAGTCTCACATTGATTTCTGCGGTTATTTCACGCAATGTTGCTTGTCTGTCACCACTAACAACTCCACGCAAATGACGCTGCTCTCGGTAATTACGCCACTGCGTTGTCCGTGGTGAGAGTTAGTGCTTGAAATTTAGTATTCTATGCACACTCACAGCTGCAAAATACTAACGCGAATTCTTTACAGACGAATGGAAAAACTGGTAGAAGCGGACCTCGGGGAAGATCAGTTTGGATTCCGTAGAAATGTTGGAACACGTGAGGCAATACTAACCTTACGACTTATCTTAGAAGAAAGATTAAGAAAAGGCAAACCTACGTTTCTAGCATTTGTAGACTCAGAGAAAGCTTTTGACAATGTTGACTGGAATACTCTCTTTCAAATTCTGAAGGTGGCAGGGGTAAAATACAGGGAGCGAAAGGCTATTTACAATTTGTACAGAAACCAGATGGCAGTTATAAGAGTCGAGGGGCATGAAAGGGAAGCAGTGGTTGGGAAAGGAGTGAGACAGGGTTGTAGCCTGTCCCCGATGTTATTCAATCTGTATATTGAGCAAGCAGTAAAGGAAACAAAAGAAAAATTCGGAGTAGGTATTAAAATTCATGGAGAAGAAGTAAAAACTTTGAGGTTCGCCGATGACATTGTAGTTCTGTCAGAGACGGCAAAGGACTTGGAAGAGCTGTTGAACGGAATGGACAGTGTCTTGAACATCAACAAAAGCAAAACGAGGATAATGGAATGTAGTCAAATTAAATCGGGTGATGCTGAGGGAATTAGATTAGGAAATGAGACACTTAAAGTAGTAAAGGAGTTTCGCTATTTAGGGAGTAAAATAACTGATGATGGTCGAAGTAGATAGGATATAAAATGTAGACTGGCAATGGCAAGGAAATCGTTTCTGAAGAAGAAAAATTTGTTAACATCGAGTATAGATTTAAGTGTCAGGAAGTGGTTTCTGAAAGTATTTCTATGGAGTGTAGCCATGTATGGAAGTGAAACGTGGACGATAAATAGTTTGGACGAGAAGAGAATAGAAGCTTTCGAAATGTGGTGCTACAGAAGAATGCTGAAGATAAGGTGGGTAGATCACGTAACTAATGAGGAGGTATTGAATAGGATTGGGGAGAAGAGAAGTTTGTGGCACAACTTGACTAGAAGAAGGGATCGGTTGGTAGGACATGTTTTGAGGCATCAAGGAATCACAAATTTAGCATTGGAGGGCAGCGTGGAGGGTAAAAATCGTAGAGGGAGACCACGAGATGAGTACACTAAGCAGATTCAGAAGGATGTAGGTTGCAGTAAGTACTGGGAGATGAAGAAGCTTGCACAGGATAGAGTTGCATGGAGAGCTGCATCAAACCAGTCTCAGGACTGAAGACCACAACAACAACATGCACACTCTTTACACTGTGGGTCTTTGAATTCTGAATTCCATATCGATTTCAGAAATGCATCTAGCCCCAACTACCATTCTGCTTTCAAAGTCTACCAATTCCCGTCGTGCGGCCATCATCGCATCGGATTCGTTTTCAAATGAATCAGCTGAGTACAAATGACAGTTCCCCCAATGCACTACCCTTTTATGTATTGCGTACGCATACTCCGCATCTGTATGTGTGCATATCGCCATCACATGACTTTGTCACTTCAGTGTTCTTTCTCAAATGTGTAACTGTTCCGTTAGCCACTCACGAGTAGGTCTGATTGTTCCCAATAGCTCATTGTCACCTCGGGAAGGAAAGCTTACCCGTAGCCAAGAAGGATAGATTGAAAGCAGAAGGATTATGTAGAAGGTCTCAATATGAGAAAATAACTTGAAGGACAATGTTACACAAAACAAAGAAGGAAGTGGAGAAGATCATAAGGGAGATATGACACTCGGAGAAGAGTTTGAGAGAGTATTGAAAGGCCGAAGTCGGAACGAGATCTTTTGAGTAAACAGATTCTCCAGAATTATCAGCTCGTAGGGAGAGCCAGTCATGACAAAGCAGGTGAGACAGGCGAAATGCCCTCAGACATCGAGACGAATATAATTATCCTAATCCACAGGGAGTAGGTTCAACAGTTGTGAATATTACGGAACCATCAAAAATGGTTCAAATTGCTCTAAGCTCTACGGAATTTAACATCTGAGCTCATCAGTCCCCTAGACTCAGAAGTAGTTAAACCTGACTAACCTAAGGACATCATACACATCCATGCCCGAGTCAGGATTCGAACCTACGACCGTAGCAACAGCGCGGTTCCGGACTGAAGCGCCTAGAACCGCTCGGCCACAGTGGCAGGCACGGAACCATCAACTTGGTAATTAATAGAGCTAGATGCCACCGCCCCCTCGGGCTAACGACGTAACGCTTTTGTTAGTCTTAATCCATGACAGTCTGGATTCTGTGATGCTGTGGCTCCAACGAACCTAGCGGTCACAAAATTGCTACACCTAAGAGAATGCTATTAAGTTGATGATATATAAAATGATTATTACTCGCGGCCGCAAAGACTAAGTTACAGTGAATAGTGACCTAGCCACAATAACACAATTGACATCAAATCTGTTAAATAAAAAACCATGAGCGAGGTAATTGTTTATCACATGATACAATGTTAGGGTTGCCACAAGCGTGACATATGCTCGGAAAAAAGTTGTCTCCTAACACCAAGGCACATGTTCTCGCTAATTCAACAACTGAGTGACCACTTACTTTTGTCAGAATGGGAAAAGAAAGGTAGAAGATTAGCAGCTCTTCCCTAAGATCGATTTCCACTTTACCTGTGTTTCTGTCAATTTAGCCCCAGGTTCTCTGAGTTGAACCCCATTTCTCTTCCTTCCGACGTGAACTCAGTGCTTTGCATAGCGCAAGTCTTACCGTGACTGACACGTTGGTTACCGCAAAAGACAGAGCGGTGCGGCTGCAACTTTCACCATCGGCTGGTACCACAGCAGTGGGGGGCAAATCTGGTGCTGCCCCAGCTTGCTTCCATCGTCCAGTCGAAAGCACGTGGTTTAGTGGCAAGCGCTGCTATCTCTGGATCACGAGGTCCCGGGTTCGATTCCGGGCCGGCTTGGGGATTTTATACGCATGGGGACTGGATGTGTTGTCCTCATCATTTCATCATCATTCGTGAATATGGCGAGACTGGACTGTGTAAAAACTGGGATAATTGCGCAGTTGAGCGCCCCACAAAGCGAGCATCATCATCATCCACCTTCAATCTGCGGCACGGCATGAAGTCTGCGACATCAGGCAATACAAACGGCAATTCTTGGGCTCTAGTCGTGGCAAGTTACAGCGTGCTGGAAACTTTCTAAGTTCTACAACATTAGTGGTTCCTCATAGAAATCAGAACTCCGAATAGCTGACGATGTCCGAACACTGAGTCCGTCCTCTGCCAAATCCTAAATCCGAATCGTCATATCTCAAGAACTGGACTCTCCACTCTCCACGTAGCCTCGGGGCAGAGCGTCGTCGCCTCGCTCCCGTCGAGTCGTTGAGCAGATACGAGGCGCAGAACCCAATCAAAATAATTTGAAACAAAGTTTTTTTTTTCTGCCAGTGTGTCCAACAGAAAGGAACTAATCACATAAGCCCTCGCCTAAGTCAGAAAGCACGTCCAAAAACTACCCCCCACCCCCAGGGAATGCTGTTGGCAGCCTTTCTCTCTCACAAGAATTCAGTCAAATATCAAATATGTCATTCTGAGTGCTCATCTTATCTAACGAGTCTGTAGGGGATACATTCAGGCTTGAAAGCTCTTATTCACAGTATAAGTGTGAAACTAAGTGCAGCTGAATACTGTGTAGATGTGTGTATAGGTCTCAGAAAATATTTTATGGGAATGGATGTGCTATGGATACCACCATGCAGTGCACCTCCATCACCACAGCTGGTGCCTACGCTTGATCCAAGACATAATATTGTAACACCCCATCTAATGATGAGCGTGCAGCGGCTCGAAAACTAGTTACTGGTACAATAAATCGTATGTAAACTCGACAAAAGGGTCTGGTTGAGTATTTATACCCAGATAAATCGTCATTGTTTATTACTATTGTATTTATTTAATTTTTCTTGTAAGAAGAACATAATTTAGCACTATTTACAATTTTAAGTTATTTCATTAGATTGCTGTTATAATTTTTAAGCATACATAACGTGTAGATAACACACAATTTTAAATTTACTCATGCCACATTTACAGTTAAAGAGAAAAAAGGAGTTGTAGGGAAGAATGTATTCTTGTAATCAAAGTTACATTACTGAATCAACAGTAAGAACTGTTATTACATATGTCTCTATAACGAGTGGCCAGAATGATAGATTATGATAAGTACCTGAGGTAATTAAATTAATAATAATAGTAGCACAAGTTAATTAGAAAATACTAAGAAAATTTTTGGCATACACAGTAGTGGCTAATGAAGCTGGGTTTGCGAACTGAATACAATAAGCTTTTGGGTTCAAAAAAATGGCTCTGAGCAATATGGGACTTAACATCTGAGGTCATCAATCCCCTAGAACTTAGAACTACTTAAACCTAACTAACCTAAGGATATCACACACATCCATGCCCGAGGCAGGATTCAAACCTGCGACCGTAGCGGTAAATTTGTGGGTCTAAGGTATTTTGTCTCGCTTTATGGTCCCTGAGAGGTGAGTATGTGGTTTCAAGGTTGTGGGTCCAGTGTTCGTGTGGATGTGTGGTTGTAAGTATTGTGTGTGTGTGTGTGTGTGTGTGTGTGTGTGTGTGTGTGTGTTGTGTCTGTGTGTGTGTGTGTGTGTGTGTGTGTGTGTGTGTGTGTGTGAGTGAGTGTGTGTGTGTGTGAGAGAGAGAGAGAGACAGAGAGAGATTACCTCTTTGTGTCGTCTTTCTATAAAGTTTTCTAATGTGCTAAATAGTGTGTCAATGCATAGCGTAGAGTGGTCGCTTAAAATCAGCGTTCCTTCTTGTAATGTCTTCCATATGTAGCAGTTTTCTTCTGTTGTTAATTTATGGAATAGGCAGTGGCTGATTTTTAATATTTTCAGATCAGTTTCTATTTTAGTTGGATGATGGTTGTAGGGTTTTAAGTAGAAAGCAAATACGCTATGGCAGCTGTTACTTTCTAGAACTCTGAGGTGTTCTGGATATCTTGTTTTAAAGTTTCTGCAAATTTGTCCTGTGTATACCGACTAACAAGAGTTGCACATAAGTTCATATTACTTAATACATGTTCATATATTACAGAATTAAATAAACAAAATCCACCGAATACGGCACAAAGGTGCTAAAACATGTTTGGGTCCAAACGAAACAACAGTGTATTGTGTAACAGGCATACCTTATGTTGTTGTTCTCTTCAGTCCTGAGACTGGTTTGATGCAGCTCTCCATGCTACTCTATCCTGTACAAGCTTCTTCATCTCCCAGTACCTACTGCAACCTACATCCTTCTGAATCTGCTTAGTGTATTCATCTCTTGGTCTCATTCTACGATTTTTACCCTCCACACTGCCCTCCTATGCTAAATTTGTGATCCCTTGATGCCTCAGAACATGTCCTACCAACCGGTCCCTTCTTCTTGTCAAGTTGTGCCACAAACTCCTCTTCTCCCCAATTCTATTCAATACCTCGTCATTAGTTATGTGATCTACCCATCTAATCTTCAGCATTCTTCTGTAGCACCTCATTTCCAAAGCTTCTATTCGCTTCTTGTCTAAACTATTTATCGTCCATGTTTCACTTCCATACATGGCTACACTCGATACAAATACTTTCAGAAACGACTTCCTGACGCTTCAATCTATACTCGATGTTAACAAATTTCTCTTCTTCAGAAACGCTTTCCTTGCAATTGCCAGTCTACATTTTATATCCTCTCTATTTCGACCATCCTCATTTATTTTGCTCCCCAAATAGCAAAACTCCTTTACTACTTTAAGTGTCTCATTTCCTAATCTAATTCCCTCAGCATCACAGGACTTAATTCGACTACATTCCATTATCCCCGTTTTGCTTTTGTTGATGTTCATCTTATATCCTCCTTTCAAGACACTGTCCATTCCGTTCAACTGCTCTTCCAAGTCCTTTGCTGTCTCTTACAGAATTACAATGTCATCGGCGAACCTCAACGTCTTTATTTCTTCTCCATGGACTTTAATACCTACTCTGAATTTTTCTTTTGTTTCCTTTACTGCTTGCTCAATATACAGATCGAATAACATCGGGGAGAGGCTAAAACCTTGTCTCACTCCCTTCCCAACCGCTGCTTCCCTTTCATACCCCTCGACTCTTACAACTGCCATCTTGTTTCTGAACAAATTGTAAATAGCCTTTCGCTCGCTGTATTTTACCCCTGCCACCTTTAGAATTTGAAATAGAGTATTCCAGTCAACATTGTCAAAAGCTTTCTCTAAGTCTACAAATGCTAGAAATGTAGGTTTGCCTTTCCTTAATCTATTTTCTTAGATAAGTCGTAGGGTCAGTATTGCCTCACGTGTTCCAACATTTCTGCGGAATCCAAACTGATCTTCCCCGAGGTCGGCTTCTACCAGTTTTTCCATTCGTCTGTAAAGAATTCGCGTTAGTATTTTTCAGCTGTGACTTATTAAACTGATAGTTTGGTAACTTTCACATGTCAACACATGCTTTCTTTGGGATTGGAATTATTATATTCTTCTTGAAGTCTGAAGGTATTTCGCCTATCTCATACATCTTGTTCATCATATGGTAGAGTTTTGTCAGGACTGGCTCTCCCAAGGCCGTCAGTAGTTCCAATGGAATGTTGTCTACTCCCGGGGCCTTCTTTCAACTCAGGTCTTTCAGTGCTCTGTCAAACTCTTCACGCAGTATCGTATCTCCCATTTCATTTTCATCTACATCCTCTTCCATTTCCATAATATTGTCCTCAAGTACATCGTCCTTGTATAGTCTCTCTGCATACTCCTTCCACCTTTCTGCTTTCCGCCCGCACCTCGTGGTCGTGCGGTAGCGTTCTCGCTTCCCACGCCCGGGTTCCCGGGTTGGATTCCCGGCGGGGTCAGGGATTTTCTCTGCCTCGTGATGGCTGGGTGTTGTGTGCTGTCCTTAGGTTAGTTAGGTTTAAGTAGTTCTAAGTTTTAGGGGACTTATGACCACAGCAGTTGAGTCCCATAGTGCTCAGAGCCATTTGAACTTTCTGCTTTCCCTTCTTTGCTTAGAACTGGGTTTCCATCTGAGCTCTTGATATTCATACAAGTGGCTCTCTTTTCTCCAAAGGTCTTTTTAATTTTCCTGTAGGCAGTATCTATCTTACCCCTAGTGAGATAAGCCTCTACATCCTTACATTTGTCCTCTAGCCATACCTGCTTAGCCATTTTGCACTTCCTGTCGATCTCATTTTTGAGACGTTTGTATTCCCTATATACCTTACATCCAATAATTTTATCTGCAAACACGGCCAAAGCAAGAGCAACAAAACAAAACCAAGAAGATTTACGGCTTACGTTCGATTTGTAGGTTTAGAGCAAGCATTTAACGATTTTGTCTGGAACACACTGTTTGACATTTTGATAACAACGGAAATAAAATAGAGTGAGCGAAAGATTACCACAATTTGTACAGAAACCAGACTGCTGTTATAAGAGTTGAAGAGGATGTGATGTGTCGGCAGAAGTGCCAACACCGTGTTGTTTGAGGAAGCCGAAATACACGCTATAAGCTCACGCAGGATGGCGTGAGGTCTGAAACAGGATACTTAATGAATGCTATAAAGAAAAGTACGTAGCTGCTGGAATACTTAACTTTAATCCACAATTGGTGAACATTGGTCTTGTTACTGTACATGCTTCATTAGATACATAGCAAAGGATAAATGGCGCCTTGCTAGGTCGTAGCAATTGACTAAGCTGAAGGCTATGCTAACTATCGTCTCGGCCAATGAGAGCGTAATTCTCAGTGAACCTTTCCTAGCAACGTCGGCTGTACAACTGGGGCGAGTGCTAGTAAGTCTCTCTAGACCTGCCGTGTGGCGGCGCTCGGTTTGCAATTACTGATAGTGGCGACACGCGGGTCCGTCGTATACTAGCGGACCGCGGCCGATTTAAAAGGCTACCACCTAGCAAGTGTGGTGTCTGGCGGTGACACCACAGGATGAAAGGGGATAGAGTTGTAGCATATTCCCCATGTTATTTAGTTTGTACACTTAACAAGCTGTGATGGAATCCAGGGAGAAATTTGGAAAGGGAAATAAAGCTCAGGGAGAAGAAATAAGAACTTTAAGATTTGCCATTGATACTGTAGTTTTGTCAGAGCAATTGAAGTGAATGGATATTGTCTTGCAAAGATATTACAAGATGAATATCAACAAAAGAGAAACTAGGGTAATGAAATGCAGTGATATTAAATCAGACGATGAAGAGGAAATGAGACAGTAAAAGTAGTAAATAAGATCTGTTACTTGGGCTGCAATATAACTGACGATGACCAAACTAGAGAGGATATAAAACGCAAACTCTCAGCACCAGGTAAAGTATTACTGAAAAACAGGAACTTTATCAGCGAATATAAATTTATGTGTTTGGAAGCCTTTTCTGAATGTGTTTGTCTGCAGTGTATGCGATAAGCCATACAGGCAGTGATATAATAGAAACACTTGAAAAGTGGTGCCACAGAAGAATGCTGATGATTATGTGGATATAAGGGAAAGCTAACGTAGACGTACTTAACCGAAATGAGTAGAAACGTATTTTACGCGATGACTTAACTAGAAGAAAGGATCTGTTCAAAGGACACATCCTGAGGCGTCAAGGAATTGTCAGTTTGGTAATTGTAGGAAGTGTATGTGTTTGGGGGCGGGAAATGGGGGAAAGTGGGGTAGAGCTATAGAGGGAGTCAAAGGCTTGGATGCATTTAGTAGTAATGCGGAAATGAAAAGGCTCGCACAGAATAAGCTAGCATGTAAACCTGCATTCGGACTTCAGACTGCAACAACAAATGCATACTATGGCAGCCAATGTATTAACTGAGGGTCAAAGGTTATCTATTGAACTGTACGTGGGACTAAATTTTTCTTTTCTGTCGTCTGACTGGTTTAAAATTATTTGCTGGATGTATTCCAATCTCTGTCGTCCTCTACAGTTTTTACCCTCTATAGCTCCCTCTAGTAGCACAGAAGTTATTTCCTGACGTCTTGACAGATGTCCTATCATCCTGCTCCTTGTTGGTGTCATTGTTTTCCATACATTCCTTTCCTTGCCGCTTCTGCGTAGATCCTCCTAATTGCTTACCTTATCAGTCCACGTAATTTTCAACGTCCTTCTGTAGTACCACATCTCAAAGGCTTCTGTTCTTTTCCCTTCCGGCTTTCTCACAGGGCATGTCTCATTCTCAGAAATTTATTTCTGAGCTTAAGGCCTATGGTTAATGCTAGTAAATTTCTCTTGGCCAGGAATCTCTTTTTGCCAGTGATAGTATGTTTTTTATGCCATCCTCCCTCTGTTCGTCATGGGAGTTTTGCTGCCTAGGTAGCAGAAGTCTTAGCTTCATCTACTTCATTATCATCAATTATGGCATTAAGTTTGTCGCTGTTCCCATTTCTGTAGTTCCCCATTACTTTCCTCTTTCTTCGATTTACCCTCCGTTCATATTCTGTCTCATTTGACTGTTCATTTCATTCAGCGCATCCTGCAATTCTTCTTGATCCACTGAGGATAGCAGTGTCTTCAATGAATCTTAACAATGGTATCCTTGCACTCTGAATTTTAATCCCACTTGGAGGAACACAAGTAATACATAAAGGGGGTTCAGTAAGGACGGAAGACCAAGAACGATGTGCTCGGATTAAAATGGGTGTAGGACAGAGATGAAGTCTCCCCCCCCCCCCCCCCCACTGTTCTCTCTCTACAGCGAAGAATCAATCACGGAAATAAAACATAGGTTCAGCTGTGTGATTAAAATTCGGCGTGAAACAATATCAATGGAAAGACTGAATGATGATATTGCGATCCTCAGTGAAAATTACGAGGAAATACAGGAAATACTGAACGGAATAATCGACTGTACACGAAGTGTGGATTGAGAGTAAATCGAAGAACAAGGTACTGTGATACAGTAGAAATTAAACTATGATCACTGCCTCGTGTCGTGGGCACGACGCGCAGTTAACAAAAACATGTAAGCAGAGCAGACACGGACTGGATATCATCGTAGCAAAGATATTTTATTTATTTATTTATTTAACCTGATCAGATTCGGGCCATCAGGCCCTCTCTTATATCGTACCAGTGTTCCACACATGAAGCATTTCACACATCAGAGGTACATCATGACCATAGTTTAAATGAGAAAATTAGCTTACTCTAGTGACAATAAGAAATAAAGAGTAGTGACTAAGACCTAATAAAGTAAATGCGGCAGTATTTTTACAACAGGTGCTATACATATAGATCATGATAAAAGCAATAATAATAACAGTAAAAAGAATCAAATAATAATGATAAACATGACTAAGACCTAATAAAGTAAATGCTGGCAGTATTTTTACAACAGGTGCTATACATACAGATTATGATAAAAGCAATAATAATAACAGTACAAAAATCAAATAATAATGACAAACATGAGAAGGATTGGAAATAGTAATGAAGGTTTGTGCAGATGTACATAATATCTTGGTGTGTAAAGTAGATGTTTACTAGTATAGCGAGTTTTGGGGAAGGGAGATCTAAGGAGGGGGAAAGAGGGAAATAATGCGGTGAAGTGCATTCATGTACAGAGGAAGGCATTACTGTTGCTTAAGTAGATACGTCATTAACTGTTTTTTGAAGCCGGACATGTTTTTAAGTTCTCTAACATAACGAGGGAGGTTATTCCAGAGTCGGGTTCCCGCTACTGTAAAGGACTTGGAGAAGGTGACAGCGATGCAGTGGAACGGAGAGGATTTTATTGTAATGGGAACGTGTGTTTCTGTCATGTTGTTCTGACATGAGCGTTAGGGACGAGGAGAGATATGAGGGACAGTGTACATTTATAAGGCAGTAGATCAGACAGAGTGTATGGAAATCTCAGCGTTTGTCTGCACGCAGCCAGGACAATTTTGCATATGCTGGTGAAATGTGATCAAAAAGTCGAACGTCACAGATATATCGGACGCAGGCATTCGTGACTAGTTCTAGACGTCGGGAATTTTCCTGAGAGATGCCTTGTCGGATAATATCGCTGTAGTCAATGATTGGGAGTATAAGCGTTTGTACTAATTTCTTTTTCAGATCGAAAGGGAAGAGTTTTTTATATTTTTGTAGGACATGAAGGGATGCTGATGCTTTTTTGCACACTGCAGTTACCTGCTCTTTCCAATTTAGATTTTCATCTATTATTACTCCCAAACTCTTTGCTGAGGGAGAGAAGTTAATATTTGTTCCATTTAGGATAAGAGGTGGTACGGATTCCCGATGTTTTGGGCTAATGAGCTTAGAGTGACCAACAAGTACCGCTTGGGTTTTAGATGGGTTTAGTTTTAGACCTATGTCCTGTGCCCATTTTGACAGTGCATCGAGGTCAGTATTGAAATTTTCAATAGCTTTCTTGAGATTGCTTGGTTTCGCACTTAGATACAACTGAAGGTCATCAGCATACATACGATATTTGCAATAGGTCAGAACCGATGACACATCATTGACATACAGAGAGAAGAGTATAGGACCTAATACTGAGCCTTGGGGAACGCCTGACACTACCTGCCGCCATTGTGATTTTATATTCCCAGACAGGACGCGTTGCTGACGAGACGTCATCTATGAGCGAAACCATTGCACTGCACTTGGTGAGAAATTTAGACCGCTAAGTTTGGCCAGTGGGGAAATCCATTGAGATAAGCGACTGTGAAAAGGGCTGCTCATTACTGGGCAGAGCCTGTGAACGAGTATTTCGAAAACGTCGAAGCTGCCATTGTCGTGGGCATCTACGGAAAGAGTTAGAAGGACAGTGAAGGTACCGCTAGGAGTAAAATGGTTGGATGTCCACGGCTCTTCGCAGAACTTGGGGTTCGGAGACTCGTCTGCTCTGAAAAGTAGGAAAGACGGTGATCTGCAGTATTTATACCGAAAGAGCCCAGTGGTGGTGCACACTCAACAGTTTCAGAGCACACCGTTCATCGTACGTTGTTGAACACGAAGCTCCGCTGCAGATCACCTCTACGTGTCCACATGTTGACTCAACGACATCGTCAACTACGATAGCAGTGGGCACGGGAACATCGGGTTTCGACCGTCGATCAATGGAAACGTGTCGGCCCTTCGGGAGAATCACATTTTTGCTACACTACGTCTATCGTCGTCTGCACAAAGTGCAGCGCGCCACGGACGCACGCTGGCGGGAGCAGTATCATGCCGTGGGAGACATTCTCCTATTCCTGCATGGGACCTGTGGCAGTAATCGAAGACGCGCTGCATCTCTTCATGCTTCATGTCTTCACTGACTGCGGTGTTGTCTTTCGGTAATATAATTTTCCTCGTCTCGGAACCAGATCCGTGCTACAGTGGTTTCAAAAAATGGTTCAAATGGCTCTGAGCACTATGGGACTCAACTGCTGAGGTCATTAGTCCCCTAGAACTTAGAACTAGTTAAACCTAACTAACCTAAGGACATCACACACATCCATGCCCGAGGCAGGATTCGAACCTGCGACCGTAGCGGTCTCGCGGTTCCAGACTGCAGCGCCAGAACCGCGCTGCCACTTCGGCCGGCTACAGTGGTTTGAGGAGCGTTGTAGTGAACTCACGCTGAAGACTCGGCGACCAAATTCTGGGTGGCTATCGGGTGCCCTCACCGCGCACGCAAATCAGCATCCCTCTGTTTACGCGAATTACGTGACCTGTGCATAGACATCTAATGCCACAGGGTGACAATTATTGAACTATATGAAAAAAAGTACATTAGTTACAAACTACGGCTTGTACACACTTTATTCAACATGTAAACTTCACTACATAGATTCGGAGTTAGGTTTTGACATGTTCGATATGCCTGCCATCATTGCCGATGGCGCAGACGAATAGCGGAATTCTGCATGGCCCGTAGAACTGTCGGAACATCAATGCTGTCGATGACCTCCTGAATGGCTGCTTTTAGCTCAGCAGTGGTTTTGGGGTTATTGCTGTACACATTTTGTCTTTACTGCTGTGTCGGCAGACGAGCCAACACTGTGTTGCTAGAGGAGGCCGAAATGCACGCGTTTAATTACACGCAGACTGGCGTGAGGTCTGGAACAGGTCTGAGAAATAAGACTAGCAAAACAGGAGGTAACTGGTAGAATACTTAACTTAAATCCACAATTGGTGAACATCTCTCTTGACTGTACATAATTTCCATCTCAATATAAACTGGTAATGGCGCCTTGCTCGGTCGTAGCAAATGACGTAGCTGAAGGCTATGCTAACTATCGTCTCGGCAAATGAGAGCGTATTTGTCTGTTAACCGTCGCTAGCAAAGTCGGCTGTACAACTGGGGCGAGTGCTAGGAAGTGTGTCTAGACCTGCCGTGTGGTGGCGCTCGGTCTGCAATCACTGACAGTGGCGATACGCGGGTCCGACGTATACTAACGGACCGCGGCCGATTTAAAGGCTACCACCTAGCAAGTGTGGTGTCTGGCAGTGACACCACATTTACCATAGCCCCGTAAAAAGGAATCGCACACGTTCAGATCCGTAGAACATGGCTGCCAATGGAGGGCCATGCCAATGGATACCCCAGACCCAGAATGCGGTCCCCAAAGTGTTCCTCCAAGACATCAAACAGTCTCCTCCTTCGATGTAACCGAGCTCCGTTCAAAAATGGTTCAAATGGCTCTGAGCACTATGGGACTCAACTGCTGAGGTCATTAGTCCCCTAGAACTTAGAACTAGTTAAACCTAACTAACCTAAGGACATCACAAACATCCATGCCCGAGGCAGGATTCGAACCTGCGACCGTAGCGGTCTTGCGGTTCCAGACTGCAGCGCCTTTAACCGCACGGCCACTTCGGCCGGCGAGCTCCGTCTTTCACGAACCACATGTTGTCGAAATCAGGGTCACGTTCGGTATTGTGGATGGAGTCATCTTCCAAAACCTTCACGTACCGTTTGGTGGTCACCGTGCCATAAAGGAATATCGCACCGATTTTTCCGTGACTGGACATTGCACACCACAGAGTGACCCGTTGAGGGTTAAGAGACTGCTCGATCCCGAAATGCTGATTCTCAGTCCCCCACATGCGCCAAGTTTGCTTATTGATCAAACCATCCAAATGAAACTGGGCTTCGTCGCTGAACAAAACCATATTCACTTCATGCTAATGCACATCATGCCCTGCGGCCAGCCGTGCAGTTTGGAGGTCCTAACGCAAATCGTTAGGTTAGGTTAGGTTAGTGTTCTTTAACGTCCCGTCGACAACGGGGTCATTAGAGACGGAGCGCTAGCTCGGGTTAGGGAAGGATGGGGAAGGAAATCGGCCGTGCCCTTTGAAAGGAACCATCCCGGCATTTGCCTGAAACGATTTAGGGAAATCACGGAAAACCTAAATCAGGATGGCTGGAGACGGGATTGAACCGTCGTCCTCCCGAATGTGAGGCCAGTGTCTAACCACTGCGCCACCTCGCTCGGTAAACGCAAATCGTTCAGACGTTTTGACGATTTTATTTCATATAGATCAATAATTGTCATTCTGTACTTCCAGAAATCTACCGACAAATTGTCGGATCCCTGATATGTAGAATCAGTGACGTATGCTGTTCCAAAAACGGAAAAACAAGCTATTAAGCAGGCGGTGATAATGTATTGGCTCATCATTGTACTGAACATCAAATCTGGTGACCAAGAAGTAGAGGAAGTGAAGCAATTGTGCAACCTTGGAAGCAAAATTAAGTTTAACGAGCGATGCAAATAGGACACAGGAAGCAGACTAGCGCAGGCAAAGAGGGCGTTATGGACAAAACAAGTCTGCTAGTGTCATAAAACGACATTAATATGAGGAAGACAGTACTGAGAATGTACGTTTGGAAAACAGCGTTGTGTGAAGGTGAATCACAGACTGCAGTAAAAGCGAAGCGTTTGTGATGTGGTGCAACTGAAGAATGTTGAAAAATAGGTGGGCGGATAAGGTAAGGAACAAGGAGGTTCTCCTCAGAATGGGTGAAGAATGGAACATGAGGAAAACACTGGCAAGAAGAATGGACACGGCCGGCCGAAGCGGCCGTGCGGTTCTAGGCGCTGCAGTCTGGAACCGAGAGACCGCTCCGGTCGCAGGTTCGAATCCTGCCTCGGGCATGGATGTGTGTCATGTCCTTAGCTGAGTTAGGTTTAACTAGTTCTAAGTTCTAGGGGACTAATGACCTCAGAAGCTGTGTCCCATATTGCTCAGAACCATTTGAACCATTTTTGAATGGACGCGGTGATAGGACTTGTGTTAAGACAACATGGAGTAACTTCAGTGGTACTAGAGCGAATAGAAGAAGCAAATAACTGTAGAAGAAGACAGATTGGAATTTACCGAATACCTAATTGAGAATGTTGAGTGTTTGTGCTATTCTGAGATAAGCGTTAGCACAAGAGAGGAACTCGTGGAGGCCAGCATGCAAACAGTCAGTGGAGACCAGAGAAAACGGGACATAGACCGTGTGCCAACCATCTTTCATGCACAAGAATACATTATTTCTCGTCAAAAACGATGTAGCCCTTCCTCTAGTAATTCCTATAGAATTCGTGTAAATACTGCATCCATGTTTCTCATTGTGTGTCTTTGATTAGTAACAAAAACGCTCTCGACCCCCCGGGTTCGAACTCGGTCACTGTTTAAATTTTGAGCACAAATCATCAGCAATGACGGCTGAAGACTTCCGGCACCCTCATTCTGCTAACGGCCATGTCGAACAGGGCGGAGGAGTGGACACAGTTTCAGGGCACTCTCTTGCCCTTGGGGTGGGAAGCAGTCCCTAAAACGCGGAACAATCAGCAATGATCTACGGCATGAGGATGCAGAAGGAAATGGAAACCATTACACCAAAGGCACAAAAGGCGTATCTTCAGGACATGCAGCCTGGTCAGACGAATACAGGGTAATATCAACAGACGCAGAAAATGGTATAACGGGAGTGGGAATAGAAAAGTAGGGTAGTGAGTGAATTACTGTGAACAATTCAAATGTTTTAATGTGTGTGAAATCTTATGGGACTTAACTGTTAAGGTCATCAGTCCCTAAGGTTACACACTACTTAACCTAAATTATCCTAAGGACAAATACACACACCCATGCCCGAGGGAGGACTCTAACCTCCGCCGGGATCAGCCACACAGTCCATGACTGCAGCGCCTTAGACCTGTGAACAATTCAGTGATAGGGTTGTTCGCATCGGAATCGACAACAAACCAACACCGACAACAATAACTAATGTATACTTGCCAATGTCACAAGCAGAAGATGAAGAGAGAGTAAGTATGTGAGGATTTTGAACGGGTAATTCAATACGCAAAGAGAGATGAAAATCTAATGGTCTTGGGGGATTGGAATTAGGTTGTAACGGAAGAAGTAAAAGATAAGGATTACGGTTCAAATGGCTCTGAGCACTATGGGACTTAACATTTATGGTCATCAGTCCCCTAGAACTTAGAACTACTTAAACCTAACTAACCTAAGGACATCACACAACACCCAGTCATCACGAGGCAGAGAAAATCCCTGACCCCGCCGGGAATCGAACCCGGGAACCCGGGCGAGGGAAGCGAGAACGCTACCGCACGACCACGAGCTGCCGACAAGGATTACGGGATAATATGGTCTCGGTAGTAGGAATGAGAGGGATAAAGCCTAATTGAGTTCTGCAATAAAGTTCAGATGGCGATAGTGAATACTCTGTTCAAGAATTACAAGAGGAGTGTGGATACTTGGAAAATGCCGGAAGGCACAAGAAGATTTAATTTTGATTTTATCAGTGTCAGGTATATACTGGATTGTAAGGCGTACCCAGGGACGGATATAGACTCAGATCACAATTTTATGATGATGAAGACTAGGCTGAAGTTTAAGGGACTATTCATTACAAATCAATGCCCAAAGAAGTGAAATACGAAATTACTAAGGAATGAAGAGATACGCCTTAAGTTCTCTGAGGCTACAGATACTGCGATAATGTACAGTTCAGTAGGCAGTTCTGTTGAGGAGAAATGGAAAACTGTAAAAGTTTAGTCACAGAAGTTGGAGAGAAAAACGTAGTTACAACTAAAGGTAACTGCGACGAAACGCTGGATGACAGAAGATATACTTCAGTTGATGGACGAAAGGAAGAAGTACGAAAACGTTGAGGGAAATCCAGGCATACAGAAAAACAAATAGCTGAGGAATCAAACATGTAGGAAGTGCAGGTTAGCGAAGGCGAAATGGATATCCGAAAAACGCGGAGAAATTGAGAAGGAAACGATTGTCGGAAGGACTGACTCGGTGTATAGAAAAGTCAAAACAACCTTCGTTGAAACTAAAAGCAAGAGCGGTAACATTGAGAGTCCAACGAGAATTCCACTGTAAAATGGAGAGGAGAGAGTGGTTTGGTGGAAACAGTACATTGAGGGTCTCTCTGCGGATGACGACTTACCTGATGATGTGACAGAAGAAAAACAGGAGTCAACTGTGTCATACGTATGGGGGAATAGCTTTTGATGTCCCAGATGTAACCAAGTTAAACTTTTGAAATTGTGAACAGAGTGGCAAAGGGTCGCCATTGATAATAACAGGCTAAAAACTTGTCTCACTCCCCCTTTCAACGACTGACTACCTTTCGTGTCATTCGACTCTTACAGGGAAAGGTAGGAGGTCCAATATTAGAATCATAATTTAAAAGAACTTCGGAAGAGTTAAAATCAAGTAAGCCAGAAGGGATAGATAACATGCTATCGGAATTTCTAAAATCATTGGGGTAGGTGGCAACAAAACAATTAATCACGTTAGTGTGTTGAATGTATGAGACTGACGACATATCATCAAACTATCGGAAAAATATTATTCATACAATTCCCAAGATAGCAAGAATTATAGCGCAGTCAACTTAACAAAAATGGTTCAAAAGGCTCTGAGCGCTATGGGACTTACTTCTGAGGTCATCAGTCCTCTAGAACTTAGAACTACTTAAACCTAACTACCCTAAGGACATCACACACATCCATGCCCGAATCAGGATTCGAACCTGTGACTGTAGCGGTGCGCGGTTCTAGACTATAGCGGCTAGAACCTCTCGGCCACTTCGGCCGGCCAACTTAACAGCTCATGCATCTAATGTACATCTAGACTGTAATGTAACTGCACGATTAAATAAAAAACCGCATTACAACCAACTAAGGATCACGTTTACACTTATTTTTGTGTGTGGTATCTCAATATGTACACATATCAGGGAGGTGGTTGTTTTTTCTCTGTGTCGACAAGTATTCCCACAAAATTGTTATTAACTTTGCAGTCTGATGTTTTCCACACATCCATAACTGCACCACTATATGGACTATGTTCAAATGTGTGTGAAATCTTATGGGACTTACTGCTAAGGTCATCAGTCCCTAAGCTTACACACTACTTAATCTAAATTATCCTAATGACAAACACGCACGCCCATGCCCGAGGGAGGACTCGAACCTCCGCCGGGACTATATGGACTATGCCTGTCAGTATAGAATTACCGTTTTGCGTCCACGTGTTTGCACTTCAACACCTGACCTGCTGCTATGCGGTAAATTAGCATTAACGGGTTCTCTTGCCACATGTACTTGGAGATACTAACTAACCTAAAAACATGAAAACATACTATTACTAATAACAGAGAGATAGTTTTGACGTTGCGGTTAAGATAATGGAAGCAAGCCTTATGTAAAAACAAGACCCCTACATAGGATTAGTCGACCTGGAAAAAGTTTTCGATAATGTAAAATGCTGTAAGGTGTTGTTCAAAATTCTGAGAAAAGTTGGAGCAAGCCATGGAGAAATAGAAGTAATACGCAATGCGTAAAAGAACCAAGAGAGTTCAGTAAGAATGGAAGACCAAGAACGAAGTGCTCGGATTAAATGGGGTGTAAAACAGAGATGAAGATTTTCCCCCTGAGATCCCCTGCTATACCCGCAGGACAGGACAGATAGTTTAATTTGTGGAAAGGGGCAAAAATGAGTGGCTGTCAGTTGCACTCGAACATACTACTTTATTCATTTGACACACGTTACAATAGTAAAGAAAACATTAAAAACAGAGCAAGCCAAACATTAATTTTAGAACTTAATTCCCGGCTAAATGCGCCATTCAATCTCACGCCTTAAGGGCAAAACAACTTTAATTTAAAACCGGCTGAAGGCCAATAACTTAAGACTCCAAAACAGGAATTTGAATTTAAAAGACTGAAGGCCTTATCTTAGAACATTTTTTAAAATCAGGGTGAAAGCCCAAACAATCTCACGCCCTAAGGACGAAACAACTTTAACTTAAAATTGGCTGTGGGCCAATAACTTAAGGCTCAAAACAGGAATTTGAAATTTAATGGGGAGAAGGCCTTATCCTAAAATTTTCCTTAAATCAGGCTGAAGGCCCAAACAGTATCACGTCTTAAGGGCAAAACAACTTTAATTTAAAATCGGTTAGAAGCCATACACAAACAAACTACAAGGACAAATAAAAAAAGGCAATACATCAAACAGCGCTCAGAAGCTTCCAAGGGTCGGGCTGGAATTCAAACACCAACGCTCGCTTAGGTCAGATTGGCAGTCGGCCTAACAATTCTCAATCCGACAGCAACCCCACCGACAGACAGTCAATGGACCCACCAACAAGATAACTCCGCTCCACCCGACCAACACACAACACGGAGTTCAATGGAACACGCAGAAGGTATCGGCGCCCACAACGATTTACACATTCAGCTGTCAAACTACACTCCGTGCTGGACAGCCACAATGCGACAAGGAAAATACACTGCCTGAATTTACGTCGACGGCCAGGACAGGTAACTGGAACGTTAATGGCCACAAGGCAGAAGATTCCGCTGGTGCACTTCAATTCAAAATAATCAAGTTAAGTTAAACTCCACGGGAGGGTGGGTAGAATTTCGCCAACTTGAAAACACACGTTTTTGCTCGCGGGAATGTCCCAACAACCCACAACGAAATTCAAATGACACAATGTGAACAGTTGGGACTGGCTGGTAGATTAAGTAAAGACGGGATCGGTGAGCCACGGACCTCATAGCAATGGGAATAGCCCCTCACACTCCGACCGCGCGTGGACGCTGCCAGCGGCCCCGGCCAAACCATGCGCCACGGAGACTTCCTAGCTGTTCTACGCCAACCGACCAACTGCCCGCACACGGCACAGCCGGAAAGTATAAGCGCGAGGCCAAAGATAGTACAAGGGTGCGAATATCGATACATGCTGCTGCTGCCACTCGCGGAGAGAGAGGATAACAACATAATCGTGATAACTGCGGGAGACTAAACACAGAATAGCACCCAAGGTTTAATGCAAAGCATAACACGAGCCAGCGGCTCAACCCCTACTGTTCTCTCTCTACATCGAGGAAGCCATCACGGAAATAAAAGATAGGTTCAGCTGTGTGATTAAAATTCTGCGTGAAAGAGTATCAATGAAAAGATTCGATGATGATATTGCGATCGCCAGTAAAAACAACGAAGAAATGCAGGACATACTGAATAGAATAATCTACTGAACACACAGTATGAATTGATAGTAAATCGAAGAACAAGTATAGCAGAAATGAGATTAGCGATATATCCTGACCAGCCAAGTAGCTGAGTAGGCTGCAATGCGATGTTTATTTCATCGTACAATCGCACTACAGCCTAATATGGACCATGTTTACGTTCATTAAGCATCTGGAGGCTATGGATCCATATGAATACAAAATTTTACATATAAAAATATCTGCGCTTATTCCTGTTAGCCAGCCGGAGTGGCCGTGCGGTTCTAGGCGCTACAGTCTGGAGCCGAGCGACCGCTACGGTCACAGGTTCGAATCCTGCCTCGGGCATGGATGTGTGTGGCGTCCTTAGGTTAGCTAGGTTTAAGTAGTTCTTAGTTCTAGGAGACAGATGACCTCAGCAGTTAAGTCCCGCCGGCCACGGTGGCCGAGCGGTTCTAGGCGCTTCAGTCCGGAACCGCGCGACTGCTACGGTCGCAGGTTCGAATCCAGCCTCGGGCATGGATGTGTGTGATGTCCTTAGGTTAGTTAGGTTTAAGTAGTTCTAAGTTCTAGGGGACTGATGACCTCAGATGTTAAGTCCCATAGTGCTCAGAGCCATTTGTTTTAGTTAAGTCCCATAGTGCTCAGAGCCATTTGAACCATTTTGTAGCGTCCACGGGCGCCAATTCAGCTGCTGGCTCTGACATCCAGTCGACCGTACGGATGACAAGTGCTGTCCTAGGATACATTAGTCCACGCCTGCTCGCCCTGTTCACGTAGTTCTGTATTTGTAGCTTGACGAGTCGCAGAGTCATTTCTCGTCCCATCATATCGCACACGTGTTCGATTGGATTTGCACAGCACGTTGAGTTTCACGGGCAATGTGTGGCCGAACATTATCCTGTTCGAACAGCACATCATTTTCCTGTCGCAAGAACGGCGAACGAACGGATCTAACAACATTCTGGACGTACCAAGCACTGGTTAGTGCCCCCCCCCCCCCCCCGTCTCTGTGGCATTGTTGCTTGCTTGCTTCAAACGTTTGCATCACAGTGAACCTTCTGGCTGTGAACATTCCCTATGGAAGGGTAGACGCAGATGGCACTCTGGTAGCTATGCCACTACGTTATCTGTTGGTGGACGACGTTGAAAACATTACAGTATGTCTTCTATCCCCCAGGTGGCATATGCCGTCATCGGATCAAGATCGACGCTGCCTTTCCTGGCGTATTTTTTACGTCTGTAGGATTGCCATCAACGCAAAAAACATCAGTTCAGGCGCAAAAAAATGTTTCAAATGGCTCTGAGCACTATGGGACTTAACATCTATGGTCATGAGTCCCCTAGAACTTAGAACTACTTAAACCTAACTAACCTAAGGACATCACACACATCCATGCCCGAGGCAGGATTCGAACCTGCGACCGTAGCAGTCGCGCGGCTCCGGACTGAGCGCCTAGATCAGGCGCATGTAGACCACAGTTTTGTTACAGAAATGCGTCTAGCAATCATTATAAGAGATACAGCCAGTGTAACGAAAGCGGTAGAAGTCAGGTACAATACCAAAATCTGTGGCTTACACAATCATTTAGTAAGCAACAGCTTTTCCTTTTGGGTTGGATTTCGACTACTTAATCTCCACTGGACTACAGCTCCAAAAGTCACTACGGATATGAATGTCGCACTCTCGAACCCTGTCAACATCAGAATAACAAGGGGAGGATCTCCATAATCTGGGAATTGCTGGGCGAGCTAGAATTCCAAAACCACTCAACAGTGACTGCTATACGTATTTCTGCATTCAATCTATGATTTATATGCGACTGAACTTCACCAGATGTTTTTTTGCACCAATGATGCCTATTCTACAGTTATCCCACAGGATGACCGAGAGCGCTAACGCGCTGCTTCCTGGACTCGGGTAGGCGCGCCGGCCCCGGATCGAATCCGCACGGTGCATTAACGACGTCGGCCGGTGTGCTGGCCAGCCTGGATGTGGTTTTTATGCGGTTTTCCACATCCTAATAGGTGAATACCGGGCTGGTCCCTACGTTCCGCCTCAGTTACACGACTCGCAGACATCTGAAACACATTCACACTGGCCGGCCGAAGTGGCCGTGCGATTAAAGGCGCTGCAGTCTGGAACCGCAAGACCGCTACGGTCGCAGGTTCGAATCCTGCCTCGGGCATGGATGTGTGTGATGTCTTTAGGTTAGTTAGGTTTAACTAGTTCTAAGTTCTAGGGGACTAATGACCTCAGCAGTTGAGTCCCATAGTGCTCAGAGCCATTTGAACCACCCAACCACATTCACACTATTTCACGATTTACACTAGACGCAGACAGCAGGGGTAGACTAATTCCGACTGGGGGGGGGGGGGTATGGGGTGGCGGCAGGAAGGGCATCCGGCCACTTCTTAAAATTAACCTTGCCAAATCCGTACTGAACCCTGCCGACCCTGCGCACAATGCGGGATAAAATTAACATTGTTAGCGACTGATCGCTGTTCTTCCTTCGTGGTTTCCGTTTCATTACGTCCTCCCACTCGTACGATCTTTCAGTGTATCCTTTTCGCTTATCCGCTCTCTAAGATTAACAAGACACTTCTTACTGCCTTCTTATTGTTCACACTTTTCATCTGAATTCGCCGAAGGTCATGTTGACTTTTCTTTATGCCGAGTCAGTCTTCCGACTCCACTCTCTTTTTCGTTTTGTTCTCGTTTCTCACACAAGGTAAGGGGAAAAATATTACTCTCCAAGCGAGAACGAGGACATAAGCTTGTGTTGAGTGAGAGATGGCCTTCGAACAGAATTCTGACGAAAAATAGGAGGGTGACACTGTAGAACTGAATGTCGCACTACCACTCGCACCAAAACACGAAGGAAGCTACAGTACCAGCGAACTGCAGGGCGAGCTGCAATTCCAAAACTGATAATCTATCCGTAATTCAAGTCGCCGTAACGGGAAAACTTGCTCCCGAAGCCATAAAACCTGGACTACGCAGCAATGGAAGAACGTCTTTTGGTCGGATGAGTCCTGTTTCACACTGTTTCCAACTTCTGACTGAGTTTACGACCCAAGAGAGAAACATGACAAGTGTCGGCTGTTGATTTGGGCAGCCTTGTTATGGAACTGCATGGGCCCTCTGGTTATTCTGCAAGGTGGCATTGCTGCCCGTGTCCTGATGGTGGTGCTGTGTTCCAAGCCCACGGGGCCCCTGTTCACACAGCTCGCATCGTATAGGTGTGGTTTTGTGACCACGAGGATGAATAACCGCATCTGCCGTCTCCAGCACAGCCATTAGCCCTCAGAATTATTGAGCCTTTCTAATCTATTTTGGGGAGGAGTGTGGGTGATCACTATCCACCTCTGGCAAAGGTGTCTGAACTTTCCACTATTTTGCAGGAAAGCGAGTTAAAATTCCCTTGAAAATCATACAGGACCTGTATTTACCCACTCCGAGATGACTGAAAGCTGTTTTGAATGCCAAAGGCATTCGTATACCGTATTAGGCATAGTAATGTGTTCCGTTTTTGGTTTTTCCATGTTTTTGTCCAATCCCTGTTTATGTAAGCACTATGGTTCAAATGGCTCTGAGCACTATGGGACTCAACTGCTGAGGTCATTAGTCCCCTAGAACTTAGAACTAGTTAAACCTAACTAACCTAAGGACATCACAAACATCCATGCCCGAGGCAGGATTCGAACCTGCGACCGTAGCGGTCTTGCGGTTCCAGACTGCAGCGCCTTTAACCGCACGGCCACTTCGGCCGGCTGTAAGCACTATGGTCAACACTTTTACCTATATATCATTTGAATAAGAACAACGAAATGGTAATTTTATCTGATGCCTAATGCAACTCAGGCAACGGCCTTGCCGCAGTGGATACACCGGTTCCCGTGAGATCACCGCAGTTAAGCACTGTCGGGCGTGGTCGGCACTTGGATGAGTGACCATCCAGGTCGTCATGCGCTGTTGCCATTTTTCGGGGTGCACTCAGCCTCGTGATGCCAACTGAGGAGCTACTCGACCGAATAGTAGCGTCTTCGGTCAAGAATACCATAATAACGACCGGGAGAGCGGTGTGCTGACCCCACGCCCCTCCTATCCGCATCCTCAACTGAGGATGACACGGCGGTCGGATGGTCCCGGTAGGCCACTCGTGGCCTGAAGACGGAGTGCTAATGCAACTGACCGTGGTCAGCCGTAGGGCGGAAGGTAGTGTTTGGACTGGCTGTTTCTACGTGGCCCGCCTCACCCCGCTCATACATTCAACTCATCTACCGACTGTAACGGTGGACACGAGGCTGCTCGATCAGCAGGGCTTGGGCAGACAGCTGTGGGAGAGGAGTCTGTCCAGTTATCGAGACTTGTAATGTTATGCGAGATATGGAACCGAAAGGAGAGCAGCGTTTCGGGACGTAAAGAAAGCCAATGCGTGGCGGGTGTAACGGTACGCCCATTGGAGCATCGAGTAAATATCAGGCACGCAAGCGCACTCGCTTGTCTGACAGAGGGGGGCGTGGCTTGACAGCGCCCAGGCTCCAGCAACGAGGAGGTGCGCTCTCTGCTGGGCCTCCACATGACAGAATTAGTGACAAATCCGTCCACAGTGATTTTCCGGCAGAATTGTCGAGATAGCAGGTCAGGAAGCACATGTCGTGGTTCCTTTGTGCTCGCTACGAAAGCATGGGCCGCCTATACGACATTCTTTAAGAGTTAAGCATATCACGTTAAAGATCTGGTTGTGTCAAATCAGATGATGCTACTACGAAACTTGTAGCACAATTTGTTTAGGAGCTACAGAGTTATAAACATATAAACAGTAAAGTAAATTAATGAAATTAATAGCTGATGTATTAACTGTACAGAGCTGTATGAAGGCTCAAAAGAAGCTAAATTCGGTTTGAAATTCTGATCTCGTACCAAAACTTGGGAATGAATATTTTTCTTGTGTTATTAGATTTTTTCACCTTTTCCAAGTAATTTCAGTAAAAATACTACCAATTTTATTTAAAACTAAGAAAACGAACGCAGCATGATGCAGTTGTCTCAAGAAGATTCGATTGATATTCCGCATCCAGTGGCATATTCATCCTCACCCGAGGAAACTGGTATTGAGCCGTAGCGAAAAATGCTATGGTTCAAAAAGTGACAGCGTAAAATTGCACCTAAATGTAGCACCTGTTCCCAGTAACATCCACCACATAAAAACTGGTGATTTATCCGTACTTCACATGTAATAATACAGGGTGATTCAAAAAGAATACCACAACTTTAGGAATTTAAAACTCTGCAACGACAAAAGGCAGAGCTAAGCACTATCTGTCGGCGAATTAAGGGAACTATAAAGTTTCATTTAGTTGTACATTTGTTCGCTTGAGGCGCTGTTGACTAGGCGTCAGCGTCAGTTGATGCTAAGATGGCGACCGCTCAACAGATGTTTAGTAATGAAGCAACTTTCCACACTAACGGGAAAGTCAACCGTCACAATGTCTGTATATGGGGCACTGAGAATCCGCGGGAAACAACTCAGTATGAACGTGACTCGCCTAAGGTGAACGTTTTCTGTGCCATTTCAGCCAATAAAGTTTTTTGGTCCCTTTTTCTTCGAAGGTGCTACTGTAACTAGACTACAGTATCTGGAGATGTTAGAGAATTGGCTGTTCCCTCAGCTCGAACAAGAAGCACAACAATTCATATTTCAGCAGGATGGAGCGCCACCACATTGGCACTTATCTGTCCGTAACTACCTGAACGCCAACTACCCGAGGCGATGGATCGGCCGCCAGGCAGCCCGTGACAGAGCACTTCATCACTGGCCTCCAAGAAGCCCTGATCTTACCCCCTGCGATTTTTTCTTATGGGGGTATGTTAAGGATATGGTGTTTCGGCCACCTCTCCCAGCCACCATTGATGATTTGAAACGAGAAATAACAGCAGCTATCAAAACTGTTACGCCTGATATGCCACAGAGAGTGTGGAACGAGTTGGAGTATCGGGTTGATATTGCTCGAGTGTCTGGAGGGGGCCATATTGAACATCTCTGAACTTGTTTTTGAGTGAAAAAAAACCTTTTTAAATACTCTTTATAATGATGTATAACAGAAGGTTATATTATGTTTCTTTCATTAAATACACATTTTTAAAGTTGTGGTATTCTTTTTGAATCACCCTGTATAATAACTTTATGCTGTTTACAAGCGAACTGAGTTTAAGTAAACTTTGTAGATTTTAATGGTGTAAAGATTGTTCAAAATGGCTCTGAGAACTATGGGACTTAACATCGGAGGTCATCAGTCCCCTAGAACTCAGAACTACTTAAACCTAACTAACCTAAGGACATCACACACATCCATACCCGAGGTAGGATTCGAACCTGCAACCGTAACTGCTGCGCGGTTCCACGCTGAAGCGCCTAGAACCGCTCGGCCACTCTGGCCGGCGTAAAGATTGTCAGGTTGTCAGAGAAATGATAGTCACATGTAATTTAGAAACCCATCACGAAATTCTCACTGGAAAGACGCGTAACCTAGCGTATATAACAACTATGTAAATCGAGAAACGTGAAAATGGCGAAGCAACGTGTAACTTGACTGCCTCAGAAATACGGTCGCCGTGACTACAGACTGGCTAGAGGGGCGCTCGATGAGGCAGGTTCACAGGCTGTCAGAAGGTGAGTGGCGATCCCACCGCATGATGCTAGCTTGTGGGACTTAGAAATATTCCGGTTGGTGTCGTACTTTGAAATATTTTCGACAGCTGATTGACTCGAAATATTTTGGACTGTCGAAATTTAAAACACGTCCGACAGTCGTCAATCTTAGAATTTACGTAGGCTACTCAGAACTTTGAAATAATTTCGACGAAATTCAGACTTTGAATATTTTATGTGAAGCAGAAGTATGATAGGAAACTGAACATTCGTGCGTTGACCAGTGCCCGTGACAATTACAGAACACTTGCAATGTGGTTGTGTTTGAGGATTTAATACAGTGGGTTTGACATTCAAAGACTATCCCTGGTACTATATTTTGTTAAGAAAAAGCGTCCTTATTAGGACACTTGCTGACTTTCCTAGGTTTTTGTTGGCATGAAACTAAAAGCGCAAACTTCCACTCTGTGCCTCCTAGACACCAACATACATTGGAAGCACAAACAATTACTTTAAGTTTCGAGGGAGAGGTAATGCTACCCAGGGGATCTCATTCGAGATGTGGACGACGTAACGGTCTTCGCTGCAGATTTCCGAACCTTTGCTAAGGCGAACGGAAATACAGAACTCAGCCTGATAGGCCCGCGGTGAACCACGCAATGGAAGAAAATATCTGAGTAATAGACTAGATGCGGAGTAGAATTTCCAGCGTTGACAAAACTTCAGTGTACTCTGTTGAACACTCGGCAGTTCACATGCAAAGACTGAAAACGAATCGGCAACAAAGTACACAGACTAAAAAGTCAAGCTTCTAATAGTTAACTGTCGAAGCATTCGTACAAAAGTCTCATAAGTCACTCTCCAAGAAAGCTGTTGGGCCTGAGTTATACACGGAGCAGTGAGCTGGACGAAACCGGAAGTATTTTACTTAGATAGAAAAGATAGATTAAATTTTCTAAGAGTTCGTTCACTGTAACGAACAGAAATAATATGTCTAGCGAGATCAGAAATCCGTCCAATTGCGAATTCATCTTTATGCGAGTAACCAATTTATCGAATACTTGGTACCGGTCACCTGATTCTGCTACAACAGTTGCAGAATCATTGAAGTAGAGTGTAAGCTGTGTTACGCGCCAAGTACACCTATATCTTCTTACGTTCTCCGCAATCCATTGCATGGTGCGTGGCACTACTAATAGTCATTTCCTTTCCTGTTCGATTCACAAACAGAGCGAGGGAAAAACAGTTGTCTATATACCTCTGCACGAGCCCTAATTTATCTTATCTTGTCTTCGTGGTCGTTACACGAAATGTACATTGGCGACAGTAGAATCGTTCTGCAGTCAACTTCAAATTCTGATTCTCTGAACTTTCTCAGTATTGTTCCTGGGAAAGAACTTCGCCTTCTCTCCAGGGACTTCCATCTGAGTTCCAGAAGCGTGCTGATCGAGCCTACAGGTAACAAATCTAGCATCCCACCTCAGAATTGCTTCGAAGTCTGTCTTTAATCTGACGTAATGTGGATCCCAAACATTCGAGCAGTACTCAAGAACGGGTCGCACTGGTGTTCTATACTCGGTCTCCCTTACGAATGACCCACATTTCCCTAAAATTCTCCCAATAAGCCGAAGTCGACCATTCGCCTCCACTACTGCAATCCTAACGTAGTCGTTCTATTTCACATCGCTCTGCGACGTTTCGCCAGTATATTTTATCGGAGTTACTGTGGCAAGCAGGAAACCACCAATGCTACATTCAAATATTGCAGCGCGTCAGTAATCGTAAATAATTTAATGATTATAAAGAATCCGCCTCGATTGCAAATAGAAACCGGATGTTGACCTAGATTTTGGCGCGGATAACAACGCCTTCTTAGGAATACACTAAAAGTACAAACTGCCTAAAGAGGCATGGTATTAATGTTTCTATTTCCAATCGAGGCGGATTCTTTATAATCATTAAGGGAGTGCTTTTTTCTGCTCATCATCATCAGCAGACACCCGCAACTAGTGCAATCGTGCTGCAGTATTAGGAGGAGAGTTAACGTAGCAAGCACAGTTGGGACCTCTATACATTGACTGCTTGCAGAATGGTAAGGCAGTGTTGCCTTGAGTTTCTCCGAATAGTGCCTTGAGGTGCTACTTCCAGGGCTCACTCGTAACAAAAATGATTTGGACCTGGTGGCTACCAATGGAACTAACTACCGAAACGTCATTGAAGAGATTGAAGATCAGCGACCACGATTTTGATTTAATTACTGTCGTGATGATTACTAGAGTCAAGATGAGAATGTTTTTTATGCCTGGTGGAGTTGATAAGCAGTCACTAGTGTCCTCCTCACAAAACGAATGAAAACCATTCAACTTGAGTGAGATGAACACAGAGGAATTGTGGGCAAAATTTGAACTTCTCGCGCTCTGGATAAATATGTACCGAAAAAATTGATTAAATTAGGAAGAGACTCACCCTGATTTAATAACAACATTCGGAAAATGTTCATAAGAAAGACATTGTTGCACTCTAGGTTCATAAAAGGCTACAGAAGTTGGCGGTCTAAAGTTAGTAGAATTTCGTGTGACTATAATTAGAGATATTCGCAAAGCATGTAACAATCCATAGTCAATCGTAAGAAAAATCCTGAACCTATGTAAAATTGTCAAGTGGATGGAAAGCTGGTATTCAGTACTTCATTGACTAGTCTCGTACGGAAGTAGAACATAGCAAAAGAAAAACCGGAGTTTTAATTCTCGCATTTAAAAAGCACTCATTCACACAGGAAGACTGCATACAACTCCAATCGTACAAACTCTCAAATGGGTCATATACAGAGTGGTTATGGTTAAACTTTCGCTACTTGAAAGGCCAACATGAAAAACGAATGATCATAGGGCAATGAAAGCATTTGTAAGAACATACGAAAGAGAAATAACGAAGAAACCATTGAAAGAAACACGTTTTAGTTTCCCACGAGAGGTCTCAAATCTGGTGGTCTCGCTTATTATGCAGTTTGGAACGATCGGCCAAGTATTCGGTTTGTTCCTGGGAGACGCCGACGCCCAATTGTGCCACAAGTTGTTGAAGAAGTCACTGTTGTCATGACTTAGAATTCTAGACACAATGTGCTATCGTCCAGCAGCGCATGATCTGTGTCACGGCAGCTGAACATTTGGCGGTCCATCGTTTAAAAAAGTGATGCGAATAAATATGATATGGTATCTGTAGAAACTCCAGATTATTCGCTAAATTTTTCCACGTCATGCGGAGATTCGAGTAGACGTTGCTCTTCCGTTTCTTGTAAGGGCTGAAGTTGATGACATGTGGCATTGGATCATTTTGTGGAGTGATGAAGCATACATTACCCTACTGAAACTGTGAGCACTCACGACTGGCGCATTTGGGGATCGTCACTGCCAACTAACTTCCATGAAGTTCCCTTGCACAGTGAACGTGTCACTGTTTGGTGTGGCTTCACGGCACAGTTCATGTTTGGTCCAGTTTTCTTTGTAGAACTCCGCTCCCAAGGACCAAGAACATGCACCGTGAACGGCACACGTTACTATGACCTACTTCGTCTACATGTGATCCTTGCTCTATGAGAGAGAGAGAGAGATGATTTGGACTCAATTGTTTCGATGCATAATAGAGCTCCAGTCCACATCGCTCGTGGAATCACTCTGATACATTTGGAAAAAAATGTTATTACAAATGTTTCCACGTAGTTTCCGTGTCTTACGATCGCTTGTTTATCATGGGGGCCCTCTCAAACAACAGAAGTTTGATTATAGCCACACTCTATATAGCTGAAGAAACCTTGCTGGAAAGAAAGTGAACCAGCTGAAAACGAATGAGGTTGCTGGTGGTGTTGGAATTATAGTTTGATATTGCCGAAAGTATTCTGTGGCATTCCCACTTTCGTAGCATCCATTTTTCGAACAGACCCAAGCCCATAGATAGAAAGCGCAAGATACTGTTATAAATAAGTAAGGAAACAGAACAGATGAGCAAAATTATGGACCAATAATCTTGAGCATATTGAAAATTCGAATGTAATGACTTTCGTAGAAGTAGAAAAGTGGCTGTCCATAAATCAGCAAGGATGTGCGAAAGCAGGTTACATATTCCTAAATCTCTGAAATGCGTCAGTCACTGTACCACGTTGTAAACAGTTAACAGAGGTCTGAACATACAGAGTAGGACCTCAAAACTTTGACTTGCTTAATCACTTTTGAGAAATAGAAATCAGTAAATTATCCTGGATGGCGAGTATTTGCCGGGGAAATTTGATAGGACCACGCCCATTCTTCTGTTAGCTTGGGGAACAATCTAAGACATTTTGGTCTACTTATCTACAAGAAAGTGCCATCGGTCAGAATGACTTGGAATTTCTGTTTGCTTGTTACGAAAGACCACTTGCTTTATGCAGAGATGAGCCAAAACGTCATGAACACCTGCTTAAGAGCATGTTTGTCTACGCCTGGAACACAATAAAGCATCGATTCTGCGTGATATGGTTTCGGCAAGATCTTGGTCGGATTACGGATGTACGTGGCACCAGATTTCTACACGCAGCCCACACAGTTCCCGTAAACTGAAGGGCTGATTCTTCGTGGACGCGGTGGTGGCGCCTGATAGCTCCCCAGATGTGTTCCGCCAGTTTCATATCAGGCGAATTTGCTTTTGTGTCCGGACACGACCACCGAGCAGGAATAACGAGAAATGTAATCATCCGACCAGGCGCCACATTTCCACTGATACACGCTCCAGTCTCGACAATCCCATGCCTACTGTAATGGTAGTTGGTGATGTCGCTGGGTCAACAAGAGAACACGCGGGACCCGTCGACTGTGAAGGTTCATATTTAATAATGTGCACCGAACAGTGTGCTCCGAAATACTTGTGCCTGTCGTCAGATTTGCAACAGATCGCGTCCGTTCCTGGTCTACAGAGCAGGGAAAGCTCCGACCACCAAGTATAGTTACGAGGTGTGCACTTCCAACATCTGTAAGTTAGCGAGATTATCCCACCATACGTTTAATATTCATGTAGATTCATATTTTTATTATACTAGCTTAGCGTGTAAGTAGGCTGTTTAGGTTTTTATATTGGTATCGCCACGTAGCGCTCTGTATGAAAATCACTGGCTGTGCTGTGTGCAGTCTGTGGCTGCTTTGCATTGTTGTAATACTCGCCATTGTAGTGTTGGGCAGGTGTATGTTAACAGCGCGTAGCGCTGCGCAGCTGGAGGTGAGCCGCCAGCAGTGGTGGATGTGGCAAGAGAAATGGCGGAGTTTTGAAATTTGTAAGACTGGATGTCATGAACTGCTATGTATATTATGATTTTTCAGCGCTATTAAGGTAAATACATTGTTTGTTCTCTATTAAAATCTTTCATTTGCTAACTATGCCTATCAGTAGTTAGTGCCTTCAGTAGTTTGAATCTTTTATTTAGCTGGCAGTAGTGGCGCTCGCTGTATTGCAGTAGTTCGAGTAACGAAGATTTTTGTGAGGTAAGTGATTCATGAAAGGTATAGGTTATTATTAATCAGGGCCATTCTTTTGTAGGGATTATTGAAAGTCAGATTGCGTTGCGCTAAAAATATTGTGTGTCAGTTTAAGGACAGTCATGTATAATTGTTCAAGGGGACGTTTCAAGCGTCCAGTGCTTCATTAGTATTGCCTGTGTGGTCTGTAGAGACTTTTCGTTTTCCTGTAATAAAACTTATTATGTTGTTCCCAAATTGCAACATCATCTAAATTTTGCACGCTAATTAAGGCGATAGAAGAATGCTTTTTTCCGAATTTACTTCAGATCGAAAAGAGGTTCTGGCAGCTACAGTCGGAGATCTTTGCTGATTCTGCCTCTGGAGCTCCTGTGGCGATATTTCAATAGAAACTTCCATCCACAAATACATATTTATTTTGAAGTCACAAACAAATTTTCATAGATTTAGCTTTAAACTGTTTTAGTATAAAGAAATATGTCCATAAAAATTTTCCTCCCCTATTTCATCTCCTTGTGGGTTGAATGTCCAGAAACACTGAAACATGTATTTTTTCTAATCAAGAGGCCAAATACATATTTTTTTAGATTTAGCTTAAAATTCTTTTGTGATGAAATATTTTCGTAAAAATTTACTTCCCCTCTTTCACTCCCTTAGGAGCTGAATTACCAAAAACAATGAAATACGGAACTTTTTGTTTCCAACCGAGAAGTCAAATATCAGTTTTCGTAGATTTAGCTTTAAAAATCCCGCAGTTGGACTTAAGTAATGATTCACTTACCAAAAGAGCTGTCGCCCACTGTTGCTCCCCTTAGTGGATGAATTTCCAAAAACTCTGAAGCACGTACTTCATTCAGATACCAGTTTTTGTACTTCTAACTTCAAAATTACCTTAATAGAGATAAATATTCAAATGGCTCTGAGCACTATGGGACTCAACTGCTGAGGTCATTAGTCCCCTAGAACTTAGAACTAGTTAAACCTAACTAACCTAAGGACATCACAAACATCCATGCCCGAGGCAGGATTCGAACCTGCGACCGTAGCGGTCTTGCGGTTCCAGACTGCAGCGCCTTTAACCGCACGGCCACTTCGGCCGGCGATAAATATTCAAAAAAGCCTTCATCTCCTACTTTACCTCCTTAGGGGTACAATTTCCCTTACTAAATGATGCCCACCGTATAAGATGAATACGCTCTCCAAATTTCAAGCTTATATCCTTAGTGGTTTGGACTGGTCGATGACGAGTCAGTGAGTCAGGCGGGACATTTCTTTTATATACAGAGATTACTGTTTAAGATGCACAATCGCATTATGACTCATTTCATGGGCTGATACTGGTTAGCAGCACCTGTTATGTAGTACTCCATGTCTGGGAGTTAATTACACACCTTGTCACCTACTCCTGGGACTGCCGTCTTCATGAAATGAAATGATCGTATGGCATTGTCGGCCGGGATGCCCCATTCGGAGGGGTTCGGCTGCCATATTGCAAGTCCTTTTTAGTTGATCCCACTTGGGTGACTTGCGAGTCAATGATGATGATACTGATGATGATTGACACACTACACCCAGTCCCCTGCGGGGAATCGAACCCGGGCCCCCTGTGTGGTAGGTGATAACGCTACCGCTACACTACAGAGGCCGACGCCGTCTTCAACCATTTTCCGCAGGTGGTCACGACAGTAGCACGCGAACAGTCGACCAGGTTCGGCATTTCCGAGACGACGTCCCCAGACGGCGGGGCATAACAGTCTGCGTTTAACAAAATCGTTTATGTCACTTGATTTTCCCATCTGCAGCCCGTATCGTCGATAGAATGATTCCCTGTTCGTCTCTACCCCGCTTATACACTTTTCTTACTGAATCTTGTTCACTTAAAGCCACGGGGCGGCAATCAGTCTCGTGCCGTTTTAGTCCATCAGTGCATGAATTTAAAAAGTTGCTGGACTGAAATGAAAGCACTCGAAGTTTTCGAATGAAACTTAATACCATTAGTTTAGCATTTATGTAGTTATAAACATCAAACTTAATGCTGTGAGTCATCTATGACACCATTTTCGTCTTTTTTACAGCCTCTTTTGTTGCATTTTGAGTTAAAACTTCAGGAGTTAACACTCCTAACGTGAACAGTTCTTGGAACTTAGCGGTTTTGTAAGGTTGGCGTATGTTTTCTGGTATTGAAAACAATACACCTTTATTGTACTCGGACAAAGATGAATGCGCGCACAGCATGAGTAGAGAATAAAATTCTTGACTCTGCGTTTAGTTTTGTATGTGGTTCACTTGCTAATCAGTCAACTGCGCAGCGCCGGGTCATTCTTATTTGAGGTTTTGTAGCGAGGAGTTGAGTTTTTGACATAAAGAGATCTGTTTTTTGTGAATCTGGGAGAAGCTATCTGGAATACTTTATTATGGAGATTTTTCTCGTTCTTTATATGGATGGAGAAGATTTTGGAGGAATTTTAAAGATAAAGAAGGCAGGCACAGGACTGAGATGTTTGCTTCTCAGAACTATTAACTGAAGGAAATCTTTGTCCCTCAGGTACTAATAACTTATGATTAGTGTTAATTAGATATCTTTGCTTTCGTTATATAACAAATTACGAAATTGGTTGACATGTCTGTAATTTTTGTAATGAGAGAATTTAGCAAATATTTGTGCCTTCTTATGCTGTACAGTCCTTTTTTGTCAATAATCAGAGTTTGATTTCTTAAGAACGATTTTATCTAAAGTAAAACCGACCTCCATGAGTCATAGTAAAGTTTTGAATATTTTGTCGTGTGTGCATTGCGCCTTACACCACACGCAGCGACAGATTTTTTCTGACAAACAAACAAAATCTTAAATTATCCTCCTTCAGCTGCTGCACCTGCTGATAAATATTTTCTGTCGAGAATGTCAGTATATCGGTTACAAGACAGCATCCTAAGAAGAGGTAAGTCATTTTTATTCCAGGGCAGATAACACCTTGCACTCTTGGGCAAATAGTGTATATTGGGGATTTCCAGGTGTAGTGCTACCAAACAGATCAGTTTTAGGTGAACAGTGTTGGTAATTTCAAACAGTTATTTTCTTCCAAGTACAGCAGTAATTTACTGTTGTGAATATTCCAAGTCTAACATTGTACATTATGTCACGCAACGTTTATACTGTACTAGGGTATTGAGTTTCAGTTATATAGTTTTCATTGAGCGCACAATTAGTTTCTTTTGGCATTGAATTAGATTTATTTCATTTCTTTTATATTTTGCCTTTGATGAAGTTTAAAGCTTTATTTCACGACATTGTTCACATTCTCAACACAGAGCCAACTACCGTCCAGTTTTATTCAGCAGTTAATTACTATATCTAAAATATATGTTACATGAGGAGAAAGGATTGAAATCAATATATTTAGCTTTCTCATATACAGACTTTTTTTTATTATTTTAATGGAAAGCTTACATTTCGTCTTCCTCTCTCTCTCTCTCTCTCTCTCTCTCTCTCTCTCTCTCTCTCTCTCCTGAGCTTTTAAGACCTACAGGTCAATATTACTGCTATTATTGAAGATGATAACCCAGCATAAGTTGCTAACTTTGATGTCTTCACGCCAATAAACACAAACTTTAGCAGGGTGACTGAAGAACGCACGATTTCTCTCGTCTGAGCACATAGATATCGCTAAAATTAAGGAAAAATGGAAAAAAGGAAGCCCCTCAGAAAACAACCTAAGAACTTTAGTATGAAACCACTAGATGCGCAGGCGTTACCAACAAGACTCCTTTCTTCTACGATTAATAGATGCACATGCACTTATACACTCGTAAAAGTGAGTTTACTCTTCTCGTTAAAATGCAAAACGACAGATCGTACATCTGACGCATAGTTTATATGATCGATATAATGTTGATTGTTCTCAATAAATCCACGTGTATCAAAACTGATGTAATTTTACAGGGTGAAGATAAATATCAACAAAAATAAAACAAGGGCAGTGAAATACAGTTGAATTAAAACAGGCCATACTGAAGGCATTCAGATTAAGAAGTGATGCACTAAAAGTAGTAGATCAGTTTTGTTGTTTGGCTATGAAAATAACAGACGACGGCTGAAGCAGAGCGGATGAGGGAATATTCAATGCAGACTGGCAATGCAGGTAGCAAGCGGTGACGTCGTATTCCCCCTCAAGTATGTCTGCACAACTGCACACCGACAATTTAAATGAGTGACTGTATTTGCCCTTCTGCGGTAGACTATCCAGCCACCGCGTACAGTGAGATCTAATAAACAACTAAAAACATTCCAGGGCCATTTCCTGTTAGAGATATTTATCCTGTACTGATTCATATTTGATCCATTCGATCAGTTCCGCTCCTGCGCTTCTTGTATTCTATAAGGATGGAGGGTCGGGATTTCAAGGTGTTTCCTTGACCGCTGGCGATATGTTTTAACATTATTTACTGGGTTCACGCCCCTTGAATATGATGCTGCAGAAACAAAGGAGTCGTCACACCAGTTACACGGGAGCAGACCCTTTTTTGTGTGGCAGATTGAGTATTACCTCTTTCATCTTTCTCTGTTTCCTGCTTCTTTGAAAAGTGTCCATTTCGGAGGATACAGTTTTCTCCCAAAGTTCCAGTGCTCCTAAAACCTTGTTCTCCAAGAAAAATTACATTCGCATTACTTCCATGTAACGCTAAAAATCAGCATGTAGCCCTGTGATACAAGAATTGTTTCATAAGTTAAAATAAATGCCATGTGAGTGTTCGTTTCTTAAGGCATTGTTTACAGTTTTTGAACCTGAATTAAAAATTATTTTACTAATTGTACTTTAATGTCCCAGTAATGTACTACGTCTCACAACTATTAACACAGGAGTGGAACAACAATTTTTAAATGATCATAACAAGATAGAAGTTCATTGTTGTCCAAACAGAAGTCCATTTCTGTCATTGTGTACAATTAATGTAAAGCTGGATGCTAATGGGCTTTTTTCTTGGCAGTAAATCACTAAACACACAGCGAAATTCTCCGCTGACGTGTTGGCAGCTTTCCTCCTCGTGCAACAACTGCTAACATCATTGTCATTCTTTGTTTCTTCCTTCACCGGCCGAGCAGTTCTAGGCGCTACAGTCCAGAACCGCGCTGCTGCTATGGTCGCAGGTTCGAAACCTGTCCTTTGGTTGGTTAGGCTTAACTAGTTCTAAGTCTAGGGTACTGATGACCTCAGATGGTAAGTCCCATAGTGCTTAGAGCCATTTGAACCATTTTTTCTCCCTTCAGTCGTTTTTAATGGGATAGTTTAAGCCACTTTATAATTCACTGTCGGATACCTCGGCATGTCAAAAAGACGAGGGTCTCGTCGGCGTTAACGAAATGGTGTAGAGAGATTACGTTGCATTGGAAGTCGACCGTTTTTCGGTTAAATCTTCTAGAAGTCTCTGTGAAGTACTTTGTTGGATAAGGGAAGTACTTTGTTGGCCAATTCTACCCCTAAACCTGTGGCAACAGCCAATACTCCCACGGAATGGTGTCTGTGGTATGTTTAAAATATTATCAAAATAACTAAGGCCCTTGATTGTAATTTCCGAAACCTAGGTATCCCTTCTTTTAATTTTGTGCAGAGGAAAGAGTGCTAGTTTCAACGTCCAGAAATTTCTCGTCTTTTGCCCCTATGTGATTACCTTGATTATACTGCTGTTTGCTGTTTTAACCTTAATTGCGATCGAAAGCCGCTAACTAGATTCATCGAAAAAATAGTTTTCTTTCTGCACTTTTCATTCTCTAAAGAGCTGTTTGAGAGCTGTTTGAGAGCTGGTCAGTTAAGGAATTGAAGTTTTTATCTGCCAAATGTTCCAGCAGGCTTGGAGTGTAGCAGTCGGAATCCCACTTGGGAGCCAATATATGGGAGCGAACTTCCAAGTTCCTCCATTAGCCTGATAACCGATGAAATCCATTGTTGACTATTTTTGCAAACAAAAATCAGAATATATGTCACTGTGGTGAGTGTATGTGTAGTGTGAGTACGTGTATGTCACTATGTGTGTGAGTTTTGGCAGTTTCCTATTACATGCATTCTTCACATGGTGAATAAGTATGCGTTTCAGTCTTGCACCATAACTGCTCTGAACTGCCATGGTAATGGTTACAACCTAAACGAACTGTCAACAATCGAATAAGGTTACACTATTACCTCATACTATGATTAATTTCCAAAAACTACCTGTATTCAAGAATGAATTTTTACTCTGTAGCGGAATGTGTGCAGATTTGAGATGTCCTGACATGAAAATTGTGTTTCGGACCGGGGCTCGAACCCAGAACATTTGCCCCTTCTTGGGCAAATGATGTATCGCAGCGCTATCCAGGCACGACTCAAAACCCGTTCTCACACCTTTTAGTTTAGAAAAGGCACAGCATCCGGGTACGACTTCTGGCTAGGAACATAGCTTTCATCAACAAGGAAGTTTCACTAGTTATATTGTTGCTCCATTTAGAAACAAGGGACGATCGCTACTGACGCAGTTTCTATGACGAGGAAAAACATCGGTATCGCGCAAATAAGCCGCATCCGAGTTGTTTGTGCCCGAGTTTTGGGAGAAAAGTTCGTCTGAGATTGGGGCCAAACCTGTATTTTTGGCTTACACTGAGGAATTTCGCCTAAGCTGGTAGGACGTTGAGGTTCCTACAGAAATCCTTCCGGAAGTGCCTCCCATATACACTCCTGGAAATGGAAAAAAGAACACATTGACACCGGTGTGTCAGACCCACCATACTTGCTCCGGACACTGCGAGAGGGCTGTACAAGCAATGATCACACGCACGGCACAGCGGACACACCAGGAACCGCGGTGTTGGCCGTCGAATGGCGCTAGCTGCGCAGCATTTGTGCACCGCCACCGTCAGTGTCAGACAGTTTGCCGTGGCATACAGAGCTCCATCGCAGTCTTTAACACTGGTAGCATGCCGCGACAGCGTGGACGTGACCCGTATGTGCAGTTGACGGACTTTGAGCGAGGGCGTATAGTGGGCATGCGGGAGGCCGGGTGGACGTACCGCCGAATTGCTCAACACGTGGGGCGTGAGGTCTCCACAGTACATCGATGTTGTCGCCAGTGGTCGGCGGAAGGTGCACGTGCCCGTCGACCTGGGACCGGACCGCAGCGACGCACGGATGCACGCCAAGACCGTAGGATCCTACGCAGTGCCGTAGGGGACCGCACCGCCACTTCCCAGCAAATTAGGGACACTGTTGCTCCTGGGGTATCGGCGAGGACCATTCGCAACCGTCTCCATGAAGCTGGGCTACGGTCCCGCACACCGTTAGGCCGTCTTCCGCTCACGCCCCAACATCGTGCAGCCCGCCTCCAGTGGTGTCGCGACAGGCGTGAATGGAGGGACGAATGGAGACGTGTCGTCTTCAGCGATGAGAGTCGCTTCTGCCTTGGTGCCAATGATGGTCGTATGCGTGTTTGGCGCCGTGCATGTGAGCGCCACAATCAGAACTGCATACGACCGAGGCACACAGGGCCAACACCCGGCATCATGGTGTGGGGAGCGATCTCCTACACTGGCCGTACACCACTGGTGATCGTCGAGGGGACACTGAATAGTGCACGGTACATCCAAACCGAAATCGAACCCATCGTTCTACCATTCCTAGACCGGCAAGGGAACTTGCTGTTCCAACAGGACAATGCACGTCCGCATGTATCCCGTGCCACCCAACGTGCTCTAGAAGGTGTAAGTCAACTACCCTGGCCAGCAAGATCTCCGGATCTGTCCCCCATTGAGCATGTTTGGGACTGGATGAAGCGTCGTCTCACGCGGTCTGCACGTCCAGCACGAACGCTGGTCCAACTGAGGCGCCAGGTGGAAATGGCATGGCAAGCCGTTCCACAGGACTACATCCAGCATCTCTACGATCGTCTCCATGGGAGAATAGCAGCCTGCATTGCTGCGAAAGGTGGATATACACTGTACTAGTGCCGACATTGTGCATGCTCTGTTGCCTGTGTCTATGTGCCTGTGGTTCTGTCAGTGTGATCATGTGATGTATCTGACCCCAGGAATGTGTCAATAAAGTTTCCCCTTCCTGGGACAATGAATTCAGGGTGTTCTTATTTCAATTTCCAGGAGTGTAGACGAAAGTCTTTATCTTCATCATTAATCCTTTGCTGAGGTGCACGATATTGGTACGATATTGTAGTGCCTATGTTGTTGATACAATCTTCCTTCGAACATGCATGCAGGTACTGCGCAATATCGTATTTCTCCCCCAACGCAGGGTAGGCGACATTCAATTAAAATGTCTCCCCTGGACAGGTATATACAGGGTGACACACGGGAGACGGACGGTTTTTAATGAATTAATACTCAGCCAACTTTAAAATTAATGCATGTTTATTTACACAAAATCAAAGCTCATTATTTGCCATTTTAGTTAACAAAGTTATTTGTGAAAAATAATGTCGTCAAGATTATGTCCATCATTTCGAATGTAGGACTCAAGTCTCTTCTCAAAACACTCCGTCACACGGTCTAAAATCTCTGCAGGGGTGGCAGCAATTTCTTGAATGATTGCATTCTTCAACTCGTCCCAATTTCGTGTTTTGTGGTTATAGACACAGTTTTTAAGGTACCCACACAGAAAAAGTCACATACTGACAAGTCGGGAGACGTGGGAGGCCAAGGAACATTGCCAAAACATGTGATAATCCGTCCAGGAAACATGCGTCTAAGAACTGTCATTGAAGTGTTTGCGGTCTGTGAAGCTGCCCCGCCCTGCTGAAACCAAACGCGTTTAAAGGGATTCGTAGTCTTCTTGGTTCTGGTTTCGAGAATGTTTCAAGCATACAAATGTAACAACCCGAATTAACAGTAATTGTGGCTCCGTTCTCTTCAAAAAAATAAGGTCCAGTAATGCTAACAGAGCCAAGAGCACACCAGACTGTTACTTTTTCTGAGTGTAAAGGACGCTGGTGGATACGGTGTGGATGCTCTGGAGTCCAGTAACATAGGTTTTGCTTATTCACGGTGCCGTTTAAATGAAAATGAGCTTCATCGCTCATCAATAAAATTTCATTTTCATTCGATCCCAAAATCACTTGCATTCTGTAAGCGAAGTCTTCTCGTACAGCAAAATCAGTTTCCTTAAGTTGTTGGACAATGAGCATTTTGTAGGGATGGAATTTTAATTATTTATGCAAAATTCGTCTAACTGATTCACGATTGATTCGTAACTCACAAGCATGTCGTCTAGCTGACCGTTCTGGGCTTCTGACTGCCGCTTGCCTTACCCTTTCAACATTTTCTGGCGTCGTTACTCTGCGTCTCGGGCCAGGATGCTTCTTATCCAGTATGTTTCCAGTTGATATGAAGTTTTCCACCCATCTGAGGATTGTGTTACGGCTCGGAACAGCTCCATGTCGACCGACATTAAATCGCGCACGAAACAATCGCTGCGTATCAATAATAGACTCACCACTTTTCACGAAACTGTCATAGACAAACACTCGTCGTTGCAAGTCCCACTGCTCCATAGTGACGGAGTAAATGAAATGGCGTCTTGTGTGCATCAGAACTATCCCCACCACGACCACCTCCCACCACCGCGCCCTCAGTACTACCCAGTTCAAAACCGTCCGTCTCCCGTGTGTCACCTTTTACATAATGAATGTACGAGTGCAAGTTGTACACACCTAGTTGACGACATATGGAACTTTCGTCCAGGCCGTGAGTCGTGCAGGGATAGGGTAATGGTAGAGCAACCGCTCGCGACAAGCGGGAAATCCGGGTTCGAGTCCCGGCCCGGCTCAAATTTTCATTGTCGTCGTTCCATTATGCAGATAACGGTTGTCCATCTTCGCAAATGCAATACATTTCACGTATTTCGTACGATCTGGTTTTGTCGGCGAGTCGCCGGCCGCTACACACGGACGCGGCGCTACAGTCGCGGTGAGTGCGCTGGCAGCGGGCGGGGAGTCCCCCAGGCACTCGGTACTTCCCCGTTCCCCTCGGCAGCCTAGCACTGCGCTCTGCGCTCCCTTTCAGCGGGCGCAGAGGGTTGCGCGCCCGCACCCGGGGGAGAGTCCCGGCTAAATCAATTAAAGCCGCTGCATTATTAACGGCCGCGGGGGCGGCGGGGGTGGCAGTCTCACATCGTCGTCGACGGCGGCGGTGGCGGCTGCAGTGGCGGCGGAGGTGGAGGCAGCGCGCCAAACATTCGCGACCCGCGTCAATTTTACAACGGGGCCTCTCCTCCGCCCCCGCCCCCCCCCCCCAACCCCGTCGCAGCTCGTTGCGTTTTTTCCCCTCCGGCTGGCGATTTTGTCACCGCGGTCGCGCCCGCTGCGGTTTGCTGCCGCATGCTCTGCCCGCCGCATTCCGACGTCGGTTCGCCAAAAAAATATTTGCCATAGGCCGCATCCCAAATATTTGGAATTCATCTCAAACCATTTTTATACGTGCAATTAACACGTGCCGCAACACGATAAACGTGAAATACTGATTCTGCAGCCGCGAAAACTGACAGGAGTTCCGGAATAATTTTTTCCGGCCATCTGTCCATTATGTTACCTGAGTGCAGTACATAGCACCTGGAATTACCTGTTTTTCACGGTTTGTTGTTGTTCAGATTTACCTAACTGCATGTCTGTTACGCTTCCTGAAATGCACGTCAGTGAAGCAAAATATTCCATGAAAAAGAACAAAGCTATGATTGTTCTGTTTGACAAGAAGGGAGACAAATACAGAGGCACTCGCATTTTGGTGAAAAATTTCATCTGATTTCATCAGTTTTAAAAAGCTATTTCTACATATTTTCACTATTTTTATACCATTTCTTCAATTATTTTGCTAAGTTTTATTTCCATTTTTCTGTATCCAAAGCGAAAGCAAAAATCATTGTTACAATATTTGCAGGGAAACGTATTTTATTTTTCCATAAATCCAAAAAGCATGAAACCTATACATTTGATAAAAACACACACATCAAATCACGAACGTTGGGAAAACATTTACCCTGTCACTTTAATACACTGACGTGACGAAAGTCATGACATAGCGACTTGTACATTCGCAGATGGCGGTGGTATCGAGTACATAAGGTATAAAAGGGCAGAATATTGATGGAGTTGTCATGTGTGCTCAGGCGATTCATGCGAGAAACTTTCCGACATAATCATGGCCGCACGACGGGAATTAAGTCTTTGAATGCAGAATGGTAGTTGGAGGTAGATGCATGAGACATTCCATTTCGGAAACAGTTATGGAATTCGATATTCCGAGATCCACATTGTGTCAGACATTATCTCTCACCACGGGCAACCCAGCACAGACGGCCTTCACTTAATGACCGAGAGCAGTTCTGGTTGCGTAGAGTTGTCAGTGCTAACAGACAAGCAAAACTGCGTGAAGTAATGGCAGAAATTAATGTGGGATATAAGATGAACGTACCTGCTAGGACAGTGCGGCGTTAATGGCCTATGGCAGCAGATGACTCATGCGACCGCCTTGGTAACAGCATGACATCACTTACAGCGCCAGCCACGTCGCTTGGACCCTAAACGACTGGAAAACCGTGCCCTGGTCGAATGAGTCCCGATTTCAGTTGGGAAGAGCTTATGTTGACTGGAATACTCTTTCAAATTCTAAAGGTGGCAGGGGTAAAATACAGGGAGCGAAAGGCTATTTACAATTTGTACAGAAACCAGATGGCAGTTATAAGAGTCGAGGGACATGAAAGGGAAGCAGCGGTTGGAAGGGAGCGAGACATGGTTGTGGCCGGTCCCCGATGTTATTCAATCTGTATACTGAGGAAGCAGTAAAGGAAAGAATTCGGATTAGGTATTAAAATCGATGGAGAAGAAATAAAAACTTTGAGGTTCGCCAATGACATTTTAATTGTGTCAGAGACAGCAAAGGACTTGGAAGAGCAGTTGAACGGAGTGGACAGTGTCTTGAAAGGAGGATATAAGATGAACACCAACAAAAGCAAAATGAAGATAATGGAATGTAGTCGAATTAAGTCGGGTGATGCTGAGGCAATTAGATTAGGAAATGAGACACTTAAAGTAGTAATGGAGTTTTGCTATTTGGGGAGCAAAATAACTGATGATGGTCGAAGTAGAGAGGATATAAAATGTACACTGGCAATGGCAAGGAAAGCATTTCTGAAGAAGAGAAATTTGTTAACATCGAGTATAGATTTAAGTGTCAGGAAGTCGTTTCTGAAAGTATTTGTAAGGAGTGTAGCCATGTATGTAAGTAAAACATGGACGATGACTAGTTTGGACAAGTAGAGAATAGAAGCTTGCGAAATGTAGTGCTGCAGAAGAATGCTGAAGATTAGATGAGTAGATCACATAACTAATGAGAAGGTATTGAATAGAACTGGGGAGAAGAGGAGTTTGTGGCACAACTTGACAAGAAGAAGGGACCAGTTGGTAGGACATGTTCTGAGGCATCAAGAGATCACAAATTTAGCATTGGAGGGCAGCGTGGAGTGTAAAAATCGTAGAGGGAGACCAAGAGATGAATACACTAAGCAGATTCAGAAGGATGTAGGTTGCAGTAAGTACTTGGAGATGAAGAAGCTTGCACAGGATAGGGTAGCATGGAGGGCTGCATCAAACCATTCTCAAGACTGAAGACCACAACAACAACAACAACAACAAGAGCTTATGGTAGGTTTCGAGTGTGGCACAGACCCCATGGAGCCATGCACCCAAGTTGTCAACCTAGCACTCTGCAAACTCGTGTCTCCATAATGGTGTGAGCTGTGTTCACACGGAATGGACTGGGTCCCCTGGACCAACTGAAGGTATCATTGACTGAAAATGGTTGCGTTCGGCTACTTGGAGACCATTCGCATCCATTCATGGACCTCATGTCCGAAACTAAGATGGAATTCTTATAGCTGACAATGCGCTATGTCATCGGGACACAGTTGTTCACGATTGGCTTGAAGAACTTTCTGGACAGTTCGCGCGAATGATTTGGCCACCCTGGTAGCCCGATATGAATCCCATCGGCCATTTATGGAACATACTCGAGAGGGCACCTTGTGCACAAAAGCCTGCAATTGTGAACAGCACTAGAAGCAGAATGGCTCAATATTTCTGCAGGGAACCTCCAACGGCCGGTTGTGCCGATGCCACGTCACGTTGCTGCATTACCCTGGGCAAAGGATAATCCGACACTATATTAGGAGGTCTTCGTATATCCATAATTGAAACGGACGACTTGGGACGTCAGGTAGTATATTATATGCTAAAAAATGACGAAATTCCTCCAGCTGTAGTAAGGTGTTCGTTTCATTGGCAACTAGTTTCGATGTTGTTACAACATCATCTACAGGCCCTAGATACAACATACCATACATAAACAACCAATGCAACAACAGTAATTTACGAGTTATTATGCAAAACAATTCTATTATAACCATTTACATAATGGATAATTTTAATGAAACTAATTATATTTTTGGTCATTTCCGTTAAAATGCCATCACTCTGGACATTAGCTATTTACGTGGTATCACTAAATACAAATGAAGCTGTATATGCACAATCGTTTTATTGTAGGTTAATATCAGGTATTAAAAATGGGAGTATATAATAGCTTAAGCGAGAAGCCGTTATTCTAATAGATAATAATATAGGCGTGAAACAGTGTTCTTTTTTTTAAATAATGAACTATAAAAAGGAGAACATACGCATTGCCAATCAGACATATGTTAGGTAAACTTCATTGTTTACTAGTAGTGAACGGTGGGCAAGGTAGACTAGAGTTACGCCCGCATCTCGTGGTCGTGCGGTAGCGTTCTCGCTTCCCACGCCCGGGTTCCCGGGTTCGATTCCCGGCGGGGTCAGGGATTTTCTCTGCCTCGTGATGGCTGGGTGTTGTGTGCTGTCCTTAGGTTAGTTAGGTTTAAGTAGTTCTAAGTTCTAGGGGACTTATGACCACAGCAGTTGAGTCCCATAGTGCTCAGAGCCATTTGAACCATTTGACTAGAGTTACGTTTGCAAAATTCTGTACTGTCGTTGTACTATAGTAACAGTGGAGTAATGTACTTAGACAACTTCGTTCCTAACACCACGAAAGAAATGCTAAGGAACCGAAAAAATGGTCTGAAACCCAGTTGATACAAGGTAGTCTATAGTGTAAAATAAATGTCAATCAATTAAAAAAAACTATTCATTCCAATAAAAGTATAAGTTAACACGTTGAAGAAATAGTTTCTATATCGGTGTCTCATCGAAGGCTAGGACCATGGTCTAAAATAATCAATTCCAGTAAGTTCACATGGTCAAAAGTACGATCAGGTACATGGCAGTGCTCTGAACAGAAGCGTTCTAGGTAATGTCAGTTGAAATAAACGGTCATATATGTAACCTATTTGTTGTTGCTCTAATAAATACACACAAACACAGTCACTGAGTAAAATACACGATGTGTAACTCTTGTATTAAGTATGTGATCTCGTCGAGTGTCAATTCGAGTTAATTACGACCAATGATGCGCTTAATTTCTATTTACTATGGGCAAATAGTCTACTGGATCAATCACTACTACAACATGGGGACTCATTCGTTTTACTTATCTTTAGAATTCAGTTGTATAGAATTGGTAGTTAAGGCATATCGGCTACCGACTGATTTACGAGAAATGAGCATGAAAGTTGGAAGCACAATTATTTTGACTATAAGATCAATTTACTGATTAAGATAAACTGACTCTAATAACGGAAGTTGATAATGTACCAAGTATAAAATCTGTCAAAGGAGGGCAAGTTACCCATCGAAGTGACAACATATTGCACTCCAGCGTAGGTCTAATCCGGGTATAAACGCGTGAACTATTAACTTGTAATCATTACTAAACAGAACAATCTCTACACGTAAACAATTCAAGTTGAAATTAAACCTAAAAGGAAGCTACGTCATTCTAAAAGCGATGTAACAGTAACACGTGGTAAGCGGACGGAGAAACGGTCGTGTTTCGTTGTTATTACGCGTAGGACGTCTAAATAGATAACGGAGAAACGGTTGTGCTTCGTTATTACCACGTGTAGGTCGTCGAAGTAGATAACATTTTATAAGTAACTCATCTAATCCATAGTAAAACGATTGTGCATATAGAGCTTCATTTGTATTTAGTGATACCACGTAAATAGCTAATGTCCAGAGTGATGGCATTTTAAGGGGAAATGACCAAAAATATGATTAGTTTCATTAAAAATGTGTGTGTGATATCTTATGGGACTTAACTGCTAAGGTCATCATTCCCTAAGCTTACACACGACTTAACCTAAATTATCCTAAGGACAAACACACACACCCATGCCCGAGGGAGGACTCGAACCTCCGCCGGGACCAGCCGCACAGTCCATGATTGCAGCGCCTAAGACCGCTCGGCCAATCCCGCGCGGCCAGTTTCATTAAAATTATCCATTATGTAAATGGTTATAATAGAATTGTTTTGCATAATAACTAATAAATTACTGTTGTTGCATTGGTTCTTTATGTATCGAATGTCGTATTTAGGGCCCGAAGATGATTTTGTAACAACATCGAAACTAGTTGTCAATAAAACCAACGCCTTAATACAGCTGGAGGAATTTCGTCATCTTTTAACATACTATATTAGGAGGTGTCCCATGGCTTTTGTCACCTCAGTGTAAGTAGGACCTGCAATCAGTCTGAGAAAGACATGGATTCCACGACTCCCATATTACTGGTACTCAGAGCTGTTCTCCTGTCAGACTTTATATTACAATATGTTGAAAACGATCTCTTATTCTCAACATTACTGACTGGGACCCACATTCCCTTCACTGTAGCTACCACAAAAGCCCATACTCTGATTTCAGGGAAAGAAGAACAGCAGTCACATCAACAGCTTTACCGCTCCTACAAGAACGCAACAAAAATTCAATACCTTCTCTTGCTGACAGTACGTGTAATGCAACGGATGATGATAAACAGAAGGCCGAAATGCTAAACCTAGCTTTCAAAAACTCGTTTACGGTAGAAGACTGCAGCACCATTCCCCCTTTCAATTATCGAACAAACGCAAGGGTGGCTGACATAGTGTTTAGTGTATCTGGGATTGTAAAACAGTTAAGATCCTTAGACGCCAGTAAGGCGTCTGGCCCAGACAGTATCCCCGTAAGATTATATGTTGACTATGCTACAAATATAACACCATTCTTGTCCATCATCTATCAGAGAACAGTGGAACAGCAGAAAGTTTCACGGGCCTGGAAGAAGGCCTGGTCATAGAAATCTATAAAAAGGGTAGGAAATCGGATGCACATAATTACCGGTCAATTTCTCTGAGATAGATTTGTTGTAGAATAGCGGAACATATTTTGTGATAAGACATAATGACCTTTCTAGGCTCTGAGAAGCTCATCTGCAGAAACCAGCACGGTTTTAGTAAACAGCGGTCATGCGAGACACAGCTGGCCCTCTTTGTGGATGATATACAACAGGATCTAGACACCGGCTCCCAGGTTGATGCCATACTCCTCGGCTTTCGTAGGGCGTTCGACTTTGTTGCACACTGTCGCTTGCTCCAAAAAGTGTGCGCTTACGCTCTATCCGATGACATATGCGGTTGGATAGAACGTTTTCTAACAGACACAGAGCAGTATGTCGTCCTGAATGGGGAGACTTCAACAGAAACAAGTGTAACTTCAGGTGTGCCCCAGGGCAGCGTAATAGGTCCGCTGCTTTTTACGATTTACATAAACGATCTGGTTGATGGTACTGAGAGCGGCATTACACTGTTTGCCGATGATGCTGTAGTCCAGGATTTGCAGAAAATAAATGCGTGGTGTAATGACTAGCAGTCATCTCTCAATGTTGGTAAGTGTAACCTGCTGCGTATAACAAGGCGAAAATCCCCATTAATGTACGAGTACAAAACAAATGCCCAGTCTTTGGAAGCGGTAATATCCGTCAAGTATCTGGGTATGACTGTTCGAAATGATCTCAAATGGAATGATCAGATTACACAAGTAACGAGCAAGGTGAACTCTAGATTGCGGTTTATTGGTAAAATCCTGAAGCGATGGAGTCCTTCAACAAAGGAAATTGTTTACAATACGTTAGTTCGTCCAGTCTTAGAGTATGGTTGACTGTATGGGACCCTTACCAGATGGGTCTCATTCAAGAGATTGAAAAGGTCCAAAGAGGAGCGGCAAGAGTCGTGACTGATACTTTCAGCCATCGCGAGAGCGTTACATATATCATAGAAAGATTGAAGTGGGATACACTTGCAGATAGACGACGGGCTAAACGGAAGGGGCTGCTCACTAAATCGCGAAATCCGATCTTCGCCGAGGATGTAGAGCATATGTTATTACCACCGACTTTCAAATTGCGCAATGATCACCATTCAAAGATAAGGGAAATTAGAGCTCGTACTGAGGCGTTCAGACAATCGTTTTTGCCTCAAGCGATCCGCGAGTGGAACAGAGGGGGGAAATATGACTTTGGCGCACATTGTGCCCTCCGCCAGACACCGATTGGTGGCTAGCGGAGTATATATGTAGATATGTAGATGTGGAACTAGCAACTAATCCGTGAACGCTGAGTATGGTTCAAGAAACTCTGACGTTAGAAATTCTTGAAGAATGCAAATTTACTTCAATAGCTGAGAGATTTCAGCACTGTCTAAATCACTGACACTCCAGTAAGTGGTTCATTTCTATCTGGCTTGCTCTTCCTACAGATTGGAGTAAAGAGGTTAAACGGACTTGCATTTGCTTCAGTAGTTTATGAAGCTTATACGACCTTCTCTCGAAAAAAAAAAAAAGAATGAGCCGCTAGTAATATAAAGCTCTTTGAAAGGCGACTGGGCTTAGATTATGAAACACGAAGTAATGGTACACTGGAGCTATCTAATGTCAGCAGCAAACTGCAACATTTTGAACAATGTTCCAGAAGAAAATCAGTTAGGCTTTGAATTTTTTAAAATTTATTGGAGATGTGCGAAGACAGTAACTTGTTCTCGAAAGAACAGTTACTGTTGATGACCGTGCAGCTTTTCCCTGGAATAAATGATGACTAACTGACAACCTAAGCTGCCGACAGGTGTTGCTGATATACCTCTATGTGGACAGCTAAAAATGTGTGCCCCGACCGGGACTCGAACCCGGGGTCTCCTGCTTATATTGCAGACGCTCTATCCATTTTTTTTTTTTTGAACCGCTGCAGGAGCAGGACGACGGGTAGGGCAGGGGTCGACACCGGAAGTCTGGCCATCCCGCCGCCACGTCCAAGCAACGTGTTCGAGTTCGAGGATCGAAGGATCAGGAAGAGGATGTATTGGGTTTTTGGATGTCGCTTTATTTATTTATTTCTTCAATTTTTATGACATTTCTTTTTTTGTATTATAGATTTATTTTTGTTTCATTACAAAGAAAGATCCTACAACTGCCGTAGCCGAGCGTCCGAGTCGTCTTCTCGTCTGTTGGGAGGGGTTCCCCCCTATTCCGTCCGTAGAGGATCAATATGCTCCAGGATTCTTCTTAATTTTCAGCGTCTCATACCCGGAACGCCCCAGTGAGCAGGAGGATCCGCAAATAATGAACCTAAATAATTTGCGAAACGAGTTCTTTACTTCGGGTGGCGGCTGAAAGCTGCATGTGTCGTCATCAATAGGGACCAAAAGTCGAGTGTGCCTTTGGGAGCATCGCAAAATATGTAGTAAACGGCCACGCCTTTTAGCCAGTTAACGGCGTTCCTCCTGGTTGATGGAAAGTATACGCGGTTGGGGCGCAATACGTCATCAGGGGAGATAAGACTCCGGCAATCGCCGCAAGAGTAATGCCAGCATTCGCTGCGTCAGTAGCCAGCACTCGCTGGTCGTGGCACACGTCAGACGGTGTGCATCCGAGTCAGCGACTGAGCATGTCGGACACAAGGGGTCGTCCGTCAGATGTATGGAATGTAACCTCTGACGAGTAGCAAACTTCCCATTCACAACCACGTACCACAATGAACGCACCGTCGTAGGTAGAAAAGACGTGTGTACCGCTCGCCACACCGTGTTCCAAGCAACTTCAGGATGTCTGTGGGTGACCGTATTTACAGGTTGCCGCTGTTGATAGAGGCGATAATAGTCGTTTGTGCTGGGCTTCCGTGTCGTCGGAAGTTCTGACCGTAAGTAGCTGAAGTCAATAAAGAACTCTCTGATGTGGGTGAGTGCCGGTGAAATGTGTCCTACAGAAACCGGGGGATGCAGAGAGTGTGGTGCCACTTCCGCCATCAGGGTGCCCGGCAGAGTGGCGTGGGCAGAGGTCCAAGTGCGACGCATAGTGTTGAGATAAAGCGATCGCGCACGGTTATATACGTGAATTAAACAGAAACCACCCGCCCGCTGCGGCAGTGTCAGGGTGGCGTATCGGACTTTAAAAACCAGACCGGTGCTTACGAAATGTCCATATGCTGCTTGAAATCTGTCGGCCATCGTAGCTGTCAAGGGAAAGATATGTGCCAAATAGTTCAGTTTTGAGACAAGATAGGTGTTGACATAACGTGTTCGGAGGAGCATATCCAAGCGACGCAGTTTGTTGTCCTGCAGCAGAGCACGTGTCTGGTGTAGGAGCCGGCGGTACGTAGCCGCCGCCGTGCGGCGGACATTGCTATAGAACTGCACTCCTAAACACTTGAGTACGGGCACCTTGTCAAAGGGCACCGCCGTTGTATGGGAAATCCCCCCTCCGACATCCATGTATTTTGTCTTCTTCACGTTGATGACGCTCCCAGCGACCGCCCCGTACTGGCGTAGCCACTGTAGCGCCATATGCATTTCATCCTCTGATCTGGCCAGGAACACCACGTCATCGGCGAATGCACCACAACAAAAGGTCACGTCCCGCAAGGAGATACCAGTTAATCGCAGCCGTAGACCATGTAAAGCTGGTTCAAGCGCTGCAGCAAATAATATGCCCGACAGGAGGCACCCTTATCGCACTGACCGTCCAACAACAATGTGACCAGACTGATAACCGTTGACCATCATGCGGGAGCGCGCTCCGTGGACCAGTCGAAGGACCACCTGTGCAGACTCCGGAGAGAGGCCCATGTGTTGCAAAACTGCGCGTAAGAAGCCGTGGTCGACGCGGTCGAATGCGTGGTCAAAATCTACGGCGACAAGGGCGCCTCGTATTTTGCAGGCCGCCGTCAAAGCAATTACGTCGCGGTATGCTCCTAACGCCGTATGAATGTTGCTGACACCACCTAAACATGTCTGATCGGTGTGGATAGCTTTCCCGATAGCGGTGTGGAGACGCGCGTGGAGGATACGGGCGAAGATCTTGTAGTCGTTGTTGAGGAGTGTGAGTGGGCGAAAATCCTGGCACCTACAACCACCATTCGGTTTCGGAACTGGGATCAAGATGCCTTCTGTGAATTCTGTGGGGACAGTGAAATCATGGCGGATCAGGTCTTGAAACATTTGGAGCCCCTTGTCACCCATAAGGTGGTAAAAAGTCCGGTAGAATTCCAGGGGTAAACCGTCCGGTCCAGGCGACTTGTTCGCTGCTCGACGTGCCAAGGCCGATGTCAGCTTGTCGGGTGTAATGGGCAACAGCAGACTATCATCGGGTGCCACGTCCCGAGGGGCGGGAAAATCGTGCAATAGCTCGTCATAATCACGTACATTTCGCGGATCTTCCATGTACAAGGTCCCATAGTGTCTGGCGAACGTGTGCGCAATGTCCGTTTGTGTCACTGCGCGCCCGCCGTCCTCCGTGTTTACCGCCGTAATGAACTGACGTTTGCGGTGGCGCCTCTCGCGCACAATGTGATGCACTGACGCTGTTTCGTTGGGGATACAGTCTTGCACTCGCGCACGGATGCGGACACCTTCTAGCTGCTCTGTCCTGATGCGAAGTAGACGAGCTTTGATGCGTTGTACGGACATCTGACGTTCGGGAGACGGCGGTTGCGTCGCCAGCTCACGTAACGCTGTATAGTAAAATTCCGATGTTGCCCTTTGCCAGTTCGATTTGTCACGCCCGTAGGCCATCAAGGTCTTTCGGAGTGCAGGTTTGACACATCCCAGCCACCACAGCAACGTGGAAGCATACATAGGCAGGCGCCTGATACATCGACGCCACGTGTCAGTGACTGCTCGCCGACACGCTTCCTCGCGAAGGAGGGAGACGTTCAGCGTCCACGGGCCTCTGCTGCGTCTTGTGAGTTGCCGGGGCAAGGTGACAGTGCAGATGTACGCGAGATGGTCCGTGAAGGCCGTCGGCCAGAGTTCTGCATCACGGGTTGCTGTGCGGAGGGCACGCGAGACGTATATCCGGTCCAGACGACTGGCAGAATGGCTGGTAAAGTGCGTATATCCACTCTGGGTCCCATGATGTAAGAGCCATGTGTCGTGGAGCGCGAGGTCACGTATCAATGCTTGTAGAGCCGGGCATGGGACGTAATGCGGAATCTGGTCCTCGGGCCGCAGAACACTGTTAAAATCGCCGCCCACTATGTAATGGTCCATATTTCCTAGCAAAAGTGGGGCTACCTCCTCCGAATAGAAAACATGCCTGTCACCACGGTGCGGAGTGTAGACGTTAATGAGGCGGACTGCGCCAAGTGTGAGTGCGATGCCTCGCCCGTTCGGCAAGTACGCCGCGTCCGTCGCGTCTATGCCATCTCGGAGAAGGATGGCCGTTCCTCCTGCGCCATCACCTACGGGTAGGCTGTACGTGGTGTAGCCATATAGGTCTAAACACAGCTCGGGACGGACCTCCTGGAGAAGAGCAATGTCCAAGTCTGCCGCTCTGATCATGTCGTGTAACATGCGGGTCTTGACAGTGGAGTGGACACCATTTACATTGACTGTTCCCACACGGTATGACTGAGACATATCAAGTGGCGGAGGCAGTGTGTCGGTGCAATCCCACAGTGATCTCACACACCACACACCACACAGCCATCCATCGGCATGCTGTGCATTACTGTGCCGTAGGAGTCCCTGACTGGCAGAGCCCTCCGGGCTCAATGTCAGCCATGGGCTCTGGTGGAGATATCGATGTTTGCTGTGCATCATCTGCCTCCATATCGTCTGCCCAATCACCAAGAGACAATTGTGATGTCATTGGGGGCTGGTCGCTTTCACAGGAGCCCACATTTTTGGAGTCGACGCAGTGCGCCTCGTTTTCTGGGCCACCAGATTTAGGAGAGTGTTCCTTGTCTTCAGGCACCTTCTGGTGAATGATGCCACTGGAGTCCGTTGCAATTGTGGGCGAGTCAACGAAGTCGATGTCTTCCGCCGGCTTCACATCCCTGTCCTGTTCTTCAGCTGACAATTGCCTCTTCTTGTGTCGCTTGGGTGATTTTTGCTTTCGGGTCCGAGATTCGACATCCACTGGAGGGCGGGGCTCGACACAGTCTCGGTCGCTAGGAACCCCTGTGTCTGATCCCGACAGTGACGGTGGCTGGGTGCCCACGACGCTGCGGTGGGCAGAGGCCGTAGGAACATCTGCACCGTTGGGCTGCGGCGTCGTCGACGGCGCTGACTCTCCAACGGAGCTGGCAGTGACTTGAGGAGGTAGCAGGTTTTGATCATCCATCACATCATGTCGTGCCGCCTCCATATATGTTAGCGGGAGAGAGGTCATAGTGGATCGTTGGGGAAGTTCACTGCGGGGCACCTGAACGAGGCGGCGCTGCAGACACTCAGTTCTAACATGGCCCTCCTGGCCGCAGCCCGAGCAGGTCCTCGGTTGTCCATCATATATAACAATTTCGCGGCAGCCACCAACGAAAACATATGATGAAACGTGCTTCTTAAGTTCTATGCGCACTTGTCGTACCCCGTTAAGGACAGGGTACGTTTCGAATGTGTTCCATTTCTCCTCTGTGTGGCTCGGAACTGTGCCGTATGGCCGCAGCGCATCAACGACTAGGTTGGCAGGAACTTCGAACGGTAGTTCAAAGATGCGCACGGTACGCACCCCCAGACCAGCATGGTCAACTCCTACCACGCTCACGTTACCGTCTGCGTGACAGAAGCGAAAGCCGTTTGCAGATCGTTGGAGTAATCTGTCGCAGGCTGCTTCGTCAAACAGTTTGAGGTACACTGTGCTGGTTACAATAGACAGATGAATGCCTATCAGTTCTTGTGGTTCTATGTGCATGATGTCTCGTAGAAACCGTTCAATTTCATGGGCCTTCGGTCTCGTGTACGATGCGTTGAACGTTAGTTTGATTGTAGCTTTTCGATATGAGAACGCCATGTCGGGTCGGTACAGGTACTATACGGCAATACAACGACGCGACCGCGCGCTAGCGGGTAAACAACAACACCTGCGGAGCACTGCCCGGCGCGCCGAGCCCGTCCGCACGGTAACACGGCTGAAAGCCGACTGTCCATCTGAGCCACCGAGGACACGGATGAATAGCGCGACTGCAGGGACTTATCCCTTGCACGCTTCCCGTGAGACTCACACTCCCAACTGTCCACAATTCTACATATGTATTGTACCTTATAGACATTGTCCCACCCACTCATTACTCGCGCACGCTTTGGCGATTCCCGTAAGAGTTTGGGCAAGATTTTGACAGTTACTAATTTATTAATTTTGGTGTAATATTACATATTTCCAGTACTGACGTAACTTCTGTACTTTTTATAATATAATTTATAATAAAGACTCAATACACACATGATAGCTCCGCTGTGCTTGGATTTTCGATTCTATGAATCTGTGACTTACTACTCAATTTCAGAGAACTACTAAGGGGCCCAAAATTTCGCAGAGCGGCAAACAAGGAAGACACAGCGCTTATTCGGAAGACACTGCGGCAACCAGGTCACCATCTCCACGACGGTCAGGTCATTCAGAGGAGCACAACGAGTTAAAATCAGGCTCGTCAATTCTTGCTTTCGATTAAGTCTGGAGACACTGACGGATGATATAATTTCTGTTCCTAACGCAACTAAATTATTATTACAATCTTGCAGCCAAACTCCATACTTTTAGTGCCTAGTACACCTCTTAATGACTGTCACTGTTAGTGTCTCCCAAGTCCAAAAACAGCCGAAGGTAGAATATGACAGAGTACAAGCAGAGAATGTTCTATTGAAGAAAATATAAAACAGCTTAGTGTGCGACACAAAAGAAGAATAGTGCAGTTAAAAACTTGAGTTGCTGGTTTGAAAAAAATCCTATTTAAATCTGTCACTGATATGTTAAATAGTGAAAATGTGACGGACTTCAGAAAGAAGCTTTTGGAACTTCAAACTAATGGTAAAGTATCACAATATAATCATTAAGTAAGAAAATTGGCTCTGGCCCTACATATAACTACTTATGAGAATTTGTGAAATTATCTCAAGCAAGAAATTTTCTCTGCACTACCCGAGAAATTTCTTACCACTGAACTGTGACTATCTTCACAAAGTAAATGAATCTGGGGCAACATAAATCTGCACCTCAAGCATTATTTCACCTGCAGAATAAATCACTTATGTAAATCTAAATCTTCAGAGCAGACAGGTAAAGTTACTAGACAACTATATATTAGGATTATTTTATTTAAAGGTCAGTGAAAACACTCCAAAATAGAATGTCAATGATGGCACTGTGAAAACAAAATTCCAATGAAAACTTTGTAAAGATTAAGTTTCAGTAAAACGCTATACAAATGAAATGGCGACAAATTATTTTACTGTCTTGTAAAGCTGCATTACTATTGTTGAACTACTTGTGTTAATTGCTTGTATCACACAATTTTTTTCGTCCATACTGGAGCGGTGTTTGATGATGTGATAGTGTGCCTAGAATGAAAATAAAATACACAACTTCAGTGTTAGTCACCATTTCTATTAGGTAACATTTACTCCATAATCCTCAAATGGTACCTGATCTACAGTAATTGCATTGATTCACGTTCTGTTTGCGAGCAACGAAAAGTTATCGACGGTAGACGAAAATGTTTTGGGTCACCGTTCTATACTATCTTCATCGAAAAGATTATCGATATTTCGACTAAAACTTTATTTGTTGCTGACAGTGTAACAACAAGGAACCCCTTGCGTGCGAAGTATTCGGCGCTCCACATATTGTCTACCATACAAGCACAATATTGGCTGCCAGTGGCAACATAGGGCGGGGCTGGAGGTATCCAATGGTGAGCAAGCATGAGGCTATGAAGCTGCTTTGCCGAGGAATAACTCACAACTGTGCTACAGCGCCAGTGGTGTTGATACAAAACAGAGTAGTGGCAACGATAAACAAAACAAACATTGCATTCTATCTACCGTATAACAACAGTTGCCGAAAGTTGAAATTTCGTTAGAAACCCTAGGAATTTCGCAGAGTGAGAAACGAGTGTCAGATGAAATTTTAGAAATCTGCAAGATAAGTCAGTGGAATGTCTGGTGTCGTATACGCTCGACTGTGCGGACAATCTGCATGAGAAGTACAGTGATGACGATACGTGCTTAACAAGTGAAAGCGATAACGAAACAGATGTCGAGGTATGTAGCTCGCCGGCCGGTGTGTCCAAGTGGCTCTAGGCGCTTCAGTTCTGAACCGCGCGACCGCTACGGTCGCAGGTTCGAATCCTGCTTCGGGCATGGATGTATGTGATGTCCTTAGGTTAGTTAGGTTTAAGTAGTTCTAAGTTCTAGGGGACTAATGACCTCAGATTTTAAGTCCCATAGTGCTCAGAGCCATTTGAACCATTTTTTGGTATGTAGCTCATCGTCCTTGTCGGAGAGAGAGCCACGAATCCAGTCTCCAGTGAAACGTAGTAAAGGACAGTCGTTGTCCAAGGAATGAGTACGAAACGTAATTACGTACATGGAAGATCGTACGCAGCATAGTAAAACAACAATTGCGAACAGATTCCGAATAAGTTCTCAGCAATATAACCGTGCAGTGCATAAGAAAAACTGCGGATATTCAAGGGAGGACAAAGCGCACTGGTTACAGAAACTGGTGTTTGCGCGTTTCAGAGATGCTCGATGCAATTTACAGGGAGTGGATGATAATGACTATTACGTTATGCACGTCAAAAATGGCTCTGAGCACTATGGGACTTAACATCTATGGTCATCAGTCCCCTAGAACTTAGAACTACTTAAACCTAACTAACCTAAGGACATCACACAACACCCAGTCATCACGAGGCAGAGAAAATCCCTGACCCCGCCGGGAATCGAACCCGGGAACCCGGGCGTGGGAAGCGAGGACGCTACCGCACGACCACGAGCTGCGGACTATGCACGTCAAATTGAGGGCGACATTGATTACAGTACTTTCAAGGGAAGCAGTGGATGGTTGCTTATCTTCGAACAGTGCTGAAGAACTGGAAAACGTAAGATAAGGAAATTTCAAATAAAGCGTCAATCTGACGGTGCACGGAAACCTGCAAAACCGGCCCGAAAATTTTATAGATTAGGTAAAGAAACTTATCCCATCGTTCAATAAGGGATTTGTTTTCAACCTCGACTACTCGGAGTTTGAAGAGAATATGCGTATGACAGGAATCCTGGAAACAAGTGGTACCAAGGGAGTCGTGTCTATGCCTTAACGCAATCGTATAAATTATGCCGACTATTAATCTGGGTGATAAATTGAACGGGCTTTATTTATTAGGCTGCGAAAAGTTGAACGTGCTCTGCCCTTACGATTCTTTCTCGTGTGCGTGATCTTGCGAGGACAGTGGGGAATATTTGCGTCACAGCAAGCAAGAATAGGAATATTAGCGTAAGAGAACTACAACTATGGCATGAGCTTGGCAAATAGCTAGTCAAAAAAATTTGCCTTTGCTTGATGCCTGTTTCGTGTTTAAAAATCATACTCCTTTACAGCAAACTATACCTCTAGAAAAATGTGGGGCATTAGAGTTCAAACCACTGGACAAATTCAGCTTCTGGATGCCTGTTTCTTTTCCGTCCCTATAAAATATGTAATCGCTCTATACGCAGCTACGGCCTGAAAGGGTAGCCAGCTTCATGATAAGCTCCAAAACAGATTGTTGCTCTCTGGTTGCACGTCATCACATTCCATCGGTCCTCGTTCCCCCGTTACGCCAATATGATTCTCTTTGCATTCCATAAGCGTGGATCTCTAACTGAACGTCCTGCACAATTTGTAACTCCCAAGGAGTCTGCCTTCGATCTTGGTGTGCGAACGTTTGTGATTACTGTGGCGCACCATTTTTCATTCGGTATTCATGGTGAAAGCTAATGGTTTGTTTTGAACATTTCTTGAATGTTATCGACGTCCATTTTGTGAAGTGGTTTGTGCACCTCCCGGACACTCATTTACTATCGCCCCCCTGATGCAAAATGGTGAGTCATTAGCAGGTAATATTTTTCCTGCAATAATAGTTAACACAACAGTTTCAAATGAGTGGTTCTTAAGATTGGACTTGCGACCTCGCACTCAAAGTGTTTCTTTTATCATTATTATTATTGAACTAGTTGTGTTCATTACTTGTAACACATCATTTCTTAAAAATATTCTCGACCGTAGTGGACTAGTTTCTCAGGCTGTGACTGTGTGCTTAAAACAGCGCAAGCCACCATTTCTATTAGCTAACCTTCACAAATTTCGAAGTTTATTCCATGATTTTCAGATAGTACTTGCTCAGACTGCATTGATTTAGGTCCATTTTGCGAGCAACGAGAAGTTACCGTTGCTAGACAAAAATGTTTGGAGTCATCTTACAATTTTACCTGAATCGGAAATTTTATCCACATTTCGACTAAAACCTTACTTACTGCTCAGAAATCACACACGTTTAGGTTTTTTTAACAAGAAATAAAGCTAGTACGAGCTATTTTAATTTAGTTAAATGTAACTTCAAGGGCGCGTGACAAAGCAGACGAGGGCACTGATTGCAGAAATAGTGGTGGACGGGAATCCAGTTTTTTCAGGCATGGCGGAGGTGTAGTCACTCATCGAAATTTTGAAATCGTTGAAGTGGCCATTGTCCACCATTTTACGACAGCCGCCATGTTTAGTGCCATTGTCTCCTTCACACTCGCCGTCCAAATGACGAACTTACTGCCCCAACCCCAAGGTCCTGGGGGAAACCACCCCATCTCGCCACCCAGTGGCAGGGCGGCTTGCTGGTTACATTCTACGGCCAACCTAGCCGGCCTTGGCTCACTACATTTTATATGGCACTTACGTTGCTAACTGACACATAAAGTAGCATAAAAATTCAACTTAATTAAACATATAACATAACGTACCTTTCATTAGGGTCAGAACAATATTGTGAGCAACTCTGGTGGTGTATGAACCGGCTATGAACTTCACTGGACAGTTTAAACAATTTAACATTGGAATTGGAGATGATCATGATATCTGATATCTAATTAAATATTGGATAAAAAAAGAACACAAGAAGTCAAGCATGAAACAAAAATATATTTTGAAAGAGATGAAAATTTAGTCTCTTGGATGTTGCACTTATTTTTACGCATTAGAATTTAATAGTGAGTATGACCTGAAATAAAATTAATAAACAATTTCAGGTGGCCCTCACTTATTTTACTGGTTGAATTAAACTTCATTTAATATGTTATAACATCGTTTCGTTGAATATTCATATGACTTAACTTCATGATTTCGCTGTTCTAGGGCTGGTTCCTGGTACCGTTCGTTCCTCAGACGACTCCATCGATTCCGTGGCTCCAACAGCCACGTTTTGTGCCCACATATATGTAGGTTTGCAGTCTGCCATCAGGATGGAACTGTTTACACTGTGAAAATACGACTGTAGTGTAGTTCCCGCTAAACAAAAAACACCGCAAATCCCAAACATTAAGGCTGTGAACGCTGTCCCTATAGGAATCGATATAATCACCAGACAAGTAGCAATGCAGAAACTGACTTACAGTTCTGGCAAAATCCACTCGTTTCAGTTAGGAAGTTCTAATATATCTTCGACGTTCTCACATGAAAACATGGCTTCTGGGCTATCAGAATTCATTAAACTCAGCAAACAACTAATATTTTCAATGATTATACAATCTGCACAAACCCACAGCTTTAAATTAAAATCTCTGTACAATTTTCTGCCCCATACATTTTCTCCCAGCAGTAGGTGTGTTGTCATACATAAACATTAAATGTAAGCCCATATTTACAGTTATTCTTAACCCCTAAATAAATTTATCCCTTTCAAATTGTAAATAATACAGTTAACAGAGCAAATAACTTACATACATCACATATAAAGATCCATCCAAAATAACATATACAATAAAATTAAAAATACCAAAACGAAATTGTCTCACAAAAATTAACTAAGTGAATTAAAGTTTTTTAAGGAAAAAAGAAAAAGTTTAAAAGACATGTATCAGTATCTACTGATCTCCATGCACTAATAGTATGCTATCTTTTCTGCCTATTTCCCTGCACCAAAAGCTGTTGTGCTTTGATATTACTTTATTATCTCATGTAACCTAAGGTATCTGTAAATTATTAAAACAAAACTATATCTTACTTCTACACGTGAAATACACTCATATCAACTGAAATATACTCAAGTATTGCATTCAGTCATACTCAGTAAAGTGGATCTTCCGGAAATAACTCCAGAATAATCATGACCTCCACATACTCCATTCGATTTTTGCCATTGAGAACCATTCTGATTTTCGATTTTCCTTTACTAGCCACATACTAAAATTCTAGCCAGTTTTTCCCATAGTTCAGCAACTTTTTTTTTCTTTTTTTAATTTGGTCATACAGTATGTGCCCAACACAATACCTGTCACAAACCTTCTCACAATAAAACAACTCATGCCAAACTACACTCCATCACTATTAATTTCCAATAATATCTCTTTTCTTATAGATTTGCTTAATCCACCTGTGCCAGTTTCAGTATTCTCGCCAAGTATTACCAGCTTTTTATTCTTATTTACATCCACAAAATTTTCTCATACAGCTGAAACCATATTCCCAGAATCGAGGAACGCACACACTTCTTATCTAATACATTGATCTGCACAAAGGGCTGTATATTATCAATTACAACCCACTCTAGAGATTTGCCCAGTCACAAACCGTTTTTTATACCCTTTCTTCTCTCTTCTGCTTCCATAGCACACCTATCGGTTGTTGATCGACGTTCAATATTACTGTAACCTTGAAATAATTCATTGAATAATTTTCTAACCCCTGTTTCATCCTTCCTCTTCCCAAACTCCCTAGACATCTCATACTTATCGCCCTTCCACAGAAAAGTAAAATAAGCTTGTTACATTAACACACATGACCTCGAGTCCAGTATAATCCCCTTTTTCTTTTGACATCCAATTAGAACACATGTCCTTCAGGAGAGCTTTCACCTCACCTCCCTAGTTTAAATCATTATCTTCAACTCCCCCTAACACAAAATAATTTAGTACCTCTGTTGCAACACAAAAATTATCTCCAGTTTATGAGGCTGTTGTTACACTACTACCACAGACATCTTTCATTGATATGCCTTCCCTCCAGATCATAAACATTCTCGCTGATGCACGGTACTTCACTGGAATTATCTGTACACTCTAACTCCACCAAGTTGTGATTCAGATCTGCCTCTCTCTTGGACAAATGAGTTAGCACCTGAATGACAGTAAGGGGGCTACAGGGGTGCTACCACACATTCCATTGTTGCCAGATGTATCCAAGATGGCGGCGATGACATCATCCAAGATAGTAGCGTGTAGACTTGGCAACACGACATGACATCATCCAAGATGGGGGCTTTTGGAGGGAAGTTTGAATTTTGGCAGGAAAAAGGTCAATTCTGCTACCTCTACTAACCTAACTCCCCTCCCCTCCCTAAGAAAAATGGTGGGAAGTTCAAATTCCAACAAGATAATGCACCACACCTAAGAAAATAGTGGGAAAGAAAGCTCAATTGGAATACCTCCACTAACCTAACTCACCCAACCGCCACCTCTTCCTAGGAAACTGCGCCAAGTTTAAATTTTGGCGGAAAATAAAGGTCAATTCGTGTATCTCAATTAAACTAAGAAAATGGTGCAAAAGAAAGGAGACTTGAACTAACCTAAGTCACCCGACCGCCACCTCCTCCTAAGAATTTGTCGGAAAATGACTCTGCCAGTGCTGGATATAAGTCTTTATTTAAAAATTTCATGCAGTAAAGCCATCCAGTGTGTTCACCATAAGGTCCGGACTCAAACTGACTTAGTACACAGCACCACCACCAGAGAGCGCTCTCATCTGTGACATAATCCAAGATGGCATAAGCACTGTCTCCACCATGAGGTCTGGACTCAAACTGACCTAGTACACAGCGCCACCACCAGAAGGCGCTGTGGTCCAAGATGGTGGCCATGAGGTCAGGTGATGACACAAGTACCGTTGGACTTGTGATGTCACAACCACACCGATAGCGGTCACACCCCAAATCAAAGATGGCGACCGTGGGAAATTCAAAAAGTACCACACCCCCATTCCAGGTGGGAAATTCAAATTTTGTCAGATTTTGGCGAGTGCCATGCCCACCTGGACTTGGAAGGAAATAGTTAAAGTTAAAATGGCTCTGAGCACTATGTGATTTAACTTCTGAGGTCATCAGTCACCTAGAACTTAGAACTAAGTAAACCTAACTAACCTAAGGACATCACACACATCAATGCCCGAGGCAGGATTCGAACCTGCGACTGTAGCGGTCACGCGGTTCCAGACTGAAGCGCCTAGAACTGCACGGCCACACCAGCCAGATAATAGTTAAAGTCTCCACCTCGATCCTCAACAGACCGCAACGTCCCCATATTGGCGGGATAACGTGTACTAACGTGCACTAACATGTACTAGTGCGTACTAACATGCACCAAGTTGTACTAATGTGCATTGCACATGATGTCAGCCAAGATGGCGGCCATGACTTCAGTTGACGTTGCAAGTGCCACATCTCCCCCTGGTAGAAAGTTTGAATTTTGGTGTGAAGATAGGTCAATTGGGCTACCTCTGCTGCCCTAAGAAAATGGTGCAAGAAAAAAGACACAATTTATTTAGGGATGGTATATATTTATTACACTAATACAAAATACATGTTCTGATATGCACGGGATCACGTCACACAGCCTACAGACATGCGAACCTCTAAAAGACTCAGCAAACACGCTTGCTAATCGTCAACTGTCTAAATCATGCACTAGTCTTTATTTAAACAATTTGAGCCACTACCGACATCCGGTGTGCTTGCCACAAGGTCCAGAGCCCAACTGACCACCAAAAAAGCATGCTGTCATCCCTCGTATCTGTTCGACCACTTTCTCTCTATCGTCATTCTAATGGGACACCTCTGTTGCATGGATACCAACGTCACAGACCGTGCTGTTCCACCACTCATGCGTGTGTGTGATGCCCATTTTGAAGTTACAGATCATACTGTTCCACTGCTAATGATGTGTGTGTGTGTGTGTGTGTGTATGTGTGTGAAGCACATGGGGACGTCATACATCATGCAATACAAAAACTGTTCGACCACTCCTAAATAATTCAGTAGAATGATGTGCGAACATGAAGTCAACTCATAAACTGTCCAAATAACGCATAGCACGGCCTACAGATCTGCTTACAAAATAATCCAACAGACACATGCAAGCACTGCCTGCAGCCCCCTGTCCACTGCACCGCACTGGAAGCTACCAGCGAAATGATGCGACCATCAGCTGCCAAGTCACGCACAGCTGCCTGCAATCATCACGTTGCTGGGGTGATCACGCTGTAGCTGTGGTACGGCTCCATTGGGAGCACCATTCACCATTGTTTTCTGCTGAGGAGGGTTTCAGCGATAAAATTATTTTCCACAGATCGCTAAATTGCACTCACAGTTAAACCCACAAAACTTATCTACTGATCATCAAATACATACATACTAGACTTACAAGAATATCAGAAGCCAGGAACATATTTAACAGTCTAACTATAAAAAATATTATTATGGTTACCACAACAGTCTGACACCGATCGATGTACATGTAATTTCTGCTGTTTGTGGTTGTGGTTTGGGAACCAATATTGAATATTCATATCTATAGCGCGAATAATTCTCCACATAAAAAATCTCTCCCATACCCTCGCAGTTATCTATGTGCTGAATCTACACATCCCTCATGATAGGACATACACTCATCTTCTCTAGTCATGCAACAACATAAGTCACAGTAACTTTACAATACAATACATACACATTTTAAATAAACAGTGCAGTTATCATTTATATTTGTACAGCACACAAAAAATTATGGTATGCCTACACTCACACCAGCTATATGTCACAATGCTCCTCAGCCTTAGGGAAGGACTGTCAGCCTTGACTTTCTTTCTACAGGCATGACATTCAGCAGCAATAAACTATTTTATACTGATCACCATACTGCAGTGCCAACTAAACCACGCAAAGTGCCATATGTATCATCAAATATGGAAAGACTCTTACTCAATTATACTGATCTCCTACTGAGGACAGGAGCTTGAATATTAGGGCATGAAACAGATCTCCATCCCAGCAATATATTACCGCATACCGTGTCGATCTACTAAACATACAGTTCATATCTTCTGCCATACAAAGTCATCCCTTTTACATCAGAGCACCCTCATCAGACCAAAGTCACACTCAGAACTGTTCTACAGATTCAGGATAGTTACCCTCGGCACAAACGCGTTACTGTTTCTGATCCGAACCTGCTTCCTTGCTTGCTCGCTTTTCTACGCACATCTGCAGACTCGGGGATTACAAGAACACATGTATTTTCGCATGGTCCGCCATAATATTGTACCATTTGCGCAGTACTTCTCGATATCAAGCACTAGGCAGCATTCTACCGATCGCTAGTGCAACATAATTCCCAAGATATAGACTGGATATTATTTCTCTACAAACCCCAAGCTTTAGTGAGGTGCAGCATGCTGTATACCACTGAGTAACTAGAAACAAATAGAGGAAACTGATATTTTCTCTCTTGAATACCGATGTGGGTGATGTAACAAATTCCAAATCATCCCTATAATTTACAAGCCAACTAACGTCTTTCCCGTGTCTAGAGAACGGGCAAATATGTCTTGCACATGCTAGATGCACACCTACAATCGATCTTCTCTTAACTAAATAAAGACGCAAAATGTGCAGAAGCAGTAAACCAATCACTTTTCATGGGAAGTAACAATGCTCCAGTGTAAACGCACATCCATACACAATCTTCTCAAATTTCCGCTTGATAATGAAAGCCGTCCAACACATACTGAATATTAGTTCATTATTTTGTCGTCTAGACGATGGCATGGTTAACTCAGATACATTCCTACACTCCAACAGGGCTCTGCATTCGGACAGCTACTGCCATTAACAGGAAATGTGGATCATTACCACCACAGTCCATGCACACACAGAATCATTCTAGAAAACTGGTCACATATATGTTTTATCATTATACTCACAATTAAATGTTACAATCGCAGTCTCAATTAAATGGCATTCAACAGTAAGGGAAGTTTTTGGGGGAGGGGAGGGCAGTGGGTCAGGTTAGTGGAGGTAGCCCAATTGACCTATCTTCCCGCCAAAATTCAAACTTCTGTCAGAGGGGGTGTGGCACTTGTGTCATCAACTGACGTCACGGCCGCCATCTTGGATGACATCATGTGCTGTGCATGTTAGTACATGTTAGTGCATGCTAGCCTGCCAACATGGGTTAGTAACGGCATGCTGCGGTCGATTGAGGATCGTGGTGGAGACTTAAAGTATTTCCTTCCAAGTCTAGGTGGGCATGGCACCCTCAAATATCTGTCAAAATTGGAATGTCCCAGGAGAAGGGGGAGTGGCACTTTTTGAATTTCCCGCTGCTGCCATCTTGGATTTGGGGTGTGAACCCCACAGTGTGTCTGTGACATCAGAGGTCTAACGGTACTTGCGTCATCACCTGACATCATGGCCGCTGTCTTGGACGACAGTGCCCTCTTGTGGTGGCACTGTGTACTAAGTCAGTTGGAGTCTGGACCTTGTGGTGAACACACTGGATAGCCATACTGCATGAAATTGTTTAAATAAAGACTTACATCCAGCACTGGTCGAGTCATTTTCCCACAAATTCTTAGGAGGAGGTGGCGGTCGAGTGACTTAGGTTAGTCCAAGTGTCCTTTCTTTCGAGCCATTTTCTTAGTTTAGTAGAGATATGCGAATTGACCTTTCTTTACCACCAAAATTCAAACTTGGCTCCAGTTCCTAGGAAGAGGTGGAGGTCAGATGACTTAGGTTAGTGGAGGTAGTCCAAGTGACCTATCTTCACGCGATTTTCTTAGGTTGGTAGGATTAACTGTGGTGTGATGCATTATCCTGTTGGAATTTTAACTTCCCGCAATTTTTCTGGGGGAGGAGAGGGGATGGGGGTTAGGTTAGTAGAGGTAGCCCACTTGACCTGTCTTCTCACTAAAAGTCATACTTCCTGCCAAACTTTGCAATCTTGAATGATGTCATGGCCGCCATCTCGGATGACGTCGTTTGCTGTTGTCAAATCTACACGCCGCCATCGTGGATGATGTTATCGCCGCCATCTTGGATACGTCTGGCAAAAATAGAATGTGGGGTAGCACCTCCCTCTTCGCACTACTAATGACATCCATACAGTCCTTCTCTCTGACCAAATCGAATAAGATGTTCAGCCCCATATCTTCGTAATCTAAAGTTTGTTCTTCTGTTACCAACAGTGCTCTCTCTCTCTCCTACAGTGTTACTTCCCTTTTCCTTCGAAATTATCCTTACCTTCAATTACAGTCATTTCAAGATATTTGCTGTCCCTTCTGCATGTCACATACAATTAAATGGCAATCATTATAATAATAATTTGTAGGCAGCTGATGGCAACCCACATACCTCAACCGAAAAAAGATGCACTCTAGTAACTCAGAGTATAAGATTTGCCGGCCTTGTCATTTGAACACATTATTTTTTGAGGTTATAATTTACACCTAAGATTTCCAATAGAGATTTTTGCCTGCTTGCAGTTTCCGATAAACCATCGATTTCAGTCCATAGATTTTGAAATATATTCCAACTATGATACTTTTGTCGTTAGGATGCCAGAAACCCACTCTTTCTTGTATTAAACGATTTTGTTTCTCACAACCAACGTATGAGAACGTCGGTCTATTTGGACGAAGAAGCGAACTGATATGAATTCACGGATTGTCGTCCGAAGTTTATACGTTCGGATGATGAGATCGGCTAAATTGTGACCAGGCTCATAATGGCGTACAGATTGAGGAGATTATCCGTCTTCGGACGATGTCGGTCGTCGGCAGAATGCACCGATATCGGTGTCACTGTGATCGCAGCCTTAGTACGCAAACACCATTGCCGTCTGAGGAAGAGCAGAAAGCGTCTGCGTGGCGGGCTTCTGCTCATACACAGTACACCAGGCCTACCGGCGTCCTATCTGGTGTCTCGCGTCCCTTGTTAGAGGAGACATGTGCACTTTGAAAAAGATCCACAGACCCTCAAGATTAGTGGCTTGACAATGGACCTCCCATCTCGGCTCTGCGAGGCTTCACTCCGCATGCATTCAATAGAACTGTTTGTTATTCATTTTAAAATCTTCCTGAGGAAGAAATTAATATGAAATTTTACTAGTCAGGTATGGCAATCGCTGATCATAACTTTATCAATACTCGTACTTTCATTCCTCGACAGACATTAGTTTAAATTAGCTGGGTGTATTAACTTAACAGAGTTTCATTATGGTTCATGGCAGTTTTGAGAAAAACGGTTGCATATTAGTATCAATGGAATTTGTGACTCCTAAAGGCTCTTTCAAATTCTTCTTTCTTCTGCTGAAACGAGAAACCGAAAGTTGATTCAAGACTGACCTGTGTAGGCAGTTGAAGAGATGTTAGTGCTGAATGTATGATATTCGACTGTACTAATCAAATGATCAGAAAGACTAGCGTGATGCTGCTCGGTGGGGATGGAGAGCGAGGTAGCTAAGGCATAGCTCACACACTCGTCTCGCATTCAGGAGGACAGCAGCTCAAATACCCATCTGTCCACCCAGTTTTCCACGATGTCCATAGTCCACGTAAGGCAAATACTGGGATGATTCCTTTGAAAGGGCGAACTTTTACGAAAAAAATTATTAAAGAAATGTTCACTACTTCCAACATCTTTCAAAGAGCAGGAACAGTTTCTTGCCATGCAGTGATATTAAATTTCCGCTGACTGCCATTCAGGATTGTGTCGATTCGAGGATGTTAAGTGTGGCATAATATTACACAGCTTTTTTTTCGAAGTTTGTCCATTAGTTAATTCACGACCCGCAGATGCACTTATACACTAAAAAGGTCCTTTGCAATGTGAAAAGGATGCGTCCTATAACAGAAACCTGGCTGTGGACTATTGGTGCAATTTACCATGTGTGGTATCCCTCCACCAGTGATGAAGAACTTCAGTATGGCGTGTCGTGCCATTTACCATGTGTGGTGTCCCTCCACCAGTGATGAAGAACTTCAGTACGGAGCATGGTGCCACTTACCATGTGTGGTATCCCTCCACGAGTGATGAAGAACTTAAGTATGGAGCATGGAGCCATTTACCATGTGTGGTATCCCTCCACCAGTGATGAAGAACTTCAGTATGGAGCATGGTGCCATTTACCACTTGTGGTACCCCTCCACCAGTGATGAAGAACTTCAGTATGAAGCATGGTGTCATTTACCATGTGTGGTATCCCTCCACCAGTGATGAAGAAGTTCAGTATGGAGCATGATCTCCGAGTATAGCAATACAGGAAACACAACAGTCGGCCATTGAGAGGATCAGGTCGCGCAGTATGGTTTATGGTAACGCTGCTCAGTCTTGAGCAACCGCCCTCTGTAGGTCAAAAATGGCTTCTTGGAGGCAGTGTTACGGTAGCAGTCCTGGCTAGAACGTTCCATGCACAGTCAAACAGATTTGAGGTCAGGAAGACGGATGGCCACTCGAGAAGCTCGATACCGACTTGTTGCATATACTTGACAACCATCAGGCCAGTTCCATGTTCTCAATGTCAACATAGATCAAATAGGACCCTGCTCCGCTTGCATCAATAAAATGGCGTCAGACCTGCCGCAGAACATTATCCTTGCAAACCGCTGCTGTCATGGTGCCCCTACAAGAAAACATTCATATTGTATGTGTTTCTAGTATGATGTCGCTCCATGCGCGAACCCTAGAGCTGCCATTTGCTCTCTTCCTACAATATTGGCAGAGCTGTATCTTGCATAAGAAGCGCTTATGACGACGGCACGATGACAATTACTGCACAGGCTAAACTCCGGCTCAGCTGTGAGAAAGACACAGTTTCACAGTACCTGTATCATAGTGCCAGGGACATGCGATGCACATGTTGGTAGTACAGCATACAAGCAGTCTCCCGAAGCTAAAGATCTACAGTTTGACAGGACATGTGTCATACAGAATATGCTGTAAAAAATATAACCAGCTGATCTCGTGCTGGTTGGAAAACTTTGGTCATTTAAGACAAAGAACCTGCCATTGGAGTGTAGCGCATGGCTGTTTTGGCTGTACTGCAGTTGAATTTTTATTTCTCCTGAAATCTGGTCCATGTCCATTACATAACGCTCTCGCTGAAGTTATACCGTAATGGTCTAACCGTTTGCTGTATTTATTATTTTATGCCTCTTTTTTTATTTTGTGTGCCGTCTAAAATTCGATTGTAAATTGTCAGTTCCAAGTTGATGTATTCAAACCGCTATATGTATTATCAGTTTGGTACCTGAAGCTAATTATATACTTCAGACTAAAATACTGTTCTATAGAACAAGCACATCTACTGTCAAGATAATCATTCGAGAGAGGACTAATCACTCTCTCACTTATTTTCGTATTCAAGGCTACCCTTCAATGTTGTTATTATACACTACACTTCATTTTTTTGACGTGATACTACTAAAGTAGTACAAGTTTATATGAGAACTAGCTCTGCAGATGACGAAGAAATTGATAAAATGTATGATGAGATAAAAGAAATTACTCAGATAGTGAAAGGAGTTGAAAATTTAATAGTCATGGGTGACTGGAATTCGATAGTAGGAAAAGGAAGAGAAGGAAACGTAGTAGGTGAATATGGATTGGGGGTAAGAAATGAAAGAGGAAGCCGCCTGGTAGAATTTTGCACAGAGCATAACTTAACCATAGATAACACTTTATAAAAGTAGGTTGTATACATGGAAGAAGCCTGGAGATACTGACAGGTTTCAGATAGATTATGTAATGGTAAGACAGAGATTTAGGAAGTAGGTTTTAAATTGTAAGACATTTCCAGGGGCAGGTGTGGACTCTGACCACAATCTATTGGTTATGAACCGCAGATTAAAACTGAAGAAACTGCAAAAAGGTAGCATTTTAAGAAGGTGGGACCTGGATGAACTGACTAAACCAGAGGTTGTATAGAGTTTCAGGGAGAGCATAAGGGAACAACTGACAAGAATGTGGGAAAGAAATACAGTACTAGGAGAATGGGTAGCTTTGAGGGATGAAGTAGTGAAGGCAGCAGAGGATCAAGTAGGTAAAAAGACGAGAGCTAGTAGAAATCCTTGGGTAACAGAAGAAATATTGAATTTAAATGAAGGAGAAAATATAAAAATGCAGTAAATGAAGCAGGCAAAAAGGAATACAAAAGTCTCAAAAATGAGATCAACAGGAAGTGCAAAATGGCTAAGCAGGGAGGGCTAGAAGACAAATGTAAGGATTTAGAGGCTTATCTCACTAGGGGTAAGATAGATACTGCCTACAGGAAAATTAAAGAGACCTTTGGAGAAAGGAGAAACACTTGTCTGAATATCAAGAGCTCAGATGGAAACCCAGTTCTAAGCAAAGAAGGGAAAGCAGAAAGTTGGAAGGAGTATACAGAGGGTCTATACAAGGGCGAGGTACTTGAGGGCAATAGTATGAAAATGGAAGAGGATGTAGATGAAGATGAAATGGGAGATATGATACTGCGTGAAGAGTTTGACAGAGCACTAAAAGGCCTAAGTCGAAACAAGGCCCAGGGAGTAGACAATATTCCATTAGAACTACTGACAGCCTTGGGAGAGCCAGTCCTGGCAAAAGTCTACCATCTGGTGAGAAAAATGTATGAGACAGGCGAAATACCCTCACACTTCAAGAAGAATACAGTAATTCCAATCCCAAAGAAAGCAGGTGTTGACAGATGTGAAAATTACCGAGCTATCAGTTTAATAAGTCACGGCTGCAAAATACTAACGCGAATTCTTTACAGACGAATGGAAAAACTGGTAGAAGCCGACCTCGGGGAAGATCAGTTTGGATTCCCTAGAAATGTTGGAACACGTGAGGTAATACTGACCCTACGTCTTATCTTAGAAGAAAGATTAAGAAAAGGCAAACCTACTTTTCTAGCATTTGTAGACATAGAGAAAGCTTTTGACAATGTTAATTGGAATACTCTCTTTCAAATTCTGAAGGTGGCAGGGATAAATACACGGAGCGAAAGGCTATTTACAATTTGTAGAGAAATCAGAAGGCAGTTATAAGAGTCGAGGGGTATGAAAGGGAAGCAGTGGTTGGGAAGGTATAAAATAAATAAATAAATAAAATAAAATAAAATATTAATTATTATTTATGATAGTGATTGCTTGTAATTAATATTTGCTTATCTGGAACGTGGACGTTTAATTACTTGGTATCAGACGCTTGACAATGGCTTTTTCGTAAATGCAATGTTATTCGTAGTTGACCGTGAAATAAAGACTCAAATAATCGGACTTCGTATTTAAATAGTTTCCAAAGACTGCTGCAGTAGATGCGGACTCAAAATCTAAATCTCAATTTTAGAATAATTTGCCAGCCATGTCAATACGTCGTACAGAGGTGACTGTCTACTAAACATAAAAAAGTTTACACAGTTAGTTAAATCAGATATATTCAACGAATAAGCCTACAGTTAAATAATTCTACTTACTTTCATAAATATAAATTCTTTACAGAATCGAGTGCCTAGTAAGATTGCAACTCGCAGTGTTCTTATATAACATCAAATATGGCAGTGTACCAGTTAAGAAAATATACGTGCTTCACGCACCAATTATTGTACATGACCTCATTCTTTTTAATGAAACACAAGAGTATCCTAATTGTATTTTGTTTTATCAGCGGCATAGCGCTGCAGTTCTGTGCCATAGGCTTTATTTATTTGTCAGAGATTAATTATTTAATTAAGATTTCGCGTTTCCGAGGAAACTCACGCACGACATGCAAATGTGCCTTTATATTGCCCCCTGAATTGCGAGGCGAAAGGACCCACCTGCAGGCGAGCAATTCACCTAAAGGCACAAGAAAATCTAAGTTATCTACAACTATTTACATGACATACCTTATACAGTATATTATATACAAAATTTGAACGACGCGCGTGCGCCGTAAAAGTTCTTATGTTGGCAAAATAGAGTGCGCGCATGCGCAGAAGCGTCTATGTGACTCCGGCACTGCCGTTATATCGTAAATTTAGATCACGCGGCACAGTATTACAGTTCATATTGTTCGTGTGCGCGCGCGTTTTTTAGTCGTTGCACAAAGAAAATATTGCACCAAGACTACATATGAAGAGTACATTCTATGACAGGTAAATTAATTTTAAAATTACAATATTTGTTATAATACAATGCAACTTTAGATTGTTGAATGTTCTTAGTTACATAGTACTGCACCGAAATGCTTCAAAGAAAAATGTCTTTTTGTTTCAGGTGCGTTGACCTATACACGTCGTGTCGCTATTACAGTTTATATTCATCTGCTGCACAGTAATGTTTCACAGGTTAGTGTCGTCGTGATAAAGTTTTTTGATCACAGTAACATCGCTGTATAACAACGTAATTGATACATAAGCATGTCTATTTCCTATTTCCATTATAATCGTTGTGATGCAGTTCGTTGTGACAAAAAGCATTGTTTATTACAGATCGGACGTGATCCGTCGAGTAATTGGTCCATGTGCAGTTCGTTTTCGATATTCCGTGGACGCTTGGTTGCAGAACCTCGGACGGCACACAGCTGGCGTCGATCCTTGGACAGTCCAGGTACGTGTGTCCGTCACATTTCGAGAACATTCCATTCCCTGACGTTCCCACCAAAATTCTTCCACACGTGTTGTTTTCTGGACAGGCACGTTGTGACCATTTAATCCCGTTAACATCTCGAAGTTAGATACTGTAGTAATGTCACTAGACGATGCACCAATTATGCACTTCACATTTTCAGTTTTTTGTTAAATATAGCTTACCTAAATGTTCGTAGTTACTTATCAAAGAAATTGTTCATCGCGTTTACAGAGGTACGATGCATGATGAATATCATTAACAGTTTCTTTCACATACGTTTCTGCATAGTTGCAGACTTATTAATGTGCGTTAATGTCCGTGAACAGTCGTTCACTATGCAATTTTTTTAAAAAGTTTTTCACATTTTGGCACTCGTTATCGTTCAAACTTTCACATAGTAACAGTTACATTATACATCATTTTTTAAAAAACATAAGTAATCATACATATACACGTCACATATTTTCTTAGCATAAACATAATACAGTTACACGTAAACATGTTTACATCATCATTACATAGCTATAAATTATTACATTATGTCACATTTGATTACATGAATTGCAGATATTTACTTTCTCTTTAACGGTTTTGCTGGGATTTTATCGATGTTTTTTGTGATGTCATCTGAAATTAAGATAAGTTAGACACAACATTCATTACATCAGTAGGCAAGAATAGGCGTTTTCACTACTCAATAAATATTCAAAATAATAAGAGACGGAAAACTGTTCGATTTCTCGCGTTTTGTGCGTGTGTGTATAGTGTCGGTGTGGCCTTGGCTACTGGTAGATGCTTTTCTTGCTGAGAGATGTGCGTCTAATCTATTTCTCGAAGTAAAAGGTCCCTGCACAGATGACGTCTGTCGGTTCGTCAGGTGTCATACCAAGTCAGTGGTACCTACAGTCACAAATGTTCTGTGAAAAATTAATATATCATTCACTGCTACGTAATCATAAATTTTACCTTAATATTCAATCTTCTTGGTAGTGCTGCGGCGTTGAACGAAAAGTTCTTCTGTCTTGAACTGCGTCACTGGTACAGCTGAAATGAAAATTTCTGTACTACTTAGTATCTATGTATTAGCAAACAGAGCTTTGCGAGTTGCTTAGCAATGTTTTCATGGATATGACTTTGACATTATTTAGCATGAAATACTCTAAGATCTCGGTGTGCGTATAGCCCAATAATTTTGTTAGTTCTAGGATGTTGTAACAGATACGCACCAGGATGCGGTATGTTAACATTAATATAAGGTCCTTCATATAGCAGACGCCACTTAGCATTGCGTCGTGTGAGTGCTACAGATTTATGATGAGTACGAAGTAGTACAAGCATTCCTGCCTTGAATTTTTGTTTTCTTTTTATTATGTTTGTGTGATGTTTGTTTCGTATCTGTGCGTGATGTGTCAGTGTAGTCAATACTTCTTTTATTTTCTGTTCAGGTGTGATTTCCTTGCCTGACAACTTAGGTAATGGTTCTATGATTTTCCAGTCTAACATTTGATTTAGTTCTTGGCACAGAGCAGGTTGTTGAGATAACGGTACGTTATATGTCTTGTGGTAGAAGATCTTGTGAGGCTTAACTTCAATTTTGTAGACATACGTGTTGATAACACCTAATCGTTTGGTAAAAACTTGTAAATATTTGGATAGCACTTCCTGTAGTTTCATACGTTCATGTACACTGAGAGCTGTAGCTTCATTTATCTTATGATCAATCAATGTTTTCAAGTCCATTAGCTCTATGTCAGATGAGTGTGTGTGCGTGTGTTGAATGTCATTGTCAAGTACTAACTGAACCTTGTACCCTGTACAGTGTTTGTCATGCTTTACAGTTCTCCTGTCCAAATCAATAATAATTACACTGCCTTTATCATTTAAAACACATTTACCTTTGGAGAAGTCTATAGTGCAGTCCTTCTGGCTCATAATATCTAATCCTAATATGCAATTTGTCACAAGGTTTTGTACAACCAGGAATGGCCATTGTACGGTTCCATTACCTATTTTAATGTTTACAAAAACTTGCTTCTTAACCCTACATGACTTATTACCTAGAGCAGTAGTTATTTTACAGTTTTGGGCAGGAAACTCAGGCACAGGCTCCAATTCACACATCTTTTTATAGAAATTAAAAGACAAAACGCTCACAGTTGCACCTGTATCTAAGATAATAGTAGTTGGAATCCCACTTACTACACCAGTAGTAGAGGCTAAAACAATTTCATTTGTGTTTGAACGACATTGTGTACTGTCTTGCAAAAGTTCATCTGATATATTTTCATTGTGGTTGTATCTTATAAATAATACAGGTAGTTTTTGTTTTCAATTGTTAGTCATATCAATATTTTGTTGTTCAATGGTGGTGTCAAACAACTGATTAACACTGACGTCGCCCCCAAAGAATTCTTCAGCCACGACCCGGGGCATAGAAGTGACTGTTTCTAGTTTGTTGGATTAGCATTTGTATTAGGTACTGACACAGATTGAGGTTGTGTATCCGGTGTCACTTCTATTATATTCACATTCGGATATTGCCTGTTGTGATCAAACTTTTGCGGTTGTTGTTGCAGTTGCGCATTATGACTTACCTGTCGGTCGTAAGGTATGCTCCAATTTTGTCCTGGTGGCTGCTGTGGTATAGCAGTGTTTGAATGAAAGTAGTGATCGCTACGAGTCCAGCCTTATGCTGTCTTGGCTCGTAGTTATTATTGCTTCTGTTTCTGTTTGTGTTTTTGTTGTTATATTTATATCCGTTGTTACCGTTGTTGTTGTTATTACCGCGGTGCCTTTTGTATGGATTGCCGCATGAAGTGTTATTACTGTTGTAACTGTTGTTTGTATTGGAATACGCGTGTTGATTTTGATTTCCGTATTGAGACGGCATGTGAGTTTGCTGTTTTCGCAGTACCGCGTATCCAACTGTCGGCGCGCCAGAATTGAGTTGGCAAGCCTGCATGTTTTGCATACCACGATTATAAACATTGTGGCTGCTGTTTTGCCGCGCGAAGCGCTGATCTTCTAGTAACATGTCAACCGAATCTAAAGCTGTTAAAAAGTAATCTCGATCGTCATCCGGAATATGTTAGAGTTTTTCTTTAACATTGAAAGGCAATTTGGCCTTCAGCGCACGGATTATATCACGTGTTGTGACTGGTACGTCCAAAAAATGTCCCATGTTCAAGTATTTTTCAAAATATCTGCGTAAGTTACCATTTTTACTGTTAAAAGTTTCAGTTTCTAAAATTTGTCTTCTGAGTCGCTCCTGAACGGATTGCGACCAGAATTTGTTCAGAAAGGCACCCTCAAACTCACTGTACGTGGTACATACGTCAGCTTGACTGTATTCCCAGACAGCTGCATCGCCTTGGATGTAACCGACAATATATGAAATCTTTTTCCGGTCACTCCAAGTGCGTGGAAATGCGTTACTAAAAGATTTAAGAAAAATCACCGGATGAATGGTTCCTTTTTCTGGGATAAAAGTCTGAAATTGCCTGTGTTTTATTAAGCTTTCTTCTTCCTCTGCATTATGATATGGATTTGCTCCACTGTAATTACTATAATGTTCAGATGGCGAGTAATTACGATAATGTTGCTGTGGTTTACCATGATAATAGCTTGTGTTTGTGTTTGCACGACGTGGTATGTATTGTTGTCGTGGTGTGTTTTGTTCTTGTGTGTTTGTTGTGTGCGGTATGTGTGCGTCATACTCGTATGTATATTGGTTTCTGAACTGTACATTTTGACTGATATTTTCGTTACATTCAGACTGTGGTTGATCGGTGAACTGTGTCATTGGTGCAGTGACAGACTGTACTGCGTCACTAATCAGCTGTTTGTTATTAGTGATGTATTCCGCTACGGAGTCGTGCACAATTGTTGGTAAATTTTCACGTATGCATCTATCAAAATGTTTGTCTCTGTTCTCTACCCAATCATGAAATTCTTTATTAATATTTTGAAAATGAGCTGTGGCATCAGATTGTAATCTGTCAGTCAGGTGTTGTTCAACATCGTCAAATTTATTTAGCACGTCAGTAATTCGTTTTTCAAGGTTGTCATGTACTGAAGAATATGTTTGAATTTGTTCAGTAAGGGCTTCACACGTGACATTAAGGTTTTTTACTTGTGTCTGTAAAAGTGCTACGTCATTTGTAGTCTTGGAAAATTTCGTACTGAGTTCAGTCATCTGTTTGGTCAGTGTGGCGTCTATAAGTTCCACACGTTTACATAAAGTGTCATTACATGTCTTGATTGCTATGAGATCAGATTTAATTTCGTCATTTTGTGTCTTTAAGGTTGCCATATTTTCTGCGTTTTGTTTCATTAGCATTTGTAACATGTTGGCAATGTTTACTGTTTGCAAGGTCTCTGCCCCCGCCGCGTCTTTAGACGTGACGTATTGTATTAACATGGGCTCTGACTGAGACTTTGAAATTTTTGTGGTGGACGACCTATTATCAAAATTTCCGTTAACACTTGATGAATCGTCACTAAAGGTTGCTGTCGTAAAGTCATTTTCTAACATTTGTCTCGCGTCCGAGTCAAATTGCGTCTAAATAGTATGTCTTTGCTGTTCCATCTTTGCGATTGTTTTCTAGTTATGACCATGCTTCAATAAAATAAAGTTTGAAACTGGTTTTAAAATAAAATGCAGTTGAACATGAATCGCTCGTAGCAACAATGGCTGTTTGTTAATTTAAAAATGTAAACTGAATATGGGATTATTGTTAATGGCTGCTGGCCATGTTACAACGTATCGTACAGAAGTCGGCCATATTGTACACTCGTGTATTGGTATTGTTGCAGAAGTTATTGTTTAAGGAAAAGCACTGAGAATGAAATTTATCACTGAAAACTGCTACGTGCGAAAGAAATACTACAGAATCTATTGAAGAGCTAATAAACATGAATTATGCGTCTGGTCAAGCCTGCGAATGCAAAAATGCTGCGTCTTACCTTATTTTGCTGGAAGCTTCGTTGCGTCTTCCCGCAAAATTTTAGAACCGGAAAATATCTTCAGATTTTTTGTTCTTTCTCATATATTCAAGTCCAGGTCCAGAAAGTTGATTTTTCACATGAAGCAAAGAGAGCAATGTAACAAATGACAAAATTACAAGTCCGACACGCAGTCGCCGATAAGAAATAAATAAATAAATAAAATAAATTAAAATATTAATTATTGTATATGTATGACAGTGATTTGTTGTAATTAATATTTGCTTATCTGGAACGTGGACCTTTAATTATTTGGTATCAGACGCTTGACAATGGCTTTTTCGTAAATGCAATGTTATTCGTAGTTGACCGTGAAATAAAGACTCAAATAATCGGACTTCGTATTTAAATCGTTTCCAAAGACTGCTGCGGTAGGTGCGGACTCAAAATCTAAATCTCAATATTAGAATAATTTGCCAGCCATGTCAATACGTCGTACAGAGGTGACTGTCTACGAAACATAAAAAAGTTTACACAGTTAGTTAAATCAGATATATTCAACGAATAAGCCTACAGTTAAATAATTCTACTTACTTTCATAAATATAAATTCTTTAAAGAATCGAGTGCCTAATAAGATTGCAACTCGCAGTGTTCTTATATAACATCAAATATGGCAGTGTACCAGTTAATAAAATATACGTGCTTCACGCACCAGTTATTGTACATGACCTCATTCTTGTTAATGAAACATAAGTGTGTCCTAATTGTATTTTGTTTTATCAGCGGCATAGCGCTGCAGTTCTGTGCCATAGGATTTATTTATTTGTCAGAGATTAATTATTTAATTAAGATTTCGCGTTTCCGAGGAAACTCACGCACGGCATGCAAATGTGTCTTTATATTGGGAGTGAGACAGGGTTGCAGCCTATCCCCAATGTTATTCAATCTGTATATTGAGCAAGCAATAAAGGAAACAAAAGAAAAGTTCGGAGTAGGTATTAAAATCCATGGAGAAGAAATAAAACTTTGAGGTTTGCCGATGACATTGTAATTCTGTCAGAGACAGCAAAGGACCTGGAAGAGCAGTTGAACGGAATGGACAGTGTCTTGAAAGGAGGGTATAAGATGAACATCAACAAAAGCACAACGAGGGTAATGGAATGTAGTCGAATTAAGTCGGGTGATGCTGAGGGAATTAGATTAGGAAATGAGATACTTAAAGTAGTAAAGGAGTTTTGCTATTTGGGGAGCAAAATAACTGATGAGGGTCGAAGTAAGGATATAAAATGTAGACTGGCAATGGCAAGGAAAGCGTTTCTGAAGACGAAAAATTTGTTAACATCGAGTATAGATTTAAATGTCAGGAAGTCGTTTCTGAAAGTATTTGTATGGAAGTGAAACATGGACGATAAATAGTTTAGACAAGAAGAGAATAGAAGCTTTCGAAATGTGGTGCTACAGAAGAATGCTGAAGATTAGATGGGTAGATCACATAACTAATGAGGAGGTACTGAATTAAATTGGGGAGAAGAGGAGTTTGTGGCACAACTTGACTAGAAGAAGGGACCGGTTGGTAGGACATGTTCTGAGACATCAAGGGATCACAAGTTTAGTATTCGAGGACATCGTGGAGGGTAAAATTCGTAGAGGGAGACCAAGAGATGAATACACTAAGCAGATTCAGAAGGATGTAGGCTGCAGTAGGTACTGGGAGATGAAGAAGCTTGTACAGGATGGAGTAGCATGGAGAGCTGCATCAAACCAGTCTCAGGACTGAAGACAACAACAAGATAAGGTATGCCTGTTACACAATACACTGTTGTTTCGTTTAGACCCAAACATGTTTTAGCACCTTTGTGCCGTATTCAGTGGATTTTGTTTATTTAATTCTGTAAGATATGAACATGTATTAAGTAATATGAACTTATGTGCAACTCTTGTTAGTCGGTATACATAGGGCAAATTTGCAGAAACTTTAAAACAAGATATCCAGAACACCTCAGAGTTCTAGAAAGTAACAGCTGCCATAGCGCATTTGCTTTCTACTTAAAACCCTACAACCATCATCCAACTAAAATAGAAACTGATCTTAAAATATTAAAACTCAGCCACTGCCTATTCCATAAACTAACAACAGAAGAAAACTGCTACATATGGAAGACATTACAAGAAGGAACGCTGATTTTAAGCGACCACTCTACGCTATGCATTGACACACTATTTAGCACATTAAAAAACTTTATAGAAAGACGACACAAACAGGTAATCTCTCTCTGTCTCTCTCTCTCTCTCACACACACACACTCACACACACACACAGACACACACACACACACACACACACACACACACACACACACACACACAATACTTACAACCACACATCCACACGAACACTCGACCCACAACCTTGAAACCACATGCTCACCTCTCAGGGACCATAAAGCGAGACAAAATACCTTAGACCCACAAATTTAGCGCTACGGTTAATAAAACAAATCTATTTTGTAACACCTTTGTCATTATTACTGTAGTTGTTGTTTTAGAAATAAACCGTATGTAATCGCAAATAATTCCAAAACAGATAATACGAGGGGCGTTCGATTCGTAAAGCGACACATTTTTTTTTTCTGTTAGTAGGTTGGTTTTCTTCAGAATTTCAGTGCAGCATATTATTCCCCTCTCTTTTAGCTAGAAAACTTTATTTTTCAGCTTAACATCTGCTGAAAGCGAAAAGGGCCTTACGACACCTTACAGGCAGGGCTTGGATGGTATCACTCTACTGGTCGACGTAGAAGCCAACGCGCATCATCCACGAACTGGTGTTGGCCGCGGAGAGCATCTCTCATTGGTCAAAACTGATAAAAGTCGGAAGGAGCGAGATCCGAGCTGTAGGGTGGATGAGAAAGAACAGTCCAATGAAGTTTTCTGACGTCCTCTCGGGTGTGCAGACTTATGCAAGGTATTCGTTTGCATTTTTGCGGTGATGAACTAGCTTAGGTCGTTTCTTCAGTTTCCTGTGGGTAGTACAATACAAGTTGCACTGTGAGGGAGGACATCAAAGAAGATAATCCCTTCAGAAGCCCAGGAGATCATCATCATGGGTTTGCCGGCTGAAGGTGCGGATTTGAACTTCTCCTTCAGAGGACACGAGGAGTGGCGCACGGTGCGTCTTTCTGAGCTAAAGCGACGTAAGGTGCGTTGCAAGTGACCGTGGAGCGGAAGCAGGATCAAAAAAATAACATACAGGAGCAGCAGCAATCGCAGTTGTACACTTTTTATTTAAGTTCAGAGCTCTATTAAGAATCACTAGATTTAAATGGTTATAGCGATTACAATAAATAACAAATTTCATATAGCAATCATCGATAATTTCAACAACTAATACGATCCCTCACAGTAAGTAAACACGGGTATTGAGTCTCCTCCATTATGTCAAAGTTACTGTAACATTGTATCTCGTAGACAATATTAAATTCAAATTGCAAAGAAAATTTACAGGCAAACTGTAGTCATGCTGAGACTGAACTTAACCACAGGGGCTCAAATAATAAAATGTTCTCTCTGAACAAATAAAGATCACAAAAGTCCCCTAAAAATTTAAAAACATTGTGACAGAATAATAAAATAATTAAATACACGTAAACAGCGATGCCAAATACTTGTTAAATTCCCCTCGCCTATAACCAAGTTACACATGATCAATTTTAAAAATACTTTTGCTCCTGTAAGGCAAATACATGCAACTTCTCCAAAATTTACCTATATCACTAACGTCGATTTGCAGTAGGGTTCTGGAACATATACTGTATTCGAACATTATGAAGTACCTCGAAGAAAACGATTTATTGACACATAGTCAGCACGGTATCAGATAATATCGTTCTTGTGAAACACAACTAGCTCTTTATACTCATGAAGTAATAAATGCGATCGACAGGGGATGTCAAATTGATTCCATATTTTTAGATTTCCAGAAGGCTTCCGACACCGTTCGTCACAAGCGTCTTCTAACCAAACTGCGTGCCTACGGAGTATCGCCTCAGTTGTGCGAATGGATTCATGATGCCCTGTCAGAAAGGTCACAGTTCGTAGTAATAGACGGAAAGCCATCGAGTAAAACAGAAATATCCGGGGTTCCCAAAGGATGTGTTATAGGCCCTCTATTGTTCCTGATCTATATTAACGACATAGGAGACAATCTGAGTAGCCGTCTTAGATTGCATGCAGATGATGCTGTCATTTACCGTCTTGTAAAGTCATCAGATGATGAAAACAAATTGCAAAATGATTTAAATAAGATGTCTGTATGGTGCGAAAAGAGGCAATTGACCCTGAATAAGGAAAAGTGCGAAGTTATTCACATGGTACCAAAAGAAATCAACTAAATTTCGATTACGGATAAGTCACACAAATCTGAAGGCAATAAATTCGACTAAATTCTTAAGGGTTACAATTACAAATAACCTAAATTGGAACGATCACTTAGATGATATTGTGGGTAGACCAAACCAAAGACCGCGATTCATTGGCAGAAAACTTAGAAGGTGTAACAGGTCTACCAAAGAGACTGCTGACACCACGCTTGTCCGCCCTGTTCTGGAGTATTGCTGTGCGGTGTGGGATCCGCATCAGGTGGGACTGACGGATGACATCGAGAAAGTACAAAGAAGGGCGGCTCGTTTTCTACTATCGCGAAATAGAGGAGATAGTGCCACAGACATGATACGTGAGTTGGAGTGGCAATCATTAAAATAAAGGCGTTTTGTCGTTGCGACGGGATCTTCTCAAGAAATTTCAATCACCAGTTTTCTCCTCCGATTACGAAAACATTCTGTTGGCACCCACCTACATAGGGAGAAATCATCACCATGATAAAATAAGAGAAATCAGGGTTCGTACAGAAAAATTTAAGTGCTCGTGTTTCCCGCGCGCCGTTGGAGAGTGGAACGGTAGAGAGACAGCTTGAATGTGGTTCATTGAACCCTCTGCCAAGCGCTTTATTGTGAATAGCATAGCAATCACGTAGATGTAGATGTGGAAATACAGAAATAATACAACGATTAACAAACGCTAACACTAGAAGCAGTCAACCTCAAAGACAAACAACTATTGTGTCTAAATGAATCTAAACACTAGCTACCTACAACATAAGAATTTACTCCTTACGATTTTCCAGATGTGGGCAGTGAATAACCAAATTGTTCAAACATTAAATCTGTGGGAGAATTAGCCATACACAATGCGATAAGACATATTAATTTGTCCTTTGAGGCTTCTCTTACTACTAATGAATTTTTTAAAAAAATGCAGCAAAAAATCACAACATATACAAATTTAGGCCGGGGTCGCACCAATAAGGTAACCCAGCCACTCTTGTCTCCTGCGCGAGGTACCACGGCGGCACCACACATAACAGACTGCTGGCACAGAAAACCAGGAAGCCACATCCATAACAGGCTAAGATTAGCCGTAGAAAGCACCTGAATGGATCAAATTCAATTACAGACATACGTAACAAGACAACAGATCTATCAGCCTCTGGTGGCTGCCTAAGAAATCCCAGGGCGGGAGCGGACAAGCGTTAGCGAGCGCAGCCACGCGGCAACCACCCACGCAAACAACTAGCAAGAAGTAATTCCAGGAGTAGACAAACACACAGCAATGGCTGAGCAGCGCGAATAAATAAACCGGGAAGGTTGATACAGCGAACACATGTAAGAACTCAGAGCCACCTGCAGGCCAACGTACGTAGCCAATCCAGTACCGAATTCAAAAATTTATGGCAAACGTTAGATTACGACATTCAAATTCACTGTTGCCATTTAAAAAACGACACTATAAGATAAAACAACCAGCAAACACTCTTTAGTTCTTCAAACAATCTTTAATTGTAAAATACACCCTCACTCGTGTTGCCTACCCTGACCCTTTAACAACTGCCAGAAACTTAAATTCTTTCATAGGATAGTCGCGCAATAACCTGGCCAGTCAGGAGCGGTCATTAATTCAACAAACTCAGTAGCGACAGGCAGCTCACCACCGCAGTTTAGCACATGGAGTTTGTGACGTCTCCTCTCCGCCGCGAGCTGGTGTTGTCGACGCCGTGGAGCTGTTACTGCTACAGCTCGGTCGGTGGAGTCGAGACGCGCTGCGCGATGATGGATGCCTCCGTCGGCTAACGAGAGACAAGACCTGAAAAAGCTCTTAAGAAATCGTTCCTCGCGTAATGATTAAAGTTTGATTGCGATTCCGCACAGTTTCCTTATCAATGCGAACTGCGCACTCTGATTGTCTCTTATGGTTTGGAATTGAATTATTATGTGCCCGGTTAACACTTTAGTGAATTAATTGATGAATCTTCCCTCATGCGCATCCTCCACATCACCAAAAGCGAGGAAAATGTTCAATTGCAGATCGTATTGGTCGTTGTTTGTTCGTTGCTAAGTAAAATTGTTCGCCCCATATGACGCGAGATCCACAGATACTCTTTAACAATGTCTTAATTATCTTGCGTCGTAATATTATGTATGTTCAAACCTTCCTTGTCACAACTAACAGTCCACGAATTTACTTCCAAGTTAAATACACTCCTGGAAATTGAAATAAGAACACCCTGAATTCATTGTCCCAGGAAGGGGAAACTTTATTGACACATTCCTGGGGTCAGATACATCACATGATCACACTGACAGAACCACAGGCACATAGACACAGGCAACAGAGCATGCACAATGTCGGCACTAGTACAGTGTATATCCACCTTTCGCAGCAATGCAGGCTGCTATTCTCCCATGGAGACGATCGTAGAGATGCTGGATGTAGTCCTGTGGAACGGCTTGCCATGCCATTTCCACCTGGCGCCTCAGTTGGACCAGCGTTCGTGCTGGACGTGCAGACCGCGTGAGACGACGCTTCATCCAGTCCCAAACATGCTCAATGGGGGACAGATCCGGAGATCTTGCTGGCCAGGGTAGTTGACTTACACCTTCTAGAGCACGTTGGGTGGCACGGGATACATGCGGACGTGCATTGTCCTGTTGGAACAGCAAGTTCCCTTGCCGGTCTAGGAATGGTAGAACGATGGGTTCGATGACGGTTTGGATGTACCGTGCACTATTCAGTGTCCCCTCGACGATCACCAGTGGTGTACGGCCAGTGTAGGAGATCGCTCCCCACACCATGATGCCGGGTGTTGGCCCTGTGTGCCTCGGTCGTATGCAGTCCTGATTGTGGCGCTCACCTGCACGGCGCCAAACACGCATACGACCATCATTGGCACCAAGGCAGAAGCGACTCTCATCGCTGAAGACGACACGTCTCCATTCGTCCCTCCATTCACGCCTGTCGCGACACCACTGGAGGCGGGCTGCACGATGTTGGGGCGTGAGCGGAAGACGGCCTAACGGTGTGCGGGACCGTAGCCCAGCTTCATGGAGACGGTTGCGAATGGTCCTCGCCGATACCCCAGGAGCAACAGCGTCCCTAATTTGCTGGGAAGTGGCGGTGCGGTCCCCTACGGCACTGCGTGGGATCCCACGGTCTTGGCGTGCATCCGTGCGTCGCTGCGGTCCGGTCCCAGGTCGACGGGCACGTGTACCTTCCGCCGACCACTGGCGACAACATCGATGTACTGTGGAGACCTCACGCCCCACGTGTTGAGCAATTCGGTGGTACGTCCACCCGGCCTCCCGCATGCCCACTATACGCCCTCGCTCAAAGTCCGTCAACTGCACATACGGTTCACGTCCACGCTGTCGCGGCATGCTACCAGTGTTAAAGACTGCGATGGAGCTCCGTATGCCACGGCAAACTGGCTGACACTGACGGCGGCGGTGCACAAATGCTGCGCAGCTAGCGCCATTCGACGGCCAACACCGCGGTTCCTGGTGTGTCCGCTGTGCCGTGCGTGTGATCATTGCTTGTACAGCCCTCTCGCAGTGTCCGGAGCAAGTATGGTGGGTCTGACACACCGGTGTCAATGTGTTCTTTTTTCCATTTCCAGGAGTGTAGTTACTGTTCATTAACTTTTGATGAGCAATTACCAAATATTCATAGAATGATGGAGGCGACACGTTGAATTTCCACTTTTCATGAACAATTTTATTGTTCCTTTTGACTACATACTTTATAAACATCACGCCACACGCACACACGGTTAATTAGCACTGGCACTAGTGTTAGTTTCAAGTATCGTGACAATTACGGATGCTTTAACCCTCGGCGTTATTGCATCTTCGTCATGTATTCATGTCAATGTCTCCTACTCGAGACTAAACGTGTATTACAGTCTTTTGAAACTTTGTCAATTCCTTTTTACAAGTTCACTTACATGAATTTTGAGTCCAATATTGCCTACTTCCGTTAATAACGTCTAACAACTCGATATACACGCTCAGCATACTATCTCTGTTCAAGTCTCTAGTCTGAATATCAGTTCACAAAATCCGTACGTCTAAGTCACGCAACAACGACTCTTGAAAGTAAAACAATCTCGTCGCGCTCCTTCCGCTCAACTACGGCAAGAGCTTCTCTCGTATGACTTGATAGCACGATAGCTAGCAAGCGACTTACTTTTTCCGTGAATGAGTACTGTAGACGCATTGAATTTCTTCGTTGCGTTTACAACTCTCTTCCACATAAAAGTTATCTCTGACCGACGGTCGCAGGTTCGAATCCTGCCTCGGGCATGGATGTGTGTGATGTCCTTAGGTTAGTTAGGTTTAAGTAGTTCTAAGTTCTAGGGGACTGATGACCTCAGAAGTTAAGTCCCATGGTGCTCAGAGCCATTATCTCTGACCGACATTTCTTTGGACTTAACTTTCATGGTATTAATTTGCAATTATTACTTAGATGTTTGGCAAATAACTAAAGATGACCTTTCTTTCTTCTTCCTTTCTACTAATACACACTCTGCAATGCTTAATGTTGGTGTTTATCAAGACTTCCTGGTGTTATATCATCGGCAAAGTTGTCGTATCTGTCAGGATAACGTTTCCCTACTTCACATCATGCTGGTCTTTCCTAAGTGGGTTTTGGGGTTCATTAGGATGTTACAAGCTCCATTTAAACTAGGAACAAGACGGCCAGCTGCGGCACGTGGTCACGTTGAGAGATTCCAACCACAAAGGGCTGACAAGATGACACGATATGTCAGCAATACGTTGCACCTGCAATATTACGCTCTCATGATGGTCACTTGAGAAAAGAACCAGACATTAGCAACTGTGGAGGTAAGAAAATACTGTCCGGCGGAACGTACTAGACGCTTCCGAGGAAAGACACGAGCAGGCCCACTGCACGTCCACAGTTTAGCAACGGCCTCATGGGCCGCAAGAAACCACTCCGCCTCTCGTGTACGCGCCGCCAGCTCGTGCTGAAGCCAGCCCAGACGTCGCAGCAGCCGGAAGACGTTCGCTGTTAACCTGTGTTCACTCCTAACTTCCGTGGTCCGGAGCCACACCTCACAGCTGCGCGAAAACGGCCTGCAGGCGGCGCTGCCGCCCAGACCTAACGCGCAGTGCAAGATACCATAAACGTCCGAATCGATGTATGGCTGCGAGTCGACGGCTCAGTGCCGCACAGTGGATTGCCATTTTGTTTCCAGCTCGAAATGATGAACTCACGTTTCATCGCCCGTGATGATGTTCGATAAGAAAACTGTCACGATCAGCCTCGTAATGCGCAAGCAATTCCGCGCAGATCGTCTGTGGTGTCACCGCCAGACACCACACTTGCTAGGTGGTGGTAGCCTTTAAATCGGCCGCTGTCCGTTAGTATACGTCGGACACGCGTGTCGCCACTATCAGTGATTGCAGACCGAGCGCCGCCACACGGCAGGTCTAGTCTAGAGACTCTCTAGCACTCGCCCCAGTTGTACAGCCGACTTTGCTAGCGATGGTTCACTGTCTACATACGCTCTCATTTGCAGAGACGACAGTTTATCCGCTTTCTAAATTCTCATTCCTTGTCATGTTCCAGACCTCACGTCAGTATAGTTCTTCCCTCCTCACGCCAGCCTGCGTTAGCTAAAACGCGTGCATTTCGGCCTCCACTCGTAAGACGGTGTTGGCTCTTCTGCTAACACAAAATCGTCCTTTGTCACGTCCCGGCGCAGCCTCACTATATCAGAATGAAGTAAGTGCGATCTGCGTAGCGCAATCGGGACGTTAACGACAATGGGTTGGTTATAAATTGCTGTCAACCTTTATATCAGAGATGAGAGGGAGAGAATCTCCTTGGTTTGAAGCAAATAAGTTTCCTGAAAATAGGTTACAGAATTGCAATGGGCAGAAAAGATTGGTTAGTTTCTACCAAGTTTATTCTCACATATACTTACGCGACGTGTTGGACCATAAACCCCTTAGTAAGATTCAGTCTATTTATTCGGACTTGCTACTTCAAAGCTAATTGCCAGTTCATGTAAGAAACAAGTCCCCCCCATGAACCATGGACCTTGCCGTTGGTGGGGAGGCTTGCGCGCCTCAGCGATACAGACGGCCGTACCGTAGGTGCAACCACAACGGAGGGGTATCTGTTGAGAGGCCAGACAAACATGTGGTTCCTGAAGAGGGGCAGCAGCCTTTTCAGTAGTTGCAGGGGCAACAGTCTGGATGATTGACTGATCTGGCCTTGTAACAATAACCAAAACGGCCTTGCTGTTCTGGTACTGCGAACGGCTGAAAGCAAGGGGAAACTACAGACGTAATTTTTCCCGAGGGCATGCAGCTTTACTGTATGGTTAAATGATGATGGCGTCCTCTTGGGTAAAATATTCCGGAGGTAAAATACTCCCCCATTCGGATCTCCGGGCGGGGACTACTCAAGAGGACGTCGTTATCAGGAGAAAGAGAACTGGCGTTCTACGGATCGGAGCGTGGAATGTCACATCCCTTAATCGGGCAGGTAGGTTAGAAAAATTAAAAAGGGAAATGGATAGGTTTAAGTTAGATATAGTGGGAATTAGTGAAGTTCGGTGGCAGGAGGAACAAGACTTTTGGTCAGGTGATTACAGGGTTATAAATACAAAATCAAATACGGATAAGGCAGGAGTAGGTTTAATAATGAATAAAAAAAATAGGAGTGCGGGTTAGCTACTACAAACAGCATAGTGAACGCATTATTGTGGCCAAGATAGACACAAAGCCCATGCCTACTACAGTAGTACAAGTTTATATGCCAACTAGCTCTGCAGATGATGAAGAAATAGATGAAATGTATGATGAAATAAAAGAAATTATTCAGGTAGTGAAGGGAGACGAAAATTTAATAGTCATGGGTGACTGGAATTCGTCAGTAGGAAAAGGGAGAGAAGGAAACATAGTAGGTGAATATGGATTGGGGGGAAGAAATGAAAGAGGAAGCCGCCTTGTAGAATTTTGCACAGAGCATAACTTAATCATAGCTAACACTTGGTTCAAGAATCATAAAGGAAGGTTGTATACCTGGAAGAATCCTGGAGATACTAAAAGGTATCAGATAGATTATATAATGGTAAGACAGAGATTTAGGAACCAGGTTTTAAATTGTAAGACATTTCCAGGGGCAGATGTGGATTCTGACCACAATCTATTGGTTATGAACTGCAGATTGAAACTGAAGAAACTGCTAAAAGGTGGGAATTTAAGGAGATGGGACCTGGATAAACTGAAAGAACCAGAGGTTGTAGAGAGTTTCAGGGAGAGCATAAGGGAACAATTGACAGGAATGGGGGAAAGAAATATAGTAGAAGAAGAATGGGCAGCTCTGAGGGATGAAATAGTGAAGGCAGCAGACGATCAAGTAGGTAAAAAGACGAGGGCTAATAGAAATCCTTGGGTAACAGAAGAAATATTGAATTTAATTGATGAAAGGAGACAATATAAAAATGCAGTAAATGAGGCAGACAAAAAGGAATACAAACGTCTCAAAAATGATATCGACAGGAAGTGCAAAATGGCTAAGCAGGGATGGCTAGAGAAGAAATGTAAGGATATAGAGGCTTGTCTCACTAGGGGTAAGATAGATACTGTCTACAGGAAAATTAAAGAGACCTTTGGAGAGAAGAGAACCACTTGTATGAATATCAAGAGCTCAGATGGTAACCCAGTTCTAAGCAGAGAAGGGAAGGCAGAAAGGTGGAAGGAGTATATAGACGGTTTATACAAGGGCGATGTACTTGAGGACAATATTATGGAAATGGAAGAGGATGTAGATGAAGACAAAATGGGAGATAAGATACTGCGTGAAGAGTTTGACAGACCACTGAAAGACCTGAGACGAAACAAGGCCCCGGGAGTAGACAACATTCCATTAGAACTACTGATGGCCTTGGGAGAGCCAGTGATGACAAAACTCTACCATCTGGTGAGGAAGATGTATGAGACAGGCGAAATACCCTCAGACTTCAAGAAGAATATAATAATACCAATCCCAAAGAAAGCAGGTGTTGACAGATGCGAAAATTACCGAACTATCAGTTTAATAAGTCACAGCTGCAAAATACTAACGCGAATTCTTTACAGACGAATGGAAAAACTGGTAGAAGCGGACCTCGGGGAAGATCAGTTTGGATCCGTAGAAATGTTGGAACACGTGAGGCAATACTAACCTTACGACTTATCTTAGAAGAAAGATTAAGAAAAGGCAAACCTACGATTCTAGCATTTGTAGACTTAGAGAAAGATTTTGACAATGTTGACTGGAATACTCTCTTTCAAATTCTGAAGGTGGCAGGGGTAAACTACAGCGAGCGAAAGGCTATTTACAATTTGTACAGAAACCAGATGGCAGTTATAAGAGTCGAGGGGCATGAAAGGGAAGCAGTGATTTGGAAAGGTGTGAGACAGGGTTGTAGCCTCTCCCCGATGCTATTCAATCTGTATATTGAGCAAGCAGTAAAGGAAACAAAAGAAAAATTCGGAGTAGGTATTAAAATTCATGGAGAAGAAGTAAAAACTTTGAGGTTCGCCGATGACATTGTAATTCTGTCAGAGACAGTAAAGGACTTGGAAGAGCAGTTGAACGGAATGGACAGTGTCTTGAAAGGAGAATATAAGATGAACATCAACAAAAGCAAAACGAGGATAATGGAATGTCGTCAAATTAAATCGGGTGATGCTGAGGGAATTAGATTAGGAAATGAGACACTAAAGTAGTAAAGGAGATTCGCTATTTAGGGAGCAAAATAACTGATGATGGTCGAAGCAGAGAGGATATAAAATGTAGACTGGCAATGGGAAGGAAAGCGTTTCTGGAGAAGAGAAATTTGTTAACATCGAGTATAGATTGAAGCATCAGGAAGTCGTTTCTGAAAGTATTTGTATGGAGTGTAGCCATGTATGGAAGTGAAACATGGACGATAACTAGTTTGGACAAGAAGAGAATAGAAGCTTTTGAAATGTGGTGCTACAGAAGAATGCTGAAGATAAGGTGGGTAGATCACGTAACTAATGAGGAGGTATTGAATAGGATTGGGGAGAAGAGAAGTTTGTGGCACAACTTGACTAGAAGAAGGGATCGGTTGGTAGGACATGTTTTGAGGCATCAAGGGATCACAAATTTAGCATTGGAGGGCACCGTGGAGGGTAAAAATCGTAGAGGGAGACCAAGAGATGAATAAACTAAGCAGATTCAGAAGGATGTAGGTTGCAGTAGGTACTGGGAGATGAAGGAGCTTGCACAGGATAGAGTAGCATGGAGAGCTGCATCAAACCAGTCTCAGGACTGAAGACAACAACAACAACATAAGAAACAAGTACAAAGCAATCACTTGTTCTTGGTTAGCACTAAAATCTAAGTAACTGAAGTAAATGAGACAAAGGCTGACAGCCTCTGTTCAACACTATTCCAATGAAATTCTAAAAATCCTACTTGACCTTCAGTTCCTGAGTGTCCACCAGAGTCTATCACCGTCTTCTCGTAGTTGAAGTCTTTTTCAGCTGTATCAGCTGCTATGGGCCTATTCGACCCCACTAGCGTCTCGCTGCTGAATCTCCTAACTGACGGCACTGGCTCTGAATCTGCATCTGAATCTCTGCCTCTAACTATTCCGCTGCCTGGCCTTTTATTTCGTTTCTCATGTAGTTGGTTGCACATGAGTTAATTTGTTTCACACGACCCTTTCATTTCTAAGTGATTGGATTGCACAAGAATGCCTATGGTTCCACAAGACATTCTCGTTTCTAATTGGTCAGCTCGCGCAAGAATGCCTTCGGTTCCACACGACACTTTCGTTTCTAGCTGCACACAAGTTAATTTGGTTGCACACGAGTCTTTTCCGCACGTGACTGACACTCTCTCTTTCTGTATTATCACCCTGGTGTTTCCGTCTTCCACTGCGCAAGTTTGATTCATGCTGCTTCCTCTGGCAGGAAGTCAAACACTAAGTTATTCGATCAACAAGCCATACTTGGCAGCCTCCGCCGCTTATCTTGTCCCTACGTCCTGGTGGACTATTTCTTAATGTTTGCTGGCTGTTTGCCTATGGAGTCTGGACTCTTATTATGGTCACAAAAGCAAGAATACAAATTAAAATTTTCTACGGTCACAACACCATTGCTCTTTATACAAGGTGCATTCAAGTTCTAAGGCCTCCGATTTTTTTTCTCCAGACTGGAAAGGGATAGAAACATGCGCATTGTTTTAAAATGAGGCCGCGTTCATTGTCAGTACGTTCCAGAGATACAGCACCATACGGCAGATGGAATTTTACCGCCAGCGGCGAGAATGAGAACTGTTTTAAATACTTAAAATGGCGACGTTTTCCTTACTTGAACAGCGTGCAATCATTCGTTTTCTGAATTTGCGTGGTGTGAAACCAATTGAAATTCATCGACAGTTGAAGGAGCCATGTGGTGATGGAGTTATGGATGTGTCGAAAGTGCGTTCGTGGGTGCAACAGTTTAATGAAGGCAGAACATCGTGTGAAAACAAACCGAAACAACCTCGGACTCGCACAAGCCGGTCGGACGACATGATCGAGAAAGTGGAGAGAATTGTTTTGGGGGATCGCCGAATGACTGTTGAACAGATCGCCTCCAGAGTTGGCATTTCTGTGGGTTCTGTGCACACAATCCTGCATGACGACCTGAAAATGCGAAAAGTGTCTTCCAGGTGGGTGCCACGAATGCTGACGGACGACCACATGGCTGCCCGTGTGGCATGTTACAGGGTGTTTCAAAAATGACCGGTATATTTGAAACGGCAATAAAAACTAAACGAGCAGCGATAGAAATACACCGTTTGTTGCAATATGCTTGGGACAACAGTACATTTTCAGGCGGACAAACTTTCGAAATTACAGTAATTACAATTTTCAACAACAGATGGCGCTGCAAGTGATGTGGAAGATATAGAAGACAACGCAGTCTGTGGGTGCGCCATTCTGTACGTCGTCTTTCTGCTGTAAGCGTGTGCTGTTCACAACGTTCAAGTGTGCTGTAGACAACATGGTTTATTCCTTAGAACAGAGGATTTTTCTGGTGTTGGAATTCCACCGCCTAGAACACAGTGTTGTTGCAACAAGACGAAGTTTTCAACGGAGGTTTAATGTAACCAAAGGACTGAAAAGCGATACAATAAAGGATCTGTTTGAAATATTTCAACGGACTGGGGACGTGACAGATGAACGTGCTGGAAAGGTAGGGCGCCCGCGTACGGCAACCACAGAGGGCAACGCACAGCTAGTGCAGCAGGTGATCCAACAGCGGCATCGGGTTTCCGTTCGCCGTGTTGCAGCTGCGGTCCAAATGACGCCAACGTCCACGTATCGTCTCATGCGCCAGAGTTTACACCTCTATCCATACAAAATTCAAATGCGGCAACCCCTCAGCGCCGCTACCATTGCTGGACGAGAGACATTCGCTAACGATATAGTGCACAGGATTGATGACGGCGATATGCATGTGGGCAGCATTTGGTTTACTGACGAAGCTTATTTTTACCTGGACGGCTTCGTCAATAAACAGAACTGGCGCATATGGGGAACCGAAAAGCCCCATGTTGCAGTCCCATCGTCCCTGCATCCTCAAAAAGTACTGGTCTGGGCCGCCATGTCTTCCAAAGGAATCATTGGCCCATTTTTCAGATCCGAAACGATTACTGCATCACGCTATCTGGACATTCTTCGTGAATTTGTGGCAGTACAAACTGCCTTAGACGACACTGCGAACACCTCGTGGTTTATGCAAGATGGTGCCCGGCCACATCGCACGGCCGACGTCTTTAATTTCCTGAATGAATATTTCGATGATCGTGTGATTGCTTTGGGCTATCCGAAACATACAGGAGGCGGCGTGGATTGGCCTCCCTATTCGCCAGACATGAACCCCTGTGACTTCTTTCTGTGGGGACACTTGAAAGACCAGGTGTACCGCCAGAATCCAGAAACAATTGAACAGCTGAAGCAGTACATCTCATCTGCATGTGAAGCCATTCCGCCAGACACGTTGTCAAAGGTTTCGGGTAATTTCATTCAGAGACTACGCCATATTATTGCTACGCATGGTGGATATGTGGAAAATATCGTACTATAGAGTTTCCCAGACCGCAGCGCCATCTGTTGTTGAAAATTGTAACTACTGTAATTTCGAAAGTTTGTCTGCCTGAAAATGTACTGTTGTCCCAAGCATATTGCAACAAACGGTGTATTTCTATCGCTGCTCGTTTAGTTTTTATTGCCGTTTCAAATATACCGGTCATTTTTGAAACACCCTGTACCAAGCAATGTTGACGCGCAACGACAGCATGAATGGGACTTTCTTTTCGTCGGTTGTGACAATGGATGAGACGTGGATGCCATTTTTCAATCCAGAAACAAAGCGTCAGTCAGCTCAATGGAAGCACAGAGATTCACCGCCACCAAAAAAATTTCGGGTAACCGCCAGTGCTGAAAAAATGATGGTGTCCATGTTCTGGGACAGTGAGGGCGTAATCCTTACCCATTGCGTTCCAAAGGGCGCTACGGTAACAGGTGCATTCTACGAAAATGTTTTGAAGAACAAATTCCTTCCTGCACTGCAACAAAAACGTCCGGGAAGGGCTGCGCGTGTGCTGTTTCACCAAGACAAGGCACCCGCACATCGAGCTAACGTTACGCAACAGTTTCTTCGTGATAACAACTTTGAAGTGATTCTTCATGCTCCCTTCTCACCTGACCTGGCTCCTAGTGACTTTTGGCTTTTTCCAACTATGAAAGACACTCTCTGTGGCCGCACATTCACCAGCCGTGCTGCTATTGCCTCAGCGATTTTCCAGTGATCAAAACAGACTCCTAAAGAAGCCTTCGCCGCTGCCATGGAATCATGGCGTCAGCGTTGTGAAAAATGTGTACGTCTGCAGGGCGATTACGTCGAGAAGTAACGCCAGTTTCATCGATTTCGGGTGAGTAGTTAATTAGAAAAAAAATCGGAGGCCTTAGAACTTGAATGCACCTCGTATAATGGTGGAGAGGATCCCAGAGTGTAAACACCTTTGACTATCCCAGCTGGAGGATTGGTGTGTCAGCACTACCAATACAGAGGTCCAACTGTGCTGGTCGGCAACCGGAACATTGTACGGGTTTGTGTGATCTTGTTGTTGTTGTTGTTGTTGTTGTTGTGATGATAACAGACGCCATCCGAATGACTCACTGCCTGGTGTCTGTAGTCATTCCGCAAGCGCCTATGAATATCTCCGATGCTCTGGTTTTCCTCCAAAATAAATTCAGTGACCACGTCCGTTAGACGCCATTTTGATGTCTACATACAGTGTGTTAACTGTAAGACGGCAGAGTTGTGAGGGGAGTGTGGGGAGAGGAGGAAGCAACCATTGGCTGGCGAGGGGAGAGGAGCCGTTGGGGGGGGGGGGGGGGGGAAGACAAGGCACGCCTACCAGTTGCAGTGCTGGCACTACAAATTGCGCGTCATGCTTACACGATAGCAGACGAACGGCTAGGAAGTAAAACTCGCTTTAAATGTTGTTCGTAAACGAAACTGAAATCGGTATGTACATTAAAATCTATATATATAAAAATGAATGTATGTATGTTTGTCTACTATGTGCTCACAAACCATTCATCCGATTGCAATGAAACTTTGGTGAAACTAACCGTAGGCCTACCAGTAGGGGTTGTTGGCGACTCCCGAGATGGGCCAACAACTGCCTCTTCACTCATTTTGATAATGTTTAGCACAACTGCACAATAAAAACACGCAGAACAGTACAGCGCAAAACAGTAACGAAGCAGACGACAATGGCTACCTTGTACAACACAGGCAGCTACGTAATGTTGGCAGCAGTCGAAACTGCGTGCCTACCGAAGCCTCCCGACGTTTACCGACTTCTACCGATTGAGGACTAGGGAGAGGTCTGCCATCTAAAAGTTTACACACTGTACAGCGGCGCAACATACCACAACTACATATGGGCTGAAACAGGAATATTCCACGATGAAGTACGATAAATTCCGCATTTTTTCAACCGAAACTGGCAGCGAAAATGATGTCTTCCACTACTTACTGAACGCCCCTCGTATAAAGAAACATGTTTCTATAGAGAATGAATATCTGGTAATTACCTGTATGTTGTCCTTGTTGGTGCTTGCAAAAACCTCGAATGAATCATCGTGCCAATTTGGAACTTTTTGTGACGGCACAACTCAGCCTTTAACTTTCTTTTCGAAAGCAACCACAGAGCTCATTTTCTTAGTCTTCTTCATCATCTTCTGGGAAGAAATAATCTGAACAGACCCTTGCGTTATTCACGTTAACAGGATCAGCTCATTTACAGAGGGACACCAGTGTGCGGTGTAGTTCTCCAACTTCCGGAAATCAATGACAAACGACACCCGCAGACTTACGAGTATATAAAGCATTTCTGCATCCAGTATTTCGGCTTTTACAAAACGGCCAGTAACAAGAACAGCTAACAAGGAACTGCATTCTGTTTATTTCAACAGAGGGATCTGGGAATTTGCTGGCTTTACCGATGCATGTGTGGTGTTCTCGCATCCAGCTTCTGGTATTTCGAGGCGCACGAGAAAGACAGGCCGTGGCGAGAATGTCACAGCACGTGACACTGTAGTTACTCCGAGTTCAAATAGTTCAAATGGCTCTAAGCTCTATAGGACTTAACATCTGAGGTCATCGGTCCCCTAGACATAGAACTACGTAAACCTAACTAACCTAAGGACAGCACACACATCCACGCCCGAGGCAGGATTCGAACCTGCGACCGTTGCAGCAGCGCGGATCCGGACTGAAGCGCCTAGAACCGCCCGGCCACAGCGTCCGGCTTAATCCGAGTGCCAGCAGCCGTCTAAGGCGGGGAACGACTAACCATTTCAGACGAGTTTAAAACTTCTTAATAGTGCATTTCAGGGTTTGCAAGTTCTCGAAGGCACACAATAAAGTTAAGACATTTAGTGGATACGTTTTCATTGTATTGATTTCCTGTGGGCCCTGCATGAAGCCGAACGTTTACAAAGTGTGACAGACAAAGTGACAATTGTGGCGTCACAAGTTAGTTGTGGCGCCCGTATTTCTCGTGGGTCCCGTCATGATGACGGGATTCCTATTGACGTCATGCCGCTTTGCTAGCAGTCTGTGGGGGAAGCCAATACGGCATGCCCTGGCTGGCAGTAACTTAAAAATGCACAGCTGTTCGTGACCCTTTGCTCGATGCTGAAAGAAATGAAACTTAAGTTAATCTATAATTTGCTCTCGTGAGATTCGTTTGCGCTAAATAAGTGACATTACTGAATTTATTCCTGAAAATAAGGACAAACAATAATACAACTTCTAGAACTGTATTTAATGTGAAAGTGACTGTCAAAATACCTGACTTGTTTTAGGAACTCAATGCTTAACTCAACGAAATAGTAGAAAATAAATAGAGGCACGTTCACTTCCAAAATGACAAAATTAGAATTAGCCTAAACATTTAATAATCCTAAGTCTTTCTTTCATCTAAGTCAACAATACATCATTACGAAAGAAGTTATTCATAATATGATGTAACTAAAAGCCTAAATTCGAACAAGTATTCGATACAAAATTATATGCAGTTTTTTTTCTCTATAGGCACGTTGAGAATGTACAAAATCATTACGATGTGAAGCTAATAAATTCCGTTACGTACGTAACGGCCCGCTGGACGTTCGCTGGCTGAACCGCGCATGCGCGCCCGCGAGCCTTCGTAATCGGCCGCCGCGCCGCGCGGCGCTGCACTCGCCGGCCTATCAGCGAATTCGGCCTCGTTAGCTGCGAGCGGGCGCCGTCCGCCGAATTAACGCCTGATAATGATTAGTTTCCGTGGCGATAATCCCACACATTACGGCATTACACGAAACGATTTGGCCGGCCCGCGGCATCGGCGGCGGCGGCCTTTGAAAGAATTAGCGCGCGCCCCATTGTTGATCGTAATTGAAATTAAGTGATTAAGTGCCACCGATTCCGCAGCACGGCGTGTCGGCTCGACCCCCTCCACGCTTCCTCCCGACTCTTTATCGGTCCCCACCAGAGATAACTCCGGTGCTGCCATCCCTGCGCTGTTTTTGTTTTTGCAGAGATGAGCGAACGGGTCGTCTCCCAATCGGCGCTCTGACTCATCTCTGCCGGCCGAGCGAATAATGCGGTTTCCAATGGGATCAGTTCACTGGAAATGTCATCGATGTGACAAACTTAAGCTGCACTCCGAACTTTCCAGGAAGCTCGCTTAACGGATGCTTTGTAGGCTGTGATGAATAATGACAGATTGTAATTCAAATCTCCAACGGTCCAGGAAGAACTGTGGCCTATTGGGTATCATTCAAGGGAAAGATGTTAACAGACCGAGTCAACGTCAGGTCCAGAATTGTAAAACAACTGATTTTATCTTGTGCGTCTCTGTCTTTTTTCTTTTTTTCCTCGCAGTCCTGCAGTATTTCAGAAATAATGTTTTCCATCAGAACTGACGTCAGATGAATTTTTTCTGGATCACAATTTCGGAAATGTATCATTCTGAAGGGACAGCTCATTATGAAGTGCATCAATACATAATTTCACGAAGCTGGTTAAAGGCATTTAATGTTTTAGCAATACTAGGGCTCTTCAATGAAGAATGAACACAATTTCTTTGCCCGTATAATTTCTCGCGCTAGAAGTTAATCCTATGATATTCTGCAAGCGTAGTGTGTAAAAAACACGGCGTACTTAAATCCTTGTTGGCGCGGTTGGTTTCCTCCTGCGAGAGGCGGGCATACTGAGACATGTAGTGTGTCGCCTACTTTCGCTTCATCGATCTTCAGCTGAAGCGTATGCAACATTACAGGACGCCTATGGAGACTCAGGAAATTCACACAGCACAGCTAGAAGAAGGCTTAAATTGTTTAAAGAGGAGAGACAATCAGTTGCAAAGGAAGGTGGACCAGCACTCCCGTCGCTATGTTTACATGCGGCTCCGAAAACCGGATTTGGTACACCGCTTTCACAATACCGTTTCTCGTTGGTAATTTAAACGCTTCAACATCGATTCTGGAAATTCGTTTCTAGAGGCGTTTTTCCACTTCCACAATCCACAATCTTTTTTCGCATCCATGTAAACGCACGACCGTTTTTGAAACGTGCTTGGATTGTCAGCTTACGCCTTTTTTTTTTAAATGTTCGACTAATATGGACGGCGTGATTCATAGTGCAGTGACGGAGAAGCAGAAATATTAGACTGAGCATGAACCTGTTCACCTCTAATATTCCGATGAACAGAAATGGCGATTGTATTGACTAAATCAGAAACTGGAACAGTTGTTTTCCAGACGCCATATTTAACTGACCTAGCAAATCCGTTTCACACTTAAACATATAAACACGACTCCGAAAAACGGTTTCCATTGTTCGGTTTTTGTCTTTCGGAAGATGTGTCGCATGTAAATGTAGTGCTCTTACATAAGAAAACATCAAAACATCAGAAACTGGAACAGTTGTTTTCCAGACGCCATATTTAACTGACCTAGCAAATCCGTTTCACACTTAAACATATAAACACGACTCCGAAAAACGGTTTCCATTGTTCGGTTTTTGTCTTTCGGAAGATGTGTCGCATGTAAATGTAGTGCTCTTACATAAGAAAACATCAAAACTTCTGCTTTCATTGTGAAATAGGATTGTCGAATAACCTTATGAACACTTCCTGAAATACTCAACGTTTCATCGGATGCCGCCCACAAGTTGGTGACGGAACATTTTCGCGCGATGGGCTCCATTCCCGAATGGTTCAAATGGCTCTGACATGTCTGAAAGAACAGATACCATCTTAGTATGTAAACATTCTTAATTGACGCATAGTAGCGTGAAGTTGAGTTTTTCAGAGAATGAGATCTGCTACTGTGAATCTGGGAGAAGCTGTCTGGAATGCTTTGTTTTACAGATGGAAATTCATTTAATACTTTCTTGTTATTTTTGTTAGAAGAGAAGATTTTGGAGGAATTTTAAAAGGTATGTTTGCAGTTTCTTTGTAATGAGAGAATTTTGTAAGTGTTGTTTTCTTATGTTGTGCAGTCTTTTTGTCAATAATCTGAGTCAAAGTTCTCAAAAACGATTTTCTTTAAAGTAAAACTAACCTCCGAGATTCATAGAAAAAGTTTTGAATTTTAATTTGTGTGTGCATTGCACCTTACGCCACACGAACCAACAGACTGTTTCCGACAAAAAAAAATTAGTGTAGATTATTTATCTTGAGCTGCTGCATCAGATGATTTGTATGTGCTTTGTAGAATCTCAGGACTAAAAAAAAAAAAAAAGAAAGAAAAGAAAGACAGCATGCAGAGCAGGAGGTAAGTCACTTTTATTTCAGGGCAGATCTCAGTTGCATTCGTGTGCAAACAGTGTGTAGTCAGTATTGTCAGGTGTCGTGCTATGAGTACATTAATTTTCTGCGAACACTGTTGATCATTTCAAACAGTTATTTTCTTCTGAGTAGAGCAGTAATTTATTTTTGCAGATGTTCTTAGCGTAACATTGCACTGCATATTATGCGTTGTTTATAATGTGCTTCGGTACTGAGTTTTAGTTACGTAGTTTTCCCTGGACAAACAGTTAGTTTCTTTCTGAATTTAGTTCGATTCATTTCTTTTTTTTTCAGATTTTGCGTTACCTGAAGTTTAAAGTTTGATTTTATGACACTGTTCACATGTGCAGCACAGGGCCAACCAACAGGCAATTTTGCTCAGCAATAGATACGATATCTAAAGTAAACGTTACACAAGGAGAAAGTTTTTGAAAGAAGCTAACTCAGTTTTCATAGAAAATATGGCCTTGCTGTGCTGGTATTGTGAACAGTTAAAAGGTAAGGGAAACTACAGCGGTAATTTTTTTCGTGGGCATGCAGCTCTGATGTATGAGTAAATGATCTTGGATGAAATATTACAGGGCTAAAATAGTCCCCCATTCGCATCTCCAGGTAGGGACCACATAGGATGATGTCATCAGGAGAAACAAAGCTGATGCTCTCAGGTTGGAGCGTAGAATGTTAAGTCCCTTAAGGTTAGAAAATTTAAAAAGTGTACGGATAGGTTGGAGTTCTATGGCAGGAGGAACAGGACTTGTGGTTAGTTAAATGCAGGGCTATAAATACGAAATCAGATATGGAGTAGATTTAATAATAGACAAGTAAGTAAGAATGCGGGTAAGCCACTACGAACGTCATAGTGAACACATTGTCGTAACCAAGGTAGACATTAAACCCTCACCCATCACAACAGCGCAAGCTTATATGTCAGCTAGTTTCACAGATGATGAAGAGAGTGAAGAAATGTATGATGAGATAAAAGAAATTATTCAGTTAGTTAAGGGAGAAGAAAATTTAATTGTGATGGGTGAGAGGAATTCGGCAGCAGGAAAAGAACTACGGAATATGAATGAAAGAGGAAGCCGTCTGGAAGAATTTTTCTGCAGAGCATAATTTAATCATAGCTAACACTTGATTTAAGAATCATGAAAAGGCATACGTACTCTGACCAATTTATCAGTTCTGGACTGAAGATTAAAACTGAAAAAATAGCAAAAAGGTAGGAAATGAAGGAGAGGGGATCTGTATAAGTTGAAAGAACCAGAGATTGCTGGGAGTTTTAGAGGGAGCACTAGCCAACGGTTGCCTAGAACAGCGGAAAGGCATACAGTAGAAGACGAGTGAGTAACATTAAGAGAGGAAACAGGGAAGACAGCACAGGATCAAGCACGTAAAAAGACAAGGCCTAGTAGAAGTCCTTCAATATAACAGGAGATACAGAATTTAATTAATGTAGGGAGAAAACATACAAATGCAGCAAATGAAGCAGGCGAAAGGCAATACAAACGTGAAAAAATTAAATTAACAGGAATTGGAAAATGTGTAAGTAGGAATGGCCAGAGGGTAAACGTAAGTATTTAGAAGTATAATTAACTAGAGGATAGGTAGATCCGCCTACAGGAATGTTAAAGGGGCCTTTGGAGAAAAGAGAAGCAGTTGTATGAGCATCACAAACCATGAAGTACAAAGGCCCTTTGTATTCCATTCTAAATATTGTTTGATATCTTTGTATGTACAGTACATATTTTCTCGAACAATGTTTGGAGACACTTCTCCTGCTCTTTCACTTGTCAGCCGTATGCAAAATATACTTTACAATCTTTCCCACAATTATCCATTATGAACTTTGTTTTGACCATCGCTACGATCGGTACTAGATTTTTGTGCCTTCCAGCTTTCGCCATTGAGTGTAGGACTAGGTGACGTGAAGTCGTGTTGGCGAACCCTTCCATGCTGTGATCAGTGTTGTGTGAGTTGCGTGGTCAATCGATAATTTTATTAACTCTTCATTGACTCAGTAAAACTATTTACCTGTTCCTTTCTGTCGTATTCACTCCGGACTGCGGACTGTTTGTAGACAGTATTATTGGACAACTTTCTCCCGAGGTACACGTATCACTATCAATGTTATAATTTCTCTGACCTTGTCACCCTTGTCTTCTCAATATTCTGTAGCCACTTTTCAATATAAGAAGCTCAAAAACCACTCTATGATAAAGAGAATCTTGAAATTAGTTTATGATGTCTAGTATGCCTTGAGTTAATGAAAAAGTCCCAATGTTGTTCTAAAGTTCACTCAGAGTACATGAAGAAGTATACTACTTATAATTTCTCTAGAGTAAGATAGTGACCTTTAGGCTTGGTTCAAATGACTCTGAGCACTAAGGGACTTAACATCTATGGTGATCAGTCCCCTATAACTTAGAACTACTTAAACCTAACTAACCTAAGGACAACACACAACACCCAGTCATCACGAGGCAGAGAAAATCCCTGACCCCGCGAACCCGGGCGTGGGAAGCGAGAACGCTACCACACGACCACGAGCTGCGGACAGTGCCCTTTAGGATTCAGTTAGGTTGCCACTTTACAAAAAAAATTTAAGAAAAATTACACTAGTCACAGAATAAACACGTGGTACCCTGTTCGCTCCAACATTTCCGCCCCCCTGCTAGTACTCTTTCATTCCATACTCGGACCCTCAGGCCAAATGCCCGTGCGTCTTTTGTTCAGGCGCCAAGAGCTCACCTCACTGCCGAGAAGGGATCCTAGTGTCACACTTGAACATTGGTCCAGCAGAGATAAGCGACCGTAAGATTATCACTATGTAGCGGTGTTGATACCTGTATCTTTAAAAGTGTGAAACCACCTGTAAGCTGTACGAAAAACTCCAAGTTTTACAGAACCCTTTCTGCGTCTCCGATGCACAACAGTATTCTATTTCATATCTTTCCTTACAGTCGTTTTCTCATGTTTCAATGGTCCATGTACTCAAATAATGCTAGGTACTATTTCGGTTATGATTCGGCGTCAAAATGAAGAGGCGGTTTGAGCCATTTTTTGGAGTGTGAAGAAAGCGACGCCATACCACTGCAGTAGAACTATGTCTACTACAATTATTCATGTTTTCAAAATGATTGTTGTTTCAGGTTTATATTACTGACATGAAACAGTTTATCATTAGCAAACTGTGCTTTGATTTTTACCTCTCTGACAGTTGAATCCCAGTTCTGAATCAGAGTCGAGGAACGTGAAGGTCAGTATTCATTGTAAGACAAACTTCGATCACAGACGAAGAGAGAATGCAATACTCGTTCTTTTGTCTGAATTTTTAATAAAACTGATTGACGAGTTTGATCACTATGCCCAACGATAAAGCCGTCACAGTGATAACAACAAGCTCAAGTACCCGTCAGGTTATATTTACTATTAGTATATCGCTTAACCACGGAAAAATTGTAGGACAATGTAAAATATCCCGGGATCTAAGCCAAGACTGAGATTAACCGATATTTATTTGCTCTGATAAGTAAAACAGCCATCAGTCGATTGTTTTGAACGCCACGCTGCTTTACCAGGCATGGTCCTGTCGGAGGTGGTGTGCCGTTGTCTTCCTCTGCTACTCAAACGGACTTACCTGGATAGTGTGACCGCTCAATGTCAATCAATACGACCACGACGATGCCCCTCGATCGACGTTAGCACTCGTGGTGTCACTCGCCTTCATACATGGCAGTGGACGTTTGAAAATTCGTCAACATCCAAGAAATACACATGGTCCATCGACGAGGGCGTGGGCTGCAACACTCTTGACTCAGATGCGATTCTTCTTGTCGCCTGATGTTGTTGTTAGGTCGATGTTCTCTATATTTTTGTAAACTGTTGTGCTACGACGAGGTCTATATCTCCTGTAAGGCACCTTGGCGGCATTCAATTGCATACACCTTTACCTTTTATCCAAACAAATACAGATTCATTAGGATTGACTTTTTTTTTTGTTACGTTACAAAATACAAGTGGCGACGTAGAGTCATAAGCAGATTTACTAAAGTCTTTATTAGCAATTTCAAACATATGATAGGTACGATAAGCAATTACATCTCTATCATTAAAACTTTCAAGTCCAGGTACACTAGAAACTCTACTACCACCTCTCACTATGGCAACAGTGAACCATCCATTTCCATGTGAGAATGTGTCGTTTATATCCAGGCTAAAATTAAGAGAACATCCAAGAAATACATAAGGTCCATCGACGAGGGCGTGGGCTGCAACACTCTTCACTGGAATGCGATTTTTCTTGTCTCCCGATGTTGTTGTAAGTTCAATGTTTTCTATGGTTTTGTGGACTGTTGTGAGACGACGAGGTCGATATCTCCTGTAAGGCGTCCCCGCTGGCGCGCCGCCAAGGCCATGCGATGAGAGTGATTACATAACAAAACTGTTGACTCCTTGAGCCTCCGGTTCTGGATGTACCCTTGTCCGGTTAGTGGCTGAGGCTACAGATCTTTACTCATGAAAATATACAGTACAATCTCCAACATATTCACATACACCTTTAACTTTTACACAAACAAATACAGATTCATTAGGATTGAGTTTTCTTTTGTTGTGTTGTTGTTGTGCTCTTCAGTCCTGAGACTGGTTTGATGCAGCCCTCCATGCTACCCTATCCTGTGCAAGCTTCTTCATCTCACAGAACCTACCGCAACCTACATCCTTCTGAATCTGCTTAGTGTATTCATCTCTTGGTCTCCCTCTACGATTTTTACCCTCCACGCTGCCCTCCAATACTAAATTGGTGAGCCCTTGATGCCTCAGAACATGTCCTACCAACCGGTCCTTCTTCTAGTCAAGTTGTGCCACAAACTTCTCTTCTCCCCAATCCTATTCAATACTTCCTCATTAGTTACGTGATCTACCCATCTAATCTTCAGCATTCTTCTGTAGCACCACATTTCAAAAGCTTCTATTCTTTTCTTGTCCAAACTATTTATCGTCCATGTTTCACTTCCATACATGGCTACACTCCACACAAATACTTTCAGAAACGACTTCCTGACACTTCAATCTATACTCGATGTTAACAAATTTCTCTTGTTCAGAAACGCTTTCCTTGCCATTGCCAGTCTACATTTTATGTCCTCTCTACTTCGACCGTCATCAGTTACTTTGCTCCCCAAATAGCAAAACTCTTTTACTACTTTTAGTGTCTCATTTCCTACTCTGAATTTTTCTTTTGTTTCCTTCACTGCTTGCTCAATATACAGATTGAATAACATCGAGGAGAGACTACAAACCTGTCTCACTCCCTTCCCAACCACTGCTTCCCTTTCATGTCCCTCGACTCTTAGAACTGCCATCTGGTTTCAGTACAAATTGTAAACAGCTTTTCGCTCCCTGTACTTTACCCCTGCCACCTTCAGAATTTGAAAGACACTATTCCAGTCAACATTGTCAAAAGCTTTCTCTAAGTCTACAAATGCTAGAAACGTAGGTTTGCCCTTCCTTAATCTAGCTTCTAAGATACGTCGTAGGGTCAGTATTGCCCTACCTGTTCCAACATTTCTACGGAATCCAAACTGAGCTTCCCCGAGGTCGCGGAATGCCAGTTTCCTTCCTCCTGATAACGACATCCTCCTGAGTAATCCCCTCCCGGAGATCCGAATGCGGGACTATTTTACCTCCGGAATATTTTACCCAAGAGGACGCCATCATCATTTAACCATACAGTAAAGCTGCATGCCCTCGGGAAAAATTACGGCCGTAGTTTGTTTATTAACACTTTCCTTTTCACTAACTAAATATGAAATATGAATCGGGATTGGAGGTAATGATCCTATCCTTCTTTTCAGTATTAGTGTGGTGTCACCGTTAGACACCACACTTACTAGGTGGTAACTTAAATCGGCCGCGGTCCTGTAGTACATGTCGGACCCGCGTGTCGCCACTGTGTGATCGCAAACCTAGCGCCACCACATGGCAGGTCTCGACAGACTGAGGAGACCTCGCCCCAGTGGTACGGACAGCATAGCTAGCGATTGGACGTGCTAAGCCTTGCTCTCAATTGCCGAGAGATAGACAGTAGAATAGCCCTCTGCTAAGTTAAATGGCGACCACCTAGCAAGGCGCCATTTGTATCAGTGCCTATAGCTTACTAATATTCAAGAGAGATCTATTCCAAGGACTAATTAAAAGTTAAGTAACAAGCATCTACGTACTTTTCTTCTTATTCATTTATAAGTTCTCATGTTCCAGACTTCACGCCCGTCTGCGTTAGCCTTGCGTGCCCTATCGGCTACAGCATTGTGTCTAGGCTGTATGGTCTAGACACAACAATTAGAATGGTCGATATCGTGTCGATTCGTGTCATATAATGTCCAAATATCGACACGAGCCAGGCTCTCAATTCGCCACTTAAATGTCTATTCTTCGCTCTCAGAATGTTCGATGTGATTGTCTTTCACACGCAGGGTTCAATTTAACGGTGTATGCACTGTTTTTAGTATTTTAGGTCCCCGTTACTTAATATCTGGTAGTTAATACGCGAACTATTTTTATACTGGCGCGTTGTTTGTATCAGTTATCTCCGCAACCATCCAAGGATAAGATTCCCTTAATGTTCCGCGTACACGCGTTTCACAATTTTATGAAATGCTGAAATACGTCAACTAAAGCTCTCCGTTGCGCACAACTTTCGTTAGTTTGTAACGCCGGAAATGCATATCCTCCTATTTCCGTCTATTGTACCATAATTTTTTCCTTATTTTGTTATCTGAAGATATATCATTTCTGTGTCTTTATATATTGTAATTGTTTTAATATTTGTATATATATATATATATATATATATATATATATATATATATATATGCATTTATGTCGATGTATAATTGGTTTGTTTTGTAAATATTATTTATATTTTACACTGGGTCTTGCCTAGGGAAAACTATGCTATCGAACGAATACATCGATAGGTCGTGTGAAGAACGAAAGTGTGTAGGATCTTTGGTAGTGTTAACTCTGCCGCGTGGAGCGCGGGCAGCCAGAAGGGGTCTGGCTGGGGTAGTGCTGTGGAGCAGGTGTGTTGTGTGACGCCCCCGCGAGTTGCCGCGCGTTCGGGGTTTGGCAGTATGTAATTGCGCTCGACTTGCTATGATAGTTTCTGACACGGTGTCGCGGACGGGAAGCATTAGCTGGCGCGCATCAAGAGCCCGTTTCGCCTGGTGACCGTGTCGAGAAGAAGGCGCGCCAGCATCCAGCTTCTGCAACAGCGACGGCCGACAATGAGTGACTGTCGCCACCTCCACTATCGACGACTTCAAACCTTCAATCAACCAACAAGGAAGACTAAAAGCACGTAAAGTTTCAGAACTGTATGGCAGACCTCAGCTTTTAAAATTGTTGCATCACAAAATTACAGCAACTTAGCATGAACCTTTGTTGCTCATTGTCCCAATTGCATTGCCAAGCAGGGTCCCTTCCTTTTCCGAAATGAACCCGAGTGTCGTTGAAATTCAAACGCCAGCATTAAAATAATATAATTCAATTTCACTACTTTAATTTCAAAGTTCAGTTAAAGTATTTGTAGCTGGCTACAATATTTAGATTACACGAGTACAAATTAAGAGTGCGAGGTTTGTTAGCATATTTTAGCTTACCTGTGACTGCAGCTCAGCTTGGTACGTACAAAATTTTACTCTTGTTAATTGTTCAGAATCATTTAATTCAAGTTCAAAGTTAAATCTCTTATTTCTATATTGCGTAGAGTCAAGTTGCTTTTGAAATGATTGTTGAGGTAGTCCAAGACTAACCGTATTTTACTGAATTTCGATGTGCTTCAGAAAGAAAGCTCACTATTAATTTCAGTCACTAAATTAACTTTCAATTTTTCGGTTTTATTAATTCTTTTGCTAAATTAAGTCAGAGTGTAGCGAAATTTATTACTTCTGGCAAACTTTCAGTTTTCACACAACACGTGTCAACCTTCAGTTGCCACGCTTGTAGTGCTAATTATATGTGTAATAACCTTTCTTTTTCAGTTACTATAGTAATTGTCCTTAGGACTGGCGACCGTAATTTCCCCCAAATCTCAAATATCTAATTACCGCTAGTTAATTGTTAACGTAACGGCCGCACATTTACTTTCTTTATTAACTTTACCCCTTTTCAAAATTAATTTCCACCAGTTTCATTTGCATTTTTCCTTTCATTTAGATGTAACCCTTTCCTCCCTCTTTACCGACAGATTAACTTCGGTGACGATTGCTTTCCCAAGTTTCCATTAGGTACACGCGGTTTAATTTTTCACTGTCATTAAGGTCGATAAGTGAGGGGGAGGTTACAAGTTCCACAACCATAATAGTTTCCCAAGAGTATTTTTCCCAGGTAACACAAAGTTCTAATTATTTTCACTTCACCCGACAATAAACGTCTCTGATCACTTCGTCACACGTAATCTATTTTAAACGTGCTTGAAGAGTCTTTAAATAATCCCCTAACGAATTTCTCAGTCTCGTAGCACTTTTTCATCGGCTAGCCCGAGAGCGATAACTGAAGGTAGAGAGCTCAATAATGTGTTACATGTTCTTTTATATGTATTAAAAAACAAACGCGCCCCTATATCTTTCTGTCCCCCTTGGTCTTTGCTACTTTGCTTTTTATTGCTTTTCATTATATTGCTTCTTAGTAATACTGTGCAGTTATTATAGTTTCGTATTACTTTCCCCTTTTTAATTCTTCCAAAATAAAGTCTATTTATCCCCGATTTTAATTAATACGATGCTAATTGACACGCCTGCCCACAAAGTACCATTATACCGTCCCCCTAGAATGTTGGCAGATTTCTTGTGTAGACAATAGGGCAACATTCTACCTTACTATTGACTTGTTCTTGCTTTAGGGCTGTTAAGTTGGTACAACATTGTTTTTTGGTGATATGACTTGGATCTTTCTTTTCCTTTTATTTTTGGGTTCTTCGTTTTCTTTTTCTTTGGGTTAGGGGTTTCTTTTTTCATTGGGGTTTGTTGTGACCTGCGAGGCGGGAGCAGCCTCTTATATTTTGCTTGATTGGCACCGAAGTGCTGATCAATGATGTTGGTTGAATATGATTGATGGAATGATACATCGAGTTATACATCGAACAATGCATGTCTCAATATCATTTCAGTTCTCAACACAGTACTTCTTAGGTTCGAATTAGGTTAGCACTTAAATATTTCATTTTTAGTCTACTTTGCAGAATAAGTCCGCTTATCATAGTAAGATGGCAACTTTACAATCTTCTTTACGCCCTAATTCTCGCGGATCTTCGCCTCCTAACCCGCCGAACAGCGACAATGCTCAGCGACTCATCTTCTTCTCTGACAGTTAACAAGTCACCACTTGAATGGCTAGTGACTTGACGATGGTGAACCTCGGCCTCAGTTGTCAGATACGTTCATTTATTCAAGCCACCTCTTCTATAGCTTGTGACACGCGACAATCTGGATCGTCTGGACGATTTGGTGACATTAACATCGACTGAATGTTCTGGTGCTCACCTCTTCTTATAATTTGCGAACCACCGAGATAATCAGTCCCGAACGTATCCAGAGAATGTTATTCTAACATGACGATAAGATCTCTGCCAACTTCTGCTCTCACCGAGATGTCCGCCAGGTGTGCGCGGTTCACCATACTGTCAGATGTTGATCTCCGACCACTGGATTGGTAGGCTCCAGGCGTCGAAGATGTCTGCGCCGCTATAAGTGATGCCGCTCGCCCCATCGGGTAGGTTATGCCGCGACAGCATGATCCAGCATCATGTGGCAAGTGGTGATTCATACCACTTAGCAACACAGCACATGATACAAAAATGAAAGCATCGGTTTCTGCAAGACATGTACATTGTTTTGTCATTCCTCTCCTTAAACATTGGTCACCTCCCACCTGCTACGAAACCTGTACAGTACTCTGTTCATCATCCGTCCAGTACTGGTTTCAAAAATCTATCAATAACCCCTTCCTCCACTTTCCTTACACTATATGTAAGGTGTCAGGCAAATCCAACACCTTCCATGAAAACCCTGACATGATAAGCTAATCCAGTAGTATGTCACATAGCTCCCAATAAATCGTGACATTAAATTAACCAAAGTAATACGAGTAACGAGTGAGCAAATGGAATACCACAGACTAACATAAGATTGCCTAAATGCATGTCATACCTTCCCACCGTGGAACAGACACAGTTCCGAGGGGAGAAACGAGAACAGAAGCCGAGAGCAGAACCGTGTTAAGCTGGAAGGCCCTACGATAAGGGACGGACGGACACCCACGTCGCCAGCTAACCGCTAGGACCACACCACCCGCAAGTTTTAGCGTGAGACTTTTTCGCGTCTCTGTTACGTTGCAAACTTTAAAAAACATTGCCCCACCACGAAAAGTATAAAGTTTCTCATTGGATAGACAGAATTCTTGTAGGCGGAGCTTAAGGTTAACATTGAGACTCTGATTGGTCAGATGAAAACACAGCCAGATAGTTTTTTTTAAACCAACTTCGGTAAATTGTAGTAAGGAGAAGTTAGAGAGAGTTGCTTCGGAGATGGCGAGATGAGCGGAGCTGTGCTGCCCGCCGCCCCCTGACGAACACCGACAAGGTAATGAACGCACGCGATGCCACAATTTTGAGCGCATAAGGCTTCACTCAGAACTGCAGAAGTTTCATCTGTTACATCCCCTTTTTGCGTAATACTAGTGTCGATCGTCAATTAAAGCTCATGGTGTTCACATTTGCCACTTGAACTAAAAATCTGAAACGCGATGATTTTTCTGTTATATAGTTATTGACAAGCCACATCATCCACTGTAATTTAAGGCAAGTTAGATAAGTAATTAAAGATAATTGAGGGTCACTGTAGACCATTTTGATAATTTGGTTTTTTGTGAATCTTAATTTAAACCTAGATTATAGATGTGATATGGCATAGGTCATTCTTCGATCCATTGTAGAACTTGGAAACCCACTCAAGGAATATTTGTTCACATTTTTGTTGAACGCAGTTGGTTTTTACCATCCTGTATTAAAACATTTCCTTTTATGAATAGTGCAATTTATAAACGATGTTTTGTGAGTAGAATAAAATTTCCAATGGTAAACTTGACTGCTTTTTCGACTCATTCCATGTAGGCTTTCACGACCGGCGTCTTCCTCAGTAAATACTTCCGGGCTAAGTTGCCTTGAACCCCTTCCACTAAATTTAGTTAGTATTAAGATTCTTTTACAGGGAGTGCAGTGGAGCTGATGCTGAAATCATTAAGTATTTGGTTATATCATCGCTAGTCTCACTGAACTCTTCTGAATTCTACATGTCATGTGTGGTCTGGCGTCTCCTTACCAGCAACAGGTCCCAGGTTCAAACTAGTCAATTTCCTAAAAAACACACTCAGAGCGTCGTTGCGCGAAAGTGGTAGGGAGACACTATATAGAACAAACAGAAACCACGCAGAATGTTTAGAAAATGGCGACCCTGCCAGGATGGTAAAATACCATGATTGAAGGTCGACCACATGCCTAACTAGGTCCGAAAAATATCCTGTTGAAAAATTTTCGTAGTAAAATTTTTTTTTCTAAAGTTATACATAGTCGTAAACAGTAGCTGCGGCGATAGATAGTAAAAGTATTCAATAGAAAGTGAGTCTGACAGAGAATAGCATAATTAAGTTATGAATTTTAATATTGTTAGAATTAAGTTTTCTCTACAATGCAAGCGCACAGGTGGCGGATACATCGTTGACAAGTTGGTTCTGACCCAACAAGTAAGTGAATGGATTGTCAGTCTTGGTAGTGTCAAGTCGTGTGAATAAAAAGTTTATGAAACGCGTGAGATCGTATGAGCGCATGTTGACACGAAGTAGGGCGCGTGAATTGTTTTTAAAACAGAAAATACGGGATTCGGAAAGATTAGCAATGGCAGATCGAGACCTTGACCGAATTGAGCTAGAGACCCATCATGAAAATGGACAGAGAATAGAGGACAGTACAACAAACGATGCAGTATCGCGAGAAATAGGATATATAACGCACCATAACGAGGATAATGTTCGTCAAGGCACAGAAAACCTAAAAAATGGTTCAATGGCTCTGAGCACTATGGGACTCAACAGCTGTGGTCATCAGTCCCCTAGAACTTAGAACTACTTAAACCTAACTAACCTAAGGACATCACACACATCCATGCCCGAGGCAGGATTCGAACCTGCGACCGTAGCAGTCTCGCGGTTCCGGACTGCGCGCCTAGAACCGCGAGACCACCGCGACCGGCCAGAAAACCTAGGTCAGCATACGGCAGAGGAGCAGGAAAGTAGAGAGACAGTCGATGAGGACTCTAACTTGCGTCTTGAATACGCAGAACCCATAGTACAAGTAATCAGAGCTCCCTCACCACAGAGTACAAGGAATGCGAGCAGAAACGTGTCACAGCACAGTTCAATGCAATCCGTTGCGAACCAACACTTGGGCGAAAACACAGAGCCTAGGACGTCGGAAGAAAACGCAATAGGACCTACCAATCTGGCAGAATTATTACAATTAATGACGGAAACCATGACAAGACAAAATAAAGAAACTGCGAAATAAATTAAAATTCAGAATGCAGAAATGACGAAACAAAATGCAGAAACCACGAGACAAATGCGTGAGATTAAAGAACAAAACAAAAAAATTCAGTTACCCCTAAGTCATATTGAAGACGAGGCAAAAGTATCTCGAGAAGTGATAGGAAACTTAATAACAGGTCACAATCAATTGAGAACAGACATTGACAAGGTACAAGCGGACGTACAAACATTGCGTAATGACTTTCAGGACGAGATCAAAACATTACGTAACAACACCCAGGGAGAAGTCAAGGAACTAGAGAAACAGATAAACGAAATTACTAGACAAGCAGCAGGTACAGCGCGTGAAATTCTTGAAAACAGTGTGTTACACAAACGTATTACGAAAGCAGCGCTGAAAAGATTTGATAGCCGCATAGTCAAAATAGAAGCCCAAACGAAGCGACAATTTCAGAAATTGCGAACAGAGTTGTTGCAAACCATTGAAGAGCGTAGTGATCAGGATCGAACAAGCACAGAGTCTGCAACCACATCCGTATCTGTAACAGCGCCGGAAAAACAAGCAATTAACGAAGATATTACAGATTTGCGATTCCAATCACAGGCGGAAAGTAACATACGTGAAACCAGACAGCCTGCACAACAGCAAACACGTTTCGAAGTTCTTGATGAACAAACGTCATCACAAACACATGCAGAACACAAATGTATGTTTCAAGACAGTTTGGATCGTGCAATGAAGCAGCAAGGTTAGCCAGACAAGATACCGAACCAATACCTGACAATGGAAAGCCAGGTCGCGAAGAGTACAGTGCAATGCATTCAGCTACACGTTCACAACCGATGGAAGAAAATTATTGCGTACCACTCCAACGATACTACGCAAGGGTAGGCGAAAGTTACAGTGGACAATATCCAATGGATCTACCACAACCGGAAAGAACGACGGGAGAAACGATCAGAAACAAAAGTGGCGAAGACTCGCGAATTTCATATGGAACTATGACGAAGTACGACAACGATCATTTCCTCACACTCAGAAAATTTCAACGCTTTCGAGAAGGAAACTCATTACATCCACAAACTTTTATTGATCAATTCCGAGTAGGATTACCAGAACACTGGACGCTAGTACACAAATTAGACTTTATATGTGCACACATGTCAGGAACAGTCGCAGAAACCATGCAGAATGTTGCAGCGACATGCCGCTCGTACGAAGATTTCAGAGAGAAGTTTCTCTCACGATATTGGTCCAGCGAAGCACAGAACAAAGTGAAGTACGAATTATTACAGAACCCATATTTTGAAAATTCAGGAGAGAAGAGTCCAGTGAAATTTTTCGAATTAATTGCAAAGAAAAATCAATGCTTAGATGTACCATACAGTGATGGAGAGTTGATTAAATTATGCGCGATGAAGCTACCATTGAAATACCAGCAATCATTAGTAGGTCGCGGAGGCAATGACGTCGAAGCATTTAAAGGTATTCTAAGGGAACTAGAGTTCATATTTTCGGAAGATGACGCAAGAAAAAGACGAAGCGCACGTGAAAACGAAAGCAAACAGCAGTGGAATCCACAAGACACAGTACGAAAAAACAATAATTACGAACCACGTGATAACTTCGCACCAAGAAACGACAATAGATTTCAAAAAAGAACCGGTTATGGATTTAGAAGAGAATGTGGCAATAACTATAATTCACCCAAAAACGACAACAACTATTACAGAGGGAATAACGACAATCGGAACGGGTACTGGAGAACCAATAGACCGACTAATTATCAACAAAGAAACCACTATCAACAAGCTGAACAAGAAAAGAGAATACAGATAGAAGAGGTGGAGGTAAGACCACCAAACCCCGATAAACGTTCGAATTGACAGCTAAGCGCCCATGCCAAAGAGAATGACGCACCGACCCAGGACAATTGCAGCACCTTGAACAGAGAAGTAAATACCTTATCACGAGAAGAGAAGAAGGAAGAAACGAATCCGCAGGGACCAGAGGAAAACGAAGACAAGAAAATAACAATATGGTGTTGGGACGAAATTAATTGGGAGAATACTGACGAGGAAGATGAATTACCAGAGGCATGGACAACGAATGTAGGAGGAAAGGATGAAGTAATGAGTATTGCAGAGCTATTTGAGATGGAAACCAGGGAAAGCGAATTCAATGAGGATAATGCGCAGTCGACAGAAGTTGAAAATAAGTTACGACTGGGCACACAACCCAATGTATATAATGAAGGAAGTTATGAAGCGATAATTAGAGCATTTAGATGCGATTATGTGGAAGTAGCGATGAAGAAGGCGAAGATAGACGAGGATGAGGAAAAAGTAGAGGATGTTGAAGAAAGGGTAAATGAAGGAAGAAATAGACAAGAGGAAATAAAAGAGAGAGAAGTAGCAGTCGAAGCTTATCCTACAGAAAGTTCGAATTCACAAGGGAAATTCCTAAAAAGACACATGTATGATTCAGTGGAGGATTCGTTGATGCAAGAAGAAGAAGAACAGAACCAACCCTCTCAAATTCAACCAATTGTGAAGGCCATGGTAAAGCATATCCCAGTCAATATTGTAATTGATAGCGGAAGTGAACTGACTGCGATCTGAGAAAATTTATTCATGCAGTGTAATGCCAATGAGGAATTGCCAGTTCTGAAAACACGTAAGATTAAAGTAAGTCGTCCTATTAGAAACAATGCTGCGGAAGTTACGAGACGAACAAGGTTAACTCTTTCGTGCCAAGGTCAAAAGATCGAAGCCAACTTCGTGATTATACCTAAACCAACTGTAGATTTGATTATAGATGCAGATTTTTTAAATGAGAGACGAGCGATAATAGATATGGGGAAAGGTAGCGCAACATTCGATAATGTCACACTTGTCTTTGAGCGAAAGCTAAAATTAGAAGAAATACCAGTTATAAGCAAACAATTATGAATGATGCGAGATAAAGAGGATGAAGAATTCGAATGGTATGCACAAAGGGGGGAATCGCCTCAACTCATGTTAGAAGTCCATAAAGAAATCGACGAAAAATTGCAAGAAGTTCAAGGTATTTCGGAACACAGTAAAAGAGAATTAGAGGGTATTTTACGAGATAAAGCAGAGGTATTTTTACCTAAGACTGGCAGTATTAAGCACTTTCAGTACAAGTTTGAAGTAAAAAAGCACAAACCATTTAGAGTGCCACCCTATACAATCCCATTAAGCTACAGGAATAAAGTATTCCAGGAGATATCTAAAATGTTAGATGACGATATTATTGAACCAGCTACCTCCACATATAACAGCCCGCTCCATATTGTACAAAAACGAGATGCGAGCATCAGGTTAGTGCTTGATTCCAGACAGATCAACACAATCATAATCACTGAGACAGATCGCCCAGAAAAATTAGAGGAATTGATACAAAACTTCCACGGTGCTAAGATATTTTCATCAATTGATTTACAGAGTAGTTTCTGGCAAATAGAATTGGCCCCAGAATGTAGAAAATTTACAGCATTTATCGTATTCGGTAGATGTTACCAGTTTAAACGATTGCCCATCAGCAGCGTTTATTAGGGGATTTAATATTATACTCAGTCCTGAAATTTTACAAAAAATTACTTGTTATGTAGACGATGTGATTATAGCAGAACCCTCTTGCGAACATCACAACTACACATTAAATCAGTTTTTACAGATCATGAAAACGGATGGGGTCACAGTAAATACAGGGTGGTCCCGAATTCATGGTACAAACTTTAATGGTAGGTGCAGGACATTGTAACAAGGATATATTGTATAGGAATGTATAGTCCCAGGTGACGCGGTGAGGCGTAAACAGGGGAAATAACGGCCGAAAGGAAAACGAAAGATTTTATTGAAATCGTTGTTGACAAGTGTCATGTTTACAGTAAGTGTTCAAAATTGCGTCCACCATGAGCGATACATGCTTGACAGCGTCGGTGCAGCGATTGGCGTACACGTTCAAAGATGCCTGGTATTTCACGCACACCTGCAGCAGCTACAGATATGCGAGCAACGAGATCCTCATCTGAGTCAACTGGAGTCTCATAAACAAGGCTCTTAAGATGTCCCCATAAAAAGTAATCGAGGCAAGAGAAATCAGGAGATCGGGGTGGCCAAGGGACTGGTCCACCACGCCCAATCCATCTAGCACCAAACGTGGCATTCAGGTAATTCCGTACAGCAGTGCTGAAGTGTGCTGGCGCTCCATCGTGCTGAAACCACATGCGGTTACGAATGGCGAGCGGAACATCTTGCAGCAGTTCTGGTAACACTTCTTGCAGAAAAATACGATAGCTTTCGCCACAGAGTCGCGTGGGTAGTAAGTATGGCCCAATCAAAACGTCGTTCACAATACCAGCCCACACATTAATACCGAAACGTTGTTGATACGCATGTGGACGCGTTGCATGTGGATTATCTGTTGCCCATACATGGGAATTGTGCGCATTAAAGACACCCTCGCGCGAAAATGTCGCTTCATCTGTAAATAGCACATGACCTACGAAATCCGGCTGCAACGCACATTGCTGCAACAACCACTGGCAGAAGTTCACGCGAAGAGGATAATCTGCCGGATTCAATGCTTGTACTTTTTGAAAATGGAAGGGGTGTAAGCGATTTTCATTTAACACTCTGCATACAGTCTGATGACTCACATGTACGTCACGCGCAACAGTTCTTGTGCTTGACTCGGGTCTATCAGCCACTATGTTCAAGATGCGTTCTTCCAGTCTTGGAGTGCGTACAGCTCTTAATCGACCAGCGTCATGTCTGTTGACGTCGAACGTACCTGTTTCACAAAGTTGACGATGTAACCGTTGAAAAATTCTATGATCCGGCATTCGTCGATTAGGATACTCCGCGCGATACATTCGTAACGCAGCTCTGGCGTTACCATTTGCACGGCCGTACATGTAATGCATGTCTGCTTTTTCTGCATACGTAAAGTCACCCATCGTCTACGGCAGCACAATTGTGAATGGCGCTTGTCCCTACTGCGATACATCATGTTCATCTGCTGCCCTCTACCGGCAGTGACACCAACCGATCACTCCATTTCTCTTTCCCCTGTTTACTCCTCACCGCGTCACCTGCGACTATACATTCCTATACAATAAATCCTTGTTACAATGTCCTGTACCTACCATTAAAGTTTGTACCATGAATTCGGGACCACCCTGTATAACAAAATCCAAATTTGGAAGGCGAGAGATCAAATTTCTAGGACACATAATTTCAGAGAAAGGGGTAATGCCCGACCCAGAAAAACTAATGGCAATCAAAGAATTCTGTACTCCATATAATAAGAAAACTCTCAGAGGATTTCTAGGTCTCACCGGATTCTATAAAAAATTTATTTGGATCGACTCTCTCGCAACACCACGCCTATGTGCATTGACTGGAAAAAACACGCCATGGGTATGGGATCAACAAGCCAATGAAGAATTTTTAAAAGTGAAAAACGCACTAACAACAGCACAGATTTTAGCACATCCTGATCTAACACAAAATTTTTGTATGGCCACTGATAGCGCGAAAACAGGTTTAGGAGTTGTTTTATTCCAAGAATACGAACAGGCAGGGCTAAGATCGTATAGAACAATTGCATTTGCCAGTCGGGTACTCACAAAAAGCGAGAAAAACTATTCAGTCACAGAGCTCGAAGCATTGGCCATTGTATGGGGCTTCCAACGTTTTCGATACTTCCTATTCGGAAGAAAAACAAAAGTATACACTGACCACAAAGCATTAGAATTTATGTTATCCGCCAAACTAACTCATGGGAGGTTAGCCAGATGGATGTTATCCACGGGGTGCATCCAATAACATAGGTTTGGAAGCAGTAGAAGACCAGTTTACAATGTACTATATGAAACAAGTACCTTTAGAAAACTACATTACGACAGCATTGAAAAACATAGGCAAAGAACAGGACAAGGATCCCGAAATACTAGGAATCAAACACAAGTGGAGAAGTAAAATTTTCCAGACATTCGACAGCACTATCTCGTAAAAAACAATGTTTTATTTTTTAGACGAAATGTTGCAACGAATGAATGGTTAATTTATATCTCAGATGAACTAATTAATAAGTACATTTGGTATACACATTTAAGTAATGGCCACTTTGGACCAAAGAAATGCTTTTTAAAAATAAAACAAACAAGCCATTTTCCTAGTATGGAAAGACGAATTAGAACAGTATTAGTCAAATGCAAAAAATGCATGAGGGCTAAACACGTCACTTACCAAACCAAACCACCTATGTTTCCAATAATCCCTAAAAGATTAAAACAAATAGCTGCAACAGATTTGATGGGGTCCCTCCCACGCACAAAAAATGGATATATTTTCATATTTTTCGTTTTGGAACTTACTTCTAAATATGTTACCCTGACACCATTAAAACGGGCAACAGGTCTTACTATAAGTAAAGCATTTAGACAAGATTTTCTCAGACAAGTAGGTCAAGTGGAACGAATAATTTCGGATAATGGCCCACAATACAAATCAGTGCAATGGCAGAACACGTTAAAACAACACAAAATAAAACCCATCTATATATCTAAGTACAAACCTAGCGTAAATCCAGCAGAATGATCTATGAAGGACATAGGCACTTTATGCCGATTATATGCAGGCAAAAGACACAACACTTGGGATATATACCTTAAAGATTTTCAATAAGTAATAAATGAAATGCCACATAGCACTACACTACTACCTCCAGTTACTGTACTTAAAAATTTTGAACCACCAAACATAACCAGAGGAAACGTTAGATTTCTTATTGTACCACGTAGACAGCACAAACAAGTTATAGCAACAGCACTCTCCAACATCAGGAAGGCAGCCATTAAAAGAAAAGGAAGAGGAGATAAAACAGCAATTAAAAGAACATTCTCAGTAGGCCAGAAAGTATTTGTAAAAACACACCATCTCTCCAGCAAACAAAAACATAAAATACATAAGTTTTACGCTGCATACAAAGGACCTGTCATAATTAGCCGAATTGCTCATGATAATGCTGTGGAACTAATGAACCCAAAAACCGGCAAAACCTTAGGACTTCACCATGTGAGCCATATCAAAAAGTTTGAAGATTAATTTTATTACTGGTAAATAATCAGCACAATATTTCAAGATTATGTTGCAGATAAGATCGTCAGGAGAAAGAAGAACGAAGAGAGAGGAAGGTGGGAAAAAGAAAGTAGTTTCAATAATAACACCAATAGTTCCATAGATTAAGGTGAAGGGATAAAGCATAGATAGTCTAACAGCATGAAATACTAAAATGCTATACACCAATACACTACACAAAAAAAACGACTTTGATGATTTTTGTAGAAGTTAAGATTCAAAATATCTTAGAATTGTAACATGGAAAGGGCGCCGAAATTTGTAAAGCTTTTTAAGAAGGCGTGAAACAATGTAGATACTAGACATACGTTAGATGAATGTAAGTAAAACTTTTTGTAGGAACCATTGTAAAAAACTCCAGCAAAGACCAGATGCAATGACCCACAAGTTGCAATGCGAGAAGTATCAAGAAAGAAAAGGACGTAATTAGCAAGACACGATTCCTACAAGGCAGAAGCGTCGAGAGAAGGGAAAGGACAGTGAGTCCAAAAGAGGGCCCTCGTAGAGAGGGCAATAAATTTGCCCGCATGCCGGAAGGGTCTCTGAGCGCCCCGAATGAATGAAGCGAGCAAAAAAAACGGCCCGACGAGAAGACCACTAGGGCAAGCCACCACTGGCAAAAAAGTGTGTGTAAAAGTCACACTACCGCTATTAAACAGCACGCTGATGCACGAAACTGAAGAAAATGTCACAAAGTAAAAATGACATGCCCAAACAATTTATCAAACTGTTACTAAGAGGAAAACTTCAAAGCGATTAGTTATCAATAAATATTTCCATATCCTGCCCAGAGAAGAACCAAGAAGCAAGTAAGAAGCAGAGAAAAAGCAGGAAGAACGGAAGTTGAAGATTCGCAAGATTGAGACCAAGGAAGAAGATGGGTCAAGAATAGACGACATACCTTCCCAAATCCCTATCCTATTGTAAACTAGTCATCTGCGAAGTATTACAACGAAAAACGACCGCTTTCAGCGACACATAACGATGACTTTGACGCATACAAAGCCAGTAAACCACGACATTCTGCACTCACAGCTCCATTCAATTATGGGAACTCCACAACAGCAACACACACTTGCAAAGCCAACAAGGAACGATGAACGAAGCTGTACATCAAATACTTGCCCACATCCATCTCGCTCAAGTCCATCACCTTCGGGCAAAAACAATTCGCCAACCTCATGCTTAAACATTCATAGGATTGTGTGAATGTGTGAAATCAAATTATGTGATGTAGGAATTGTGCAAAAGAAACGTGTGAAAAACTAAATAAGCTAAGCACACCAGACAGCTAATAAACTACAAAATATTAGCCACTGACTATGGACTTAAGTAAAAAATAGACTATCGATAAAAATAAGTCATTATTTCTGAAATGGACAGTATATAAAGAACAAAAGTAAGGCATAATAAACTCTAAAACTATATGCCACCTATTTTCTCCTCATAAAAATAAAAGAATAACTATATTTTACTTATTTTCTTCTTATAAAAACAATATTGAAATGAGTGTCTAGAAACAAAAACGTTTTACTTGTACATGATATTTAGAACATGTGTTAGGAATAGATTTTGCTTAATTACTACATTTATAAAAAAAATATATTTCCAAGAAAATCGATGTGAAAGACTCCTCACTTTCGATAACAAACTTCTTAAAAAAAACTTCACACTTAAATAAAGAAAGAAAATAATTAAAAATTAACAATAGCATAAAAATATTCTTCCCTTGTCACTTTTAAGAATAATTTGGAAGAATATAAAAATATAAATTAGTAATACAAACTAGCATAGAGCCAGAATAACGTGGCTGAACAGTAGGCAACAAAATTTAGATAAAGCAATAATTTTTGACTAACTTAGACAACGATTCAATCATTGCCTAAATTCAGTGCAAAAATTAAGTTCGAATGGTGGTGATATGTAAGGTGTCAGGCAAATGCAACACCTTCCATGAAAACCCTGACATGATAAGCAAATCCAGTAGTATGTCACATAGCTCCGAATAAATCGTGACATTAAATTAACCAAAGTAATATGAGTAACGAGTGAACAAATGGAATACCACAGACTAACATAAGAATGCCTAAATGCATGTCATACCTTCCCACCGTGGCACAGATGCAGTTCCGAGGGGAGAAATGAGAACAGAAGCCGAGAGCAGAACTGTGTTAAGCTGGAAGGCCCTACGATGAGGGACGGACGGATACCCACCACTAGCTAACTGCTAGGACCACACCACCTGCAAGTTTTAGCGTGAGACTTTTTCGCGTCTCTGTTAAGTCAAGACCACCCCCCAGCCAATGTTAAAAGCTAGAGCCCTCCAGAAGAATAGTATACGAGGTGCGGCTAGAAAAAAACCGGACTAATGCTGGAAAAAACATTTATTTACAATTATTTACAATTTCATGTTATCTCCTTCAATGTACTCTCCTCCTCGGTCTCTACACCGCTCCATATGAATTTTCCACTGTTCATAGCAATGCTGCAGATCATTTTCGGTAAGTCCATACATTAGTTCCGTCGCTTTTTCTTTTACTGCTTCAACAGTCTCAAATCTAGTTCCTTTCAAAGCTGACTTGACTTTAGGGAAAAGAAAAAAGTCACAGAGGGCCAAATCAGGTGAGTAGGGTAGATGATCTAAGATGGGAATGTTGTGTTTTGCCAAAAACGTCTTCACTGACAACGCACTGTGAGCTGGGGCATTGTCTTGGTGAAGGATCCATGACTTTTTTCTCCACAAATCGTTCCGTTTTCTCCGTACTCGCTCACGTAGGGTAACCAGGACGCTAATGTAGTAATGCTGATTCACTGTTTCCCTCTGGTACCCAATCAATGTGCACAATCCCTTTGAGGTCAAAAAAAAAAACAATCATCATTGCCTTGAATTTCGATTTTGACATTCGTGCTTTTTTTTGTCGTGGAGAACCAGGAGTTTTCCAATGCATCGATTGGCGTTTAGTTTTGGGATCGTAAGTAAAAAACCACGATTCATCGCAAGTAATAACATTTTGTATGAAGGTGGGATCACTTTCAATGTTTTCCAGGATGTCAGAACAAATCATTCTTCGGCGTTCCTTCTGTTCAATTGTGAGACACTTTGGAACCATTTTTGAACACACTTTGTTCATGTTGAAACTTTCATGAAGAATCTGCCTAACACTTTCCTTGTCAACTCCTGTTAACTCAGACACTGCTCTGATTGTTAAACGGCGATCTTGTCGAACAAGTTTACCGATTTTTCAATGTTTGCATCAGTTTTTGCTGACAATGGTCTGCCAGTGCGAGTGTCATCACTGGTGTCTTCGCGGCCATCTTTAAATCGTTTAAACCACTCAAACACTTGTGTTCGCGATAAACAATCATCGCCATACACTTTTTGTAACATTACAAACGTTTCACTTGCAGATTTTCCTAGTTTGAAACAAAATTTGATGTTAACACGCTGTTCTTTCTGTACACTCAACATTTTCCGACGCACAGACAAAACGTCAACTACTTAAAACAGACGCCACGGGCAGACTGAGTGCAGGAGGCAGATGAAACTCGAACAGTAGGCGGAGCGAGAGTCACGTGACAGGCCACGCGACTTTCAGCCTTATTGCATTCGTTTTATTGTTTCACCAGTACTAGTCCGGTTTTTTACTAGCCACATCTCGTCGATCTTACGATAAAACAAAAAGGGCTACACCACCCGCAAGTTTTAGCGTGAGACTTTTTCGCGTCTCTGTTACGTTAGGACCACCCCCCAGCCCATGTTAAAAGATAGAGCCCTCCAAAAGAACAGTATAGATGTTACGATAACGCTAAAAGGACCACACCAGCTGCAAGTTTTAGCGTGAGACTTTTTCGCATTACTGTTATGTTGCATACTTTAAAAAACATTGCCCCACCACGAAAAGTATAAAGTTTCTCATTGGATAGACAGAATTCTTGTAGGCGGAGCTTAAGGTTAACATTGAGACTCTGATTGGTCAGATGAAAACACAGCCAGATAGTTCTTTTTTTAAACCAACTTCGGAAAATTGTAGTAAAGAGAAGTTAGAGAGAGTTGCTTCGGAGATGGCGAGGTGAGTGGAGCTGTGCTGTCCGCCGCCCCCTGACGAACACCGACAAGGTAATGATCGCACGCGATGCTGCATTTTTGAGCGCATAAGGCTTCACTCAGAACTGCAGAAGTTTCATCTGTTACATCTCCTTTTTGCGTATTACTAGTGTCGATCGTCAATTAAAGCTCATGGTGTTCACATTTGCCACTTGAACTAAAAATCTGAAACGCGATGATTTTTCTGTTATATAGTTATTGACAAGCCACATCAGCCACTGTAATTTACGGCAAGTTAGATAAGTAATTAAAGATAATTGAGGGTCACTGTAGACCATTTTGATAATTTGCATTTTTGTGTAACTTAATTTAAACCTAGATTATAGATGTGATATGGCATAGGTCATTCTTCGATCCATTGTAGAACTTGGAAACCCACTCAGGGAATATTTGTTCACATTTTTGTTGAACGCAGTTGGTTTTTACCATCCTGTATTAAAACATTTCCTTTTATGAATAGTGCAATTTGTAAACGATGTTTTGTGAGTAGAATAAAATTTCCAATGGTAAACTTGAGAGGTGGCATGAGCCCCCTCTCATATTTCTATCTTACGATTCTCCTCTCTAATTGCATGCGGTGGAAAGTTGCTATTCCTTCACACGCGGACTTCCCACGCAGCGTCTCTCGTCACCCGGGTGGTCCGGTGACAGGTGGGCTCTGTTGAACTGGAGAGGGTTAAGCCAACGGGTGCGAGGAAGTCGAGTGAATGCTTTGCAGACGCCGACATTGTCAAAAGACACGCCCGGAGGGGTTTGAAGTAGCGGCTGGACTAGAGGTTCCGTTACTTCGCAGAATCTTAGCGAAAACACTTTCTGGCGGGCTACCAGCGAGGCGTGGGAATAACTTGTGTACCCAGGCAGTTGTGGCGGGAAAATTCCCGCGCTTTCTGCAAAATAGTAACTGAGATTGGCTTGCTCAGGGCATAGCTCCGTGACGTAGCAAAATCAGCGCAGAAATTGGCGCCAAGAATCTCCATTGGTGGAATGGTAGTGCTCCGGCAATGGAGTGGAATTTTCCGTCGGTTTTCGAGTTGCTGATTGGAACGTTTAACCACGGCCACTGTCGTGGGGGCGGGAATGTTCTGTGTTCGGCCTGTGCGGGTGCTCAGGGGTAGTCGGCTCTCGTCTTTCGGTCGAGGACGTCGAAGCAACCAGCCCTCGCCTCCGGTACGCCAGATCGTGTTCAGGCAGTTAAGAAGACAGTTTGGTAATGTATGTCCGCAGCACCGGCAGATAGGGATTTTCCTAGGTGATAATCAGAGCTCAGCAGAGTGCGCCTGTTCGTCTTTTTCTAACTTTGTTCTGTCTTGAGTAGCAGCAATTACTGTTGGGTTAGCTGTGTGTCTCTCTTGAGATTTGAGTGGCAAGGAATTGGCTCCACATACCACTTCGTCTTAAACCTCACGATCTAGTTTAGGGACAACTTCACCTTTACAGTGTTTGTATGAGTCTCCAATTTGAGCCAATTTGATGTATTATAAATATTTCATGTGTTTCTTTTATTATTTTGTGTTTAGTCTTAATAAATCATATTGTTATTTTGGACAGAACTTTCATTCTGTTAATCGGTAGAGCAACCCATCATTTCTCACTATGTTAATGAAACCTTCGTTTATTTAACTTATTTATCAGATTAAATTATTGCAGGTGCCAAACTCTCTTCTACTCAACTGGCAGGGTTGATTAGAGTCAGATCGCGTGTTTTTTTTTTTATTATTATCCTTGTGCAACAGCAAAAGTCGGAGTTAGAATAGGGGGGGCTTAGAGCATCATTTACATATGTAGATTCTAGAAGAATTTAGTGTCAAATACACTGCTAGCCCCGGCACCTCGCATAATATGGCGACCCTGCTAGGATCTTTCCTGTGAATCTCTGATAAGCAAACAGGATTCTTAGTAGGAACATTCAATTTTTTTTCTCTACTTTTTTTTAATGATTAATACCCAACTTGTTTTTTCTGGTAGTTCCGTGTTTAGTTTTAAGTAGCGGCGCATGATTACAGTTTTTGTTTTCGGTGTATATATTTTTGTTTGTTCATTGTTTTTGTGTTTCGTTGATGTGGTGTCCGTACCATTTTGTCCGATTTGTGTGCGGTTTCTGTACCACATCAAATTGCATTTGTGATTACAGCGTTGGAACAGCGTTGTTGAAATTTTATGTCTACGTGTAAAAATACAGGGAGTAGATTATTTTTACTGTGTATTTTAGATAAATTTTGTTTCTCATGAATGATCACGAGAAGTAAGGCACGACTATTAGTGAGCGAAGCTAAAACAAAAGTGGATACTGTAATGGATAAGGGGCACGTTACTGACGGGGATAGGTTCGGAGGTGAGATGGGCACATTTTTAGCAGGACAGGACGACAGGGTCATTGATGAGGAAGATGATTTGGAGGCGATCTCAGAGCAGCGTTGCGGCCGTGATTATGATAGTGAAGTAGAGGATGAAACAGAGACAGGCACACAGGTCGAGACGGTAGCAGAAGTTCATAATCAAACGAACGAGAGCAGACAGGGGCTAGCTCGGTCACGTCAGAGCTCTAGCGCCCAGGTGTCCAGAGTTACATCTCCCACGTTTGAAGAGGATCAAAAAGATGACGTAAACCCAATACTGAGCTTCCTACGATCAATGAAAGAAGAAGCTGACGTACAACGTAAGAAGGAGAAGGAAGAAGCTGACGAACAGCGTAAGAAGGACACTGAGGCAATAATTTCGCATATAGGGGAAATTCGTGGGGAATTACTAACTATAAAGAAAGAATGTGGAGAAGCAAAAGAAATGTCAATGGCTGCACAAAAAGTAGCAGGCCTGGCCAAAACGGCAGCAATAGGGGCAATGAAAGTCGTGGAAGCAACTTCTAATCTCGCAGGGCGCTTGCGACGTACAACACAATCCCACTCAAAATCCCTAGCATTCTTAAAAACTCAAGTTAATATCGCGGTTGCGAACACCACGAAACGAATGGAAGAAGTAGAGAGTTGGATAGCAAAACTAGAGCAAAACGGGCACACGAGCACTGCGCGTTCGGATACCAATGATGGAATACACAGAATTGTGTCTCCGAGGAAAAGCCCGCCGTGCTCTAGCCCAGTGACAGCGTGCGGAACGAACAATGCACACGCAGAAACAGCGAGTAATAGCTCCAATAATTGTAGCCCACTTAGGAGAGTGAATTCTGAGTGCCACTGCCACTGTGATACAGAGGTAGCACATTACAGTTATCAGCAAGATAGATCAGGACACTCAGCAGACGTGCAAGTATCGGAAACGAGTGACAACACCAGTGCGAGGATCGGACAGGATTTTGATCACAATCACTTCCTGTAGATACTAAAATTCCAAATGTTCAGAGATAATGGACGGTCGATGCATCCCAAGAGCTGGGTGATGCAGTTTACAAATTCATTACCGTCATCATGGCCAACCCTGGCAAAATTAGAATTCATGTGTGGACACATCGAAGGCCAAGCCGCGGAAAAGATGCGGGGTGTGGCAGCGACGTGTCAGACTTATCAGGAATTTGTTGACGCGTTCCTGGGGATCTACTGGTCAAAGGAAACGCAAGACAGGATTAAAGACGAAATAATATTTTGTCCTGAACTGGAAGTGTCCGGGCATAAGAGCGCAACCAAATTTTTTGATGATTTACTCAAGAAGTATCAGTTTTTAGATAGTCCATATAGCAAGGGAGAAATCATCAAATTTTGTTTTTCCAAATTGCCTGTTAGGTATCAACAGACACTTGTCGGCAAGTGTGGATCTGACATCGAAGCATTCAAGAGTCTATTGCGCGAACTCGAAGTAGTCTTCGATAAACAAGACGCAAAGGACAGGAAGAAGGCACAAAATAACAAATACCACGGGCCAGCAAGGGCCGACGACAACAGATCGCATAATCGCGCTCGTCAGTTAGGAAACCAGGGTTACGGAAATCAAGCTTACGCAATTCAAGATTATGGAAACCAGAGACACGGAAACCAGAACGTCAGGGAACAGGGTCAATCTAGACAAGGAATCTGGGACAGGAGGAATAACGAACGGCAAAGCGACCGTAACTGGAGAGAGCGAAACCAAGGACAACAGTGGAACCAGGAGATTGAAACTAGACCCGCAAATCCTAATGCACGTCAGAGGAGGGGGAGCTTAACAAGGGATTGACGCCAGACTAGTGCGAACACAGGCCGCCGGAATTTCGCACGTAATCTCGGACCTGGCCAACTACAGATGATACATTACGAAGATTTATCAGAAATCCTGCTCGAGGAACATAAAGCAACTCCTCGACAAGATCGGCAGCCTCTTATCACAGTAGCAATAGCTGAAAAGAGTATGAATGCGATAATAGATAGTGGAAGCTACATAACAGCAATATCTGAGGCAGCATACAAGAGGTGCTCTCAGGAGATGGACTGGCCTGTCCTATCGCTTAAGAAAACCAAAATAAAAGGGGCATTAGCGGGTAAATGTACGGAGGTCACCCAACAAACAAGACTGGAATTCTCCTGCCAAGGACACAAAATAGAGTCTAACTTCTGGATCGTGCCAAATCTGGCGATCGACATGATAATAGGAACGGACTTCCTAAATGAACATGAAGCGATAGTTGATCTAGGACGAGGTGAAGTGGTTTTGAGGAAAGGGAATCCCGTCCACATTAAGTTCGACGACCAGCTGATCCCAGCTCAACTACCGTCTAACTGTGTACGGATAAACTATGCGTGTCTGAAAGACAGAAAGGAAGAACAGGTCGACGTTGCGGGTAGGGGAGAGGACATGGATGAGAATGAAGTCGGAATAATGGGAGAAATCAAGGAGAAAATAGGAGAAAAAGTGGAAGCAATAAAGAATATAAGGTGCGACCACCGCAAAGAACTTCATAAATTACTAGTAGAACATGCGGAGGTCTTCCTTCCCAAGACAGGATCAATAAAGAACTTCCAATATGAATTTCGTGTACGTCCGCACAACCAGTTTCGTGTGCCACCCTATCCAGTCCCCTTGGCATATCGACAGAAAGTAGCAGCTGAAATTACGCGAATGCTGAGTGAAGGAATAATAGAACCTACGGCTTCAGCCTATAATAACCCGTTAAGAGTAGTCGAGAAGGCAGATGGTAGTATTCGTTTAGTCTTGGACTCGCGACAAATTAATACCATAATAGAACCCGAAACAGACAGACCGGAACGATTAGAGGAACTCTTACAAAACTTCCATGGCATATCAATCTTCTCATCAGTTGATCTAAAATCGAGTTTCTGGCAGATCGAGCTCCATCCAAATTGCAGACAGTACACAGCCTTTTTAGCATTTGGAAGATGTTACCGGTTTCGTCGTCTACCATTTGGTTTGAACGTTTCATCTGCCGCATTCATTCTGGGGCTGGACGGCATACTAAGCGATAATTTGAAACGTCATGTCACCAGCTATGTGGACGATTTGCTGATCGCAGAGAAATCTTGGGGAGAGCACAATGCGGTCCTCGGTGAACTCCTTGCGACATTCAAGGAATACGGAGTGACTATCAATATCGAAAAATCGAATTTTGGGACGTCCTCTGTCAAATTTCTAGGACATATCATCACGGGTGAGGGCATTGCGCCAAATCCCGAAAAGATCGAAGCGATTGAAAAGTTTCCCATTCCTACGACAAAGAAGCACTTAAGGGGGTTCTTGGGGATCATAAATTTTTACAACCGCTTTATACATGTCAAAACTCAGAGCAGTCCTAAGTTGCATCAACTTACAGGAAAGAAGATTCGTTGGGAATGGGATGAGGCGGCCGAATCCGAATGGAAAGCATTAAAATTAGCATTATTACAAGCACCCATCCTATCACACCCTAATTTAGCGGAAGAGCTTTGCGTAATAACGGACAGTTCATACTCAGGTCTGGGTGTCATGGTGTTCCAAGACTATGTACATGAAGGAAACAGGGTGTGGAAGACAATTGCGTTTGGTAGCAGAGTACTAGCCAAGAGTGAGAGGAATTACTCAGTAACCGAGTTAGAGGCGCTGGCTATTGTATGGGCGTTTGAAAAATTCAGATACCTTCTGTTTGGTCGCAAGACGAGGGTCTACACAGACCACAAGGCACTCGAGTTCTTGATGACTGCAAAGCTTAATCACAGACGGCTCATTAGGTGGGCATCATATCTGCAGCAGTACAACTTTTCGATAGAATATGTCCCCGGCAGTCAGAACATTATTGCAGACGCCTTATCACGGTCACCGATCGGATTTGAGCACAACATTGAAGAAGATCTGGAGGAAAGTCACTACTGCCTTTTCTATATGCAGAAAGTGGCCTTTGAAAATTTTATTACCTGTAGTATGCAGGACATCAAGAAGGAGCAAGACAAGGACCCTGCCCTAGTGTTATTGAAACAGAAATGGATAGACAGAAGACACGCCACCATCAGGCAGTTCTACCTCTTGCGGAAAGGCATAATTTTCCACCGAAATTATGCAAATGACACTGAATGGGGGGTATGCATCCCTGAACACCTAATAAACAAGGTTATATGGCATGCTCACCTCAGCTATGGACACTTCGGACCACGCAAGTGCAATCTCAAGCTAAGGACCATGTGTTACTTTCGAAACATGGAGCGTCGAATTCGGAGGGTACTGTCGGTGTGTAAAGACTGCCAAAAGGCTAAGCACACCACTGTGAGCATGCAGGCACCATTATACCCAATCGTACCGACCAAATTAAGACAATTAGCAGCAACAGATTTGATGGGACCTTTGCCAAGAACAAGAAGAGGATATACGTACGTATTAGTGTTTGTTGAACTAACGTCCAAATACGTTACCTTTACGCCACTGAAGAGGGCGACAGGACGATCTGTATCACGAGCCCTAATCCGGGATTTCCTACCACAGGTTGGTCATGTGAGTAGAATTATTTCTGATAACGGGCCACAGTTTAAGTCAAAAACATGGAAGGAGACGTTGCGTCGATGTAAAATTGATCCCATTTTTATATCTTCACACCATCCGAGCTCGAATGCTGCAGAACGGGTTATTAAAGAACTCGGGAACTTGTGCCGGTTGTACTGTAACAAACAGCACACGACATGGGACGTTTTCCTTAAAGACTTCCAAGAGGTGATCAATGACGCACCCCATGGGATAACAAAATTGGCACCCATTACAGTACTGAAAAACCGGATTCCTAAGGACTTGATAACCGAGGTCGTAAACTTCCCACCAAGGGCGCGAACGCAGCACCAAGCCACAGTGGATTTGGCTCTCAAGAGGATACGGGCTGCAGCAGAGGTCAGGAAGAGACGTGCCGACAGGGGTGCTCGTCTACGACACTTCCAAATTGGACAAAAGGTGCTCGTTAAGTCTTTCCGGCTTTCGAACAAACAAAAAATGAAATGCCAAAAATTCTATTCTGTTTACAACGGCCCGTACCGTATAAGGAGAGCAGCTCACCACAATGCTTATGAATTGGAGACGCTGAAAGGAAAGAAGTCCATAGGACTCCACCACATCTCTCACATAAAGGAGTTCGTGGAATAGTAGTAGTGTAAGTGGTGTACATAGTGGAATGGGCAAATTCATGAACCTTGCTATAGTAGTAGTGTAAGTGGTGTACATAGTAGAATAGGCAAAGATATGAACCTTTCTTCGGGGAACAATAATCGTTGCATTAATAGGTTAAGATTGCTAAAGTATTAACACGCTGCGTTGTCTCGCATAAGAATTTATTGCTGCTATCCTTTTTTTTGTTTCTGTTCGCGACTTCCAATGTCGGTGGAGTAGGAGACACTACCTTTCCATGAGCAATGTTTTTGTCCTTTCCTATCTGGTGTCCATGTTAAGGGATAAAGATGAGTGACGAGATGTCGCACAAACGGGCGCATACAAGAACGTGCTCTTAGAAGCGTTCTGAGAAGTCGTGATACGCTCCATAGCGGACACAACCAGTTCGTGAGACGTTCATACCAATGCTTGCAGGCACGCGTCAGTGCACTGCAAGATTGTGGTATATTGCGTGATTTCGAGGATGAATATGGGCAGTATAGAGTTTTGCATAGCTGCGCCAGCATCGTTGTCTTGCAAGTCGGGGTGAACCTGTGAGCGTTTGACTCCAATGGTGCCCTAGACGAGAGAAATGCGGGCATAAAGCCTACCATGCCAATGTGCTGGTTGGGGATTTAGCGTGTTGCTCGTGACTGTCACAGATGAATAACCAGGGACTTATACTTGGATATTCGTGGCATACTGTGTAGCTGGCGTGTGTTGGGCGACCGAATCCTCAACAGGAACCAGTCCAGGCTTGGTCAAATTACATTGCCTCTGGAAAGGTGCGCTTTCATTGCTAAAACTGCATCACATACAAAATTAAGTTCAACTATAAATTTATTGTCTTGTATAGCCGTGGCTAACCCAGTCTCCGGAGTTTCAGTGAGGCGTAATGAAAACTCGGAGGTCATGTCTTATGGCGTGCACATCACTGTCGTCAATAGCGGCGTGCAGCGAGACATCTCAGCGTAACAGGAATTATGTAAGAGTATTGTATAAGGTAAACAAAAAAAATAAATAAATAAAATAAATAAATAAATAAATAAATAAAAGGGAAAGTACGATATACTAGGATAAGTTAAACTGTAGGATTTAACAATAACTAGATTATTATTGTGGGGGTTTTCTACCACAAGTGTGGCGCACGCCTGTTGAGATGCTATTTTTCAGGTCACCAAACCACAGACCCGAGATGGAGGGACGACGGGCGAGCGAAGTTGCATGTTCTTTATAGCACAGTAAAACTTAGTCCTGCATAACAACATAATTGAATTAAAAGACATAGAATGTCGATCGTTGGCAAATGGTAGTTAATTCTTGAGCATGTCTACTGTCGATCTATGTAAGTAATAGTAATATTGGTGCGGGCCCGCACATTTAGTTCTTCATCCAATATAGCGTCACACACCATGTACAATAGTGAGATCGGTCTCTACACAAATATCAAGATAAATTATTTCCATGATTTTTGTTATGATAGCTACAGATAAATAACTATAAAATTAAAATTAGAGTGTCTGAAATGACAGACCATCAATGTATCGTGATGTAAATTTATTATAACATAGAAGGTCATGGGGAAAAGTTAGGCATAAGATTTTTGTAAGAATTGTGCAGATGACGGTGATCATGGCAATGCAGGGGCCAGCCGGAGGTCATCGGCTACCTGCAAGAAGAAAGCGTCAGCGCGCTACCTGACGTGAAGGGCGGGAGAGCATCCGGTCCTACAAGCTGACAGCACCGGGCCGTGTACCTGAGGGATTAGGCGGCAGACAGCCCTCGCCGGGCCACAAGCGAAAGTGGGGCTGGCCGTTGACACTGACACGTGACCCACACGCGACAGCCTGCTAGCTCTTCGGACGCGGCAGCCGTTTGGAGGGATTCCCTGCGGCAGACCATGTTGTCGTGAGTACACGAAGAAGATCACATATCGTGTCAGAACCTGCGCCTCATGTGCCTCAGGACAGAAAGGGACGCTCTATACTCACCTGTTTGGGTTTTTACAACTCACTAGCATTGGCCGATCTCCATACACAAAGCAGTATCGTGCCACACTAACAAATGTATGGCCTCATTTCTAACTTCTCCTCTCTATTAGAGAGCAGTTTTAGCAATCGTCGCTCCTAGTTCGATCCTGTATGGATGACCTCACACACTTGTGGAGTCACTCCATGTGCCATCATCCCTCGTCGAACTGCAATATTGGGAAACGTAAAGTACTGTCCAGCGAGAGAAGAGACCTGGACTAGTGATGTATCCCAACAAATAGACCTCAGAGACAATTAATCGACGTGAGGAGAGCCTATCACTGTGTCTTCCTACCCTATTGCCGTTGCAACAACGTAGCAACAACACCCGACGTTTAGCCCTATGAGATGTCAGTACTGTCGTATTTGTGAAGTGCTTCGAATATTTCTAACAATGTGATTTAGTGCCTCATTCTCAGCACAGTCGTGAACTTTGTGCAATGTGCACGCACAACTTGATGCCCCATGAACCTTGTTTTTTTTCTTAAATTTCTTTCTGCAGTGTTGTTTTTGTAATGTATGTTATACCTTGTATGTGTTTGTGTTTTACACTGTAATTCTTATTACAAATTACTGTATTGTTCTCCACACCATGTTTTTTTTGTATTTTGTATTTATTGTTGTGTGTATGCAAACAGTGTGCCTGAAGTCCCCATAAACTGAAGCAGATACCACCACTGTCATTGTGAATGGACCATCAGTTCAGGGAACATTTTGTAAAGGTTATTCTTGCTGCAGGGAGACAGAATGAATCGGAGGTTGTAACTAGATTCTGAAAGCTCACAAAGAGATTGTTAACTTAAATAGTATCATGTGTGAGTGAGTTCAGGTTAGTTTCATGATTCAAATTGTTGTAAAATCTTGGGCATTTAATTGCGGAGCACTCCAACTCTGATTGTAAAGAATAAACTGCTCCATATTTGGCTCACATGCCCAGGCCATATTTAGAGCGTGAATGTCTGTGTGAATCGGTGTTTGGAAGGGGCTCCCTGGGTATGGATGTGTGATGTGAGTGTTAGTGTTCCATATTAAGAAGGTGAAGTTGGCTACATCATAAATAATCCTCCCTCTATGGGCTGCATTTTTCAGTTGCAGTGATTTTCTTTCTAGAGTGCGGCATGTGGGGTCAGTTTGCGAGATTGTTCTTGGGCGATTGACTCACTACCTTGCTCCTAAGTGAGCCAACCGCTCACCAATTACAATCTAAAAATGGCATACGGGCAATGAGAGGTGGCATGAGCCCCCTCTCATATTTCTATCTTACGATTCTCCTCTCTAATTGCATGCGGTGGAAAGTTGCTATTCCTTCACATGCGGACTTCCCACGCAGCGTCTCTCGTCACCTGGGTGGTCCGGTGACAGGCGGGCTCTGTTGAACTGGAGAGGGTTAAGCCAACGGGTGCGAGGAAGTCGAGTGAATGCTTTGCAGACGCCGACATTGTCAAAAGACACGCCCGGAGGGGTTTGATGTAGCGGCTGGGCTAGAGGTTCCGTTACTTCGCAGAATCTTAGCGAAAACACTTTCTGGCGGGCTACCAGCGAGGCGTGGGAATAACTTGTGTACCCAGGCAGTTGTGGCGGGAAAATTCCCGCGCTTTCTGCAAAATAGTAACTGTGATTGGCTTGCTCAGGGCATAGCTCCGTGACGTAGCAAAATCAGCGCAGAAATTGGCGCCAAGAATCTCCATTGGTGGAATGGTAGTGCTCCGGCAAAGGAGTGGAATTTTCCGTCGGTTTTCGAGTTGCTGATTGGAACGTTTAACCACGGCCACTAACGTGGGGGCGGGAATGTTCTGTGTTCGGCCTGTACGGGTGCTCAGGGGTAGTCGGCTCTCGTCTTTCGGTCGAGGACGTCGAAGCAACCAGCCCTCGCCTCCGGTACGCCAGATCGTGTTCGGGCAGTTAAGAAGACAGTTTGGTGATGTATGTCCGCAGCACCGGCAGATAGGGATTTTCCTAGGTGATAATCAGAGCTCAGCAGAGCGCGCCTGTTCGTCTTTTTCTAACTTTGTTCTGTCTTGAGTAGCAGCAATTACTGTTGGGTTAGCTGTGTGTCTCTCTTGAGATTTGAGTGGCAAGGAATTGGCTCCACATACCACTTCGTCTTAAACCTCACGATCTAGTTTAGGGACAACTTCACCTTTACAGTGTTTGTATGAGTCTCCAATTTGAGCCAATTTGATGTATTATAAATATTTCATGTGTTTCTTTTATTATTTTGTGTTTAGTCTTAATAAATCATATTGTTATTTTGGACAGAACTTTCATTCTGTTAATCGGTAGAGCAACCCATCATTTCTCACTATGTTAATGAAACCTTCGTTTATTTAACTTATTTATCAGATTAAATTATTGCAGGTGCCAAACTCTCTTCTACTCCACTGGCAGGGTTGATTAGAGTCAGATCGCGTGTTTTTTTTTTTTATTATTATTATCCTTGTGCAACAGCAAAAGTCGGAGTTAGAATAGGGGGGGGGGGGGGGGGCTTAGAGCATCATTTACATATGTAGATTCTAGAAGAATTTAGTGTCAAATACACTGCTAGCCCCGGCACCTCGCAAACTTAACTGCTTTTTCGACGTTATTTTACCAGCTAACTAAAAATAGGAAAGCCTTGAACCCCTTCCACTAAATTTAGATAGTATTAAGATTCTTTTACAGGGAGTGCAGTGGAGCTGGCGCTGAGATCATTAAGTATTTGGTTATATCATCGCTAGTCTCACTGAACTCTTCTGAATTCTACATGTCATGCGTGGTCTTGCGTCTCCTTACCAGCAACAGGTCCCAGGTTCAAACTAGTCAATTCCCTAAAAAACACGCTCAGAGCGTTGTTGCGCGAAAGTGGTAGGGAGACACGATATAGATCAAACAGAAACGACGCAGAATGTTTAGATATATACATCATTAAAATAATAATTTATTATTAGTAGCACTGTCATCACACTAGTTCAAAACGTTTTTCACATTACTGTTCTCATTTTTTTTTCCTTTATTCAATTTCGATTCCCCCTGAAGGGGGCGGGCTGGCAGCAGCTTACTACGCTGCTCTTCGGCCTACAGAATTTGTTTAAAAAGATGAAGATAATAACAAATAACAATTGGCGATAAAATCGGTGACTTAAAGGTAAAATGGCAGAAAATTCTGGAACTTAAAACATAAAACACAGGGTTGATGTTGCTAAGAAAATACACAGGAAGCAGTAAAATAACAGACACACAATTAAAAAACACTGCGACAGTCTGGTTTCTGTTCGCAAGATATAAAATGCACACCCAGCGACAGCATGATTTCTGTTCGCAACACTGTGGAAAGATGCACAACACTGAACACTCAAACACTGCACTAAAAAGTTGGCACAAATATGACATACCACAGCCGAGAGCAGGTGGGGGGGGGGGGGAACTGGACAGATGATGGGAAAATAAAAAAGGGGGGAAGGAGAGGAAAGGTGAAGGGGGGAGGGGGCAAAGGAGCCAATGGAGAATGAGGACCATAAGAGGGGTGGGGCGTACACAGCAGACGTGCCAGGGAGTGGGGAAGGCAGAGGAGGGGAATACAAAAGTACTTGGGGGCGGGTAGAAGGGAGATAGGGAGAGGTTGAGCGGGGAGAAAACACAGGATGTAAGGGGGGAGGAAGTGGGAGCCCAGGGAAAGGATGGAGGAAAGGAGGGGGGTGAGGATCAGAGTTGATAGGAGGGATAAATGGAGGGAGATAGGGCATCATCCGGGAGGGGGAGTTGATGGAAGCCACCTTGGGAAAGGAGATGTACGGTGTAGAGATGGAGGGTAGGGGGGATACAACAGTGAAGACATGGCAGGGGGCGGGGATGGGAGAGGAGAGGAGCAACCTGTGGGTGTGGGGGTTCAAGGTGGCGGGAGGTGTAGAGGATGTGGATACGTTCAAGGAATAGGTGCAGATGGGGGAAAGGAATGAGATCATAGAGGATCCACGTGGGGGACAGGAGGTGTATATGGAAGGCGAGACGGAGTGCATGACGCTCAAGGATCTGGAAAGACTTATAGAATTTGGGGGGGGGGCAGATATCCAGGCAGGACTGGCATAACAGAGGATGGGACGGATTAAGGATTTATAGGTGTGGAGTATGGTAGAGGGGTGCAACCCCCATGTCTGGCCAGAGAGGAGTTTGAGGAGTCGGGGGCGGTTGTGGGCTTTGGATTGGATGGAGCTGAGATGAGAGATCCAGGTGAGGTGACGGTCAATGGTGAGGCCAAGGTAGGTGAGGGTGTGGGTGATGTGGACAGGATTGGTGCAGACAGTAAGGGAGAAATCCAGGAGCCGAAAGGAGCGAGTGGTACGACCTATGATGATTGCGTGGGTCTTGGAAGGATTGATTTTCAGGAGCCACTGGTTACACCATGCAGCAAAAACGTCAAGGTGATTCTGGAGAAGGCGTTGGGACTGTTGGAGGGTAGGAGCGAGGGCGAGGAATGCGGTGTCATCAGCATATTGCAAGAGGTGTACTGGAGGGGGGGTTGGGGCATATCTGCCGTGTACAGGAGGTAGAGGAGAGGGGAGAGGACAGAGCCCTGGGGCACACCTGCAGAGGGTAGAAGGTGTGGGAATTGGCATTATGGATGGTAACATAGGAGGGGCGGTGGGAGAGGAAGGAGGCCATCAAACGGATGTAGTTGATAGGAGGGGCGTAGGTTTGGAGTTTAAACAGGAGACCAGGATGCCAGACACGGTCGTAGGCCTTTTCGAGGTCAAGGGAGACAAAAATGGTGGAGCGACGGTAGTTAAGTTGGAGGGAGATGAGATGAGTGATGCGGAGGAGTTGGTCATTAGCAGAGAAGGAAGGGGGAGGAGGTGGTTTTGGCGGAGGTGGTGATGGATGCGCTGGGAAAGGCCGGATTCCAAGAGCTTGCTGAACACCGATATGAGACCGATAGGACAATAGGAAGAGGCATCGGATGGAGGATTGGTGGGTTTGGAGAACATCAGGATACGGGAGGTTTTCCACAGGTCGGATAGAAGCCAGTGGCAAGGATGACATTGTAGAGGGTGGCAAGGATTGAAAGGAAGGAGGGAGGGCAGTGTTTGAGGTGGCAGTAGGTAATGAAGTCGTGGCCGGGAGCAGTATTGCATTTAGTGCAGAGTGTGAGGCTGATGTCCTGTGTAGTGATGGGAGTGTTAAGTTATGATGGTGGTGTGTGGCCCAAGTACTGGAAGCTAGGAGCAAGGGCAGAAACAGAGGTATTCGTACAGTCCATGACGTCAGGAAGAGGGAATAATCAAAGTGGGGATCATCTGGGATGGAAAAAACATCATGGAGGTGAGAGGCAAAGTGGTTGGCCTTACTGAGGTTGTCAGGAAAGGGGCGGTCATTAAGGAGGAGAGGGTACTGGGGGGAGGGGGGTGGGGCAGTTCCCAGTAAGGCGGTGGAAAGCAGCCCAATACTTGGAAGAGTTTGTGGGCAGCGTGGTGTTGAGTTGTGTACATGTCTGGCGCCAGGCACGGCGTTTCTTCGCTGTAAGCAGGTTGCGGATGTGTCGTTGTAATTGCCAGTGGTGGGTAAGTGTATCCCGGTCACGAGTGCGGAGGAAAGAGCGGTAGAGGCGGCGGGACTCTCGAAGGAGGAGAACGGCCTGTGGAGGCAGGGCAGGGCGGTGGGGGTGGATGGCTTTGTTGGGGATATGGGTGGCGACGGTGTCAGACAAGGTCTGGTGCAGGAAGGCAGCAGTGCGAGAGATGTCATCAGGAGATTGGAGGGTAAGGTCGTGGCCGGCAACCTGGGTGTGAATGGAGTCCTGGTAGGCATCCCAGTTGGCACGGGAGTAATCATGGACACGTTTAGGAGGGACATCAGGGCGAGGAGCGTTGCGGGGATGGCGACCATTAGAGATAGTGAGGAGAACAGGAGCATGGTCACTGCCAATGAGGTCAAGGACATCTGCGGTGATGCACCCAAGGAGGTTGGGAGAGGCAAGGACATTGGGAGTGATGTTGGATTCAGGTCGGGTGTGCTGAGGCAGGGGAACCAGGTCTCCCTGGAGGGTGGTGAGAAACTGATGCCACCGCTGGAGGTCGGCAGGATCACAGCTGTGGATATTGAGGTCGGCAGCAATCATGTAGGTGGAGAAGGTGCGGTCAATGTGGGCCAGGATATCGTATGGGATGGGGGTGCGAGGGCGGACATAAATGGTGGCACAGGTGATGGTAAGGGTGGGGAAGAAGAGGCTGAGGGTGAGATGCTCAGCAGGATTGTTAAGGAGAGGTTGGGGCCGGACAGGGAGGTGCTTGAGGTGGCCTATAGCAACTCCGCCACGCGCCGGAGGGTACGGGTTATTGGTGCGGTGAAGGGTGTAAGGAACCGTGGAGATGGAGATATGGGGTTGAAGGAAGGTTTCATTTAGGACGAAGGCATCCACGCGGTGCTGACGGAGGGTGTGGAAGAAGAGGAGTTTTTGGGTGCTCAAGGAGCGAATGTTGTGGTACAGGATACGGTAGGATTGTTGTACCATGGGAGGGGAGAGTTAAACGAGGGTGGTGAGGGGGGTGGAGGTGAAGTGGGCCTGGTTGTGGGAGTATGTGGCATTGGTGGTAAGATGGAAGATGGAACAGGCAGCGAGGGTGATTTGGGAAAGGGTGTGGGAGCACTGGAAGGGGTGGATGTTTTGGAGCACAATGGTAATGAAACGGATGATGTCCTCTGCAGTAGGTGGAGGGCGGAGCGAGTTGTTGGGGTGGATGGAGTCATCAACAGGACGGACAGGGACGGTGAGCTCAGGGGTGACTGGAGGAGGTTTCGCTTTACACTTCGAGGAGTAGGTAGGATGTGGTTCATTGCAAGTGTTGCAGGAGGGGGGAGAGGTGACATTGGGGCAATTCTTGAGGAAGTGTGAAGCTTTGCAGTGGGGACAAGTAGGGGGGTTCTTGCAGGCAGAGGTAACGTGGTCGTTGTACATGAGACAGCATTGGCAGCGGTAGGATTGGACTGGGGAATGGGAGGGTTCCACCTTATGACGGCGATTGTAGTTGAGGGCTCCCTCGGTGAGGAGGCAGTCAATGGAGGAGGAGGATTCGGTGAATATCCGCATGAGAAAAGTCGGACCGGCATCATTGAAGATGTGACGGGCCGAGCGGATTTCAATGTCGGGCCGGGAGTTGAGTTCCGCCAATACCTCAGCCTCTGTGATCACGGGGCTAAGCTCCGTGATCACAGCGGTGAAGGTCGGCAGACGTCGGGGAGGTTGAGGCTGACAGGGAGAGGACGGGGTGTGGTAGGGGATGAAGGTTGCACGTTGGCCAAATTGGATACGGGGGATGTGGGAGAGGAGATCGGTGTGGAAGGAAGCATTGGGGGATTTAATGAGGACCGAGTCCTTGCGAGGAATCAGAAGGGAGATGGGGGCTTTGGGGTAGTATTTCCGGATGGCGAGGGTGAGGGAGCGGGCATCAAGGAATTGATGGTCAGGATTGGAGAGGACAGAGGTGTGGGTGGCAGGCGTGGCGGGGGCGGGGGTCGGGGTCGCGTTCATTGGGGTGGGTGGGTCATGGGGATTGGGGGTTTTTTTGGAGGAGAGTTTGGGGGAAGGGTCAACTATCGGGTGCTTTGAAGGTTTCGTGGTCATGACTGGATGGAGAGGGGGCTGGGAGATGGGTTGCAGGGGGAGATGACGAGGGGCACAACCACCCTGAGCAGTGGATGACGCAGAGGGAGGGGGCGTGAGTGTCACAGAGACAGTGGAACGTCGAGCCGAAATCCGTGCTGGCTTGGAGCCCGTCGGAGGCGTTGCAGGGAACGGCGTAAAGTCAGTAGCTGTCGATGGGGCGACAGTGATAGGGGAGGGGGAGTTGGGGGTGGTTACAGCCGAAAGTGGCGCAGGGGTGGGGTGGACAGGGAGAGAAGGAAGGACGGGAAGGGGGGTGGAGGATGAGCCCCATGTGATGGTGGTTGGAGCAGCGGAGGGAGAGGTGAATATGATAGTGGTGCTGGGTTGGGACATGGTGGCGGCGCGCGAGAAGGGCGGCGGCGTCGGCGGCGGCGCGGCGGCGAGCACCGGCAGGCGGCGACGAGGACCGGACGGCGAGCAGTAATGACGGCGAGCAGACGACACGGCAAGGAAATGGTGGGGCTCTTCCACGTCGAAGATAAACCCTGAGAGTAGCCCAGGCAGTGCGAGCCCTCGATGAAGAAGTGAGGGAATCCAACCCTCAAACGACTGTTCTCAGTCTGTCATAGTCTTTAATACGATATCCATTACGCAAGTCCATGCGAGCTTAACCTTTTGTAGTCCTACTTTCCCCACAAGAAACGTGCCAAATAGTATATAATTATCAAATTTAGGATACTCTATGTCCTTAACTATATCCGTATTCCACACGCTATAAATGTGTTATCAGTCACGCGTAATCTCAGTCTCGGATTCTGCTCGTATTCAGTTACTCGACCGCAACGCGCTCTCTGATTTGCCATTCCAACTACTAGCAACAAGTCTATACGTCAGTTATCGTTTATCTTTGATCTCCATCACGAACATCTCTGCTTTTCATGCAACATCGGTATTATTCGTGCCGTGTTACAGCACAGTCTAACATAACAGTCGCAACACTTCGCCTCGATTTTGTTGCCTACCGCGCTAGCAGCGCCCCTTGCGGCCAGTAACTTCAACTGTGAGTTCGGCACGATCGTGAAAGCGAATAATGGTTGATTATTTTGATTTCTACAATGGTTTTTACAAGCGGGAGCGTTTGTAGCGCAATAAATTCCAGCAACAACAGGATGAAGACACCACAGCTCTCATTTTTTAGGTTTCCTAAGGATCCTGAGAGGTATATACCATCATGTTACTAAACTGTATCGTCAGGATTCACTTGCAAACTACATGTGTATTAATGATTAATGTTTCGTTTTAGGAGCCACTCTTCCTCGCCTTCCGTATACGCCTCCCGTCCCCCACGCGGATCCTCTATGATCTCATTCCTTTCCCCCATCTGCTCCTATTCCTCGAACATATCCGCATCCTCTACACCTCCCGCCGTCTTGAACCCCCTCACCCCCTGGTTGCTCCTCTCCTCTCCGATCCCCGCCCCCTGCCACGTCTTCACCGTTGTGTCCCCCCTACCCTCCATCTCTACACCCTACATCTCCTTTCCCAAGGTGGCTTCCATCAACTCCCCCTCCCGGATGATGCCCTCTCTCCCTCGATTTATCCCTCCTATCAACTCTGATCCTCACTCCCGCTCCTTTCCTCTGTCCTTTTCCCGGGCTCCCTCTCCCCCCTTCCATCCTCTTTCTTCCCCACCTCCCCTCTCTTTGCCCCCTTAACTCCCCCGAGTCCTTTTACATTTCCCTCCTTTGCCTCCTCTCATTCCCTCTTGCGTCTGCCCTTTTCCCCCTTTATTAGTCCTCTCCCTCCTTGGTTCCCCCCCCCCCTTTTCGTTTTTTCCTCTCCTCCCTCCTTGTTTTTCCCCCTACTCCAGGTCCCCCCCCCCCATCTGCCTTGGATCGGGAGTGCCATCTTTGTGCCGCCTTTTTCGTGCAGTGTTTTATGGTGTGTTTTTCCAGTGCATGCTCCGTGTTGTGTCTTTTGGGAAGTGTAGCGAACAGCCATCATACTGTCGCTGGGTGTGCTTTTTTTTTTATCTCTTGCGAACAGAAACCAGACTGTCGCCATGTTTTTTAATTGTGTGTCTACTATGTTACTTGTCTGATTCCTGTGTATTTTATCAACATTGCCAACCCCTTTTGCTTTGTGTTTTAACTTTCCGCATTTTTACGCCATTTTACACTTTAAATCACAATTTTCTCGCCTGTTTTTCCTTGTTTCTTTCTTCTTCCTTTTTTAAACAAAAGTCTGTAGGTTGTAGAGCAGCGTAGTAAGCTGCTGCCAGCCCGCCCCCTTCGGGAGGAATTGAAAATCAATAACGAGAAAAAAAAATTTTAGGAGCAGAGAATGGCTAGTTAATAGCAGACGAGAAGACCTTATGAAAAAAGACCCAGTTTAAATGTATAATAATATTAGGTTTTGATCGCTACATTTCGAACAAAACCAGTTCATGGACGCAGATAATAATAAATTCGTGTGGAACGCAGTACCCACACTGTTTGACATCCCAAATAAGCCACCTCAACTGAAGATGAAGAGGAAACTGCCACAAAAATTCGACAATCCATCTAAAGCTGTAAAACAGTCCTCTGACACAGAAATAGCCAGTTCAGCTCTCGATGTATCAGTGCCAGATTCGTGTGAATCGTCAACACAGACCTGCTTTGACGATGAAGTGGTTAGATTAAGTGCAGTTATTCGTGTCTTACGAAGTCTTAATGTTTGGTATTATTTCATTTAACTCTGTTGTTAGTCACTTAATTTTCCTTCCTTCCTTCGTGTGATGACATTATTTTGTTAGCACCTTGTTCACTGACAGATTGTTTGCAAATTATTCAAATATTTGGTTTTGTGTGAAATGTAATGTAATCAACTCATTATAATGTTTTCTACATATTTCACCCACTATTTGGCAGCTGCTCGTCCCACTTAGAATAATATAAAGATGAAGGTCGTACTTGCGGCAGCAGGCGACATTGACAAAAACAGTAGGCCTACAGAACGATAAATAAGCTGTCGATCGCTTTTGCATGTAGAGGTACATGTCTGTGCTTCTTACGTGTGAATCTGTGTGTTTATGTTCTTTTGATATCAACGAGGTAAGCTGCAATTCTATCCAACGTCACAAGTATTTCTTCACGAATGTGTTATAGCTTGCCACTCGATTGATGGTTTCTGTCCATACTTGCGCTTATTTTAGAATCATTTTTAAAAATATTTATGCCTTCTGATACTACACAAACTCTTGGAGGCAAGAAAATAACTCAAATATTTCCTAAATTACGTCGGAAATGCATGCAAAACAAACATTATGCTTACGACGCGTCTGATGTTCACCTTACTCGCCTCTTGGAGCGCTAGTGTCGCTCCATCTATCAAAGGTAACAACTTTTACAGCAGTGAGTACCGCGACTGTCATGTTAGACTGTGGTTACAGCATACGTCAACCTTTACACGTTACATGTTTGGTATTTCACTCACTGTACTGCACACACGTAATCATAGCATTTTATAAGTTTTTTAATTATGGAAGAATAGGAAGAAACTAACTTTTTGTAGTTCCATCAACCTCGCGACATTAAATCCCAGACACACGCTTCCCGATACTCATTATACTTTTACATAAAACATGTACTCATCGGTACATGAAAACATACATATTTATTCATACATACACATATACATATATACAGCCTCATATTGACTTTTAAAAAGAGGCATAAACTTAATTAACTAATTTTTTCAAAAACCTAATACTACGATGAAATCTTCTGTTGCTCATAACGATGACAATCAGGAACACATCATATACTACTCGAACACAATAACAACGAAGCACTATACATACCTCGAACTTTTTCATTTTGTTCATTTGCATTATACGTAGAAATTAGAAATTCTTATATACTACGTTCTATTGTACTTATACTAAATAACGTCATTCACATTTCTCAATTCCACAATTAGGCTCACCTATAAAATCTCTTCATGTCTTTATGCGGATACAATCCACCTGTTTTATAGTCTCCACTTACCTCTCGTAACAAATAACTCCCGGCATGTGGGATGTCGATTATTTGGAATGGACCCGCGTACAAATGTTGCCACTTTTCGTTAATCTTCATTGCAGATGACGACTTTACATGTTTCTTCAACAGGAACTTATCGTAAATTTTATAAACACATACTCTAGATAACTTCTTATTATATTTGCGTTTGCTTAACTCTGCTTTTCTATTTAAAGCCACTTGGACGTGTTCAGTGACATCTGCATAGTCCATCTTATTATCTAAGATACGCGGTAAACCTTTAATCCAGTTACAACTAGGTTCTCGATGAAACATAACTTCAACTGGAGCAAAACCAGTCGAGGAATGAGGTATTTCATTATGTATAGTTTCAAAAACTTTCACATAATTAATTCAATTACAATGGTTTTTTTCAAGATACGTTCTCATGAACCGGTTAAGGCCACGAAACAGTCTCTCGATGGATGAAGATTCGGCATGATATCTGTACTCAAAAATATTTTTAATGTTAAGTTCTTCCATGCACTTACTCCATGTTTTACTAGTATAATAGGATGCATTATCCGTTAATATAGCTAAGGGTTTACCCACATTAGGAATAAAATCCTTAATCAATATTGTTAACATAGGTCGAGCAGTTGCTGTTCTTAACGGATACATTCTGACATACTTAGTGAAACCATCATAAAAAGCTACAATGTACTTAAATCTACGTTTCGATGTGGGCAATGCACCCACTACGTCACATGATACCAATTCCAACGGTCGAGAAGGTATGATTGGGTGTAGCCAAATCTTCATGGAATAATTGATAGGCTTAACCTTTTGACACAGCTTACATCGTCGTAGGATTTCACGAATTTTTCGTTTCGTATTGAACACGAAGCAATGTTGTTTCAGAATTTCTGTGCATTTATCCGCACTGAAATGTCCCCATGTAAAATGAGTATAACACGCAAGATCATTTAGAACACCTTCCGGAATACATACACGCCATTTCACCGGACTGACCATCACCATTCGAAAAAGTACACCATTTTCTAACTTATACTTATCTAACCTAGACTCAAATATAGCTGATTCCAACTTATCAATAATGACTCTCCAAATCGGATCTCGACGTTGTAACATTTCATATTTTTTCCTAGTTGACTTATTTCCTTCTTGTATAGCACATTTTATATTACCATAACCTTAAAATTATAATTGGTATCCTCAACTCTTCCACTTACGTCGCTACCCCGTGGGAAACGAGATCGAGCGTCGGCTACGGTTCAGATGGTTCAAATGGCTCTGAGCACTATGGGACTTAACTTCCAAGGTCATCAGTCCCCTAGAACTTAGAACTACTTAAACCTAACTAACCTAAGGACATCACACACATCCATGCCCGAGGTAGGATTCGAACCTGCGACCGTAGCGGTCTCGCGGTTCCAGACTGTAGCGCCTAGAACCGCTCGGCCACACCGGCCGGCAGCGTCGGCTATCACGTTATCTTGTCCCTTTACGTATTTAATGCTTATCTGGTATTCCGGTAATAATAACGCCCAGCGCATCAACCGTGTATGCACGATCTTATATGTCATCAAAAAAAGTCAAGGCTTTGTTGTCACAGTATATGTTAACCTTCCTAGCGAACACGACATACCGAAACTTATGCAACGACCATACAACGGCCAAGATTTCTAGCTCCGTCGTGGTATAGGCTCTTTCACAAATAGATAATGTCCGACTGGCAAACGCTACTATTTTTATATCATTTAATTGATCTTCCTGCTTTGTCTGAAACAGAATCGCGCCACCCCCGAATTTGCCGCATCAGTCATTATATAAAAATCTGCGTTAATATCAGGGTGTGACAACAATCCAGCGTTCAACAAAGCATCGCGAATCGCGTCAAAAGCTTTACTATGGCTCTCATCCCATCTCCATGGTGCATTCTTCTTTAAGATCGCCAACAACAAGTCATTGTTAAGCAAGCCACTAGGTACAAATTTTCTAAAAAAAGAAGCTAAACTCAAAACGGACTTCAACTGCTTTTTAGTTTTAGGGTATGGACAACATCGTATAGCCACCAATTTCCTAGGATTTGGTAAAATACCTTCTGGTGAGACAATGTGTCCAAGAAACTTTATTCGGTCTTTTCCGAACTTAGATTTACCTAAGTTTACTGTAACATTATACTCTCGAAATCGACTCAATGCTTCTCGTATAACATCTATGTGCTCTTCCCACGTCTTAGTAGCAATTAGCAAGTCATCCACGTATGTGGTTACTCTCTTCCTCAGATCTAACCCCAGTACCGTATCCAAAGCAGTTATAAAAACCACTCCACTGACGTTGAGTCCGAACGGCATTACTCTAAATTGATAACTTCGACCCGCGAATATAAAAGCCGTATACTTCCTAGAGTCTTTAGATAATTTTGTCTGCCAATATGAAGATCTCAGATCTAGAGACGTCAGATATCGTGCACCATGAAATCCCTGCACTAATTCTTCGAGATTTTCTGGTTTGGTTCGTACTGGCTTAGTGATTTTATTAATCTCTCGTGCATCGAGCACCAATCTCAAACTACCATCAGCCTTACCCACAACAACTAATGGACTACTACAGGGTGAAGTCGAGGGTTCAATTGTGCCCCAATTTAACATTTTACTTATTTCCGCGGCCACCCTGTCCTTCTGGGCCCACGTTATGGAATAAGCTGCCTTACAGTAAGTTTGGTGGGGGTACACTTCCATGTGATATACATAATCCTTGATAACGCCTGGCTTAACATCAAACACTTGCACCAATTTATTTAGTACAGATTCTAATTCCCTTTTCTGTTCTTCCAGAAAATACTCAGACTCGTTAGTCTTGGTTGAAATTAATTCTCCCATCTCGGACACAGCATTACAATCTAAAGAGTACAAACAGCTATTTTGACATAAATACAAAACTTTTGCTTTCCGTTTGGTAAAACTTACTTTGCTATTAAGGTTCGGCTGATACTCTAACTTACGGATTAACGGTATGGTAACTGTCTTTCCAAGATTGCTTAAGATACATTGACCTCCTGCGAAGTTGAGCATTGCGTCTCGTACCCGCAAAAAATCAATACCCCAGATACAGTTAAGTGACAGGTGGGGAACTAGCAAGAAGGCAAATTCTATTAGCTCTCCTTGTACTTCCACGTCCACTTGTACTTGAGACTTAATCACGACGGACTTTGTTCCCAACGCTCCTGATAAAGTACAATTACACACCGGTAAAACTGGTAATTTCTCCTTAGCCATTAAGTATTTATATAGCCCAACACTCATAACACTAAAAGCTACTGCTGTGTCCAACAAAATCTCAATTTCCTCGCCACAGATCCGTACATTCACTACGGCCTGCACAACATCCACCAAGCTACCCTGTATTTTTCCTGGATTGTCCAATAACTCCTGGAGTATATCTTCCCGTCAGTAATATCTCAAGACGCTTATTCTATTATCATTAGAGCCTCCCCAAACTTCCCCAGCCACGCCGGGAAGGCGTAAAATAGCTGGTTTTAGTTTGTTGCATTACTGCCGTTGTGTGCCGTGCCACTTTCATCAAGCACCACAACTCTTACCCCCGATCCTTGCCCACGAAAATCAGAGACATTATTACCACCTCGCTCTTCCTGCCTAGGGAGCACAGGAGTTGGTACATACTCTGGATTAGCAATAATTGCGTTCGTCGTTGCCCCCCAGCGTGCATTTCGTTGACTTTCCCAATTTCTATCGCGTTCGTACGTTGTCTTGTTCCCAATACAATGTTCTTCAAGCTTTCTTTTTCGCTCCGCTCCTTCCATATTATTCATCTGTGTACGTGAAACATCACGATTATCTCGCTCATATCGGTAACTCCTATCGTCGTTTTTTCCCATTACATTATTCCCATTTGGCATGAAATGTCTCTTTTCCATTGCATTATGATTATTATTACGCTCGTAATAATTCTCCGTCCTGTTTCGCTTAGCATAATTTACATTACTCTTTGGATTTTCATTAGCGTTATCTCAGTTAGTATGATAATCACATTTCCATTATTGCCGTAATGATCTCTCATGCTTTTAGCATCTTCCATTATAACATCTAACGAATCAGTAACAGCTAAAAAATGATCTACATCATCTACGGGCACATTAATTAATTTCTCACGTAAATGTATGGGCAACTTCCCCGTTAATATTGTTAGCACATCACAAGGGCTCATAGGATTGTTCCAATAACGTGTTTTGTTAATATATTTATCAAAATATCTCCTAAGCGTGCCTTTTTTCGGGTTGAAATACTCAGGCGTATAGATCTGATTTCGTAACCTATCTTGTTTACTCTTTGACCTGTGCTTTGCTACAAATAATTGTTCAAATTCGTGACATGAGCGACACTTTTCAGCGATTTCAGACGCCCACAACGCTACTTCTCCACTGGTTTTAGACACAATAAACTGTATTTTGTCCCGTTCCCTCCAGGAACAGGGAAATACAATTTTAAAACTATTTATGAACACCATAGGGTGTATCCAGTTACGCTCATTAGAAAATATCTGAAATTGTCTTGACTTAGAAATACTGTGTTCTATTTTAGCTGACTCTACAGCGCCCCTATCTGTACAGCATCTCTCGTTACCCCATTTCTCCTTATAATTAGTGTTCATTACCATTCCATTCACCGTACAATTACGATTCCGGTCAGGTGATACCGGTGGACAACTACCTTCATACATTTCATCTCTGTAATAAGGGTGACTTACGGGACTATTACTTGTAGTTAACGGTTTATCTACACTCTCCTGCCACATGGGTAATTCAGACATTACTTTATCTTTAATTATATTAAATTCTTCTTTAAACTTACTCACGAAATCTGATTCTTTCGACTGTGAGGCATGAAGTCTACATTGTTGTACGGCAGTATTGACAGCCTCAGTAACCTCCGTTTGAATTTCCCCCGATTTTACCTCGATCCATTCAGACATTTCTTCCTCAAACTTTTTTGTTTGCTTATGCAAATAATCCTCCCCCCCCCCCCCCCCCATGAACCATAGACCTTGCCGTTGGTGGGGAGGCTAGCGTGCCTCAGCGATACAGATAGCCGTACCGTAGGTGCAACCACAACGGAGGGGTATCTGTTGAGAGGCCAGACAAACGTATGGTTCCTGAAGAGGGGCAGCAGCCTTTTCAGTAGTTGCAGGGACAACAGTCTTGATGATTGACTGATCTGGCCTTGTAACACTAACCAAAACGGTATGGCTGTGCTGGTACTGCGAACGGCTGAAAGCAAGGGGAAACTACGGCCGTAATTTTTCCCGAGGGCATGCAGTTCTACTGTATGGATAAATGATGATGGCGTCCTCTTGGGTAAAATATTCCGGAGGTAAAATAGTCCCCCATTTGGATCTCCGGGCGGGGACTACTCAGGAGGACGTCGTTATCAGGAGAAAGAAAACTGGCGTTCTACGGATCGGAGCGTGGAATGTCAGATCCCTTAATCGGGCGGATAGATTAGAAAATTTAAAAAGGGAAATGGATAGGTTAAAGTTAGATATAGTGAGAATTAGCGAAGTTCGGTGGCAGGAGGAACAAGACTTATGGTTAGGTGAATACAGGGTTATAAATACAAAATCAAATAGAGATAATGCAGGAGCAGGTTTAATAATGAATAAAAAAAATAGGAGTTCAGGTAAGCTACTACAAAGAGCATAGTGAACCCATTATTGTGGCCAAGATAGACACGAAGCCCACGCCTACGACAGTAGTACAAGTCTATATGCCAACTAGGTCTGCAGATGACGAAGAAATTGGTGAAATGTATGATGAGATAAAAGAAATTATTCAGGTAGTGAAGGGACACTAAAATTTAATAGTCATGGGTCTCTGGAATTCGATAGTACGAAAAGGAAGAGAAGGAAACGTAGTAGGTGAATATGGATTGGGGGAAGAATTGAAAGAGGAAGTCGCCTGGTAGAATTTTGCACAGAGCACAACTTAATCATAGCTAAAACTTGGTTCAAGAATCATAAAAGAAGGTTGTATACAGGGAAGCAGACTGTAGATACTGACAGGTTTCAGATAGATTTTATAATGGTAAGACAGAGATTTAGGAACCAGGTTTTAAATTGTAAGACATTTCCAGGGGCAGATGTGGACTCTGACCACAATCTATTGGTTATGAGTTGTAGATTAAAACTGAAGAAACTGCAAAAAGGTGGGAATTTAAGGAGATGGGACCTGGATAAACTGACTAAACCAGAGGTTGTACAGAGTTTCAGGGAGAGCATTAGGGAACAATTGACAGGAATGGGGGAAAGAAATACAGTGGAAGAAGAATGGGTAGCTTTGAGGGATGAAGTAGTGAAGGCAGCAGAGGATCAAGTAGGTAAAAAGACGAGGGCTATTAGAAATCCTTGGGTGACAGAGGAAATACTGAATTTAATTGATGAAAGGAGAAAACATAAAAATGCAGTAAATGAATCAGGCAAAAAGGAATACAAACATCTCAAAAATGAGATCGATAGGAAGTGCAAAATGGTTAAGCAGGCATGGCTAGAGGACAAGTGTAAGGATGTAGAGGCTTATCTCAGTAGGAGTAAGATAGATAATGCCTACAGGAAAATTAAGGAGACCTTTGGAGAAAAGTGAACTACTTGTATGAATATGAAGAGCTCAGATGTAAACCCAGTTCTAAACAAAGAAGGGAAAGCAGAAAGGTGGAAGGAGTATATAGAGAGGCTATGCAAGGGCGATGTACTTGAGGGCAATAATATGGAAATGGAATAGGATGTAGATGAAGATGAAATAGGAGATATGATACTGCGTGAACAAGTTGATAGAGCACTGAAAGACCTAAGTCGAAACAAGACCCCAGGATTAGACAACATTCCATTAGAACTACTGACAGCCTTGGGAGACCCAGTCCTGACGAAACTCTACCATCTGGTGAGCAAAATGTATGAGACAGGCGAAATATCCTCAGGCTTCAAGAAGAATATAATAATTCCAGTCCCAAAGAAAGCAGGCGTTGACAGATGCGAAAATTACCGAACTATCAGTTTAACAAGTAACAGCTGCAAAATACTAACGCGAATTCTTTACAGACGAGTGGAAAAACTAGAAGAAGCCGACGTCGGACAAGATCAGTTTGGATTCCGTAGAAATGTTGGAACACGTGAGGCAATACTGACCCTACGACTTATTTTAGAAGCTAGATTAAGAAAAGGCAAACCTACGTTTCTAGCATTTGTAGACTTAGAGAAAGCTTTTGACAATGTTGACTGGAATACTCTCTTTCAAATTCTGAAGGTGGCAGGGGTAAACTACAGGGAGCGAAAGGCTATTTACAATTTGTACAGAAACCAGATGGCAGTTATAAGAGTCGAGCGACATGAAAGGGAAGCAGTGGTTGGGAAGGGAGTGATACAGGGTTGTAGCCTCTCCCATATGTTGTTCAATCTGTATATTGAGCAAGCAGTAAAGGAAACAAAAGAAAAATTCGGAGTAGGTATTAAAATCCATGGAGAAGAAAAGGACTTGGAAGAGCAGTTGAATGGAACGGACAGTGTCTTGAAGGGAGGATATAAGATGAACATCAACAAAAGCAAAGCGAGGATAATGGAATTAGTCGAATTAAGTCGGGTGATGCTGAGGGAATTAGATTAGAAAATGAGACACTTAAAGTAGTAAAGGAGTTTTGCTATTTGGGGAGCAAAATAACTGATGATGGTCGAAGTAGAGAGGATATAAAATGTAGACTGGCAATGGCAAGGAAAGCGTTTCTGAAGAAGAGAAGTTTGTTAACATCGAGAATAGATTTAAGTGTCAGGAAGTCGTTTCTGAAAGTATATGTATGGAGTGTAGCCATGTATGGAAGTGAAACATGGACGATAACTAGTTTGGACAAGAAGAGAATAGAAGCTTTCGAAATGTGGTGCTACAGAAGAATGCTGAAGATTAGATGGGTAGATCACATAACTAATGAGGAGGTACTGAATAGGATTGGGGAGAAGAGGAGTTTGTGGCACAACGTGACTAGAAGCAGGGATCGGTTGGTAGGACATGTTCTGAGGCATCAAGGGATCACCAATTTAGTACTGGAGGGCAGCGTGGAGGGTAAAAATCGTAGAGGGAGACCAAGAGATGAATACACTAAGCAGATTCAGAAGGATGTAGGCTGCAGTACGTACTGGGAGATGAAGAGGCTTGCACAGGATAAAGTAGCGTGGAGAGTTGCATCTAACCAGTCTCAGGACTGAAGACCACAACAACAACAAGTGTACTTCAACATATTCTGTCTGTTGCAGAAGACCGAGTGCACGATAAGGATGATCTTGGAGCCCAGCTCGTGATTGGGACAGCAGTCGCCTGCAGTTGAGGGTAATCGTGCGCCGCAGATACACCAGTAATATCGAGTATTAAGCATCAGACAGTAGCAGCTAAACACAATGGACCATCGCTGTCCTTAGGAAGCCCCCCACATGTAACCATACCCTACGAAGAACGAGATCGTCCACACAAGCAATGCAGCAAAAGACATGGTCACCGAGAGACATCCTAGACTGGCGTTGATGGAGGGTGCAGAGCAATGGTTCAATGGCGAAAGCATACAACAGTGCAGATAGCGGGGAGCCTAGATACACCCAACCATTGATCAAGGTAAGAGGAGGGAGACGGACATTGTAGGATACACACGACGTGACTCCATGAAGGAGACGCATTACGAGATCGACAGTAGTTTCAGTGGATGCCATATTGTGTAGCACCCCTTCCAGATAGTCCTAATCAATCCGAGAAAAAGCCCAGCTACAAAGTGGTCAAAGGCTCAGACACACGACAAGCCTGAGCAAGGACGATTATGTCTCGATGGTCGCAGAGGGAAGTGCAGATGTTATGTGCACTGCCCAAAAGGTTTAGATCAGGGGAAATCATGTATCAGGCCGTGCGCTTAAATGGTTCAAATGGCTCTGAGCACTATGGGACTTAACTTCTGAGGTCATCAGTTCCCTAGAACTTAGAACTACTGAAACCTAACTAACCTAAGGACATCACACACATCCATGCCCAAGACAGGATTCGAACCTGCGACCGTAGCGGTCGCGCGGTTCCAGACTGTAGCGCCTAGAACCTCTCGGCCGTGCGTTTAAGCCATGCTGCCAAGAGCTGAGTAAAGATCTTCGTATCGCAGTTTAACGACATCAAGAGGTGAAAATCAGATACCTGTGATGTAACCTGAGGTTCGTGGATGGGAATGCCTAGACCGTCAAGGAATCGTTGGGTATCTGCATGGTAGGCGACGTAAGGTCTGGATAAATTTCCGTCCACTCTGGCAGCAGTAGAGGACGAATGTCCAATAAAATTCTTGTTCATAGAAACCGCCTTGATAGCGTCATGGGCTTCGCCTCCTGAGACATCGTCAAGCAGATCCGTTGTCGCAGCCCCAGGACCTCAGCCGAAGAAAAATCAGGAAATCTCTGCAATTATTGCGGGGTAGTGATGTTGTGTAGAGTTCAGCGCAACATTATGTCCCTGTAGGGAAGAGCCCATATTTCGTCGAGCATCTAAACGCCGTCCATTATCGACTGTAAGTCCATCATACTTCGTCCGACTGCCAGCTGCTCATCGAGACAGCCTGTCATCGATGCCACAATGCATATCAGTATTCGGTCTTCTGCAACGGACACCATATGTATCGTATATTTGGTGTCCTGTATTTTCCACTTGGTACAGGCACTCTTCATTACGCCATCCGTGTCCCACCGTGTGCTGGTGGCTTTGGTTATTTATTTCTCGTTCAGCTACAGGCAAAGCGTGATACACTTACAAACATCAACATAAAAATTTAAATTAACATTAACAATGATTTACAATAAAATTTTCAGGGTTTCCAGCCACAAAAGTGCTTGGTCACTTATCACATGTATGTCCATCAGATTTCCTCCCTTAAGTCCGTGTACGTCGCACTCAACTATATGCTGCATGGTTTGAATCTCTCCGCACTCACAATTGGGGTCCTGGGAGAAACCCCACTTTTTCAACAAATATCCGCACCGACCAACACCTGTCCGCAGACGATTTAGAGTTACCCACACTCTACGTTGGAGTTGGAAGCCTGGAACTCGTTGAGATGGGTCCTCAATAAGGAAACTGTTATTCACTTTGCTTTCCTGCCATTGCTGTTTCCACAGGTTATCGATATCAATCTGTTGTTTGAGTTCTTTCCAGAAGGGATTTCTTGACATCAATCTGTCAGGGGGAGGAGGTAGGTCCCTGAACTTTTCTTTGTACCTCTGGATTGCTCTTTCACGTCTAATCGAGGGTGGTTCGATATTGGCAAGGACGGGCAGCCAAGGTTTCGGGGTGGGTCTTACTGTTCCTGTTATGAGCCTCATTGCCTCGTTAAGTTGCACATCAATATATCTGACATGCCTACTGCGGGCCCAGACGGGTGCGCAATATTCCGCTACACTATACAGAAGTGCCAGTGCTGATGTGCGTAGAGTTTCAGTGGAACATCCCCAGGTTGTTCCTGCCAGTTTCATTATGATGTTGTTTCTTGTTTTCATTTTTTGGGCGACTTCGTACAGGTGGCTCTTATATGTGAGAGTGCGATCTAGCTTAACACCCAGGTATTTTGGCGTTCTATCGTTTTTCAACAATTTACCTTTTATTTGCACTTTTAGCTCACGATTTGCATCTTTGCTACACAAGTGCATTATTGATGCCACGGATTTAGTCGGATTTACTTTGAGGTGCCAGTTGTCATAATATTGTTGTAGTCGTTCCAGATCCCTGTTTAAAATTTCTTCCAATTCTTCGAAAGTGTTGGCGTGAGCCGCGATAGCGATGTCATCTGCATATATAAAAGAACGAGATTCCAGGTTTGGGATGTCCGCTATGTATAAATTGAAAAGGCATGGAGCCAGCACAGACCCTTGGGGGAGGCCATTTTGTAGTGTCCTGTAGCTGCTTGTTTTCCCATTCAGAGATACCTTGAATCTCCTGTTTATCAACATATTTCTGACTAGATCTATGATCTTCTTGCATTTCACGACTTTTGACAGTTTATACAGTATCCCTTTTGTCCATACGGTGTCGTATGCTGACGTGAGATCTAATAATACCATGCCCGTTTTCTTTTTGTTTTGGTAACCTCTTTCAATGAAAGTGGTTAGGGCGAGAACTTGGTCGCAACAATCTCTTCCTTTTCGAAAACCGCCTTGCTCTGGGGGAAGAGCAGCTTCTATTTTACTTTCTATTCTGCCTAGGATGACTCGTTCAAACAGCTTGTAAGTGGTGCACAATAAAGATATCGGTCTATAATCTTTAGCATTCTCTCCTGTTTTCCCTGGTTTCTGGATGGCTATGACTTGTGCGTTTTTCCATTGCTTTGGTAACCGGCTGGTATCTATGATATTAGAGAAAAGAGAAGACAGCCATGCTCTTCCCTTTGGCCCGAAGTTCTTCAAGAATTCTGGAAGAAGGCCGTCGCAGCCAGCTGCTTTACCAGGTGACATTTTCTTTAGTGCTATATTTATCTCTTCTTGTGTTACCCAGTTTGCTAAACCTGCTTCCTCCTCGCTTGCATCTAGCTCTTCGTTCATCAGTTGGTGCAGTTCTTTTTTCTTCGAGGCGGAGGCATGGATTCTGGATGTTTGTAGTATAGAAGAGCATATCTTGTTAGGGGTCATTTTATTATTGATGTTCCGTCCCTTGAATTGTGCTCCGCCAAGTTTCCTCAGTAGACTCCAGCTCTTCTGTGAGGAGTGCGTAAAGTCCATTTGTTCCATCCGCTTTTGCCATCTCTGTTTGCGTTCCTCGTCCATAGCTCTTATGAGCGGTTCTCCTAATTCTGGATTCTCTGTTTTGTTATATTCATCGAGTAGTTGTTCGCACTCCTTTGTCCAGCATGGGATGTATTCTTTCCGCGCTCCTCTTGGTATTGAGTTATGTGCCGCTTTAATAATTAACTTCGTAAATCTGTCGTAATTTTCTGGAATTGGGGGAATTCTGTTTACATTATTTTCAATGGTATCTTTAAACTTAACCCAGTTAGCCTTCCTGAGGTTCCAGCGGGCTATAGGGGGGCTCTTTATTACTGGTATTTGGATCCCAAGGTCTATAATAACTGGTCTGTGTTGGCTCCGAGGAATACGGCTCAGTACAGTTCTCTTAGACGGAAGTGCTATTCCAGTTTCTCCAGATGAGACAAAACAAAGATCGGGCGTTGATGTTGTGCCCCACGCTCCTGAACAGAAGGTGGGGGTATATTTTGCATCGTATATTAATGTATAATTATTTATATCTGCCCAGTCTGCCAGCATGAGTCCTTCTTTGTCGCAAGACTGATAGCCCCATCTGGGGTGGTGGGAGTTAAAATCGCCAATTATGACTGCAGGGTGTTGTGGGTTAGGTAAAACAGGTTGTTCCCATTTTTCTGAAGGTGGCTTGTACACGTTATACACAGTCATATCGTTTAGTTTGATTCCCACGGCAAAATCGTGGTGCATAGTTTCCTCAATATTATCAACCAGTTCTTTCTTGATCAGTGTTGCAATACCGTGTTTATTATGGGCTTTATAGCCCACAATTTCATAGCCTGGTATTAGAAGTCTCGAGATATTTTCTTCTGATAGATGTGTTTCCTGCAAGGTCAGCACATCAATTTTTTCTTCTGTTAGTAGCTTTGTGAGGATGTCTCCTTTTGTCCTCGTGTATCCTTCTATGTTAACTTGGCATATACGTATTCGTCCACGCACTTGGCTCCGGGGGGGAAACTGAGGCATTTGTCTCGCTCTCTTGCGTAACTTCGCCTGTGAGGGCCGGGAGGTATTACTACGTCCGGCCGCCGTTTGGTGGTTTTGGTTTTGTACGTTTACCACAACTTTCTGTTTAAGGTTGGGTGCGTGGCCCCACCTTCCCATGGTACAGGGGTGCCATCCATGGTCCACTGCATGTTAGCGGCATTAGTCAGTCATCAGACAGTGGCGCTGTTCTGTTATCACATAGTACATGGAGGGATGCTCCTGCACTAACCCATCGTATGTGCGCACCCTGACCATAGCACCTTCAAGTTGGCATCGAGAGAGGACAGTGGGCTGCGCCTTGGTTCAAATCATCATCGTCAGATTCTCTGGTGAATACAGCATCATAGAACATTCCCAGAGAACGGTGAAGAAGAAACCCTGAGTTCATCTTCGCCACAACACGACTTTCCTTCCGTAACCAATCAATGCCCTGCAGAGGGCAGCCTTTGCACACAGTACCCACCATGACAGGGCACACTGATATGCACAGTGGCATCGATGACAGGCTGTATCGATGAGCAGCTGGCAGTCGGATGAAGTAAGATGGATAGTGTTCCGTTTCCATGACCGCCGACCGCGCCACACCTTTTGCCAGCAGAGATAGATGGGACAGATATAGGCATCATGGTCAGAGATCATAATGTTACAGGTTTCAGCAGGCTGTGTCCCACCGACAATATTGCAGGATATTTAAACACCTTCGGGACGACTGGCAGGATGGCTAGTGAAATGGGGAGACCCCAGACGCTCTCCATGAAAATGCTTCCAAGAATCCACGAAGTTGAGGCACTGGACAAGTGCTGCTAACTTCGTACATAGAGAGTGACGTGGCAGTCGGTCTTCGGTTGCCTCGGTTAAATCGCCATCCGTGATCAATGCATACTGGGATCCTGGAAGCGAGGCCCAACCGTCTCACAGAAGAAATTAAAAATGTCAGGGCCCTGTCCAGGATTCAAACACCGGTTCTTCTCGACAGAAAACTCAAGTGCATCCCCCAACATGTGGAAACTGTCCAGATGCAGGAAAGCAAGGTTAGGTTAGCGTACTTTATTTATTTGGGATGGTTCAAAATGGTTCAAATGGCTACATATTATTATCGTCGTTTAACTCACAATATGTAGTGAGCGTTACATCCTTTTGTGTTAGCAAAGAGCCGATGCTTGGACTGTCACCCTAAGGTGGGCCACATGCAACCGGCGACCTTGCACTCGTCTGCTGGGCAGTGGCACTTTGCCGCAGAGAAATGCCCAATGTACGTTACCAGTTGGCCATTTGAAAAGGTTTGTGTGTCCCCCCTCCCCCCTAGGCGAAAGGAGGGAGGCAGGGAGGGGGAGGGTTGAGGGAAGATAGGAAAGCCTATAATCTCGTTAGTTACTGACCGTAGATCGATCAGAACGCACATTCAACTGCTGTCCTCTTCTCAGGTTGCAATCGTTTGGGACGGTGGTTTTCCCCAATACATGCGACCTGTTGATTATAAATGCTGCTTTCTATCATGACAATTTCGATACGTAATTAGAACAGTGAAGCATTTTCCATCAATTCTGGTAGCGTCTATTGACTTCAGATCGACTAGAGTTTGAATAGACCGCCACGGACGCAGGTTCAAATCCTGCCTCGGGCATGGATGTGTGTGATGTCCTTAGGTTAGTTAGGTTTAAGTAGTTCTAAGTTCTAGGGGACTGATGACCTTAGGAGTTAAGTCCCATAGTACTCAGAGCCATTTGAACCATTTTTTTAGAGTTTGAATACATCTTTATCAAAACTAGACATAATTGTCTGAATGGGAATTCCGCGATCGTTCATTAATAAAATATGGCGTTTCAGTCTTCGATCGCTATACTTTATTTTCAATTACCGGTTTCGGGCTAGCTGCCCATCTTCAGATCATATATTGTAGTTACAGAGTAACTTGTCCGTACAGAACATTCGGTTCGCTGTCATAAGTAAAGTAAATTTCAATCAATTTACTTTACTTATGACAGCGAACCGAGTGTAAATTTCAATCAATTTACTTTACTTATGACAGCGAACCGACTGTTCTGTACGGACAAGTTACTCTGTAACTACAATATATGGTCTGAAGATGGGCAGCTAGCCCGAAACCGGTAATTGAAAATAAAGTATAGCGATCGAAGACTGAAACGCCATATTTTATTTTTGAATACATCTGCCACTAGTTTTGAGTGGCAGAGTGAACTTTTTTCCCAGCAGGATAACACGGGTTGTATGGTGTCGTCATGTTTTTAGCTGTATTCCGATTTTAGGCACTGCTTGTGTATCGCTATGCATATACTTGTGTTTTATGACCAATTTTTATGGTGAGTTACGCAATTAAGACCGATCTTTACTTCAGTTTTCCAGCCAAAATATGTGAAGTACACTAACGTAACCTCCCTCTCCTTCATCTGGACAGTTCCCATTTGTTGGGAGCTGCATCTGGGCTTTCTGTCCAGAAGAACTGGGGTTTGACTCCCGGAAAGGACACTGTCATTTCTTACTTCCCACCAATTCCCAGAGGGGTGGGGGAGAGGTCAGCGAAGCCTGGAACAAAGAAATCCCAAGCAAATTTCAAAATTCCTATAAATAGGGTAGGTAGGGGAGGGGGAGGTGGAGGGATGGGAAGGGGGACAGGGTGGGGACCGACGTGCACGCTGAGGGAAACGCATGACGTCATCTGGGGTGGGAATAGAGATGGAGGTGAGGGTCGGTGGGGGATAATTAATTTGTCAATTTAATTAATTTGCTTATCAGTTTCATATTAAATGTTTTGGGAGTCCCAGCACCTTACTATTGGCGTCCATCCGCAGCATCGATGTCGTCCGCCCAGGAGACAGAAGTCTGCTAGCTTGAGAAACAGAAACGGTGGATACCACATCACAACCAGGCTGGGAAGGTTTGTGTCCCTAGGTGACTGCTGACTGGAAAACTGTGGTGGGGAGAAACGTCGCGGAGTCTGGTGTGAGAGTGTCAGAGGACAGCACATCATGAGTAGGAGGGACATCATCCCGTATACACATTAAGTGGAGACAGTCATCAGAAGGGCTAAAACGTCGTCCCACCCGTTTCTTCGGTAACCGTTGCTTTCTACCAAGCTATTTCCTGTTGGATGGCAGACGACTGTCGCCCGACATGTGGCCAGACAGCAGAAAAGCGGAGGTTGATACTGTTCCGTGATCAAGTGTCCGCATGTGAACCATTCAACGAAACATCATCGATCTTGGCTTTCGGAGCGGAAGGCCGACTCGTGTACCCTTGATGACTGCACGACACGAAGTTTTACGCCTCATCTGGACCCGTCAATACCGACAATGGTCATTGATGACTGGAAATATGTCGCCTGGTCCGACGAGTCTCGTTTCGAGTTGTATCGAGTGGATGGACGTGTACGGGTATGGAGACAACCTCATGAATCCATGAACCATGCATGTCAGCAGAGGCTGTTGAAGCTGGTGGAGGCTCTGTAATGGTGTGGGGCAAGCCCAGTTGGAGTGATATGGGAACCCTGATACGTCTAGATACGACTCTGACAGGTGACACGTACGTAAGCATCCTGTCTGATCACCTGTATCCATTCATGTCCATTGCGCATTCCTACGGACTTGGACAATTCCAGCATGACAGTGCGACACCCCACACGTCGAGAATTGCTACATAGTGGCTGCAGGAACACTCTTCTGAGTTTAAACACTTGCTCTGGCCACTAAGCTCCCCATACGTGAACATTACGAAGCATATCTGGGAAGCCTTGCAACGTGCTGTTCAGAAGAGATCTCCACCCCCTCGTACTCTTACGGATTTATTGGCAGCCCTGCAGGATTCATGGTGTCGAATCCGTCCAGCTTTACTTCAGACGTTAGCTTAGTCCAAGACACGTCATGTTGCGGCACCTCTGCCTACTCGCGAGGGCCCTACAGATATTAGGCAGCTGTACCAGTTTCTTTTCTTCTTCAGTGTATAAATTTCCAGAATGCTGTAGAGAGACGACAGCACGCACACACTATAAATAAAGATGGATGAGATCTTGATACGCATAACAAAATAATTCTTTGCCTAACCCTTCACAACACTTTGCGGAGTACAGGCGTAATAAGTTGTCGACGTACAGTGCACATTGTTTTTACTAAAATCGGTATTTCACCTGGTTTTCGCTGTATTTCTCTGAGCTAATGTCTCCCTCTATCCTTTGGCGATCTTTCAAACTCTACAGCTCTAATACACCCAACAACTTTTCCTTCTAATCATCTACACTTTCTCAATTGCCATATCAGCTTGCCCTGGATGCCATGGTAAATGTCACATTAACGTCTCCGTTTAACTATTTCGTTAGGATCTTTCAGCCTCTAAATTTCCAATTGTTAATTTAGTGAGCAACTAGTTTCGGCGATATACTACGCTATCTTCAGAGCCCCTGACCGACTTGTAAGAAGATTCCCACGTCTGGTCCAGTCATTGAATGCTGTCCAATATTTTGACTGTACCAGACGTGGAAATGTTCTTACACGTCGGTCAGGGGGCCTGAAGATGACGTAATATAACGCCGAAGCTGATTGCTCACTAAAATAACAATTTAAAATTTAGACGATTGAATCGTGTTTTGATTCGACATTCTGTATTGCAGACTCAGTCCCATGACCGTCTGTATAAAGGTAGTCATAGAGAAACAGTACGTTTCCGGACATCGGTCCATATTCAAAATATTATGTTCTCACTCACCTCTACAAGTTCTAGAAGTTTGTATCGGGAATTTCCGAACACAGTGTATAATTTGGAGCAAAATTCATTCAACAGGGATCCCATGTCCTGATCAGTAGTCGATTAAGAACCGGGCGCCAGCTATACGCGTGTCAGTACCTGCTGGATCACTTTATAAGAACGGACTCTCTCCCGCCTGGCCTTCAACACCAGCTCTGTAGTATCCTTTCCCCTGAGTTCCTCTCCTCCAGCCCCCACCCTACACACGGGTCCGGGAGATGCGCCGCAGCAAACAAACGTTCCACCCCCATTAATCACGGGAGCAGCGGCCACGACTATCGGTAAATGTTACCTCCCCCTTTTCCCTCACCCCCTCTCCCTTAACTCTTCTGCCAGTGCGAAGAGCGCAGGCTCAAATTTCGGAACCGAAGGAAGGACGGCGTACTGACAAGGGAGCGAAGATCAGTTCTTCCAGCACATTAATATCATTTCGAGCGCGATTAAGCATCTCCGCTCAATGTGCTGGAAGAGGTCGATTTATGCTTCGCAGTCGCTAGCATTTTTTGTTCCTCCCACGCCTGGTTCGGAAGAATGTAGCACAGTTTTGAATATCGCAAGGTGAGGACAATTTACTACCTCGCTAATGTCGCATCCCTTCTTTGTACATTCGCCGGCGTCATATCGTGTTTGAACAGATAGGACACCGTGGGCGAGGACACATTTCACGTCCAGTCGAAATGGTTTATTCATTAAATATATTATAAACAGGGCAGATGATATCGCATAGTAAACGCCCAACGTCATCAAATAAAAGAAAATAAATCTTTCTATCTCACCCGGTGAGTTAATACTACACGAGAGGCATTTGTTTTATATCCGACACATAGGGTGCTACTGAAAATTAGATGACATTCAAAAGAAATTCACCTGCAATAAAATAAAGATAGAAATAAAAATCCGAATATGTAAAATAGGCCTGTTTAGAAATTGTTTCGTTTGACGCGAATTTAGAAACTAATTTCTTCAATGCCTGAAGAGGAGAAACTACGAGAATTTTTTTAAAAAAAAGTTTTGAATCTCTGCTGCAGTGGTGCACTCATTGCTTAAGAATGCTTGTAATTGTTTTTTGTTGGGGTTTAACGATCTTTCTTTCGTGTTTTGACCTCTTTTATTCTGGTCTCTGAATAGTCACATCGCGACATTTACTGAAAAACCTACAAGGAAAACCACCATTGGGAATATAATTTGCTCCTATCTCTATTGGCTGTATTTTATCATCAGCTGTCCAGTAATGCGTTAGTTCCATCGTTCATTGTTGCCTTGAGGAGTTTATACTGGAATTCCAGGAAGTTAAACCTGGTGAGATAGGTTTCTAGAATTTCTTTAATCAGTTCTTTTGTTCTTACCTTTGTGTAGCTATATTCTAGGACCTCACCTCCAGTGATTCTGCATCACAAGACTCATATGTTTGTTCGTTTGGAAGAGCAGTTTATATCGCAGGTCTATGATGTTTGCCGTGGTAGTTTCCACCTATGAGCGGGTGTATGGCGTGACGGACCAGAGTAGTGCGTTTGTTGTCACGAGAAAAATAGTCCCATGACCTCGATTACAGATCAACGGTAAGTTATTGATTTCGTGCTAGTATCATCGTGTTTTTATGTAGTTATATAGCTGACGTAAAACTTGGTAAAAAATGTGTTGTAAACGTGTACAGGGAAGGTAGAAGTGGTGACAATACAGACGCTGAGTGGAACAGCAGAACGAAAACCCCTAGGCAGAGAAACAGGCTACTAGCAGAATCAACGATAGGCATCCACTACAATGCAAATACTGTTAAGGGGCTCCGGAAAGGCTCAAAATCATGAAAAGTTCAATTTTTACTTTTTTGCGTTTTCTGAATCTGCAGACTATTACCTTTTAATAGATATATAATTTATTCAATTCCGAAGACTACAACTATTTTAAAATTTTTTTTAAATGTGTTCTACATGGGCGTGACCCACTGTGGCGCTGTTAAACTGCTGTCAAATGGTGTTATTATTAACGTCCGTGTTCATCAGGTACATTTTAGTGATGTGAGATAAAGTATGTGTTGTGGCTAACCTGTGATGGTTCAATATATATCGCTGGTGTGATTGTCGAGTGTTTCATGTTTATTTACTCTGTCGTTATCTCGAAAATATTCGTAATTAATTCTGTTTCTTGAGTCTCTGTTTTGTTGAAGTATAATAATGAGTAAAAGTAAGGTTATTAGAAATCCTCTGAAGGCTTTTAAGAAAAGAAGAAATGTTGGAAAGCCAAAGGTATGTGTTATTACTGTAAACAATAAAGACGATGAAAATCCCCAACATAGCTTGTGTCCCAAAGAAGAAGACAGTTGGTGTAAATATAACAAAGGATTGCTAACTGGTGAAGTGCACACTCATAAGCATAGTCTGCCTCATGCAATAATGGAGGTGATAAAACCTATTTTCAGAGACTTAGCAGCACCTGAACTGTTGAAAAAGTGTATTCACGGAAAAACTCAAAACCCCAATGAAAGTGTAAATAGTGTTATATGGTCGAGAATCCCCAAGACTGTATTTGTTGGAATAGAAACACTTCACTTTGGTGTGTATGATGCTGTTGCGACTTTCAATGATGGCAACATTGTAAGGTGCAAGGTATTTAGAAATATGGGAATGAAGATAGGTTCTAACATGGTACGAGCGATGCTTGCTTTAGACAAGGAACGCCTTCGGGCTGCAGACAGGGCTGTAAAGAGTCTAGAAATACAAGCAAGAGTAAACAGGAGGAGGAACAAGAGGAAGCTGGAGGAGGAGTTTGCAGAGGATGAAGATAATCCATCCTATGGACCTGGAATGCACTAAAAAGTTAATCCAATCTTTGTCGCTCGATTCCCAAAACTTTTATTTTCTCATACTAATTACATGTTTTCTAAGGATCTTCCAAACATATTTGTTTCAAACTTTCAGTAAATGTTACACAGTACCTTCTGCATAATTTAACACAGCCTTTTTCCAAAAAACTGTATATTTTTGAATATATAAATAAAAAATTGCAAAAAAATGTTGTGAATTTTCATTACAATTGAAAAAAAAATCATCTTTAATAACTGAACTAAAATTTTGTAAAATCCCTGTGTTAAGTTGTAGCCCATATTCCAATAAATAATCTGTAAAAAGTTCAACTTCCTACCTCAAATACTTTGTGAGGAAAGATGTAATTTATAAGCGTTATTTTAACATTGCAAGTATAGGGCGTTCCGGAGCCCCTTAAAAGCGCGGAGCACCGTTGTATGGGCTGAATGACGCCGCAGTTGAGCTTTGAGCTTTCAGTCCTGAGCTAACCGTATATAAGTTAAGAAGGTATTGATCCATATCTCTCTATCTCTCTGAAGCAACAAACATCTAGCGGATGGGCCGGGGGCGGGGGGAGCCGCAAATCCGAGTCAGTTTGTAAAATGAAGGAACCACATAACAGTTGCTGAATCAACAATATTTTTATTATGTCCAGAAAGATAGAATTCCGATCTCTGTCATACTCTCCCATAGCCCTTCTTCCTCTTTCTGGTCGTCGCATCACGAGAAGTTCCGCACGAAGTCGGGCGAAAAGTGCTCCGCACTGAATAATAATATTAATCTTCACACCGCACGTGGTGGCTGTTCTTTCAGGCATGTCCGAAAAAATAGATACCACTCACATAGAAAAATATTTTTATAGCTTGCATGATTGGTTTCGGAATACTAAAATTCCATCATCTGGTGTAAACTGTAAAGATTAACAGAATATTTTAGAAATGTAGGACAAGCAATCCTCAAAAAATTAAAAATGTAATGGAAAGCAATTATACGCACTTAAAAAGTTCTAAATGAATAAATAACTAAGAAGACGAGACGTTACTTGCATAAAGTACACTTAACCGACTTAGGTCATTTACCATCCCAATTTTGTCATGGAACGAACGTTCCGTTATGAAATATAAAAGGGGGAACCTAGGAATGTACCAAAACGAAATTACAAAGAGAAAACAGGAGTCAACTGAGTCACAGAGGATGTAAGATGCGATTAAAAAGAAAAAGGAGCATTAGGTAGAACCACTTACAAAAATTCCGCGAAGAGTTCCCGTGCTCCCGACAGACAGGAAAAGCGTGAATAGTACACTACTGGCCATTAAAATTGCTACACCACGAAGATGACGTGCTACAGACGCGAAATTTAACCGACAGGAAGAAGATGCTGTGATATGCAAATGATTAGCGTTTCAGAGCATTCACACAAGGTTGGCGCCGGTGGCGACACCTACAACGTGCTGACATGAGGAAAGTTTCCAACAGATTTCTCATACACAAACAGCTGTTGACCGGCGTTGCCCGGTGAAACGTTGTTGTGATGCCTCGTGTAAGGAGGAGAAATGCGTACCATCACGTTTCCGACTATGATAAAGGTCGGATTGTTGCCTATCGCGTTTGCGGTTTACCGTATCGCAACATTGCTACTCGCGTTGGTCGAGATCCAATGACTGTTAGCAGAATATGGACACGGTGAGTTCAGGAGGGTAATACAGAACGCCGGCTGGATACCAACGGCCTCGTATCACTAGCAGTCGAGATGACAGGCATATTATCCGCATAGCTGTAACAGATCGTGCAGCCACGTCTCGATCCCTGAGTCAACAGATGGGGACGTTTGCAAGACAACAACCGTCTGTACGAACAGTTCGACGACGATTGCAGCAGCATGGACCATTGGCTCGGGGACCGTGGCTGCGGTTACCCTTGAAGCAGCATCACAGACAGGAGCGACTGCGGTGGTGTATTCAACGACGAAGATGGGTGCACGAATGGCAGAACGTCATTGTTTCGGATGAATCAAGGTTCTGTTTACAGCATCATTATGGTCGCATCCGTGTTTGGCGACATCGCGGTGAACGCACATTGGAAGCGTGTATTCGTCATTGCCATACTGGCGTATCACCCGAAGTGATGGTATGGGGTGCCATTGGTTACACGTCTCGGCCACCTCTTGTTCGCATTGACGACACTTTGAACAGTGGACGTTATATTTCAGATGTGTTACGACCCGTGGCTCTACCCGTCATTCGATCCCTGCGGAACCCTTCATTTCAGCAAGATAGTGCACGACCGCATGTTGCAGGTTCTGTACGGGCCTTTCTGGATACAGAAAATGTTCGACTGCTGCCCTAGCCAGCACATTCTGCAGATCTCTCACCAACTGAAAACGTCTGGTCAATGGTGGAAGAGCAACTGGCTCGTCACAATACGTCAGTCACTACTCTTGATGAACTGTGGTATCGTGTTGAAGCTGCATGGGCAGCTGTACCTGTACACGCCATCCAAGCTCTGTTTGACACAATGCCCTGGCGTATCAAGGCTGTTATTACAGCCAGAGGTGGTTGTTCAAATGGTTCAAATGGCTCTGAGCACTATGGGACGTAACTGCTGTGGTCATCAGTCCCCTAGAACTTAGAACTACTTAAACCTAACTAACCTAAGGACATAACACACATCCATGCCCGAGTCAGGATTCGAACCTGCGACCGTAGTGGTCGCGCGGTTCCAGACTGTAGCGCCTAGAACCGCACGGCCACCCCGGCCGGCAGAGGTGGTTGTTCTGGGTACTCATTTCGCATGATCTAAGAGCCCAATTTGCGTGAAAATATAATCACATGTTAGTTCCAGTATAATATATACGTCCAATGAATACCCGTTTATCATCTGCATTTCTTCTTCGTGTAGCAATTGTAATGGCCAGTAGTGTAGTTGCTGAGCATGAGTAGTGAGCGCGCGCCGCTCCTGAAGCAGACGCGGTGGCAACTGGAGCTGTGAGCCGTGGTAGGTGGAAGAACAGTACAACCGCAGTTAATAAAGGACCAAGGAGAAAAGTCAGAACAATGGGAGGGAAGAAACACTGTACATAAAAAAAATAAAAGTCTTATTGAGTAACCTACATGTACCCAATACGTAAAAAACTTAAGTGGGCTGAATTATGTCACAATTAACTAAAATATTTTTTATGATAATAGTCTGTGCGTTCACTAATAAGACAATAAGAATGGAGACTTACTAAAATTTAAATTTCTTCCAGCACGCTAAGTATACGACCTTTCTGTGCAGTATGTAAGACAACTAAATTATCACTAACCTTTTGCAGACGCTGCTGGTTGTCAGTCAAAGACGTGGTCGAAGCTGTATATCGCACTCAATATGATATACGATACAGTGAGAAAAACATTCGTTTTTAAACGTTTCACAATTCCTTAACCTACTGCCAAAATTTGTCTTGACTGACAACAGCTTCCTTCCAATCCTCTCATATATATATCCAACGTATGGCATCTTGCAGATCCTGTTCTTTTCCATTCGCCCTGCCTCATTAACCATTAAGAGTGATGCCTTCACGTGTGTTGTCCGCTTTCACGTGTACTTTTTTATTCGATTTATCGCCTATAGGCCCAGAAAACCACTCACGAGCGGCAATATACCTAATTTTACCCAACTATCTGTCATATTCTCGATGTCAGGGAAACACTATTTTTTCTCTTAAGGAGAGACATAAAGATACCAGTTTTATATTTATACACACATCAAAAGCAGTTTTGCATCACCCCCGTTCCGTGAGTTCCGGAACCTGTACAGGAAATTGGAATAGAGATCAACATAAACATCATATCCGCTTTTTTTTTATTGCTCATGAGAACCACACATTGCTTGTTGTACCATCACACTGCGAGACCTTCATAGGTGGCGGTCCTGATTGCTGTACACACCGCTACCTCTAATACCCAGTAGTACGTCCTCTTGCATTGATGCATGCCTGTATTCGTCGTAGCACACTGTCTACAAGTTCGTCAAGGGCTGTTGGTCCAGGTTGTGCCACTCCTCAACGGCGTAGATCTCTCAGTGATTGGTGGGTCACGTCGTCCATAAGCAGCCCTTTTCAATCTATCCCAGACATGTTCGATAGGGTTCATGTCTGGAGGAAGTCATTCACAAGATTTCCACGACAGGGACACGAATTGTCGTCCATGAAGACGAATGCCTCGCCAATATGCTGCCGGTATGGTTGCACTACCGGTCGGAGGATGGCATTCACGTATTGTACAGCCGTTACGGCGCCTTCCATGACCACCAGCGGCGTACGTTGGCCCCACATAATACCAACCCAAAACAGCAGGGAACCTCCACCTCGCTGCAAAACGGCTCTAAGCACTATGGGACTTAACATCTGAGGTCATCAGTCCCCTTCACTTAGAACTACTTAAATCTAACTAACCTAAGAACATCCCACATATCCATGCCCGAGGCAGGATTCGAACCTGCGACCGTAGCAGCAGCGTGGTTCCGGACTGAAGCGCCTAGAACCGCTCGGCCACAGCGGCCGGCACATTGCTGCACTCGCTGGACAGTGTTCCCAAGGAGTTCAGCCCGACCGGGTTGCCTCCAAACACGTCTGCGACGAGTGTCTGGTTGAAGGCATATGCGACACTCATCGGTGGAAACGTGATGCCAATCCTGAGCGGTCCATTCGCCACGTTCTTGAGCCCATCTGTACCACGCTGCATGGTGTCGTGGTTGCAAAGATGGACCTCGCCATGGACATCGGGAGTGAATTTGCGCATCATGCACCCTATTGCACACAGTCCGAGTCGTAACACGACGTCCTGTGGTTGCACGAAAAGCTTTATAAGCTTTATTCAACATGGTGGCGTTGCTGTCAGGGTTCCTCCGAGCCATAATCCGTAGGTAGCGGTCATCCACTCCAGTAGTAGCCCTTGGGTGGCCTGAAAGAGGCATGTAATGTACAGTTCCTGTCCCTCTGTATCTCCTGCATGTCCGAAAAACATCGCTTTGGTTCACTCCGAGACGCGTGGATACATCCCGTGTTGAGAGCCCTTCCTGGCACAGAGTAACAATGCGGACGCGATCGAACCGCGGTATTGACCGCCTAGGCATGGTTGAACTACAGACAACAGGAGCGGTGTACCTCCTTCTTGGTGGAATGACTAGAACCGATCGGCTGCCAGACCCCCTCCGCCTAATAGGCGCTGCTCATGCATGGTTGAGTACATCTTTGGGCGGGTTCAGTGACATCTCTGAAGTGACAAAGGGAACGTGTCTGTTATTCAATATCCACAGTCACGTCTATCTTCAGGAGTTCTGGCAACTGGTGTGATGCAAAATTTTTTTCGATGTGTGTATTTAAACGGATGATTCGACGTCAAAAATGGTTCAAATGGCTCTGAGCACTATGGGACTTAACATCTGAGGTCATCAGTCCCCTAGAACTTAGAACTATTTAAATCTAACTAACCTAAGGACATCACACACATCCATGCCCGAGGCAGGATTCGAACCTGCGACCTTAGCGGTCGCACGGTTCCAAACTGAAGCGCCTAGAACCGCTCGGCCATACTGGCAAGCGATTCGACGTCACATTCATGACTAAATCGATAGTGGACTCTTTCTATGATGTCAGTCTGCACGTTATTGCCATCTAACGTAATCTTCAAATATAAGTAAGGCAAAGTCCCACTGATCTGGTGTTGTACGAAAAGAAGTAATTTTTATATGGAAAGCGTTATATTTGTTGTGTAAATTGTCACACTCTTCCTTACCGCCCTCACGGAACACAAAAACATCGTCAACATAATGCTTCCAGCACAGCACCTTAGCGGCCTCTTCTGGGTACTTCTTTAAAATCCCGTACTCAAAATGCGACATGAAAATGTTCGCCAAAATGCATGATAGCGGGAATCAACAGCCAGACCCTGTTTCTGCCTGACCACTTGAACCTCATGTTTGAAACAAGGTCATGATCAAACTTAGGATATTAATGAACTCCTTGATTTCATCCGGTGTCCTACCGCTGAATCTGGTAAGATTTTCAAAAGTAATAACACATATTTCATCTGTAGGTGCATTGCTGTACATATTTCTGACATCGAATGCCCACTTATGGGTAACTAGCCGGACGTTCAAATTCTTAAGCAGTGTGATTAAATTATACCTATTTGTATCTCTAAAATAAAAATATTCTTTCAGGAAACATGAAACAAATTTATGAAGTTTGTCAGTAATACCTTGCCGCAGTGGCTACACCGGTTCCCGTGAGATCACCGAAGTTAAACGCTGTTGGGCGTGGTCGGCGCTTGGTTGGGTGTCCATCCAGCCGCCATGCGCTGTTGCCATTTTTCGGGGTGCACTCAGCCTCGTGATGCCAATTGAGGAGCTACTCGACCGAATAGTAACGGTTTCGGTCAAGAATACCATCTTACGACCGGGAGAGCGGTGTACTGACCCAACGCCCCTCCTATCCGCATCCATCCATCCGAGGATGACACGGCGGTCGGATGGTCCTGGTAGGCCACTCGTGACCTGAAGACAGAGTGCTTTGTCAGTAATACGTCAGGCCGAAGAAGATTTCTTTGCGGATCAATAGATCTTTTCCGTACTCAGATCTGAAGATCACGTTAGATGCCAATAAGGTACAGTTTGACATTTACAAGGATCAGTAAACTACCGATACAGACCTGAATGTGACATCGAACCGCCGGCCGGAGTGACAGTCCAGTCAGCCTTCGGCGGCGCAGCGGTTCGGACGGTGTTTACGTCCCTGCCGCACGTCTGCGCGAGAGGTGTTTACGTTACGTGTGTAGCGGTGTGTCGCGGTAATACATAGAACGAATCATGGCCTTGTCGTTCCGCAAATCGACACTGAAATTTAGTTTTGCTAACGAATATGCTCGACCGAAGGCTTACGAGATCGAACGTTATTTACGGGACGAGGTGAAAATCGAACCTGACGTTCTAGTTGGAATACACTTATCTATAGTCAGCAGCATGGTTTATGTCAAGCTTATAAATGAAGCGGCATGTGACGAACTACTACTTCGACACCGACAAGGACTTCGTTTCTGTCATTCGGACGGGAATGTTGGAGCGGTAACAGTTGAACACGCCGGCATGGGACTCCGAACGATCCGCGTCTTTGAGCTTCCATTCGAAGTGCCAGAAGAATTGGTGACAGACGCCCTGCGTCCTTACGGAACGGTCCTATCCCACGTGGCTGAAAAATGGGCGAGTTTCAAGACGTATCCTGTCCTCAATGGCGTCAGACAAATACGGATTGAACTCCGAAAACACGTCCCGTCATACTTGTACATCGCCGGTTGTAGGGCGAGTGTCATTTACGACGGACAACCAAGGACGTGCTCTGGATGTGGGAAGGAGGGACACATACGTTCTGAGTGTGCTCAACGAAGGTTATTACAGCTGCCACGGGATGATCCACCCCTCACGCCGCATCCGACTGTGCTCCCCATGACTTACGTCGCCGCATTACGCGATGACGTGGGCCGCGAGACAGACGCGTACCAGAACACACAGACAGCGGCGGATCGTGGCGAGTCACAGAAAGACGACGTTGCGCTGGACCGCCTGCAGCAGTCACAGGACGCCCTCTCTTCGGTTCCGCTTGCAGCCCCTTCCGATAAGGCCCTTGGAGACGTCGATAATACGACGGCGCACGATTCTGACGTCCCCCACGAACAACTGGAGACCATGCTGACCTCTGATTCCGAGGCCCGGCAACGTAAACAGCGCTCACCAAAACGCCGGAAGAAGCGCCGCCTCACGGTGGAGAACGACCACTCTAATCTAGCAGATAATTCTGAGAAGTTTACGGGTACAGAACAGACGACCATGGATACAGAAGAACTGCCTAACGTGGATGCAACGGTGGCCAGCGGGACGACGGCACGACCTACCGCTGACGATGCTCCAGACACAGCGAAGGAGCTCAATAGACGGCAACAGGCTACTGAGGAGGCTACGGCGCCTGCACCGCACGACAACGATGGGACACTAGGGGACTGGTCAGAAGAGCCACCCCCGTGGGGGACAGATGATGCCGGAGGAACTGCTCCCACGCACTCTCCCGGTGTAAGATCGGCAGAGTGCACGGAATAATGGCAGACCATATGAGGGGACGGCGGGGGACGTTAGTCCGACAGCAGCCTATGTACGGCAAAATTAGCGACCGTACGGTACCCTATCTACGTAGACCGCCATGCAACAAGCTTATCGGATAGGGTCTGTTAACATCAATAGCATTGGGACGCCGGTAAAAATCAAGATGCTCAGTGACATGATAAAGGCTGCGGATTTAGACATCGCACTATTACAAGAAGTTCGGGTACTTCCCCCGTCGGACTTTTACGGTTACGACGTATACTGTTCCCCGTGTGACGAGAGAGGCGTTGGCACAGCTATATTATTAAAGGAAGGGATACGTGCAGACGAAGTAGAGTATTTGCCTTCTGCCCGTGGTACGGCCGTGACCATAGGAGGAATACGTTTGATCAACATATACGCACCGTCAGGCTCGGATAAGAGAAGGGACAGAGCAGATTTTTACGCCCATGAGGTTGCACCGTTGTTCCAGGGACGATACGATGGTTGCATACTCGGCGGAGATTTTAATTGTGTGCTTGACAGAAAGGACCAACAACCTAACTATACTACTAGCCCAGAACTTAGGGAGCTGGTCAACGGGATGGAATTAGTCGATACTTGGGACCTGAAGTATCGCAACCAACCAGGATATACATTTTTTATTAGCCACTCAGCGGGCCGTTTGGACCGAATCTACGTTTCAAGGGCGTTAGCAGTGTCGACGGTGGACGCAGAAATATGGCCGACAGCGTTTACGGACCACGAGGCATATATTTGTACGGTTAACCTTGATAGACAGCAGGTATGGAGACGGAGGGGTAATTGGAAGATGAACGTCTCCCACCTGCGAGATGCAGAATGCCGACGCATGGTGGAGGATGCGTGGCATGGCTGTCTCCGTCGCCGAAATTCTTTCGGTTCTATCCTGCAGTGGTGGATCGAGTGCGCGAAGCCAGCTTTACGGAGGACGTTAATAGGTTACGGGAAGGAGGTTTCTCAATGGCAGCGCACGACCACTGAGTTTTACTTTACGGCTCTCCGGGAACTGTTAGCTCAACCATCTACACCAGAACGCCAGACGGCCGTCCACCGAGTTAAGGCGAAGCTGGTACAACTTGCGAAGCAGAGGATGGCAGGCACGATGATACGCGCGAGGTCGCAGGATTTCCTGCCCAACGAGGTTCCCTCGATGCATTACGTGATAAAGGAAAGACGAAGAAGACGCAGGAATTTAATACATGAGATCGATCTCGGCGATGGCCGTCATTTTACAACACAAAGGGGCATAGCACAGGCGTTCACGGATCATTTTAGCAGATTCTATGCGAGCAACGGGGAGGGTCCGAGGGAGCTGGGGAACGTCCTGGAAGAGATCCCAGACACGACGAGTGTGAACGGGGAAGCAGACGGGTTATCTGAAATTACGTGTGAAGAGCTGGAGGAAGCGATTACACGAGGTGCTTGCAACAAGTCCCCAGGTCCAGATGGATTACCGTTGGAATTTTACCGTGCCTTCGTGACCATTATGACACCGATGTGGCTATGTATGTTTAATGAGCTTCTGCGGCAAGAAGTACCGGTTCACATCCAATTCACGGAAGGGCTCATGATACCGATACCGAAGCCCCGTGGTGGCAAACGGCCTTGTGATTATCGCCCCTTGACCCTCCTTAATAGTGATTACAAGATCTTCATGCGCATCCTGGGAAGTCGTATCAAAAAGTCGCTGGAGCATCGAATACATGCCGATCAGACTTGTCTTGGCGGCATCAGTAATATCCACACAGCCTTGGGAGACTATCGTGACGTCGTCGCCCTCGCGGCTGCATGCCGCCTCCGGGGGGCGATGGTTGCTGTAGATTTCGATCATGCTTTTGATCGCGTGGATCATGTGTACCTCGCGGCGGTGATGAAAAGGATGGGTGTCTCGCCATTACTGACCAATGCTGTGATGCGGCTGTTGCACGGCGCCAGATCAACGATGGTGGTCAACGGAGGGAGAACTGAGTATTTTACGATCTTAAGATCAGTGAGACAGGGTTGCCCCTCGTCGATCCTCCTTTATGCGATCGCCTTAGAACCGTGCCTCGCAGGCCTTCGCCGCCGTCTTACCGGGATCTCCCTACGGCATTTATCATTCAAATGCAGAGCATACGCGGATGATATTGTGTTCCTCGTGCGGAATGAGAGGGAGACTCAAACAGCACTGGATTGGCTACAGACGTATGGGATGGCAGCTGGAAGTGTGGTCAACTACCGAAAATCACAATTCATGCATGTGGGGCGTGGACTAGAACCGGGAACGGAAGGGCCCTTACCTGCGGTGGAAACCCTCCGCTGTTTGGGTATCACCTTTCATAAAGAGACAGCGGGAACGGCTGCGGACAACTACCGAAGACTGTTACTCAGAGTCCGCACGGCAGTACGACTAAACGCCCTACGGTCGATGGATATGCTGCAGCGAGTGTTACTCGTCAACCTTTATCTTGCGCCCATGATGTGCCACCTGACACACCTTCTCCCCTTGACGCGTACGATGGCTATGAGGATTCAGGCGGCTTTTGGGTACTATGTGTGCCTGGGACAACTCTTTAAGGTACAGTACAACACGCTTACCCTCCCAGCGCGAGAGGGGGGCGTTGGTTTAGTGAACGTGCACGAGAAGGCGCGTGCCATGTTTATTACTACTATGCTCAAACGGTGGCGCAACAGGAACCACTCGCTTACGGGGACGATCATCGAAGAACTCGTACCAACATCGCATCTTCCTCCAGTCAGTGTCGGCCATATATCGCCCCCTTTAACGTATGTGCGCACGTTCATCGTGGAACACAGTTACTTTGGAGAGCGTTTACCGACGACCCGACAGTCGACATCGAAGGACGTGTACCATCTGCTTCTTCGACAGATCGCCCGGAATAAGGTGGAACGCAAACATCCAGCTGTTAATTGACACGTGGTGTGGCGCACGGTCCACCACCCCCACCTACCTACATCAGTCAGATCAACATGGTACATTGTCGTCAACCGAAAATACCCTACAAACGATAGAAAGTACGCAATACATTTGGCGGATTCGCCCTTGTGTCAGCAATGCGGCGTGCTGGATACGGACGACCATCGGCTGGTCTGCGGCGAGGCATTGGCTGTCTGGACTCTCGCAAGAAAGATAATAGCGTTCATGCGGCGCACTATCTATACAGCAGTCTCTTCTGACATAGTATTTTTTCCAGAAGAAACGTATTTTCCGCGTCATAAGACGAACGCGGTGGCGTGGATCACAGGTATGACGGTCCATTACATCTATAGAGACTCACGTACGCACTTACTCCACGTCCTGGATTACTGGCAATACTTGCAAGATGGACACACAACACTATTACGGCTACAAAAGTACAAGGATTGGTATGCCAATTTCCTAGTAACGGTTTTTGCGGACCCGCCATATACCTGGGGTGTGCCGGGTGCGCAAAGATGAGCGGCGGTGCTGTCGTTGTGAAACCGACCAAGTTAAAGTGATCGACTAAGAACACTATGCGAGTTTGCGACCTACGAAAAACTCACGCTTGAACAGTTATCAAATGGATGTATTTCACATTTTGTTTTCATATCCAACATACTTTTCTTTAGGGTGCCGGAGGTGGCCCCACTTCGATTTTGTTGTTATTTCATGCTGCATGGTAGGACGGCAGCGAGGATCCTTCCAGAACAGTTATCATGTGGCAGGACGTACTATGTTTATTTTGTGAATAATAAAGGTTTCTGTTTCTCCTACCTTCCTTCATATAAAATCAATAAATAAAACCCCTCACTAAAAAAAAAAAAAAAAAAAAAAAAAAAAAGTTGGTAGAGCACTTGCCCGCGAAAGGCAAAGGTCTCGAGTTCGAGTCTGGGTCCGGCATACAATAAAAAAAAAAGCGGTTCTAGGCGCTACAGTCTGAAACCGCGCGACCGCTACGGTCGCAGGTTCGAATCCTGCCTCGGGCATGGATGTGTGTGATGTCCTTAGGTTAGCTAGGTTTAAGTAGTTCTAAGTTCTAGGGGATTGATGACCTCAGAAGTTAAGTCCTATAGTTCTCAGAGCCATTTGAACCATTTTTTTTTTTTTTTTTGACTTCGAACCGTCCGTTTGAATGTAAAATTGCTGCATCCATGTCTCTCCTTAATACATTAAATAGCATTCCCCTTACATTGGACCCATATCACAGGGTGTTGGGTACAATTAGGTATACAACCTGCGACGTGGTGCGAATAAAACAGTGACCCGAATATAGAATAAATTTCCTTTACTTTACGTCTACGGTCACAAATTTTTTGTCAGCAGACTACCGGTTTCGTTCTATAATGACCATCTTCAGGTGTGTTTTATAAGTATATTAGGACATGTTTTTATAAAACAGATCTGAAGATGGTCGTTATAGACCAAAACCAATAGTCTTATGACAAAAGATTTGTGACCATAGAAGTAAAGTGAAGTAAATTTACAATTAGGTATGATGCCACGTGTAATCGATATTGTGGAGCTATTTTTGATAAATAGAACAAAAATGCAGAAGAAAGCGTGAAAAAACGAAACACGGAATGGCATGACTCTTACACCAGCAGAGCGAAAGAAGAAGTACAGGATCTCTAAGCCCCTGTATTATGGTTATTGTTTTTTTTTTTCAGGTTCTCTTCCCCCCTCCTAATGTTGCAACTTTTCTCCTTAGCCCTTTTTTAAACTGCGGTTGTCCCACTCCTACGGTTTAAACAAAATTGGGGTGAAAGACGACCTCACTCAATCAAGCTTTTGTAAGTAGGCTGTTTAGGTTTTTTTATTGGCAACGCCATGTAGCGCTCTATATGAAAATCACTGACTGTGCTGTGTGCAGTCTGAAGCTGGTCGGCATTGTTGCAATAGTCGCTATTGTAGTGTTGGGCAGTTGGCTGTTAACAGCGCGTAGCGTTGCGCAATTGGAGGTGAGCCGCCAGTAGTGGTGGATGTGGGGAAGTGAGATGGCGGATTTTTGAGAGCGGATGATCTGGACGTGTGTCCATCAGAAACAGTACATATGTAAGAATGGATGTCATGAACTGCTATATATATTATGACTTTTGAACACTATTAAGGTAAATTGTTTGTTCTCTATCAAAATCTTTCATTTGCTAACTACGCCTATTAGTAGTTAGTGCCTTCAGTAGTTTGAATCTTTTATTTAGCTGGCAGTAGTGGCGCTCGCTGTATTGCAGTAGTTCGAGTAACGAAGATTTTTGTGAGGTAAGTGATTTGTGAAAGGTATAGGTTAACGTTAGTCAGGGCCATTCTTTTGTAGGGATTATTGAAAGTCAGATTGCGTTGCGCTAAAAAAATATTGTGTGTCAGTTTAGTGTTGATCAGAATAGGTAAAGAGCGAAATGTCTGAGTACGTTCAGTTCTGCTCAGTTGTTTGAAAATCAAATAATGTAAGAGATTTATCAGCACAGTAATTCAATAACTTTTCTAAGGTGACGTTTCACTTTCTTTATGCGAGAAAACGTACCGCCTTCTTTGTCATGATTCATTTAGAACTCCTAATGTGTGTATGATTGCTTTCCGTAACATTTTTAATCTAGTGACAATTGCTTTCCCGGATCTTATGACATCTTCTGTCAGTCCTTACCGGTTTACACCAGATGATGGGATTTTCGTATTCCATATCCGAACGTGTAAGCAATAAAAATATGATAATTCTTCAGGCTTTTCCTGTGATATGTTGAAATGTTGAATGATCGGATCTTTTGCCGGTTGTTCGTGACGTTCTTGCACAATATTTCGGTGGTGTGATTCACTGTCTTCTTCAGGTACTTCCTAAGACTGGCTGGTAAAATAACGGGCTACGATTGGAGGAAAGACAAGATGGAAAGTGGAACGGGGAGGTGTGTCATAGAAAGTGATGTGCTTTAGGAAGGAGGCGTGAACTCCACCTACCGCAGTTGCAAGAACGGCCGGTGTGCACAAGTGGTCCCGAAAGTAAGTTTCTCTCATTTTGATTTTCCAAATATACTCTTTTTCTCACCAGATGCCTGCGCCATTCGGAAGGCACTTTTGGTTTCAGACTTTGGCCTAGCTTTTCTCACACATTTTACATGCATTACTTTCGAGGGTGTGTTGTAGCGTCCCTAGCTGTCCATCGCTCGTGTGAGCGAGACGGAGTTTAACCACCATGTCACCAAGTCTTTCCCGCTCTCAGGCTGGCAAAGGCCCAAACACGTACAAGAGCTTAGCCTATACCCGCGTTGTTCACTCTGCACATTGAGGGAGTGGTTAAGGGAACTAAGCAGAAATTTGGAAAGGGAATTAAAATTCATAGAGAAGGAACAACAACTTTAAGGTTTAGCAGTGACATTGCAGTTCTGTAAGACACGGGAAATGACTTGGAAGATCAGTTGAGCGGATTGGAGAGTGATAGAAGCCGAACATGAATACCAATAAAACAATGGTAATGGAGTGTAGTCGAAGTGACTCAGGGGATGTTGAGGAAATTGGACTAAGGAATGAGACACTGAAAGTGGTAGATGAGTTTTGCTGTCTGGGGTACGAAATAAGTGACAGCTGCAGAAATAAGGAGCATATTACATTTTGAATAACGGCAAAAAAAGTTTTCTTGGAAAATAGAAAAATTTGACTCAATTTTAGGAAGTTAGTTCTGAATATTTGTCTATAGTGTATCCTTACATGGAAGTGAAAGGTGGACCATAATCCGCACTGACGAATTGACGAATATAGCTATATGCCGATAAGGCACATCCTGACATATCAACTATACAGTACAGAAGTATGTAAAAGTTGTGCGTATTCGAAAGTGGATCGAATTCGTTTCTTTCCGACAGCCGCTACAGCACATTGGCTGATTAACTTCAAGTCTTAGATTTTTCTGGTCCAGAGAGCGGCAATCCCTTTAGGAATGTCCGAGACACGCTGAGTGTTCCAGAATAGTTCACAAAACAACGAGAGCTGAGCCAGCCCTTCAGGACAGGAATAGTATCGCCTTGCAACCGTCTAAAGCGGAAACCCGGATCACCGTTTTATCGCTGATGAGAATCAAATTTAATTACACGGTTCTATCTACTTCTACAAAAAAACTGTTCCAAAACGTTCTCACAAGCCGGATGAAGAGTTCCGTTTCACTAGCTTAGAATCTGATCTTATAACAAACATCGCTTGGGACATATCGACAAATCAGCAGTAGCGGAACATGTTTTTAAGGATGGAGATCACGAAATAAAATTTGGTGAAACAAGCGTGCTAGCGAGGACGTCGCATTATTATACACGTATGTATAGAGAGGCAATTGAAATCCACAAACATCAATACAATTTTAATCGTAAAGAAGAAGGATTAAAATTGGATAAGATATGGCGGTCGACGTTGCATCAATCACGTGACAATCGATTGCCTGCAATCGAGAGAACAGACGATAGCCAGAGATAGCTGCACATTGAAGCCACGTGACGTGCGGTGGCGCCCTCTACGATATCCATATAAGCGGCGGCCCCAGCTCCTAGCAGCCAGTCGTTGACTCACCTCTGAAGATGTTCTCCGTAGTTGAGAACGAAACGTCAGGGAGAAGAAGTTTTACTGATCGACCACGGCAACTTAGTCCGGAAGTGTTTATTGATGAAGACGCCGGCCGTGAAAGCCTACATGGAATGAAACATCTCAGATGTTATCGAAATGACTTTCGAAGGATTTCTACATCACTTTGTTGGATTATGTGGCACTTTGTAGCGCCTTCAGAAGGGAAATTTTGAATGACAACAGCGAAACAGAAAATTGTGGAAGATCTGAGTGGAGATGAACAACATGGTTAAGATATTTTCACGCATAATTTCGAGTTATTTGCTCGTTTGTTTCTTAGATCATATTTGCAACAAAAACGTGCTACGATGTGGAACATGTCAGAAGTTTAACAAAAAAGATACATTTTCTGTGTGAAACGTGAGTAGATTCTGACCGTTAAAACAAGTGGATTTTTATTTGAATCTAAATCTGAAATGAGCGTATCCCACCCACAGACAGATATTGTCTATACAGAAATTCATCAGTTGGTAGGAGAAGATGTCAAATGGAAATTATTTTTATATTTTTTCGAAACTTAGTTATCCTGCTTTACCCACAACTGTGTCCATGTGATCATTCCATTTCATATCACTACAAAGTGTTACACCTTGCTTGTATAAGGTGGTCTATTCCAACTGCGACTCACTGATGTTATAGTAAAAGAATGCTATGTTTTTTCGTTTTGTGAAGTTCCCAGTTTCACATTTCTGAATGGTTAAAGCGAGTTGTCAGCCTTCGCATCACATTGAAATCTTATCGAGATCTGACTGAATTTGTAAACAGCTTCTTTCAGACAGTACTTCGTTATAGATACGAGGGTTGGAACTTTAATAATGGCAACTATTTATTTACAGCTCGTACAAAATAGATACGTGTTTCAAAGTTTTACTGACCTTCAAAGTAGTCACCAGCATTGTGTATAACCCGTTGTCAGCAATGTGGAAGTCGTAGGATACTCTTAGCAGTGCCAATTGTGTTGACAGTTCGAGCGGCGCGGTCTATTGCCCGACGAATTTGTAGCAGTTATGAAGCGAATGCCGTGAAGTGTTTCCTTCAATTTAGAAATCAAGTTGAATTCCCGAGGGCTTAAGTCAGGGGAGTACAGTAGGTGGTATAGCAGTTAGCAGCCCCATCAGTCAAACAAATCAGTAACAGCTTGCACTGTACGTGCTTGAGCGTTGTCCAGCAAAATGATGGTCAGGTCCTGCAGTAAGTGTCATCACGACACCAGGTGGGATTGACGGAGGACATCCAAAAAGTGCAAAGAAGGGCAGCTCGTTTCGTGTTATCGCACAATAGGAGTGAGATTGTTACTGAAATGACACGCGAGTTGAGGTGGCAGTCACTGAAACAGACTTTTTCTTTGCGGCGAGATCTATTTACGAAATTTCATTCACCAACTTCCTCTTCCAAATGCGAAAATATTTGGTTGACACCCACCTACGTAGGGAGAAATGATCATCGTAATAAAATACGAGAAATAACAGATCGAACGGAAAGATTTAGGTGTTCCTTTTTCCCATGCGCCATTCGAGAGTGGAATGGTAGAGAAGTAGTATGAAAATGGTTCGATGAACCCTCTGCCAGGCACTTAAGTGTGAATTGCAGTGTAACCATGTAGATGTAGATGTATTTCAGTTTTCTGAGAGGGGGTGTTTGCTGAGAAACCCGTCTGCGAGAGCATCTCAGGTGTGCTCTATGGGGTTTAGGCCCAGGAAGTACGCATGCCATTCCATACGCACAGTATCTTCACCTTCTAGTGTGTCCACCACCTCAGCGGTGGCCGTGGGCGAGCTTTATCTTCCAAGAACGGGATTTACCGCACCCTAAACAGACGGACATGATCCGGAATAATCTCCTTGCTGAACCGCTGTGCTATAATGGTACCTCGGCAAAGATTGGCAGAGGTGTTAGGCCATAGTGCACGATCCCTGGCCGCACCATAACGCCTAAGCCATACCGATGACGTTCATGAACATTCTGTGGTGTGTAAGGCGTTCCTCTCTGTTCCCACAATAACTGGTGAGCAGAGTCACTTGCCACAGTGAAGCGCGATTCGCCGGAGAACACCACTCTGGATCACTGTTGCTCACCTCAAGAAAAACGATCCCTTTACCAGCGAAATCTTTCTCTACACTGGCACGGTTGAAGTGGGATGCATTTAACGGACTTCCGAGCGGATAAACCCGTCAGATTTAATCGCCTCGAAATGGACCTGGCAAAGACACATGTATACGTAGGTAGTGATTGCAAGGTCTGCAACGACCTGTCTCGGAGTAAGATGTCTGTCCCTTTCCACCTCCATGGCTACGTATCTATTCTCTTGCGGGTGGTGGTCGGTCTTAGCATTTCAACCTTCAGTGGCCTTTTTTAACTGTGAGATGACATTTTTGGACACGTCCACTACAGTGACCATAGCAGTGACACCTGGACCTGCCTAACTGCTCGTCCACGATCGTAAGTTCTGAAATGACGTCTTACGGACATGTTGCTGTACCACACGGAATGTTGCCCTAATAGGCTCCATAACAACATTCGTCAAATACCGTGCTGCATGAACTATCGAATACATACAGAGCGTTCGTGCACATACTTCACTGAAATTAACACGTCCCGCCCTCTACATTTCCTCTTACTGCCATTCTTCAGTTGTTCCGTAGCAATTGACAGTTGCTCCTTAGAAAGTGTCAGTCCTTTACTAACTGCCAAGTAGTGTAGCTGTGGATGCAAACGACTCCTTAATTGCATGCTTAAAACTATGACAGCCTGCGTAGATGCGCACTAGTAATTATTTTTACCACACGATAGAATGTTCCCTTGTCCCCTACTCGGAGTTCCATCAAGTCCCTCCGAAGTCTTACTCGCAGCAGCGGCCGGAATCTAAGCGCTGCTGGCGCGTCAGACAAATTACGTGACCTATCGCTCTAAAGACTGATAAGGAGATGTTTACTGGCGGAAGTAAACCTGCAAGACCGGGCTAAACTCGTCACTGCTCCAAACACAATTATTAAGCACTGTAGCTACATGACTGGGAAGTATACACCTCTAACCGCCAGTATATCGCCTCTGCCAACAACAGCTACAAAGAAAGAGTCGGATGACAGTTGAAAGACAATCGGCTGAACTAAGTATATTATATTCTGCCTATCCGCAGCCGCTGAATGGCACCATTTTGAGAAGAATACCGCTGTCAGCTGTTAAAATTGTTCTTTGATACACAGCCGATTTCGTGGTATAAGGCCGCATCGTCAGGTGCAATCTGCACGGTCGTGAGAACATCACCCAAAGACACCGTACTTAAAGTTTCCATCAAAAGAAGTGTAATTCGTTTGGCTTCAGTTAGATCTCGTTAAGACCGCTACTTGCATTAAACACCACCTCCAGCTAGCTAATGGCTCTACGCTCTGATATCTACCCAGCATGCACAAGTTCCTTGAACTGCAATACCCGCCTAGAAAATCGAAAAATGGGTTACCAGAACTCTACATCCACACACGGGAATGCACTTTGGAATTCTTGTATGCTTTCCATGTGTAAATTAACCTCGTTGATCGAGGACGATCTCTCTCTCCTGACTTCATAAATCTTAGTTTGAAACACCTCCTATGTCTCGGAGGCCACATGACTAGCACCTGTAAAGAGTGTGGATGTGTGTTCTCTAGTCGAGGATGGTGAGTCGGGGTAAGTCAAAAGCCGCTCGATAAGGGCAGAGTCCCTTTATTACTCATCAACATATCAACATTTCGTATTAGTATCTCATGCCCAGATCTGGCGGCCACTGGGTAGCGGGCGTCGAACACAGTGTCATTGGCAGCGAAGCGGTGTAGTGAAGGCACCAGCAATGGCTACGCCCAGCTCGGTGCGAGAGCAGACCAACCTTGTGACGCGAGCATTCCTGGGCGTCCGGCTGAACTGCGTCAGGAGGTAGTGCGGCAGTGACACGACCGCCCGAGTACATGACGTGCTGGCCGCCTGCCCAAGCTGTGGGGGGTGGCGTCAGGAATGCCATCTCTTGTCCAACGTCTGGCAACGGCGAACGCCCACTGGCTCGCTGGCTAGGAGGACATCAGTTCGACATTTGTCGTATCGTGTAATATTCCTCCTTATGACTTGTGTGTGTTATTTACTATCCTGATATGTAAAACCAGATGTAATACTTGCGTGTATTTTGTATTCTGTGAATTGGTTTACAAAACATACTGTCATCCAAAGCCAACTGTAATATTCTTATACTATACTGTTAATAAGAAGCAATGTAACAAACAGAAATACAGTTACCTATCCGGACAGCAAAACCACAAAAACAAGTTTAATAACCGTGTGTGTTAACCTAAGGAATAAGCATCAGACTTTAACTCGTTTCTTCAAATAATTCTTTAGTTCAGAGGTATGGCAAATAACAGTAGTCAGACTACTATTCTGCATCGATAACAATATACGAGTATGTGGTTGGTGGGACACTATTATTCGCCAGTCTAATTAGGCACATGTAATGAAGCTGAGTAGGACAGCAGAAAAGATTGCAGCTCCCTACTTACCTGACAGACTTCACTTTAGATTTAGATAAAAGATGGTTCAGCAATACAAGAAAAGTTTAGCCGTTCGAAACAAAACCACAGCACCCAGTTGCTTAATCAGACAGACTAATTTCATGAAAACAAAAGTAAATTTGGACGGGGGGGGGGGGGGTGTTCTACATCAACATATTTGGTACTCAACATTTCATTGATTCACTATAAACTGCTTAACGTTACTATTTATCACCATTAATCATCAGCTTAGTATTTCCTTTCATTAATACGTAATGTGAAAGCAGCAAACAATTTATCTGATGTGGTCTCTGAATCTGGCATAACCTTACGTAGTCATTTTAACACAGAAAATAATAGCAATGTTAGTTACGAAATTGTCAGTTATTCTTTCCATCAATTATTTCACTGATTAATCACTGATTTGCCAACAATATATTAAAGATTTCACAGTCCTGGCTGAATACAAGTCACTCGGAGTTTTCATTTACCAGGTTAGGATCCTGCTTGGTTTATGAGGGGGATAAATTACCAGGTGGACACAATTGTTAATGTGGACGATGGTTATTATTCTTAAAGAACATTTCAACTTCCTGGCACACACTATAATACATAACTAAAATGTCGTACGCTGTAAGCTGTGATCAGCGACGGTGGCGTTGGTCGCAAAAACTGCATTAATATCAGAACGGCCAAGAGAAGTTATACATGTCGGACTTATTTCCTCTTCATAGCGATGATCCATCTTATAATCAATAGCCCGTTTTTCTCCCCATACCAGGCTGTGAAAAACTGCAGTTTCCAAAAGACGCAAGACGCAACAATATGGAGCACTCCACACTCTGCTGGCGCTGTACGTGCTGCCTCTAAGATCACTTGCCACCGACTGATTTTGTTCGCGCCCGCCAAAGCGCACCAAACGTTTACGCTCCCACCTTTTCCTACGCTTACACAGTTTTCCGTTCCTGACGGAACTACTCCATCTTTTATACTACACATACCTCATACAGCCCTAAGTGAGTGCCAGTAACTATTACATACATAATTACATTATAGCAACTTTTTACATTTAATAATTATAACAAATAGATATCTTTACAATATTTAAAAGTAAATATTACACCCTTCTTCTTAATATGTACATTCATTTTAATCTTATAAAGAGTTTCAGTATCGATTTCGCTTCAAACAAGATGTCTCTACTTCTGCTTTAATAGTTTCAATAAAATATTTACAAAAAATTTTTAAAAAATATGAACAATAATGTCACAAATGCATGTAAGTAGGCTGTTTAGGTTTTCTTATTGGTAACGCCATGTAGCGCTCTGTATGAAAATCACTGGCTGTGCTGTGTGCAGTCTGTGGCTGGGTGGTATTGTTGTAATATTCGCCATTGTAGTGTTGGGCTGTTGGCTGTTAACAGCGCATAGCGTTGCGCAGTTGGAGGTGAGCCGCCAGCGGTGGTGGATGTGGGGAAGTGAGATGGCGAATTTTTGAGAGCGGATGATCTGGACATGTGTCCATCAGAAACAGTACATTTGTAAGAATGGATGTCATGAACTGCTATATATATATTATGACTTTTGAACACTATTAAGGTAAATACATTGTTTGTTCTCTATCAAAATCTTTCATTTGCTAACTATGCCTATCAGTAGTTGGTGCCATCAGTAGTTAGAATCTTTTATTTAGCTGGCAGTAGTGGTGCTCACTGTATTGCAGTAGTTCGAATAACCAAGATTTTTGTGAGGTAAGTGATTTCTGAAACGTATAGGTTAACGTTAGTCAGGGCCATTCTTTGTAGGGATTTTTGAAAGTCAGATTGTGTTGCGCTAAAAATATTGTGTGTCAGTTTAAGCACAGTCTTGTATAATTGTTCTAAGGGGACGTTTCATATGTCGACCCTTAGCCGAGGATTTCTCACTGGAATCTTCTGATTTTTTCTTGTAGTTTGTGTAATTAGTGTAGATTTTGTTTATTGCTAGCGCGTAATTGTAGAGACAATCTCCTTTGTAGTTGCAGTCTTTCATTGTTGTACATTAAAACAGGTGTGGCACGCATGTAAATTTTCACCAAGTATTTCGCAGCTGCGCTTGCAATTAATTAGATATTATTTTCAGTGCTATGTTAATGTGTTCTCTTACATTTCCTCTTCAAATTGTGTTTTTATGTGTTGTCGTATGAAATATTGTGACAATAATGGCGTGTGAAAAACGTAATACTAGGCTCCAAAGTAAACTAAGAAATGACAGTGAAGACGAAAGCAGTGTGTTAGCGCCACCATGTAATGAATTAACTAATGTTCAAAGTAGTAATTTGGTAAATGTGCATAGGGAAATGGAGAGAGCTGCAAATAATGGTGTAGGCAGTGAAACAATTAGTGAACAAGGAAGCATTATCGATCGATCGGTCGGCAACAGCCCGCCTCAGGAATCCGAAATGACAGGACACAATCTTGCAAATATTGTAGATTCAGGTTTTGCGTCCTCACCGTTTTATCAAATAAATCTCAGACACATTTTCTGCTTTTCAAAATGCGAATATTGCCCGTTCAAATGCACTGACTAATAGCACTGAGGAACATGTTTTAGACACCAGTGCACTTTTATTACAGTTAATGCAACAAATGGGACAAAGCCTACAAAAGTTAGACACAACGCTTGAACAAAATCAGAAACAAATGGGACAAAATCTTCAAAAGTTAGACACAATGGAACAACACCAGTGACAAAACAGCAACAGTTAGACACAATGGAACCAAATCTTTAAATGTGGACACAATGGAACAAAATCTTCAAAAGTTAGACACGATGGAACAAAATAAGAGACAAACACAGCAAAAGCTTCAAAAGTTAGACACAATGGAACAAAGTCTTCGAAAGTTATACACAGTGGAACAAAATCTTCAAAAGTTAGACTCAGTGGAACAAATGCTTGAACAAACACGTGAAAATTTAACTGCTGAGTTACTTAAAAACGAATATAAATGTCGAAAAGTCTGTAATGACGTAAAAACACAAATTTGTGAACATCTTCAACCAATTCTTTCGCGTCATGAAAATGCATTACAGAATCACGAAGCAGCCGTAAAAGAACTACAAACTGTTGTTCATGAAAATCACGACACCTTGCAAGCTAAAATTGACTCAGCTACATCTACCGATGCGGTTATGCAACTTGCAAAAACTCAGGAAAACTTAAAGGACACAGTAGATACGATTTCAACACAAATGGACACTCTGAAATTTGGTTCAGAAAAACACACTGAGAAAATCAGTTCACCATCGGAGAAAGTAACCGAACTTTCGGATCAGTTCACTAACTTATCTACAAAGGTAGATGATGGTCTGAATGACACAAGACCTTTAGCCTTCACTGACACAGAAGTGATGAACAAATTAGAAAATTCAAACAAAATCAAAATCAAATCAATACACAGTATAAAAGAGAAATCCGGGAGTACAAGATCAGTTGGCACAAGTAATACAAGAATTACATATTTCAGAGAACACGCGCGCTCCAGTACGGGAAGAGGGACATAGAAATACGGAACAACTACAAAATAATAACACAGGACACTTCGGAAATTATGAAAGAAATTGGGAAGGCGCATTGAATTTTGAGATGGAACCGCCGAAACGAAGTAACAATGAGCGATGTGCGACTCGCCGACACAATGATTTTGACTATAAGCTGTTGATTACTACACGCAAATTCAAAACATTTAAGAATTCTGGCAACGACATTCATCCACATGCGTGGCTTCATCAATTCTCTCATTGTTTTCCTCCCAACTGGTTACTGGAGCACAGGTTAGAATTTATGTGTAGCTATTTAGAGAATGAACCAGCTGTGAGAATGCGATCGGTCATTCACGATTGTCACAGTGAAGAAGAATTTTACCATGCCTTCCTCTCAGCATATTGGTCTCAAGCTACACAAGACCGAGTAAAACATAGCATCATCATGATGAAACACTTTGAACAATCTGAATTTTCCAGTGTCGTCAAATATTTTGAAGATATGTTGCATAAGAATCAATATCTTTCAAATCCATACAGCCCTTCAGAACTCATCCGCATTTGCTTAATGAAATTGCCTGAACATTTAAGAAATATTATTTTGGCAGGACGTTGCAAAGACGACATTGAAGCTTTTCAGGGACTCTTACAAGAATTAGAAATTGACACAGACAGTCGTGGGATGCGAAAACAGGAAAACAATCACTACAGGTCACATCCGTCACAATTCCGTAACGACAGAAACAATAACTGGACACGACAAGTCTATTCTTACAACGCAAATCGTGACCAAAGCAGACACCACCCATATGACAACCACTGGTAGAGTAATAATAGTTATAGAGAAAGATGGCATTCCTGTAGTAATGAATATGACAGAGATTACCATAGAAACAGACAAATGGGAACAAAAACAATTATTATCAAGGGAGACAGAATAACTTCAGACGCAACAGTTCAGCGCGCAGTTACGATTCCCGGAGAAATTCTCCACCACATGACTGACAAACAAGAAACTATGTAAACTACCGACAAAACGACAGACCTGAATTCCATCAGAACTGGCGGTATTCAAACAGAGCAGGGCACTCTCGACAAGGTGAATTTGTAGAAGTTAGGTCTCCTAATCCCAATAACGACCCACGCCAACAAAGAGACAGACAATGACTCACACCACAGGCAGGCACGTGCGTCGGCTGGCTCAGGGAAAAATTACATAGACACTAACCTTGAGAAATATTTTAGCATTCTTTACCGATGTACCATAAACCTCATGATAATTCCACTGAATTTGAAACTCTGCGTACTAGGAAGAGTAAAGGTTTACACCACATTTCACATGTAAAACCGTTTTTTGAAAGATAATCTGCTTTTTAACTTTGTCTTTGACATAAAACGTCTTGCTTCACATTTGTAGTATGCATTGTCAGACTTAGAAACTGTTACCATGCAACAATATTTGAAGTTAAATATCCAATCAAGAACCAAGAGAACTTATTTAAACAGAAATTACGAATGCATTGTTATAGTGAACAGACGTCACAGTGTTATTGTGTGTGTACATTCTTGCTTGTTAGTTGCACGATTACGTAACGACTACAAGGCTTACATACTTAGAACATATACTGGTACAGCTAATGAGATTTAAATGCAACATTTTGGTTTACTTGAAAATACATTCTGGATTTAAAGTACTTTCAGTGAGATACCAGATGACACAGTGGTTAGTTTATGTGGTAGCTACACGATTTTATCACGACGCTACTAATGAGTGACAATTTACAATGTTGCTTTTGCAGTGTTTCTGCTTTATATCTGCACAGTTTTTCTGTATTATTCTGGAAAGTAAAACACGTTTTAGTAGTAACTTTTGTGGTATAGCTACAATGAGACAGCCTTGTTCGTAACACAACAATACGTTACAGACCAGTACTTTCTTCATCACGGCAATAAGCGTAATAACTAAGATATCTATACGCAAAGCATTTCACTTTTGTTTATCATGAGGTAAGTACATTGGCTTCTGCAGAACTTAGCTTTCGGAGGACGATAACTACGACACTTCCACAGAGATTATCTTACAACAAGACGCACAGTTTAGCGCTACAGTACACGTATTTGAGTGATTAATTTTGTACTTAAATCATTTATTTTTAAAGATATTTGAAGTACAATGATACAAAGTTTTTCTGTGATACATTTCATTCCATTGCAATAATCTGCAACACTTGAGGGTATAATTAGATTAATCCTCAGGGGGGTACACGCTTACTTTGTGTACCATGTGTTTGGCAAGCACAAGGAGCCCTAGGTTTCGCTTATACAACTTTACACTTCGGTACCATATTTCTCTAACACATAAATTACACAGCTATCTGATCATTTAACTGAGAGACAAACATTTTTTTTACTACATCAGTGACACATGTTTACGCAATTACACAGTTGGACAATTTCATACTTATGAAATTGTATTTTGTCTGTACTTTGTGAACTGTTCATATTTTTTTCGGAACCATTGTGATACTATGAGAGCTTTGAATGATGTTTTTGGTATGGGATCGTGATTTTTAAAGTACGTTTGAGGTAGATGACACTATTGAAATGAGCAGAGAATTTTTTTTAAGTTTTTAAATTATTGCAGAAAGCTACGACGTTTTTGAGATTTGACTGAGGTGTTATGATGTTATTTTTACGACGACGATGTATATTATACTGCTGAGGTATGTTTATGATCAATAAGCTGATGCTATATGAGGAATTGGATTATGCTACATATTTATTATGATGAAATATTGAAGTGTCGCCGCAAGATTGACGTGTCGACGAATATGTACATGTGTAATAAGGTAAGGAGTAATGAGTAGTGGTTAGGGACTCTGACTTGTCAAAAAGGATGTTGGAAACCAAGAATCGTACTTTAAGAGTTATGAAATGTGTGTAAATGCGTGAATGTATCACAATGCGGGCGAAAATTTTTTGGACACTGTTATATTTATAGGATTTTGTTTTTACAGATTTGTAACGCAAGTATTTCGACCTGTGAAATTTTATTTGTATCAAACTGTCACTGTATCGGAAACTCATGTCACAATTATTTCGGCAAGGAAGGTAGGTCACTGTAAGAACCCAGCTGCGTGAACGTCGCCTGGAAAAAAAGCTATTAGTGCGTGCCTTTCAGAGGCACAGGTGGAGAAAAACAAAAGAGGCCATTATCCTTGCTATTGACATTCCTTTGTAGAACGCATCACAAATATGACACGCTCATTGCTTGTAAACATATTGTACTTTATGCTACTTACTGAAATGCTTATGAATCGATGGGAAATATTCTTACATCCAAAAACCTGATTATGACAAGTATCTTTCTGTGAGAGTTGGGAGCTACTGACTTACGAAATGCCACATAGTTATTGAATGATGTTTTTATGCTTTGTACATAGTTGCTTATTTCATTTGATACCTGTTTTCCAGCTGTGTTGCAGCATTGGTTTTATAAAATAAAATTAAATGCATTTGCTAATGTGAACACTTTCTGTCAACAGATCTATTAAATAATAATTTTTATGATCCACATTCTTCGAAAAAGGAGCACTTGGAAAGAAAAGAACAATAAGAAGGGACTAATAACAGTAACTGCATACATAATTTTCTTTTCATGTACTTGGTAATTTCTTTTGTAAAATAAGTTGTGGCGCACCACTTTAATTACATAGACATTAAGATGTGAATATAGATATCCCTTATCTGAATTGTTGTCTTTAGTGTACTATTTTTTCTGCTTATGGGTTTGTCATGTTTAGATATAAGTTATTACATTTACTGCTGCTTGCTTTGCCAATTTCCATTTTTTTGTCATTGCTGTTTGTGTTAATTGTTTTGTGCTGCTGCATTGCCTCGTCCCTTAGTTTAGCACCTGAGCTCAGTAGATTTAAGTTAGCTTAAGATGGGGTAGGCTATATGAGAGAACGAGTTGCGATGAATAGGAAGAAATGCATTGAGAAGCTATAAGAAAATGGTTTGGCCAAAAAAAAGAATTTTGAAAGAGGATATGAACAAAAAAGTAGTGTTTAGGGACAATAGGTTTAGGTAGGATTTCCTTGGAAATAAATGATGAGGTAAGATAATGGAAAATAAATAATGAGGTAAGAAATAAGTGAACATATAAAGTCAGAAAGCATGCTTTGTTAGGATTTTTTTGGTGGAAACAGATGTTGAAATAAGACGAAAGATCTAAGGAATGAAGTTTTGGGTTGGACTGCAGCACCAAATGTTACACTGAAAACGAACCCTGTCCTTTCCTTTTGTTTTATCCCTCTATGTGTTTGTGTACCCTTGTGTATTTGTATTTTTCCTGTCTTTATGTGTTTAGCTGATGTTGTCATGTTGTAGAATTTTTCTAATACTATGTTATTTACTTTCTAAAGATGTTTAAACATTATTTATTCTATTTTGTTTTAATGCTCATATGTGAAGTTGATGTTTCAATAGTTTTTCTGATCTTTTATGTATGTACTTATGTCATAATTCTTGTAATACTGGTGTACATGTTTATTTCTATTCTTTTGTAAAGCCTGCATTACCACAAATGTTATCTGTATTGTTATGTTCTTTATTGATGTATTTTGTACCTTTGTTATTATATTCTTATGTTATAAAATTGTAATTGACACCAGTTCATCAAAATAAGTAACTTGTAAGTTACATTTCACTGCACACGTTTCTGTTGGTCATAGTATATGGACAATATATGAGATTTAGGGACTGTTAGTGTTTGCACGTGTGTTAATAATTCAGGAAGGGACTGGTTAACAGCATTGCTGGTTCTAAGGACAATTCCAAAAACTTTGTGAGTGCACAAGTGGTGGTTTATGGACTTGCTATATTGTCCGAAAGACTCTTCGATGGTGATTGTGCACCTGCACAGTCGCAACACATGGCTGCTGGCCGTCTCTACAAGGACTACAGTGGGTCTGCATCTTTGATGGCCCACCAATACCATTATTTCTACAAGGACTGCAGTGCGTCTGCACCTTTGGTGGTCCACCAATACCATACTCTCTACCAAGACTATAGTGGGTCTGCTCTGTGATGACGTACCTACCAATATTCTTCGAAACGTCGAATGACTCTGCTGTGGGTTTGCTCTATTGTGGCCCATTACCTGTCTGCATGTCGAGAGTCAGCACGTCTTTCCGTTGGAAGGACAACATTACTTCTTCAAGACTGCATGGAAATCCACTACTTCCGTGTACATTTTCTTTTACTGCTCAGACTTTGAGAAAAACACTGCAATTTTACTGTGATGAATGATCAGGACTGTCTTTATGGACTGTGAGAAAATTTTAGCTTATGACCAACATTGTATCAATAAGTGTGTGCATTTGATATCTTTGTTATTGCAACTATGAAAATATTTTCAAATCTGTATTGGCCACTGCCCAAAACAATTTGTAAAATTTTTTGTGGGGAGCATGGGGGCTATGTAAGTAGGCTGTTTAGGTTTTCTTATTGGTAACGCCATGTAGCGCTCTGTATGAAAATCACTGGCTGTGCTGTGTGGAGTCTGTGGCTGGGTGGCATTGTTGTAATATTCGCCATTGTAGTGTTGGGCTGTTGGCTGTTAACAGCGCATAGCGTTGCGCAGTTGGAGGTGAGCCGCCAGCAGTGGTGGATGTGGGGAAGTGAGATGGCGAATTTTTGAGAGCGGATGATCTGGACGTGTGTCCATCAGAAACAGTACATTTGTAAGAATGGATGTCATGAACTGCTATATATATATTATGACTTTTGAACACTATTAAGGTAAATACATTGTTTGTTCTCTATCAAAATCTTTCATTTGCTAACTATGCCTATCAGTAGTTGGTGCCATCAGTAGTTTGAATCTTTTATTTAGCTGGCAGTAGTGGTGCTCACTGTATTGCAGTAGTTCGAGTAACCAAGATTTTTGTGATTTGTGAAACGTATAGGTTAATGTTAGTCAGGGCCATTCTTTTGTGGGGATTATTGAAAGTCAGATTGCATTGCGCTAAAAATATTGTGTGTCAGTTTAAGCACAGTCTTGTATAATTTTTCTAAGGGGACGTTTCAAATAATGTCACAAATGCTGCAGGGGGACCTGTCAGGATGACATGAGGATAGAGCATTGGCGGTCTCACGGCGGAAGCCAGCTGTACATCGGACGATGAGTTGATGACTCGTCGATTCGACATCTGGCCGGCCTGATCTGACAGTCAGTACGTACGTCGTGCTCTAAAATTCCCCTCACAAACCTCCAGGACTTTAAGCGGGGAATGAGGAGACAGTATTCTGAAATGGAACCCAAATCCAGGAACGTACTGTTTTCGTCGGGTCGACTCATTTCATTTGACGTATATCCTACTTCTTTGATCTGGTTCAAGTCTCTGGTGTCGAATGAAGAGTTTGGTTTATGAGATCTGGTGGCGCGAGCTGTGGTCTCTGTAGGAAAGATTGTAGAGACGCCATGTGTGATAGAATCAGTGTACCACAACACCATTCGTAGGTGTAATGTGTTCACCGAATTCTGTCGTCAAACCTTACCTGTAGAGGATCAGAACGCTAAATTACTTGTAAAGGTTCTAGCGTTACCAAAGTATTTTTGCGATGGTTGTAGAACGGAAACGGTAGTTTTCCGATATGCGTTCCAATTCAAAACAATATCTGTTCAGTCAAAAAATGGCTCTGAGCACTATGGGACTTAACATCTATGGTCATCAGTCCCCTAGAACTTAGAACTACTTAAACCTAACTAACCTAAGGACAGCACACAACACCCAGTCATCACAAGGCAGAGAAGATCTGTTCAGTCCCCCCCTTTAAGTCCTAGAAGTTTTTAAGGGGAATTTTGGAGCACCCTGTATCACACCTAAGTGGGTTTGTTGCTGTGTGGCTGTCACATATGCCCAGCACGTCGCGTGTCGAAGTGTCCCTTGTTTCAGTAACAAGTTTATCACCGACCGACAGGCGTTACGTCACAGCAGTATAATGCTACAAGCGGCTGGCTATGGCAACCAGTCTTCTCGCATTAGACTACATTAGGACTGCTGGTTGACGTCACTTTTTTCTGTCAGTTAGCCTCAGATCAAGATCGTGTGTATCTCCGCAGACCACTTCCCGCTCCCGATAATACACTACTGGCCATTAAAATTGCTACACCACGAAGATGACGTGCTACAGACGCGAAATTTAACCGACAGGAAGAAGATGCTGTCATATGCAAATGATTAGCTTTTCAGAGCATTCACACAAGGTTGGCAACGGTGGTGACACCTACTACGTGCTGACATGAGGAAAGTTTCCAACCGATTTCTCATACACAAAAAGCAGTTGACCGGCGTTGCCTGGTGAAACGTTGTTGTGATGCCTCGTTTAAGGAGGAGAAATGCGTACCATCATGTTTCCGACTTTGATAAAGGTCGGATTGTAGCCTATCGCGATTGCGTTTTATCGTATCGTGACATTGCTGCTCGCTTTGGTCGAGATCCAATGACTGTTAGCAGAATATGGACTCGGTGGGTTCAGGAGGGTAATATGGAACGCCGGCTGGATCCCAACGACCTCGTATCACTAGCAGTCGAGATGACAGGCATCTTATCCGCATGGCTGTAACGGATCGTGCATCCACGTCTCGATCCCTGAGACAACAGATGGGGACGTTTGCAAGACAACAACCATCTACACGAACAGTTCGACGACATTTGCAGCAGCATGGACTATCAGCTCGGGGACCGTGGCTGCGGTTACCCTTGACGCTGCATCACAGACCGGAGCGCCTGCGATGGTGTACTCAACGACGAACCTGGGTGCACCAATGGCAAAACGTCATTTTTTCGGATGAATCCAGGTTCTGTTTACAGCATCATAGTGGTTGCATCAGCGTTTGGCGACATCGCGGTGAACGCACATTGGGAGCTTGTATTCGTCATCGCCATACTGGCGTATCACCCGGCTTGATGGTATTGGGTGCCATTGGTTACACGTCTCGGTCACCTCTTGTTCGCATTGACGGCACTTTGAACAGTGGACGTTACATTTCAGATGTGTTACGACCCGTGGCTCTACCCTTCATTCGATCCCTGCGAAACCCTGCATTTCAGCAGGATAATGCACGACCGCATATTGCAGGTCCTGTACAGGCCTTTCTGGATACAGAAAATGTTCGACTGCTGCCCCGGCCAGCACATTCTCCAGATCTCTCACCAACTGAAAACGTCTGGTCAATGGTGGCCGAGCAACTGGCTCGTCACAATGCGCCAGTCACTAATCTCGATAAACAGTGGTATCGTGTTGAAGCTGCATGGGTAGCTATACCTGTACGCGCCATCCAAACTGTGTGTTGACTCAATGCCCAGGCGTATCAAGGCCGTTATTACGGTCAGAGGTGGTTGTTCTGGGTACTGATTTCTCAGGATCTATGCACCCAAATTGCGTGAAAATGTAATCACATGTCAGTTCTAGTATAATATATTTGTCCAATGAATACCCGTTTATCAATTGCATTTCTTCTTGGTGTAGAAATTTTAATGGCCAGTAGTGTAACATTCCGTTGCAAAGTGCATCCTCCTCCCAGGACTCCTCGAAGTTTTATTTCCAGCAGGCACGTGGAACCATTCGCCTTCACAGGGTAGTCAGCAGCCACTCAGACGGCACAATACAGTGTGACCACAGGCCACTTACACGGATTGCAAAAAGGATGAGCCTCCATCTTTAGCTGGGCAAAGCACGCTATCACGAGACGCCGGGAACCCTGGGTCGCCAACGTTTATGTGGACGAACTTAGCGCGGCGACGTCAGGAAAGTCGTTTCCACTTAAATGAAAAACTGCATATGTGCAATGCAGTACAAAACACTCTCAGTCATGAGTTGTGCAGAGATGTTCTGTTTAGAAGATTAGACGTATAGTCAGTTCAAAACTACGGTACTTCAGGAAGCTCGTGGAGGCAAGGAGCAGAGACGCCACATGCCACGTGTAACACACGCGTGATCTTACCTTTCCTTCAACTCGCTCTAACTATCAAACTATTCAACTTACGGATACGGAACTGACAACAGTCTGTTCTGGAACGCAGTCATCATTTTAGTTTTATTTGCCGCAACATATTATAAATTCGATATACGCACAGTGTACGAAACTGCAGTTTTTATTTTACGTATGTTTCGTCACGTGAGAAACTTCTCTGTTAATCAAGTTATGCGAACACTTTATGCGAACCATACGTATATTTTCGTTTGTCCCGAACCGAAACTCAGAGTTTTCTAGCCAGAGATAATTTCGTTTAACTCTCATATGTACAGTGGTCTGTTTGCATGTCAAGCACTAACTAGTCGCCCGTATGGTTTCGTTACGAGAAACAAATCGCCAGGATTTCAATTAACGTGTAATTAAGTTTTCTGATACATCTCCTTATTTCTAACAGGAAGATTTATTCGTATGGCGGTGAGAAAAAGTACCTCATATAGTCGAAATTATATTGGGAGAAATGATAAAGGCGATACAAAGAAAGTACTTCAGTATCGCAACAACTATGTTGGAAACAGTGATAGCCTATTTCTTTTCTTTTATGCAGACTGGATTCCTGAGGTTTCATTTGGTATTAGCTGCTGATAATGGCCTTCTTATTAAAATTCAAAACTGGTCTCGAGAACGATGTTGAACTTCTCCATCCGTAACGTTGGACGAACTCGCTTCTAAAAATAATTCAGCACGACACAACAAAAAACGGTAAAAACAAGTAAAAGAATGACTCCTGAAACCGTGAAAAAGAAAACAAACGAAATCACAGGGCGCAACGAACTATCACACAGGACAGCGACCAGTCTGAAACAGCCGGATCCTGCAGTGATCAATGCAGACATTAATGACACCGTTACACTTGGTTTAAAGTTTTTTTTTTTCTTTTCCTGTTGACAGACATTAAAGAATTCATATTCTGGTGGGTGCCACTTTGGTACTCCTGAGAATCAATTTTTATGACTTCATACATTATCTTCTTTCATAATACACAGTGTGGAAAATTTTACTGCAGTTATTGAAATATCTCGAAAACTACGCATTAGATGAAAGAAAGTGTGTCATAAATGTATTAGGCTCACAGTGGGAAAAAGAATCACTCGAAAAATTCCTCCCTCTCTCCTCCATTAGTAGTCGAGTGAGGGTGGGCAAGTACAAAATCTTAAAGCACACCTTTCATTTTCTGTTGCAGATTCAGATTCGATACCGTATTGACATATGAGTGATATTACATTTTTTTAACAAAGATGTGTTCTCAATATGTTGTCAGGCAAAGCCTGACCAAATGCAGTTAGTGGTTTACGTGTGGTAGTCACAGCTCTCCTTCATACTCTCATCACTGCTGATCATTCTAATATCTCACAACAGCTACAGCCTTCGTTAGTTGAACAAGGTACCACAGTTATAACGTTGTCACTGGCAAATTAGCTGATAAAAGAGTAAATGTTTATGGTACTCTAGCTATTTGTGACACAATGTCCCTGCTTTCAAATATAAATTAGTTGCTAGCTTTTATGACAAGGTTCGTAAAGAAGTAGTAATCACGGCTATGACGAAGAAAAGAAATAACGTTAGAAAAAAAAGAAATTTATGATTGAGGATCGTTATATTCTCCCTTATTAGTTAACTGTCAATGAAAAAGATGAATTTGTTAGATGCTGTTAAATACCATCTTCTGCAGTTGTCATTATTTGAAGGATGCAGTAAAATACGAAAAGAAAACAAAGCAGTTGTACTAAAGAAACTTGCTCTCACTACCTTAGTAGCTGACTTTCCGGATGCTCAGCTCACTGATGGCAATACTTTGATGAATCATATTTAATAGTCAACTGGTTCTAATTCGTTCCTCCTCCACTCCACCATGATAAATGCTGTGAAAGGAGATTACGTTACATTCAATTTTTTGATAATTATGGAACTTCATGTATTAAAAACCTTGAACGAAAAAGACGGGTATCTGCTGTGCTGTTAAACAACTACTACTGACATTGACAACGACACTTCTTATCTGAAATATTGCTTTAAACACCATGCTAAATAAGGAACAGTTTATTGATTTGCTATGCTCCATCGAATACTGAGATAATCAATTCGTGAATAAGAAGAAGTTATTATTTGCTCCTAAGGAAACTGATGATACGTTGCTTCCCTATGCTCTACACGTGGTTTCCAAATGTGGTAAGAAGAACAGCCAAATCGTTAGTAACGATATAGACGAGTTTGTTTTAATAATGTTCTTTTATTGCAAACAGACACTTCTCGTAGTTTTTACCATGAAGAGAAGAAATGTACAGGCAATTGACATTAAAGCAAGTATTAATAATCTGGGTGACAAGTGTAAGAATACACAGGGTGACAGTTATTGTATTATATGAAATGAAATCGTCATAACTTTTGAACGGTTTACATTAGGACGTCTAATCTGCACGATTGTCCGCGGGGCTTGATGGAAATTAGTATGCGCATGCATGGTTTGGTTTAGCGATGAAGCCCACTTTCATTTGGATGAGTTCGTCAGTAAGCAAAATTGGCGCATTTTGGGGACTGAGAATCGGCATTTCGCGGTGAAGAAGTCCCTTCACCCTCAGCGGCTGAATGTGTGGTGTGCAATGTCCAATCACGGAATAATCGGTGCGATGTCCCTTGATGGCACGGTGACTCAGAACAGTACGTGAAGGTTTTGGAAAATGATTTCATCCCCATTACCCAAAGTTACCCTGGTTTGGACAAGACGTGGTTCATGCAAGACAATTACTGAACTATTTGAAATAAAGTCACCATAAATTCTGAAATGTCTGTGTTAGGACTTCGAAATTTTTGGTTGGCCGAGGGCCATGATGGGATCTAGTGTGCGCATAAATGGTTTGGTTTAGCTACCCCATCGAAGAAGGAGAGTGTTTGATGTCCAGGAGCAGTACTTTGGGGACCGCATTCTGGCTCTGGGGTAGCAAGAGGCCGCTGGTATGGGTCTCGATTGGTCGCCATATTCTTCGGATCTGAACACATGCGACTCTTTTTTGTGGGGCTGTATTAAAGAGAACGTGTACAGCAATAACGCCAAAACATTGCTGAGCTGAAAACTGCCATTCAGGAGGTCATCGACAGCATCGATGTTCCGACACTTCAGCGGGTCGTGCAGAATTTTACTATTCTCTGCGTCACATAATCGCCAATGATGGCAGGCGTACCGAACTTGTCGCAACCTAAATCCGAATATTTTACGTGTTGAATAAAGTGTGCGCACACCGCAGTTCGTAACTAGTTTACGTTTTTTCTTCACCTAGTTCAATAATTGTCACCCTGTACTTGCAGCACGTGCTTCAGCGGGATCTGGTTCTGTGCCGTGACCATTCCTGAAAGGCAAGGCTGGAGCATGCAATGCTCCTTGTAGAGGAGACATGAAGAACTTGTTTGCAATTACCAGGCAAGATTTTCATTGATCATCATCAGATAATGAAAGCTGAGTAACAACTCTTTCCTCAGTTTTGTATAGCGATAGAATCAGTGGCTCAGTTACGACACCAATTGTTAACAAAAAAAAAAAGAAGAGATATCTCTTCTAACTTAAAACTGCTTCCACCAATAGATGAAGTCCTACGAAACCACATAAAGCGTGTTCACCTTCAAGTCATTTACATTTACATTATCTCTCAGTGACTAAAGTTGGAAAGTGAAAAATGACTCACGTATACCCTTAACTGGAATGACTTCTGTACACTCACCTGAATTGATGGAATTAGTAGCATGTTGATGTATGACTTGCGAGCGAAGTAACTGCAGTTGCAAATCTTATAACTGAGCTTGCGCATAAGTGTGCGCATCGCCAGAGACATGTGTGAATATTTTGATAGTCACCAGAAGTACCATGCACTGTCTCAGCAGTGATGAAAGTTGTAAATGGAAAATTGTAAACACGTAAAAACTTCATACCGTATTATATTTTTATAAAGTAATTACTTTTCTGTATTTTTGGGACATTTCAAAATCCTGAATAAAATTCTCATAAAAAATTGTTCAAGGGTGTCAAAGTGGCACCCATCAGACATAGCATCCCTGAGTATCTCTTTATGATATAAAAACGAGAAAAACCTTTATACCAAACGTGAACTTTATACCGTACGTTACGGTTCGGGTCTGAAACTGCCCGAGGTAAGTGTGGTGGTGGTTATGGGGGCGAAGGTCTGGCAACTGCGGATGGCTGCTGCAACTACAGGTCTCATAGGACTGGTGGAACGCGCGTCGTGCTTTCTGAGTGGGCTTCACCCCGCTAATTTCGTTATAGCTGTATAGCTGTCAATTCTGAAGTAATTTTGAATATATTACGAATATGTTGCACTATTTTCCGTCCACATATGCTGTGATGGCCACGTTAAGCTTCTACTCAGCAGTGGCTGGAATGCCCCGAAAACTGCCAGAGCACGCTGGAGCCAAGTCCCGCTCCCGCAGCGATCGTCGCTACTCTGCCCCCCCCCCACCTCCCCCACCTCCCGTCCTGCGCAGCCCTGTGCGTTCCCGTCCCAACAGCAGCCACGCCCACCCTCCCCGCTGCGCCGCATTTGCATAATTTTCCCCGCGTATTCCCGCAACCCCTACCCCGCGAGCCGACTCGGCCTCCGGAATGTTGTTGTTGCTTCCTCCCTGCAGAAACTGTCTCTACCCTCCCGGAAAGGGGATGGGGCGGACTTTGTTTGTTTGGATAACAAAAACCAATGTTGATTCACGGATGTTTGTTCGCCGAGCTCCTGCAGGAACGGTCGTCGCTGCCTGGAACAGATCGGGCGTCCTGAAGGTCTTTTTGTGGCCCTAACTTCAGCACAGTACTCCGTTTCTTGCTTCCTCGCGCAGTGTTGATCTCCACAGTGCATATATTACAGAGGACAGCGAAAAAGTTGCACCCACCATTAATTCTTTGTCTATTAATTCAGAGTCGACAGTGTGAAAAATGTGTTAGTATGCGCATTAATTACTGTATCACTAGCTTCTTTTTTTTTCTCCTCAGAACGAATCCCGTCTAGTATGCAATCCGTTGTACTCAGGTTTTGGCAAAACCATATAATTTAACTTTACTGTCGGTAGCACTTCCTCAGGCCGCAGTCGTCAGACAGAGAAGCAGTGGGCGCCATCTAGCATTTGCGTTTTAACAGTTTGCCTACCGTGTTTTCTGAGGCGATAATTGGGGACCAGCCCAGCATTTACCTAAATGAGAGCGATAAACTGGCTGATCGGTGCACCAGCTCGGTCTGTCTCACCTCCCAGTCTCGCAAGTTAGCGATCTGCGCTCCAAACTATACGAGATTGCCATTTCATTATCTTCCCTCTATTTTAGTACTTTGGAAACCTAACTGAAAGCACTCTTCGTGACATCTGACTGTACAAATAAGGGTCATGATCATACCGGCATTAATCAATCAATGAATGAGTCACAGTTGGAATCGACCAACTCACGCAAATACCTGGGTGTAACACTATATATGGACATGAAACGGAACGATCACGGAGGCTCAGTTGTGGGTAAAGACGATGTTAGACTTCGGTTTAAGGTAGAATATTGGAGAAGTGCAGTCAGTCTATAAAGAGATTCCTTACAAATCACTCGTGCGACCCATTTTAGAATATCGCTCAAGTGTGTGGGACCCGTAACAAATAGGACTAACAGGGTATACTGAAGGTATATAGAGAAGCGAAACAAGAATGTCATGCATTTGTTTACCTCCCTGGGAGAGTGTCACAGGGACGCTGGAGAAACCAGACAGGCAGACTCTTGAAGGTAGACGTAAACTATATAAACACCACTAAAACATCACATAGGGATCAAGAGGACAAGATAAGAATAATTTCAGCACGCATTGAGGTATTCAATCAATCATTCTTCTCGCGCTCCATAGCTGAATGGAACTGAAGTACACCAAAAACTCGTACAATGAAATGTTCCTTCTGCCATGTACTTCACGGTGGTCTGCAGAGAAGAGATGTAGATGTAGATAACACATCGGATCTGCAGGGCAGCTGAGATGTCACGCGATACCAACCTTTTTCACCCTCACCACTGCTAAATATATTGGTAAGAAAGTCATTGCATTGTTATTCAGCTCTGAGCTACCTTTAAAATTTCAAACCTCTGACTCATCGGGAAGTCAGTTTCAAATCAACTGCAAAATTAATACTAACATACAGACAGTCAGACAAGAAAGCCATCTAATAAAAACGTAGTAAAAACTAAATGGTACATAATGATTACGGCATGTCGAACGCGTAACGCAGCTTTGTTGGTATGGTAATGTTTACGATTATCACGAACTGGAAGAGTCAGAAGACAGTATAAGACCGCCTAAAACTCTGACTGATGAAGTCTGTTGGTTAGTTTAGGTTGGTTTGTACTTCTGTTTATCAAAACAGTAAATGCACATATGCCAAAACACTGACCGGAGGATGCACAAACAATATCCGATTTGGCTTCCATTGCCCTCGTAAAATACACTGATCAGCCAGAACATTATGACCACCGACCTACAACCGACTTAACGCGTCCACGCGATAACAGCGTTACCTGGTGAGGAATGACTGCGTCAGACACACGCACAGTGCATCTGATATCAGTGAGCGTCTTGTCCGTGTCTAGACTGGGTAATGTGCGCGATATATCTGAGTTTGACCGAGGGCAGATTATGGTGGCCTTGGGACTCGGTACGAGCATTTCCGAAACTGCACGACTTGTTGCGTTTTCGAAAAGTGCTGTGGTGAGTGTCTTCGACACTTCAGGAAACCAAGGTGAAACCACGTCAAGGCGTCGTGGGGTTGGGCGGCCACCCTCGTTACAGATGTCAGACGTCGTCGGCTGGGCAGACTGGTAAAACACGACAGGCGGAAAACTGTGGCTGAACTACCATCAGACTTGGATGCTGGACAGAGTACAAGTGTGTCCAAACGCTCAGTGCATCGAACGTTCCTAACGATGAGCCTCCGCAGCTGACGTCCAATGCATGAGGCAATGTTGACACCACGACATCGATAATTACGACTGAAATGAGCACCATCGGCGCTTAACATTGGTGCAGTGGCAGAGCGTTGCATGATCTGATGAATCCCGATACCTTCTTAATCATGCAGATGGGAGGGTGCGAATCCATCGCCTTTCAGCTCCTTGACACCTGTACTGCGGGACAGGGACATGCTGGCAGCGATTCCATTCTCCTCTGGGGAACACTCACCTGGGCATCCACGGCTCCAGTGGGGCTCGTTCAAGGCGCCACGATGGCCAAGGAATTTCATACACTGGTTGTAGACCACGTACACCCCTCAATGACGATCATGTTTCCAGACGCAGTGACATTTTCAGCAGTGCACCATATCGCAAGGCCATGAGTGTTATGTAGTGGTTCGGGGAACACAGTGACGGGTTCCAATTGATGTGCTGGCCCCACAACTCGCCAAATCTGGACCCGATCGAACAGACGTGGGGTGTAATTGAAAGTAGCGTCAGAACTCATCGCGTCACCCCCTTTCCCGGTATTTAGGGTAATTAGGTGACTTGTGTGTGCATACATCTACATCTGCATGGATACTCTACAAATCACATTTAAGAGCATGGCAGAGGCTTCATCGAACCACCTTCACAATTCTCTATTATTCCAATCTCGTATAGCACGCGGAAAGAGCGAACACCAATATGTTTCCGTACGAGCTCTAATTTCCCTTATTTTATCGTGGTGATCGTTTCTCCCTATGTAGGTCGGTCTCAACAAAATATTTTCGCATCCGGAGGAGAAAATTGGTGATTGGAATTTCTTGAGAAGATTCCGTCGCAACGAAGAACGCCTTTCTTTTAATGATGTCCAGCCCAAATCCTGTATCATTTCTGTGACACTCTCTCCCACATTTCGCGATAATACAAAACGTGCTGCCCTTCTTTGAACTTTTTCAATGTACTCCGTCAGTCCTATCTGGTAAGGGTCCCACACCGTGCAGCAGTATTCTAAAAGAGGACGGACAAGCGTAGTGTAGGCAGTCTCCTTAGTAAATCTGTTACATTTCCTAAGTGTCCTCTCAATAAAACGCAGTCTTTGGTTAGGCTTTCCCACAACATTTTCTGTGTGTTCCTTCCAATTTAAGTTGTTCGTAATTGTAATACCTAGGGATTTAGTTGAATTTACAGCTTTCAGATTAGACTGATTTGATCTTCTGATGACTTTATGAGTCGATAAACGACAGTGTCATCTGCAAACAACCTAATACGGTTGCTCAGATTGACTCCCAAATCGTTTATGTGGATAAGGAACAGCAAAGGGCCTATAACACTACCTTGGGGAACGCCAAAAATCACTTCTGTTTTACTCGATGACTTTTCGTCAATTACTACGAACTGTGACCTCTCTGACAGGAAATCACAAATCCGGTCACATAACTGAGACGATATTCCAGAAGCAGGCAATTTCACTACAAGCCGATTGTGTCGTACTGTATCAAAAGTCTTTCGGAAATCCAGAAATACGGAATCGATCTCAAATCCCTTGTCAATAGCACTCAACACGTAAGTAGGCTGTTTAGGTTTTTATATTGGTAACTCCACGCAGCGTTCTGTATGAAAGTCACTGGATGTGCTGTGTGCAGTCTGTGGCTGGTTGGCATTGTTGTAATATTCGCTATTGTAGTGTTGGGCAGTTGGCTGTTAACAGCATGTAGCGTTGCGCAGTTGGAGGTGAGCCGCCAACAGTGGTGGATGTGGGGAGAGAGATGGCGGAATTTTGAGAGCGGACGATCAAAGAGAGTAAATTTGTAAGAGTGGATGTAACGAACTGATATATGTATTACAACTTTTGAACACTATTAACGTAAATACATTGTTTGTTCTCTATCAAAATCTTTCATTTTGCTAACTACGCCTATCAGTAGTTAGTCCCTTCAGTAGTTAGAATCTTTTATTTAGCTGGCAGTAGTGGCGCTCGCTGTATTGCAGTAGTTCGAGTAACGAAGATTTTTGTGAGGTAAGTGATTCATGAAAGGCATAGGTTATTATTAGTCAGGGCCATTCTTTTGTAGGGATTTTTCAAAGTCAGATTGCATTACGCTAAAAATATTGTGTGTCAGTTTAAGCACAGTCATGTATAATTCTTCTAAGGGGACGTTACATATGTCGACCCTTAGCCGAGGATACCTCACTGGAATCTTCTGATTTTTTCTTGTAGTTTGTGTAATTAGTGTAGCTATTGTTTATTGCTAGCGGATAATTGTAGAGAGAATCTTCTTTGTAGTTGTAGTTTTTCATTGTTGTGCAGTAAAACAATTGTGGCATGCATGCAGAATTGCACCAAGTATTTCGCAGCTGCGCTTGCAACTAACTAGATATTATTTTCAGTGCTATGCTGATGTGTTTTCTTATCGTGTGAAATATTGTGACAATAATGGCGTGTGAAAAACGTAATACTAGTCTCCAAAGTAAACTAAGAAATGACAGTGAAGACAAAAGCAAGGTGTTAGCGCCACCGTGTAATGAATTAACTAATGTTCAAAGTAGTAATTTGGTAATTGTGCATAGGGAAACGGAGCGGGCTGCAAATAATGGTGTAGACAGTGAAACAATTAGTGAACAGGGAAGCATTATCGATCGATCGGTCGGCAACAGCTCGCCTCAGGAATCCGAAATGACAGGACACAATCTTGCAAATACTGTTGAGTCAGGTTTTGCATCCTCACTGGTTTCTCAAATAAGTCAAGACATATTTTCTGCTTTTCAAAATGCGAATATTTCCGGTTCAAATGCACTGCCGAATAGCACTGAGGAACATGTTTCAGACACCAGTGCATTATTATTACAGTTAATGCAACAAATGGGGCAAAGGCTACAAAAGTTAGACACAACGCTTGAACAAACTCAGAAACAAATGGGACAAAATCTTTAAAAGTTAGACACAATGGAACAAAATCAGAGACAAACACAGCAAAATTTAGATACGATGGAACATAATCAGAGACAAACACAGCAACAGCTTCAAAAGTTAGACTCAATGGAACAAACGCTTTAACAAACACGTGAAGATTTAACTGCTGAGTTACTTAAAATCGAATCGAAATGTCAAAAAGTCTGTAATGACGTAAAAACACAAATTTGTGAGCATTTTCTACCTATTTTTTCGCGTCATGAAAATGCATTACAGAATCACGAAGCTGCCATAAAAGAATTGCAAACTATTGTTCATGAAAATCACGACACCTTGCAAGCTAAAATTGACTTAGTTGCATCTACCGATTCGGTTACGCAACTTGCAAAAGCTCAGGAAAACTTACAGGACGCAGTAGATGCGATTTCAACACAAATGGACACACTGAAACTTGGTTCAGAAAAACACACTGAGGAAATCAGTTCACTATCGGAGAAAGTAGCCGAACTTTCAGATCAGTTCACTAACATATCTGCAAAGGTAGATGATGATCTGAATGACACAAGACACGTAGCCTTCACTGACACAGAAGAGTATGAACAAGTTAGAAAATTCAAACAAAAGCAAAATCAAATCAATACACAGTACAAAAGAGAAATCTGGGAAGTACAAGATCAGTGGACACAGGTAATACAAGAATTACATATTTCAGAGGAGACTCGCGCTCCAACACGGGAAGAGGGACACAGAAATACGGAACAGCCACAAAATAGTAACACAGGGGACTTCGGAAATTATGAAAGAAATCGGCAAGGTACACCGAATTTTGAGATGGAACCACCGAAAAGAAGTAACAATGACCGATATGCGACTTGCCGACATGATGATTTTGACTATAAGCTGTTCATTACTACACGTAAATTCAAAACATATAAGAATTGTGGCAACGACATTCATCCACAAGCATGGCTCCACCAATTCTCTCATTGTTTTCCTCCCAACTGGTCATTGGAGCACAGGTTAGAATTTATGTGTGGCTACTTAGAGAATGAACCAGCTGTAAGAGTGCGATCAGTCATTCACAATTGTCACAGTGAAGGAGAATCTTATCATGCCTTCCTCTCAGCACATTGGTCTCAACCTACTCAAGACATAGTAAAACATAGCATCATAATGATGAAACGTTTCGAACAATCTGAATTCTCCAGTCTTGTTACATAACAATCAGTATCTTTCAAACCCATACATCCCCTCAGAACTCATCCACATTTGCTTAATCAAATTGCCTGAACATTTATGACATATTGTTTTGGCAGGAATTTGCAAAGACGACATTGAAGCTGTTCAGGGACTGTTACAAGAATTGGAAATTGACACTGACAATCGCGGGACGCGAAAACAGGAACACAACAATTACAGGTCACATGCTTCACAATTCCGCAATGACAGAAATAATAACTGGACACGACAAGGCTATTCTTACAACGCAATCGTGACCAAAACAGACACCACACGTATGACAACAGTTGGCAGAGTTAAAATAGATAGAGAAATATCGCACTTCCGTAGTAATGAATATGAGAGAGATAACCATAGAAACAGATAATATGGGAACCAAAACAATTGTTATCAAGGGAGACTTCAGATGCAACAGTTCAGTGCGCAGTTACGACTCCGGGAGAAATTCTCCACCACATGACCGACAAAAAAGAAACTATGTAAACTACCGACAAGACGACAGATCTCAATTTCATCAGAACTGGCGGGATTCAAACAGGGCAGGGCCCTCTCGACAAGGTGAATTTGTAGAAGTTAGGTCTCCTAATTCTAATAACGGCGTGCGCCAACAAAGAAACAGATAATGACTCACACCGCGGACAGCCACGTGCGCCGGCAGGCTCAGAGAAAAATAACATAGCCGCTAACCTTGAGAAAAATTTTAGCATTCTTTACGACATATACCACATGATAATTGCGTTGAAGTTGAAACTCTGCGTACTAGGAAGAGTAAAGGATTGCACCACATTTCACATGTAAAACCGTTTATTGAGAGATAACCTGTTTTTTAACTTAGTCTTTGCTACAAAATTTTTCACTTCACGTTACTAGTATGCTTTGTCAGACTTAGAAACTGTTAACATGCAACAATGTTTTGAACTTAACTATCCAGTCTAGAACCTAGGGAACTTATTTAGACAAGTAATTACAAATGCATTGTTATAGTGAACAGAGGACACAGTGTTACTGTGTGTGTACATTCTTGCTTGTTAGTTGCACGATCACGTAACGACTATAAGGCTCACATACTTAGAACATATACTGGCACTGCTAATGAGATTTTAATACAACAATTTGGTTTACTTGAAAATACATTCTGGATTTAAGATACTTTCTGAGAGATACCAGATGACACAGTGATTAGTTTGTTTGACAGCTACACGATTATATCATTACGTTACTAATGAGTGACACAATTTATATTATTGCTTTTGCGCTGTATCTGTCTTATATCTGCACAGTTTTTCTGGATTCTTCTGGAAAGTAAAACATGTTTTAGTAGTAACTTTGTGGTATAGCTACAATGAGACAGCCTTTTTCGTAGCACAACAATACGTTACAGTATAGTTCTTTCTTGATCACAGTAATGTACGTAATAACTACGATATCTATACGCACAGCATTTCACTTTTGTTTATGATGAGGTAAGTACATTGACTTCTGCAGAACTTAGCTTCCGGAGGACGATAACTACGACACTTCCACAGAATTATCTTACAGCAAGACGCATATTTAGCGCTAAAGGATACGTATTTGAGTTATTAATGTTGTACTTAAAACATTTATTTTTAAACATTTTTGAATTACAATGATACATAGGTTTTCCGTGATACGTTTCATTCCATTGCTGTAATCTGTAACACCTGAGGGTATAATTAAATTAATCCTCAGGGCGTACACGTTTACTTTGTGTACCATGTGTTTGGCAAGCACAAGGAGCCCTAGCTAATATGGTATTTGCTTATACAACTTTACACTTCAGTACCATATTTCTCTAACATATAAATTACACAGCTATCTGATCATTTAACTGAGAGACAAACATTTTTTTTACTACATCAGTGACACATGTTTACGCAATTACACAGTTGGACAATTTCATACTTATGAAATTGTATTTTGTCTGTACTTTGTGAACTGTTCATATTTTTTTTCGGAACCATTCTGATACTATGAGAGCTTTGGATGATGTATTTGGTATGGGATCATGTTTTTTAAAGTACGTTTGAGGTAGATGACACTATTGAAATGAGCAGAGAATTTTTTTAGGTTTTTAAATTATTGCAGAAAGCTACGACGTTTTTGAGATTTGACTGAGGTGTTATGATGCTATTTTTACAACGACGATGTATATTATACTGCTGAGGTACGTTTATGATCAATAAGCTGATGCTATATGAGGAATTTGATTATGCTACGTATTTATTATGATGAAATATAGAAGTATCGCCCAAAGATTGACGTGTCGACGAATATATATATGTGTAATAAGGTAAGGAGTAATGAGTAGTGGTTAGGGACTCTGATTTGTGAAAAAGGATGTTGGAAACCAAGAATTGTACTTTAAGGGTTATCAAATGTGTGTAAATGCGTAAATGTATCACAATCTCGGTGAAAGCTTTTGGACACTGTTATATTTATAGGATTTTGTTTCTACACATTTGTAACGCAAATTCTCGACCTGTGAAATTTTTATATGAGACTGTCACTGTAGCAAACTGCTGTCGTAAATATTTTGGTAAAAAAGCTAAATGACTTTGACGTAATGCGTTGTGGGCGTCCAGCTGTGCCAGCCGCCTGGAGAAACAGCCATTAGGTGAAAAAAATAAGTGGCCATTATCCTCGCTATTGGCATTTCTTTGTAGAAAGCATCGCAAATACGACACGCTCAAACTTGAAAACATATGATTACACTGTGGAGCTCTTAATTTATGATATTTACTAAAATGCCTAATGAAATAATGAGAAACATTTTACATCTATTGTCTTTCTAGTTGAGACATTGCTCATTTTGTTTAATATCTAGTTTCTAGCTGCACTGCAGCATTGGTTAAAATAAAATTTAATAGATGTACTAATATAGTTATTTTATGCCTACAGATCCAATAAATAATAATTTTATGATCTACTTCCAAGAAAACGAGGGAACATAAATAGAATTTCCCTTCACAGGAATTGCATAAATAATTTTTTTACGATTTGGTAACTTGTTTTGTAGAGTAAGTCAAGGTAATGCATCACTTTAGTGTTAAGATGTAACATAGTTATTAGACATTTCCTATCTTTTCTGCTTGAGCTTTGTCATGTTTAGATATAAGTTATAATATTTGCTGCTGCTGTATGCCAGGCATAGTGCTACTGAATTTCACTTTGTATTACTCTGTTGAGTCAGTTTTACTACTGAGTTATTTTTCCAGTTTGCTGCACAGTGCCTTATATTAGTTTTAATATTGTAATTGCTTTGCTAATTTATATTTATTGCTGCTTGCTTTGTCAATTTGCATTTTTTGTCATTGTTGTTTGTGTTAATTGTTTTGTGCTGCTGCATTGCCTCGTCCCTTGGTTTAGCATCTGAGCTCAGTAGATTTAAGTTAGCTTAAGAGGGGGTAGACTATATAAGAGAATGAGTTCTGATGAATTGAAAGAAATGCGTTGACAAGGTATTAAAAAAAAAGTGAAATAAGAGGAAACATCTATGAAATGAAGTTTTGGGTTGGACTGCAATACCTAATGTCACACTGAAAACAAACCCTGCCCTGTCCTTTTGTGTAATTCTGCTATGTGTTTGTGTACTTGAGTGCATTTGTGTTCTTCCTGTCATTATGTGCTTATCTGATAAGAGTTATGTTGTAGAATTTTTCTAATAATGTTTCATTTACTTTGTAAAGATGTTTAGACATTATTTATTCTGTTCTGTTTCAATGCTCATGTGTGAAATTAATGTTTCGAAAACTATTCACATTATTTTATTTATTTATGTAATAATTCCTGTAACACTGATGTACATGTTTATTTCTATAATTTTGTAAAGCCTGTATTACTACAAATGTTATCTGTATTATTATGTTTTTAATGAAGTTTTCTGTACCTTTGTAATTGTTTTCTTATGCTGTAAAGTTATAATTGTATAGACACCAGTTCTTCAAATTAAGTTTCATTTCAGTGCACACGTTTCTGTTGGTCATAATATATGCACAGTATGTGAGAAGTTGAGACTGTTAGTGCTTGCACTTGTGTTAATAATTCAGCAAGGGACTGGTTAACAGCAATGCTGGTTCTAAGGACAATTCCAAAAAGCTTTGTGAGTGCACAAATGATGGTTTATGGACTTGCTATATTGTCCACAAGACTCATCAATGGTGATTGTGCACTTGCACTGTCGCAACAGATGGCGGCTGGCCGCCTCTACAAGGACTGCAGTGGGTCTGCAAATTTGATGGCCCACCAATACCATTATTTCTACAAGGACTGCGGTGGGTGTGCACCTCTGGTGGCCCACCAATACCATAATCTCTACCAGGACTGCTCTGTGATGACCTACCTACCAATATTCTTCAAAACTTCGACTGACTCTGCTGTGGGTTTGCTCTGTTTTGGCCCATTACCTGTCTGCATGTCAAGAGTAGGCACTGTCTTTCCAATGGAAGGACAACACTACTTGTTCAGGACTGCATGGAAATCCATTACTCCCATGTGCATTTCCTTTTACTGCTCAGACTTTGTGCATAAAATTGTTATTAAAACTGTGATGAATGATCAGGACTGTCTTTACGAACTGTGAGAAAATTTTAGCTTTTGACAGACATTGTATCAATAAGTGTGTGCCTTTGATATCTTTGTTATTGTAATTATAATTTTTTTTTCAAATCTGTATTGGCCACTGCCCAAAACAATTTGTAAAATTTTTTGTGGGGAGCATGGGGGCCATAACAGGGAGAGCATAAGGGTACAATTGACAGGGATGGGGGAAAGAAATACAGTAGAAGAAGAATGGGTAGCTTTGAGGGATGAAAGAGTGAAGGCAGCAGAGGATCAAATAGGTAAAAAGACGAGGGCTAGTAGAAACCCTTGGGTAACAGAAGAAACACTGAATTTAATTGATGAAAGGAGAAAATATAAAAATGCAGTAAATGAAGCAGGCAAAAATGAATACAAACGTCTCAAAAATGATATCGACAGGAAGTGCAAAATGGCTAAGCAGGGCAAATGTAAGGATGTGGAAGCTTATCTCACTAGGGGTAAGATAGATACTGCCTACAGGAAAATTAAAGAGACCCTTGGAGAAAGGAGAACCACTTGCATGAATATCAAGAGCTCAGATGGAAACCCACTTCTTAGCAAAGAAGGGAAAGCAGAAAAGTGGAAGGAGTATATAGAGGGTCTATACAAGGGTGATGTACTTGAGGACAATATTATGGAAATGGAGGAGGATGTAGATGAAGATGAAATGGGAGATATGATACTGCGTGAAGAGTTTGACAAAGCACTGAAGGACCTAAGTCGAAGCAAGGTGCCGGTAGTAGACTACATTCCATTAGAACTAGTGACAGCCTAGGAAGAGCCAGTCCTGACAAAACTCTACCATCTGGTGAGCAAGATGTATGAGACAGGCGAAATACCCTCAGACTTCAAGAAGAATATAATAATTCCAATCCCAAAGAAAGCAGGTGTTGGGAGATGTGAAAATTACGGAACTATCAGTTTAATAAGTCACAGCTGCAAAATACTAACGCGAATTCTTTACAGACGAATGGAAAAACTGATAGAAGCCGACCTCTGGGAACATCAGTTTGGATTAAATAGAAATGTTGGAACACATGAGGCAATACTCACCCTACAACTTGTCTTAGAAGAAAGATTAAGGAAAGGCAAACATACGTTTCTAGCACTTGTAGACTTCGAGAAAGCTTTTGACAATGTTGATTGGAACACTCTCTTTCAAATTCTGAAGGTGGCAGGGGTAAAATATAGGGAGCGAAAGGCTATTTACAATTTGTACAGAAATCAGATGGCAGTTATAAGAGTCGAGGGGTATGAAAGGGAAGCAGTGGTTGGCAAGGGAGTGAGACAAGGTTGTAGCCTATCCCCGATGTTAATCAATCTGTATATTGAGCAAGCAATAAAGGAAACAAAAGAAGAGTTCGGAGTAGGTATTAAAATCCATGGAGAGGAAACAAAAACTTTGAGGTTCGCCGATGACATTGTAATTCTGTCAGAGACAGCAAAGGACTTAGAAGAGCAGTTGAACGGAATGGACAGTGTCTTGCAAGGAGGGTATAAGATGTACGTCAACAAAAGCAAAACGAGGATAATGGAATGTAGTCGAATTAACTCGGGTGATGCTGAGGGAATTAGATTAGGGAATGAGACACTTAAAGTAGTAAAGGAGGTTTGCTATTTGCGGAGCAAAGTAACTGATGATGGTCGAAGTAGAGAGGATATAAAATGTAGACTGGCAATGACAAGGAAAGCATTTCTGAAGAAGAAAAATTTGTTAACATCGAGTATAGATTTAAGTGTCAGGAAGTCGTTTCTGAAAGTATTTGTATGGAATGTCGCCATGTATGGAAGTGAAACGTGGGCGATAAATAGTTTAGACAAGAAGAGAATAGAAGCTTTCGAAATGTGGTGCTACAGAAGAATACTGAAGATTAGATGGGTAGATCACATAACTAATGAGAAGGTATTGAATAGAATTGGTGAGCAGAGAAGTTTGTGACACAACTTGACTACAAGAAGGGATTGGTTGGTAGGACATATTCTGAGGCATCGAGGGATCACCAATTTAGTATTGGAGGGCAGCGTGGAGGGTAAAAATCGTAGTGGGAGGCCAAGAGATGAATACACTAAGCAGATTCAGAAGGATGTAGGCTGCAGTAGGTACTGGGAGATGAAGAAGCTTGCACAGGATAGAGTAGCATGGAGAGCTGCATCAAACCAGTCTCAGAACTGAAGACCACAACAACAACAACAACATGGTGGCTATGTATGTAGGCTGTTTAGGTTTTTATATTGGTAACGCCACGTAGCGCTCTGTATGAAAATCACTGGATGTGCTGTGTGCAGTCTGTGACTGGTTGGCATTGTTGTAATATTTGCTATTTTAGTGTTGGGCAGTTGGCTGTTAACAGCACGTAACGTTGCGCAGTTGGAGGTGAGCCGCCAGCAGTGGTGGATGTGGGGAGAGAAATGGCGGAGTTTTGAGAGCGGATGATCTGAACGTGTGTCCATCAGAGAGAGTAAATTTGTAAGACTGGATGTCATGAACTGATATATGTATTACGTCTTTTGAACACTATTAAGGTAAATACATTGTTTCTTCTCTATCAAAATCTTTCATTTGCTAAATATGCCTATCAGTAGTTAGTCCCTTCAGTAGTCAGAATCTTTTATTTAGCTGGTAATAGTGGTGCTCGCTGTATTGCAGTAGTTCGAGTAACGAAGATTTTTGTGAGGTAAGTGATTCATGAAAGGTATAGGTTATTGTTAGTCAGGGCCATTCTTTTGTAGGGATTTTTGGAAGTCAGATTGCGTTTCGCTAAAAATATTGTGTGTCTGTTTAAGCACAGTCATGTATAATTTTTCTAAGGGGACGTTTCAAACACTTCATGTGAATAAAGATCTAGTTGTGTTTCACAGCAACGATGTTTTCTAAACCCATGTTGACTGTGTGTCAATAGACAGTTTTCTTGGAAGTAATTCATAATTTTTGAACACAATATATGTTGCATAATACTGCTGCGTATCGAGGTTAACGATATGGGCCTGTAATTTAGCGGATTGCTCCTACTATCTTTCTTGAATATTGGTGTGACCTGTGCAACTTACCAGTCTTTGGGTACGGATCTTTCGTCGAGCGAACGGTTGTTGTGACAGCTCTCTCCGGCGACTTACCAAGCTCTCATTGCTGAAATACCAAAACCCGCCGCCGCTGTTATACGTATCAGAGGTGGATATTCCGGCTGGTAGGGGTCATAATGTATGGCTTGTAATATTGTTTAAAATTATTCATGTTTGCTACTGTGACATGGAATTTTGATGCACGCTACAGGAAAAATTAAAATGTTAGAACAAAAAAATTGAACTAAGTGATAAATTGGTGTATATCACAAAATTAGCAGTTTTTAATTGTTTGTTTGCACCCATAATATGCAGAAAAATATAAATTATTGAAGCTACTCATAAATTGATAAATTTTATTTTTTATTTTCAGAAAGAGTTAATGCAAACTTTATGCTCATTTCAAATTATGTCAATGCAAATTGCATCGTGTCTAGTTTCTTAAAACAATTAGCTTCAGAGTAAATTGAACTAGTAGTACTAAATTTTTAAAATAATGCAGTCTCTAAGGGTGTGTATCACTCATGATAAAGCATTTCGTTCGAGCACCAATGTCTTCATCGTTCCGAAAACACTGTTCTTCCTTTCTTCTTTTATTTGCCCTTTTCTCCTTTGCCATTTCTTTTCTAAGATAAGTAGAAGACTCTCTCTGCAATGGAAAGATTTTCGTTGTACTTACATCTCTGACCCATTTATTTCCAACAGCTAACTCCAGTTTCTCCGTAACCTAATTTCTTCTTATTTTTCCAGTATTTTAGCGTCAATGCAGTTAGTATTTCTTCCAGCTTTGGTTGCCTGTATGTAGTATTCGCTGTAACTGGTACACATTTTGCGTTCCTCGGTGCCAAGCTGAAACCAATTCTAGATCCAGAACAATAAATCTATGTGTTTGTGCAATGCGTTTGTGCGTTTTGACTCGAACATAAAAGTAGCTCATTTTTATTGAGGAGAAGATTTTACTGTTTGTAGCACTTGACAGAGAAACTTGACAAGCGAAAGATGCACATTCACTAATCATAAAAGCTATATTGTTTCACTATGAAATGGATTCTTGAAAACACAGAATAATGATTCTTCTGACCATCTTTTGATGAAGTGTAGACATGTTAAATAAATAAAAACCGAACTCTAGTAAGAAACTGAAACATTGATAACAATTTGCACACGGAACTAAACCGAACTCATGCTATCTAGAACAGATTTAATACAGTCAAAAGTGCAGTCAGTACTGAAATTTTATAAACAGAATTTCTACGAACTGTGGTATTTGTAAAATAGAAAAATGTAGTTCAGATCGAACAACACAGTAGGAAGATGAGTGGCATATCTGTTGCCATCTTGAAATTTCCGAATTCAGGACCCCTATATACAAGATGTAGAGTTTTTAGGCACAGAACTATAGACGACATTTATCGGGAGAAAAAAAAATGTCTTTTTGATCGGCCTGCATCACGCAATATCCTTCAAAGACGTTAGGAGTTTAGGAAGATTCCGATCTTGATAATAATTCAACTTGCTGAAGGGAGCTGTGACATACAACACAAAATAGAGAACTTCGAGATTTGCAGATCAAGAACCATAAAAATTATTGAAATACTTAATAGTATACGGTTTCCTGAAGGCGAAGAGCAGTTAATACAAATACATTTATGTAGTTTTAAGATCCTATTTTTAGTTAAAATGTCGCAGAGTCGGCTAGCAGCTTACGTAAAGGGTATCTAATGTTGCCAACTGCTTCTCGGTAACCATTGCATTCAAAGATGCTAGCATTATAATTCAAATCGCCAAGAATTCCCTCTCACCTCTAACGAAAATCTTTGATCTTTGGCAAATCTTATTGTTGGGGTCCGAAACAGTAAAGTCGAAACATAAACGTCAAACACGCTTACAACAGCCGAGCAAATACGCTATTGCAGAACATTGCCTTGACACCGGTCATCCTATGGAATACAAGAACACGGAGATTCTGGCTTGCACGTGAAGCTATTGGGTTAGTGTTATTAAGGAAGCTGTTGAAATCAAACTATCAAGCAATCTTATAAACAGAGAAGTTGGATTTTGTTTAAATGCTGCTTGGAATCCGGCTCCGTCTCTCATCAAAAAACAGAGGGACAGAATTAGTGCTACCTCACCTGCTGATTAATAGTCACTATCGATATTTCTGATGTTGGTTACCGTTGGTTGTGTGTTGACTCTGCGGTTACTTGTTCTGTGTGTGGTATCTTGATTGTTTCTCATCTGTGAACCGAGGTATTAAATTCCATTGCACAGTGCTTCCTCCTTGCAGTTGTGCCTTGAGAATGGGAGGGTGTGCTCCTGTCGAAAATCGGCAGTGGTCGACGTCGTCACCCAGCAGCAAATCCATAAGTTATTTGAACGTCTCACAGTGTGTCATCTTTGAATCTGAGAGCCAATATATTCACTCCCAACCTCATTTGGGTATCGACAGAGAGAATGTTAGCTGAGGTATGATTTAGGAAGTGGCGTGAAGTGTACACTTATTTTCATTTATTAGTTATTTCTTTAAGAAATAATTCAAATTTACTGACTACTACCGCAGCGACCCTCAATAGTACATTGTATCTAGATTGTTGTCATTACTTACTATCTTTAACATCTCTAGTATTATGTAGTGGAGACGAAGCATTTCATGCACCTTCGACCTATGTCAACAATGTGCGCCGAGCGAAATATCTCGGCCTGACGAGTCAAGAGAGTCGAGTTAGCATGTCCGTATACAGCGGCTGCACAGTTCGGTTATGGACGGGAGGCCTCATGTTTAGCATCTTCTTGCACGCCATCTGTGTAATTATTTAATGGAGCACGTCTCTGTTAGCAACGTAGATTGGAGTGTGTAGATAGGAAGTATATCGTCATATGTGGTTGCAATTCATAAAAAGTATTTTATGTAGATTCTTGTGGTAAGAGTGACATTGTAGTCGAAACCTTATTCTGTATTTCTCTTAGCAATATATGGCTTCGTCTGCTACGTCATGTGTCTGTTACAAGTCGAAGGCATAGTTGATTGAAATTTGACTGCCTATTTCGAAGACCACCAAACTAGAAATTTTCTCACAGAGTCACATCAATAAACACGAACTTGAGTGCTGCTTCTGTGCTGGGATATCTGTAAAAGACGCCTGGTGGATTGATGAACAGAAACTGTGTGTTCTACCTTGGTGTAGCGGAGGACAATATTAGGCTCATCACACGTTCCGCATTCACAATGCAACTGCGGACAGGCGCGTGTAATATCCAATAATACAGAGAAGGACGCTTGTTGCATTGATTCTGTTTCCATTCTGTTGTAATAGTTAATTGTTTTAAAACAACGTTTACTATTGTATTGTTTTGTCACCTTGATAATATTCCCTTTCATCTGTTCAGGCCTTCTAGTAAAAACATCAGACAGAGGTATCAGTATGCTTACCTGGGCCATTTAATTCTGTGTTCACTGATGACCTTACGTTGTGTGTTACTTTATGCGTTCTGCTTCAGATCTGTTTATAGAACCATGTTCAAGAGAAAATAATTTCTGCAGGTCTAGTCCATCAGCTGCAGAATCAGATGCTTTGAGAAACTTAAAATTATCTCCCGTGAAATTCGCTAGCTTCGTCCATGGATTTTACGAAACATTGTGGGGGACAATCAAACATGCCTTTTCTTGCGCCAATGTGACAAAGGAACTTTTCGTATATTTTCAGTTCTCTCTTCTTACAAGAATGATCTCGCGTCCAGTGGGTGTCACCTATTCCCAGACCTCGTTTAATGAGTTGAACTGTAACATTTTGAAGATAGTATTGTTCTGAAGTGGCTGATATAGCAGGTGGCTGGAAACTGTACAAAGACATTCTTAGAAGAAATGTCACTGACGTTTTACTTCCTAGTCATGCTTTAGTGTCAAAACCTTACGAACTCCCCGTCTAGCAGCTTCTAAATACTTTTGGAATAACATCAGACGGCACTTATCGTTACAAAAATATTTCTCTGTTTGACAAACGGACTTAAGGCGCTGGAGTCATGGACTGTGCGGCTGGTCCCGGTAGAGGTTAGAGTCCTCCCTTGGGCACGGGTGTGTGTGTGTGTTTGTCCTTAGGATAATTTAGGTTAAGTAGTGAGTGTGCTTGGGGAGTGATGACCTTATCAGTTCAGTCCTATGAGATTTCACACACATTTGAACATTTTGAACGAACGGACGTAAACATCTGCAGTAGCAGCTGAAATTTTATTTTCACACATTTTATCATGTGCGCGATATCTATTCTTAAAATATTTCCTAGCACGGACTTATACATTTTTAGAATCTTTGGACTCTTCTCACATCACAAGTGATTCGAAATGACGCTCTATTTCACCAACTGTTACGAATAATCTGAGCTCTCAGTCTGTTCTTAGGACGGAAGCCTATTTTCTTTTTTTGTGGGGCGCGGTAGGGGGGGGGGGGAGGAAAGGGAAAGGGAAAGGGAAAGAGGTAAACATGGTTTATTTTGGTGCATGCATTTTTCCAGTATGCTGTCATCTCCAATTTCTTCATTTTTTTTCTTTACTGTTCTTTACAGTCTAACTTCTGAATGTTTAACAGGCTGATTTTCAATTACTGCACCCCTGCATGAGGAACTCTAGACGAACTCTCGATGGACTCTGTTGCTGCCCATCAAACAACTGCTGCTGACTCGCTGCGCCATGAGTAATAAGGCCACGCGAATTGGTTCACCCGAATCCGCGTGAATTGACTGTTTCTGCTGTCTGTAACGTGTGCCCCACTCTTTGGTTCCCCAAGTGACGTAATGTCATCTCGCTCAGTTGGTGCATGTAAGGGGCGTGGCGAAACAACGCGACCGCCGCTGGCGACCTCTGTGAACAACCGCCGAAGTACTCAATGCTCTCGGCCTCGCCTAGATCCAGGCCACGCTTATACGCCACCGTGCCAGAAGGGTGGACTACACGCCAGGGGTAGTGATGTAGGACACAACACTTCATCTTTAATTTTCCGTTGTTTTTACCTATCTGTTTTTTCAAATACACATTTAACCATTTCAAGTTTACTGGATGCGACCCTCTGTAAAGTAGACAACTCGGTGGCAGATGAAACTGCGTACCGAACTGGAAGACGATCCCAGAACTTTCATTGCTGCAGGCAACACACTTACCGGCTGAGCTAACTTAGTTTTTGTTATGCCACTGGCTCTCTCCTGCAAACCTTTCTGGATTAGCAATCGAGAAAGAAAATAAATTGTGAATAAGCGGCTTAGACGGAATGTAGAGGTTATTTCCGGAATGAGGCTTTTCCTCGGAGTGCGCGTGGAAGACAAGGTTTCGTGAGGCCGTACGGCAGCCAGGCCCATTCAGACACGAAGTTTATGAAGAGATCATCCTTTATTTCTGAGTGAGAGACTCATTCTATGCAATGGTAGATCAGATTTATGAAGACATGCAATTGGCACTAGTCCTCTGTACACGGGTCTTACAGTTACATTCTTAAATTTCGATTTTTTAATGAAAAAGTATAATTTTATGACTATATTTTATTTATATGTTGTTAAAAATGGTCCACCTGTAATACGTGCCTGTTTAATGCTGATATCTTTGCAACATGTCTAACATGTTGCTACGCTGTCACAGAAGTGAAACAGTCCTGAGACACGTCGACTTATAAAAAATGGTTGACTCCCAAAAAATGTACAGTTTTTATATCAACAAATACAGTTCTACGAACGACGTAAGCGCTGTGTCCAGCATTGGAAGGGAATCACTAGCAGGCAAGAAGGCTTCAATCGTCACATAGGCTTTGGTACGTTCCTCAGACTGTTGCAGCTGAGATATTGGTTTCAACCGAATTAGAGGAGTTAGAACTTCAAAATAAGGAAACTTTCAGGCTGAAAGTCAGTAAGCACCTGCCCACGGAGCTGTGCACAAACTCAAATTGAACGGTAGAGCCTCAGTTGACCATGTCAGATACTGTTGATCAACGACAGTATTGCAACTGGCTAGCGCACCCTGTGCCTGGTGGAGAGTCTGATCCTGAAATGCTTTCATTCTGATCAAGTATGGCTGCATTTATTGTGGTACATGAAGTCGCAGAACAATCGACGTTGGAACTCTGAAAATCATCAGTTACACCACGAAGTGGAAACAAGTGCTGTGTACAATTATGGCAACATAAATTACTGGATCAACCTCCAACGTCGCTTTTTATGCTACTTTATGAACCACAATAAATGGAGCCATGCTTCATAAAATAATTGCATTACTAAGATTGCAGTTCCAACCTGCAGTACCGAGACATCAGTCTGAAGTGTTACATGGCTAAAAACGTTTCTCGGACTTCTTAACCCGTGTATTTCCGCTGAGACAGATATTTCACCTGCTACAATCCGAGGAACAGGCTGCAACAAATGCAGCGATCAGAGCATTGCACACCTGGTGTCTGTTTCCATGCAACATCAGACACAGTGCTAGTGTTGTATCTGAAACAACACGCATTTTTCTGTGGTTATCTCGTGACCGGGTAAAGATATAACTTTATGTTACAGCAGCCCAGCGCACTTTAAAGCGGTCGTGGCAGAGGCCGTTTCTCTCACATCATGTGTTGTGCTGCCTCCATCACAAGACGGATTATTTTCTTCTTATACACTATTGGCCATTAAAATTGCTACACCAAGAAGAACTGCAGATTATAAACGGGTATTCATTGGACAAATACATTACACTAGAACGGACATGTGATTACATTTTCACGCAATTTGAGTGTATAGATCCTGAGAAATCAGTACCCAGAACAACCACCTATGGCCGCAATAACGGCCTTGATACGGCTGGGCATTGAGTCAAACAGAGCTTGGATGGCGTGTACAGGTACAGCTGCCCGTGCACCTTCAACACGATACCACATTTCATCAAGAGTAGTGACTGCCGTATTGTGACGAGCCACTTGCTCGGCCACCATTGACCAGACGTTTCCAATTGGTGAGAGATCTGGAGAATGTGCTGGCCAGGGCAGCAGTCGAACATTCTCTGTATCCAGAAAGGCCCGTACAGGACCTGCAACATGCGGTCGTGCATTATCCTGTTCAAATGTAGGGTTTCGCAAGGATCGAATGAAGTGTAGATGGTTCAAATGGCTCTGAGCGCTATGGGACTTAACATCTGAGGTCATCAGTCCCCTAGACTTAGAACTACACATCCATGCCCGAGATAGGATTCGAACCTGCGACGGTAACGGTCGCTCGGCTCCAGACTGTAACACCCACAAACGCACGGCCACTCCGGCTGGCTGAAGGGTAGAGCCACGGGTCGTAGCACATCTGAAATGTAACGCCTACTGTTCAAAGTGCCATCAATGCGAGCAAGAGGTGACCAAGGCGTTTAACCAATGCCACCCCATACCATCACGCCGGGTGACAAGCCAGTCTGGCGATGACGAATACACGCTTCCAATGTGCGTTCACTGCGATGTCGCCAAACACGGATGCGACCATCATGATGCTGTAAACAGAACTTGGATTCATCCAAAAAATGACGTTTTGCCATTCGTGCACCGAGGTTCGTCGTTGAGTACACCATCGCAGGCACTCCTGTCTGTGATGCAGCGTCAAGGGTAACCGCAGCCGTGGTCTCCGAGCAGATAGTCCGTGCTGCTGCAAACGTCGTCGAACTGTTCGTGCAGATGGTTGTCGTCTTGCAAACGTCCCCATCTGTTGACTCAGGGATCGAGACGTGGCTGCACGATCAGTTACAGCCAAGCGGATAAGATGCCTGTCATCTCGACTGCTAGTGATACGAGGCCGTTGGGATCCAGCACGGCGTTCCGTATTACCCTCCTGAGCCCACCGATTACATATTCCGCTAACAGTCATTGGATCTCGACCAACGCGAGCAGCAATGTCGCGATACGATAAACCGCAATCGCGATAGGCTACAATCCGACCTTTATCAAAGTCGGAAACGTGATGGTACGCATTTCTCCTCCTTACACGAGGCATCACAACGACGTTTCACCAGGCAACTCCGGTCAACTGCTGTTTGTGCATGAGAAATCGGTTGGAAACTTTACTCATGTCAGCACGTTGTAGGTGTTGCCACCGGCGCCAACCTTGTGTGAATGCTGTGAAAAGCTAATCATTTTCACATCACGGCATCTTCTTCATGTCGGTTAATTTTCGCGTCTGTAGCACATCTTCGTGGTGTAGCAATTTTAATGGCCAGTAGTGTACTTTCTGTACCGAAATTAACGTTTTACAAACACAGAATATTTCATAATATCGTTTAAAAGCAACCTTAAACGCTGAAACGCCAACGTCTTTGCCGCAGTGGTAACACCGGTTCCCGTCAGATCACCGAAGTTAAGCGCTGTCGGGCTGGGCTAGCACTCGGATGAGTGACCATCTAGTCTGCCGAGGGCTGTTGGCAAGCGGGGTGCTCTCAGCCCTTGTGAGGCAAACTGAGGAGCTACTTGATTGAGAAGTAGTGGCTCCGGTCTCGTATACTGACATACAGCCGGGAGAGCGGTGTGCTGACCACACGCCCCTCCACATCCGCATCCGGTGACCTCTGTGGGCTGAGGATGACACGGTTGCCGATCAGTACCGTTGGGTCTTCATGGCCTGTTCGGGAGGAGTTAAGTTGAAGTTAAACGCTGCAACGTTACAACCATTTACTTTCAATTTCCAGGTAATATCTAGCTGTTAGCCTAATTTCATTATTACTACTCAATTGCTTCACTAACAGGTTTCCTCGCATGTGGTGTCACCAAAGATATGCATGATAGTCAAGCACAGCCATGGAGGTATAATTACACCTACATGATGATGCCGATCGTTGACATTGCTGGCCATGATTCCCCCGCCTATGGAAGTTGGCCGCCGAGTTGCAACGCTTTTCAGTTAACGCCACACTGGGTGACTTGCTTGTCGATGACGATGAAATAATGATAAAGGAAATCTTCGACCAGGCTAGGGATCGAACTCAGGCCCGTTGCACCTCAGTCAAACACGCTGACCACTCAGTTATGTACATTATACCTCCATGATCCTACCCTGCTGTGTACTCTACACTTTTAGTCGACAAGAAAGTGGACGACAACAGTGTATTTCAATTGTGTGGTCAACCACATAGAAAGTGTTAAGTCAAAACTCTGTGAGTGTGGGAATTATGTCACAGTGTCAATGGAGGATGGTTACAGACCTTGACAGGCTTACATACGGGTTTCTTTGATCAGATCTAGCCATGTCTTGTGTGTGATATGCACTGCTGCAGTTAATTTCTGCTATTATTCCCAACTGACTTCTTTATTCATCAGCTTTGTACGAGCTTTGTTTACACAGTATCTCTGAAGAAGAGAAATTTGTTAACACATAATATAAAATTAAGCGTTAGGAAGCCTTTTCTGAAGAAGCGTAGCGTGAAACGTGATCGACAAATATTCCGGACAAGAAGAGAACAGAAGCTCTAGAAATGTGGTGCTACAGAAGATTGCTGAAGATTAGATGCGTAGACTGCGTAACCAGTGATGAGGTACTGAATGCAAAAGAAATTTGCGGCGTAATTTTACTTAAAGAAAGCATCAGTTGACTGGACACAAAGGGATCACCAGTTTAGTACTAGATGGAAGAGCGGAAAGTAAAAACCGTAGAGAGAGACCAAGAGATGAATACATTCATCATATCCAGAAAGATGTAGGTTGCCGTAGATATTCGGAGATGCAAAGGCTTGCAGAGGATAGCGTAAGATGGAGAGATACAGCAAACCAGTCTTCGGACTGAATACCCCAACAACAACAACATTATTTCTCGTAAAGATTGCATTTTTGTATGGAATAGGGACTTGTAGGTTCCCTGGAGAGTTTTATGCATGAGGAAGCCTCTTGGACCAATGTATCGCTTCAATATTTGCCATCCACCCTTGTATCCAATCTGAGTAATCTCTTTCAAATGGAAATGAGAGTAAACTCTCGCTTGCTAACTATATTTTTAAGATATTTTGTAGATTTTCCGCCAAGAAACTCTGCGAGGTACTTTCTTAGGTTCCTCAGAGTCAACGTCAATTAACCGATTTTTTTTCTTTTTTTTTTATCATACCCAGCATTTGGTTAGCAGTGTTGGTAGCAGAAAAGTAAATTTTCTTGAGAGTCATTTTGTCATAATGCACGCATATTTAAATTCTTCTCTAAATAAACAGATGTGTGCAAATTAATGTGGACTCCGCAAGTGATTTCTCCATAATTACCGTGCCACCTCCTCATTATCCATTAGCAGGGAACCCCTTAACACCATGAGAGCCCCTGAGTATTCTAAGAAGTTAAACTTTTTAGATAATCCTCTGTCTGTTACGACTTCCCCGAACATTAAAACGCTACTTTTATTATTTCTTTATTTTTAATTTTAATTTATTTTATTTTTGTAATTTTCAGCTTCGTTAAGGCGAATTCAGAAAGCTGGTCCCACTTGCATTACAAACCTTTGTGACAGTTAGCAATGGAATTCAGCCGAAACCCCTGGAGGCAGCCATTAACGCATCGACGATTCAAGTTTTCATTCAGCTTGTAGACAAATCAGTGGCGATACTATCATCGTACTTATATGCATGCAGCTTTTTCAAGTCATCGTTCATATAGTTTTTGGTCTAACACAACAGCACAGACATGTGCTGTATGGTTTTCAAGGGAATCTTATACCATTCTTCCTACGAAATAGTGCTAATGTCAGGTATTCATGTGGAGGTGGCTGGTGATCACAGTCTGCAAAGTAGGGTGGAAAAGCTCAATAATATTGAGTTCTGGTGACTTTGATGACCAACGGAAATGCAACAATTCATTCTCTTGCCTGGGCCGTGCAAGCTGTGTGAACAGGGGTCCTGCCGCCTTGAAACACAGCATCAGTATAGGGGAGAACCGCTCTAGCATGTGATTGTCTTGATCAGCCAAAGTCGACACATAATTCTTAGCAGTAATGCGACCCTGCAGGGTAGCCATGGGTCCCTTGCATTACCACGACATGGCTGATCAAATCATCACCGAACCCCTGCTGTGTTTCACTCTTGGGACGCAACCCTGCCAGAAGTTGGAAACCGTGCGAAACAAGTCTCATCCGACCAAACAACTACTTTGCATTGCGGCGTAGCCTAGGTTCTATTGCATCAGCCCCATGTTTTCTTTTAACGATAATTTACACATCTGATGTGTATTTTTGGAATTCTTTTCGCCCTGCAATTCCCAGGTCCTGGAGCTCCATGTGCTGGCAGGATTCGCAAACGTGATGTTCAATTCTGCAGTGACTTTTGAGCTGCTCATCCTCTTCTTTTTCGTTACAACCCTCCTCAACGTCCGTCTGTCTTGATCACTGAACACATCCTGCATTGTGGCTTAGCTGATGATATTTCTCCACTTTCCCTGTGAGTGGTACACATCTTCGATACGGTACGTCTTGAAACATGGAACACTTTGCCTTCCTTGGTTACGAAAGCGACTACCGTATAGGCACCAACAACTGAGTGGCCCAGATCAAAAAGCCGCAAATTGCATGATAAGCGAAACTGAGAATCACGAAAAATTCGTCCCATCCAAACTATTAAAGATGAAGACTTCGTTTCTGTTTTAAAAATAAGTAAAAAAAATGTTGTTATTGTTATTGTGGCCTTCAGTCCAGTCTCTGGTTTGATGCAGCTCTCCACGCTACTCTATCCTGTGCAAGCTTCTTCATCTCCCAGTACTTACTGCATCCTACATCCTTCTGAATCTGCTTAGTGTATTCATCTCTTCGTCTCCCACTACGATTTTTACCCTCCACGCTGCCCTCAAATACTACATTGGTGATCCCTTGATGCCTCAGAACATGTCCTACCAACCGATCCCTTCTTCTAGTCAAGTTGTGCCACAAATTCCTCTTCTCCCCAATCCTATTCAATACTTCCTCATTAGCTATGTGATCTACCCATCTAATCTTCAGCATTCTTCTGTAGCACCACATTTCGAAAGCTTCTATTCTCTTCTTGTGCAAACTATTTATCGTCCATGTTTCACTTCCATACATGGGTGCACTCCATACAAATACTTTCAGAAATGACTTCCTTACACTTAAATTTATACTCGATGTTAACAGATTTCCCTTCTTCAGAAACGCTTTCCTTGCAATTGCCAGTCTACATTTTATATCCTCTCTACTTCGACGTGGCCGTGCGGTTAAAGGCGCTGCAGTCTGGAACCGCAAGACCGCTACGGTCGCAGGTTCGAATCCTGCCTCGGGCATGGATGTTTGTGATGTCCTTAGGTTAGTTAGGTTTAACTAGTTCTAAGTTCTAGGGGACTAATGACCTCAGCAGTTGAGTCCCATAGTGCTCAGAGCCATTTGAACCATTTTTTTCTACTTCGACCAACATCAGTTACTTTGCTCCCCAAATAGCAAAACTCATTTACTACTTTAAGTGTCTCATTTCCTAATCTAATTCCCTCAGCATCACCCGAAATAATTCGACTTCATTCCATTATCCTCGTTTTGCCTTTGCTAATGTGCATCTTATATCCTTCTTTCAAGACACTGTCCATTCCATTCAACTACTCTTTCAAGTCCTCTGCTGTCTCTGATAGAATGTCATCGGCGAACCTAAGAGTTTTTCCGTGTAGGCTTTCACGGCCGGCGTCTTCATCAATAAACACTTCCGGGCTAAGTTGCCGTGGTCGATCTGTAGAACTTCTTCTCCCTGACGTTTCGTTCTCAACTACGGAGAACATCTTCGGAGGTGAGTCAACGACTGGCTGCTAGGAGCTGTGGCCGCCGCTTATATGGATATCGTAGAGGGAGCCACCGCACGTCACGTGGCGTCGATGTGCAGCTATCTCTGGCTATCGTCTGTTCTCTCGATTGCAAGCAATCGATTGTCACGATTTTGTGTATTTTGTTCATATTCGCAACAATTAAATACCATTTTACTGTCATTCCTAACATATCGAATAGCGGGTTTTACAACCGAATGTTTGTTTCGTAATTGGATCACTACATTTGGAAAACCTGCTAAGTCAATATTTCACTTGAGATTTTAACGTATAAATCTTAGCCACAGATTTCAGCTATTAATACCAAGTAATTCCAATCCCAAACAAAGCAGGTGTTAACAGATGTGAAAATTACCGAACTATCAGTTTAATAAGTCACAGCTGCAAAATACTAACGCGAATTCCTTACAGGTGAATGGAAAAACTGGTAGAGGACGACCTCGGGGAAGATCAGTTTGGATTCCGTAGAAATATTGGAACACGTGAGGCAATACTGACCCTACGACTTTTCTTAGAAAATAGATCAAGGAAAGGCAAACCTACGTTTCTAGCATTTGTAGACCTCTAGCATTTGTGGACTTAGAGAAAGATTTTGACAATGTTGACTGGAATAGTGTATTTCAAATTCTGAAGGTGGCAGGGGTAAAATAGAGGGAGCGAAAGGCTATTTACAATTTGTACAGAAACCAGATGGCAGTTATAAGAGTTGGTGGGCATGAAAGGGAAGCAGCGGTTGGGAAGGGAGTGAGACAGGGTTGTAGCCTCTCCCCGATGTTATTCAATATCTATAGTGAGCAAGTAAAGGAAACAAAAGAAAAATTCGGAGTAGGTATTAAAATCCATGGAGAAGAAATAAAAACTCTTAGTCATCATCATCAATAAACACTTCCGGGCTAAGTTGCCGTGGTCGATCTGTAGAACTTCTTCTCCCTGACGTTTCGTTCTCAACTACGGAGAACATCTTCGGAGGTGAGTCAACGACTGGCTGCTAGGAGCTGGGGCCGCCGCTTTATGGATATCGTAGAGGGCGCCACCGCACGTCACGTGGCGTCGATGTGCAGCTATCTCTGACTATCGTCCTTTCTCTCGATTGCAAGCAATCGATTGTCACGTGATTGATGCAACGTCGACCGCCATATCTTATCCAATTTTAATCCTTCTTCTTTACGATTAAAATTGTATTGATGTTTGTGGATTTCAATTGCCTCTCTATACATACGTGTATAATAATGCGACGTCCTCGCTAGCACGCTTGTTTCACCAAATTTTATTTCGTGATCTCCATCCTTAAAAACATGTTCCGCTACTGCCGATTTGTCGATATGTCCCAAGCGACAGTTTCTTTTGTGCTCCGTCAACCGTGTATTGATGCTTCTTTTTGTAGTTCCTATGTAAACCCTGCCACAACTGCACGGAATTTTATATACCCCTGGGGTGGCTAGGGGGTGACGAGCATCTTTTGTTGATCTTAGGCATTCACTAATTTTCTTAGTAGGTCTGAAAATGGTCTCTACGTGAAACTTGTCAAGTACTTTCCCAATGCGATCCGTGATATTATGGATGAACGGAAGAAATACCTTTCCATCTGATGGTTGTTGCTGTCTCCTATTTTTAGGCATTTTTCTACTTGGGTGAAGTGCTCGGTTAATCTCGTTTTTCGTATAACCATTTTTTGCAAAGGCCATTCGTAAATGATTTAGTTCTTCTTGTAAGTAGCCTGGTTCACAAATATTATTGGCCCTATCCACTAATGTTTTTATGACCCCCCTCTTTTGCCTAGGGTGGTGGTTTGAGTTCTTATGGAGGTAGCGATCAGTATGTGTACCTTTCCTGTAGACCTTATGGCCTAAGGTCCCATCCGCCCGTTTGATAACTGATACGTCCAAGAAGTTAAGTTGTCCGTTCTTCTCCTTCCCCATAGTAAATTTAATCGTTGGGTTGATGCTATTTAAGTGTACCAGGAAATCATTCAAGTCTTCATCCTCATGATTCCATATTACAAAGGTATCATCCACATACCGATACCACTTCGAGGGGCTTTTTTTGGCCGACTGCAGTGCTTGATGTTCAAAATATTCCATGAATAAATTCGCAATTGCGGGACTTAGGGGGCTTCCCATGGCTACCACATCGATCTGTTCATAAAATTCACCATTGTACTGAAAATAGGTCGAGGATAGACAGTGTTGGAACAAGGCTACTACATCGGTAGGGAACATATCGGCTATATGGGAGAGAGCTTCATCAACTGGAACCATCGTGAACAAAGACACTATATCAAAACTGACAATGATGTCATTAGGACCGACAGTAATTTCCCTCAATTTCTCAATGAAGTGTAGAGAGTTTTTACTATGACTTTCAGTTTTGCCTATGTTGTTGTTGTTGTGGTCTTCAGTCCTGAGACTGGTTTGATGCAGCTCTCCATGCTACTCTATCCTGTGCAAGCTTCATCTCCCAGTACCTACTGCAACCTACCTCCTTCTGAATCTGCTTAGTGTATTGATCTCTTGGTCTCCCTCTACGATTTTTACCCTCCACGCTGCCCTCCAATGCTAAATTTGTGATCCCTTGATGCCTCAAAACATGTCCAACCAACCGATCCCTTCTTCTAGTCAAGTTGTGCCACAAACTTCTCTTCTCCCCAATCCTATTCAATACCTCCTCATTAGTTACGTGATCTACCCACCTTATCTTCAGCATTCTTCTGTAGCACCACATTTCGAAAGCTTCTATTCTCTTCTTGTCCAAACTGGTTATCGTCCATGTTTCACTTCCATACATGGCTACACTCCATACAAATACTTTCAGAAACGACTTCCTGACACTTAAATCTATACTCGATGTTAACAAATTTCTCTTCTTCAGAAACGATTTCCTTGCCATTGCCAGTCTACATTTTATATCCTCTCTACTTCGACCATCATCAGTTATTTTACTCCCTAAATAGCAAAACTCCTTTACTACTTTAAGTGTCTCATTTCCTAATCTAATCCCCTCAGCATCACCCGATTTAATTTGACTACATTCCATTATCCTCGTTTTGCTTTTGTTGATGTTCATCTTATATCCTCCTTTCAAGACACTGTCCATTCCGTTCAACTGCTCTTCCAAGTCCTTTGCTGTCTCTGACAGAATTACAATGTCATCGGCGAACCTCAAAGTTTTTACTTCTTCTCCATGAATTTTAATACCTACTCCGAATTTTTCTTTTGTTTCCTTTACTGCTTGCTCAATATACAGATTGAATAACATCGGGGAGAGGCTACAACCCTGTCTCACTCCTTTCCCAACCACTGCTTCCCTTTCATGCCCCTCGACTCTTATAACTGCCATCTGGTTTCTGTAAAAATTGTAAATAGCCTTTCGCTCCCTGTATTTTACCCCTGCTACCTTCAGAATTTGAAAGAGAGTATTCCAGTTAACGTTGTCAAAAGCTTTCTCTAAGTCAACAAATGCTAGAAACGTAGGTTTGCCTTTTCTTAATCTTTCTTCTAAGATAAGTCGTAAGGTTAGTATTGCCTCACGTGTTCCAACATTTCTACGGAATCCAAACTGATCTTCCCCGAGGTCCGCTTCTACCAGTTTTTCCATTCGTCTGTAAAGAATTCGCGTTAGTATTTTGCAGCTGTGACTTATTAAACTGATAGTTCGGTAATTTTCACATCTGTCAACACCTGCTTTCTTTGGTATTGGAATTATTATATTCTTCTTGAAGTCTGTGGGTATTTCGCCAGTCTCATACATCTTGCTCACCAGACGGTAGAGTTTTGTCATGACTGGCTCTCCCAAGGCCATCAGTAGTTCTAATGGAATGTTGTCTACTCCCGGGGCCTTGTTTCGACTCAGGTCTTTCAGTGCTCTGTCAAACTCTTCACGCAGTATCTCATCTCCCATTTCATCTTCATCTACATCCTCTTCCACTTCCATAATACTGTCCTCAAGTACATCGCCCTTGTATAAACCCTCTATATACTCCTTCCACCTTTCTGCCTTCCCTTCTTTGCTTAGAACTGGGTTGCCATCTGAGCTCTTGATATTCATACAAGTGGTTCTCTTCTCTCCAAAGGTCTCTTTAATTTGCCTATGTAAGGTTGTAACAAAGAGGCAAGGTGTCTGGCTAGTTCTTGGGTAGGAGCTCCAATTGCGCTGACTATTGGTCTCAAAGGAACATCAGGCTTATGTATCTTTGGTAATCCATAATCCTCGACCTATTTTCAGTACAATGGTGAATTTTAAGTCCCGCAATTGCGAATTTATTCATGGAATATTTTGAACATCAAGCACTGCAGTCGGCCAAAAAAAGCCCCTCGAAGTGGTATCGGTATGTGGATGATACCTTTGTAATATGGAATCATGAGGATGAAGACTTGAATGATTTCCTGGTACACTTAAATAGCATCAACCCAACGATTAAATTTACTATGGGGAAGGAGAAGAACGGACAACTTAACTTCTTGGACGTATCAGTTATCAAACGGGCGGATGGGACCTTAGGCCATAAGGTCTACAGGAAAGGTACACATACTGATCGCTACCTCCATAAGAACTCAAACCACCACCCTAGGCAAAAGAGGGGGGTCATAAAAACATTAGTGGATAGGGCCAATAATATTTGTGAACCAGGCTACTTACAAGAAGAACTAAATCATTTACGAATGGCCTTTGCAAAAAATGGTTATACGAAAAACGAGATTAACCGAGCACTTCACCCAAGTAGAAAAATGCCTAAAAATAGGAGACAGCAACAACCATCAGATGGAAAGGTATTTCTTCCGTTCATCCATAATATCACGGATCGCATTGGGAAAGTACTTGCCAAGTTTCACGTAGAGACCATTTTCAGACCTACTAAGAAAATTAGTGAATGCCTAAGATCAACAAAAGATGCTCGTCACCCCCTAGCCACCCCAGGGGTATATAAAATTCCGTGCAGTTGTGGCAGGGTTTACATAGGAACTACAAAAAGAAGCATCAATACACGGTTGACGGAGCACAAAAGAAACTGTCGCTTGGGACATATCGACAAATCGGCAGTAGCGGAACATGTTTTTAAGGATGGAGATCACGAAATAAAATTTGGTGAAACAAGCGTGCTAGCGAGGACGTCGCATTATTATACACGTATGTATAGAGAGGCAATTGAAATCCACAAACATCAATACAATTTTAATCGTAAAGAAGAAGGATTAAAATTGGATAAGATATGGCGGTCGACGTTGCATCAATCACGTGACAATCGATTGCTTGCAATCGAGAGAAAGGACGATAGTCAGAGATAGCTGCACATCGACGCCACGTGACGTGCGGTGGCGCCCTCTACGATATCCATAAAGCGGCGGCCCCAGCTCCTAGCAGCCAGTCGTTGACTCACCTCCGAAGATGTTCTCCGTAGTTGAGAACGAAACGTCAGGGAGAAGAAGTTCTACAGATCGACCACGGCAACTTAGCCCGGAAGTGTTTATTGATGATGATGACTAAGAGTTTTCATTTCTTCTCCATGGATTTTAATACCTACTCCGAATTTTTCTTTTGTTTCCTTTACTTGCTCACTATAGATATTGAATAACATCGGGGAGAGGCTACAACCCTGTCTCACTCCCTTCCCAACCGCTGCTTCCCTTTCATGCCCACCAACTCTTATAACTGCCATCTGGTTTCTGTACAAATTGTAAATAGCCTTTCGCTCCCTCTATTTTACCCCTGCCACCTTCAGAATTTGAAATACACTATTCCAGTCAACATTGTCAAAATCTTTCTCTAAGTCCACAAATGCTAGAGGTCTACAAATGCTAGAAACGTAGGTTTGCCTTTCCTTGATCTATTTTCTAAGAAAAGTCGTAGGGTCAGTATTGCCTCACGTGTTCCAATATTTCTACGGAATCCAAACTGATCTTCCCCGAGGTCGTCCTCTACCAGTTTTTCCATTCACCTGTAAGGAATTCGCGTTAGTATTTTGCAGCTGTGACTTATTAAACTGATAGTTCGGTAATTTTCACATCTGTTAACACCTGCTTTGTTTGGGATTGGAATTACTTGGTATTAATAGCTGAAATCTGTGGCTAAGATTTATACGTTAAAATCTCAAGTGAAATATTGACTTAGCAGGTTTTCCAAATGTAGTGATCCAATTACGAAACAAACATTCGGTTGTAAAACCCGCTATTCGATATGTTAGGAATGACAGTAAAATGGTATTTAATTGTTGCGAATATGAACAAAATACACAAAATACATTTGATTTCAAATAGAATTCTGAAAACTGCACAAAATTGGCTTGTAAAAATAGTAAGGCGACATTATTGTACCGGGAAAAACTGACTTACTTAACGTCAAGAAGAGAACAGAAATGAATTGTAACATTCCTTTTTTTTTCAAAAATTCACCATCGTGCTTTCGACGACATAAGATATTGTAGAAAATAAAATAAGTTGCAAATTGCATCGTAGTATAACATCGATAAAATTTTAGAAAATGATGAAATTGACGTATGCTGCATCTTAGTCAAAACAGCGACAAAAAATTCTAGAAAATGAAATTGGCTGAAAATTGCTTTTAAGTGACATCGACTTCAACACTGGCCAAGTCAAAATCGCTTCCGGCTTCTTCCCGTTTCTGAGGGTTGGCAGCGGCGGAAGTGACTAGCACTGCCTTCCTGCTCGACTAACACCTCGGTGTAGAATTTGAGTTTGTCGTTGGTCACCCAGTCTTCACCAAAGTGGAGCTCCAAGAGCTTTTTGACGTCTCCAGGTTTGACTTCTGAAAGTTCTACACCTACTGCGATTGGTGCTGGGACGTTACGTTTGCTGAAATGTCTTTCCCTCTTCAGGATTCTCTTCCCCACTCCAGCTTTTTTTATTATGGAAGGACTATCCACGAACTAGCAAATCTTATTTTTGCGTTTCGCTAAAAAGATATTTTGGCTTTGGAATCTGAAAATGCCAGTTACTAGTCACTTTCGGTAAGCCTTCCGCGTATGGAACAACAATCAGTATCAACACAATTTTCATTGCTTTAATTATACTTTTCATGTCACCCTTCTGTTTTGCAAGCATTTCTTTCCAACTGATCAGGACGACGCTTTCTTTTCTGGAAGGGACCGTCGCCCTTGTGTAACGACTATAACGGCTTCTGACATCAAATGTAACAATTGTGTTACTAAATGTGACACTTCTGCTACTAAATGTAACTGGGTTTTCTCTTTGGATGCTGTCAATTGTCAGGATGAGCATTCTAAAGCATTCTGTCAGGGTGAAAATATTAAATAAATTAACTTTTCTCTCTTAACAACATGTGGGCAGGGTGGGTTCTTCCTTGGCTCGGGTATGAGGTCGAATGAAACATCCTTTTTACATAAGATAACTTTTATTGACGATTTGTACAATTGTATCTTACGGGATGTTCTGGTTCGGAGAGCGGCAGCTGTGTCGTTTGTGAAGTCTTCTGCTGCGGTAGCGGCGGCGGCGGCGGCGGCGGCGTCTGATTACGCGTAGCGGTGTGTATCTCGTGTCGCTGTCTCGCTCAGTTGACTGGAGAAGCGCAGCGCGAGGTGGCCCGTTTAATTATTGCGAGCGAAATCGTGCATCGGATGGTGATACCTTGGGTGTCGCGTCCCAGTGTTTCTCTTCTCTATGCGGCCGCGTGTGTTGTGCGTCGACCAGCGGAGCGGCGCGGCGGGGGAAGGCCAGTGTCCCGGACTCGAACCACGGACTCCCGCTTGCCAGTCTTCGGCTGTCAGGTCTTCATCCCAGCTCACAGGTGACTACTGATGTGAGGCCGTCTCCTTCCCGTCCTCACGAGTCACCCGGGTATGTAAAAACCAGACTTCAAATACCTTTTAACTTCTGTCTTCTGGCGCTACGGCGGCTGCTTGCTATTCCATTACAGCGGCGGACTTGGTTCGTCTGTGCATGATGCAGACTCTTCTTGCATGACGGTCTTCAGCACCGAAACTGACTGAAAACTACTGCTACTCTTCTTTTCTTCCTTCGTCTCTCGTCTTCGTCTTCGTCTCCGCCTCCGTCTCCGTCTTCATCTGACTTCATCTGACTTCCTCTGACTTCATCTGTCTGGCCCACTGCGTCTCGCGTATTTATTCACTTCAGTTTACTGGAGGTGAACGACTTCACGGTCATTGCCTCGTCTGTCACGTTGAAAAGCTTCTCGAAGAATCTTCTTAACGTCGGTCGTTGGCTCTTGGAATGTAGGTGAGGGCCTTTGATCACATGTGACGACTGAGAAACACGTGAGCCGGTCATTGCCTCTTCTGTCACGTTGAATAGCTTCTCGAAGAATCTTCTTTACGTCGGTCATTGGCTCTTGGGATGTAGGCGAGGGCCTTTGCTCACATACGACAACTGAGAAACACGTGAGCCGGTCGGGCGATGCCCTGACGGCTGAATCGACAGCGCCCGCTTATGTGGAATTTGCTGACTTCAGGGTCATTGTCTCTTCTGTTCTGCTGTACGGCTCGCTGCTTGCGAGTATGTAACTCTCTAAACTAAACCAAGTTTTTCATTTATATTCTAATTTCTAGTTCACTTTAATTTCACTAATTTATTTACTTACGTACCACTCAACATTCCTCCACCCTTCGGAGAAATTCGCCCTCGAATTTACCACTCAACATTCCTCCACTCTTCACACGGCAAAAGCACTAGCATTGAAAACTCTCGACTTAGAAAATTACACACGCTTCACATTAAGTATGTTGAAAATACTTTATCACTTTACTAAAGCACTGTACGCTCATAAATCACATAGTTCACACATAAATGGTTGTAATAAGTGTAACAAATCTTTATGACAATGAATGAACAAAAATAGATTATTCACTTAGAAAGTAACATAGCAACACCTGTTTAATGTACCCTATACTAATGCAAGAATATCTATTCTACAGTATTGTTTATTTTAACATGAAACTGTTTAATAAAGAATGAAGTACAATAAACAAAATTAATACACTAGTGCTGAAAAGTAACCACTGAAGTACACCAGTTAAGAGTGTGGTATCCAATGAACAGGTATTTGATGAAGTGGTATATTATTATTTGGCTTATTTTTTCGTCTTAGATAAAAGAAAACTGTACAAAGTAGAAACACCAACACAAAGGTTCCAGATATACCTGTTCCTAGCATTATAATTTTAGTTTTGTGTTCACCTTTTAATTTTAAAACATGTTGCATCATAACATTGGCATCAATTTTGCCTTGCTGTGAGTTTATGAACATATCTAATGACTTCAGAAGGGAACTGTCAAGGGAGTCATTGAGGTAGGACAGGTTTTGTGTAGGAAATGCTTGCATGGCGTTTTCTGAAAAGAGCAAACAACATGGTTATGAACCTACCAATCTCGTAAAAACAAAAACAAAGAAATGAAGGAATACATTGTTAACTACAAGATCTACATGTCTCTACGTTCAACTTTTCTTTCTTAAAAAATAAACCATTATCATTTATTAATTATTTACATATGTATACTACAGTCTACTAAGATTCAACTAGGACATTCGCACTCTTGGTCGAAGATTGTATGGTGCCATGTCTGTATGTTGTGCTGGCGTGGCCCCTCTTTTTCCTTTTCGGGTACTTCCTCCACCCTTCGGAAAAGCAGACACTATTGTTGAAGGAATTACATCTGGAGCGCCCTTGAAAGGTTTTAAACGACTTGCATGCACAATGGTAGTTCGGGTGGGCAGTTGCAATTTAACGTTGACTGGTGACGTGATCTCAATAATTTGGTAAGGACCTCTGTAGTTTGTTACAAATTTCTTCGTTTTTCCTTTAGCAATGTAAGGAGTTGAAAGCATAACCCACTGACCGATTTTGTAATTTGGATATTTAGCTTGAGTATTACCTAATCTTTCCTGTCGTTCCAAAGCCTTTGTATTAGATTTTTGAACCTGTTTCCATACATCCTTCATCATTCGACTGAAATTTCTTACTGTTTCTCCGACTTTTCCGTTTTTCTGCCTGATTACATCAAAAGGGGACGGCATTTTTCTGCCATAGACCACTTCATAAGGTGACATGCCAGTTGCTTCATGCGTTTTAGCGTTGTATACCGACACGATTATTGGTAAATACGTATCCCAATTAGAATGTTGTTCGTTAATATAATAACTAAGCATCTTGCCAATTGTCCGATGGACTCTTTCTGTACGCCCGTTGCACTGAGGGTGTAACGGAGTTGTGCGTAATTTACGTATTTTTAGTAAGTGGCATAGCTGTTTCATTAGTTCAGACATAAAATTAGATCCCTGATCTGTGATAATAACTTCAGGTACGCCAAATTTAAGTATCCAGTTGTTAACTAAAGCTTGGGCAACTGTATTTGCTTGCTGATCTGGGAGACTCACCATAGCTAGATAGCGTGAAAAGTGATCTAGAATTGTAAGAACATACTTATTACCAGCAGGTGTTTTATGAAATGGCCCGTAGAGATCTACTCCGCAGATTTGATATGGACATGAAGCCTCGGGGAGCCTCTGTAAGGGTATTTTTGAACGAGAAAGTTCAGCTCGTTGTGCGCACGCAATGCAATTACGAACGTACTGCGCAACATCCTGCTTTCTGGTTTGCCACCAAAATCGCTCTGCTACACGTCTTTCGGTTGTCCGCTGTCCACCGTGTCCTGCAAGGATATGATCATGGGCCTCTGCCATTATTTCTTGTCTAAGGTGTTGGGGAACAACAATTCGCGGTCCAAGTTTTGTTTTACGGCATAATACACCATCTTCAAAGCAAAATTGTTTTTGAGTTGCGTATTTTTTGCATTCTGTATCCTCATCTTGTGCCTTTCTCCAGTCCTCAGTATCTCGGCCTGTTGCTTCCAAAAGTGCTATTTTCCGACTTAGACAATCTGCATTCGTGTGTTTTTTGCCTGGTTTATGGATAACTTCGAAATCCATTTCGGAAAGACATAGGGCCCAACGGGTAAGACGACTAGATGGATCCTTTAATCCAAGCAACCATTTTAAAGCTGCGTGGTCTGTAATGACCTTGAATTTCCTTCCATACAAGTAGCATTTAAAGTATTTGATACCATAAATAACACTTAACAATTCTTTCTCCGTTGTGGAATAATTTCTTTCTGCTGTTGTTAGTTGTCTCGAAGCGTAGGCTATGGGGTGTTCCGCGCCATTAATATTCTGACTCAAAACAACTCCTACTGAATGACCACTTGCGTCACAGGATAAAATAAATTCTTTATTATAATCTGGGTAGGCTAATACTGGACTGTGTGTTAACTTATCTTTAAGGGTTTGAAATGCTGATTCACAATCTTCAGACCAATGAAATTTTGCACCCTTTTTCAATAATTGGGTTAAGGGTCGGGCAATTTCAGCAAAATTTTGAACATATTTCCGGTAGTACGATGCGAGACCAATGAAACTTTGTACTTCCTTAACGCGTTGTGGTGTTGGGAAGTCCTTAACTGCCGAAATTAATCGAGGATCTGTTTTAATTCCTTTTTCACTAATGACATGCCCTAGGTATGTAACCTCTGTCAATGCAAAAGTACATTTTTCCATATTTAATGTTAATTTAGCTTTTCTAAGTCTCTGAAAAACATTACGCAGACGCACAGCATGTTCATTAATGTCTTTGGAGAATACAATAATATCGTCTAGATATACACAACATTGTTGAGTTTTGAGTCCTCGCAATACTCCATCGAGTAGTCTTTGAAAAGTTGCTGGTGCATTTTTCAAACCGAAAGGCATTCTTTTAAATTGCCAATGGCCTCCAGGGGTAGAAAATGCTGTTTTATGCCTATCTTCAGGAGCAACTTCCAATTGATGATATCCGCTACGTAGATCGATTGTTGAAAAGTATTTACTGTTACCCAAACTGTCAATGATATCTGTAATGTTTGGAAGAGGGTAAACATCTGAGATAGTTTGTTTGTTAAGGTGTCTGTAGTCACAACAAAATCTATATCGTTTCGTACCGTCGGGAGACTTCTTTGGAATAATTACAATATTTGAATTATAAGGAGAATCAGAATATTCTATAATTCCATCTTTTAGATGCTGTTCTATAAATTCATCCAGTACTGGCTGTAAGTGATGCGCAACTCTATAAGGCTTCCTATAAACTGGGGGGCTATTTCCTGTTGGGATCCTATGCTGTGTGATATCTGTTGCTGGCAGTGGACCTTCTGCATTAAATAAATCTTGAAACTCAACTAAAACTGCTTCTATCGTGTCTCTATCCTTTCCTTGCAAATGCTGAATCTTCTGGCGTAATGCGGTTTTATAGGCGTCTGGTTTCTGACCATCATTAATATCTGACCAAATGAAATCTTCTTCTTCAAAAGTACTGACTGTAGCTACTAATATTCCCTTATGCAACTCTTTATCCTCCACTCCGAAATTGTCAATATGTACCGGTACTTTTCTTTCTCCCTCAACGTCTTGAACCCGTACAACACTTCTACGTACAAAACAATGTGATACATCTAATTCCTCATTTTCCTCTAAAGGCTCTATTAGACATACTGTATCTGTAGGTACTTCGGGGTCAACGGTCATCCAGAAAAGTTTTCCTGAGCCAGATGGTATCTGATCCCGCGAATCAACCTTCAAGGACGTTGCACGCAGTATAGTTGATTTCGCCTTCCGGTTGGGGAAATCTTGCGGCAGAGGGCCCTTTGCAGCGGTGTCACCTAGCTGAAACACTATTTCGCTAAGTTCTACAGTTTGCTGTCTGAGGTCGATTTTAGCGTGATGTTTATTCAGGAAATCCAGTCCTAGGATCGCGTCGTACCCGTCAGTTACCTTTGTTACCACTTCTACATCTTCCTGAAATTGTACACCGTGAATATAGAAAATCAGTGATGTACATCCTAATGACTTCACTGTACCTCCTCCTACTCCACTCAATCTATACCTTGGAGGGTCATATTTCTTTTCTCCAATACATTCATTACTTACTATTGATACGTTTGCGCCTGTATCCACTAGTATCCTTGCCTCTTTATTCTGTATGGTTGCAGATAACCAGCATTCCGCCTTCACATTAGCCTTAATGGCATGAAATTTTATTGGGAACGCCTGGCGGCGGCTCCGACATTCCCGTTTGAGTTTAACTGATTTCTATTTCCAAACACTTTCTTAGACCTGCATTCCTTGAATGTGTGACCTATTCTTTGACAATTAGTGCATTGAGGTTGTCTGCAGTTTTTTGCTATATGGCCCTGTCGATCGCACCTAAAACATCGTACTTTTGCTGAAAATACATTTCGCTTCTCCTTGTATCTGGTGGCAATGTCTATTTCTTCGAAAGCTGTCGCCACAGATACAGCTTCCGCTAAATTTTTAGGAAACTCTGCCCTGACACGACGGGACATTTCAGGAGGCAACCCACGTAAAAATGTATCCAGAGCTCTATCTTCTGCCTCTTGTAAAATAACTTTATTTGCTTCATCACTAGTTGTCAACTGATAGGTGTTAATATTAACTTTTCTAATCCTATCTACAAAACTTTCTAACGACTCGTTTTGCCTCTGAGTGATAGTGTTTAACTGTTCCCTATAAAATCTACAGCTGTTCTGTTTTTGAAAACGTTTAAGCAATCCTTTCTTCAATTCCTCAAATGTTGGAGCATTCCGTAATTCTTCATGGTATAATACGTGTGCTTTAGCCTCTCCTGTCAATCTTAACTTTGTCATTTGTAAGAGCTGTTCATCTGACCATGATCCTAACTTTGCAGCTGCTACTAAATCATCAAAAAAGGCTGTTATGTCTTCGCCAGGTTTACCTGAAAAAGGAGTTACTAAGGCTGCTGCTGAGGAATCTAGGGTGGGAGGGATTGAACTGGTTTGCCTAACCTCACTCAACTGTTTAAATAATGCATTATTATCACTTTTAAGCTGTGCTATCTGATTAACTAAGCTCTGAATAGCTTCCTCAGTAGAAACCGCTTGTGGTGCTGACTCTGACTTTGTACGATTTCGTGTCATCATTTTACAAACTAGTAGTTACACAATATTACCACACTGAATTCAAAAGATGTTTAAATATTTTCGACAAAACTCTTAAAATCACGAGAGAAAATACACTTCTAAATAAAGAAAATATTACGACTGCTATGCAAACCTCTATCCTTTCACACATTAAACAATACTAACTGTGGACCTTTAGTGACTGTCATTCACACCTCATATTGAGCCAAGGGTTTTTTCTCTGACACCAAATGTAACGACTATAACGGCTTCTGACATCAAATGTAACAATTGTGTTACTAAATGTGACACTTCTGCTACTAAATGTAACTGGGTTTTCTCTTTGGATGCTGTCAATTGTCAGGATGAGCATTCTAAAGCATTCTGTCAGGGTGAAAATATTAAATAAATTAACTTTTCTCTCTTAACAACATGTGGGCAGGGTGGGTTCTTCCTTGGCTCGGGTATGAGGTCGAATGAAACATCCTTTTTACATAAGATAACTTTTATTGACGATTTGTACAATTGTATCTTACGGGATGTTCTGGTTCGGAGAGCGGCAGCTGTGTCGTTTGTGAAGTCTTCTGCTGCGGTAGCGGCGGCGGCGGCGGCGGCGGCGTCTGATTACGCGTAGCGGTGTGTATCTCGTGTCGCTGTCTCGCTCAGTTGACTGGAGAAGCGCAGCGCGAGGTGGCCCGTTTAATTATTGCGAGCGAAATCGTGCATCGGATGGTGATACCTTGGGTGTCGCGTCCCAGTGTTTCTCTTCTCTATGCGGCCGCGTGTGTTGTGCGTCGACCAGCGGAGCGGCGCGGCGGGGGAAGGCCAGTGTCCCGGACTCGAACCACGGACTCCCGCTTGCCAGTCTTCGGCTGTCAGGTCTTCATCCCAGCTCACAGGTGACTACTGATGTGAGGCCGTCTCCTTCCCGTCCTCACGAGTCACCCGGGTATGTAAAAACCAGACTTCAAATACCTTTTAACTTCTGTCTTCTGGCGCTACGGCGGCTGCTTGCTATTCCATTACAGCGGCGGACTTGGTTCGTCTGTGCATGATGCAGACTCTTCTTGCATGACGGTCTTCAGCACCGAAACTGACTGAAAACTACTGCTACTCTTCTTTTCTTCCTTCGTCTCTCGTCTTCGTCTTCGTCTCCGCCTCCGTCTCCGTCTTCATCTGACTTCATCTGACTTCCTCTGACTTCATCTGTCTGGCCCACTGCGTCTCGCGTATTTATTCACTTCAGTTTACTGGAGGTGAACGACTTCACGGTCATTGCCTCGTCTGTCACGTTGAAAAGCTTCTCGAAGAATCTTCTTAACGTCGGTCGTTGGCTCTTGGAATGTAGGTGAGGGCCTTTGATCACATGTGACGACTGAGAAACACGTGAGCCGGTCATTGCCTCTTCTGTCACGTTGAATAGCTTCTCGAAGAATCTTCTTTACGTCGGTCATTGGCTCTTGGGATGTAGGCGAGGGCCTTTGCTCACATACGACAACTGAGAAACACGTGAGCCGGTCGGGCGATGCCCTGACGGCTGAATCGACAGCGCCCGCTTATGTGGAATTTGCTGACTTCAGGGTCATTGTCTCTTCTGTTCTGCTGTACGGCTCGCTGCTTGCGAGTATGTAACTCTCTAAACTAAACCAAGTTTTTCATTTATATTCTAATTTCTAGTTCACTTTAATTTCACTAATTTATTTACTTACGTACCACTCAACACTTGATGTCGTTCTGGTTATTTTCAACTACTACTACGAGTTCGATTTCTTGCTAAATTTCAACTATTTCAATTACTCCCACTTCGTTTGCACCGTCTTCTGCATTGAAACCGTCCACAAAATCACTCATTTTCTTCGAAAAACTCACGCAATTGCGTGAACACACATCCTTCTGATCAGCTGCACTGTGCTTACCGGCGTATATTTCGACACTGCATCGGCAGCTAGAGCTTCACTGTTTCGTACGCATTCGCTACAGCACAGCCAACCTAACTCCGAATAAGAAAAACATCCCTTCTAATCCTAACGAACTGAATGCTAGCTTTGAATGTCTAGGTCGGGAAGTCTGATGTCAGTTGGCGTGCTTTGCATCCGGAAAGGTATGGTGACCGCCATGCCTGCTGAACTTGCCGGGTTTTGGAAACGTCGGACATTTAGCGGGCTTTGCACCCGAAGACAATGTGCAGTTAGGAGCTCTTGCAACCGAACGCGATTTTGTACAGCCATTTTTAACGGTTATGGCGGGTTTTTCATCCTGAAATCTATTCCATCGTGTAGGGGCTGAAAAAATCTATACGACAGTGTGCTCAACTCAAAATCGACAAACAAAAATGGTTTTAGCGGCTTTTACATCTGGGCTACTCAATTTTCCCATATTCTAATTCACTTTTCGCAAACATAATACAGTCACAACTACACAAAACACTGTTCTAACCTTGACTGTTCATGGCCAAATATAATAGTGCAACCTGCTCGTTTGGCTAACATTTGCATTGACGTTGAAGCATAAATTTCTCGCGGTGTTTCCGTATATATGATCAAGAGCCGTATTCGCGGTGGGTATAATCATGTATTACGAGGGTTATTCAGAAAGTAAGGAACGTTTCCGTCTGACGCCGCTAGGCGCGCGCCGATCGCGCATACTTTGGTACGTGCGTGTTCGGCGGCACAGTCGGCATCCATCTGTGTCAGTGCGAACGTCTCTGCGTGTCTGGTTTTTTTGATATTCGAATTTGAAATGTGCGCTGCAATCGGAATTCCAGCCAGTTCTGAGGTGCGGTCTATGATACGGTTATTGTTGGCAAAAAACCTAAAATCTATAGAAATATATCGTGAGCTGTTCGAAGTGTACGGAAACAGTGCAATGAGTGAATGTTCCATCTGGAAATTGTGCATTCGGTTTAATAATCGCCGAACCAACGTTCATGATGTAGAGTAGAGTGGACGCCCGAGCATTATGACTGGCGATCATGTCGCTAATGTTGATGGAACGATTCGTGAAAACCGTCACTTCACAATAACGGAGCTTTCGCTTTCTTTTCCACAAGTTTCACGGACTTTGTTGTTCGAAACTGTCACTCAAAAGCTAGGCTACCACAAATTTTGCGCACGATGAATTCCCAAAATACTTACAGAACACCATAAAGAACAGTGAATGGGGGCAACATGGACATTTCTGGAGGCCTACCACAAACATGGTGATTCATTACTGGATCGAATCGTAACCGGTGACGAGACTTGGGTGAAACATGTCAATTGCGAGACAAAATTACAGTCCATGGAGCGGGGGCACACAAGGTACCACCAAAAACCAAGAAAATTTTTGCAAACCTTGTCAGCAAGGAAGTTGATGGAGACAGTGTTTTGGGAAAGGCAAGGTGTACTTATTATTGATTTTCTCGAACGTGGAGCAACCATAAATTCTGCCCAGTAATGTCAAACTTTGGACAGCCTTAGAAGAGCAGTTCAAAACAAATTCCGAGGAAAGCTGACGTCCGCCCGCATCTCGTGGTCGTGCGGTAGCGTTCTCGCTTCCCACGCCCGGGTTCCCGGGTTCGATTCCCGGCGGGGTCAGGGATTTTCTCTGCCTCGTGATGGCTGGGTGTTGTGTGCTGTCCTTAGGTTAGTTAGGTTTAAGTAGTTCTAAGTTCTAGGGGACTTATGACCACAGCAGTTGAGTCCCATAGTGCTCAGAGCCATTTTGAACCAAAGCTGACGTCCACATTTTGTTTTTGCGTGATAGTGCCCGACCTCACACGGCAAACCGCAATAAAGAACTCCTTAATTCATTCAAATGGGAAATTTTCCCTCATCCGCCCTACAACCCCGATCTTGCACCAAGCGACTTCCACTTGTTCCCCAAGATGAAGAACTGGCTTGCAACGCAGCGCTTTGATGACGAAGCGGAACTCCAGGCGGGCGTGACTCACTGGCTGAAGTCTCGGGCGCCATAATTTTACAATGAAGGTCTTTCAAAGCTTGTCCACCGCTATGACAAGTGCCTCAATGTGTTTGGTGACTATGTGGAAAAGCAGTATGTCAGTCGCTCTTTCAGATGTATATAACAAAATGTATTTCTTGTACTTAGTTTTTTTTAATGCGAAAACGTTCCCAACTCTCTGAATAGCCCTCATATATCTTCCAGGGCTTATTGTTTTAAATCCATAATTTCATTCAGTCTCCACTGTAACACCATAGCTCTAACGCTGTACTGATTTATTTTGCCTTTTGTTTTGTTTAATGTTATAACGTTGAGTTTCTGTAAAATTTGTTGGATTGAATCGATACCATGAGAGTGTTTATTCTTTTCTCTGTTAAAAATTTTGATGTCTTTCAGAGTGTAGGAAGTGTAATCTCTGTAATATGTACAATATGAGCAAATTATATGTTTTGTCTTTGTCACATAATCTTTTTGATTGTCTTTAAAATTAAATAATTTTGTGTAGAACTGACAATATATGCAAATGTTCTGTTTTATTTAAAACGATTGTTTGCTGTTATGTAAACTGCTGACCTTCACTTAGGTTCAAAAATGGTTCAAATGGCTCGGAGCACTATGGGACTCAACATCTTAGGTCATAAGTCCCCTAGAACTTAGAACTACTTAAACCTAACTAACCTAAGGACATCACACACACCCATGCCCGAGGCAGGATTCGAACCTTCACTTAGGGTTCTTAGTTATTTTATATGTGAAAGTTAGTGTGGTTCCCCTCCGGAACGGTATTTAGTAGCGCGAGCAAATTGTGGTTGGCCTAGGTAGAAAAGGTGGAACAAAGAGTCAGTCGGGGACGAGCTACAAAACTATCAACTGCTCATGTAAAAGTTGTGTATTGTGCTGGTTCCGAGAGAGGCTTTTCCTGACGCTTTCGAATGCTTCGGATGGATGGATAAAGGGCTGAAATTATTCTGGAATTGGTATCTATCACTGTCACCAAGAAATGACAGAGTCCAGCAATTCTACCTGCAAATCCACCTACGAGCATGCAATTGTCACCACATTGTGCAATCACTGTAATGGAACACTATAGTAACGTACAGTGAAGGATCAGCTCATTGGATGTGTTAATGTGCTCAAATATAAGGTAATTTATAACTGAATTTATGTACCTACCTTGATTTTTCCCGTATTGCAACACCTCTCAGGTTCCTGTCCGTTTGATCTATGATTACCGAGTGTCCTTTATCGAAAGCGTATTAAAATTAATGACAATAGAGTGTGCTAAGATTAATAATGTTTGTTGAAAGGATCTAACAAATATCTCAATTTTGTGTTTCACTGCAGTGAAAGTTCAGAACTGCAACTGTTGAGAGTTATATGTTCATGCTTGCTAAGTGTTTCAAAAAATGATTCAAATGGCTCTGAGCACTATGGGACTTAAATCTATGGTCATCAGTCCCATAGACTTAGAATTACTTAAACCTAACTAACCTAAGGACATCACACAACACCCAGTCATCACGAGGCAGAGAAAATCCCTGACCCCGCCGGGAAGCTAAGTGTTTCAGTGATGTAATGAAAGTGTGTTTGGTTTGCTCTGCTACAGTGATCAAGATTAAGGCCCCCCCTCCATTGAAAGTAGTTCAAATGCACAAAGTTACTTAATTATGGAAAGTTTCAATTACTCTTGCTGTTCAAGTCAAATTATGTACAATATTGGGTTCCTCATGTATATTAAAAGTACATATTAATGTTGTAACAGGATCCATAGTTTGTCTATTGTGCTCATGCTATATAACGATTAATAGAAAGACAACTATCTATGAAAACAGTAACTTCTTTATTCAAAAGACAGTGATAAGTAATCTGTTATTCTAAGTAAAGAGGTGTTTAGTAGTGAGAGATTTAACCTGTGCACAATAACTAATTTTTCTGTGCACCATATCCATATATCATGTCAGATAGGCATATGTTTGAAAAGTAATATTGAACGTATGTCCAAATTTTGATTCTAAAGTGCACTGTAATAGCAATATTATTGAAACCACTCAGTTTGACCAAGCCTTGAAGGTAAAAGTATATGTCATTTTCTGTTACCATTATGCAAATAGCCATGTCTCTTATAACTCTTGGCATTTTCTTTAACGTGAACATATGCAGGTGCCAAAGTTCATTGCACTCTTGTGTGACAAAGTATAGGCTGTGATTGCCCATTGAAGTTACTTATTTTCAGTTTCTTGAGCAAGACTGTTAGTCATTCTTACGCCTTATTAGGCTGGCGACCGTTGTTATTATCATTTGGACACTGTGGATAGGCAAATTATTGTTTGTTACTGTTTAAATACACTCCTGGAAATGGAAAAAAGAACACATTGACACCGGTGTGTCAGACCCACCATACTTGCTCCGGACACTGCGAGAGGGCTGTACAAGCAATGATCACACGCACGGCACAGCGGACACACCAGGAACCGCGGTGTTGGCCGTCGAATGGCGCTAGCTGCGCAGCATTTGTGCACCGCCGCCGTCAGTGTCAGCCAGTTTGCCGTGGCATACGGAGCTCCATCGCAGTCTTTAACACTGGTGGCATGCCGCGACAGCGTGGACGTGAACCGTATGTGCAGTTGACGGACTTTGAGAGAGGGCGTATAGTGGGCATGCGGGAGGCCGGGTGGACGTACCGCCGAATTGCTCAACACGTGGGGCGTGAGGTCTCCACAGTACATCGATGTTGTCGCCAGTGGTCGGCGGAAGGTGCACGTGCCCGTCGACATGGGACCGGACCGCAGCGACGCACGGATGCACGCCAAGACCGTAGGATCCTACGCAGTGCCGTAGGGGACCGCACCGCCACTTCCCAGCAAATTAGGGACACTGTTGCTCCTGGGGTATCGGCGAGGACCATTCGCAACCGTCTCCATGAAGCTGGGCTACGGTCCCGCACACCGTTAGGCCGTCTTCCGCTCACGCCCCAACATCGTGCAGCCCGTCTCCAGTGGTGTCGCGACAGGCGTGAATGGAGGGACGAATGGAGACGTGTCGTCTTCAGCGATGAGAGTCGCTTCTGCCTTGGTGACAATGATGGTCGTATGCGTGTTTGGCGCCGTGCAGGTGAGCGCCACAATCAGGACTGCATACGACCGAGGCACACAGGGCCAACACCCGGCATCATGGTGTGGGGAGCGATCTCCTACACTGGCCGTACACCACTGGTGATCGTCGAGGGGACACTGAATAGTGCACGGTACATCCAAACCGTCATCGAACCCATCGTTCTACCATTCCTAGACCGGCAAGGGAACTTGCTGTTCCAACAGGACAATGCACGTCCGCATGTATCCCGTGCCACCCAACGTGCTCTAGAAGGTGTAAGTCAACTACCATGGCCAGCAAGATCTCCGGATCTGTCCCCCATTGAGCATGTTTGGGACTGGATGAAGCGGCGTCTCACGCGGTCTGCACGTCCAGCACGAACGCTGGTCCAACTGAGGCGCCAGGTGGAAATGGCATGGCAAACCGTTCCACAGGACTACATCCAGAATCTCTACGATCGTCTCCATGGGAGAATAGCAGCCTGCATTGCTGCGAAAGGTGGATATACACTGTACTAGTGCCGACATTGTGCATGCTCTGTTGCCTGTGTCTATGTGCCTGTGGTTCTGTCAGTGTGATCATGTGATGTATCTGACCCCAGGAATGTGTCAATAAAGTTTCCCCTTCCTGGGACAATGAATTCTCGGTGTTCTTATTTCAATTTCCAGGAGTGTATTTACGGAATTCTGACTTTCGCTTCCGATAAGCTACCTCCGTTAGGTATTTCACCGTCAAACAACTAAAATGCTTTCAGAGAGTAACACAGCTCTGCTTCTTTATAGTATAATTGCTTGAATAAAAATAATTTCATTCTACGATCTGCCTCCAGTTTTGAGGTTACGGTATAGCAGTAGCAGACGGTAACGTTATCACAAGGGCAATTTAATTACTAAACCATTTATTTTGATATCAAATGCTTCTTTCTTATCCTGTACGAGAATACTGCCCACGTGGGAAAAACAAATATCGCTCTCAGCGGGCGACGTTCAGACGCTACGTGCCTCCCGCAGGCCGGATGCGAACCTCCATCCACAGCCGTGACGCGGTGCTTGCTTGCGGTTTCTTTCGACCGCGATGCGAACTAATAATCGCCACATCTCTCACAGGCCTAAGTGAGAGCGCTGCGCGACGGCCCGGACCGCCTCTCGTCAATCTCCGGAACAAAGGCGGCGCCCGCCGTTTGTTTTGTTCGGTAGCGGCCGCCGCCGCCTCGGCAGCCACCGGCCAGCCGGCCAGCCAGCCGACGGCCTTTGCAGACGCGCGGCCCGGCACCGCACCGCAGTGCTTATTATTTCTGACGGACGCTCGCGCCGCCAAATTTGTTTACACCCGGCCGAGCTAAATGTTGCCTCGGCGAGCTTTTGATCCCGGCTCGCGCTAACGGCCGTTAAGCGCGTTTCATTTTGCAGATTAGCTGCTGAGAGACGGCCAGGCCCGGCTCTCAGCTGGCAGCGTCGCGTTTCGCCTTTGCTCACTCCGGACGTCGTGCGTCGTGCGGAGCGACAGGGGAATTAATTCGCTCACTGCACCCGTAGATACGAAAGAGTAATCTCTGTGGGAAAACAAAAATTGAGCTGTTCGTCTTGCTCGTCTGTCGCCAAACATATATCTCCAGTGCCCGACGTTTCAGGGGTTAGTTAAATGACTGTTGACAGCCTGACAGAGATTTAAAGAGGGATAAGAGACCCCGAGGAGTTCAAGCCGCCACACGTACAGTCGTGCTCAAAAGTATCCGAACGACCTGAATTGCATTTCGCCTAATTCGAATGCAACCCACATAGCGCAGCTGTCTAGCAGGTCCTCTAAGCACCCCTCGGTACAGTCGTTTGACTATTGAAAATGGTTCCAACAAGTCACCACTAGAAAACACTGCTCTGTATCGCAATAACTCAAGATGTAAAGTAATACCAAGGTACTACAAATATCACGAAACATCTTATCACAGATAAGACGGTTCTTCAGGCTTGTAAGCTAACATTCATTGCAATAAATGACATACATGAAATGTCACCACTCTCATTATTACGTCAGATAGGTAATTCACGTAGTAAGTTCGTCGTATTCATTATTTCCTCTTCAAAATAACATACCGTACTTATTATTTAACACAAAATGACATTAAAAATTTAAGTTATTCACGAGCAGTAGTAGAGAATATGTATGAACTTCAAATGACACGACGCACCGTCTCGTTCTGCATATTGATTCAAAAAATGGTTGAAATGGCTCTGAGCACTATGGGACTTAACATCTGTGGTCATCAGTCCCCTAGAACTTAGAACTACTTAAACCTAACTAACCTAAGGACATCACACACATCCATGCCCGAGGCAGGATTCGAACCTGCGACCGTAGCAGTCGCGTGGTTCCGGACTGAGCGCCTAGAACCGCGAGACCACCACCGCCGGCATATGGCTTCAAACCCAGGTCATGCAGACTAAGCAAAGACTTCGTGACTGACGGAAACTAACAGTCATTCCTGACTAGGCATACAGAGAGTGATATACCTCGATTTTAGACAGTATCAGTTAGCAAATATCAACTTTAAATTACATAACGTAAACATTGTTAACGGACGCGAATTCCTGCCCCGCATCTATTGTCCTTGTTAACGAACTACGAGAGATGTTAAATATTGCTTCTTCACAAGTAACGTACTTGAAATGACGTGAGGTAAAGCTTTGTGTTGGACAGGGATTCGAAGCCAGATGCTAATTGGATTGTCGTCGTAGCACAATCAACTGTGACATATCGGATTTTCACGGCAGTAGCTAGATGTTTTAACTGAAATGACGAGACGAAACATTAATTTTTTCTTTCCCAGGACTCCAACCTGACACCTATCACTGTTATATTCTAGAGAAAACGAACGTTAAAAATGGGTTTGTTACACCAGCAGCGACATGTGAGTATGTTTGAACTAGAAATAATATGACGAAGAGTTCAGTGCTGACTAGGAATCGAGCCCCACACATATCGTTGTTGCTGCACACAAAGAGACATTTTTCTCCACCAGCAGCTCGGAAAAACATCCTTGAATTTACAATGATTTCGCAAACAGTTCTGTGTCTCATTAGGACTCAAAAAAGTCAGATTCCGTTAGAGTCGACAACGAATGAAAATACATTAAAAATCAAAATTATTACCCACCAGCAGATAGGTGTTCTCATGCTAGAGCTTGATAATACATAATGAAAGCTTTAGTGCCGGGACAGGATTCGAACCCTTTCACGCGCAATATGTGGAGATGTTGAGGAATCTGGAGATTTGAACAAACAACAAATTGCAGGCGAGCTGTATTGTCACAAAGGGATCAAATTCCGCGTTAAGGGCGGTCTGAGTTGCATTCCCAGATCAGAAACAATTTTATCGACATACAGAAGCTCAAATAAAAGATGGAGTAGGTGTCCTGTGACCCTACATAGCGTTTGTTTCGACACTAGAAATAAATAACTAGTATAAGAAAGGTTACTGTTGATAGAGTTTCTACGTTTCGCGACTCCTGACTTTGTTGTGGTTCAACCTAACGTCTCTTTGGTAGAGGAGGAATATCATGTTTAACATTAATGTCAGACCACAATGCCATTGTACCTTCTTCACTTGGCGGAGCCAGAAGAGAACAGAATCTGTCTCTCCTTATCAAAAATCAGCAGCAGAAGTTGGAAACGAACCCAGACCATAAGTATATGAACCTAGCATCAATCCAAGAGACCACCAAATTCTCTTCTCTATCACTCATTTTTCTATCATAACAATGTTGCGCCACACTGGATGAGAATTCTGACACACAGACTCCCTGTAGTGCTTTGCAGCATGTTCAGTACATTCATTTACTTGGTTGACCGAATCGCCATGAACTAGCTGCCTCGGCTTTCCAGTGCATACATTCGACTCTATTTTGTAATCACCGAAATAAAATCACGTAACTGACACCTACACAGAACTGCCAACAGTGTAGGATGCAGAAATTTAAACAGGAAGTGTTCCTTTCGACTTGAGCTACTCTATTGCGCTATCTGTTTGTTAAAAACGTCGTGCAGTGCAAAAGAAAAGCTGTAACTGTCTGTCTCTCAGAAGTCTAGATCCGGCCATATGCATTATCTCACAGCACCGCGCAATGCGCAAGTTCTGGAGGAATTGTTGTTCAGTTCTGGAGGAGCTGTAGCTACTGTATGTGTCAGCTATTAGCGTAACGGTAAGCGTCACGCACTGTTGATAAGACGTCGCGAGTTTGAGTACATTCACTGCTACATTTTTTAAAACGCCATACTGCTGTCTGCTGAAGTTATCGATCTAATGGAACTTTGAACATAATTCCCTTCACTTCTCAACCCAAAATAGTCGCATGTGCAAAAAGGGCTAACTTCTGCGACAGTTTGTTCTTTTCTGGTTTAATAGATGACCAGGCTGCAGATGCATCTCGAAACTTTTGTATTATCTATGGGGAGAGCGCATCGTGCCAAAATACGTCAGAAGAGTATTTTCTACATTAGCTGCCGTGTGGCAGTGGCATTTTATTCTTCATAAAACCTTGTTTGACAGCTTTAACTGAGAACAAGTTTTCTACATGCATGTAAACAATAAACTGCATGTGCATTGTTAGGCTGCTATAGATAACATCAGAGAATTCGCATATATCGTTGATGATTAATTTCTCTCATGTTAACTAATGTTTTAACAACACTAAAAGAAACCGTACGAAAATTGTGCGCTGTATTATAAGAAATGAAATAAAACTTCCCACGATAACCTTACGACGAAAGTCTGTTTCAATAAAACTGAGTATCTGTACATAAGCGTGCCTCTATCGGCACGAATTAGTAAAATATTAATCACTTAGATTTCGATTGGGTCTGTGTTTAATTGGTATGCTGTGTCATACTCAAGTGGTATGCAAATTTGGCATTTCATAAATAAACTTATGTATTCCTTGAAACCCAAAACTTGTTTGTCAGCAGCGGAAAGAGGCGTTACCTGGTGTGCAGCATTGTTAGTTTTTCACCATTGCACTATGAGCCGAAAGTATTTTCTTGCGATTTCCTTATCGACGTGTGATCTGACTGCTTGTAACTCTTTTACAGAAGGGATAAAAACGTTACAGTCAGCAAGACTGGAACCGCAAACCAAAACAGACGCTTTCTCTGAGGTTAGCACGTTTCCACAGAGCTAAGGAAGAGGCATACGTTTAGGTCTCCTCTTACGAGACCAGCAGTGGCTAGAACTCGTAAACCGCTATTTAAAGGACGAGATTAGATGCGATTTTCACGTGCAACGACTTTCCTGGGATGAAAACCGTAAATTTACAATCTTCTGTTACACCTCAAGCGTTAATAATAACTCAGATTATTCAATGGAAATGACAGGAAAACAAGTGAACTTTGAGGCTTAATTCCGTGCACACCAGGAAGTAACTCGTCGATCACAGAGTTGCCAAATATACCTTGCCTTGTTGCCAAATCTCAGTTACATTACCAGCAGGAAGAAGAAGAACCGATGTGATCCTACAGTGGGCTGGGAAGTGACCATAGCTGACGCCTCAAAGACGTGGCTGCTACGGCCTGGAATACGTAATCCGTCTGATTCACATTTCTGTAACCGGGTTTAGGGACTGGAGCGTAGTTACTAATAATACTCAGAACTAGCCGCAAACTAAGCTTCATAAATCAGTAACTCTCATAGTTGTCTTTATATATCTTTCGTGAGTGTACTCAAAATTAAGAAAATCATTGACGAACGTTTTCGTACCTCGCCGATAGTCGAGCACAACAAACAAATAAAAATAAAAAAAGTCTGTGTGCGTGTGTGTGTGTGAGAGAGAGAGAGAGAGAGAGAGAGAGAGAGAGAGAAGAGAGAGAGAGTGAGGGAGAGAGATAAAAATAAAAAAGAATGAGAGAAAGAGAGAGTAAAAAATTGTTGCAAAGAAACTGAATCATGGTATGTAAAGAAATCTTTCATTAAAATGACACGTTCTACATCATAACGAAATCTCGTATTAATCTAATCTAATCTAATCATATCATATTGCTGACTAGTCATGAAGAGGCACGAATTACAGAAATTTTCGCCCATATCAGTAACCAAATCTAATTTTTTTTAAAAAAAGACGAAAGTTTTTGTAATAAACCGGGACTCCTTTAAAGACTCTTTCGTCCCTGTTAACTAACCACGAAAGACGAGTGATAAACCTCCATTCAGAAGGAAGAAAGTGTTCATGCATTTAAAGATGAAGCGCATGATGAGAAGTTCTGTGACGGAGATACGAACACAGCACACAATCAGATTGTTAACTAAGTAAAATCAAATGTGACGTATCGGTTTTTCTTATCAGCTGCTAGATGTTTGAATCTAAAATAAGGATACAAATCTTTGTGTCTGAGCGACAATCGAACCGCACACCTACCGTCCTTCTTTATCATCCACGAACATAGCTTAAGTAACACTTGCGAGACCACCGCGGCCGGCTATAGCTTAAGTAACACTTGCTTACTCACCAACAGTAAGATGTGTGCGTGTTTGACCAGAAATAACGACACCTATAGCGATTGTTGGCAACACATGAACAGACATTAAAAGCGCACATTAAATTTCACTAGCAGACTGATATGCACGTGATAGGGCTTGAAATGAAATTATGAATATTTTTGTACTGGATCAGGATTCGGACCCACACACTTACCTTTGGAGGAGACCTAGAGAAGATTGCAGTCTTGGGAAAAGGAACGAAATGATTGAACTATACTGTTCCGAGAGATTCAGATCCTCGAAAGATGAGATACGAATTCGAATCACAGTCCAGCACCAAATTTTTCAACGTCTCTAGTTCAATCAAGTACAAGAAAAATAAGAGCCCTGTTCCTTTAAATGGCTATCGGTTCATCAAATAAAATTAAATTTTCTAACGTAAGTAAGTTTACTGGAGACAGTATTTCTGTTTGCCATGACTTCCGCCTATGTCATTTCCCAACGTAGACCGGCTCTGCCCAATTGGTAATGAAGGAATATGATGTTTAATTGTACCTGTGATAGTTCGTTCCACCAGATCATTGTGGCCACGTTTCCCATCCCCAGGAGTGTGCTGTAACGGATGATGTGCTTAGCTTACATAATTAGTCACGTCGGAAAAAATGCGAGTATATTAAATAAAACAACCTGACCTTTCTGTGGGAGACGTTTCGTCCCCCTTTTCCTTGTGTCAAATTTGTCAGTAAGCTTTTTGCCTTCCAACCAGCGAAATGCGGCAGAGTACAGTCAGTAAACGATTCACATAACACGATTTAGTGCCGTTAAGACAATTTCTTTAAACATTGTCGTAGCTGAAGGAATTTAGTTTCTTCTTAAATCGTCTTATGCAGCAACGTTCAGAGATATCTCAAATAGGAAAAGCTCTTTATGCAGGTAAGAAAGTTGTAAAACAAACTTCCCACGGTTTGAGTCAGGTCAATCTTTTCGTCTTATAACACCGCATAAGTATTTTGTCTAAGAGGTATCACAAGTAGTGTTCCTGTAGTTGTGGGAATCATTATTTGAAAACGAGTTTAACAGCAATGGGTACAGTACTGCCAATTATTCAAAATGAGTACCAGCCTGTCTGAGTTCATCCACAAACTGAGGCGTAGCTAGACTGTGTATCCTCGTCTTCCTTGAGTGGGCATTACACACAAGCATACAATACTATGAATACTTCGAACGCTGTAGCTAATGTTGCTCTCATAAAATAATTTTGTTTTGTTAATTTTTCTGGTTGTTCAGCTTGCAATATGTGTTGTAAATGCAGCCTTAAACAAGAAAATTGTCCGTAAGGTGGACAATACAATCGTGCTGCCATCAGAATTCTATATGCTCGATCTGGCTACATTGTAGACTGCGTCACTTCCTGGAGGAAGTCTTGAGTGCAGTCTGTGTTCATCGTTTTCCACTGCGACTGTAGTCTTGAGGTAAAATGCAGAACTAGCTATTACGACCAACCGAGAGCACACGTCGACATAATTTTTATCACCCCTTTCCTCTCGGTGCTGAAGCTATGAGTGTATTTCAAACGAATCTACAAAATATTTCGCTTTCTGTCACATTGGTAATAACAGTTTGGTTCAAGAATATTTTAGCGAGAGATTTTTTGGCCGACCATCTGCCTCTGAACATGGCTTGCATCAGAGTTCTTTGGGACCCATTTGCTGCCTACCAGCGGGGCTGAGGCACCTCGCTGCCTCGCCTTCTGCCGACGTCTGCTCCACTCCTCACTCTCGACGATGTGAAATGCTTTAATGTTGTTGAGTGGTGACCCATAAACTGTCTACAATTTTTGTTCCACACTCTATTGCAACGGAGGCACAAAATAGTTTTTATTTGGTGAGTATTTTATTACACTAGTATGCAATACATCAATGTGGCACAGATTTAATTTCATTGTGATCCAGTGCGCTATAATTAAAGTGTCATACCCTGTTCTTTTTCCTTTCACAAGAGATTCTTCAAATAATTTATTTTTTTCATGGATTCATATGTGTTAGTCAAAGCACAGAGATAAATGCAGTGTAATGTGTTTGGTTCCTTTCTTTGATTCCCTCTGGTAAATGGGTGCAAAACATAGTGCCAATACCTTTCAAACCTTCTACATAGCTACTCAGGCATATTGCTTGTTTTGAGGTCTATACATTAATTAATGGAGAAGTAAACGCTGTTCAGAAGCGATATTTAAAATATTCAATTGGATTTAAGGCGACAAAATTGCCCATATTTGAATTTTCCCAGAGAAAAAGTAAGTCGCTAGAGCCACTGTTAGTAAATGTCTGCAGAGACTTCCTAACTGCTACTATGGAAATTTAGCATAGAGGCTCTACAGTAATCAAGAGGTTCATTCCCTTCAAACTTATCACCCTGACATGTGAGTCTTATGTGAAGAACAAGATTCAAATTCCTATCGTTGACAGTCGATTCGAATTTCTTCAGAGGCGCTTGTATTGTGAAGCAGCTTGACAGTCAGAAAGCCAAGATCTATGACCATTAACACAAATTACTGGGTCGAACTACCAAGAGGATTTGAAGAGTAAAGGTTTTTCTTCCGATTTCGTTATAGAATTTTTTCTGGAAAGTCGTAGCTCCATAAAATAAATCAGAAAAAAAGCTCGCACACGCTGGCTCCTACCACGGTTAGAACTGACAATTCATTGAGCCGTTGCGACACGAGACACGGGCTGTACCACGGGGCTACTGACACACTGCTGTGAGCACTCCACTCTCATCAGGGTATTGGTCGCTCAGCCTCATAACACATCGTGAAAGATAATAAAAGTTGTCACTTATGTGAAGAACAGCATTTCTTAAGCCAAAACTTGAATTTTCAGTCTCAGTGTCTTAGTTTACATGAGGATTATATAGCACGAGTCATTCAAATGGAAAGAGAATATCAAGCGAATTTAGCGAGTCACTTCAGTACCATACGTGGAAGTGATTGCACTGTCACAGTGTTGCCAAAATTTGTGACGGTGTTGCCAATTCTCAGCTGTGCTAGGAACAGCTTTGTAGTGGTATGTGAGGAGAATCCCATGCTCATGTCATAGCAGGATACGGAGAGGAGGCCTGTGGTTTGGTTAATATGCACCGTTTTCTCCTACCAGTTGTGTCAAACATTCAGGTGTATAATCTTCCATAACGATTACAGTTTCCCAAAAAACATATACAAATAAAACACTTACCTTGTTACTTTGTGACAAAAGATTATTTCAGTACAATAAAAAGTTTTTGGAAATAAACTTTGCCCACCTGTCACAAAAAGTAAGGTAACAAAGACTATGCACCTCGAAATCGATTGCATCTACGTGCAGTCTTTTGATCATACAGGTAGAATTTCATGAATTGCACGAGAATGTAGAAAAATGTTGGTGTGAATGGAAGCTGTAAGAAACACAGTTAACTAATTATTCCGTGCCATGTAATAATCAATTCATTTGAACATTCAGAAGAGAAGAAACTAAAAATCATGCCCATTAAGCCAGAAAGTAAAGTGCAGATCTGCGCTTTTTCATCTTGCGATCTATACATATAATGTATACTAATCAGCCTATTCTTTACTTTCGTAATGTTTCCCTCTTGTTTAGTCTTCTAATGATGAACTGGATCCACACCCATGAGTCTGATTGTTTCTTTGTATCCTTCCATCTACTATCTTTGTGTGTTACTGCTCGGTATTCAAAAAGCAAAATATTATGCCTGCTCCCACGAGGTATTAGAACGAGGTCACAAGAAGGCTAACGAATTATAATCAAAATACACCGAGACGCCAATTTGTCTGTCATCATGGTGTTAAGTCGACAGAAATAGTTGGATATTATTGCCTGTATCATCGGCATCCCGTTGTTGTCTTTTCTTACTGAGATTTTCATATTACCCTGAACATAAGACGCCGAGAGAAATGTGTATATTCTCCGTGACGAAACATCCCACATTCCATTCATCCTGATCCATTCGTAACGTGCATCGGCAGCAGTGAGTGATAGGAAATCTGTTGTGAGGTGACGAATAACAATGAAAATGGTAGTAATAAAAAATCAGTAATCAAAGATGTTTACTGCATTACAGACGATTGTCAAGGATTAACAAAATAACCAAGAAAGACTGAGTGTTTAACTGTCGTACTGCATAGGTCTTCTTGCCTCTTTGTTACTGAATTCTGTTCTGGTTGTTTGCAGAGAGAAAAGAAAGACCCCTGTAGCCATACATATCGCTAGTACAACGAGATACTACCTATCAACTATCCTTGCTTTACATCACGAGACGAAAATGGCGTCACCGAGTTGATATTTGAAATACGTTTCTGTTTTCTCTCTCTCTGTCTCTCTCCCTCTCTTTGTTTTTCTTTTTATTTTCTGAGGAAAGCATCTAGAAGCGCGAGTAATAAGCAAGTAGGCATATAATCTATTTACAGCTATTTTCATCGAGATACATAATGCAAAAATACACATTTTAAGTGTATTATTGCGTAATTCCAACTATTGATAGGCTATTCGTGAGCCTGCTCGGATTCAGTGGGCTGAAACCCGTCACAGAAGCAAGCAAAACACAAATATTTCTTGCACCATGCGCAACACACAAACGAAAGAGAAGACGGCAATGGGATGCCGGTGATGCAGGCAATAATACCCACCTATTTCTACGGACTTAACACCATGACGACGGACAAATTGGCGTCTGAGTGTATTTTGATTATAATTCGTTAGCCTTCTTGCGACCTCGTTCTAATACCTCGTGGGAGCAGGCATAATCTATTGCTCTTTGAACACCGAGCAGTAACACACAAAGATAATAGAAGGATACAAAGAAACAATCAGACTCATGGGTGTGGATCCACTTCATCATTAGAAGACTAAACAAGAGGGAAACATTATGAAAGCAATGCATACGCTGATTTGTATACATTATTTGTATAGATCGGAAGAAGAAAAAGCGCAGATCTGCACAGCGCCCGCATCGGCCCTTTAGTTTCTGTCCACACCCATGGGTCTGATTGTTTCTTTGTATCCTCCGATCTACTAAAATTAGATTTGAGAGCAACGATAGTTGCAACGTTCGAAGTATTCATAGTATTATATACGTGTGTGTAAATGTCTTCCAATGCCCACTCAAAGAAGACAAGAATACATAGTCTAGCTACAGTATTATAAATACGCCTCAGTTTGTGGATGAACTCAAACTTAGGTTGATAATCATTTTGAATATTTGGCAGTACTGTACCCATTGCTGTTAAACTCGTTTTCAACCAATGATTCCCACAGCTACAGGAACACTACTTGTGATACCTCTTAGACAAAATACTTATGCAGTGCTACCAGACGAAAAGATCAACCTATCTCAAACTGTGGGAAGTTTGTCTCAAAACCTTCGTACATGGATATAGAGATTTTCCTGTCTCTGAACGTTGCTGGATAAGACGATTTAAGAAGAAACTAAATTCCTTCAGCTACGACAATGTTTAAAGAAATTGTCTTAACGGCACTAAATCGTGTTATGTGAATCGTTTACTGGCTGTACTCTGCCGCATTTCGCTGGTTGGAAGGCAAAAAGCTTACTGACAAATTTCACACAAAGAAAAGGGGGGCGAAATGTCTCCCACAGGAAGGTCATGTTATTCTATTTAAATAATTACAAAATCAGCTAAAACGAACAGTGGGGCTGTCAGTATCAGCACATTACTGTTGTCAGTATGATGTTGCACTGCCCAGGGCCTGTAATGATAAAGGGCCCGTTTAGGTCAGGCATATTGTATACAGAAGTGGAAGAGAGAGCACCACTAAATTCCACAATCCGCCTGCATTGCATACACACAGAAATTACTGTTACAGTGTACTATTGGAGCCCAATGAGTGAATTGCATATTTTCCTGTGAAAAAGCGCACTGGTAAACAGTCTTCGCTACATTAGGTTACTTAAACTGGTGTCACTCTGAGCTAGAATTTATGGTCAGCGACTAAGTATAAGGTCACTGAGTCGGATGTGGGTTTTGCAACAGTGAAATAATTTCCTACATTATAGAAGTGAATATTAAATCTGAACTAATAATGCGAAAATTTTGAACTTGGATAGCTTACAATGAAAATCTTTCTGTTTTTCTGAAAACAATTGATTTTCTAAAACATTCTCTGCCATGCACAACTTGAAACAGGTCACGTCGACCAAATCTTGTGGAAGAACTGACAGCGACGTATAACGGAAGGCAGTAAGATCCCTTGGCTTTTGGTTTGGCAGTATTCGCAGCCATTTCTAGGCGCAAGTAAATTAAGAAAGGTAGCCCTTTTTTGTTACCAAGTAACGTCTTCATCAATTACTTTAGTTTTAATGTAATCTGCAAGTAATTGCTGATGTTTGATATTAACATGAAAAGGACTCCGTAGACAGGGAAAGAACCTCTTCTTGGGCAACTACTTGTATAATGACCAAAAGGCATTAAATGATCTTCAAGCACATGTGTTCCAGCAACGGTATAAAGAAAATGTAGGTAACAATGACGGTAATAATCGAATTATCCGGTAACTTCACACTTCACAGTGGATTTTCTCGAACTAATAAATTTGCTGAATTAGTGAATATTTCAAAATGGCCTTACATCGAGACTATGATGCCTAGAAGAGTCTTAACGTCCTGCTGACATGAGAATAGCATAATCTCCACGTCAGAAGATTGCTTGGTTCCAATGGCTCTGAGCACTGTGGGACTCACCTTCTGAGGTCATTAGTCCCATATAACTTAGAAATAGTTAAACCTAAGATTGCTTCTACTTAACCATTTAATATACTCGCATTTTTTCCGACGTGACAAATTTTGTAAGCTAAGCACATCACCCGTTACAGCACACACCTGGGGCTGGGAAATATGGCCACAATGATCTGGTGGAAAGAACTATCACAGGTGCAATGCGTGGGTTCAGGCATTTACTTTTAAGAGGCACAAACAATTTACTTTACCTCTGGTAACCTCAAGATAGACGTTATAATCCAGAATCCGCATTAAACATCACATTCCTTCATTAGCAATTGGGCAGAGCCGGTCTACATTGGGAAATGACATAGGCGGAAGTCATGGCTAACATAAATACTGTCTCCAGTAAACTTACTTACGTTAGAAAATTTTATTTTATTTGATGAACGGATAGCCATTTAAAGGAACGGTTCTCTTACTTTACTTGTACTTGATTGAACTAGAGACGCTGAAAAATTTGGTGCTGGACTGTGATTCGAATTCGTATCTCATCTTTCGAGGATCTGAATCTCTCGGAACAGTATAGTTCAATCATTTCGTTCCTTTTCCCAAGACTGCAATCTTCTCTAGGTCTCCTCCAAAGGTAAGTGTGTGGGTCCGAATCCTGAACCAGTACAAAAATATTCATAATTTCATTTCAAGCCCTATCACGTGCATATCAGTCTGCTAGTAAAATTTAACGTGCGCTTTTAATGTCTGTTCATGTGTTGCCAACAATCGCAATAGGTGTCGTTATTTCTGGTCAAACACGCACACATCTTACCGTTGGTGAGTAAGCAAGTGTTACTTAAGCTATGTTCGTGGATGATAAAGAAGGACGGTAGGTGTGCGGTTCGATTGTCGCTCAGACACAAAAATTTGTATCCTTATTTTAGATTCAAACATCTAGCAGCTGATAAGAAAAACCGAAACGTAACATTTGATTTTACTTAGTTAACAATCTGATTGCGTGCTGTGTTCGTATCTCCGTCACAGAACTTCTCATCATGCGCTTCATCTTTAAATGCATGAACACTTTGTTCCATCTGAATGGAGGTATATCACACGTCTTTCGTGGTTAGTTAACAGGGACGAAAGAGTCTTTAAAGGAGTCCCGGTTTATTACAAAAACTGTCGTCTTTTTTTAAAAAAGTTAGATTTGGTTACTGATATGGGCGAAAATTTCTGTAATTCGTGCCTCTTCATGACTAGTCAGCAATATGACATGACTAGATTAGATTAGATTAATACTTGTTCCATAGATCATGAATACGACATTTCGTAATGATGTAGAACGTGTCATTTTAATGAAAGATTTCTTTACATACCATGATTCAGTTTCTTTGCAACTATTTTTTACTCTCTCTTTTTCTCATTCTTCTTTATTTTTCTCTCTCTCTCCTCTCTCCGCCTCTCTCTCTCTCTCTCTCTCTCTCTCTCTCTCTCTATCACAAACGCACACAGACTTTTTTTATTTTTATTTGTTTGTTGTGCTCGACTATCGGCGAGGTACGAAAACGTTCGTCAATGATTTTCTTAGTTTTGAGTACACTCACGAAAGATATATAAAGACAACTATGAGAGTTACTGATTTATGAAGCTTAGTTTGCGGCTAGTTCTGAGTATTATTAGTAACTACGCTCCAGTCCCTTAACCCAGTTACAGAAATGTGAATCAGACGGATTACGTATTCCACGCCGTGGCAGCCGCGTCTTTGAGACGTCAGCTACGGTCACTTCCCAGCCCACTGTAGGATCACATCGGTTCTTCTTCTTCCTGCTGGTAATGTAACTGAGATTTGGCAACAAGGCAAGGTATATTTGGCAACTCTGTGATCGACGAGTTACTTCCTGGTGTGCACGGAATTAAGCCTCAAAGTTCACTTGTTTTCCTGTCATTTCCATTGAATAATCTGAGTTATTATTAACGCTTGAGCTGTAACAAAAGGTTGTAAATTTACGATTTTCAGCCCAGGAAAGTCGTTGCACGTGAAAATCGCATCTAATCTCGTCCTTTAAATAGCGGTTTACAAGTTCTAGCCACTACTCGTCTCGTAAGAAGAGACCTAGACGCATGCCTCTTCCTTAGCTCTGTGGAAACCTTCTAACATCAGAGAAAGCGTCTGTTTTGGTTTGCGGTTCCAGTCTTGCTGACTGTAACGTTTTTATCCCTTCTGTAAAAGAGCTACAAGCAGTCAGATCAAACATCGATAAGGAAATCGCTAGAAAATACTTTCGGCTCATAGTGCAATGGTGAAAAACTTACAATGCTGCACACCAGGTAATGCCTCTTTCCGCTGCTGACAAACAAGTTTTGGGTTTCAAGGAATACGTAAGTTTGTTTATGAAATGCCACATTTGTGTACCACTTGAGTATAACACAGCATACCAATCAAACACAGATCCAATCGAAATCTAAGTGATTAATATTTTACTAATTCGTGCCGATAGTGGCACGCTTGTGTACAGATACTCAGTTTTATTGAAACAGACTTTCGCCGTAAGGTTATCGTGGGAAGTTTTATTTCATTTCTTATAATACAGCGCACAATTTTCGTACGGTTTCTTTCAGTGTTGTTAAAACATTAGTTAACATGAGAGAAATTAATCATCAACGATATATGCAAATTCTCTGATGTTATCTATAACAGTCTAACAATGCACATGCAGTTTATTGATTACATGCATGTTCTGAGTTAAAGCTGTCAAACAAGGTTTTATGAAGAATAAAATGCCACTGCCACACGACAGCTAATGTATAAAATACTCTTCTGACGTATTTTGGCACGATGCGCTCTCCCCATACACAATACAAAAGTTTCGAGATGCATCTGCAACCTGGCCATCTATTAAACCTGAAAAGAACAAAATGTCGCAGAAGTTAGCCCTTTTTGCACATGCGACTATTTTGGGTTGAGAAGTGAAGGGAATTTGTTCAAAGTTCCATTAGATCGATAACTTCAGCAGACAGCAGTATGGCGTTTTAAAAAATGAAGCAGTGAATGTACTCAAACTCGCGACGTCTTATCAACAGTGCGTGACGCTTACCGTTACGCTACTAGCTGACACATAGCTACAACTCATCCAGAACTCAACAATTCCTCCAGGACTTGCGCATTGCGCAGTGCTGTGAGATAATGCATATGGCCGGATCTAGACTTCTGAGAGACAGACAGTTACAGCTTTTCTTTTGCACTGCACGACGTTTTTAACAAACAGGTAGCGCAATTGAGTAGCTCAAGTCGAAAGGAACACTTCCTGTTTAAATTTCTGCATCCTACACTGTTGGCAGTTCTGTGTAGGTGTCAGTTACGTGATTTTATTTCGGTGATTACAAAATAGAGTCGAATGTATGCACTGGAAAGCCGAGGCAGCTAGTTCATGGCGATTCGGTCAACCAAGTAAATGAATGTACTGAACATGCTGCAAAGCACTACAGGGAGTCTGTGTGTCAGAATTCTCATCCAGTGTGGCGCAACATTGTTATGATAGAAAAATGAGTGATAGAGAAGAGAATTTGGTGGTCTCTTGGATTGATGCTAGGTTCATATACGAGGGCAGTTCAATAAGTATTGCAACACATTTTTTTTCTGAAACAGGGGTTGTTTTATTCAGCATTGAAATACACCAGGTTATTCCCCAATCTTTTAGCTACACAACACTATTTTTCAACGTAATCTCCATTCAATGCTACGGCCTTACGCCACCTTGAAATGAGGGCCTGTATGCCTGCACGGTACCATTCCACTGGTCGATGTCGGAGCCAACGTCGTACTGCATCAATAACTTCTTCATCATCCGCGTAGTGCCTCCCACGGATTGCGTCCTTCATTGGGCCAAACATATGGAAATCCGACGGTGCGAGATCGGGGCTGTAGGGTGCATGAGGAAGAACAGTCCACTGAAGTTTTGTGAGCTCCTCTCGGGTGCGAAGACTTGTGTGAGGACTTGCGTTGTCATGAAGAAGGAGAAGTTCGTTCAGATTTTTGTGCCTACGAACAAGCTGAAGTCGTTTCTTTAATTTCTGAAGAGTAGCACAATACACTTCAGAGTTGATCGTTTGACCATGGGGAAGGACATCGAACAGAATAACCCCTTGAGCGTCCCAGAAGACTGTAACCATGACTACCGGCTGAGGGTATGGCTTTAAACTTTTTCTTGGTAGGGGAGTGGGTGTGTTCAGGTTCGAAGTGATGAACCCATGTTTCATCGCCTGTAACAATCTTTGACAAGAAATTGTCACCCTCAGCCACATGACGAGCAAGCAATTCCGCACAGATGGTTCTCCTTTGCTCTTCATGGTGTTCGGTTAGACAACGAGGGACCCAGCGGGAACAAACCTTTGAATATCCCAACTGGTGAACAATTGTGACAGCACTACCAACAGAGATGTCAAGTTGAGCACTGAGTTGTTTGATGGTGATCCGTCGATCATCTCGAACGAGTGTGTTCGCACGCTCCGCCCTTGCAGGAGTCTTGCTTGACCTTGCGGCGATGATGACACACGCTTTGCCCAACGACTCACCGTGCTTTTGTCCACTGCCAGATCACCGTAGACATTCTGCAAGCGCCTATGAATATCTGAGATGCCCTGGTTTTCCGCCAAAAGAAACTCGATCACTGCCCGTTGTTTGCAACGCACATCCGTTACAGACGCCATTTTAACAGCTCCGTACCGCGCTGCCACCTGTCGGAAATCAATGAAAATATGCGAGACGAAGCGGGAATCTTTGAAAATATTCCACAAGAATTTCCGGTTTTTTCAACCAAAATTGGCCGAGAAAAAAAATGTGTTGCATTACTTATTGAACTGCCCTCGTACTTAGGGTCTGGGTTCGTTTCCAACTTCTGCTGCTGATTTTTGATAAGGAGAGACAGATTCTGTTCTCTTCTGGCTACGCCAAGTGAAGAAGGTATAATGGCATTGTGGTCTGACATTAATGTTAAACATGATATTCCTCCTCTACCAAAGAGACGTTAGGTTGAACCACAATAAAGTCAGGAGTCGCGACACGTAGAAACTCTATCAACAGTAACCTTTCTTATACTAGTTATTTATTTCTAGTGACGAAACAAACGCTATGTAGGGCCACAGGACACTTATTCCATCTTTTATTTGAGCTTCTGTATGTCGATAAAATTGTTTCTGATCTGGGAATTGCAACTCAGACCGCCCTTAACGCGGAATTTGATCCCTTTGTGACAATACAGCTCGCCTGCGATTTGTTGTTTGTTCAAATCTCCAGATTCCTCAACATCTCCACATATTGCGCGTGAAAGAGTTCGAATCCTGGCCCGGCACTAAAGCTTTCATTATGTATTATCAAGCTCTAGCATGAGAACACCTATCTGCTGGTGGGTAATAATTTTGATTTTTAATGTATTTTCATTCGTTGTCGACACTAACGGAATCTCACTTTTTTGAGTCCTAATGAGACACAGAACTGTTTGCGAAATCATTGTAAATTCAAGGATGTTTTTCCGAGCTGCTGGTGAAGAAAAATTCGGTAGCTGACGTCTCTTTGTGTGCAGTCAACAACGATATGTGTGGGGCTCGATTCCTAGTCAGCACTGAACTCTTCGTCATATTATTTCTAGTTCAAACATACTCACATGTCGCTGCTGGTGTAACAAACCCATTTTTAACGTTCGTTTTCTCTAGAATATAACAGCGATAGGTGCCAGGTTGGAGTCCTGGGAAAGAAAAAATTAATGTTTCGTCTCGTCATTTCAGTTAAAACATCTAGCTACTGCCGTGAAAATCCGATATGTCACAGTTGATTGTGCTTCTACGACAATCCAATTAGCTTCTGGATTCGAATCCCTGTCCAACACAAAGCTTTACCTCACGGCATTTCATGTAAGTTACTTGTGAAGAAGCAATATTTAACATCTCTCGTAGTTCGTTAACAATGACAATAGATGCTGGGTAGGAATTCGCGTCCGTTAACAATGTTTACATTATGTAATTTAAAGTTGATATTTGCTAACTGATACTGTCTAAAATTGAGGTATATCACTCTCCGTATGCCTAGTCAGGAATGACTGTTAGTTTCCGTCAGTCACGAAGTCTTTGCTTAGTCTGCATGACCTGGGTTTGGATCCATATGCCGGCGGTGGTGGTCTCGCGGTTCTAGGCGCTCAGTCCGGAACCGCGCGACTGCTACGGTCGCAGGTTCGAATCCTGCCTCGGGCATGGATGTGTGTGATGTCCTTAGGTTAGTTAGGTTTAAGTAGTTCTAAGTTCTAGGGGACTGATGACCACAGATGTTAAGTCCCATAGTGCTCAGAGCCATTTCAACCATTTTTTGAATCAATATGCAGAACGAGACGGTGCGTCGTGTCATTTGAAGTTCATACATATTCTCTACTAGCTGCTCGTGAATAACGTAAATTTTTAATGTCATTTTGTGTTAAATAATAAGTACGGTATGTTATTTTGAAGAGGAAATAATGAATACGACGAACTAACTACGTGAATTACCTATCTGACGTAATAATGAGAGTGATGACATTTCATGTATGTCATTTATTGCAATAAATGTGAGCTTACAAGCCTGAAGAACCGTCTTATCTGTGATAAGGTGTTCCCTGATATTTGTGGTACCGTGGTATTACTTCACATCTTGAGTTATTGCGATACAGAGCAGTGTTTTCTAGTGGTGACTTGTTGGAACCATTTTCAATAGTCAAACGACTGTACCGAGGGGTGCTTAGAGGACCCGCTAGACAGCTGCGCTATGTGGGTTGCATTCGAATTAGGCGAAATGCAATTCAGGTCGTTCGGATACTTTTGAGCACGACTGTACCTTCAGCGACTTCCGTATCACAGCTGTTCATCTCTTGATGAACATCGCTACATCTGACCTACCCAGACCGCTACCGTGGTCACACTTGTGCAGCGATGATCTCGTGTTTGTCTTGATGAGTAAGACTGATCTCAGATACAAAGTTCAATGAGCTAGGGATTGTCTCCAGAATCAATGTTTTACTCTCCATCGGAATAGAGGACAACGTTCCTCTGGTTCGATTCCCACTCCGGCACACAATTTTAATCTGCCAGAAAGTCTCGAATCAGCGCTAAACCACGGCAGATTGAAAGATTCATTCTACGTTCTCCTTGGTCGAATGTATGAGAACATGCGTACGCTACTAGTCGTCTGTAGACTTTACTTACCATTATCTTGCTAGTTTTATTTATCGAATGTAAAGAAACATTTTTTAATGTAAAAATTATTTAATCTCCACTGTCTTGCGTAGACAAGTTTTTAACGCTTCGTTTATTTGTGTATCTAACATATTCGTTTATTATAATAGAATAGCCTCTTCTAGGAAAAAATTCTATTACAGCTCTGCTCACTAAGAACAGTTCGTTTCTCAAACAAGTCCAGACGTTATACGACGGCTGAATAAAAAGAAATGCCTCCACCTTCGTTAATTGGGTTTGGATGGGGATGGGGATCTTTTAATAAATCAAAGGCAGAAATAATTCTTAGAATGTGATCTTTAATTACGAATATTCACTTTTGCACCTCATCACCAGCGAGCTGGATACATTTCTGCCAACGTTGAACAAGTTTCATGAAGCCGTCACGGAAGAAGTCGACACTCTGTTTCCGCAACCACAGTCTCACAGTTCTGTCAACCTCTTCATCAGAAGTATAATGATGTCCCCGTAGATCGTCTTTCATTATCGAGAAAAGAGGGAAGTCAGGCGGTGCTAAATCTGGACTGTATGGAAGATGCCGTACGGTGGTGAGATTCAGTCTCTGAAGTTCTGCTGTGGTGGCACGTGAAGTGTGTGGTTTGGCATTGTCATGCTGCAGGAAAACATTTCCCTTTTCCTTTCGAACCCTTGTTAGCCGTCGTTTCAGAGTTCGCAGCGTTTTGATGTAACGCTCTGAATTTATTGTTGTTCCACGATCAAGGAAATCAATATGGATAAAACCATCTGCATCCCAGAACACTGTGGCCATGATTTTTCCAGCTGAGGGCTAAGTCTTGAATTTATTTTTCTGGGGCGAGTCTTTGTGTCGATATTCCACAGACTTACGTTTCGTTTCCGAGTCGTAATGGTGTACCCATGTTTCGTCTCCTGTCACAATTAAATGGAGAAAGGCGTCACCCTCATTCTCGTAACGCGAGAGGAGTTCCTGGCAAATTTCAAGTCTGTGCGCTTTCATTTCAGGAGTCAGCATCCTGGGTACCCATCGTGCACAGATCTTTCGATAGACAAGGAAAGCAATAATGTGACCCACACGTTCTTGTGAAATGCCGGTTGTGCTTGCAATTTCTCTCTGAGTGATACGACGATCGTCCTGAATCAATCTGTCAACATTTTGCTTGTGAAACTCGGTGCTTGCTGTCACAGGACGTCCAACTCTTTTTGTTTGTCACGTAGGTCGGATGTTCCCGCCTCAACACCTTCAAACGTACTCGCTCAGTACTCACATCAACACAATCATCACAAACTGCTTTCACTCTCTGATGAATCTCCTTTGGGGTGACACCTTCTACTGCCAAAAATTCAATGACTGCACGTTGCTGAAATCGCATTGACTGACTGTCTGCGAAGGGTGCCATACTCCACACTGTAACATCACAAGCGCTCAACGCTAAAGCTTCCCGCCAACTGGAGCTGTAGAGAAGAGCCTACGTAACAAGCCAGTACCTGCCGCATACCAATGCTGCCAACTGTTGAAGAGCTACGAAGGTGGAGGCATTACTTTTCAGTCGACCCTCGTAGAAAGAAGTGTTTTTGTGCTACTATTGTTGTCTTAGTCAATACATAATTTCATGTTACAGTAAGCAATAGAATATGTCTCATTAAAATGCAGGCAGAGAACATGAATACAACCCTAAAGAACCCAGCAACACTGACATCGACATCCTAGATCACCCATGGTGACTAAATTCGATTGCGTTAGGTCTACGAACAAGGACGATGAGCAACTTGATGAGACCAACACAAGTATTATTGTAGCCTGGATGAAGTGGCGAACGAGATGTTTCTTTACGTGCGATTGTCAAATAAAACACTGTAAAACATCGTCAGCCACCCTGTCACCATCTAGGGCACTGTTGTCCTACTGCAACGGAGATACGCCTCCGAATTCGCTGTGTGGAAACAAAGATGCCTAAAGGAGCACCTGGTGTCACTAGACTGTATCACGCTCCAAAAAGGTACATTAGAAAATGAATCAGTATTTCACTGATCTTGGAAAAAAATGCGGGCAAACCATCGAAAAGATAGTTTGGGCATGTGCTGTGAACAGAGTATGATTCACTGTCGAAGGTATTATTACGTTGAAGGAAAGAGGACTTATGCACAGTCTACTGAACACTGCTCCGGACAGGCACGCTGGACAGTGACATGAATGCTATCAGACGTCACACAAGAACACAATAAACACTTCCATAGTGGAGATTACTGACCCATGAAGCAGACTCCTATCGCATGATGGGACAATCGCCACAGAAAAAGCACAGATTACAGGCTTGATTTGGTAAGTATCTCTTGCTGCATACGTTTCGCTGGTGACGAAAGGTTTAAATGCCACATCCGCTCCTGTTGTGCAACGATACTAAGCCCAAGTTTTTAACAACTGTTTCCCAGTACACCTGAATTTTTGCACTTCCAAATTCATTTGTGTCCTTCATACACATCTACGAGGTGTGGCTAGAAAAAAACCGGACTAGTACTGGTGAAACAATAAAACGAATGCAATAAGGCTGAAAGTCGCGTGGCCTGTCACGTGACTCTCGCTCCGCCTACTGCTCGAGTTTCATCTGCCTCCTGCACTCAGTCTGCCCGTGGCGTCTGTTTTAAATAGTTGACGTTTTGTCTGTGCGTCGGAAAATGTTGAGTGTACAGAAAGAACAGCGTGTTAACATCAAATTTTGTTTCAAACTTGGAAAATCTGCAAGTGAAACGTTTGTAATGTTTCAACAAGTGTACGGCGATGATTGTTTATCGCGAACACAAGTGTTTGAGTGGTTTAAACGATTTAAAGATGGCCGCGAAGACACCAGTGATGACACTCGCACTGGCAGACCATTGTCAGCAAAAACTGATGCAAACATTGAAAAAATCGGTAAACTTGTTCGACAAGATCGCCGTTTAACAATCAGAGCAGTGTCTAAGTTAACAGGAGTTGACAAGGAAAGTGTCGAACAAGTTTACCGATTTTTTCAATGTTTGCATCAGTTTTTGCTGACAATGGTCTGCCAGTGCGAGTGTCATCACTGGTGTCTTCGCGGCCATCTTTAAATCGTTTAAACCACTCAAACACTTGTGTTCGCGATAAACAATCATCGCCGTACACTTGCTGTAACATTACAAACGTTTCACTTGCAGATTTTCCTAGTTTGAAACAAAATTTGATGTTAACACGCTGTTCTTTCTGTACACTCAACATTTTCCGACGCACAGACAAAACGTCAACTACTTAAAACAGACGCCACGGGCAAACTGAGTGCAGGAGGCAGATGAAACTCGAGCGGTAGGCGGAGCGAGAATCACGTGACAGGCCACGCGAATTTCAGCCTTATTGCATTCGTTTTATTGTTTCACCAGTACTAGTCCGGTTTTTTTCTAGCCACACCTCGTATTCTACAAATCATCTGTTGTGGATCTTATGGGCATCGCTATGAATTTACAATAAGATCGATAGATTTTTCTGTAACCATTTCTCCCAAAACTGTCCCGTAACTAATATAAGAATCAAAGTTAAAAATACTAATCGTATCAGAACAATTCATCCCCACTGGCTAATGAGATATACCATACACGTGATTGCCAGTAGCCAGTCAACGAGAGTTACAGTCTTATGCCGTATTGGATGGTTAAATCTAAATGAGAGAGCAGTTTGGAAACGTATCAAGTTCAGCTGCAAGTGATCAGTTCTGCGGTTGGGTCACGAAGGACGACAGCAGAGGATCACCACAGGATGGGTTCCTGGAAGGGACCAGCCGTGGGCTGCACAGGTCAATGCCACTTGGCTGACCAGACTTCCTTTGAGGAAACGCCACAGGAACCAGTCACTGGAGTAACAGTACCACCTTCCATAAGTACATCAGCAGGAACTGTTTTACGACTCGAAAGCCAACGGAGAATAGTGTGTCGGTTTCAGGAATGTCCCGAGAGGTCACTTATGTAAGCGCTAAGTAGAAAACAGGGCTTCTTCGAAATACACCGCTCCAACAGATAAAGGTAGTAACGTGGAGTGAGAATATCTTTGTGAGTGTGAGACACTGCTGAAATGTGGCACTGTAAAACTAAATCATTAACACAGCGTAAAATCCGATAGTACGAGCTAATGTAAATACATTAGGAGATACAGAAACATGACTGTGCTCTCAAGGATCCACCTCATTTACCTTAGAAAGACAGAGAGAGAGAGAGGGAGACAGAGACACACAGACAGACAGGCAGCTGCAGACACAGACCGACAGACACAGAGACAGACAGACAGACACACAGACACAGAGACAGACAGACAGACATACAGACAGGCACAGAGACAGACAGGCAGATAGACACAGAGACAGACAGACAGACAAACACAGAGACAGACAAACACAGAGACAGACAGACACACAGACACAGAAACCGATAGACAGACAGACACATACAAACAGACACAGAGACAGACAGACACAGAGACAGAGGCAGACAGACAGAGAGACAGGCAGGCAGGCAGACACGGAGACAGGCAGACAGACAGACAGACACTGAAACAGGCATACAGAGAGACAGACACATATACAGACAGACAGACACAGGGACAAACTGACACAGAGACAGACAGGCAGACGGACACAGAGACAGACAGATAGCCACAAAGATAGAGAGACAGACGGACACAGACAGACAGACATAGAGACAGACAGACATAAACAGAGACAGACAGACACAGAGATAGACAGATAGACACAGGGACAGACAGGCAGGCAGCCACTCAGGAAGGCAGACACAGAGACAGGCATACAGACACAGAGACAGACAGACAGAGACAGACAGACAGACACAGAGACCGACAGACAGACAGAGAGACAGACAGTTGGCACACAGACACAGAGACAGACAGACAGACAGACACCGAGACAGACAGACACAGAGTCAGACAGACAGACACAGAGACAGACAGACAGATGGACAGACAGACAGACAGACAGTCACAGAGACAGACAGACTGGCAGACACAGATACAGGCAGACACCAAGACAGACAGACACAGAGACAGACAGACAGGCATGCAGACACAGAGGCAGACAGACAGACATACAGACACAGAGACAGACAGACAGAGACCGAGCGAGGTGGCGCAGTGGTTAGCACACTGGACTCGCATTCGGGAGGACGACGGTTCAATCCCGTCTCCGGCCATCCTGATTTAGGTTTTCCGTGATTTCCCTAAATCGTTTCAGGCAAATGCCGGGATGGTTCCTTTGAAAGGGCGCGGCCGATTTCCTTCCCAATCCTTCCCTAACCCGAGCTTGCGCTCCGTCTCTAATGACCTCGTTGTCGACGGGACGTTAAACACTAACCACCACCACCACCACAGACAGACACAGAGACAGGCAGACAGACATGAATAGAGACAGACAGACATAAACAGAGACAGACAGACAGACATACAGACACATAGACAGACAGACACACACAGAGACAGGCAGACAGACATGAACAGAGACAGACAGACATAAACAGAGACAGACAGACAGTCAGACAGACACAGAGACAGACAGACAGATTCAGGCAGACAGACTGACTGACTGACACAGAGACAGGCAGACAGACCGGCAGACTGACACAAAATCAGACAGACAGACAGACACAGAGACAGACAGACAAAGAGACAGAGAGGCAGACAGACAGACAGACCGACACAGAGACAGACAGACATAAACAGATATTAACAGACAGACACAGAGACAGACAGACAGATACAGACAGGCACAGAGACAGGCAGGCAGACAAACAGGTAGGCAGGCAGAGACAGAGACAGACAGGCAGACAGACAGACAGACAGACAGACAGACACAGAGACTGGCATACAGACAGGCAGACTCACAGAGAGACAGACAGAGGGACAGGGAGAGAGACAGACACAGAGACAGGCAGACAGACAGAGACAGTGATAGACAGACACAGGGACAGACAGACACAGAGATGGCTGGCTCTGAGCACTATGGGACTTAACAGCTATGGTCATCAGTCCCCTAGAACTTAGAACTACTTAAACCTAACTAACCTAAGGACAGCACACAACACCCAGCCATCACGAGGCAGAGAAAATCCCTGACCCCGCCGGGAATCGAACCCGGGAACCCGGGCGTGGGAAGCGAGAACGCTACCGCACGACCACGAGATGCGGGCGACACAGAGATAGACAGGCAGGAAGACATAGAGACAGACCAACAGGCAGACACAGAGACAGACAGGCAGGCAGGCTGGCAGACACAGGGACGGACAGCCAGACGCAGAGACATACAGACATAGACAGACAGACAGACAGACATGCACACAGATGCAGAGACACACAGACAGATACAGAGGCACACAGCCACGGAGACAGACAGACACAGAGACAGACAGACAGACAGACACAGAGACAGGCAGACAGATAGACAAACAGACAGATGCACAGACAGGAAGACAGACACAGAGACTGACAGACAGACAAACATACAGAGAGACAGAACGATAGACAGACACAGGGGCATACAGACAGGCAGACACAGAGACAGGCAGACAGGCAGAGACAGAAAGACAGACAGGCACAGAGATAGACAGACAGACACAGGGACAGGCAGGCAGGCAGGCACTCAGGAAGGCAGACACCGAGACAGACATACAGACACAGAGACAGACAGACAGACAGACACAGAGACCCACAGACAGACAGTTGGCACAGAGGCACAGAGACAGACAGACAGACACCGAGAAAGACAGACACACAGAGACAGACAGACTTACAGACACTGAGACAGACAGGCAGGCAGGCAGGCAGGCAGACAGACACAGAGACAGACAGGCAGACGCAGAGACAGGCAGACAGGGAGAAGGACAGACAGACACAGAGACATGCAGACAGACACAGGGACAGGCAAACACTAGAGACAGACAGACACAGAGACAGACAGACACAGAGACAGTCACACACATAGACAGACAGACACAGAGACACACAGACAGACAGACAGACAGACACATAGACAGACAGACAGACACAGTGACAGACAGACAGACAGACAGACAGAAACAGAGTCACACAGAAAGACACAGAGACAGACAGGCACAGGCACAGAGGCAGACACACACAGTGACAGACAGGCAGGTAGACAGGGAGACACAGTGACAGACAGACACAGAGACAGACAGACACAGAGACAGACAGAAAGAGAGACAGACAGACACAGTGACTGACAGACACAGAGACAGACAGACACAGAGACAGACAGACACAGAGACAGGCAGACACAGTGACAGGCAGACACAGGGACAGGCAGACACAGAGACAGACCAACAGGCAGACATAGTGACAGGCAGGCAGGCAGACACAGAGACAGACAGAAAGGCAGACACAGAGACAGACAGGCAGGCAGACACAGAGACAGACAGACACAGACACAGACAGACAGACAGGCACAGAGACAACAGACAGACAGACAGGCAGACAGAAACAGAGACATACAGACAGACTCAGAGACAGAAAGACTGACAGACACAGAGACAGACGGACACTGACACAGAGACAGACAGACAGACACAGACACAGAGTCAGACAGACAGACACAGAGACAGAAAGACCGACACAGAGACAGACAGATTTGTTTACATATCGCGGCCAGGCCGAACTTTTGAGCTTTCAGATTAAATTCCATACCGCAATTTTAAGTGTATTTACTGATAGTTTAGTGTGCTAAATACGTTTGCTGCCCATTTATATCTGTAGAGTATCGTCATCTCTTAAGTAATTTCAGTAATAAACTTCTGAACCACTGTTTACATTGTCGCGAGTAGGCCTAATTTTTCGTAAACGTATTTTCATTGTTTTCTGGTAACTTAATTGTATTTCTGTCACTAAAATCGATTTGTACCATGAGTGTAAAGTGCCTGACGTGCCGTAGAATCGTTAGTTCCGTGGTCTGGTGTGATGGATGTAGTATCTTTTTTCATTGGGGCGATTGTAGTGGCGTGGGAATTGGGAAAATGAGCGAGACTCATCAGTGGTTCTGTAGGCTATGCAGTAGAGATAGAAATATTGTGGAACAGGAGGGGAAAATTGCTGCCCTTCAGGCTGAGTTAGATGAAGCTAGGCGAGAACTGGGCAGGTTAAGGGGGGAGAAGGGTAAACAGGGGTGGGAAGTGGCAACAGGCATAAGGAACAGGCCAAGAAATTCTTCTGACAGCTTTGTTATTAGTGTACAAAATAGGTTTGACCTGTTGCCTCAGTCAGAAACTGATGAGCCTCTCACAGAAGTAGATGTAGACAGAGATCAACAAGCTTTCAGCAGCAAATTGAATAAGAATGTAGGGAAGTCTGCAAAGAGAAAGAAAGTCTTGTTGCTAGGTAGTTCGCATGCTAGGGGTGTGGGCCAACTTCTGCAGGATGAATTAGGGTCAGAATTCCAGGTCACAAGTTTTTTCAAACCTAGTGCTGGACTGGGGCAGGTTACAGAGGATTTAGGTTCACTATGTCGAGGCTTTACTAAGGAAGATACCGTGGTTATTGTGGGTGGGCCAGTCAACAGTATTGACAGAGATCTGGGGTACAGCATAGAGCGTGACCTGGCAAAGATTGCATCAACATTGAGTCATAACAGTTTTGCGTTTGTGTCGGTTCTCGAGCGCCACGACCGACCTTATTTGAGCTCTTCTGTCAGGAGAGTTAATTTGCAGTTGGAATGGCTACTTGGATATGGTGCAGGGTCACACATTGGTGTGGTTCCTGTTGATTCACTCTGTAGGTGGGACTATACTAGACATGGCCTACACCTCAACAAGAAAGGGAATGGTAAACTGGCTGGGTTGATAGCAGGAATTTAAAGGGGGGAGGAACTACATCTCATGGTGGAAACTCTTTTTGAGTGTAAGATCAGTGTCCAGTGGGAAACTCAGCCAGGCAAGTACTAAAGATGTTAAAAAAGTTCAAGATACTCACAAAAGTAAAGTGCAAAATAATGTTAGTATATTTCATCAAAATATTGGGGGATTGAAGAATAAAATTGATGAGCTTCTGCTTTGTTTAGAAGATATAGAAACTGAGACTGTAATAGATGTACTATGCCTGTCTGAGCATCACATTGTCACTGATATGCAAAAGGTTAGCATCAATGGGTACAAATTAGCTGCACATGTAAGTAGAGATAATATGATGAAAGGAGGAGTTGCCATATATGTCAAAAGCTTCCACAGTGTAAAAAATTTAGAAACTAAAAAATTTTGTGTAGAGCAACATATGGATTCATGTGCCACTGAACTAAAACTAAATAATGGCACTTTCATAATTGTAACAGTGTATAGGTCCCCCTGAGGGAATTTCCAGCTATTTCTAGAAAACTTGGATGCTTTAGTTGTGCATCTGTCAGACAGGGGGAAGCAAATTATCATTTCTGGGGATTTCAGTGTTGATTCCCTGAAAGAGTGTAATAGGAAGAATGATCTTGTAGTATTACTCAGTTCTTTCAATTTGAGCTCCGTCATTGATTTTCCTACTCCAGTAACAAAGAACAGCAGGACATTGATAGATAACTTTTTTATAGACCAAGATAAGTTTAAGGACATAAATGCTTATCCTGTTGAGAATGGTCTTTCAGATCATGGTGCACAGCCAGTTACAGTACATGACATAGCTCCATGCAGTATATCAAATCAGAATTTCAAAGCAGTGCGTTCAATTAACAATATAAATATTGCAAACTTTATGGAAAGCCTAAAGCAGCTAGACTGGGAAGAATTGTATAAGGAACCCGATGCAAACTTGAAATATAACTTATTTCATGATACATTTTTAAGGGTATTTGAAAATTGTTTTCCCAAGAAAATAGTTAAACATAATTACAAGAAAACATATAAAAAACCTTGGCTAACTAAAGGAATAAGAATATCTTGCAACCGTAAAAGAGAACTGTATCTAACAGCAAGAGGGAGTACTGACCCCAAAATTGTTCAATATTATAAAAACTATTGTGCAGTACTAAGAAAAGTTATTAAAAAGTCCAGAAGCATGTGTATCATGTTTGAGATCAGTAACTCTGATAACAAAATTAAAGCAATTTGGAATATTATTGAAAGGGAAACAGGGCAACCAAGAGCACAGGAAGACTTTCGTGCTATAAAACTAAATGACAAGTGTACTAACAAACAATCAGAAATTGAAAATATTTTCAATAATCATTTTTTTAAATGTTGTGGAGAAAATAGGATCTTCACTAGAAGAGGCAAGGCTTCTAATAGAAGAGGCCATACCTGTGCAGTTTGAAACAACTGTATTTCCACCAACCTCTCCCTCTGAAATCAGTAAAATAATAAACTCACTGAAAACTAAAAGCTCTTACGGAATTGGTGGCATTTCCAGCAAGGTACTTAAAGCTTGTTCCCCGCAGATAAGTACGAGTCTCAGCCACGTATGTAATAGCTCTTTGGAGCAGGGTGTTTTCCCCGATAGACTGAAATATGCCATTGTAAAACCATTGCATAAAAAGGGGGATACGTCGGATGTCAACAACTATCGACCAATCTCTCTTCTGACAGCTCTATAAAAAAGTTTTGAGAAAGTAATGTATTCAAGAGTAGCCTCCCATATTTGTAAAAATACAGTACTAACAAAATGTCAGTTTGGTTTTCCGAAAGGCTTTTCAACAGAAAATGTTATATACGCTTTCACTGATCAAATATTAAATGCTCTGAATAACCGGACATCACCCATTGGTATTTTTTGTGATCTCTCCAAGGCCTTTGATTGTGTAAATCATGGAATTCTTTTAGATAAGCTAAATCATTATGGTTTGAGAGGGGCAGTGCACAAATGGTTTAAATCATACTTAACTGGAAGAATGCAGAAAGTTGAAATAAGTGGTTCATGTAATGTTAAAACAACAGCTGATTCCTCAAACTGGGGGGCTATCAAGTACGGGGTCCCACACGGTTCGGTCTTAGGTCCTTTACTGTTCTTGATATACATTAATGAGTTACCATTCCACATTGATGAAGATGCAAAGTTAGTTCTTTTTGCTGATGACCCAAGTATAGTAATAACATTCAAAAACCAAGAACTAAGTGATGTAATTGTAAATGATGTTTTTCACAAAATTATTAAGTGGTTCTCAGCAAACTGACTCTCTTTAAATTTTGATAAAACACAGTATATACAGTTCCGTACAGTAAATGCCACAAATCCAGTAATAAATATAGACTTTGAACAGAAGTCTGTAGCTAAGGTAGAATTTTCAAAATTTTTAGGTGTGTCTATTGATGAGAGGTTAAACTAGAAGCAACACATTGATGGTCTGCTGAAACGTCTGAGTTCAGCTACGTATGCTATTAGGGTTATTGCAAATTTTGGTGATAAGAATCTCAGTAAATTAGCTTACTATGCCTACATTCATTCACTGCTTTCGTATGGCATCATATTCTGGGGTAATTCATCGTTGAGTAGAAAAGTATTCATTGCTCAAAAACGTGTAATGAGAATAATTGCTGGAGCCCACCCATGGTCATCCGGCAGACATCTATTTAAGGATCTAGGGATCATCACAGTAACCTAACAGTATATATATTCACTTATGAAATTTGTTGTTATAGTCTGGGAGACGAGTCTTTGGTATTGACAGCTCGGTAGCGTCTTTCGGTTGCCTAGCGACCGCAGGCAGGCAGCCAATGAAGGCCTGACTTTGAGCGGGTAGCAAGGACCACGTTGCCGCTCTGAAACCCGGTCGCGCGCGCTTATGACACTTACCAGTGTCTCGCGTGCAGGCGGTGCGGTCGTTCGTCGTTTGTCTGAAGTTGAATTCGCAGTTTATATCGTTTTTGTTGTTTTTAGTGTTTCTTTGTTTATGTTTCGTTGTAAACAATGTCTAGTGCGGCGGGTAGTACCAGCCCAACACAATAAGTGAAACGGAGGAAGAAAAGTGTGCTACACACCCAGGCCCGTGAATTCATGTGCTCTGTGAGGGATTACTTTGAGAAAGAAAAGGACAAAGGTGGGCCCTTAATTCCTGTTGTTCAGGTTGGGAAGAGAACTGCAGCAGCATTGAAAATAAGTTCAAAAAATGGTTCAAATGGCTCTGAGCACTATGGGACTTAACATTTCAGGTCATCAGTCCCCTAGAACTTAGAACTACTTAAACCTAACTAACCTAAGGACATCACACATATCCATGCCCGAGGCAGGATTCGAACCTGCGACCGTAGCGGTCGCGTGGTTCCAGACTGTAGCGCCTTTAACCGCGTGGCCACACCGGCCGGCTGAAAATAAGTAAGAACACTGTTGCAAAGATAGGGAAAGAACAGTATAGTGTAGATTGTGACGAGAGTGGCACAACAAAGCTGCACACACCAGGAAAGAAGCGACCGAGAAATAAGCAGGTGACAGCTTTGGACGATTTTCAGAAAGACGCTATTCGTCGTCATATATACAGCTATTATATGAGAAGGGAACATCCCACTCTATCTAAATTACAGGTGTCGCTTCAGAAAGACGATCTTTTTAAAGGGAGCAAATTTTCATTGCGTACAGTGTTGAAAGACATAGGCTTCAGCTATTCACTGTTTAACGGACGCAAAATATTAATGGAAAGGACAGATGTAGTTGCATGGCGGTGCAGATTTCTGCGCAGGATCATGGGTGTGGAATTCGAAAGTGTAGTGTGGTTAGATGAAACTTGGGTCAATGCCAGCCATTCTTTACGTAGAGGCTGGAATGATGGAACGCCCGAGGGGACAATGGCAGTGCCTGTTGGCAAAGGAGGGCGTATTATTGTCTTATATGCAGGAACATCGAAAGGTTTTGTGCCAGACTGCTTGAAAATGTTTCGGTCAAAAAAGACGGGAGATTACCACGAAGAAATGAACAGTGTGGTATTTCAAGAATGGTTCGAGACATCGCTTATGACGAATCTGACAAGTCCATCAGTGATTGTTATGGACAATGCGCCCTATCATTCCGTTGTTCACGATAAGGCACCAACCTTGGCAACAAAAAAAGACGATATCATTCAGTGGTTGAAACGGCGAAAAGTAGATTACAGAGAAGATTTAAGGAAGGCGGAACTGCTAGAAATTGTGGCACAAAAGAAACCCCAATTTCCAACATATGTAATTGACGAGATTGCTAAAAGGCACGGGCATGAAATCGTTCGGCTTCCTCCATACCACTGTCACTTCAATGCAATTGAAGGAGTGTGTGCGCAGATAAAAAATTACATTGCTGCAAACAATAAAAAATTCACGATCTCTGAAGTGGAAACTCTCCTTCCAGCAGCTATCAATAAAGAGACAAGCGAGACGTGGGCTAAAATTGTAAACAGCACTGCCAGTGCCATCAGAGAGGCGGCCAAAACCGAAGGGGTTGTGGAAGAATGCATCGAAAATTTAATTATACATCTGGGAGAGAGCAGTGATAGTTCGAGTAGTGCTGAGGATGCTGAGGAAGACACTGTCAAATCAGATTCTGACAGTGATGTGAGTGGTGTTTTTCCATTACAGTAACTACAACGTATTCAGGAATGTAAGGAGGGAGTTTGCTATCGATCTACAACCAGATCATCATATTGTGAGTACTTTCTTCAGATTATAACTCTTAATACACTGACCAATTATTCTGTAGCTTGTAGTAGAACAAATTAATAATGCTAATACTTAACAATGGAAACCAAAACTGCTAATGTTCAACAACTTGCGAAAATAGTTTTCATTTCAGTTGTGAAGTTTAACAAATAACTTTATTATGTTTCAGCATCTTAGATACTTGTACTAAATAGCTCTTATCAGTTTTCGAGTTAATATATTTCAAGCATCAACTTTAAATAAATTCACGCGTACCAATACGACTTGTATTTTGTCTCGCTTTTATTTCTGCTGCTAGAGAATGCGTGTAGCAGACAGGGCGCCGCGTGCTGTGAGCCACGTTCGGCAACAGCGCCGTCTGCCTGCCGGAACTGTCAGTACCAATCACTTGTCTCACGGACTATAATAATCCAACCCAGTTCAAAAGTAATAGCAGTGTGCATAGCTATAACACCAGGAGAAAGGATGATCTTCACTATGCAGGGTAAATCTGACTTTGGCACAGAAAGGGGTAAATTATGCTGCCACAAAAGTCTTTGATCACCTACCAAACAGCATCAAAAGCCTGACAGATAGCCAACCAACATTTAAAAATTAATTAAAAGAATTTCTAGATGACAACTCCTTCTACTCATTGGCTGAATTTTTAGATATAAATTAACGGAGGGGAAAAAAACAACTTAAACATTAGCGTCATACAACATTTTGTGTAATGTAATATCTTGAACAGGCATCTTTTATTAACCTGACACGTTCCACATCATTATGAAGTGTCGTATTCATGATCTATGGAACAAGTACTAATCTAATATAATCTAATCTAATATATAAACAGAGACAGACAGACATAAACAGAGACAGACAGACATAAACAGAGACTGACAGACAGACACAGAGACAGACAGACAGACAGACATAGAGGCAGGCAGACAGATACAGACAGACAGACAGGCAGGCAGACCGACAAAGAGACAGACATATACACATATAGACACACAGACAGACATACAGACTAACACAGAGACAGACAGACAGACTTACAGACAAAGAGACAGGCAGGCAGACAGACACAGAGACGGGCAGACAGACACAGAGAGAGACAGGCAGACAGACAGACACAGAGACAGGCAAACAAACAGACAGACACAGAGACATGCAGACAGACACAGAGAGAGACAGACACAAGGACAGACACATGGACAGACATATGGACAGACATAAACAGAGACAGACAGACAGTCACAGAGACAGATAGACAGATACAGACAGACAGACAGACAGACAGACAGACACGCAGACAGACGTACAGACAGACAGACAGACAGACCGACACGCAGACAGACATACAGACAGACAGGCAGACAGACAGAGTGACACAGAGACAGACAGACAGACAGACACAGAGACAGACCGACTTACAGACAAAGAGACAGGCAGGCAGACAAACAGACAGACACTGATAGAAAGACAGACAGACAGACCGACACAGAGACAGACATACACACAGACACAGAGACCGACAGGCAGACAGACAGACAGCCAGATGCAGAGGCAGACAGGCAGACAGACAGACACAGAGACAGGCAGACAGGCAGACAGACACAGAATCATGCAGACAGACACAGAGAGAGACAGACACAGAGACAGACAGAGACAGACAAACAGAGAGACAGACAGACACACAGACAGACAGACAGACAGACTCAGGGACAGGTAGACAGACAGACAGACACAGAGACATGCAGACAGACACAGAGAGAGACAGACAGACACACAGACAGACAGACTCAGAGACAGACAGACAGACAGAGTGACAGACAGAAAGAGAGACACTGAGACTGACAGACAGGCAGACAGAGAGACATACAGACATACAGACAGACACAGAGACAGACAGATATACAGACAGACACAGAGACAGGCAGACAGACAGGCAGACAGACAGGCAGACACAGAGACAGACAGTAGGACTGACTGACACAGAGACAGACAGACAGACAGACAGACAGACACAGAGACAGACAGACATACAGACACAGAGACATCCAGGCAGACAAACAGACAGACAGACAGACACAGAGACAGACAGACATAAACAGAGACAGACAGACACAGTGACAGACAGACAGTTACAGACAGACTGACACAGAGATATACAGACAGACAGACAGTCAGACAGAGAGATGCAGAGACAGACAGGCAGGCAGACAGACAGACAGACACAGAGGCAAGCTGACAGGCAGACAGACACAGAGAGAGAGAGACAGGGAGACACAGAGACAGAATGACACAGAGACAGACAGAAAGTCAGACACATAGACAGAGAGATAGACAGACAGAGAGAGAGACAGACAGAAAGACAGACACAGAGACAGACAGACAGATAGACAAACAGACACAGAGACAGACAGACAGACAGACAGTCACAGAGACCGACAGACAGAGAGACTGATACAGAGACTGACAGACATGCAGATAGACAGACAGACACAGAAACAGTCAGACAGACAGACAGACACAGAGGCTGACAGACAGACAGGTGGACAGAGAGACAGACAGATGGGCAACAGAGACAGCAGACAGACACAGAGACAGGCAGATAGGCAGGCAGACACAGAGGCAGGCAGGCAGACAGACACAGAGGCAGACAGACAGACAGACAGACACAGAGACAGACGGACAGACATAGAGATAGACAGAGAGACAGACAGTCAGACACAGAGGCAGACAAACAGGCACAGAGACAGACTGACAGACAGACACAGAGACCGACACAGAGATAGACAGACAGGCAGACAGACACAGAGACAGACAGACAGACAGACAGACACAGAGTCTGACAGACAGACAGGTGGACAGAGAGACAGACAGAAAGACAGGCACAGAGACAGCAGACAGTCACAGAGACAGACAGTCAGACACAGAGGCAGGCAGGCAGACAGACAGACACAGTGGCAGACAGACAGACAGACAGACAGACAGACAGACACAGAGACAGACAGACAGACATAGAGATAGACAGAGAGACAGACAGACACAGAGGCAGACAAAGAGACACAGAATCAGACCGACCGACAGACACAGAGACAGACGCAGAGAGATAGACAGACAGGCAGACAGACACAGATACTGAAAGGCAGACAGACAGAGACAGTGAGTCAGAGACAGAGCAGAACACAGTTTTTCCGCACCAAATGATAGGAAAAGTTTTACTTTTGAACACCTTGAAACCAGAGATTGAGAGTGGACCATTATTTTTTAAGGCATCTTTTTACTGGTCCGCGCTCAGAATATCTACAGCTCAGTCAATCAAAAGTTATGTAGAAACCGAAAAAGCGAAAACGCGAGTCTTCCTTTTGTGGAAGCAGACAGAAGAAAATGACTTCTTCATCGCCAGACTTCATCGGAAGACTTCTTCCCCGCACCGCACCATTTCAGCAGCTATGCGCTTGTCTGTTGCAGATGAAGTGGGGGCTGAATTTCACTTAGCCTCAGTCTCAGGTTATTAGTGCAAAAGCAATGACTGATTTTACAGACACTTCAGCCCCCATCTGCAGATCATCATGGTGAGATCTAGCCGCGGCAGCGGGATGTACTACAGGGACAGTCTAAGCACTACTAATCAGTTCCAGTAATTTTCAACTCTGATGACTTGCTTGCAGATTTTTACGATCAATATGCTTTCAATTCCTGCCACAGATGCTAACGCATGCCCTTCTACAGCGCTGTCTGTCTTTTAATACTAGCATTTCAGCAATCACCGTACGAGTTCGAGTATATTATTGTGCTATACCGACACGCGATTATTAGAATCAGACGCCCCAACTGTACCCAAATTTGCCAAGTTGGCTGTTGAATACTGTCAAGATTGTCAGATGATTTAACGCACACTTTATGTAATAAAGAGAATTAATTGTAATTCTTGTTTAATTTCGTAGCTAATGATTTCCTCATTCATTATTTTGGAAAGGCTACGATTTATTGATGTCAGTTTATACATCTTTCAATCAGAAAACACACACGACATTTATCAGAAAATCTCGCCGGACAAAGCACTAGTCACTCTCCTGAAAGATCACTCAAATCACTTTGGGACGCTGCAGATAACGTCGACCTGGTACCACGTGACCATGCGAGCCTCAGCACTGGTTTTGGGGCTATTGCTGTACACCTTGTCTTTAATATATCTCCACAAAAGGAGTCGCATATGTTCAGATCCGGAGAATATAGCGGCCAATCGAAGCCCATGCCAGTGGCCTCCGGGTACCTCAGAGTCAGAATGCGGACCGCAAAGCGTTTGTCCAGGACATCAAACACTCTCCTGTTTGTGTGATGTCGAGCTCTGTCTCGTATGAACCACGTCTTGTCGAAATCAGGGTCACTTTGGGTAATGGAGATGAAATACATTCCAAAACCTTCACGTACCGTTCGGTATTCACCGTGCCATCAAGGAATATCGCGCCGAGTATTCCGTGACTGGACAGTGCACACGACACAGTCACCTGTTGAGGGTTAAGAGACTCTGTGATCGCGAAATGCTGATTCTCAGTCCCCCAAATGCACCAAATTTTGCTTATTTGCGAACCGTTCCAAATGAAAGTGGGCTTCGTCGCTAAATCAAATCATAAAGCGCATACCAATTCCCATCATGCCCCGAAACCAACCGTGCAGTTCAAACGTCCTAACGCAAACCGTTCAAAAGTTATGACGATTTTATTTCATATAGTTCAATAATTGTCACCCTATGTATATCATACACATTGTTTTGAAACATTACCACGCATCTCATTAATTCTGCTGGTTTGTACATAATCTGCATATGGTGGGACATATATGCCCCAGAAAACTTTATATAGATTGTAGAACGCATTGGTATATGGTATATCAAAGCCATCTTCAAAGCTTACTTTGATAACTAGTGTGAGGTTTTTCATTTTTTCTAATGAAAAAGTAAATGTGTTTTGATATTGATTTGTTATACATTTTCCATAATTCCATCCCGATAAAATCATTCCAAAAGTAAAATCTTAAATCTGAAAATTATAGATTCACATGAAAACACAGATTTACTTAGGTTCACGAGACACGTGTCCTACTTCACCGATTTTTAAAACCGGTCAACATAATTTTTTTTTGGTAGTGGAAGTGTATTATTTATTTTTGAAATATATACTAACTAAATTTTGACCATCACTGGGTTAATCAGCTTCCGAGCGATCTCTGTGAAGGTAACTGCACTAAATAGACATTTGGAGTCGATAACCTCGCAAAAGTGGCTCACAGTGGCTCATGCAGTTACCCGTCTTCAGTGGGCTAAACAACTCAGAAACTGGACAGTAAATGACAGGAAGCGCGTTGTAAAGTCCGGCAAGTCGCGTTTCTGCCTCTTTTCAGTGCACGCAAGGCATCGAGTGCACTGGCGGACGAATGAGGCGTTAAACCCGCAGTCTGTGTGTGTGTGTGTGTGTGTGTGTGTGTGTGTGTGTGTGTGTGTGTGTATGTGTGTGTGTAATTTAGTAGCTATACGTAATCAGCGACGGGTGGGTTCACCAGGGTATGGCACACCTGAAGAAACTAGCAGTACGTCTCCCTCACCGAAATGTGGACATTCTCTAGGCGAGCGGTGGTATTGCAGTATTAGCGTAACTCGTTTGTCATTCCGTTCTACGCAAGCTGGTATGTACTCGGGACTGCATGCTCAGGACTTTTTCTTCAAAGGGAGTGGTCCTTTTCATATAAACTCTGTGCGCGGATAAGAAGTGTACCAAGCTTCGACTGCGTTTTATTTCGGTTGTGAGATGATGGAACCGCGTTCGCGGTTGTGTGGCTTTAAAACAAGCGCCCAGAGTCCTGCTTACGGTCGTGACCGAGCTTAAGGCATCGAATTAATTTCTTACTACAGGTGTGATACCACCTCGTGAACACGATGACAAGGGAGTAGATTCGGTGTGATGAAAGACTAGAGACAGAAGAGGGTAGCTCAGTTCTACGGAAATAACAGTCATCCACGGACTGTTTTTAACAGGTATAGTTTGGAAAGAAAAGACAGCATCAGAAACGATACTCATACAAGATAAGAAAGGTACTGAATTCGGAACCAGGAGTAGAAGACAGTGATTACTGGACTGGGAGTCAACGGTCAATCAGTCGAGAAAAATTGCACACAAGTTATTAGAGAACACTTACAACGGGACGAAATAAAACAAGCAAGTACGGTGAGCGAGGGAGATACGGATTAATGATGGCACACGGCAGTAAACGTGGCAGATTACTTTAGCGGTGGCGTGGAGCCGTCGGTGGTCTAGCTGTGAACGTGACTGACTGTCGCAGCTAGCCTGCAGTAAGATCATGTATAGATTCTCAGACCAACTGGTAGTATTAAAACGGCTTTCTGATGCCTGTCGCACTCAGTTAAACCACAGTCTAACATAACAGTCGCGACACTCACTGCTGTAAAAATTGTTACCGTTTGACAGATGGAGCGACACTACTAGCGCTCCAAGCGGCGAGCAAGGTGAACATCAGACGCGTCGTAAGCATTCTGTTTGTTTTGCATCCAGTTCCTACGTAATTTACGAAATATTTGAGTTATTCTTGCCTCCAAGGGTTTGTGTAGTATCAGAAGGCATATATGTTTCTAAAATGACTCTAAAATAAGCGAAAGTATGGACAAAAACCATGAATCGAGTGGCAAGCTACAACACATTCGTGAAGAAACACTTTTGACGTTCGATAGAATTGCAGCTTACCTCGTTGATATCAAAAGAATATAAACACACAAATTCACACGTAAGAAGCACAGACATGTACCTCTACATGCAAAAGCGATCAACAGCTCATTTATCGTTCTGTAGGCCTACTGTGTTGATCATGGTCACCTGTTGCCACAAGTACGACCTTCAGACCTTCATCTTTATATTATTCCAAGTGGGACAAGCAACTGCCAAATAGTGGGTGAAATATCTTGAAAACATTATAATCAGCTGATTACATTACATTTCACGCAAAAGCAAATATCTGAATAATTTTCAAACAATCTGTCAGTGAACAATGTGCTAACAAAATAATGTCATCACACGAAGGAAGCAAGGAAAATTAAGTGGCTAACAACAGAAGTGAATGAAATACATACCAAATATTGCGCTTTTGTAAGACACGAATAACTGCACTTAATAACACTTCATCGTCAAAGCAGGTCTGTGTTGACGATTTACACGAATCTGGCACTGATACATGGAGAGCTGAACTGGCTGCTTCTGTGTCAGAGGACTGTTTTACAGCTTTAGATGGATTGTCGAATATTTGTGGCTGTTTCCTCTTCATCGTCAGTTGAGATGGCTTATTTGGGGTGTCAAACAGTGTGGGTACTGCATTCCACACGAGTTCATTATTGTCTGCGTTCACGAACTGGTTTTGTTGGAAATGTAGCGACGAAAATCTAATATTATTATACAGTTAAACTGTGCCTATTTTCATAAGGTCTTCTCATCTGCTATTAACTAGACTTTTCTGCTCCTAAAACGAAACATTAATCATTAATACACATGTAGTTTGCAAGTGAATCCTGACGATACAGTTTAGTAACATGATGGTTTATACCTCGCAGGATCCTTAGGAAACCTAAAAAAAAGACAGCTGTGGTGTCTTCTTCCTGTTGTTACTGCAATTTATTGCGCTACAAACGCTCCCGCTTGTAAAAACCATTGTAGATATCAAAATAAACAACCGCTATTCGCTTTCACGATCGCGCCGAATTCACAATTTTAAGTTACTGGCCGCTTGGGGCGCTGCTGGCGCGGTAGGCAACAAAATCGAGGCGAAGTGTCGCGACTGTTATGTTAGACTGTGGTTAAACTATGTCACCATGGCACTTTGCGGTAAGACCATGTTGTCTGGAGACTGTCTGTACCAGCCACGGAAACACGTGTACACTGCGGAACTAATCATATCCGAGTGAGGTAGAGCGACCTTAAGTGGAATGACCATATAAAACAGATAGTGGGAAAAGCAGACACCAGACTCAGATTCATCGGAAGAATCTTAAGAAAATGTAACTCATCCACGAAACAAGTGGCTTCTAAGGCGCTTGTTCGCCCTATTCTTATTGTTCATCTATCTGGGATCCCTATCAGTATAGGACTGATAGAGGAGATAGAGAAGATCCAACGAAGAGCGGCGCGTTTCGTCACGGTATCGTTTAGCTGGCGAGAGAGCGTTACGCAGATGCTAAACAAAATCCACTGGCAGATGTCACAAGAGAGGCGTTGTGCATCACGGAGAGATTTATTATTGAAATTGCGGGACGGAACTTTTCAGAAGGAGTCAGACAACATATTACTTCCCCCCACATACATCTCGCGTATCGACCATGAGGAGTACGTTCGAGAAATTAGAGACAACACAGAGGCTCACCGACAATCATTCTTCCCATGCACTATTCCTGAATGGAACAGGGTTAGAGCGATTAGATAGTAGTACCGATAGTACCCTCCGCCACACACCATTAGGTGGTTTAGGATTATGATGTAGATGTAGATGTAGAGTCTTGCAGTGAGAAGTATTTAACACCTCGTGCTTCCCCTGAGAACGGCTCCGTCGGGGCTAGTTCATTTCAGATCGGACGAAAAATGAAAACTGATTTTCTATGTTTTAAAATCAATAGTAAATTTAACATGTGTGAATTGCTGTGAAAGAAAACTTTCATAAAGTCTTAACTTAAAAGTTTACTAGATTTCGAGCTAAAATACGCTGAAGTCGGAACGCAACAGTTTGTCCGTCTTTTAAGCCAATAATCATATATCGGATTTCTTTGAACCACTATTCATTTTGAAGTTGAATATATTGTTGATGGAGGTTCCATATACAACAGTAACATAACAACAATCAACACAATTTCCGAAAACCTTTTAATCATGTATTAAGCATAAATACTAGTTTCATAAAGATTAAACTTACATCTATATATACCTACATCTGCATGATTACTCTCCAATTCACAGTTTATTGCCCGGCAGAGAGTTCGTCAAACCATCTTCAAACCTTAAAAGCGTTTCTATACCGTTCCACGCTCGAATACTTCGTGGGAAAAACAAACACTTAAGTCTTTCCATGCGACTTCTGATTTTCCTTATTTTGTTATGATGATCGTATCTCCCTACGTAGGTACGCGCCAACAAAATATTTTCGCGTTCAGAGGAGTAAGATGGTGATCGAAGTTTCAAGAGAAGATCCTGCTACAACGGAAAACGACTTTTTTTTAATTACTGACACCCCAACTCGCGTATCATATCCGTGGCATTATCTCTCCCCTATTTCGTGAGAATACAAAACGAGCTGTCCTTCTTTGAACTTTTTCGATGTCCGTCAATCCCATACGATGCGAATCACACTCCACGCGCCAGTACTCTAGAAGAGGAAGGACAAGATTAGTGTAGTCAGTCGCTTCAGTAGACCTGTTGCATTTTCTAAGTGTTCTACCAATAAACCGCAGTCTTTGGTTCGCTTTCCCTACAATGTTATCTATGTGCTCGTTACAAGTTAAGTTATTCGTAACTTACATAGGATTAAACATCTTTTTATTACACATTGATTTCAGTTTTAAGTTTTATGGAGTCCTTTGTCTGAAACGTGGAAAAAATAATTAAATAATGAATATTTAAGCTGCCATTGTACTTAGTTTGCGACGGACTGGCGTGAAACATAAACAACAGGCGACCATCGACAACAGCCCCGTCATGATTCAAGGGCGTTGCCGCTGTTTGTATTTACCTTTTATTTTTTCTTCAGCTCTCCATTGAAGATAAAATAATAAAGTTTACTAATATTGCTCCTAAATCAGATGGTAAGTAATATGGAATCAATTTTATTCAATTTGAAACTGTGTTTTTCCGGAAAATTATGAAATTTGGTGAAAATACACTGAACCGCCAAAGAAACGGGTACAGGGATGCATATTCAAATACAGAGATATGTAAACAGGCAGAATACGGCACTGCAGTCGGCAATGCCTGTATAAGACAACAAGTGTCTGGCGCAATTGTTAGATCGGTTACTGCTGCTACATGGGCAGGTTATAGTCGGAGCACGAGGGATGGGACACAGCACCTCCGATGTAGCGATGAAGTGGGGATTTTCCCATACGACCATTTCACGAGTGTACCTTGAGTATCAGGAATCAGGTAAAACATCAGATCTCTGATATCCCTGCGGCCGAAAAAAAATCCTGCAAGAATGGGACCAACGACGACTGAACAGAATCATTCAGCGTGACAGAAGTACAGCCCTTCCGCAAATAGCTGCAGATTTCAATGCTGGGCCAGCAGCAAGTGTCAGTGTGCGAACCTTTCAACGAAACATCATCGATATGGGCTTTCGGAGTCGAAGGCCCACTCGTACACCATTGATGACTCCACGACACAAAGCTTTACGCCTCGTCTGGACCCGTCAACACCGACATTGACTGTTGATGACTGGAAATATGTTGGCTGGTCGGACGAATCTCGTTTCAGATTGTATCGACCGTATGAACGTGTACGGATATGGAGATAACCTCATGAATCAATGGACCCTGCATGTCAGCAGAGGCTGTTGAAGCTGGTGGAGGCTCTGTAATGGTGTGCAGTTGGAGTGATATGGGATCCCTGATATGTCTAGGATGACAGGTGACACGTAGGTAAGCATCCTGTCTGATCACTTTCATCCATTCATGTGCATTGTGCATGCCGACGGACTTGGGCAATTCCAGCAGGACAATGAGACACCCCGCACGTCCAGGAACACTCTTCTTACTATAAACACTTCCGCTGACCACTAAACTCCCCCGACACAAACATTGTGGAGCACGTCTGGGATGCCTTGCAACGTGCTCTTCAGAAGAGAGCTCCACCCCCTCGTACTCTTACGGATTTATGGACAGCCCTGCTGTATTCATGGTGTCAGTTCTCTCCGGCGCTACTTCAGACATTAGTCGAGTCTATGCCATGTCGTATTGCGGCACCTCTGTGTGCTCGCGAGGGCCCTACACGATATTAGGCAGGTGTACCAGTTTCCTTGGCTCTTCGGTGCAACACTAAATTTAAATTCTAAAAATCCATCGTAAATACCATCTCAAACTGTACAATGTTATCTTTACTTTGAATTTTATATGAGAATTTTACTTTGAATAGTTTGAGTTACGAGCCTGAGACGCTTGATTTGATTGAATGACGGTAACTTTGAGGTTAAAAATACCCGGAAGCAATTGTTCATCACAGCTGCGAGTCTGGAGAGATATTAATGTAACGTCTGCTTTAGATGACAGCAAAATGAACCCCCACAAACAATGCAAGGTTTAAAAATGGTTCAAATGGCTCTGAGCACTATGGGACTTAACATCTGTGGTCATCAGTCCCCTAGAACTTATAACTACTTAAACCTAACTAACCTAAGGACAGCACACACATCCATGCCCGAGGCAGGATTCGAACCTGCGACCGTAGCAGTCACGCGGTTCCTGACTGAAGCGCCTAGAACCGCACGGCCACACCGGTCGGCAATGCAAGGTGTCATGGTATCTGAAGGAAAATAGAACAGATGCTGCACGGTTGGTTTGTTGCTCATAGCCAATCTAACAATGCTCGTTTGCCATTCGTCCTCAGAAACGCATAAAAAGTCAAATAAATTATAATTAATATTAACTACTTTATATAGAAATTACTTAGATAGCCTCAACGGGTTGTAACGCTGCAGTCACCCTAACGCATATGTAGCGGTAAGTTTCCCTTTTTGGTGAGATTAGCATCAGTCACTCTTAAACAGTCTACTGATTTTGTGGAATAATGAAGATACTGTTTCGATTTTATCTCTTCTTGCCTTTTCCCAGTGTCTACTCGCTGGGTATAAATTAGTGCTTGTTACGTGTATGCTATTATTGTTGGTGCGAACTTGGCCTAGGTTACGCATTCACATCCAATGTGCCGCAGACCTGTAATGATTTCTCCATGGCGGGCCGCTGCGACCTTTCAGTGCTGGTGCAGAGCGCAGGATCGATTGGGGTGCAACCTGCCCGGGGCTCGAATGGCCGCCCCCGAAAACGGAAATCCGCGAGAAGGCCGCACAGCCCTCGCCGCTACTGTACACGTGGTTGCGTTGCGCGCGCCTCAGTGGCGAGCTGCCCCGGCGCACCACGTCCATTCTGTGACACACCAAGATAACGAGCCAGTGGCGAAATTAATCACGGTATCACGTGCGCCCATCGACGTATTAATCCACCATGCAACTCTCTCATTCTACGAACTCTGAAACGAGACACACAGCGACTACGAGGAAATAGGCCTGTTCCTTCCTTCCACCAGGTGGCTGTTAAGTCTAATAGGGTGTGTGAGCAACACCTATTCGCTTCCTGCAAATACAAACATTGCTCTAAAACGATTGTGGCTGTTGCTAGGATATCTTCTAGTTCTGTGTTCAGCACACACACACACACACACACACACACACACACACACACACACACACATACACACACACACCTCACAACTTCCATATACTGTTTGTTTTGTCCGTTGTCAACGCTGCATACTACGAATGTTGTGTACTAATGTGGGCTTTGGATGAAACTACTGCCAGTCTGTCTGCAATACTCCGGAATAGTTTGAAGCGTGACTACAAATGTGTACTGCCAGTACCTCACTGTGGCTAATGGTAGAGCGTATGTTTCGAAGTAGAACACGTTCAGATGAGGTGATTCTGAAACTTCCTGACAGATCAAAACTGTGTGCCAGTCCGAGACTCGAACTCGGGACCTTTGCCTTTCGCGGGCAAGTCCTCTAGTAACTGAGATACCCAAGCACGACTCACGACCCGTCCTCACAGCTTCACTCCTGCCAGTACCTCGTCTCCTACCTTCCAAACTTCACAGAAGCTCTTCTGCGAACCTTGCAGAACTAGCTCTCCTGGAAGAAGGATGTGGCTGTTCTGCAAGGTTCGCAGAAGAGCTTCTGTGACGTTTGGAAAGTAGGAGACGAGGTACTGGCAGAATTGAAGCTGTGAGGACGGGTCGTGCTTGGGTAGCTCAGTTAGTAGAGCACTTGCCCGCGAAAGGCAAAGATCCCGAGTTCGAGTCTCGGTCTGGCACACAGTTTTGATCTGTCAGGAAGTTTCATATCAGCGCACACTCCGCTGCAGAGTGAAAATCTCGTTCTGGAGGTGATTCTGTTGTCAACGGCCGTGCCGAGGTGGATACACCGGTTCCCGCCAGATCACCAAAATTAAGCACCGTGTAGCGTGGCATTTGAATGGGTGACCCATCGACGCATTTTGTTGACATTTTTCCCAGTACCTTTACAACAAAGGGAGGTAGAGGGATGATCGAATGAAGTCCCTGACCACCACTCTTTGCGGCAATGTCCTGGATTAATTTCCAGACCTCTCCACAGTGTCTTATGAAGTGACAAAAAATGGTTCAAATGGCTCTGAGCACTATGGGACTTAACATCTGTGGTCATCAGTCCCCTAGAACTTAGAACTACTTAAACCTAACTAACCTAAGGACATCACACACATCCATGCCCGAGGCAGGATTCGAACCTGCAACCGTAGCAGCCGCGCGGTTCCGGACTGCGCGCCTAGAACCGCTAGACCACCGCGGCCGGCTTATGAAGTGACACTGTTGACAGTGAGCAGTCCGTCGGATGCGGAGTTTATGTCCGCCGGCCCCCTTAGTGCTCTTCGAGAGGAATGGGCTTCGTACCGGCGCCTGGTTCTACCGCCTCGCAACTCTCATCTCCAACACGAGCGCGGCACTGTGCTACACACACTCCATCTAAACTTAACAGATACGCTTATACACACAATTCTCGTACTGCGAGAAGAGAAGATGCCCGCGAGCGCGTAGGGTAGGGAAAACCTTTCCAATTACGCCGCTGAACTTGCCCTTCGGCGCCTCCCAGCCATTTATAGTGTATATATGTGGTATCCGTTCTTTCGGACGTATCCGAAACATCTCAGATATCATATACAGGGTGTTACAAAAAGGTACGGCCAAACTTTCAGGAAACATTCCTCACACACAAATAAAGAAAAGATGTTATGTGGATATGTGTCCGGAAACGCTTAATTTCTATGTTAGAGCTCATTTTAGTTTCGTCGGTATGTACTGTACTTCCTCGATTCACCGCCAGTTGGCCCAATTGAAGGAAAATAATGTTGACTTCGGTGCTTGTGTTGACATGCGACTCATTTCTCTACAGTACTAGCATCAAGCACATCAGTACGTAGCATCAACAGGTTAGTGTTCATCACGAACGTGGTTTTGCGGTAAGTGCAATGTTTACAAATGCGGAATTGGCAGATGCCCATTTGATGTATGGATTAGCACGGGGCAATAGCCGTGGCGCGGTACGTTTGTATCGAGACAGCTTTCCAGAACGAAGGTGTCCCGACAGGACGACAGGAAGACGTTCGAAGCAATTGATCGGCGTCTTAGGGAGGACGGGACATTCCAGCCTATGACTCGCGACTGGGGAAGACCTAGAACGACGAGGACACCTGCAATGGACGAGGCAATTCTTCGTGCAGTTGGCGATAACCCTAATGTCAGCGTCAGAGAAATTGCTGCTGTACAAGGTAACGTTGACCACGTCACTGTATTGAGAGTGCTACGGGAGAACTAGTTGTTTCCGTACCATGTACAGCGTGTGCAGGCACTATCAGCAGCTGATTGGCCTCCACGGGTACAATTCTGCGAATGGTTCATACAACAATGTGTCAATCCTCATTTCTGTGCAAATGATCTCTTTACGGATGAGGCTTCATTCCAACGTGATCAAATTGTAAATTTTCGCAATCAACATGTGTGGGCTGACGAGAATCCGCACGCAATTGCGCAATCACGTCATCAACACAGATTTTCTGTGAACGTTTGGGCAGGCATTGTTGGTGATGTCTTGATTGGGCCCCATGTTCTTCCACCTACGCTCAGTGGAGCACGTTATCATGATTTCATACGGGATACTCAACCTGTGCTGCTAGAACATGTGCCTTTACAAGTACGACACAACATGTGGTTCATGCACGATGGAGCTCCTGCACATTTCAGTCGAAGTGTTCGTACGCTTCTCAACAACAGATTCGGTGACCGATGGATTGGTAGAGGCGGACCAATTCCATGGCCTCCACGCTCTCCTGACCTCAACCGTCTTGGCTTTCATTTATGGGGGCATTTGCAAGCTCTTGTCTACGCAACCCCGGTACCAAATGTAGAGACTCTTCGTGCTCGTATTGTGGATGGCTGTGATACAATACGCTATTCTCCAGGGCTGCATCAGCGCATCAGGGATTCCATGCGACGGAGGGTGGATGCATGTATCCTCGCTAACGGAGGACATTTTGAACATTTCCTGTAACAAAGTGTTTGAAGTCACGATGGTACGTTCTGTTGCTGTGTGTTTCCATTCCATGATTAATGTGATTTGAAGAGAAGTAATAAAATGAGCTCTAACATGGAAAGTAAGCGTTTCCGGACACATGTCCACATAACATATTTTCTTTCTTTGTGTGTGAGGAATGTTTCCTGAAAGTTTGGCCGTACCTTTTTGTAACACCCTGTATACAGGGTGGTCCATTGATAGTGACCGGGCCAAATATCTCACGAAATAAGCATCAAACGAAAAAACTACAAACAACGAAACTCTTCTAGCTTGATGGGATAAGCCCGATGACGCTATGATTGGCCCGCTAGATGGCTCTGCCATAGGTCAAACGGATACCAACTGAGTTTTTTTTAAATAGGAACCCCCCATTTTTATTACATATTAGTGTAGTACGTAAAGAAATATGAATGTTTTAGTTGGACTACTTTTTTCGCTTTGTGATAGATGGCGCTGTAATAGTCACAAACGTGTAAGTACGTGGTATCACGTAACATTCCGCCAGTGCGGACGGTATTTGCTTCGTGATACATTACCCGTGTTAAAATGGACCATTTACCAATTGCGGAAAAGGTCGATATCGTGTTGTACGGCTACTGTGATCAAAATGCCCAACGGTCGTGTGCTATGTATGCTGCTCGGTATCCTGGACGACATCATCCAAGTGTCCGGACCGTTCGCCGGATAGTTACGTGGTCCAAATAAAACATTCATATTTCTTTACGTAGTACACGAATATGTAATAAGAATTGGGGTTCCTATTTAAAAAAAAAACCCAGTTGATATCCGTTTGACCTATGGCAGGGCCATGTAGGGGGCCAACCATAGCGCCATCTGGTTTCCCCCTTCAAGCTAGACAAGTTTCGTTCTTTGTAGTTTTTTCGTTTGACGCTTACCTCGTGAGATATTTGGCCCGGGCACGATCAATGGACCACATATATAAGCAGGGCGAGATGGTCATTGACACAAACAAAAGCCATGAGATAGCGATATGTACATATATACATATAAAAATGGCGGTAGTACCGCGCACACAAGGTACAAGGAGGTAGTGCATTGTCAGAGTTGTCATTTGTACTTATCTGATCCGTGTGAAAAGCTTTCCGACGTGCTTATAAGCCCACAACGGACTTTAAGAGACTTTGAACGCGGGATGGTAGTTGGAGCTAAGCGTAATGACAATCCATTTCGAAAATCGTGAAGGAATTCAGTATTGCGAGAGCCACAATGTCAAGAGTGTGCAAAGAATACTAAATTTCAGGCATTGCCTCTTACCACGGACAACGCAGTGGGCGACGGCTTTTGCTTAACGACCGAGAGCAGCGGCGTTGGCGCAGAGTTAACAGTGCTAACTGCTTGAAATAACCGCAGAAATCAATGTGGGGCGTATGGCGAACGTATCCTTGAGGATAGTGCGGCGAAACTAGGTGTTAATGGTGTATGGCAGCAGACGATCGATGCGAGTGCCTTTGTTATAAGCACAAAATAGTCTACAGCGCTTCTCCTGGTCTCGTGACCATATCGGTTGGACTCTCGTCGTCGTCATCGTCGTCGTCGTCGTCGGCTGATACCCGTATCCGAGTTTTCATTTCTCTCCTGAGGTTTCCTTTGTCACGGTTCAGGGGTGGAAGTGTCGTAGATGGCTTCGCAATCCAATCCGAGCGTGGAACAGGCGGCCATAGACATTACAGCTGATGGGAGGTGGAGGACGTGGCTGAGCCTGGAGGAGTTTACGTTTCCGGCGTTTGTCATTCTCCATTCTTCGACGTTCCAGCTCAAAGTATTGAAGAGCATTTGAGGTAACTGAGCACTAGCGACTTCGATCTTCTGCTATTGTGGACCAGATACTCGGATCGATGTTCAAGTTTTTCAGACTTTTCTTGTACTGATCCTTATAACGTTTGAGAGGGGCACCTCGTGGCCTTTTACCTGTGCTCACTTCTCTGTACAGCATTTGGCGTGGAAGTCTGTCATTTTTCATCCGCTCGACATGTCCGACCCATCTGAGTTGATGCCCAATGATAAGAGCTTCCATGCTATAGATTTTTGCTTTCTCAAGAACAGCCGTGTTGGAAATGAAGTCATCCCATTTCAGGTTCATGATATACCTTAGCTTCTGTTGGTTGAAGCGTTCTATTTTGTTCAGATCACAGCGATATAAAGTCCAGGTTTCGCAACCATATAGCAGGGTGGAAATGACTACAGCTTTGTACACCATCAGTTTGGTGTTCAGTGTTAGGTCTTTATTCAGGAAGACACGCTTTGTAAGACGTCCAAATGCTACATGGGCAGCACGTAATCTATTCTCCACATCTTTTCCAGATGAGCAGTTAGATGCCAGTATGCTTCCTAGGTAGAGGAAATGGTCCACTTGTTCCAAGGGTGTATCATAAATGGATATGCTGAAATCAGGAACGGAGGAGCCAGGAGTTGGCTGCGCGCCATCACCTTTTTCTTTGGAATATTGATGGAGAGACCAAATCGTTCGTACGCCCTGCTGAAGGAATCAACTAACAGCTGCTAATCTGCAGGTGAATGAGCTGGAGAAGCATTGTCATCAGCATACTGCAGCTCTGTCACACGAGTGGTACTGGTGAACCTTTTTGAATGGAGTCTGGACTGGCTGAATAATCCTCCATCGAACCTGTACTTTAGTTCTATTCCTGCATTGTTTACGGATGTCTCGTAAAGCACTGCTGCCAGATTGGTTGGACTCTAGACGACTGGAAAACCGTGACCTGACAGATGAGTCCGATTTCAGTTGTTGACAGCTGCTGGTAGGGTTCGAAAGTGGTGCAGACCCCGCTAAGCCGTGGGCACAAGTTTTCAACAAGACACTGTGCAAGCTGGTGGTTTCTCCATAATGGGGTGGGTTGTGTTCACATGGAATGGACAGAATTCTCTGGTCCAGCTGAAACGGTCATTCAATGGAAATGGTTATGTTCAGCTACTTGGACACCATTTGCAGCCATTCATGGACTTCATGTTTCCAAACAACGATGGCATTTTTGTGGATGACAATTCGTTGTGTCACCGGTCCACTATTATTCGCTGTTGATTTGAAGACAATTCGAGCGAATGATTTGGCAACCCAGGTCGCCCGAAGTGAGTCCCATCGAACATTTATGAGACGTAATCGAGATGTCAGTTGGTGCACACTTAAGAACATCTATAGAGGCAGCATGTCTCAGTATTTCTGCAGGGACTTCCAACGAGTTGTTGAGTCCATACCACGTTAAGTTGCTGCACTCTGTCGGGCAAAAGGGGCCTGATTCGATGTTAGGAGCTATCTCTTTACTTTTGTCCCCTCAGAGTATTTCGTTGCCCACTTATTCTTTTCATTTATCTGTGCGTTTAGTTCCAAACAAATGATATCAATGAAAATAATAATAATTTAATTCCGATGGAAGTCACAAGTCTACAGGAAAAAATGAAATATAAGAATGGTATAGTCTAAAAATTTCGGTTTCTGAAAGTACACATTGCGGCGTTAGGCTCTATTACGTTAATAGTAGTTGAACATTTAGTGTAAGAGCTATAAAAATGATAAATAGGAAGTCTGAGATTCTAAATGTTCAGCTGCTAAAAGCGAGAGAGTTTGTGCAGACTCTCGAGTGAATATAAAATGTGAGACAATCACCAACGAAGAAATGAAAGAGAGGAACAAAGAAGACGAGGTGCTTCGAAAGGGGAATATTATCAAAGAACGACAATGTGATAAAAAGTCTGAAGCAATTCAGTGTTGGCTGATAAAGCTGCAGATAAAATTTGCAAAAAAAAAAAGTGTGATTTGGGAAATGGCTCCTGAAGGCCGCTTCCGTTTCCCATAGGAGTTAAAAAGTGAAGTTATTTTTGAAACAAATAGACCGATAAAATCGATCAACATCAGTTAATGGAATAATAAATCAGTTCTGAGGACTGTAAAGTGATTGGTTGTAATTTTTGGTTACATTAATCGCTGTTGTATAGGTATGGAATTGTATTATTGCATTTCCCTAAGGAAAACTTCTGTCTATTAAAACTTACCCGCCACCAATAAACAACATGGAGACAGGTTTTTTCTACTGAACTACTTTTATGCCCCTACCGATGATTCAACATACACTTCACTTTTAGAAATCTAAGGCTCTAGTGACTCACACACGTGTTAGACTACCCCCCCCCCCCCATCATTACCGCACCTCTTTTACAGCAACTCCCATTTTACTATTGACAGTCTGTAACACAAACAAGGCAAACTCTGAAAAAAATTCACAGAGAGTGGTAACATTTTTCATATCGCTGATATAACCTGGCTACTGTACTACCAATGTTGTTCAACCTAGCATTAGGATAGCTAGTGAAGGAAACTTCCGACAATATTTTCGTCAGAATTCTATTTCATGGGCAGAACATCACTCGATTAGCCTTTACCGATGATGTATAATGTTGAGCCGGTCCAAGAAGAAGTACTGCACCATAAAGACTGCAGTGAGCAAGATTAATTGCCCTGTAAATGAGTCGAAAACATTTCATCTCTTCATCAACAGAGATCAAGCCAGGACAAGAGAACCATTACGTCCACATATAGCACTATGTTAATCCTTTCGAAGTGTCGGAGAATCTAAGTACTGGGAGACAACGATCAACGCGCAGATTAAAGTCGGGAATTGCTCTTGCTGCAAGCTTACGCATCTATGCTCGAGTCACACAGTTTTTCGAAGTATCTCAAACTACAAATGTAAAGAATTTCAATCCAACCAGTGACACTGTATGAATGTGAGGCGTTGAGAACCAGAGAAAGGATCTACTTGTATTTTATCGAAAACACTTGAGGAAAACCTAACGTCAAATACAAAAAACGGACAATGGAAAACGAGAGATCCGGTACATTCGTCAGTTGCACTTTTTAGTCAGCAGATCAAATATTGTAGTTCTGTCGGACGAAACGTGAGACCGATATTGTTGACAGGTGGGCGTCATTTGAATGACGACCAGCAACACAGTAAATCTGCTCGATTGAGCTCTCCGTGGAACATGCTACTAGACGGGCCACAAAAAAACTAAGCTTGCACAAATAGAAACTTCAAGGACATTTGGAAGATACGTATGTAGGACGAAAGGGAGTAGAGAACAGAACACAGGGGAAGAGAAACGATCGCTCATGAGAGTAGACCCCTAGTCTCTTCTCGCTTTGATATTAATATTAATCCGCTCCCCATGGGCCATGGAACTTGCGAAGGCTAGGGTGGTTTGCGTGCCTCAAATATACAAAATCAGTACCATAGGTGCAGCCACAAAGCAAGTGTATCTGTGGTGAGAACGGAGAAACATGTGGTTTCTGAAGAGAGGCAGCAGCGGTTTCAGTAGGTTCAGCACAGCGGTCTGGATCAATGAGTGATGTGATCTTGTAACAACAGACAACATGGCTTTCCTGTGCTGGTAATCAGACCTACTGAATTACATACGTATAGCATTCAGCTCTACTGTATGGTTAAATGGCGATGACGTTCTCTCGGGTAAAATATTCCCGAGGAAAAATAGTCCCCTATGTGTATCTCCGGGCGGGGACTACTCCGGACGATTTCGTTATCAAGGAAAACACAAACAAATTTTGTGTTCTACTGGTCGAAGTTTCGAATGTTACAGCCCTTAATCTGGCAGATGGGATAGAAAATTTAAAAAGGGAAATCGAAAGGTTGAAGTTAGACAGTGGAAATTAGTAACGTTCGGAGGCAGGAGAAAGAATACGGGAATATAAATACAAACTCAAAGAGGGGTAAGGCAACAGTGGGTATCAGAACGAATAATAAAATACAAATGCGTACAAGCTAGTACAAATTTATATACCAATTATCACCGCAAATGATTAAAGAGACTGAAAGAATGTCTATGGGAAAAAGAACTGATTGAGATTGTTAATAAAGAGGAAAATTTAACCGCGATAGGGGACTGGAACTCGATAACGGGAAAGGTAAGAAAAGGAAAAATAGTACAAGAATATGGACCGGGGTAAGGAATGAAAGAGGAAGTCACCTGGTAGAATTTTGCAATTAGAAGAATTTAATCATCGATAACACTTGAATCATGGATTAAGGTTGTATATGTGGAAGAGACTGGGAGACACTGGTAGGTTTGAGACTGATGACGTAATGGTAAGACAAAGATGGAGGAACCACGTTTTAAACTATAGAGGTAATACATTTTCAGGGGTAGATGTGGACTGACCACAATTTAATGGTTGTCAACTACAGATTAGAACTGAAGAAATTTCAGAGAGGTAGGAACTTATGGCAGAAGCCCGTGAGCAAATCGAAGGAACCAGAAGTTTTTGAGATTTTCAGAAGGTGCATTTGAGAAAGCTTGACTTACAAGCGAGAGGGAAAGAATACAAAAGAAGACTGGGTAGCTTTGAGAGATGAAATACTGAAGGAGCAGATTATCAGATAGGTAAAAAGACAGTGGCTATTGCCGGCCGGATTGGCCGAGCGGTTCTAGGCGCTACAGTTTGGAACCGCGCGACCGCTACGGTCGCAGGTTCGAATCCTGCCTCGGGCATGGATGTGTGTGTTGTCGTTAGTTTAGTTAGGTTTAACTAGTTCTAAGTTCTCGGGGACTGATGAGCACAGCAGTTAAGTCCCATAGTGCTCAGAACCATTTTTGAACAGTGGCTATTAGAAGTCTTCGGGTAATACACAAGATATTGAATTAAGGAGAAAATATAAAAATGTAGCAAATGAAGCAGGCAGAGCGAAATACACAAGTCTAAATAAGAAGACTGACATAAAGCGCAAGAATGGCTAACCAGGAATAGCTATAGCACATATACAAGGTCGTAAAGGCATGTATAACTAGGGACAGACAGATACCACCTACAGGAAGATTAAGGAGACCTTTGAAGGAAAGAGCAGCAGCTTTATGAACATCAAAAGCTCAGATGAAAAATCAGTAATAAGCAAGGAAGGGGAACATTGGAATGGAAGGTATGTTTAGGGGGCCATATGAGGGAAATGAGCTCGAAGGCAGTATTATAGAAATGAGAAAGGAAGTAGATAAAGATGAAACTGGAAATACTACAACGCGCGAAAAATTGACAGAGCACTGGGAGATATAATTCGAAACGAGATCTCTGGAGTAGATTGTATTTCCGCAGAGCTATTGACCTCCTTGGAAGAGCCAGTCATGATAAAACAATTAGACTGGTGTATGAGACAGGCGAAATGTCATCTGATTTCAAAAAGTGACAACTCCAGTTTCAAAGAAAGCAGGTGCTATCAACTGTGAGGATTGTAGAGCGGTCAGTTTAATAAGTCACGGTTTCAGAATTTTGACACGAATTATTTTTAGAAGAATAGAAAAACTCATAGAAGCTGACTTCGGGGAAGATCAGCCTAGGTTCCGCAGAGATGTACGAACACATTAGCCAATACTGACTCTACGACGTCTCTGAGAAGATAGGTTTAGGAACGGTTATATAGTTCTGGACTTGGAGAAACTTTTGCATTATTAACTGGAACACAGTTTTTGAAATTCTGAAGGTAGAAGGGGTAAAATACAGGGAGCGAAAGGCTATTTACGGCATGTATAGAAAGCAGACTGCTGTTATAAGGGTCGGGGGGGGGGGGGGGGGGCATGAAAAGGAAGCAGTTGCTACAAAGGAAGTGAGACAGGGTTGTAACCCATCCCCGATGTTATTCAATCTGTACATTGTGCAAGCAGTAATAATTTTTTGCAATCAGCTGTTTTTATCCAACTTATTAGTTGACTCTGTTAAATCTTAATCTTCCGGCTTTTGAAGATACCGGGGGCGCGGTTTATATTAGCTTACATCTGCAAATTTGGTAACTTAAAGAGTTCGCTACTCTTACTTTTTCTCGCAGAACAGTGCTGTGCCAGGGCAGTCTAGTTAGCCTTGACATCCTTATTCCTGCTTTCTCGATATTCGAGACAGTCATCTGTCAGATTAACTTTTATGTCGGTTGTTTTGTATTAACAGCACTTCGACACGCCTGCTGAGAGTGACGACAAACCGTGACGTCTTAATCTGGAGAGGAACAAGAGTGCAGGTGTTCAATGTGACGCTGCCACGGCGATCACTAGGGGCTGACTACAAAGCCTGAATGAGAATGATTCACAAACTCCTCCGTTGGCACATTCACTGGAGCGAAGTACTAAGGCCATATAAACCTGCTTCAGGAAGATGAGATGATTATTTGAATCCCACTATTTCTGAAGAAAGATCTGTGTTGTAAACATAATGCTTCATGCAAGTAGTTTTATTACACGTTTTTCGTAGTTCTCTGACGCATCTCGAGGCAACTGGATACTGCTTTTTGTGCTCTAAATGATACATATTGCCTTTAACCACAGTTTTCATCCACTACGCACTGTCTCTGAGATTTAAATCTTACATAAACCTGATTATTCTTCATAGGTACGTGTCTTAGAGAGAGAACCAGTTGTGGTTTGCATTCATACGTTATGAGGAAATTCTCCCCATGAGGAACTGTCAGTATTATAACACAACTACAAAAAGGAACTCCACTTCACGGGCTAGCAGCAGTTGGCAGCATTATATTGTTCACGTGGAAAGAAGTTAAGAAAAGGCACGGTAATAGCTAATATATGGAAACCAGGAGAAAAATTGGCCGGTAGTGCAAAAATTAATAAAGAGCGCTGGAAAAAAGTATTAATATTTGGCGACTGGGCACAGATCTTCATCCACCCATTACATAAAAAATGAGGGAGAAAGAGGCATCCTCTTGCCGCCAGGAACCTGCAGTATTCTGTCTGAGTGCTCTTTATTAGTGATCACCCCAAATAAAGTATCAATGAATGTCGAGCACAGTTCAGAAAACTGATACTTTATGCTGGAAAGATAACGCGATAGTCATAAAGATATATTACGGGAAAGGCGCATTAAAGGAACGCTCTTGGGACGTGGAAGACGAAGACTGTATGCGAAATTCTTCACTTTGCCATGCAGTAGTAGCAATTTCCAAAAAACGAACAAGTGCAGAAACAACATTAGAAACTCTCGATAAAGTGGCAGTTTAACCAGAGTGCAAATATACTATTAAAAGTATTATCAAACAGGATCACTGACGATATATACAGTAAATAGACATGGAGAGATAGGAAGAGATGATAAAACAATATGTTTAACAAGGTATCTCTTGCAGAATGAATAACATAACCAGCAAGAAAAGTGATCAACTTACATATTAATTCGCTAAAACTATTATTAAAAAATGTCCCTTTCAGCAAAGTAAAAGTAATAATAATAAATGGGGATGTACCCTACGTCTTAAATTAGAATGGCTTGCCGGCCGAAGTGGCCGTGCGGTTAAAGGCGCTGCAGTCTGGAACCGCAAGACTGCTACGGTCGCAGGTTCGAATCCTGCCTCGGGCATGGATGTTTGTGATGTCCTTAGGTTAGTTAGGTTTAACTAGTTCTAAGTTCTAGGGGACTAATGACCTCAGAAATTGAGTCCCATAGTGCTCAGAGCCATTTGAACCATTTTTTTAGAATGGCTTATATGGAACGAAAATTGAGAACGTAAAGAGCTGGGAAAAAGGAAACAGTTATGAGTAATTTGGGATAAGCAACAATAAAAGATAGACGAAAATAAAAAATCCATAAGGTAAAGAACTATTTTTACAAGCTAAACCGCTTAAACTGGTTGAAAGACACAATAATTTACTTTTTATATGGTGTTATACCACTGAAGACAGTGTTATAAGCAGGAAGGATACTGGAGGTGGATCTGTTCCACAAAACGTTCGATTCAACACGAAACTCTAAACATACAGAACGGCACCTGATGACAAGAGATGAGGCATTATACAATGATTAAAAAAGCACGTACTGTGGCAGTAAGAAGTACCACAACACATTTCAGTAAAACTTTTCCTGGTATGTACCTACATTACCTCGTGGTAATATGGACCAACGTATTTCCTACTGATGTAAAAGGCTGAAAGATTGGTCTATTTGACCACAAAGTGACGCGGTCACTTACCGGGCAAAGTTTTATTGAAGAAACGTAACGGTCGCAGGATGCTACACTTGTGTACACCATTTATTATGTCTTGATGATTTCAAGTTAGCCAATTTTTTTTTTTTTTTTTTTTTTTTTTTTTTTTTTTTTTTTTTTTTTTGCCGGCCGAAGTGGCCGCGCGGTTCTGGCGCTGCAGTCTGGAACCGCGAGACCGCTACGGTCGCAGGTTCGAATCCTGCCTCGGGCATGGATGTGTGTGATGTCCTTAGGTTAGTTAGGTTTAACTAGTTCTAAGTTCTAGGGGACTAATGACCTCAGCAGTTGAGTCCCATAGTGCTCAGAGCCATTTGAACCAATTTTTTTAAACAGAGCCGCAACAGCAGATTCTCATCGAACACGAAGAAAATAGTAAATTTTAACTACGAAGGCACAGGCCAGTTGATGTGGTTTCGTATTTACACCGGTTGAAGATAACGACTGGATGGAAAATTAAGAAAATAAACAGAAAAAAGTGTTAAGATGTAAACAGTACATTACCTCACTATGTGTGAATATAATGAGAAAACAGTACCCCCACTTCGAAACTTAGACACTACTCTACAGTAATTCGCTCAGAAACACTTTATGTAGGAGAATGTTTAACTGTAAACTAAACCGCGATGATGCCAGCTTTGGAAATCATAGAAAGAAAAATTTTAATGAAAATTTTCGGAGCAGTTAACGAGCAAACAAAATACAAAAGACATCATAATAGTGAACTTAATGCAAGTATTGAACAAATTACAGATCTTATTAGGAAAAGAACCAAAAGATGAAACCCGACAGATGGAAAGAAGACTCTTCACTTATTTCCGTAAATTAAAAACGGATAACACTCCGTCCAAAGGAAGAGCTCCGAATTATTTTAATTACTTCACAAAATATTGAGGAATGACTGCCACTCAGAAAGAAAGTGCAAGATTTCAAGAGATTCAATGGTCTCTTTTTACATTTAAAACTACAAAATTTGCCGAACAGTCTTTAAATTTTGTAACGATTCCAAAACTGTAGACGTAACATTTCTTACCTCTCCACAACATTCTTCACACGTTCCTCTTACAACATGCTTGACAGGTGGGTACTGGTATTTCCGCTGCTACAGTATATTTCTGTACCACTGTAGCGTGTGCATGCTAACAACAACAAAACCGTAACTTGCAAAATGCCTGATTGTCTATGCACCAATGTGTGGCCGAGAGGTTCTAGGCGCTTCTGTCTGCACCGCGCGACCGCTACGGTCGCAGGTTCGAATCCTGCCTCGGGTATGGATGTGTGTGCTGTCCTTAGGTTAGTTAGGTTTAAAGAAAAACTGGACATTGCAAAAAATGGTTCAAATGGCTCTGAGCACTATGGGACTTAACATCTATGGCCATCAGTCCCCTAGAACTTAGAACTACTTAAACCTAACGACATCACACAACACCCAGTCATCATGAGGCAGAGAAAATCCCTAACCCCGCCGGGAATCGAACCCGGGAACCCGGGTGCGGGAAGCGACAACGCTACCGCACGACCACAAGGTGCGGACAGGGCACTGCAGCTAGCAGGCATATGATGAAAGGTTGAACGGTGAAAAGGGGGGGGGGAGGAGGGGCGGTGGGATCAGCACTCATCTATCTACATCTACGTGATTACTTTGCTATTCACAATAAAGTGCCTGGCAGAGGGTTCAATGAACCAGCTTCAAGCTGTCTCTCTACCGTTCCACTCTCGAACGGCACGCGGGAAAAACGAGCACTTAAATTTTTCTGTGCGAGCCCTGATTTCTCTTATTTTATCGTGATGATCATTTCTCCCTACGTAGCTGGGTGCCAACAGAATGTTTTCGCAATTGGGGGAGAAAACTGGTGATTGAAATTTCATGACAAGATCCCATCGCAACGAAACACGCCTTTGTTTTCATTTCGTTCACGTATCATGTCTGTGACACTATCTCCCCTATTTCGCGATAATACAAAACGAGCTGCCCTTCATCTACATCTACATCTACATCTATACTCCGCGAGCCACCTTACGGTGTGTGGCGGAGGGTACTTATTGTACCACTATCTGATCCCCCCTTCCCTGTTCCATTCACGAATTGTGCGTGGGAAGAACGACTGCTTGTAAGTCTCCGTATTTGCTCTAATTTCTCGGATCTTTTCGTTGTGATCGTTACGCGAGATATATGTGGGCGGTAGTAATATGTTGCCCATCTCTTCCCGGAATGTGCTCTCTCGTAATTTCGATAATAAACCTCTCCGTATTGCATAACGCCTTTCTTGAAGTGTCCGCCACTGGAGCTTGTTCAGCATCTCCGTAACGCTCTCGCGCTGACTAAATGTCCCCATGACGAATCGCGCTGCTTTTCGCTGGATCATGTCTATCTCTTCTATTAATCCAACCTGGTAAGGGTCCCACACTGATGAGCAATACTCAAGAATCGGACGAACAAGCGTTTTGTAAGCTACTTCTTTCGTCGATGAGTCACATTTTCTTAGAATTCTTCCTATGAATCTCAACCTGGCGCCTGCTTTTCCCACTATTTGTTTTATGTGATCATTCCACTTCAGATCGCTCCGGATAGTAACTCCTAAGTATTTTACGGTCGTTACCGCTTCCAATGATTTACCACCTATGGCATAATCGTACTGGAATGGATTTCTGCCCCTATGTATGCGCATTATATTACATTTATCTACGTTTAGGGAAAGCTGCCAGCTGTCGCACCATTCATTAATCCTCTGCAGGTCTTCCTGGAGTACGTACGAGTCTTCTGATGTTGCTACTTTCTTGTATTTTAACAAATATGTATTGGCCAGTGCCCAAAACAATTTGTAAAATTTTTTGTGGGGAGCATGGGGGCTATGTAAGTAGGATGTTTAGGTTCTTATATTGGTAACGCCACCGCCACTTAGCGCTCTATATGAAAATCACTGGCTGTGTTGTGTGCAGTCTGTGGCTGGGTGGCATTGTTGGAATTTGCTATTGTAGTGTTGGGCAGTTGGCTGTTAACAGCGCGTAGCGTTGCACAGTTGGAGGTGAGCCGCCAGCAGTGGTGGATGTGGGGAGAGAGATGGCGGAGTTTTGAGAGCGGATGATCTCGACGTGTGTCCATCAGAGACACTAAATTTGTAGGACTGGATGTCATGAACTGCTATATATTATGACCTTTGACCACTATTAGGGTAAATACATTGTTTGTTCTCTATTAAAATATTTCATTTGCTAACTATGCCTAGTAGTTTGAATCTTTTATTTAGCTGGCAGTAGTGGCGCTCGCTGTATTGCAGTAGTTCGAGTAACGAAGATTTTTGTGAGGTAAATGATTTGTGAAAGGTATAGCTTAAAGTTAGTCAGGGCCATTCTTTTGTAGGGATTATTGAAAGTCAGATTGCGTTGCGCTAAAAGTATTGTGTGTCAGTTTAGTGTTGATCAGAATAGGTAAAGAGCGAAATTCGAAATGTCTGAGTACGTTCAGTTCTGCTCAGCTGTTTGAAAATCAAATAATGTAAGAGGTTTATCAGCACAGTAATTCAATAATTTTTCTAAGGGGACATTTCATATGTCGACCCTTAACCGAGGATACTTCACTGGAATCTTCTGATTTTTTCTTGTAGTTTGTGTAATTAGTGTAGGTATTGTTTATTGATAGCGCGTAATTATAGAGAGAATTTCCTTTGTAACTGTAGCTTTTCATTGTCGTACAGTAAAACAGTTGTGGCATGCATGTAGATTTGCACCAAATATTTCGCAGCTGCGCTTGCGATTAACTAGATATTATTTTCGGTGCTATGTTAATGTGTTCTCTTATTTTTACTCTTCCAATTGAGCTTTTCTGTGTTATCGTGTGAAACATTGTAACAATTATGGCGTGTGAAAAACGTACCACTAGGCTCCAAAGTAAACTGAGAAATGACTGTGAAGACGAAAGCAGTGTATCAGCACCACCGTGTACTGAATTAACTAATGTTCAACGTAGTAATTTGGGAATTGTGCATAGGGAAATGGAGCGGGCTGCAAATAATGGTTTAGACAGTGAAACAATTAGTGAACAGGGAAGCATTATCGATCGAACGGTCGGCATCAGTTCGCCTCAGGAATTCGAAATGACAGGACACAATCTTCCAAGAACTGTAGATTGAGGTTTTGAGTCCTCACCGAACCAGAGGTTGTAGAGAGTTTCAGGGAGAGCATAAGGGAACAATTGACAGGAATGGGGGAAAGAAATACAGTAGAAGAAGAATGGGTAGCTCTGAGGGATGAAGTAGTGAAGGCAACAGACGATCAAGTAGGTAAAAAGACGAGGGCTAATAGAAATCCTTGGGTAACAGAAGAAATATTGAATTTAATTGATGAAAGGAGAAAATATAAAAATGCAGTAAATGAAGCAGGCAAAAAGGAATACAAACGTCTCAAAAATGAGATTGACAGGAAGTGCAAAATGGCTAAGCAGGGATGGCTAGAGGACAAATGTAAGGATGTAGAGGCTTATCTCACTAGGGGTAAGATAGATACTGCCTACAGGAAAATTAAAGAGACCTTTGGAGAGAAGAGAACCACTTGTATGAATATCAAGAGCTCAGATGGCAACCCAGTTCTAAGCAAAGAAGGGAAGGCAGAAAGGTGGAAAGAGTATATAGAGGGTTTATACAAGGGCGATGTACTTGAGGACAATATTATGGAAAGGGAAGAGGATGTAGATGAAGACGAAATGGGAGGATACTGCGTGAAGAGTTTGACAGAGCACTGAAAGAGCTGAGTCGAAACAAGGCCCCGGGAGTAGACAACATTCCATTAGAACTACTGATGGCCTTGGGAGAGCCAGTCATGACAAAACTCTACCATCTGGTGAGCAAGATGTATGAGACAGGCGAAATACCCTCAGACTTCAAGAAGAATATAATAATTCCAATCCCAAAGAAAGCAGGTGTTGACAGATGTGAAAATTACCGAACTATCAGTTTAATAAGTCATGGCTGCAAAATACTAACGCGAATTCTTTACAGACGAATGGAAAAACTGGTAGAAGCAGACCTCGGGGAAGATCAGTTTGGATTCCGTAGAAATGTTGGAACACGTGAGACAATTCTAACCTTACGACTTATCTTAGAAGAAAGATTAAGAAAAGGCAAACCTACGTTTCTAGCATTTGTAGACTTAGAGAAAGCTTTTGACAATGTTAACTGGAATACTCTCTTTCAAATTCTGAAGGTGGCAGGGGTAAAATACAGGGAGCGAAAGGCTATTTACAACTTGTACAGAAACCAGGTGGCAGTTCTAATAGTCGAGGGGCATGAAAGGGAAGCAGTGGTTGGGAAAGGAGTGAGACAGGGTTGTAGCCTCTCCCCAATGTTATTCAATCTGTATATTGAGCAAGCAGTAAAGGAAACAAAAGAAAAATTTGGAGTAGGTATTAAAATTCATGGAGAAGAAGTAAAAACTTTGAGGTTCGCCGATGACATTGTAATTCTGTCAGAGACAGCAAAGGACTTGGAAGAGCAGTTGAACGGAATGGACAGTGTCTTGAAAGGAGAATATAAGATGAACATCAACAAAAGCAAAACGAGGATAATGGAATGTAGTCAAATTAAATCGGGTGATGCTGAGGGAATTAAATTAGGAAATGAGACACTTAAAGTAGTAAAGGAGTTTTGCTATTTAGGGAGTAAAATAACTGATGATGGTCGAAGTAGAGAGGATATAAAATGTAGACTGGCAATGGTAAGGAAATCGTTTCTGAAGAAGAGAAATTTGTTAACGTCGAGTATAGATTTAAGTGTCAGGAAGTCGTTTCTGAAAGTATTTGTATGGAGTGTAGCCATGTATGGAAGTGAAACATGGACGATAACTAGTTTGGACTAGAAGAGAATAGAAGCTTTCGAAATGTGGTGCTACAGAAGAATGCTGAAGATAAGGTGGGTAGATCACTAATGAGGAGGTATTGAATAGGATTGGGGAGAAGAGAAGTTTGTGGCACAACTTGACTAGAAGAAGGGATCGGTTGGTAGGACATGTTTTGAGGCATCAAGGGATCACAAATTTAGCATTGGAGGGCAGCGTGGAGGGTAAAAATCGTAGAGGGAGACCAAGAGATGAATACACTAAGCAGATTCAGAAGGATGTAGGTTGCAGTAGGTACTGGGAGATGAAGAAGCTTGCACAGGATAGAGTAGCATGGAGAGCTGCATCAAACCAGTCTCAGGACTGAAGACCACAACAACAACAACCGTTTTCTCAAAAAAAAAAATGGTTCAAATGGCTCTGAGCACTATGGGAATTAACATCTGAGGTCATCAGTCCCCTAGAACTGAGAACTACTTAAACCTAACTAACCTAAGAACATCACACACATCCATGCCCGAGCCAGGATTCGAACCTGCGACCGTAGCGGTCGCGCGGTTCCAGACTGAAGCGCCTAGAAACGCTCGGCCACCACGGCCGGCCCGTTTTCTCAAATAAGTCAAGACACATTTTCTGCTCGTCAAAATGTGAATGTTTCCGGCGCAAATGCACTACCGAAAAGCACTGAGGAACATGTTTCAGACACCAGTGCATTGTTATTACAATTAATACAACAAATGGGACAAAAGCTTCAAAAGTTAGACACAATGCAACTAAATCTTCAAAAGTTCGACACGATGGAACAAAATCAGAGACAAACACAGCAAAAGCTTCAAAAGTTAGACACAATGGAACAAAATCTTCGAAAGTTAGACACAATGGAACAAAATCTTCAAAAGTCAGACTCAGTGGAACAAACGCTTGAACAAACACGTGAAGATTTAACGGCAGAGTTACTTAAAATAGAATATTAATGTCGAAAACTCTGTAATGACGTAAAAACACAAATTTGTGAACATTTTCAACCTATTTTTTCGCGTCATGAAAATGCATTACAGAATCACGAAGCAGCCGTAAAAGAACTACAAACTATTGTTCATGAAAATCACGACACTTTGCAAGCTAAAATTGACTCAGCTGCATCTACCGATTCGGTTAAGCAAATTGCAAAAACTCAGGAAAACGTAAAGGACACAGTAGATACGATTTCAACACAAATGGACACTCTGAAACTTGGTTCATAAAAACACACCGAGGAAATCAGTTCACTATCGGAGGAAGTAGCCGAACTTTCGGATCAGTTCACTAACTTATCTACTAAGGTATATGATGATCGGAATGACACAAGACCTTTAGCCTTCACGGACACAGAAGTGATGAACAAATTAGAAAATTCAAACAAAATCAAAATCAAATCAATACACAGTATAAAAGAGAAATCCGGGAAGTACAAGATCAGTTGACACAGGTAATACAAGAATTACATATTTCAGAGGACACTCGTGCTCCAACACGGGAAGAGGGACTTAGAAATACCGAACAGCCACAAAATAATAACACAGGGCACTTCGGAAATTATGAAAGAAATTGGTAAGGTACACTGAATTTTGAGATGGAACCGCCGAAAAGAAGTAACAATGACCGATGTGCGAATCGTAGACATGATGATTTTGACTATAAGCTGTTCAATACTACACGTAAATTCAAAACATTTAAGAATTCTGGCAACGACATTCATCCACAAGCATGGTTCCATCAATTCTCTCATTGTTTTCCTCCCAACTGGTCATTGAAGCACAGGTTAGAATTTATGTGTGGCTACTTCGAGAATGAACCAGCTGTAAGAATGCGATCGGACATTCACGATTGCCACAGTGGAGTAGAATTTTATCATCCCTTCCTCTCAGCATATTGGTCTCAAGCTACTCAAGACCGAGTAAAACGTAGCATCATAATGATGAAACATTTCGAACAATTTGAATTTTCCAGTCTTGTCAAATATTTCGAAGACATGTTACATAAGAATCAGTATCTTTCAAACCCATACAGCCCCTCAGAACTCATCCGCATTTGCTTAATCAAATTGCCTGCACATTTACGACATATTATTTTGGCAGGAGGTTGCAAAGACGACATTGAAGCTTTTCAGGGACTGTTACAAGAATTGGAAATTGACACTGACAATTGCGGAACGCGAAAACAGGAGCACAACAATTACAGGTCACATCCGTCACAATTCCGCGATGACAGAAATAATAACTGGACACGACAAGGCTATTCTTACAACGTAAATCGTGACCAAAACAGACATCACCTGTATGACAACCATTTGCACAATAGTAAGAATTACAGGGAAAGATCACTTCTCGGCAGTAATGACTATCACAGAGACAATCAGAGAAACAGACAATATGGGAACCAAAATAATTATTATCAAGGGAGACAGAATAACTTCAGATGCAACAGTTTAGCGCGCAGTTATGATTCCAGGAGAAATTCTCCATCACATGACTGTCAAACAAGGAACTATGTAAACTACCGACACGATGACAGACGATATAATCGTAACGACAGACCTGAATTGCATCAGAACTGGCGGGATTCAAACAGGGCAGGGCCCTCTCGACAAGGTGATTTTGTTGAAGTTAGGTCTCCTAATCCTAATAACGACGCGCGCCAACGAAGAGACAGACAATGACTCGCACCGCAGGCAGCCACGTGCGCCGCTGGCTCAGAGAAAAATAACATAGACGCTAACCTTGAGAAAAATTTTAGCATTCCTTACCGACGTATACGACATGATAATTGCTTTGAAGTTGATTTGCTGCGTGCTGAGGAAAGGTAAAGGATTACACCACATTTTACATGTAAAACCGCTTATTGAGAGATAATCTGCTTTTTAACTTTGTCTTTGCTATAAAATTTTTCACTTCACGTTACTAGTATGCTTTGTCACACATAGAAACTGTTAACATGCAACAATGATTTAAAGTTAAGTATCCAGTCAAGAAACTGGGCAACTTATTTAGACAAGTATTACAAATGCAAGGTTATAGTGAACTGACGACACAGTGTTATTGTGTGTGTACATTCTTGCTTGTTAGTTGCACGATTACATAACAACTATAAGCCTTACATACTTAGAACATATACCAGTACTACTAATGAGATATTACTGCATCATTTTGGTTTACTTGAAAATACATTATGGATTTAAAGTACTTTCTGAGAGATACCAGATGACACAGTGGTTAGTTTATTTGACAGCTACACGACTATATCATGACGCTACTAATGTGTGACACAGTTTACATGGTTGCTTTTGTGGTGTATCTGTTTTATATCTGCACAGTCTTTCTGAATTCTTCTGGAAAGGAATACATGTTTTAGTAGTAACTTTTGTGGTATAGCTACAATGAGACTGCATCTTCTGTAGCACAACAATACATTACAATACAGTACTTTCTTCATCATGGCAGTAATCGAAATAACTATGATATCTATACGCAAAGCATTTCACTGTTATTTATGACGAGGTAAGTACATTGACTTCTGCAGAACTTTGCTTACGGAGGACGATAATTAAGACACTGGGCACATTTTTACCATTAAGTAATGACAGAGATTATCTTACAACAAGACGCACAGTTTAGCGCTAAAGGACATGTATTTGAGTGATTAATTTTATTTTTAAATATTTTTGAATTACAATGATACTAAGGTTTTCCGTGATACATTTCGTTCCATTGCTGTAATCTGTAACACCTGACGGTATAATTACATTAATCCTCAGGGGGGTACACGCTTACTTTTGTGTACCATGTGTTTGGCAAGCACAAGGAGCCCTAGCTAATATGGTATTTGCTTATACAACTTTACACATCGGTACCATATTTCTCTAACACAGAATTGCACAGATATCTGATTATTTAACAGAGAAACAAAAATTTGTTTACTACATCAGTGACAGATGTTTACATAATTACACAGTTGGATAACTTCACACTTATGAAATTGTATTTTGTCTGTACTTTGTGAACTGTTCATATTTTTTCGGAACCATTGTGATACTATGAGAGCTTTGAATAATGTGTTTGGTGTGGGATCATTATTTTAAAGTACATTTGAGGTAGATGACACTATTGAAATGAGCAGTGAATTTTTTTTTAGGTTTTGAAATTATTGCAGAAAGCTACGACGTTTTTGAGATTTTTATGATATTATTACAATGACGATGTGTATTATGCTGTTGAGGTATGTTTATGATCAATAAGATGATGCTAACATATATCAGGAATGTGATTACGTGTTTATATGTATATGAATAATGAATAGAAGTTAGGGACTCTGGTTTGTGAAAAACGATGTTGGAAACCAAGAATCGTACATTAAGAGTTATCAAATGTGTGTAAATGCGTGAATGTATCACAATGCCGGCGAAAATTTTTTGGACACTGTTATATTTACAGGATTTTGTTTCTACACATTTGTAACGCAAATTCTCGACCTGTGAAATTTTTATATGAGACTGTCACTGTAGCGGAAACTGCTGTCGTAAATATTTCAGTAAGAAAGGTAAGTGACCTTGACGTAATGCGTTTTTGGCGCCCAGCTGAGGGATAGTCGTCTGACAAAAGAAGGCCATTAAGTGGACAAAAAAAAGTGGCCATTATCCTCGCTATTGACATTTCTTTGTCAAAAGCATCGCAAATACGACACGCTCAAACTTGAAAACATATGATTACACTGTGGAGCTCTTAATTTATGATATTTACTAAAATGCCTAATGAAATTATGAGAAACATTTTACATCTATTGTCTTTCTAGTTGAGAGATTTTTTTCTTTTTTTTGCCTTTGTAGACGCCATTTGCCTAGTGAATGACGTTTCATATGTTGCTTTATATATATATTTGCTCATTTCGTTTAATATCTAGTTTCTAGCAGCAGCAGCATTGCTTAAAATAAAATTTAATAGATGTACTAATATATATATTTTTAATCCTACAGATCCTGTAAATAATAATTTTATGATCTACTTCCAAAAAAACGAGGGAGCACAAAAAGACATTTCCCTTCACAGGAATTGCATAGATAATTTTTGTCAATGACTTGGTAACTTTTTTGGTACAGAAAGTCAAGGTGATGCATCACTCTAATGTTAAGATGTGACATAGGTATTAGACATGGCCATCTTTACTGTAATATTTTTTCTGCTTGAGCTTTGTCATGTTTAGTTATTGCATTTGCTGCTGCTGTTTGCCAGGCATAGTGCTACTAAATTTCACTTTGTATTACTCTGTTAAGCCAGTTTTACTACTGATTTATTTTTCTTGTTTGCTGTACAGTGTCTTATATTAGTTGTAATATTGCAATTGCTTTCCTAATTTAGATATACTGCTGCTTGGTTTGACAATTTGCATTTTTTTGTTACTGCAGTTTGTGTTAATTGTTTTGTACTGCTGCATTGCCTCATCCCTTAGTATATATATATCTGAGCTCAGTAGATTTAAGTTAGCTTAAGAGGGGGTAGACTATATAAGAAACTAACTATGGAGAATAGGGAAAGAAAGCATTGACAATTTATATGAAAAAGATTTGGGCCAAAATGAGTATTGTACACTGAGAAATAATTATTTTGAAAGAAATATGAATAGAATACAGAAAGCAGGTATAGATAGGACTTTTTGGGAATAATGATGAATGAAGGGAGATCTCCAAGAAGTAAAGAAAGTTTTGTTTGAAAAATACTGCAGTAAAACAAACCCTGTCTTTTTCTTTGGTGTTATTCCGCTATGTGTTTGTGTACCCTTGTGTATTTGTCTTTTTCCTGTCTTTATGTGTTCAGTTAATAAGATTTATGTTGTAGAATTTTTCTAGTACTAAGCTACATTCACTATGATGAGGAATACTGTTATCCTCAAATATAATTTGCATTAATAATATGTTATTTACTTTGTAAAGATGTTTAGACATTATTAATTCTGCTCTGTTTCAATGCTCAAATGCGAAATTAATGTTTCGAAAACTATTCTCATTATTTTATTTATTTACTTATGTCATAATTCCTGTAACACTGATGTATATATTTATTTCTATTCTTTTGTAAAGCCTGTATTACTACAAATGTTATCTGTATTGTTATGTTTTAATGATTTTTCTGTATCTGTGTAATTGTATTCCCATGTTATAAAATTGGAATTGACACCAGTTCATCAAATTAAATAACTTGTAAGCATTCATTTCACTGCACACGTTTCTGTTGGTCTTTGTATATGCACAATATGTGAAAAAAAAGAGGACTGTTAGTGCTCGCACATGTGTTAATAATTCAGCAAGGGACTGGTTAACAGCATTGCTCGTTCTAAGGATAATTCCAAAAACTTTGTGAGTGCACAAGTTGTGGTTCATGGACTTGCTATATTGTCCTCAAGACTTTTCAGTGGTGATTGTGCACCTGCACAGTCGCAACAGATAGCTGCTGGCCGTCTCTCCAAGGACTGCAGTGGGTCTGCACCTTTGATGGCCCACCAGTACCATTATCTCTACAAGGACTGCAGTGGGTCTGCACCTCTGATGGCCCACCAATACCATACTCTCTACCAGGACTACAGTGGGTCTGCTCTGTGACGACCTACCTACCAATATTCTTCAAAACTTCGACTGACTCTGCGGTGGGTTTGCTCTGTTGTGGCCCATTACCTGTCTGCATGTCAAGAATCAGCACTGTCTTTCTGTTGGAAGGACAACAATACTTCTTCAAGACTGCATGGAAATCCACTATTTCCGTGTGCATTTTCTTTTACTGCTCAGACTTTGAGAAAAACACTGCAATTTTACTGTGATGAACGATTGGGACTGTCTTTATGGACTGTGAGAAAATTTTATCTTTTGACCAACATTGTATCAATAAGTGTGTGCATTTGATTTCTTTGTTATTGTAATTGTGAAAAAATTTTAACAAATATGTATTGGCCAGTGCCCAAAACAATTTGTAAAATTTTTTGTGGGGAGCATGGGGGCTATGTAAGTAGGATGTTTAGGTTCTTATATTGGTAACGCCACCGCCACTTAGCGCTCTATATGAAAATCACTGGCTGTGTTGTGTGCAGTCTGTGGCTGGGTGGCATTGTTGGAATTTGCTACTGTAGTGTTGGGCAGTTGGCTGTTAACAGCGCATAGCGTTGCACAGTTGGAGGTGAGCCGCCAGCAGTTGTGGATGTGGGGAGAGAGATGGCGGAGTTTTGAGAGTGGATGATCTGGACGTGTGTCCATCAGAGACACTAAATTTGTAAGACTGGATGTCATGAACTGCTATGTATTATGACCTTTTAACACTATTAAGGTAAATACATTGTTTGTTCTCTATCAAAATCTTTCATTTGCCAACTATGCCTATCAGTAGTTAGTGCCTTCAGTAGTTTGAATCTTTTATTTAGCTGGCAGTAGTGGCGCTCGCTGTATTGCAGTAGCTCGAGTAACGAAGATTTTTGTGAGGTAAGTGATTTGTGAAAGGTATAGTTTAATGTTAGTCAGGGCCATTCTTTTGTAGGGATTATTGAAAGTCAGATTGCGTTGCGCTGAAAATATTCTGTGTCAGTTTAGTGTTGATCAGAATACGTAAAGAGCGAAATGTCTGAGTACGTTCAGTTCTGCTCAGCTGTTTGAAAATCAAATAATATAAGAGGTTTATCGGCACAGTAATTCAATAATTTTTCTAAGGGGACGTTTCAGATATTGTTGTGACTTGAGTAACTTTCCAGTCTTTGGATACGGATCTTTCTGTGATCGAGTGGTTGTATATAATCGCTAAATATGGAGCTATTTTATCAGCATACTCTGAGAGGAACCTGACTGGTATACAATCTGGACCGGAGGCCTTGCCTTTATTACGTGATTTAAGCTGCTTCGTTACTCCCAGGATATCTACTTCTATGTTTCTCATCTTGGCAGTTGTTCTTGATTAGAATTCGGGAATATTTACTTCGTCTTCTTTGGTGAAGGAGTTTCGGAAAACAGTGTTTATATAACTCTGCTTTAGTGGCACTGCCATCAGTGACTTCGCCGTTGTTATCGCGCAGTGAAGGTATTGAATACGTCTTGCCATTGGTGTGCTTTATGCATGACCAGAATCTCTTTCGGTTTTCTGCCAGATTTCGAGACAGAATTTCGTTGTCGAAATTATTAAAATCATCTCGCATTGAAGTACGCGCCATATTTCGAACGTCTGTAAAACTTTGCCAATCTTCGGGATTTTGCGTTCTTTTAAATTTGGCATGCTTTTTTCGTTGCTTCTCCAACAACGATCTGACCCGTTTTGTGTACCATGGGGGATCAGTATCATCACTTATTAATTTATGTGGTATATATCTCTCAATTGCTGTTGACGCTATCTCTTTGAAAACATTCCACAGCTTTCCTACACTTACATGATCAGATCGGAAGGAGTTAAGACTGTCTATTAAAAAGGCGTTAAGAGCATTTTTATCAGGATTTTTAAATAGATATACTTTGCGTTTCTTTTTGATGGTTGAAGGTGTTGCGGTATTGAGCCTAGCTGCAACTGCCTTGTGGTCGCTAATCCCTGTATTCGTCACAATACTCACTATTTGTCCAGGATTATTTGTTGCTAAAAGGTCAAGTATGCTTTCGCAGCCATTTACACTTCGAGTGGGCTCATTAACTAATTGTTCATGATTATTTTCTGAGAAAGCATTCAGTACAATCTCGGATGACATTTTATGCTTGCCGCCAGCTTTAAACGTATAATTTTTCCAGCATATAGAGGGTAGATTAAAGTCACCACCGACTATAATTTTATGAGCGGGGTACTTATATGAAATGAGACTCAAGTTTTCTTTGAACTATTCAGCAACTATATCTTCTGAGTCGGGGGGCAGTAAAACGATCCAGTTAATAGTTTAATCCGATTGTCAGGTATAAACCCTACCCATACTATATCACACGAACTATCTACTTCAATTTCGCTACTAGGCAAACTACCTCTGACAGCATAAATACTCCACCACCAACTGTATTTAATCTGTCCTTTCTTTCTATGCTTTCTATTAGGGGTTGGAGCTCTGGTTCTTTCCCAAAATAGCTACGACGATTTACAACTACAATACCAATTGTTTCTACAACTACCTTACTGTGTTACCTGCCCACTTTTAGACGGACGTCCCTACTGTGGTTCCCTGAGACCCTCTCACCCAAAAAACCGCCCAGTCCCTTCCACACAGCCCCCGCCACCTGTGTAGCCGCCTCCTGTGTGTAGTGGACTCCTGACATATTAAGCGGAACTCGGAAACCCACCACCCGATAGCGCAGGTCAAGGAATTTTGAGCCTACACGGTCACAGAACCGCCTGAGCCTCTGACTCAGACCCTCCACTCGGCTCTGCACCAAGCACGTTGTAATAAGAATTTTTGAAAGATAATGCGAAAATGCAAAAAACAGTTTCGTGCACAAAAACAGTACAGTTTTGTAATCGTTACAATGTTTGCAGATTATTCACAAACTGTTGTCATTTTAAATGTTAAAAGATAGTAATTTATGCTCTGATTTTACAGTAACTGCGTAAGAGCATTCTAGTCGCTGCAACAATGTACACGTCTTATCTTTGTCCTACTGCCATCCACTTACAATATATATTTCGTCTATGGTCGTTTCATAATGAGCAACTGTGAACTGTGCATTTTGCTGTATATTGTGCATTTTAAGAATTAGTAAGTCTCTGTAAGTGCTAATGTGAACACAGCCATGTGCACTAAGTACTTTTTAACTGACTGTTTCTACCGTCCATAAATGTATGTATAATGTGTTGCATTTTATCCACCATAGTGCCAACATGGCACGAGGTACTAACTTACTAACTCGCAATGGAACATGTTTAAAAAAAGTGGAGGTGTATAAATCAACATTTCCCAGTTCCATATTTCTAACGTCATACAAAGTTTCTCAAATTTTTTTTCATAAATCATGAAAAGATATATATTTGGAAGTATATGCATTATGTAATTTACACACTTTTTGGGGCGATCTAACGTACTAATTTATAATAACAGAAGCCAAGATCGCTTAATATGAAATAGATCATTCTCCGAGTCTAAGATCTCCCAGAAATACAATTATGAGAATAATGTGTAATAATATTTCTGCAAGATCTGAGAATCTGCGAATGACAGATTGTTACTGTCGAAAATGGTCATAAAATAAACTATTTCACATTAAGCGATCTTGGCTTCTAAAACTATAAATATACGTACCGTGTTAGACAACAGAAGACGACAGGTACAACTGTCGAAACCGGTTGTCAATAAAAAAAACTGATGGACACCATCTTGGCAATTGTAAGTTCTTCTCCGAGTAAAACATAGATCGCTCCTTATAAGTTCTCGATATAAAAATATTCAGTGACAATTATTTCATTAGTAATCAACTGACTGGCTAGCAAGACCCGATGCTAAATGTCACTGGAATATGGGAACAGAATATGGAACGTAACTGCCAGAAGAGAAATAAAAAATGCAATATGATAAGTGAATGCAGTATGTTAAATGTGTTCCTTAGTATTGGTCATCGTTACCACAATAGCCAGCGCGGTATCACCTACATGGATTGAAGTAAATCAATTTTCTTCATGTCGAGCAGACTGGAGTCAGAGTTGATGGAATGATATTAGAGGATAAAATCAAGAAAATTGTAAGATTAGGTTGTGTTTTGTCACCATTGTTATTTCACGTATATATTGAAGAGACCCTGAGAGAATCAAAAGGCTATCTCAAATAAGTTGTTTGTCATGGAGGGAAAATCTTATTTGGTTCCTTAAGGACACAGTAGTGATTGTCTAAACAAAAACTATGTTGATTGCTTATGCGGTCTAACTTGTGATAGGTGTTGGATGATTAAATATTTAAAATTGGAAAAGTGAAGAAGTGGACGATTTTTGTTCGGAAGTGGAGTATGAGACATGGCATTGATCTGCTATCTCACTGATACTCTGATTTCCTAAAGCTAAATTTAAGCAAACCAGTCACTAGAGTAAGAGAAAAAAGGATAGTGGAACATATCGTCAGTATGTGCCCTGTTTAATTTAATCTTGATTGGTGCAAACCGCATCTTAATCGGACCTCTAGTTCAGTAGACATCTGAATTTCAGTTTTGGACACACATCAGAATTCCCTGACTTGCACGACGGCTGCTTCCGACCACTGTAGCACAGAAGGCTGCCGAGCTGTTCTTGTTGAGGTCTTCAGTACAAAGACTGATTTGATTCAGCTCTCCGTGTTACTCTATCCTGTAGAAGCCTCTTCATCTCCGAGTAACTACTGCAACCCGTATCCCTCTGAATATGGTTACTGTACTCATCTCCCGGTCTCCCTCTACCATTTTTACTCCCCATGCTTCCCTCCATTACTAAATTAGTGATCCCTAGATGCCTCAGACTGTGCCCTACCAACCGATACCTTCTTTTAGTCAGGCTGTAAAACAAACTTCTCTTCTCCCCAATTCTGATCAGTATCTCCTCATTAGTTACGTGATCTACCTATCCAATCTTCAGCATTCTTCTGTAGTACCACACTTCTAAAGCTTCCATTCTCTTCTCGTCTAAACTATTTATCGTCCATGTTTCACTTCCATATATGGCTCCACTGCATACAAATACTTTCAGAAAGGTCTTCCAGAACTTAAATGTATACTCGACGTTTACAAATTTCTCTTCTTCAGAAATGCTCTTCTTGCCATTGCCAGTGTACAGAGTTCACATCTGCCCCTGTAAGTGCCTCACAATTTAAAATCTAATTCCTAAATCTCTGTCTAACCATTATAGAATCAATCTGAAACCTTTCTGTGTCTCCAGGTCTCTCTCACGTATACAACCTTCTCTCATGATTCTTAAAGCAAGTGTTAGCTATTGCTCGCTCGGTGTGGCCGAGCGGTTCTAGGCCCTTCATTCTGGAAACGTGCGACCGCTACGATCGCAGGCTCGAATCCTGCCACAGGCATGGATGTGTGTGATGTCCTTAGGTTAGTTAGGTTTATGTAGCTCTAAGTTCTAGGGGACTGATGACCTCAGATGTTAAGTCTCATAGTGCTCAGAGCCATTTGAACCATTTTTTTGTTAGCTGTGATTATATTATCCCCTGTGCAAACTTGCACTGGGCTGCCGAGCGCCCAGTAAAAATCCAAGCCATCCATGATAGGGCTGCAACGAAGTGTTGGGAGGATTGTGAAGTCTTGACAAAATGTTACTACCAGTTAAAACTAACAGTAAGATGCAGTATGTGGATTACACACTCCTCAGCAAAGGAAGTTGGACTCGCCTCAAGCCCTGAAATGTGGGGGAAGCAAAATCAGTGCACAAATAAAAATACGTTTCTGAGGAGATATCATTATTATTTCAATCAGTGTAACTAGAAAGTTGGTACTGCAGGAACCAGTGTGTTGCAGTATCATATAAAAATTGTCTATATTAAGGAAAGACTTCTGGCCAGGTGACTACAGGGTTATAAACACAAAATCAAATAGGGGTAATGCAGGAGTAGGTTTAATAATGAATAGGAAAATAGGAATGCGGGTAAGCTACTACAAACAGCATAGTGAACGCATTATTGTGGCCAAGATAGATACGAAGCCCACACCTACTACAGTATTACAAATTTATATGCCAACTAGCTCTGCAGATGACGAAGAAATTGAAGAAATGTATGACGAAATAAAAGAAATTATTCAGATTGTGAAGGTAGACGAAAATTTAATAGTCGTGGGTGACTGGAATTCGAGTGTAGGAAAAGGGAGATAAGGAAACATAGTAGGTGAATATGGATTGGGGCTAAGAAATGAAAGAGGAAGCCGCCTGGTAGAATTTTGCACAGAGCACAACATAATCATAGCTAACACTTGGTTTAAGAATCATGAATGAAGGTTGTATTCATGGAAGAACCCTGGAGATACTAAAAGGTGTCAGATAGATTATATAATGGTAAGACAGAGATTTAGGAACCAGGTTTTAAATTGTAAGACATTTCCAGGGGCAGATGTGGACTCTGACCACAATCTATTGGTTATGACCTGTAGATTAAAACTGAAGAAACTGCAAAAAGGTGGGAATTTAAGGAGATGGGACCTGGATAAACTGAACGAACCAGAGGTTGTACAGAGTTTCAGGGAGAGCATAAGGGAACAATTGACAGGAATGGGGGAAAGAACTACAGTAGAAGAACAACGGGTAGCTTTGAGGGATGAAGTAGCGAAGGCAGCAGAGGATCAAGTAGGTAAAAAGACGAGGGCTAGTAGAAATCCTTGGGTAACAGAAGAAATATTGAATTTAATTGATGAAAGGAGAAAATATAAAAATGCAGTAAATGAAGCAGGCAAAAAGGAATACAAACGTCTCAAAAATGAGATCGACAGGAAGTGCAAAATGGCTAAGCAGGGATGGCTAGAGGACAAATGTAAGGATGTAGAGGCCTATCTCACTAGGGGTAAGATAGATACTGCCTACAGGAAAATTAAAGAGACCTTTGGAGATAAGAGAACCACTTGTATGAATATCAAGAGCTCAGATTGAAACCCAGTTCTAAGCAAAGAAGGGAAAGCAGAAAGGTGGAAGGAGTATATAGAGGGTCTATACAAGGGCGATGTACTTGAAGACAATTTTATGGAAATGGAAGAGGATGTAGATGAAGATGAAATGGGAGATATGATACTGCGTGAAGAGTTTGACAGAGCACTGAAAGACCTGAGTCGAAGCAAGGCCCCCGGAGTAGACAACATTCCATTGGAACTACTGACGGCCTTGGGAGAGCCAGTCCTGACAAAACTCTACCATCTGGTGAGCAAGATGTATGAAACAGGCGAAATACCCTCAGACTTCAAGAAGAATATAATAATTCCAATCCCAAAGAAAGCAGGTGTTGACAGATGTGAAAATTACCGAACTATCAGTTTAATAAGTCACAGCTGCAAAATACTAACGCGAATTCTTTACAGACGAATGGAAAAACTAGTAGAAGCCAACCTCGGGGAAGATCAGTTTGGATTCCGTAGAAACACTGGAACACGTGAGGCAATACTGACCTTACGACTTATCTTAGAAGAAAGATTAAGGAAAGGCAAACCTACGTTTCTAGCATTTGTAGACTTAGAGAAAGCTTTTGAAAATGTTGACTGGAATACTCTCTTTTAAATTCTAAAGGTGGCAGGGGTAAAATACAGGGAGCGAAAGGCTATTTACAATTTGTACAGAAACCAGATGGCAGTTATAAGAGTCGAGGGACATGAAAGGGAAGCAGTGGTTGCGAAGGGAGTAAGACAGGGTTGTAGCCTCTCCCCGATGTTGTTCAATCTGTATATTGAGCAAGCAGTGAAGGAAACAAAAGAAAAATTCGGAGTAGGTATTAAAATCCAGGAAGAAGAAATAAAACCTTTCAGGTTCGCCGATGACATTGTAATTCTGTCAGAGACAGCAAAGGACTTGGAAGAGCAGTTGAATGGAATGGACAGTGTCTTGAAAGGAGGATATAAGATGAACATCAACAAAAGCAAAACGAGGATAATGGAATGTAGTCGAATTAAGTCGGGTGATGCTGAGGGAATTAGATTAGGAAATGAGACACTTAAAGTAGTAAAGGAGTTTTGCTATTTGGGGAGAAAAATAACTGATGATGGTCGAAGTAGAGAGGATATAAAATGTAGACTGGCAATGGCAAGGAAATCGTTTCTGAAGAAGAGAAATTTGTTGTTATCGTGTGTAGATTTAAGTGTCAGGAAGTCCTTTCTGAAAGTATTTGTATGGAGTGTAGCCATGTATTGAAGTGAAAATTGGACGATAAATAGTTTGAACAAGAAGAGAATAGAAGCTTTCGAAATGTGGTGCTACAGAAGAATGCTGAAGATTAGATGGGTAGATCACATAACTAATGAGGAAGTATTGAATAGGATTGGGGAGAAGAGAAGTTTGTGGCACAACTTGACCAGAAGAAGGGATCGGTTGGTAGGACATGTTCTGAGGCGTCAAGGGATCACCAATTTAGTATTGGAGGGCAGCGTGGAGGGTAAAAATCGTAGAGGGAGACCAAGAGATGAATACACTAAGCAGATTCAGAAGGATGTAGGTTGCAGTAGGTACTGGGAGATGAAGAAGCTTGCACAGGATAGAGTAGCATGGAGAGCTGCATCAAACCAGTCTCAGGACTTAAAACCACAACAACAACAACAAGGAAAGTGAGGTGTCTGACGTTATAAGCTGCTAAAAAGTGACTAAAAGGGGTCGCAGACCCCCGTTCAAGACAAAACACGATGGGTGTTTACTGAGGATGGACCGAGAGCTGTTGGCAGTTCCAGCTCAGTGGCGTAACCAGTTTTTGACCGTTCGTCTGATGTTGCAAACTCAAACTATGAACTACTTCGTAGGAAGGGACTTTAATTGGTGTTTTGAAGTTATGCTTTTCACTTCGACAATATCTGCAGCTTTAGGCGTTTGTATCTTAGATTAACAAAATTCACGTCACGTCATTACGTGAACTATCGCTCTGCTGATGGTAAGGATTATCTTGTGAACGTTCTCCGTGTTGTGTTAAGTATCCAGTGACGATCATTTTGGTCCCGACTGTGGGTGTCAATTTTTATCTTCTTGAAGAATATTGGGTCTTTCATAGCCAAGCAGATACTCAACTACACTGACCTTTCACTTTCAAAGTCCCTTGTGACAGCAGTATTATTGTGACCTGAGATCGGTTAGTGAGTTAAATTCAAATGTGCTCCTCGAGAATTCTGGTGCATGGCAATTGTAACTTTGCATTCCTCTTGTTGCTACCGCACCAAACTAATTGGAAGACATAGGCCTTAATAATACAGTGTGTTTTTACCAAAGTAATGTGTTAATTATTTGAAGGTGTAGAAATTTCTTCCTGAGTTATGTCGGATTAATTCAAAGACTAACTATACCACAGAAGTTGGAGCGCCACGAAAGAACGACTGCTGGGCAAATAGCAGACAGAAGCAGAAGGTATAACTCTGTAATCATTCCTGTTACTACTTTACTTATGATTGCATAAGTTCATTCTAACACACGATGTTGGCTTCTTTTTTGCAAATGGCTCTGAGCACTACGGGACTTAACATCTGTGGTCATCAGTCCCCTAAAACTTAGAACTACTTAAACCTAACTAACCTAAGGACATCACACACATCCATGCCCGAGGCAGGATTCGAACCTGCGACCGTAGCGGTCACGCGGTTCCAGACTGAAGCGCCTTTAACCGCACGGCCACACCGGCCGGCCTTTTTGCATATTGCTACTATTAATCGTAAGTCGATGAACTAATTATTAATGCCTACACAGCCTAAGACGTTTCAAAGTAGTGCAGCTCTAAATCAATGCACTAATAATGACCGGCAAGGAAGTTTGCTGTTGCAAGGAGATAAGGAAAGAAGACGCAAGTAAGACATAGTTGCAAGATTTTCATAAAGAAAAAAGCCTTCTGTCAGAAGAAATAGTTACTGCACCAAGAAACGGGAACACTAAACCAGATTCGTAAGAAGCTGTGTTTGAGGCACTGCTGTGTATTTGGATAATGGGGAAGACAGAAATGAAATATTAGAAGTCACAAAAACGTGAACTTAGAGGAAACTATTGAGGATCAGACGGATTGATTGAATAAGGTAAAAAGAGGTTCTACAATAAGACAATGAGGAAATAATGTGTAATGAAGAACATAATGAACTGATGAGGCAGAGTAATTGACCACGTACAATGACACGAGCCGTTGCTGGAACTATAGTTGAAGATAAGGTGGAAGAAAAAATCGTAGTAGGAGCTAGCTTAAATATAACGACATGCGGGAGATCGTTGATGAACTAGGAACTGGAATTATGGTGAACTGTAGAGGAGATGGAAGTAACGGTACGAAAAATGGCGCCAAACTGCACTCCCCGAGAAGCAATACGTGGGTAATGGGGATGTTACTGATGCAGCAAGAGGTTCTTACCAGTAGAGGCCTTCCCAGTAAAGTGGCGCGAAGCCGTCGCATTGAACGGAGACTGTGTTGAAAAATACGATTTTGTAGCCGAAAGAGAGGGGAATAATGTGGTGTGCAGGAATCCTAAATAAAATCAATCTGCTTTCAGAAAAAAGCATTACTTACTGAACGCACCTCGTATGTTAGTATTATTCAGACAGCAAAGGAGTTGATTCTTCAGAGTCGGTACCGTATGGTCTGTTTTGCCGAGAAAGGCGTAGGAAACGATCCTCTAGGATAACTGCGATCGGAAGTTTAAATAAAAGAGAAACAGTATTGTGGCGTACAATGGCGCGTTCCAATAAAATTCCTCACAGTGTTACTAACAGGAATCCTATTTCGTGAATCTATCTGAAGAAGAGAAATTTGTTAACATCGAATATAGATTTAAGTGTCAGGAAGTCATTTCTGAAAGTATTTGTATGGAGTGTAGCCATGTATGGAAGTGAAACATGGACGGTAAATAGTTTGGACAAGAAGAGAATAGAAGCTTTCGAAATGTGGTGCTACAGAAGAATGCTGAAGATTAGATGGGTAGATCACATAACTAATGAGGAGGTACTGAATAGGATTGGGGAGAAGAGGAGTTTGTGGCACAACTTGACCAGAAGAAGGGATCGGTTGGTAGGACATGTTCTGAGGCATCAAGGGATCACCAATTTAGTATTGGAGGGCAGCGTGGAGGGTAAAAATCGTAGGGGGAGACCGAGAGATGAATACACTAAGCAGATTCAGAAGGATGTAGGTTGCAGTAGGTACTGGGAGATGAAGAAGCTTGCACAGGATAGAGTAGCATGGAGAGCTGCATCAAACCAGTCTCAGGACTGAAGACCACAACAACAACAACATCAATCGCGGGCCAAAGCAGCGCTCTCCAGTAAAAAGGCGTCTTCAGGGGCCTGAACCCACGGTCTGCTGCCATCAGAACCCCACACTGGAGTTGAAGGCCGTTTCCCTTGGCGTTTGGTGCCAGTCAGCGAACACGTGTGTCCACCGAAACCTCACAACCAGAGTGCATCCTCGGTTACTCAAAAACCGAATGCGTCACAAAATTTCCTCTCTGGAAGGGAAATACTCGTAAAACTGCCTTTTAGCCAATCATAACTGCTAACTCGTGTTCAGCCAATGGCTAGCTCACTCAGCTCGAGGCTCCCAAGTCTCTTCTTAGCTAGATTTCGAGAAGAAAATTTCAGCGGAAAATTCCTTACGGGAAAGAGAGTGAGGGAACGAGAGATAGAGAGAGCTGTTTTAACGGCAGAGCTGACGTCAGGTCGTCGCGGCATCCTCGTACTCAGAGAGCCTTAACATTCCTTCGTCTATTTGTGTCGGCAAAACATAAAAGACTCCGAGACCAGCCGTGCGCGTCAGCTTTCGCGGCGCCAGAGGGAACACCCACACACCGACATCAAGATCCGGCTTCCGGGCGATTTGCGGTTCCCACACTGCGTCTTCAAAGACACCCCCTTTTCTAGTCGGCTACCCAGAACAGAAGGTATCAGCGCAGGCACGTCCCGACACTGAGTACGGTGGAGCTTTCGGAATCGTGGGGCTATGCAGATAGCAATAAGAAAATATTCGGCTCAGCCCGTGTGGGTAGCTCAGAGGCCATTATGTTACAGGGCCATCACTAGACACGTTGTGCACAAGCGGCAAGAAAGTTTTCCCAGAAACTTTAATCAACGTAGCAGTCATCCTGGCGAAAATGGAAAAAGTAAGACGGTATTGCTTAAAATATTCCGGCGTGCAATATTTATCCTATTTAAAATAAGATCTGTTGTTAAATTCGATGAATGCTGGTTATAAATCTTTCAGTTACTAATCTTATAGGGTCCACCAGATTAGTCAACAGAACAACTAATGGCATCTGTTACAAATCAGAGTAACTGCTTACATTTTTAAAAATAAGGGACTGTACCATATGTGAATCAATCTTCGCGGGGCTTTCTGAATAGGAATGTAATATCCATTATTTTTTCTTTAAAGTATTCGTGTTCCTAATCAATGTACACTGAAGAGCCAAAGAAACTAGTACACCTGCTTAATATCGTACAGGGCACTCGCGGGCAAACAGAAGTGCCACAACACGACGTGGCATGGACAAACTAATGTCTGAAGTAGTGATGGACGGAACTAACACCATGAACCCTCAGGGCTGTAAATAAATCCGTAAGACTACGAGGGGGGGGGGGGGGGGGGACACTTCTTCTGAACAGCACGTTGCAAGGCATTCCAGATATGCTCCGTAATGATCATGTCTGGGGAGTTTGATGGTCAGCGGATGTGTTTAAGCTCAGAAGAGTGTTCCTGGAGCCACTCTGTAGCAATTCTGGATGTGTGGGGTGTCGCATTGTCCTGCTGGAATTTCCCGAGGCCTTCCGAATGCACAGTGGACATGAATTGATGCAGGTGATCAGACAGAGTCTTAAGTACGTGTCACCTGTCAGAATCGTATAGACATACCAGGGATCCCATATCACTCCAGCCCCACACCATTACAGAGCCTCCACCAGATTGAACAGCCTCTGCTAACAAGCAGGGTCCATGGATTCATGATGATGTCTCCATACCCGTATACGTCCGTCCGCTCGATACAATTTGAAACGGGATTCGTCCAACCAGTCATCAACAATCCAATGTCGGTGCTGACGTGCCCAGGCGAGGCGTAAAGCTTTGTGTCGTGCGGTCATTAAGGATATACGAGTGCGCCCATATCGATGATGTTTCGTTGAATGGTTCGCACGGTGACAATTGTCGATGGCCCAGCATTGAAATATGCAGCAATTTGCTGAAAAGTTGCACTTCTGCCACGTTGAACGATTCTCTTCATTCATTCTGCGGTTCTAGGCGCTTCTGTCCAGGACTGCGCGACTGCTTCGGTCGCAGGTTCGAATCCCACCTCGGGCATGGATGTATGTGATGTCCTTAGGTTAGTTCTAAGTTCTAGGGGACTGATGCCCTCAGAGGTTAAGTCCCATAGTGCGTGAATAATGTTTTTAACTACTATGTCCTACAGTTCCGTAACTTCTTGTGGTTTGGTAAATTCACCTTGGATGATTTTGTCGATACCTGTGGGATGAGTTCTGTCGTGTAGCCTTATAAGATTGTGCGAATGAGGCAGTCTCGTTTCTGCCTTTCGATTGTGTAGTTCCAGCATCTAACGGTTCCAGAGATGTGGTATTTTGTGATTACTTCAATAAATCGCATTTGTTTTTGTCTGAAAACTCGGGCTGTTATGGCGTGTCGATGCATGGGGGGATTATCCGCATCTTATTTGTTGATTTCTGACCACAACGAGTTGCATGTGAATGTTATGAAGAGGTCAGGTCGTCCATATTTTCTTATTCGATCGGTTACTGCTGCTACAATGGCAAGTTATCAAAATTTAAATGAGTTTGAACGTGGTCTTATACTCGGACTATGCGAAAGGCAGAGGTCCCGAGTTCGAGTCTCGGTCGGGCACACAGTTTTAATCTGCCAGGAAGTTTCATATCAGCGCACACTCCGCTGCAGAGTGAAAATCTCATTCTGGAAACATCCCCCAGGTTGTGGCTAAGCCATGTCTCCGCAGTATCCTTTCTTTCAGGAGTGCTAGTTCTGCAAGGTTCGCAGCAGAGCTTCTGTAAAGTTTGGAAGGTAGGAGACGGATGCTGGCAGAAGTAAAGCTGTGAGTACCGGGCGTGAGTCGTGCTTCGGTAGCTCAGATGGTAGAGCACTTGCCCGCGAAAGGCAAAGGTCCCGAGTTCGAGTCTCGGTTGGGCACACAGTTTTAATCTGCCAGGAAGTTTCATATCAGCGCACACTCCGCTGCAGAGTGAAAATCTCATTCTGGAAACATCCCCCAGGCTGTGGCTAAGCCATGTCTCCGCAGTATCCTTTCTTTCAGGAGTGCTAGTTCTGCAAGGTTCGCAGCAGAGCTTCTGTAAAGTTTGGAAGGTAGGAGACGGATACTGGCAGAAGTAAAGCTGTGAGTACCGGGCGTGAGTCGTGCTTCGGTAGCTCAGATGGTAGAGCACTTGCCCGCGAAAGGCAAAGGTCCCGAGTTCGAGTCTCGGTTGGGCACACAGTTTTAATCTGCCAGGAAGTTTCATATCAGCGCACACTCCGCTGCAGAGTGAAAATCTCATTCCAGTTAGAATATGTTTTCAGTAATTTTTTTTCTCTTATACTTTAAAGTTCATCCTTTTATTCCAACTACCATACAATCTCATATCAACTCCCTGAGCGAAGTCGGGTACTGCAGCTAGTTATACATAATAATACTCAGCCTCCATTACAAAATGTTTTTGTAAAATTTTCGACGTCGCCTGGAAGGGTGTAGCTAACATAGGAAATGATGTGAAAGGATTTGGGTGCGCGAGGATTTTCCCCTTCAGTCCCAACAAGATATATCACAAATTCCTTCCTTCGTCCACGTTCCCGACTGATAAGGCCCTCTGTGTTACTAAAGAATCAGAAGTATTTTCAGGGCCTGCAACTCCTCCTAATCCTCCAAGAAATTCGGGAAGTCAGAGCTCAGCAACATCGTCTTCTTCATTTTCTTCTGGTTTCCCGACCTCAACGAAAACCACCAACACCACACGTACGAGGAGAAAGAAAGATTCAGCTTGCCACCTGACTTGACCAGTTCATCTCAGTCTTACAAGAGGGGCGGGAAAATTGCGTTCTGAAGGTACCCGAAGAATGAAGGTCAAGAGTTGCAGAAAAGCGCTGGATGTTCAACAGAAATCTTCAAATCCAGAAAAAGATTCATATTCATCATCACATGCAGCTGAGTAAGAGTAAGAAAACGTACCGTGTGGCTTCTGCAACATCAATTGTTACGACCCTAGATCTGTGAAGAAGTGGGCATACATCAGATGTAATAACTGTTTCACGAAATTTGTATGGAGGCCTGCTGAACGTAAGCAATTTCGCTGTGGGAAATGCATGTAACAACTACAGGAACAGTTGTAACCTACCATATAGGCCTAGTGTATAAGTGAATGAGAGTTGACAATAGCTTACTTAGCGCCATTCACAATTCAAATAGCCCCACAAATTTGTCTCAGCGTTTTAAATTTTGCTATTTTCAATGCGAACACTAGACTTTGAAGCAATATCCCAGTATCATACAAAACATAGAACTATGATATATTCACTACCATAGATTAACACGCGTAATTAAATATTTACTATTTCTTTGGGGCCCAAAATATATAAACTTTTCATTCAGTCCCACCTCCTATCAGTGTTTGTTCCTGGACCTCCGATCTCCACGTTCTCGAGAGCTTAATGAAAGTATGTATCGTGAAAAAGAAACCCTCTAATGGGACTCTGCGACGTTCTTCCACAGAAGGAGTGCTTGGACGATCTTGGCGTGAGTTGGAAACTTATTTTCATATTGAACATATAAACATTCGTCCAGACGATGCTTCTACTGTCACAGTCAACTACATTGTTGTTGTTGTTGTTGTTGTTGTGTGGTCTCCAGTCCAAAGACTCGTCCAAATGGTTCAAATGGCTCTACGCCCTATGGTACTTAACTTCTGAGGTCATCAGTCCCCTAGACTACTTAAACCTAACTAACCTAAGGACATCACACACATCCATGCCCGAGGCAGGATTCTAACCTGCGACGTTAGCAACAGTACGGTTCCAGACTGAAGCGCCTAGAACCGCTCAGTCACAGCGGCCGCCCAAAGACTGGTTTGATGCCGCTCTCCACGCTACTCTATCCTGTGGAAGCCTCTTCGTCTCCGAGTAACTACAGCAACCTACATCCTCCTGAAACTGCTTAGTGTATTCATCTCTTGATCTCCCTCTACTACCTTTACCCGCCACACCTCACCCCACTACTAAATTGGTGATCCCTTGATGCCGCAGAACGTGTCCTACCAACCGATCACTTCTTCTAGTCAAGTTGTGCCACAGATTCCTCTTCTCCCCAATTATATTCAGTTCCTATTCACTATTTATAAGATCTACCCACCTAACCATCAGTATTCTTGTGAAGCACCACATTTCAGAAGATTCTATTCTCTTCTTGTCCAAACTGTTCATCGTCCATGTTTCACTTCCATACATGGCTACACTCCAAACAAATAGTTTCAGAAAAGACTTCATGACGCTTAAATCTCTACTCGATGTTAACAAATTTCTCTTCCTCGGAAACGCTTTCCTTGCCATTGCCAGTCTACATTTTATATCCTCTTTACTACGACCATCATTATTTATTTTGCTGCCCAAATAGCAACAGTCATCTACTACGTTAAGTGTTTCATTTTCTAATCTGATTCCCTCAGCCTCACCTGACTTAGTTCGACTACACTCCATTATACTATATTGCTTTTGTTGATGTTCATCTTATATCCTCCTTTCAGGACACTGTCCATTCCGTTCAACAGCTCTTCCAAATCCTTCGCTGTCTCTGACAGAATTACAGTAGCGTTGGCAAACCTCAAGGTTTTTATTTCTTCTCCATGGATTTTAATTACTACTCCAAATTTTTCTTTTGTTTCCTTTACTACTTACTTAATATACAGATTGAATAACATCGGGGATAGTCTACAACTCTGTCGCATTCCCTTCTTATCCACTGCTTTACTTTCGTGCCCCTCGACTCTTATAACTGCCATCTGGTTTCTGTAAAAATTGTAAATAGCTTTTCGCTCCCTGTATTTTACTCCTGCCACCTTGAGAATTTGAAAGAGAGTATTCCAGTCAACATTGTCATAAGCTTTCTCTAAGTCTACAAATGCTATAAACGTAGGTTTGTCTTTCCTTAATCTATCTTCTAAGATGAGTCGTAGGCTCAGTATTGCCTCGAGTGTTTCAACTTTTCTAAGGGACCCAAACTGATGTTCTCCGAGGTGGCTTCTACCAGGTTTTCCAAGCGTTTGTACAGAATTCGTGTTAGTATTTTGCAATTGTGACTTATTAAATTGATAGTTCGGTAAATCTCACGCCTGTCAGCAACTGTTTCCTTTTGAATTAGGCTTATTATATTCTTCTTGAAGTCTGAGTGTGTTTCGCCTGTATCATACATCTTGCTCACCAGATGGAAAAGTTTTGCTATGGTTGGCTTTTCCAAAGCTTTCAGTACTTCTAACGGAATGTTGCATACTCCCGGGGTCTTGTTTCGACTTAAGTCTTTCAGTGTTATGTCAAATTCTTCACGCAGTAGCATATCTCCCATCTCATCTTCATCCACGTTCTCTTACATTTCCATAAGATAGCCCTCAAGTATATCGCCCTTGTATAGACCCTCTATATACTTCTTCCACCTTTCTGCTTTCCCTTCTTTGCTTAGGACTGGTTTTCCATCTGCGCTCTTGATATTCAAACAGGTGTTTCTTACCCCTAATGATTATGCTTCTACATCTTTACATTTGGCCCCTAGCCATACCTACTTAGCCATTTTTGACTTCCTGTCGATCTTTGAGACGTTTGTATTCCTTTTCCCTTGTTCCATTTGCTGCATTTTGATATTTTCTCCTTTCATCAATTAAATCCGATATATCTTTTATGATCCAAGAATTGTCAACTGCATTGGTGTGACAAAAAGGAGATCAGAGAGGGCCACATACACGAGGTCTGAGCACTTATCTCTGTTACTTTTCAAATATCATTTTCATTCCTGCTGACAGAGTGGCGCAAAACCGCTGGGGTAATGTTTCGATTCTGCGACTATGGAAATCAAGTGGTTTTGAGGCGAAGAACTCGTCGAGGCATGTTCTGAGAGCATTTTAACCCAGAAACGATATTCCGTCAAGGGTCCTCGGTAGAGGGCGGGAGAAGGGAAAATATGAGTGTGCCAGATCAGGTCAATAACGTGGGTGCCGAATGACTTCCCAACCGAACTCGTGTAAGTGTTTTTTGTCAGTCTAGCAGAATGCGGGCGGGTGTTATCATGGAGTATCGTAACTTCTCACAGTCTTCCTGGTCGTGGTTCTTGCACATCGTATGTAATACATCTAGATGTTGATAATAAATTTCAGCAGTGATGGTTACACCTCGGGGAAGCAATTCATAGTACACTATATAGTCGTTATTGTCGCTGTTCCGCCAGATTCATAACATTATCTTTTCTGAGTGCGCTCAGATCTTTGTACGGTGACTTGCTGCCTTTTTGGACTCAACCATTCCTTTTCTTTCCTTATTTTAACATAGAAACATCACTTCTCGTCGACAGCACGGATATATGATAGAAATGGCCGGTGTTGTCCACTAGCCAACTGATGGCGAGCAAGCCGAGATGCACAGATGGCCAAACGCTGATTTTTGTGATTTTGCCTTAGAGCATGCGGTAACCACATACCCGATTTTCGATCCTTCCCCATAGTATGCAGACGTCGCACGATGGTGGAATGATCACAGTTCGTCACATTTTGCAGTTATCGAATACAATAAAGTGTATCACTGCGGATTAATGCGTTCAAACCATCTTCATCAAACCCCGAAGGTCTTCCTGAACGTGAAGAGCCACTAAAGTCAAAGCGATCCTCCTTTGAAACGATAAAACCCTTTTACTGCCGTGCTCTGTCCAGTGGCACTATCGCCACACACGGCGTAAATGTTTCTGGTTGCCTTCGTTGCTATCAGCCCTCTAATGAACTCAAACAAAAGTATATGCAAGAAATGTTACGATTTCTCCACTTAGCACTCATTTTCTAGCACCCACAGCTACCACAGATCCACACACTATCTTCAAACGACAAAACGACGATAGGTAAACTCAAACAGCAATGGCGAATTACAAATAAAAAATTACAGTCGATAGATAAACCCACAGTAAGGAATGCCGACTTACACACTAAAAACTATACGAAGTTATGCATCAATCTCATATTAACATAAATACGCAAAGAATAGTTAGCACATATTTCTTCAGATTCCGGAAACGTAATGGACATAGGGGATCTTAGAATGGGATGGAGGTCAGGCTGTAATGTCCTATCACCGATGAGGTCATTAGAGACGGTACACAAGCTCTGTTTTGGGAACGGGTGGCGAATGAACTGGACCGGTGCCTTTTCAAAGGATCCATTTCGGTATTCACAGCAGACGGTTTAGGGAAACATTGGAAACCGGAAATTTGAGTATCCTCACAGGAGACTGAACCGCCTTCCTCCCGTATTCTAGTCGTGTGTCTTAAGGGGGGTAGGACGTCAAACGGGCCGACTTGGAGCAGAAGAGGCACCACACGACATTTTAATTTCCACTGTCTATACTTTTACAAATAAATTCATAAAACTTTATCAACAAGACCAGGAAGGATTCAGGATTCAAACTCATAGCAGTGTAAGTTAAAAAGTACAACAAAATAAAATTTTTATGTGTGAAATTTCATCATTTTTTCACTGACTATTGGCTGCATTTGTTGCTATAGGTACACTTTTCTCCACGAGTAAGAGAGATTCTTTGATGAATTTTGCAGAGCGTACAAACCATACTTACAGGTGTATGAAACTCTAGAATTTATGTAATTAATAAAAAAAATGAATGAGCTGTTGCATTTTAAACTTCATGTTTAGAAAAAACTCAAATTTTATGGTTAACTATCTCAATTTTTAGCACAGTTTTTATTAGATTTGGAAAATTCTAGAATTTCGTACACCTTTAACTATGGTTTGTATGCTGTGCAAAATTCATCGAAGAATCTCCCTTACTTATGAAGAAAAGTGTACCTAAAGCAACGAATGCAGCCAATAGTAAGTGAGAAAATGAAGACATTTCACATGTAAAAAAATATATATTTTGTTATATTTTTGTACTTCCACTGCTATGAGCGTGAATCCTGAACCCTTTCTGGTCATTCTGACAAAGTTCTATGAATTTATTTGTAAAAGTATAGACAGTGGAAATCAAAATGTCCCGTGGTGCCTCTCCTGCTCCAAGTCGGCCAGTTTGACGTCCTACCCCCCTTAACGCTGCTGTCACCTCGCTAGTCCAAGCTCAGAAGACACGTGCAAAGAAAGTTGTTGTTGCGTCATTGTAGATTCTTACTATCATAAAGTAAAAAATAAAAAGAATGATCTAGAATACCGAAATTTATCCCGGGCATAAGAGACACGTTTAGACGCTTTACAGTTCGTTTGGTATTGAAAGCAGGGCTGCTTGCACTGCGAAAGTTGTACACTCGTTGAGTTTATTTTATATCTGGCAGTAGTAGGCGGTATTAACAATGGCGGAAAACTACAATAGCGGAACCTATGAAATTCCATCATTGCGGGGAAATGAAAAAAAATTGATCAGAATCTACATTCACAAAAAGTCTTCAGCGAAGGAAGAAGTCTGTTACCTCTGTTAATTCTAGAGCAAACTGAACTCAGACCAAGAAGGAATTGCTGTTCACAGACTCTTGTCACAGTAGACAGAAGGAAGGGTTCAACGTAGTGATATTAATGGAGTGCCTTTTGTTGATTCCTTCGGTGTATGACACTGTATAACATCAGATGGTCATAAGCATTTACCATCGTGCTACCGACTTGAAGTTTACACAAATTATTGAGATGCTGCTGCAGAACCGACGATTCTTTACAAGGGCATCTGTGTAGATCGTGAATACAGAAAAACGGTCTTCCGCAAAGCACTGTTCTAGCGCCAACGACCAACAACTCCCACAGTAGCAAAGAGCTTCTAATATGCGGACGACTTGGCCCTGTCACCTCAGAGTGCAAACTTTGACACTGTGGAAAAGAACCTTCACTAATATTCTGAAAATGCTTTCACACTGTTACGTGGGAAACCAAATCCAACGAAAACGAAAGCCTGCACCTTTCATTTGAAGAATATGTAGCCACCCGATAGCCGCAACAAGAACCCTCACCGAAGCTATGAGAGAACTGGAAAGAATTAGAGTTGGAACGCCGTAATGCTCCAGTTTACCTCGTTGTTACCTTAGCCCGCTGTCTAACGTACAAGACACATTGCATCAGTATCAAGGTGGAGGTTGCGCCGCGTAAATGTCTGTTACGCAATTTAAATAGATATGGATGAAGTCTCCATCCTTTCACAAGAAGGACAACTGTCGTACCATTTTGCTACTCTGCTGTTGTAAATGCCAGTCCGGTGTCTCATGTAAAGGAAGTCCAATGATAGACTGTTTGAAACCAACATTCTGGAAGCTCTTCTGCCTATTTCAGCAGCCGTATCAGTCGTAAGATATAAAAAAATATCAATGGCTGAACTACGGAAACAGAGGTATCGTGATCATTTGGAACGTTTCAGAATTAACAAAGGATTGTCACCTTGTCATGAAGAGGGATGATCACGTGAAAGTCCTGAAGCAGATTCCGCACAGCTATTGAAAGTTCCAAAGGCAACATCAAGAAATGGGGCATCTTGCAAGATGAAAACTCATTGTGCGAATGTGGAGAAGAAACGAACTTTTAGTCATTGCTTGTCCAGACTCATACACGGGGTTGGATCTAGCACTGGCTAAAAGTAGTACCATCAGTGTAGCCAAATACCGATCACAACTTGTATAAATATTGTGCAATGGCATGCTGAGGAGTAATGCCACTACATTTTCTATTCTTTTCTCAATATCAGTTGAGGTGTTACATGCCATGTATATTACTCAGTCTACTTTTCCTGCTTCGCTGACGCAAGCTGCAACTCACTGCCGCTAGAGGACTCTGAATTATTGCGTGTAACATCGAGGTAGAAGAATGGGTAGCTTTGAGAGATGAAATAGTGAAGACAGCAGACGATCAAGTAGGTAAAAAGAAGAGGGCTGGTAGAAATCCTTGGGTAACAGAAGAGATACTGAATTTAATTGATGAAAGGAGAAAATATAAAAATGCAGTAAATGAAGCAGGTAAAAAGGAATACAAACGTCTCAAAAATGAGATCGACAGGAAGTGCAAAATGACTAAGCAGGGATGGCTAGAGGACAAATGTAAGGATGTAGAGGCATATATCACTAAGGGTAAGATAGATACTGCCTACAGGAAAGTTAAGAAACCTTTCAAAACAAGAGAACCACCTGTATGAATATCAATGGCTCAGATGGGAAATCAGTTCTAAGCAAACAAGGGAAAGCAGAGAGGTGGAAGGACTACATAGAGGGCAATATTATGGAAAAAGAAGAGGCCGTAGATGGAGATGAAATGGGAGTCACGATACTGCGTGAAGAATTTGACAGAGCACTCAAGGACCTAAGTCGAAACAAGGCCCCGGTGTTAACAGATGTGAAAATTACACAAACATTCCATTAGAACTACTGATAGCCTTGGGACAGCCAGCCATGACAACTCTTCCATCTGGTGAGCAAGCTACATGAGACAGACGAAATACCCTCAGACTTCAAGGAGAATATAATAATTCCAATCCCAAAGAAAGCAGGTGTTAACAGATGTGAAAATTACACAACTATCAGTTTAATAAGTCACGGTTGCAAAACACTAACTCGAATTCTTCACAGGCGAATGGAGAAAACAGGTAGAAGCCGACCTCGGGGAAGATCAGTTTAGATTCCGTAGAAATGTCGGAACACTCGAGGCAATACTGACCCTACGACTTATCTTAGAAGATAGATTAAGGAAAGGCAAACCTACGTTTCTAGCATTTGTAGACAAAGAGGAAACTTTTGATAATGTTGACTTGAATAGCCTCTTTCAAATTCTGAAGGCGGCAGTGATCAAATATAGGGAGCGAAAGGCTATCTACAATTTGTACGATACCAGACGAAAATTATGAGTCCAGGGGCATGGAAGGGGAACTGTGGTTGGGAAAAGGAGTAAGACAGTGTTGTAGCACATCCCCGATGTTATTCAATGTGTATATTGAGCAAGCAGTAAAGGAAACCAAATAAAAGTTTGGAGTAGGAATTAAAATCCATGGAGAAGAAACAAAATCCCTTGAAGTTTGTCGATGAAATTGTAATTCTGCAGAGACAGCAAAGGACTTGGAAGAGCAATAGAACGTAATGAACAGTATCTTGAAAGGAGGATAGAAGATGAACACCAAAAAAAAAAGCAAAACGAGGATAATGGAATGTAGCTGAATTAAATCAGGTGATGCTGAGGGAATTAGATTAGTAAATGAGACACTTGAAGTAGTAGATGAGTTTTGCTATTTGGAGAGCAAAATAATTGATGGTGGTCGAAGTAGAGAGGATATAAATTGTAGACTGGCAATGGCAAGGAAAGCGTTTCTGAAGAAGAGAAATTTGTTAACATCGAGTGTAGATTTAAGTGTCAGGAAGTCTATTCTGAAAGTATTTGTAAGGAGTGTAGCCATGTATGCAAGTGAAACATGGACGATAAAAAGTTTAGACAAGAAGAGAATAGAAGCTTTTGAAATGCATGGCATGTAACACCTCAACTGATATTGAGAAAAAGATAGAAAATGTAGTGGCATTACTTTTCAGCAAGCCATTGCACAATATTTATACAAGTTGTGATCGGTATTTGGCTACACTGATGGTCCTACTTTTAGCCAGTGTTACAGAAGAATGCTGAAGATTAGATGGGTAGATGAAGTAACTAATTAGGAGGTACTAAAATGGTTCAAATGGCTCTGAGCACTATGGGACTCAACTGCTGTGGTCATAAGTCCCCTAGAACTTAGAACTACTTAAACCCAACTAACCTAAGGACATCACACACATCCATGCCCGAGGCAGGGTTCGAACCTGCGACCGTAGCGGTCGTGCGGTTCCAGACCGTAGCGCCTTTAACCGCTCGGCCACTCCGGCCGGCTAGTAGGTACTGAATAGAATTGGGGAGAAGAGGAATTTGTGGCACAGCTTGACTAAAAGAAGGGATCGATTGGCGGGACACGTTCTGAGGCATCAAGGGATCACCAATTTAGTATTGGAGGGAAGCGTGGAGGGTATATATTGTAGAGGGAGACCAAGGGATGGAAACACTAAACAGATTCAGAAGGACGTAGGTTGCAGTAGTCATTCGGATATGAAGCTTTCACAGGATAGAGTAGCATGGAGAGCTGCAGCAAACCAGACCCTGGACTGAAGAGCACAACAACAACAATATCGAGGTTTGTAACGTATGTGCTGTAACGTGAGAGACCCTCAGAAAACTGAAAGCACAAATTCAGAGTTTGTCTGCACATAGAACACCCTCTCCTTCAGCACGACAATGCCACACCATTCATGAGCGCTGCGACATCTGCAACAATCCGACGCAACGGGTTCACTGTTGTCGGTTATCCACCACAGAGTCCCGAATCGGCACCATCTGATTTCCATCTGTTTCCAAAAGAACACCTTCGGAGACTGCTCGTTTATAATGATGAAGGGTACAAGCTGCGGTGATGTGTGGCTCCGTCAACAACGTCTACAATGACGATATCAGTAAACTGGTCTCTCGTTCGGATAAATGTGTTCGTCTCCAGAGTGATGATGTTGTGAAATAAATATGTAGGCGTGAAGAATAAAGATGTAGAATGTTACTAACTTTTTTTTAAAAAAAAAAAAAAAGCTGCCAGTGTTTTCTCATAGAAACTTCGGAGGCATTACTTTTCGGTACACCATCGTATTTAATGTAAATACTCAGTTATGTCCATTTAGGTCCACTGTAGTACTTTATACTCTCCTGCTTCTTTATTTATAAATTGTTAATTCATTCATGTCTCCTACGCTCGTTCGTCCTCTGTTAGAATATTGCTGCGCGGTGTGGGATCCTTACCAGGTGGGATTGACGGAGGACATCGAAAGGGTGCAAAAAAGGGCAGCTCGTTTTGTATTATCACGTAATAGGGGAGAGAGTGTGGCAGATATGATACGCGAGTTGTGATGGAAGTCATTAAAGCAAAGACGTTTTTCGTCGCGGCGGGATCTATTTACGAAATTTCAGTCACCAACTTTCTCTTCCGAATGCGAAAATATTTTGTTGAGCCCAACCTACATAGGTAGGAATGATCACCAAAATAAAATAAGAGAAATCAGAGCTCGAACAGAAAGGTTTACGTGTTCGTTTTTCCCGCGCGCTGTTCGGGAGTGGAATGGTAGAGAGATAGTATGATTGTGGTTCGATGAACCCTCTGCCAAGCACTTAAATGTGAATTGCAGAGTAATCATGTAGGTGTAGATGTAGTATCTGTTTTGTTTGGTATTTTTGACACAAATCAAGAAATACCCTTTTGGAGGGCGAAAGGACATTTCATGGAGAGCAGAAAGGAACTGCAGAAAGCTCTTTCCACTGTGGGGCGGCCGAATTGGGCGGGTTCCGCGAGAACCCGGAGTGCGGCGCTTTTGGGCCACCCTGTGCTGAGTGGCGTACGGTGTCGCCGGTAGGGAGCGTAGTTTTCGTGGCGCCCTGTGCCACACAATCGATAACGCAGCGGGGCGAGGGATCGCAGCGAGGCAGCGGCGGCGGCCGCGATGCAACGCACGTGCACCCGCTGCAGGCCGACATCGACCTGCGCTATCGCACTATCGATCTGCACACACGCATTGTTCTGCCGCATTGTTGGAAGCCGCGGGGGTCACCCCGCAGCCGACGCCCCCGACTGCCGTCCGTCACACGCACCCTCACCCACAGATCACCCTCACGCCCCAACCCATTTTTTAAGCCTCTGGTATCCTTCGTCATCCCCACGGTCTTAGCGAATCCCCCCACCCAGCGGCCAATACAGTGTTCCCAAATACTCAACCTCTTAAAGTCTCTTAGTCTCTGCCCCGCATAAGAATGGTGCACACTCTTGGGGCAGAACTGCTTTACTGCAAAGCTAATACAAAAAAAACTTAATTTTGTAACAGAATACTTATTATCCGTTAGCATTATGTCTTATATTATTTGAAAAATCATCGTCATATCTCCAATTACGACTGTAGCAGGTATGAACAATAAAACTATCTCACTACTTATAACCCCCGTTAAATATCACAAGCAGTCAAACTGATATGCATTGTCTTTGATTTGCAAAACTTGACGGGGAAACAGTCATGTGAGGGTCTCCTTCACTCCAGAATTGACATACTTCTCACTGAACCTGGACTTGTTTTAACTTCTGTCTCAGACGGCCTGAGACAAGACATTAGGAGTTACACTGTTTGAAGACAGTGGTAAGGCACCAACATTAAAGATTTCTCTGCGTCAGTAGGGTTCACTTTTAATATGAACCAATAGTTTTCAGTATCTCATTACATAAATACATTACTGTTTTTTTATTTTGTGCAATTAATTGTACCATATTGGCATTATCTTCAGAATTAATTCATTAATATGTGTGAAAATATGTACCTGTGCTTGTTTCACGACAAGAAAAAAAGGATTTCAGTTTTCTTCTTTGAATACATAAGGATTGGGATCTGAATTTATAGCTGAATTCCGACAGGGAAAGTAAGTTGGAGCTATGAGCAAAAAGGTTAAAGTTTTTTTATTTTAATATTTTGTAGGCCACTTTGAAGCAGTATAGTTCGACTGTGCGAAACAAGTTACAAGCAGGTCGATCACGTTGCACGTTCGTTGTCAGACATATGATGACGGTACGAATAAACAGACCAGTTTTGCTGAAATCACTACAGTACTCCATTTGCTATAGTTGAAAAAGATGGATACGGTTTTTGTTATTAATAATTTGTCAATGCTAGACCTATGGCAATGAGCTGATGCGACTATGATATTACTTTAGACACGCTCAGGTGGCAAAAGTCATGGTATAATGTCCTAAAACCGTGTCGGACCTCCTTTTGCCCAGCGTAGCCCAACAACTGGACGTCGCAGGGTCTCAACAGGCCGTTGAAAGTCCCTACAGAAATATCGAGCCATGCTGCGTCTATAGTTGTCCATAATTGCGAAGTGTTGCCGGTGCAGGATTTTGTGCGCGAACTGACCTCTCGATTATGTCCCATAAATGTTCGGTGAGATTCATGCCCAGCAATCTGGGTGCCCAAATCATTCGCTCGAAATGTCTCCAAACCAACTGCGAACAACTGTGACCGGTGACATGGTGCATTATCATTCATAAAAAATCCATCGTTGTTTGGGAACATGACGTACATGAAAGACTGCAAATGGTGCCCGAGCAGAACCGTTTCCAGTTACTGAGCCACTGACTTTTTGACAGCTTGGGTAAATGGCTTCGTGGGGTCTGCATCGCACTCAAACTCTACCATCAGCTCTTACCATCTGGAATAGGAACTCATCCGACCAGGGCCCCGTTTCCCAATCGTCTGGGTTCCAACCAATATGGTCACGTGCCTAGGAGAGGCGCTACAGGCGATGTCGTTCTATTAGCAAAGGCACTCGCGTTGGTCGTCTGCTGCTATAGTCCTTTAACTCAAAATTCGCAGCTCTGTCCAGGCCGATACGTTCGTCGTACGTGCCACATTGGTTTGTGCAGTTATTTCACGTGGTGTTGCCTGTCTGTTAGCACTGACAACTCCATGCGATTGCCGCTGCTCTCGGTCGTTAAGTGAAGGCGGTTGTTCGTGGTGAGAGGTAATGCCTGAAAGCTGATACCCTCGGCACACTATTGACATTGTGGATCTCGGAGAACTGAATTTCCTATCGATTTCCAAAACGGAAGGTACCATGCCTCTAGCTCCAACTACCATTCCGCGTCGTGCGACCATAACGACATCGGAAACCTTTTCACACGAATCACCCGAGTACAAATGACGGCTCAGGCAACGCACTGCCCTTTTACGAGTATTCCTTGTGTACGTGATGCTGCCGCCGTCTGTGTATGTGCTTATCGCTATCCACGACTTTAGTCATCTCAGTGTAGATTACAGTCATTTACAGCCAACACTGGACCGCCAATAGTCAGAAAATAGAACGATTGTTACGGGAGATTATCTCATCTCGAATGGTATGTTGAGTTTTTTCGAGTGCGTTTGAAAATATGTATCTCACAAGCAATATAAAAGAAAGTGTTTCATAACTCTTCTGAGCTACGAGGTAGGTCGCCAGTTATCTTTGCAAATTAATCGTCCAGCTCTGTTAATACTGTTTCTCTAGGCGTGATGGCCATTCTCATTTCTTAATATCGAGAACTGTTACACTAGTGTCTCGATAATAACTATGAGAGAGCGTTTCCATCGATGTCAGGTTGAAAGGGAATGCCACACGATACCAGACTGGTATCTGTTGTGCAGATGCTGACAACAGCACGTGTATGTGTCTGCTAGACAGCTAAAGCTTTATTCGGCATCCTCACCCAAATGGCATCATCTGTGCGTAGATATTGCCAAGATGAGGTGTAATACTACTCGTACAATTGGTTTAGAACTTGTCGATGGCAGATAAGTGCTGAAACGCCTCACACTGACTGGTTAAGTACAAAATATGATTCAAGCTACATATAGATCAGCAACTGTAACAATACTAAGATTTAAGAACAGTAAGTCGAAAAGTCGCGGTTGCCGTGCGGTTCTAGGCGCTACAGTCCGGAACCGTGGGACTGTTACGGTCGCAGGTTCGAAACCTGCCTCGGGCATGGATGTGTGTGATGTCCTTAGGTTAGTTAGGTTTAAGTAGTTCTAAGTTCTAGGGGACTGATGACCTAAGATGTTAAGTCCCATAGTGCTCAGAGCCATTTGAAACATTTTGTAGTCTTTTCAAAATTTTAACCTCATTTCGGTAGTGGTATGAACTATAGTAGGTAATCTAGAACAGTGTTTCTCGATAATTGGCTTGTGTACGCTGAGACATTTAACTAATTGGCACTTTTGTTTCCTTCTGTCCAATGGCGTTTCGCCAAAATGTAAGATCAGAAGTGCTATATAACTTTCATTGCCTAATCCAAATTAATTTATGTCGAGTACAGCCTCGGCTTCTGTATAGTTGATAAGTAAGCTTCAGTTCAACACTTAGCTCAAGATACAGCTTGTTATTTATCATTATTTCCCATTTACAAAAGACAAAGATTTATCTCCGTTAGGAGCGGATAAATGAATACCTGTTACACTGGTAGCCCACGTTTTGAGGCAGAGGAAGTTGTAAGAATTCCTTGTATTGCTAATTTATAGTATCGATACAGTAGTATCCTCAGTACCTAGCAAGGGCAACTGCATTTTGAATTTTGGCTGTTAATTCGGAAATGCCGTTGTAGCACAGCGGAAGAAATTGCTCATTAATGCAGCATTTAAAAGCCCAGAATCTTTCTCGTTTTGCAGCGCAGTGTGAAGAAAATAAGCGAGAATTACAGGTAATTGCCAGGTTTTAGGGGTAACTTGAGTTTATCTTACGGTTGCGCGAAATAACACCCGGAGAACGGTTGCGCGAAAACAGGCCAATTATCGGGAAGCGATCCAATAAACGATGAGGGGCGGAATTCCATTCGTATAAAGCGGCGCTCAGTATACACATTCCGAGCAATTTTCGCCGTTGAGTTACTGTGCCAATCAGACGGAATGACTTAACCCCACGCGAGTCAATTTAAGCCGGACTCGCAAGGAAATCCGGAAACTGCTATTAAAATTGTAATTGGTACATAAGCCGCAAGGGCCACCTGTGTGTTATATATGTTACCGAGTGGATTCTATAAGAACGAATCTCTGCGCACTCCCGAAAAATCGTATTAATTTGCACCGTTCGCACAACACTTGCGTTCGTTTTGCACATATGTTGATATTTTTCATGGCAGCATCACGCTTCACAATACAATTACCACTCATCAGCTGATACAATGGACTGATTTCATTCGTTAGCTTACTCTCTAGATTGTTTAAAATTTGACGTACTGGACATATAGAAATACGTTTGGGCGAAAAAGTTTTGTAAGTGTAGTAAAAACTTTGAAGAATGGTTTCCAGTAATACCAGATATTACTAGAATACATTTTCCCATAGCACGCACAAGAAAAATATTTATTGCCGTAATTATAATTTGGCACCTATGTTGCTTGAAAATTAACCGAATGAAAGCAGGTTTCGATTTTTCGTTCGGCTGTCATAATTTATTCAATAGTTTCTGTAAGCTAGTATAGCTGAATATATGGATGGTTCAGCCTCTGATAATTTCGAGGCGTTAAATCCTAATAATTTTCTTCTTTCAGTATTGCTACCGGGTAGTTACACAGGGAAAAATACAGTAAGTGGGAGCGGTATATTGAATATATTGGAGATTGTAATCGAAACACACAAGAAAAATTATTGATCGAAAATCGTGAGTAGATAAGATGTTGTCCCTTTAATGTCACACATCGTAAGTTAATATAATCGGCGAATATAAGGAAAACGGTTTAGTTATGTAAACAAACACTGATGGGAATAAATAACCTGTTAAAAGCTGTATCCGGATCTTAGCACTTTGCTGTAGATCTATCTGGAGAGCTGCCAGCCAATCCAAAATATTCAGTTCTATCAGTAATTCCGCATGTATTTAAAATTTTCATTCTCTTAACAATATAATATGTTCCCTAGCTAAATGGAAAGTTGTTTCAGGATTTTATAGATACTATAAGCACGATTGTACTAGACAAAGAAAGTGGATGATGTAAAGTTCGACAAGTAACGAAATTCCTCAGTTTTTTTCATTTAAAGTAATACCGGTAACGTAGTAAGATAGTCTGACGACTCGGTTCGCACTCATCTGCTTCCTCAGACATCCATACAAAATACAGGTGTGACGATTAGGATAATTATTTATTATTCATTGATGTACTGCTTATTTAGCCTGATTAGATTAGGGCCTTAAGGCCCTCTTTTACATCTGACCAGAAACAACACATACCACAGGCATTACGAAACATTCCCAATAATAATAATATTAATAATACTGGCAAGAATGATAACAATGACACTAATAACAATAATAATACTTAAGGGCATCTAGCACGATATAGATTACTTTAGCACATTTGAAACCTTGTTTAGTATTCTCAGAAAATGAATGGATAAAGGAAGAGAAGAAGATTGAAATAAAGATGACAGTGGCTGTTAGGAAAGAATAGAATGTGAATTATCTGCTGCATAAGAAGCAAACGGTCCTATTTAGAGGAGACAAAATACAGCGATATGCTGCTGCTGTGGTCTTCAGTCCTGAGACTGGTTTGATGCATCTCTCCATGCTACTCTATCCTGTGCAAGCTCCTTCATCTCCCAGTACCTACTGCAACCTACATCCTTCTGAATCTGCTTGGTGTATTCATCTCTTGGTCTCCCTCTACGATATTTACCCTCCACGCTGCCCTCCAATGCTAAATTTGTGATCCCTTGATGCCTCAAAACATGTCCTACCAACCGATCCCTTCTTCTAGTCAAGTTGTGCCACAAACTTCTCTTCTCCCCAATCCTATTCAATACCTCCTCATTAGTTACGTGATCTACCCACCTTATCTTCAGCATTCTTCTGTAACACCACATTTCGAAAGCTTCTATTCTCTTCTTGTCCAAACTAGTTATCGTCCATGTTTCATAATGAGGCAAAAAAAAAAATCCTACAACCTTACGCCATTGGGAGTTTGGTGAGTCAGGAGGCAAGGTATGTGTTTTGACGGGTGATAGCATCACTGAGTCTCAACAAAAAAACTTGATGTGGGCAAATGCCACGTTCCGAACGGTTTCCGAGATAGACCACTTTAAATGGACATTTCTATTTATTTTCTGTATACCACAGTAACATAGAGGAAGTTGAGACGAAGACTTTGATACAGGACGCTCGTGGTCTATCAGGTCGGGAAGCTGCCTCAAACTGGCCTACAAAAAGTACCTTAGCTACAGCGCACGGGCGTCGCGCGAGATTTTCAATATTCCCGCGATCTCTCCCTGCAAATTGTCAGTCCTCGACAAAAACTAAGTAGGGCATTTTTTGTAGCAAATTTAATTTAGTTTAATTTTGTGCTGAGATACCTTTTCGTTGGAGTGTGCTGTTTTCCAGTTTTTACATGAAACGTACAAAAGTGATACTAAACGTGTTCTATCTCGGAAACCATTCGCAATAGGGCATATGTCCACATGAAGGTTTTGTTCAGAACCACTAATACTATCGCGTCTCAAAGCATGTACCTTTCCACATTACTCACCCCGTATGTGAAAATGTAATTAAAGGTTTCCAGCCTCGAAATACTTACAGCATTAAAATAAACTGAAATTTTTGCAGTCATATTTGAACACAACATAGCCTTGACGACAGAAAATGAGAAATACTTGGATTCTTCGCTATGAAAAATTAGTGCCGTACTAGCAGTCAAATTCTGCACCAAAATACATAGGACAAAAACCAAAGTCATAATATTTACATGGAAAGAAGGTGAACAAATAAACAAGTTTAGATACTCAAGACGATTTTCTCAGGAAAAAGAAGCATCCAGCACAAAGCTTAGTGTGCGGTCATCTACACACATCTTGTTAAAACTGAAAAGGTTTGTTCAAAGCATGGCAACAAGTAGATAATACACCTCGACCCTGATGAAGGAGAATTTGAAATGACTAAAGACACTCGAGATGGCAGTGTAGCAGTCAAAAACTGCGTATGCCCTACATAGGAACATGCAGAGGTGTTGAGAATCGTGTAGGAGACTCGTTCACTAACGACAACAACTGAAAAAAGATGCAATAGTTGACTCGGACATTAACTAAGCCACTGATGCACAGTAGAAGGATGACCGATGCAAGGAAAGCCAAGAGTGGAAGTGTTAGATGACGTCAGAAGGTGCCTCATGCTACCCACCAACAGCAAGGTTCAACGAAAGGAAAGCCCAGTTGACAGTAAGAACCTTACAATTGTCATGAAACGACCCAGTGATCGTGGCTATTGGAAGACTGTTGAACGCTCCGGGATGAATGCAATGTCGTAATCTATTAGCTACCAAAAGATGCAGATGCAGTTTGCGAAAGAACTGTTGCATAACTTGCTGGACATTTACTCTCTTCTCATTTTCAAAAATCATAGCATGAAGCATAATACCAATCTTTTGGTGTGCCAAACGCATTAACTATACACTTCCTATTCTGCTGTGCCTCTAAAACTGCGTTTACATTGGAGCTACCATAGAGTTAGGTTAATTAACGGTATGAAATGTTGCAAATAAAGAGTGTCCCAGAGGGATGGTCAATATTCAGAGATATGGCAGGAACGATCATTCGAAACATAACTGCCTACGATATTGCAGTGTCTGCATTATTCTGAATTACGATGCAATGTTCCTTCCGACATGACTGCATGTCCGAAGGAACAGGCACTGCGGTGACTACAGCCGTCATGAAATACATTAAATGTATTCACAGTTGGGACTATCGACAACCATCAGCTGTGTAATGGAACGGCGACACTGAAAATTTGTGCCGGACCGGGTCTCGAACCAAGTACCAGTCTTGCACAATCATTACTACAGCTTCAAAAGTATGTAATTGAAGAATAAAATGTTGGAGAGTTGCGATTTTGTAAGCAGTCCTATTTTTCACTGAAATGAACTCCTCAAAAACTTTTCGCACCACTCTCAAAAGCGGCCAATGTGCAACGTAGGTCTTTCAACAACCCTCGAAGAGTCATTTTACGCTTAGATCGTTTCCAGGCAACGCGAAGTTAACCCAGCTATCACCGTACTCAAGGGCTTTATCTGTGATTACTCCGACACGCGGCTGTAACTACTGGTGGAACGAAGTCAAATGTTTACACAATACTTTAATAAACGCTCTGACGGACATAGGCTACTTGTTTTTAATATATGAGGTACGTAAATATACAAGGACTACATAAAGAGGAAATACTGTTCGCAAAAATCCAGAAAAGTTATTGATCTGTTTATTTCCAGTTTTTACGCAATAAACATTCGGGCAGACACAGACTGCATATTTTTGTAGCATACAAAAGAGGAAACTTTATGTAGTAAGAATCTCAAAAAGTACTTGACGGATTTATTTCAAATGAATACATGATACTCCGACATGCGTTCGGATGGACATAGGATACATATATTATTTATTTAATATATGTGGTATATAAGTATGTACACAATAAATAAAGGGAAAATGTTGTTAGCAATAAGATCAAGAAGTTCTTGACAGATTTACCTCAAATTTTTACATGATACTATAATAATTGTTCAGATAGATATAGGCTACATATTTTTTAAATGTATATGATGCTTAAATATGTATGTAATACAAAAATGGGAAAAGTTTTCAGTAAAAATCTCGAAAAATTTTTCATCGATGTAATTCCTAGTTTTACCTGATACTCTAATAAACTTTCAGAATGACATGGGCTGCATATTTTTAAAATATGTATGGTAAATAAATATATATCTAATACATAACGGGAAAAGTTGCTGGCATAAATCTTGAAAGGCTCTTGAGCAATTTCTTTCATATACTTACACGATACTCTAATACACTTTCAGCCACACATTGGCTGTATAATTTTCAAATATTAGAGTAACATGAAAGCATATATTCCATATTTTAAGGAGTAAGATTGTCAGCAAAGGTCACGAAGAGTTCTTGACCACTTTACTTCACACTGTTCATCTGTACATCACTACATGAAAGCTTATATTCCATATTTTAAGGAGTAAGATTGTCAGCAAAGCTCACGAAGAGTTCTTGACCACTTTACTTCACACTGTTCAGCCACACATTGGCTGTATAATTTTCAAATATTAGAGTAACATGAAAGCATATATTCCATATTTTAAGGAGTAAGATTGTCAGCAAAGCTCACGAAGAGTTCTTGACCACTTTACTTCACACTGTTCATCTGTACACCACTACATGAAAGCATATATTCCATATCTTAAGGAGTAAGATTCTCAGCAAAGCACACGAAGAGCTCTTGACCACTTTACTTCACACTGTTCATCTGGACATCACAAATAGTCAGACGAACATACACTACATACTTTCAAACAAATTATTAGAGGTTTTCTGTTAAAATCGACTGCGAGAAAGAAAATACTTTGGTGTGAAAATGTACAGTTTCTTTTTCTCTCTTGCAACAGTTTTAAAGTAGATGCCAGGGCATTTAAAGCATCAGACAAATTGTTTCTTCTTCGTATATTCTTTTTCCTTATGCATAATTCAAAAAAGAAATTTGTGTACACAACAGTGTGCTCTTTTATTTTCTTGCTCACAGTCAGTTTTACGAGGAGAGAGGACAGCTGCGTTTATGGCTTACCGACTTATGACTCGAACAGTACTATGAAATCTGAACCATCCGAAAATTCGCAACCTTATCCGTTCACAGGTTAAAAATATGACGAATACTGTCATTGAAGCTACTAGTTTCTCGGAGAGATCTCTCCTGTAGAAAAATGGTTTTACAGGAAATCTTGTGCCATTCTTACCACAAAATAATTGCAAATTCAAGTAACGGTGATGAAGATGGTCAGCGATCACGCACCCTTCTCTCCAAGGCAGACAATACAGGCTCAATAATATTGAGATCTAGTGATTATGGTGCCCAGTGGAGATATGACAACCCATCCTCGTACCGAAGAAACCAGTCTGTACGATGCAGGCTGCGTGAACGGGGGCCCAGCCGTCTTGGAACATAGTATCACTATTGGGGGAATAAAAACTGTGACGTGAGATGAACCTGACCAGCCAAAATGGTCACACGTAATCCTTGCCAGAAATGCGACCTTCCAGAGTAACCATGGCGCCCACGGAATATCATCATCGAACCCTCACCATATTTCATTCTTGGGACGTGAACTTGGCCAGTAGTTGGAAACAGTGTGAAACAAGACTCATCTCACCAAAAAATGGTTCAAATGGCTCTGAGCACTATGGGACTTAACTTCTAAGGTCATCAGTCCCCTAGAACTTAGAACTACTTAGACCTAACTAACCTAAGGACATCTCACACATCCATGCCCGAGGCAGGATTCGAACCTGCGACCGTAGCGGCTGCGCGGTTCCAGACTGTAGCGCCTTTAACCGCTTGGCCACCACGGCCGGCCGTCTCACCAAATTTCATTGCTCCATAGTGCAGGTTTTATTGCATCGACGTTACGTTTTCCTTTGCATCACTCATCAGTAGTTTTGCAATTCGAGCTCGCCCTGCAAATTCTTGCTTATGCAGCTCCATTCGTGATTGGTCACAATTCTTCCCAATGTGATCCGTCACAGTCACTGGACAAAAACTTTCGTCCGCGTTGTGACATAACCGACGATGTTTTTCCGCTTCCACTGTATGTCGTATAAATCTTCGATACTGTGCCTCTTCAAACACCAAACACTTCGACTGTCTTGGTTACGGAAGCATCCACCACACTGGCACCAACAATCTGCCCACGTTCGTACTCACCTCCGACATAATGCACTCATAACTACGCAAACGCTGATCTGAGCACGACGGACTCTTGCAACGTATTGAGGACATTGCACAGGCGCTGTACGTGGCCAAATACAACGCCGCGGTCTGGAGGCTTGGCTAGCATTTGCATTTGTGTTCTAACATACACTTCTCGCGGTTTTCCATATTTTTGTCTAACCATATGAACTGCGCTGCCCCTGTTTAGAAATACGTACTCGTTCTTTTACTAAACATATTATCTTACTTCCATATGCACTGCCTGACAATAAAAGCGAAGCACCAAGATGGATGGCAATGTAACTTCCCACACGTACACACCAGCGGCAGGTATGCAACTAGTTAGAACTGCAGTTCCCTGTGGTAGGTAGACCGCCGTGAATAGCACCAGGTCTTGAATGATTCCTGCGAAGGACGCGGACGTGCCTCACTCTCGTGAAAAAGAGATATATCAGCACATGCAGATTTTTAAAAAGGTCTCGATGTAGGTCTCCATTTGTCCAGATGGTCGAATCGTGAATCATCTAGATTTTTCGGATGTGACAGTGGCTCGATTTTAGACTGCAAAGGAAATGAGGGAACGCATACTCGGCGTCAAGGTACCAATCGACTACGTCTGACCACCACAAGAGAGCACCGCCTTATCGTGCACCAAGAACATCGTAACTCCTTTAAATCTGCACCTCTCATCCGAAAACGAGTAACGGGACTCACCGCAACATTTTGTGTCGTACGACGCCGTTGGTCGAAGACTTGTAGCAGCCGAACTAGGGGATTAACTATCATTAACACAACAACACAGTCAGCTGCTTTTGGAGTAGCATCGTGACCGGGAAGCAAGGCTTGCCTGTGAATGGTGTCGCTTCTTGTTCAACGAGGAATCGGGGTTCTGCACAACCCCGGATGACCAACGTCAGCGAGTATGGTTGCGATCTGGGGAGAAGTTCCACTTCTCCAACGTTTTGAAGAGGCACAGTGGTGTTACTCCATCGGATATGACTTCAGGGCACAACTGGTAATAACTGAGGGAAATCCGACGGCAGAAAGTTACGTCGCAGACATCCTGTGTCTCCACATGTTATGTCTCTCCAAGCCCTTGCCCCAGTAGTAACACTCGTTCCCGTCAGATCACCGAAGTTAAGCGCCGTCGGACTTGCCTAGGACTTGGACGGGTGACCGTTCGGTCTGCCGAGCGCTGTTGGCGAGCGGGGTGCACTCCGTCCTTTTGATGCAAAATGAGGAGCTACTTGACTGAGAAGTAGCGGCTCCGCTCACAAAACTGACAACGGCTGGGAGAGCGATGTGCTGACCACACGCCCCTCCCCATCTGCATCCAGCAACGCCGGTATTCTGAGGATGACACGGCGATCGGTCAGTACCGTTACCTCTTCAGAGACCTGTTCGGAGTGAGTTTAGTATTTGTTGTCTCTGATGCGACAATATCGTTGCGCCGTTTTTCAGTAAGGCAATTCTCGTCCACTCATGGCAACTTTCTCAATGAACTGGCCGCGTGACTTTGAAGTACTTCTGCGGCGGAGCAAGACCCTAGATCTTCCCCACATAGAAGATGTGCGAGACCAGCTCGGACTTCAACTCCGTCCCAGAGTCAGTATCCATGATATAAAGGACGAGTTACAACAGTTGTGGGTCAGCCTGCCTCAGGAGACGATGCTACGGTTTTAGGATACATGAAAGTTTCTTCTATGTTTAAATTCGTGTTTCAAAGTGCCAAGTTGCTATCTAAGAAATGTATAAAACGTAGTTTTGATATTGAAATATTGTAACTTTCTTTAAAATAATAAAGAGAAAATTTTACGATTGTGTTAAATGAAGTCTGAACTGTGGAATGGATACAAAACTCGAATTGTCGTATGGCGTGTTGTAAGTGGTGTGCTTACTCTGTGTTATTGTTAGCAAAACTTTACACGAATCGATTGGGCAATGCTACTCCCTGTACCAATAAAGAAATACAGTCACTGCAAAATACGTTCCGCTCCTTAGACACTGAATCATCTGACCCCGTTCAAAACTGATAACTTTGGTCCCTGTGCACATAGCAAATAGTTTAAATTGTCTTACCTCTAAAGCAGCAACGGAGTAATGCGATATATTCTGGTCTCTCACAAAAAACTTTAAATATGCTAGCTACAGGATCAGATATGTGCATGCTGGCCATAATGCTTGAAATGCACATGACATTCATTTGGCTGATAAATGAGAACATTTCAGAAAATTCCACTTCTTTAAACAATATTTGACCTGGACAGGGAGGCGGTACTGATTATAGTGAATTACTAACACTAATTTTTTTTGCAAAATTATATTGCAAATTAAGTTTGTCTTTTCAGAAACATCTGACAATTGAAGATACATTATTCACAACTGAATCAAAAACGATGAGAATTAAACAGCAAGTATTATCTAACTTGAAACTTCCTGGCAGATTAAAACTGTGTGCCGGACCGAGACTCGAACTCGGGATCTTTGCCTTTTGCAGGCAAGTGCTCTACCACCTGAGCTACCCAAGCACGACTCACGCCCCGTCCTCACAGCTTTAGTTCTGCCAGTACCTCGTCTGCTACCTTCCAGACTTTACACAAGCTCTGCTGCGAACCTTGCAGAACTAGCACACCTGAAAAAAAGGATATTGCGGAGACATGGCTTTGCCACAGCCTCGGGGATATTTCTAGAATGAGATTTTCACTCTGTAGCGGAGTGTGCGCTGGCAGAAGTAAAGCTGTGAGGACGGGGCGTGAGTCGTGCTTGGGTAGCTCAGATGGCGCCGGCACGGTGGCTCAGCGTGTTCGGTCAGAGAGCTGGTTGGCATCTGTAATAAAAAAAAAAAAAACTGAGTGGAAGGATCAACGAACTTCAGCGGATGTCATGTGACGTCCGCAACGTCCAAACACGAAAAAATAAAAAAAATGATAGAGCACTTGCCCGCGAAAGGCAAAGGTCCCGACTTCGAGTCTCGGTCCGGCACACAGTTTTAATCTGCCAGGAAGTTTCATATCAGCGCACACTCCGCTGCAGAGTGAAAATCTCATTCTGGATTATCTAACTTCATAAATCCAACATAAATGCAAACTATCAAATTAAGTATAGCTCTGTTAACAAATCTTAGAAACATTACAAAGTGAAATATCTAACTAGCCTTTTTATCAAAACTGTTTACGTACATTCTGGGGTTTCTCGACAATTACAAATTACCAGCCAACTCATCTATACTAACGCGCTGGTAAGAACAGAAATCATAATTATTCAAAATCTTTACCTTGGTTGCATGAAGGCTTCTGATTGCATGTTCAACAATATTGACATACCTACATTAATCTAACACTTGGTGGCTTCACGCAGCGCATCTCAAAGACTGCCTATTCCATCGTCTTTCCCTCTCAGACAGTTACCTACAGCTGTGCGCCCAGCGCTCTCTCACGCCAACATTACAATAATCTCAGACCAGAGATCTTTGGCTCTGCGGTCGCGCACAGACAGCGATCCTCATTATCGAGCCTGTCAGAGACAGTCATCGTTTATAGTATACTAGTTTCGTTTTAATTTATTAATATTCTTATCTTATTCTCGTGCCACATACAAGTGCGCCCCAGTATGCTCCTTTCAATACGTAAATCTCAGTGCAAGGCAACGGAACTACGTGAAAATTTATTTTTGAGCGGAAATGTGTGCAGCTCACGCTACTCGATGCGAAATCCAGACCAGCCGTCTGTGAGAAAGTAATCCGTTTTCAATTAAATTTAAGCACGCCATCTGACTGCAAAACAAAATGACTCACTTTAATATGTTGGCCCTGAATACTGCTAATCTTTATCTTTATTCTTGCAAACAATCACTGTATCAGAACAGTTATTGTAATTACATAGTGAATGAACATAAAAATTAATGCATCTGACTTTCTGATAAAACTGCATGAAACTTCACAGGACAGCATTTTACTGAATTATTTTACTGGTATTAAGCCTCTGAAGTGATACAGATGTTATTTTCACATATACACTCCTCCAGTCACTGTGTCTTACAGTGGACATGGACCTTGATGGTAATTAAATTTATTGGCTTACTTGTGGGACGGAACGCTCGTCAGCTCTGCAACTTGTTGCTATGAGGAATAATGATGAAACTGTCAAAAAGCAAACTTCATTTGCCGTACTTGCGATGTGCAATGAAAGAAGGTATTTATCATTTTCATAAATGTTTCTCAGTACACAACTCGTGATGTGCAATGCGAGTGTGCAAACAAAGTCCTGAAAGTAAACGAAAATGGAGAGCTCATTTTAATGACTGATAAATAAGAAGGAAGACTCCAAGTTTAACTGCACTTTACCTTTTCATAAGTTCTCACACCTGCACAAGTTGGCAAAATATTTCTTAATAACTCTCCTTTGAACAACCGCCTCCCTTGACACCAGTTTCAACCATAACAAAAACCCTTTTACGCCAAGATTCAGCCATACGCAGTGTTCTAACAATGAGAAGCTACAGAGTTACAAAGATGTAAAACTGGATTATCTTAAAAGTTGGCTTTTGTCATTCTTCAATTAATAGAATTTCTTTTACTCAGTATCTTTCCTCAAAACATTAATATGAAATCCTTTTTAAACAATGCTGCCTCCACCACACAGCAGGCCAGATTCCATTGTTTTTAAAACCAAGTACATTGCTAGACAGTCCAACACACACTGCTACTGTTACTCTCTGACTTATTCTGAGAAAGCAAAGTTAACTTCTCTCAAACACAGCCTTACAAAGAATATGCTTATATCGATATAACAGAGGTTGTGTACATTAATCAAATTCGTAAATTCATTCACATTTACGGTCAAAACTTCCTGAAAATCGTCATGGCAAATAGGACAGCCCCCTTTCATATATTTCCCAATCGAATCACTGCATGCATCAAGGGCAGAGGGAGTGCAACGTCATATTTATAAGTGGGTTCATACTGCCACGTCCTCTGGAAATTCGACTAGCTTTTGTAACCACTGAAATAACATCGCATATCCTCTCAACCCGTGAAGTTTCCTTTCGTTTCCTTCTCCCTATCTGGGCGCCGCACATTTTTGTTCTCGAGCAGTGGAAATGCGACGGTAAAGTACAAAAATATTTCATTTGAGTAATTTGAACACTAAAAGACGCAATGTACTTTGATTATTAAATCATTATATGGCTAATATAATAAAAATCGTCCATTACAGTGGACTTTCATTGCAGGCAAAGTGGAATGGCCGAGCCATATGGACTTGTTTAGTGAGCATCTTAATGTGCAGATTTGGCGACAAACGATTTGGAGTTAACCGCTGTGCTGTGAAGCTATACAGTGTGTTTTATGCTTCATTTAACTCCAGTGGTACTAAGAGGTGTTTACCCGTAGTTACATTCGTAAATTTACTTTGCTTCACGCTTATGATTATCTATTGCCTTTGTGCTCTTTGGATAAATTACGAATATTGTGAGATGTGCCTATAATGTGTACTCGGCATAAAGGCAAGTTCAATTAACCTGTCTTAATTGAAGCCGTGTGGGTGCGCTGGTTCACACTTATGTGCATTATAGGCAAGCTATGTACATTTCTGAGGCTTTCTGCCTGCTTTTGTTACACGTACTCCTGTTTATTGGTTTCCAGCCCGATTTTTAATTTAGGAGTATTATTTGGGCTGGCTTGTGTACGCAGTATCAAGTATTTTACAAAAATCGTATCAGCGCACACTCCGCTGCAGAGTGAAAATCTCATTCAAGTATTTTACAGTTTGCTGGAGTCAGCTGACCGTTGTTCCTTAAATTTATTTGTACATCTTTGTCGTTGCCCATTTATTATAGAGTTCTTTAATGGTGGCTCATTGCCTGTTCTGAGGTGAGAACTAATTGTCCGTTCATGTCATTTTACTGATACGCAACATCTGCTAAGGGAAATACTTTTCTCTCTATTTTAGTTAATTCTGTGCTTCTTAATCTGTGTTGGAATAGTACCACCAGAGGGGGGTGAAGCTTAATAGTTTGCTAGCTTCGGTTAACCTGTTCAGGTCCTAATTCTAAAACTGTATTGTTCATTTGTTTGCATCTGGTGAATCTTAATAGTTTGGTGTCTTTAGGTAATTGTTCATTTTCTGATTCTAAAAGGATACTATTCATTTGTTGCCATTTATTGAAGTTTGTAAGAATTACTAAAGACGTGTTGAAGAAATATATAATATTTGCAGTGCCATTTTTAAATAAATAAATTGTCTTTTCAGGTTCAATTCTTTTTTCTGAACTAGTAGTACTTTTGCACTTCAAAAAGTTTCTGGTGCTTCCATTTTCTGAATAACAAGTCTCTCCGTCATAAGACGCCGTATATACATACAAACATCCAAGTGGCCAAGGTGCTGTTACTCTTGTGTTCACTAAGGGAAAGTCTGAGGTGATCACTGGTTCAAGTTATGGTGGTTCTCTTCCGAAAATGGAGGAGACTTCTGTTTTAATGTCATTGGGCAGTCTAGAATATCGAGCGTTACATTTAAGAATAAACTTTAATACGTTTTAACATTTGGCTGGGGTGAACCACCGCCGCTAGGGACCTAATTAAAATCCACCAAGAAGTCTATATTAACCAGCTTAATGAGCTTAAAGGGGCACTGTATTAGCATACGACTCTATCAAAACGTTCCGCCGTTCGGCATCGCTAAAGAAACAAACGGTTTAAAAAAATAAAGAAAAGTAATTCCGTGAGGAACTCATTGTCGAACCTTCACGCACTGATTTAAAACCGCACACTGCGCAAAATTACTGAAAATAAAATGAACACTTTCGTATCAGTTGACTTTGTAAAATAAATTATTGATTACTGAATTAAAAATGTAATACATTCGTCCAGTAATGTTTACAGGTACCACGCCTTGTAACGGCTTCCATATTAGTCAAAGACCAAAGCAATAACTCTTTCTGGCGTGGCGCAGCACGAAACACGTCAGTCCAGAATGGATACAATGTGAAAACGGGCTATATTACATTGCCTCATTACTCTTAATTCTTCAAGCAACGGCCTCCTGTAGATGTAGAGCGTCATGTTCTTACAACCATATTCCTCCCGTCATCCACACCCAAACAAGTCTTCCAGACATGCCTGTCCTCAGGCACTTTCCAAAGAGGGAGCTGTTTAACTCTTTGCGGTCAGCAATGTTAAATCTACAGTTTAGTAGAGTCGCAGACAATGTTTACTAGAAATTCGAGAGAATTGTGTAACAAATAAGAAGGCTGTATCTAGATTCCGGGTACTCCATACATATGAATGCAGTGTGGCGGTTCGGAAGTTCTTTGCCACTTGTAACAGGTAACAGATTTTAAAAGCAAAATAGTAAAAGGCATTTTTCGACTTTTATCGTCCTCCATCTCATTTGAATATCAAATTAACATCTTACGGCACTTAAAAGGTATTTTACTGGACTGGTGCAAGGTTCTTTACATGACACGAATTACGATGTCACCAAGCAGAAGTGTTAGTTACCCGACATTGTAGATGGTGAACTGATTTCAAATTAGTATAATCAGGAGAAAGTAAAATGTGTCATCAAACATTTATCTTATAGCTGTATGGTGCGACAGCACCGATCGAAAATAAAATAATTATTTAAATAAAGATAAATATTTTCTGCTTTCTAGTCTTGTTTATGAAATTTTTCAATTGAGTTGAAACTTATTGATGAAATTATGACAGAGACATCTTACGAGATGCCCACTCGTGTAGCCAACCATTAGATTGTTTTCATGATCTGTTCTGGATGGACACAACGAGAAGCGGATAGCTCCCCTTGAGCTCAGATACGGACGTGAATCTGTCATGCAACATAATGTTTCACGAGAAAAATTGGCCCTCGTAAATAAGTCCTGGGTGTCGGTTCTCACAAAGTCATTAAGGCTTAGTACTGTTGTGGGTCAACTACCTACTGAACTGCAAGGTGTAGTCCCAGAATAAGATCAGTTTGATTTGCTCTTTGCAAGCAGGCACATTAAAAAGTGGAAAACTGCACATTAATATGAAGAATAATGATACAAAATAACAAAATGGATGACAGATACTGAACATTAAAACTATATAACTAAAAATTAATTCACCTTGACAAGGCCTTAAGGGATATGTAGCATATGAGTTACCACCATCGCAACAGGTCATTCTCTAAAATTCACAGTCACAGCTGGACGCGCAATAATTGTTCCCAGCATACCAGGAAATGACGTATAACTTCCACATGCAAATGCGTTAGTCTACTCGGTCATGGATGAGCCCTCGACAACAAGACTAGACTGAAATTAACGGACTAACAATAACAGATTAATCGAAAGCACCTAATCATGGTCCCCCTACGAGAAGATAAACTGCAAGCTACTCTCACCAGAACTGGAGACTCTGGAAGTAAATACCCGATCTGCTGCGATCTACTGGATGAAGTAACTCGTCAGTGATGGCATGATGACCTGATTCCCTAGACAGCAGGCTGCAGGTCTTACCATGGCTCCCAGCCAAGTCTGCCTTCTTCTGCCTCTCCACTCGGATTGAACCAAAAATTTTGTCTTTCCTCTCTGTTCTAAAGTCCACGCCGATGACCTTCCACCAATGGAAATGTGTAGTCCATTGCTTAACCAATTGGATTTTTATAAACTGCGGACCAGCACCCCAATTAGTAGATACTTTTTGAGTCCTCCAATGAACTGCCTTCAGGCAAATGAAATTTTAAGAACCATAGTTCCAAGTTCCAACATCACTAATATTTTTTTTTGTTAACCAATGTGATGCCTTCCTCTCGTGATACAGAAAAATTTGTGTCCATGTGGGGTGGCATCTGGATGACACCAAACCTTCCCACAAGTAGGACAAGAAAAAAGTTTTTAACGATGACTGCTGCTTATCTTCCCACATGAAAGCAATACGGGGGTGAGTATGAGGAGGCTATCTTTCAGCCAGCCCAGCTTCCCTCAATTCTCTCGTAAGGCTAGTTAACAAAAAAAAAAAAAAAAAAAAAAAAAACCACAGCAGCAGGATATCCTTTGAGCAGAGAATCCTGCATGTAAAATAATTTATTTTGCACTGGCCCAGACATGTATCACACCAAACATCTTGGATTAGTTTACATTGTCATTATCTCCAGGTCGACAAATCCTATGAACGTGTCTTGATTTTTCTTTAATGTTGCTTCCAGTTTCAACAGCAACGTCAGAACTGTCTCTCTGGTGGCTGTACTTTCCCTAAAGCCAAATCGATCGTCTCCTAACAGATCCTCAGTCTTCTTTTCCATTCTCCTGTATATTTTTCCTGTTAGCAACTAGGATGAATGAGCTGTTAAACTGACTGTGCGATAATTATCGCACTTGTCGACCCCTGAACTCTTCGAAATTGTTTGGATGATGTTTTCACGAAAATCGCCAGTCTCACACATTCTTCACACCAATAGGAATGATCGTCCTGTTGCCATTTCACCCAAATTTCTTGGAAATACCGATGGAACGTCATCAGTCCCTTTTGCATTATGTGATCTTAAGTCCTCCAAAGCTGTCTTAAATTCTAAATCTAGTACTGGATCCCCTACCTCTTCCCTATCGACTCCTGTTTCTTCTCCCCTCACATCATCAGGAAAGCCTTCCCCATCACAGAGGCCTTATTATTTCATATTCGTCTGACCGAAAATCTTTGTTTTCTTTTCATTTCACTTCACTGATCCCCACTATATCTAGAGCGAGCCTTAGCGTTTCCGTTTTCAGATTTTCTAGCTTCCGTACCACCTTCAAACTTCTGACATTCCACGACCCGACTCGTAGAACGTTATCCTTTCGTTGGTTATTCAATCTGTTTCTCATGATCACGTCCCCCTTGACAGGTGCCCCCCTCCCCCCCACCCCCCGGGATCTGAAGGGGGAATATTTTGCCACTGAGGAGATCATCATGACGCTTTTTCAGTTACAGGCCGTGTGTCCTGTGGATACACATTATGTGTCTTTAATGCAGTGGTTTCCATTACCTTCTGCATCCTCATGACAGTGATCATTGCTGATTCTTCCGCCTTTTACGGGCATTTTCCCACCGAAGTGCAAGAAGTTCCCTGGTAAGAGATGGAACTGATCCCCCATGGTACACAAAACAGGTCCGAACGCTGTTGCAGAGGCAACGGAAAAAGCATGCGAAGTTCAGAAGAACGCGAAATCCCGAAGATTGGCTACAATTTACAGACGCGCGAAATTTGGCACGGACTTCAATGCGAGATGCCTTTAATAGGTTCCACAACGAAACATTGTCTCGAAATTTGGTAGAAAATCCGAAGAAATTCTGGTCGTATGTAAAGTACACAAGCGGCAAGACGCAGTCAATACCCTCGCTGCGCAGTGCCGATGGTACTGTTACCGACGACTGTGCCGCTAAAGCGGAGTTACTGAACGCAATTTACCGAAATTCCTTCACCAGGGAAGACGATTGGAATATTCCAGAATTTGAAACACGAACAGCTGCTAGCATGAGTTTCTTAGAAGTAGATGCCTTAGGGGTTGCGAAGCAACTCAAATCGCTTGATACGGGCGAGTCTTCAGGTCCAGATTGTATACCGATTAGGTTCCTTTCAGATTACGCTGATACAATAGCTCCCTACTTAGCAGTCATATACAACCGCTCGCTCACCGATAGATCTGTACCTACAGGTTGGAAAATTGCGCAGGTCGCACCAGTGTTTAAGAAGGGTAGTAGGAGTAATCCATCGAACTACAGCCCTATATCATTGACGTCGGTTTGCAGTAGGGTTTTGGAGCATATGCTGTATTCAAACATTATGAATCACCTCGAAGGGAACGATCTATTGATACGCAATCAGCATAGTTTCAGAAAACATCGTTCTTGTGCAACGCAGCTAGCTCTTTATTCGCACGAAGTAATGGCCGCTATCGACAGGTGATCTCAAGTTGATTCCGTATTTCCAGACTTCCGGAAAGCTTTTGACACGGTTCCTCACAAGCGACTTCTAATCAAGCTGCGGGCCTATGGGGTATCGTCTCAGTTGTGTGACTGGATTCGTGATTTCCTGTCAGGAAGGTCGCAGTTCGTAGTAATAGACGGCAAATCATCGGGTAGAACTGAAGTGATATCAGGTGTTCCCCAGGGAAGCGTCCTGGGACCTCTGCTGTTCCTGATCTATATAAATGACCTGGGTGACAATCTGAGCAGTTCTCTTAGGTTGTTCGCAGATGATGCTGTAATTTACCGTCTAGTAACGTCATCCGAAGACCAGTTTCAGTTGCAAAGCGATTTAGAAAAGATTGCTGTATGGTGTGGCAAGTGGCAGTTGACGCTAAATAACGAAAAGTGTGAGGTTATCCACATGAGTTCCAAAAGAAATCCGTTGGAATTCGATTACTCGGTAAATAGTACAATTCTCAAGGCTGTCAATTCAACTAAGTACCTGGGTGTGAAAATTACGAACAACTTCAGTTGGAAAGACCACATAGATAATATAGTGGGGAAGGCGAGCCAAAGGTTGCGTTTCATTGGCAGGACACTTAGAAGATGCAACAAGTCTACTAAAGCGACAGCTTACACTACACTCGTTCGTCCTCTGTTAGAATATTGCTGCGCGGTGTGGGATCCTTACCAGGTGGGATTGACGGAGGACATCGAAAGGGTGCAGAAAAGGGCAGTTCGTTTTGTATTATCACGTAGTAGGGGAGAAAGTGTGGCAGATATGATACGCGAGTTGGGATGGAAGTCATTAAAGCAAAGACGTTTTTCGTCGCGGCGAGATCCATTTACGAAATTTCAGTCACCAACTTTCTCTTGCGAATGCGAAAATATTTTGTTGAGCCCAACCTACATAGGTAGGAAGGATCATCAAAATAAAATAAGAGAAATCAGAGCTCGAACAGAAAGCTATAGGTGTTCGTTTTTCCCGCGCGCTGTTCGCGAGAGGAATGGTAGAGAGATAGTATGATTGTGGTTCAATGAACCCTCTGCCAAGCACTTAAATGTGAATTGCAGAGTAATCAAGTAGATGTAGATGTAGAACTCTGTCCGCTCCTCCACCCTCTTCGACAAGGCCGTTGGCACAAAGAGGGTGACTTCCAGTGCCGGAAGTCTTCGGCCGTCATTGCGCTATTGAGTAACAAATGGTAAACCTATTGCGATAAACCAACGAACATTAGCGTATAGGCAAAGGATAACAACCAATACTCCGTCATGGAGTCTGCAGTCTTCCATATATTAAATAGGCGTCTAATGTACGAAGGTTTCTTTAAATGGAAAGGAAATACGTTGGCTCATGGGAGTCAGGAAGTCCACGATATAAGCTGTATATGTCGCGTGAATCAATATTCTTAATAATGTTGCTGTCCTAAGGAAATAAGCTTAGAGAATTGAAAAATTGCTAATAGCAAACCGGCCACTTCATTTTTGCCCTATGATGATAATTTCTGGTAAGGTTCCTGCATACTGATACCGTTGTGCTAATTTCTACAGTAAACACTTCTTTATTAGATGTATCATGTAGTGGGAAAACAAGAAATTAACGTACTTATATCCCACGTATTATGAAATGATGCATAATGCATCAGCTTCTCATCACTGACTTCAATAAGCTGCAACCAAGTAAACTTGTCATACACAAAATAAAGCAGATAAAAGGCTTGGCTTGGAATATACAACAACTTCTTTCTTCCACTGCAGAGTGCCACCTTTTCATGAGAGGGTAATTAGCTGCATGTGCATCAAAAGATGAAACAGGTTCCCGGTTGGTTACGCGCTGGCACAGACTGCCACGATATCACTTCGCACGACGCCCACATCGACAGGCTCAGCCGCCTCATCCCAGACAACAGACCATTTGCTTTCCACCTCAAAAGTAACTCAGCTTCTGCCTTGACGAGGAGGACTAGCGCTTTCTACGAGGTTAACCTTTGTTATTCCTTCTTTCAAAAATGGTTCAAATGGCTCTGAGCACTATGGGACTTAACTTCTGAGGTCATCAGTCCCCTAGAACTTAGAACTACTTAAACCTAACTAACCTAACGACATCACACACATCCATGCCCGAGGCAGGGTTCGAACCTGCGACCGCAGCGGTTGCGCGGTTCCAGACTGTAGCGCCTAGAACCGCTCGGTCACTCCGGCCGGCATTCCTTCTTTCATGCTACGTCCTTACAGGTTACGCCAACTTGCTTCAAATCCGCTATTTGACCCGTGGGAAGGCGTCACGGAGATACTGAAAGAACTCAACTGTCAGACGTGAGAACATATCTGTCCAGTTCCAAGAAAAAAAAACAAATTAATAATGATTTTACTAAGCAATACTTGTCAGATGAAATCAGCCGAGAACAATTGTCACTTCATGAAGTTAGAAGCCTCAGAGTTTAAGCACTGAGAAACCATAGTGGAGGATAATTGTGAAGGGGAGAGAGATAAGTCGCATACGATCAAAAGACGCACATTAAGACATTATTTGAACCGCAGTTGGACGACAACAGAAGTTTTCCATATGTTATGTAAAGTAGGGACCTCCAGTAGCCCCTCATATCACGGACTAAATACGTGATGGAACCATTTGAGACTGTGCCAGGGGATACAAGCCCTGACGTCAAGCGAAGCTTTCCAGTATACATAAGTGGTAACATCGAGCAGAAACTTCTAGGAGAAATCCAACATTAAAGTATTTATGTGTCAAAGGAGCCAGCTAATGGAAATATCCCATACGGCTATTATCGAGGGTCAGTCGCAACTTAGACGGTATATAAGTAAGAGGAGTCAGTCTGATGGAGAAGTCTGACGGAGGACTCCGAGAGCAGTAGTACGTCAGTCAGCCGCAACCTGAGTATGCAGAAGTAATATTCACAGCGAGAAGGCGGTGATCAGATCTGGAGACACACACATCAACTGCAAGATAAGAAATCATTATCTATTCTGGGGAATAGCTCTGAACATAGACAATCTGTCTTTGTCTCAAGGAACAGCTAGCATTGATAGCTTCGTAATTAACAAGAACAATTTATGGAATAGTAATTGGCTCTTGTAAGCTTAGGCGAGTGACCTGTTGATAAGAATAAATTGAGTCTGACAAGTAATAGAGAAAGGGGTTAGGAACTGGCACCTCTTTTATAATTTATCAAAGAGAATAAAGATATTACTTAAATAAATACTGAACTCTTCAGCATACCCATCTTGCCATTAATCCTAAAAAGATCACCACTGCAACCAGTAAGCACCCAGTTCTACCTCGGGGAGCTTTCTCCCTCCCATCTCCGACAACAAAGGTGGGCACTCAAACAACCCTCAGATTGTCGTCAACGTTGCGATCGCACTACAAAACTGTGGTGGGACGTGGCATATCATACTTACAAAGTTTCAAAAACAACAAGCTTTTAGCGAGGAATCTAAGAATATACTAACATCTCCCTTTGTTTCGCTCCCGTAGAGATCGCGAGAACTAGTTTAGACAAATTAAAGCGCTCATAAGGCCGTTTAAGCAATGATTCTTCCCGCGCTCCATAAGTGAATGTAACATGAATAAGCGCTAATAACTGGTGTAATGGACAGTACTTTCTGACATGAAGTTCATAGTGGTTTGCACAGTATGAATTTAGATGTAGCAATTACGAATTTAAAAGTATTGTTACGGTTCGAATCCCTGTTTGATACATGAAAGGATGTTGTCTCTATGACAGCGTGTCGTGTGTTGAGTTCTCTTGTCAAGACTTCCCTGTATTCCAGTTTTCGTTTTTTTATCACAACGGCTTCCCACTCATTGTTGAATGACACGAATCATGACAGCATCTGTATCGCTCAAAAATCAATTGAGACTCTCAGCTAGAACCGTGTGTCCCTTTTAATTTTTACCGAGGAATCTCGTCACGTTGAGTTAGCATATAATGATGAAACACACTGTATAGACATGCGTGATGAAAGTCGTGGTCGTCTTAATACCACTTCACTCCATCTCTTGCAACTTTTATCGTTAGCATAAGCTCACCCCGCAAGTGACGAATTTGCTTCAACTTACAGCTGAACGAGCTCTGTATTTGAGTTAACTCAGCCGCTGTGTGGCAGGGACCTACAGCAATAAATTAGCATGGGCAGGTGACACTTGACATTTCATAGCCCCGGGTTTACATGCTGCTAGGCGCTACTCCCTCGCTTCGCACTCTCACTGCTTTCATGTCTCCTCTGCCGTCAGTCTCTCTCTCTCTCTCTCTCTCTCTCTCTCTCTCTCTCTCTCTTTCATTCGCGACTTTATACTGCAGACAGGTTCGCCCGGAGCGCGATAGCCGCCCGGCGGCGAGCACACGGTAGCTGAGGACTGGGTGTATTAAAAACGGCGGTAAAAACTAAAGGGTGCACAGCGCCAGGTCCGGGTACGTCTCTTTAAAAACCTCTGTTTATTCAGCGATGCGATCAAAGGCAAACATTTTAAAAACAATGTAATTATCTGGTGCGGGCGCGCCGCTATTAAGCTGTTATCGGCCGAGGGGTTAAATGAAAGTCCGCGCAAAGTGCCACAGGGGCGCAGTTGCTGGGTGCTGCGCCAAGCACCCACAGCCACACTCTTCTTAGTACTCCCGGGTCCTACCACCTCGTTCCTACGTCTTGCCTCTGATAACGTTTTAAAACTTTAGTCCTGTTGTTGCGACTGATCTTTGTAAGGTAGCATTGTACAATGAGAACACTCCGTTAGTCTTAACTAAAAAAATGGTTCAAATGGCTCTGAGCACTATGGGACTCAACATCTTAGGTCATAAGTCCCCTAGAACTTAGAACTACTTAAACCTAACTAACCTAAGGACATCACACACACCCATGCCCAAGACAGGATTCGAACCTGCGACCGTAGCAGCCCCGCGGTTCCGGACTGCAGCGCCAGAACCGCACGGCCACCACGGCCGGCGTTAGTCTTAACTATAAGTATTAATTTTAAACATAACAATGTTGCACGTGGTACTCACCCGTCACTGTTTATCGCACGCTGACAACCGAGGATGAGAAGAAACTGATATCTAGGACCCTAAACTATGTAAAAGCGGTGCAATCCATCTTGAGATGACTCATACGTTACACATTTACCTGACGTTGTAGCTGATAGACTGCAGGCGACCATTCAATCATGTGTACCTCCTATTATATTTTAATCTCTTCATGACTGAGCTCTGTCTTTATCTTAAATAGAATGTTTAAGAACTTACATAGGACAAGTTTTTAATGTACGTATGTGTGTGTGTGTGTGTCTGTGTGTGTGTGTGTGTGTGTGTGTGTGTGTGAACACGCGCGCGAGCGCACCCTTGGGTAAGCGTGTGCATTTTTAAGTATACAAATAATAAATCCTATTAAAATATGTTAGTTTACATTGTAGTACAAGTTTTTAATCGTTTTAGTTTTTCTAACCACTTTTGACTCCTCAGATTTTAGTATTAATGCTAAGGATGTAGACATCATGTGCCCAAACAATTCTGTCAAGATCAGCATCATCATCGTCTCCTTCACTTCTTCTTCCTATAAAGCGACTGTTGCAAGATAAGTTCTGCAATAAATTACACAGCTACTATGAGAATAAATGTTCAGCATTACAAACTAGCTCCGTTCGGGGTTAAATGCAATAAGATGTGATGATGATGATAATACATAAAAGTATGGTGTTGCTGTAGCTAACGAACGCTGAGGATGTACCACTTCCAGCGACGGCGATAGTACAGTTCATAATGGTCCATGTGGACTGTGAGACGTAGAAGAAGTCCTTGATTATTCATGGAGAGCGTCAGTGGGAAAAGCCTGGCGGTTAGGATGCGAAGCTAAACAAGCGCTTTGTAGACATAATGTGTTGGCGCATGAAGTTGCTCATACTGCAGAATGTTCATTACGTAGTACGTAGAATAGTTCGAATAAAGCACTCGATCTTGCAAAAGCTGTCTCTGCCATCGTCATCTGGTGTAAAAAAAAAAAAAAAACACTGGCTAATGGGGCTAGTATGGCGTTCCGCTTATATACTCGTAGGTGCTCCAGCAGCGTCTGGAACGTTCCAGAGAGCGCCGAAGTAACGCACCTGTAGGAAAGACGAGTTGTGCAGCTCATAGCAGCTCCGAACGGTTGGGAAGAGTGATGTCAGGTAACACGAGGGACTGGCGTCAAGTTTGAAACTGTCGCTCCTGCATTCTTGCAACTGTTAAACATCAACCTTTGTCTTCACTCGGCACCAAAAGTCTGCTTCCATGCCGTACTAAGTGTATACGTGTCTCTTTTATAATTGTTGTGATTTATTCTAATATCGGCTGCCTCGTTTATTACGGAATCCCAGTAGCCGAGACTCTCATCTTTTCAGATTGTACTTTATTTCTGTTGTCCAATGTTCGGCCACGGCTGACTTCTCAAGTTCCCCTCAACACTTCATGTGTTCTTAGTACAATGGTTATCGACAGTGCAAATACTATGCCTACATAAGTTTTACTATGTATCTTGGAGATCTGAGATATGTTACGCCCCATTAAAGACAACATAGATCTTCGAGTTCCCCTGTCCATGTGGCAGCGTATTCAAATAGGATAACTGCTACGGTCGCAGGTTCGAATCCTGCCTCGGGCATGGGTGTGTGTGATGTCCTTAGGTTAGTTAGGTTTAAGTAGTTCTAAGTTCTAGGGGACTGATGACCACAGCAGTTGAGTCCCATAGTGCTCAGATCCATTTGAACCATTTTGAATCAAATAGGATACTTATTAGCACTATTGCTTATCACTGTGCTGAGCAAACGTCACATATTAAACAAGTTTGAGAAGTCGGCCGCGGCTCAACATTGCCTGGAAAATGGACATAAAATACAATTTGAAGAGACGAGTGTCTTGGCTCATGTGTTCGTCATATTACGAGTAGTTACAAAAGAGACAGCTGAAATTAGAATAAACCGCAACCATTATAACACGGATCAGGGGTTCACGCTTAGCAGCACATGGGGACAGACTCTGGATATCGATTGAAAGAGAAAACGGATGCCTGATGTTTTCAAGGGACCGAGAGTAGCAAATTCGAACGTGGACCAGTCCCTTGCACCACCAACTCGGTTACTGTGCACGCATCACTTAAGCCCTCTCTGAAAGGTTCCAGATGTTGCTATCATGACTATATTAGCTATGGCAGTCAATGTTTCTTACACCTGATGATGATGGCAGAGGCAGCTATCGAAAGTTCGTGTGTTTTATATGAAGTGAAGCAGCAACAAGGCAAAAATATTTTATTCAGCCATGCCAGTGCAGAAGACTCCGAGGACACACATCGCCAAGGCTGTTAGTAAAACTGCTAATTCCACTACACAGACACCTTCCAAGTCTGGAAGAAGGTAAAAATATGTTGGAGAGTTGGTCTCATTAAGTTTAATCATGACTCCCTGGTATCTGGTACCTACCAGAAGTGACGTTCTCTATATATAACTGCCTGTCATCTTGCTTTGTTCTGAGGTAAGTCAAAAGACAAGTTCTACTCACAGTATAGACATAAAAAATAATAACAGATGCACAGTGTATTTATAAATATTGGTCGCAATGGATATATCTACACAAACAACATTGCAGCCAACGTTATGCAGTTCAAGATTACACAACACACAAATCGTTACGAACCAGTTTATGTGCTAACTCTCACACAACCTACTTGATAATGCAATATGCACATCTCAATAGTCAGTATAGTCAACTCGTTAACGCTGAATGAAAACTGCAGACAATGTTCACTGCTCTTAATAACTGCACCACTAGTTATTTCTTCTTCTTCTTTCCTTTTATTACTGTGACAGCTACCTGTTGTTTTCTCCAGCCTTGAGTGCTTTCTTTAGCTGGCTAATGGCAGTGAAGTTGACCTTAAAGGACCAGAATGCCATAAACTTGTTCAGCACTGGTAGCAGCCTTCGAGCAGGTATAGGGCAGGAAAGTCGCTGTGTCTCGTCTCCGCACAGCAGGTACACAGGTCACAGGTCTGCACGTCATAAATACTCGGGAGACTATGTATATGCTATCACATTTACAGAGGACACCATACGTGCTGGGAACTCAAAGAACTATGTTGCCTTTAATGGGCCGTGACACATCTCAGATCTCCAAGACAGGCAGTAGCACATTGTTGTTGTTGTGGTCTTCAGTCCTGAGACTGGTTTGATGCAGCTCTCCATGCTACTCTATCCTGTGCAAGCTTCTTCATCTCCCAGTACCTACTGCAACCTACATCCTTCTGAATCTGCTTAGTGTATTCATCTCTTGGTCTCCCCCTACGATTTTTACCCTCCACGCTGCCCTCCAATACTAAATTGGTGATCCCTTGATGCCTCAGAACATGTCCTACCAACCGATCCCTTCTTCTGGTCAAGTTGTGCCACAAACTCCTCTTCTCCCCAATCCTATTCAACACCTCCTCATTAGTTATGTGATCTACCCATTTAATCTTCAGCATTCTTCTGTAGCACCACATTTCGAAAGCTTCTATTCTCTTCTTGTCCAAACTATTTACCGTCCATGTTTCACTTCCATACATGGCTACACTCCATACAAATACTTTCAGAAATGACTTCCTGACACTTAAATCTATACTCGATGTTAACAAATTTCTCTTCTTCAGAAACGCTTTCCTTACCATTGCCAGTCTACATTTTATATCCTCTCTGCTTCGACCATCATCAGTTATTTTGCTCCCCAAATAGCAAAACTCCTTTACTACTTTAAGTGTCTCATTTCCTAAGCTAATACCCTCAACATCACCCGACTTAATTCGACTACATTCCATTATCTTCGTTTTGTTTTTGTTGATGTTAATCTTATATCCTCCCTTCAAGACACCATCCATTCTGTTCAACTGCTCTTCCAAGTCCTTTGCTGTCTCTGACAGAATTACAATGTCATCGGCGAACCTCAAAGTTTTTATTTCTTCTCCATGGATTTTAATACCTACTCCGAATTTTTCTTTTGTTTCCTTTACTGCTTGCTCAATATACAGATTGAATAACATCGGGGAGAGGCTACAACCCTGTCTTACTCCCTTCCCAACCAGTGCTTCCCTTTCATGTCCCTCGACTCTTATAACTGCCATCTGGTTTCTGTACAAATTGTAAATAGCCTTTCGCTCCCTGTATTTTACCCCTGCCACCTTTAGAATTTGAAAGAGAGTATTCCAGTCAACATTGTCAAAAGCTTTCTCTAAGTCTACAAATGCTAGAAACGTAGGTTTGCCTTTCCTTAATCTTTCTTCTAAGATAAGTCGTAAAGTCAGTATTGCCTCACGTGTTCCAGTATTTCTACGGAATCCAAACTGATCTTCCCCGAGGTCGGCTTCTACTAGTTTTTCCATTCGTCTGTAAAGAATTCGTAGCACATATTTAGGTCATAGTATTGATAAGCATTGTCTAAGCAGAATTGGCTAGAAGACAAATGCAAATCTGTAGAAGCATGAATAAGTAGGGGAAAGAAAGATACCTCCTGCAGGAAAATTGTAGACACCTTTCGAGAAAACAGAAAGAACTGTATGATTATTAAGAACTCAAATAACATACCTGTGCTAAGAGAAGAAAGGAAATCTGGAAGTAAAACGAATATATAGAGGTTAGACATGCCTGTGCTAAGCGAAGAAAGGAAAGCTGGAAAGTTAATGAAATATGTAGAGGTTCTATATAAGGGAAACAGTCCCGAGGACACTTTTGTACAAAGACAAGAGGAAGTAGGTAAAGATGAGATAAAAGATATGATATTGCCAGTAAAATGTAAAAGAGCACTGAAAGACCTGGGTGGCAAAAAGGCCTCTGGAGTAGCCGAAATTCTCTCAGAATTATTAGGATCCTTGGGGAAGCTAAACGCGTCAAAATTATTCCCCTGGCGTGCAAAATACATGAAACCGGCAAAATAGCATCAGACTTCAGGCAGAATGTAATAATTCCAGTTCCAAAGAAGGAAGGTGCTGACAGGTGTCAATACTGCCGAATCATCACTGTAATAAGTCAGGGTTGCAAGATATTAACTCTGATTATTTGCAGAAGAGTGGAACAACTGTCAGAACCCAACGTCAGGGAAGAGCAGTTTTGGTTCCGGAAAAATGTAGGAATACGCAACGCAATGTTGACGCTAGAAAATAGGTTGAACGACGGAAAACCTAGGTTTATTGCATTTTTAGATTTAGAGAAGGATTTTGAAAATGCTGACAGAAATACGCTTTTCGAATTTCTGAGCGTGGCATGTTTGCTGTTGACCTGTAATTCTATCACTGAAAGCAAAGCACTTGAAAGAGCAGTTAAATGAAATGGATAGTGTATTGAAATGAGTTTAAAAATGAAGTATCAAGAAGACGAGTGTAACGGAGTACAATCGAATGAAATCTGTCTATGCTGGTGGAAACAGCTCACGAAATGAGACTAAAGGTAGTATATTTGGCAGTAAAATAACTGATGATTGTCGAAGTAGAGAGGATATAAAATGCAGACTGGCAAAATAGCAAGAGAGTCATTTCTGAAAAAGAGGAATTTCTTACATGTAATATCAGTTTCACTGTTAGCAAATCATTTCTGAAGGTATTTGTCTGAAATGTAGCCCTAATACAAAAGTGAAACGTAGACAATAAATAGTTCAGAAGCTTCTGAAATGTGGTGCTACTGAAAAACGCTGAAGATTAAACGGTACAATGAATGACAACCGAGAAAGTACTGAATCTAATTGGAGGAAAAGAAATCTATCGCACAGTTTGACTAAAATAGGCGTCGGTTGATAACACACATGCTGAGACATCAAACAATCCTCAGTACAGTAACGGAAGAAAGTGTAGGCGGTAAAAGTTGTAGAGCGAGGCCAAGGTTTGAATGCAGTAAGTAGGTTCAAGTGCGTGTACGTAGGTTGCGGTAGTTGTGTAGAGATGAACAGGCTTGCACAGGACAGCCTAACACGGAGAGCTGCATTAAACCAATCTTCGGACGGAATATCGCAAAATGGAAATGAGCGTACGGCGTCAGTGGCCGGGAGTCCCCAGGAGGGAAGTTCGGCCGCCAAGTGCAAGTCACATTGAGTGCGACTCGCACGCCGTCAATGGGGATGAAATGATGAGGAGGACAGCACAACACCCAGTCCCTGAGGGGAGAAAATCTCCACCCCAGCCGGGAGTCGAACCCGGGACCCCGTATGTGGCATTCCAAAGCGCTGACCGTTCAGCTAATGGGGCGGACGGGATATCGCAAAAACAAAATGACGACGGCAAATCAGCGCTGTGTCGAATGCAGTCTTAGGCAAATAGTCCGAGAAACCCCATATCTTCGTTTTTGCGATGGTCAAATGAACAAGTCACGTAGGAGCAAAATAAAGATGCTAACCATAAAAAACTTTTTAATGCGACCAATTCAACTTGGCAAATGGGTATTTCCTGATGAAGTGGTGATCCAACTTCCAGTTCATCCGCCTCGGTAGAGGTGATAACCAGAGGAGTGGGGCTCGATTCCTCCCGGATCGAAGATTTCTCTGTGTGGGGAGTGGGTGCTGTGTTGTCTTCATGTTCGTACTGTCATAACTGACATTCCACTGTTGACCTGATGTATGAGCACCTCCCGAAAGCAAATAAATTTAAAAAACTCCCTGTCAACTAAAATTACAACGCTACGTCAATGTGGACTGAAGAGCTGAAATAAAACGAGATGAATGTGTGACTAAGACCAGCATTACTATCAATGGAGGAAACAGCCATTAGATTACATTATGAATTGAGATGGAAAGATGGGAGAAGATAAAAGCGAAAATCGCAAAGTGGCAGGCGGTCTGCTCACTGCAATCGCACGGAATTTCTACAACAGGTCGAAACACATACTGTTTTTGAAGTAATGTAAATAGCTTACATGTACAACTGCTCATGTAAGCGTTTAACTACCGCAGTGTTTTCCTCAGTACTTATTGTCGGGTATTCAGATGTTCAGTGTAAATAATGTTGGCATACATCTGCTTCCAGAGGCGCTAAGATGTTACTCTCATGGTGGTGGTACGTCCTACATGCTGTCCTCCAAATGTCAATCAACCATCCTATTGAATGTGAGTCGTACCTAGACGTGTCAGGGGTCCCATAACACTTCAACTGCACACGCCCACACCATTACAGAGCCTCCACCACCTCGAACAGTCCCCTGCTGACATGCAGGGTCCATGGATTCTTAGGTTGTCTCCAAACCCGTACACGTCAATCCGCCCGATACAATCTGAAACGAGACTCGTCCGGTGTTGACGGGTCCAGGTGAGGCGTAAAGCTTTGTGTCGTGCAGTCATCAAGGGTCCGAAAGCCCATATCGATGATGTTTCGTTGAATGGTTCGCATACTGACACTCGTTGATACCTACACCAGTTTTGTCTAATAATAGCAAGCTATTCGATCTGTAGAATGAGACTTTGTCGTTACTTCTGGTTTAACATTTTTTCATCCGTCATTGGAGAGCTGAAATTGGATCCAATTCGTAGCTGCTGGAAAAGATAATCATAGAGGAGCATCCTGACTTGTCTGGACGCGAACAGGGTCTGATCACATGCTGAGGTTAACAAAGCTGAGAGGTTCCTTCCATGCCCTCTTTTGCACGTCTCCTCTCAATTTAATCAATTTTATTTATGTTCTATGTCACTGCAAGGTAGTAACAGACTGAATAAGGTTACTGTAATGAGTGTATTTGTACTGAGAGCTCAAAAATACTTTTCACTTGATTCGTAAACATGTTGTTTTACTTCCTTGGGTGGCCTGTGCGAGGCGAACATCGTAGGACGCGGCACACTGCGTTTCCGGTTGGGGGCTGCACTTTCCTGAATTCTGAGGGATTCGTACAATAGGCTTAAGCGCTTGGCGGAACGACTGACGTCGGTCGAGTTTCGCCTATTGTATGGAGGGCGAAACGACCTGCGAGACATCTGAGTATAGCCGCAGTTTATGTGTTTACTGCTCCGGCGCGTCCGGAATGAAGATTCCTGGCACCGACTGACTGCATTGTCCTCATGATTCTAAGAATACTGTCCGCAGCTCGTGGTCTTGCGGTAGCGTTCTCGCTTACTGCGCACGGGGTCCCGGGTTCGATTCCCGGCGGGGTCAGAGATTTTCTCTACCTCGTGATGACTGGGTGTTGTGTGTTTATCATCATCATTTCATCATCATTGACGTGCAAGTCGCCGAAGTGGCGTCAACTAAAAAGGACTTACGATACGGCGGCCGCACTTCCCCGCAAGGGGCCTCCCGGCCAACAATGCCATACGATCCTTTCATTTCATTTCTAAGAATACTTGTGGACTGTGCCCTGCTGGGCGCGACTGTGTGGCGCCGGATGGTCGGTGGTCTAGGCAGGTTGTTTTTGTAGCCGGTCAAACGGCAAGTTCAGTGCCCTCAGCTGAATAGTAGAGGCATGATTGGTCAACATAAACTGAGGCTAGTTGACGTCACAAAGCCCTGCTCGAAATTGGAGGGATCAGTCGCTACTGGCGTGAATGATGTTCCGAGACAGTGTGGGGGAATTTTGGAATCAGCACTGAAAGCTGATTGGCGGTTTTCGAGGAGAGTAGGGAGTTGAGCAATGCTGGCTTCGCTGCTTGCATCGCGTCACAGAGGGGGATTGGGTATCTGATGTTCCTCAGAGTCGGACGGTCTTGCGACTTGGTCGCTCGTTTTCAGAAGAACTTAGAATTTTCAGACAGCCTTCGTGGCCAGGGGTTGAGACAGAGTTGCTGCACAGCAGAAGTCGGCGCCTACATCATCAGGACGCTGCCTACCGACGACGTGCTGCAGATTTCAGAACTGGTACAGTATTTTGCGGCTCCGGCAGTGTAGGACCTTATCAGTTTTATACTGAATCCCTCAGCAGCATGCGCGTTCGCTTTGCTACAAGTCCACCTTGCTTGTTTCTCCATGTGATCCCATTTGAGCTCTCACTACTAATTTCAATACAGCTATATAGTCGGGAGATTAATATTTGATTCATTAGGGGCTCCAGTCATTATCGTCAATCGTTTGCATCACAGAGAGTAGGAGCCTCTTGTTCTCGAGCCAACTGTTATTCTCATAATATTTGGTTCAAATGGTTCAAATGGCTCTGAGCACTATGGGACTCAACTGCTGAGGTCATTAGTCCCCTAGAACTTAGAACTAGTTAAACCTAACTAACCTAAGGACATCACAAACATCCATGCCCGAGGCAGGATTCGAACCTGCGACCGTAGCGGTCTCGCGGTTCCAGACTGCAGCGCCTTTAACCGCACGGCCACTTCGTCCGGCCATAATATTTGGTATACCCTGTCCTTTAACCCACTGTTTGTGTCGATAATCATGTACATTTATGTTGTGATGTATAATAAATCTCATTGTAATATTTAATCCGCATATCATTTAGTAGATATATGCAGAATACCATTTAATGTTGTTTATTATGATAAATTCCTCTTTTTTTCTGAGTAGATTACGATTTTTATTAAATTATTGTGAGTGTGTACTCCTTATTTTACCAACTAGCGGGATCCACCATCGTTTTCTTCGGTTACCGTTGTGGACATAATCAGTTAGCTTGTATGTAAGGAGGGGGTCGAGTGCATGTTTCATTCTCATGAAAAATTCGTCTGAATTAAAAGAGGTACAAACTCTTCTCCAACCCGGCACCTCGCAAAGCTAGTGAATATGGAAGTGAAAAAAGGACAGACAACGTAGACTTGGGAACATCAAAGTGTTACTGCAGAAAAAGCGCAGTAACAATGGCTGTATATGGCATTACAGGGCGAAATGGAAATCACATGTGTCTTCTACCTTTTGAAGTTACCTGAGTTGTAAATAGGAAATATATGAAGATACGTAAAGCCGTCGGCACACGGACCGTGCATCCGAACGTTGAGCGTTGAGCTTGCCGAGTTCCTGACGTCATAGAGTGGAATAGCACGTTCGGGAGTGTTTCCGAACGTGCAGAGCAATATCTGGCATGTCAGATATTCCGAGCGTGCGTCTGAGCGTTGACCAAAGAGATGGCACAACGCCACCTACGTCACACGCACGCCGTTTCCCTTCAGTACAGAGTTGTGCGACGCCATATTTGCATTCATTTCAAGCTTATATGTATATTTCTGAGCACCAGAAAATTCAGAATGACTGGAAAACCCGTTGTTAACTTTGTGATTCGTTCCAATAAAGTAACGAGAAACATCATATTCATGGCAAAAGAATTATTGTAACTTGTGTATTACGAGAGTAGGCTATTTGAAGGCAGCGACACACGGAAGATCCACTAAAACGCATCGTTCTTGGTACAATTTGTTATAATTAAATTTCAATTAGTAACATATCTACTATAAGGTTTTCTGAAATAGGTAACATACTTTGAATAGTTGTAATATGTGTGTTGTTGGTTTAGCGTAATGAATAGCGTTACTTGAAAAAAGAGACAGCATTGGTCGTATATTTTTTACTATTGCAAAATCGATTTTCTGTCACTGAGTGACCATCTTCAGTGCTATATTGTATAACTTAAATTGGGATGCACTGTTGTCACTATGCTTACGGCGATCACATAGTCTATGTGATCGCCGTAAGCATAGTGACAACAGTGCATCCCAATTTAAGTTATACAATATAGCACTGAAGATGGTCACTCAGTGACAGAAAATCGATTTTGCAATAGTAAAAAATATACGACCAATGCTGTCTCTTTTTTCAAGTATACCTGTTATCTGGTCGTTGTGCACAAGACAACATGGAGTCGCCAATCAATAGCGTTACTGTTTTGTATTGATTTGTTAGTTGGGGCGGAGGTTCGCGGCTTGACACTACTAAATTTTATTTCCTAACATTCGCGTTTTTATTAGTTTCTGATACTGTATTATTAGTTTAATATAAGTATATACTATAATATTTGATGTTATGTAAACATAAGTTCAACTTTTTTTGAGGGGTGACTTTGTTCGATTGGCTTAATCTACAGGACAGCTTGCGCTACTTGTATAAAGACATTTTGCTCCTTTTTCTTTTACGCTTCGTAATTGACATGTTGCAAAGATTCTGCTACTGGGTAGGAACAGTGATTAAGTAAGACTGATCTTGGGGTTTTACTAAAATGTGGGAATGATGAAATAATGTGTATCTTATGCGGAGAAGTATTCCAAATTTGTATCCCACTGTTTGTAATGGAACTTTTATATGTCTCTGTCCTTATTGATTGGACATGGTACTTTCCTTTTCGTGGACGATGGGGAAAATGTGCGATTTAATAGAGCTAACGTGGGAATTTTACGCGCGCCCGTTGAGTAAACAGTGTGAGCTACGAACTAGAAACATCCCTCAACTGCCGCTGGAGTGCGTTGCGATCGCCTATACCACGTTGGGGCCCACGTACCGTATGCTCAAGTCACGTCATTCCTGAGCGTTCAGCAGCACGTTGAACTTGGCACGCTCAACGTTAACGTTCGACTGAACGGCCCGTGTGCCGACGGCTTAAGCCTTGTAAACGAGATAACCTAATGGCTGTGACGATTGCATCCAGCAACATTAGACAGTCGTGTGTTCTTTTTATCCAAAATTACGGAGTGGTGATGTGGAGGCAGTTTATTAAAAGGGTTCCGCGAAAACTCGGACGACAGGTGCCTTCTAAAAGTGTCAGTGTTGACACAGGTGTGAACGCAAGATGGCCACAAAGTGGACAGGGCCGCCTGTAGGAGAGCGCCTGACACAGTGGCTCGGGCCGCGTCGCGCCGGCCGGGCGGCGGGACGAACGAGGCGGGAACAAACACGGAACCGTGCGGAGCGCCGCGGCAATTAGCGGCGACACGGCGGGCAGCGCCGGCTGTCAGGTGCGGCGCCGAAAGGGGGGGGGGGGAGCGAGATCGGCCGCCCCGCGCCGGGGGCGGCTGTTTGTTCTTTGCAGCGGGGACGGTACAGTTTTGAAAATAAACAGGTAAACAAATAAGTGAATAAATAGAGGGGCCCGCGGTGGCGGTGCGCGCCTCGCTGGCGGCGGCGGCGGCGGCGCGCGCTAGGGGGAAATAAAAAAGAAAGAAAAAGAGGGGAAAAAGGGATGAAAGAGAGAGAGAGAGAAGGGGGAGGGCGGCAGCAAGGGCAAAAAAAAAGGGTAAACACGACGTAAAACGGCAGACAGTGACAGAGCGAGGGCGTGGGACAGAGAGGGAGCAGCGAGCGTTAAAGGGGAGCTGCCGCCCGCCGGCTGCCGTGTCCCGCCCCCACTGTGCGTCGGCGGCTCGCAGCTCGCGACTTCCGCTTCCGCATAGAGGCGCCCTGCCGTGTTTAATGACACGAATGATGTCTCAGAGAAGCCTGTAATTTCTGGTAACCGACAAATCTAATAGCAAGCGATGGGCAATGCCAAATGGACCACTGAAGCGTAGGAATGAATCAGGATATGAGGATATGGCAGCAAGATTACTGTTCACAACGGCAGTAAGTACTATAGTGACGGCACCTACTAAAGATAATATGTCTGTAGCGCATGTCTAACTGAATGTTCTAACTAAATGTGCACATTACGAATATCATAACTTGAAATGAAAACCGTGTATTGCACGTATTTCTAAATGGTTTCTCTACATCTAATTGGTCATTTGTTGACGAAAGCGTCAAAAGTAGGCCTACTTCTACATATACATCCATACGTTGCAAACTACCTGACGGTGTGTGGCGGATGGTACTTTGAGTAGCTCTATCGGTTCTCCCTTCTATTCCAGTCTCGTATTGTTCGTGGAAAGAAAGATTGTCGGTACCCCTCTGTGTGGGCTCTAATCGCTCTGATTTTATCGTCGTGCTCTCTTCGCGAGATATATGCAGGAGGGAGCAATATACTGCTTGACTCCTGGGTGAAAGTATGTTCTCGAAACTTCAACAAAAGCCCGTACCGAGCTTTTGAGCGTCTCTCCTGCAGACTCTTCCACTGGAGTTTATCTATCATCTCCGTAACGCTTTTGCGAATACTAAATGATCCTGTAACGAAGCGCGCTGCTCTCCGTTGGATCTTCTCTACCTCTTCTATCAACCCTATCTACATCTACATTTATACTCCGCAAGCCACCCAATGGTGTGTGGCGGAGGCTGCCATCTGGTACGGATCCCACGCTGGTGAGCAATATTCAAGCAGTGGGCGAACCAGTGTGCTGTAACCTACTTCGTTTGCTTTCGGATTGCATTTCCTTGGGATTCTTCCAATGAATCTCAGTCTGGCATCTCTTTTACCGACGATCAACTTTATATGATCATTCCATTTTAAATCACTCCTAATGCCTACTCCTAGATAATTTATGGAATTAACTGCTTCCAGTGGCTGACCTGCTATATTGTAGCTAAATGATAAGGGATCTTTCTTTCTATGTATTCTCAGCACATTACACTTGTCTACATTGACATTCAATTGCCATTCCCTGCACCATGCGTAAATTCGTTGCAGATCCTCCCGCATTTCAGTACAATTTTCCATTGTTACCACCTCTCGACTTTTCACATATCCTCCCGTTAATCTGACACATAATTACGTGCTGAGGTAATTCCACACACAGACCCAAAGTTTTCATTGCACATAAATGTTCTTTAAGGATAGGATTTGGTGCCCGTAATCTCACTATCTCTATGTAGCTGTATAAACATTTTCTCATCCTAACAACAGCCTCACAATACATCTTACCCTCTTGTAAATTTTGTTGTAATTAATCAGTCATCATATATATACTGCCAGAAACAAATTTGTACCCCTGGAAAGACAACGTCGATTTTCATCCGATGACAGCATATGCCACATGGGGGACAGTAGATGTACCGACAATGATTTCAATATCGTCCGCCAAGGGACAATATAGTAGCGGAGGTACCAGGGTGCCATTTGTGTCCATCCTATAATAGGGAATGCTCACACCTAGAAGATTCAGTGTGGTGCAAACATGTCAAGCATGTGAAGGGAGCAGGCAACCATGCTACGGAGAGGCACTCGCGCTTTCTACAGAAAACTGAGTGACTTTGAACAGGATCAAATTGTGGTCTTCCGTATGGTTGTACGGTCCTTTCGGAGAGACGCCACACTAGTTGGACTTGGAAAATTGGAAATTTGTGGTAAGGTCTCATGGCACCAACCTGCTGAGGTCATCGGTCTCTAGGCTTACACACTAATTAATCTAACTTAACCTAGCTTACGCTGACGACAACACACTCACCCATGCCCTAGGGAGGACTCGAACCTCCGACAGGGGGCAGCCGCGCGGACCGTGACAAGATGCCTAGACCTCGCGGCTATTCAGCGCGGCAGTTGGACTTGGTGCGTAAGTTATGCAACGATCCTGATATCAGTCGTCACATGAAAATTATTACACCCATACGCGACCTTCAGGTAGTCCACGGAGAACATACTCACGCCAGGATGGTCCTATTGTAAGGGAAGCAGTGGCAGATCGCACAATTACTACAGCCCAGATGGCTTATGAGCCCAGACGTGTCAGCACTAACTGTTGCGAGCCGGTTATTGGCAGTGGACTGTAAGCACACACACCTCTAACTCATCGTCCACTCACGCCAGAGCATCGAAGTGCATGGCTCAACTTGTGCCGTGAGAGGATCGCTTGGAAGATGGAATTGTGCGCCATGGTCTTCAGCGATGAAAGCTAATGTCACTGCACACAAGTTATGGTTGTTTGCGTGTACAGCATAGACATGGTGAGCGCTGTCTCGTATGGTGCATTCGTCCAAGACACTGCCCCTCTCCAGGCCATAGAGTCACGGTGCGATAAGCTACAACTCTCATTCACCATTGGTACTTCTCGAGGGGACGCTAACCAGCACTCGGTATGTGCAGAACGTTGTTAACCCTGAAACTTCCTGGCAGATTAAAACTGTGTGCCCGACCGAGACTCGAACTCGGGACCTTTGCCTTTCGCGGGCAAGTGCACTACCAACTGAGCTACCGAAGCACGACTCACGCCCGGTTCTCACAGCTTTACTTCTGCCAGTATCTCGTCTCCTACCTTCCAAACTTTACAGAAGCTCTCCTGCGAACCTTGCAGAACTAGCACTCCTGAAAGAAAGGATATTGCGGAGACACGGCTTAGCCACAGCCTGGGGGATGTTTCCAGAATGAGATTTTCACTCTGCAGCGGAGTGTGCGCTGATATGAAACTTCCTGGCAGATTAAAACTGTGTGCCCGACCGAGACCGAGACTGTGAGAACCGGGCGTGAGTCGTGCTTCGGTAGCTCAGTTGGTAGAGCACTTGCCCGCGAAAAGCAAAGGTCCCGAGTTCGAGTCTCGGTCGGGCACACAGTTTTAATCTGCCAGGAAGTTTCATATCAGCGCACACTCCGCTGCAGAGTGAAAATCTCATTCTGGTTGTTAAACCTGTTCTTTTACGGTTCTTGCAACAAGAAGGTGATGTGTTGTTCCAACAGGTTAATGCTCTCCCACACACTGCCCGTGAAACTCAAAGTGCTCTGCGAGACGTGCAGCAACTTCCATGGCCACTGTGATCTCCAGACTTGTCTCCAAGAGAGTACGTGTGGGATATGATGGGAAGAGAAGTAATCCGTGCTGCTCGTCAGCCAACAACTCTTACTGAACTATGTGGACAGGTCGAGCAGGTGTGGCATAACGGTTCACAGGACAGTATTCGCCATCCGTACAATCAACTGAATTCCAGAGTCAGCACCTGCATTGCCATCCGTGGAGACCACACCATGAATGTTTCAGCTTGGCTCATTACCTGATACCTCAGAAAATGCTTGGGCTGTTCATCTGTGAATGTAATCATTTCATGTACTCCATATGCACTCTTGTATCCGACCTAGCGTATCAATACAAATCCATAGAGGCGACATCAGGGTCACCTTGCGAGTAACGACTGCTATTCGGACACATGTAGTAAAAGTGACTGTGCTCTCCGTATGTAGAATAGGGAAGGCGCGCGATCTATCTGATTTTGATCGAGGGCAGGTTGTGATGGCCCGGACGCTCAGCACGAGCATTTCGGAAACTGCGTAACTACTCGGGTGTTCGAGGTGTGCTGTGGTGAGTGTCTTCCAAACGTGGCGACACCAAAGTGAAACCACGTCCAGACGTTGTGGAGTTAGGCGAAGATCCCGCATTGCAGATGTCGGACGTCGTAGACTGGACATGATTAGGTCTGTGTGTGTGTGTGAAATCTTATAGGACTTAACTGCTAAGGTCATCAGTCCCTAAGCTTACACACTACTTAACCTAAATTATCCCAAGGACAAACACACAGACCCATGCCCGAGGGAGGACTCGAACCTCCGCCGGGACCAGTCGCACAGTCCATGACTGCAGCGCCTAAGACCGCTCGGCTAATCCCGCTCGGCGATTAGGTCTGTAGTACTTAATCAGTGTAGTGAGGTCTTCGCTCAGGCCATTTTCAATTTGATTAATAGATTTTTTCTTGGTACACAATTGCCTTATCACCTGCGTAAATACACTACTGGCCAGCAAAATTGCTACACCACGAAGATGGCGTGCAACAGACGCGAAATTAACCGACAGGAAGTAGATGCTGTGATATTCAAATGATTAGCTTTTCAGAGCATTCACACAAGGTTGGTGCCGGTGGCGACACCTACTACGTGCTGACACGAGGAAAGTTTCCAACCGAATTCTCATACACAAAAAGCAGTTGACCGGCGTTGCCTGGTGAAACGTTGTTGTGATGCCTCGTGTAAGGATTCAAATGGTTCAAATGGCTCTGAGCACTATGGGACTCAACATCTTAGGTCATAAGTCCCCTAGAACTTAGAACTACTTAAACCTAACTAACCTAAGGACATCACACACACCCATGCCCGAGGCAGGATTCGAACCTGCGACCGTAGCAGTCCCGCGGTTCCGGACTGCAGCGCCAGAACCGCTAGACCACCGCGGCCGGCTCTCGTGTAAGGAGGAGAAATGCGTACCATCACGTTTCCGACTTTCATAAAGGTCGGATTGTAGCCTATCCCGATTGCGGTTTATCGTATCGCTACATTGCTGCTTGCGTTAGTCGAGATCCAGTGACTGTTAGCAGAATACGGAATTGGTGGTTTCAGGAGGGTAATACGGAACGCCGTGCTGGATCCCAACGGCCTCGTATCAGTAGCAGTCGAGATGACAGGCATCTTAACCGCATGACTGTAACGGATCGTGCAGCCACGTCTCGATCCGCGAGTCAACAGATGGGGACGTTTGCAAGACAACAACCATCTGCACGAACAGTTCGACGACTTTTCCAGCAGCATGGACTATCAGCTCGGAGACCATGGTTGCGGTTACCCTTGACGCTGCATCATAGACAGGAGCGCCTGCGATGGTGTAGTCAACTACGAACCTGGGTGCACGAATGGCAAAACGTCATTTTTTGGATGAATCCAGGTTCTGTTTAGAGCATCTTGATGGGCGTATCCGTGTTTGGCGATATCGCAGTGAACGCACAATGGAAGCATGTATTCGTCATCACCATACTGGCGTATCACCCGGCGTGATGGTATGGGGTGCCATTGGTTACACGTTTCGGTCATCTCTTGTTCGCATTGACCGCACTTTGAACAGTGGACGTTAAATTTCAGATGTGTTACGACCCGTGACTCTACCCTTCATTCGATCCCTGCGAAACCCTTCATTTCAGCAGGATAACGCACGACCGCATGTTGCAGGTCCTGTACGGGCCTTTTTAATACAGAATATGTTCGACTGCTGCCCTGGCCAGCACATTCTTCAGATCTCTCACCAATTGAAAACGTCTGGCCACTGGTGGCCGAGCAACTGGCTCGTCACAATACGCCAGTCACTACTCTTGATGAACTGTGGTATCGTGTTGAAGCAGCATGGGCAGCTGTACCTGTACACGCCATCCAAGCTCTGTTTGACTCGATGCCCAGGCGTATCAAGGTCGTTATTACGGCCAGAAGTGGTTGTTCTGGGTACTGATTTCTCAGGATTTATGCAACCAAATTGCCTCAAAATGTAATCACATGTCAGTTCTAGTATAATATATTCGTCCAATGAATATCCCGTTTATCATCTGCATTTCTTCCTGGTGTAGCAATTTTAATGGGCAGTAGTGTATTTCTAATGTCAGCCAATCACTTTACCACAAGTAAATTAGACAAGAATTATCGTAATTCCGAAACTAAATACAATTTAATGAAAACAGAATACGATCCAGTTCCACAAAATAAATTACTAATAAATTTAATACTCAACGCCCCTTCGGGCTGCCTTTTACAAAATCAAGCTCACTTGGCCATACATCAGAATTCCCCTATGGCACAACAACTTTCTCACGCATACATTTATATAGTTTTACAACAACATCACATTCTCTCTTTAAGTGTATCCTCGATTCACTCTCTGTCTCTCCAAACCTCACTCAACCAAAACACGATGAAATAATGATTTCCCATCGTACGGTTGGTTACGCCCGAAATCTGAGTCAATGAAACTAAGGAAAATTCCAGAAAATTAAAATATGTGTACCTGTTCTCTTTGTTGTAGTTTCAATTGATACTATACATGAGTACATTTCAGTCCCTATTCGGTTTCGCTATGCCAACACGACTATTATTTGTTTTAGGTAAAAATTTGTATCTCCGAAAGTACTGAAGTTATTGATCTGAGATTTTAACAGTATGGTAGTGTTAGCAACATAATTTGGTATGTAACGTATTGTAGGCAGCGTTAAGCAAGGATACCGCTCGCTGGGACCTGAAGCCGGAGAAAGCTGTGTCAGCGTGAGAATCAACATCTGCTCTCCTCCACGGCAAACTACGCTTTCAGTGCAAGGTGACATCTCGTAATAATCTGCTACGCTACTGCAAAACAATTATGTCTGAGAAAACAACAGAGTTTAAAATTTAATTTCCTTCGCCTTTTTCGTCAGTGTCGTGGTGTACCTTGTAATTTAATTCTTTTATGGCGCTAAACTGTTAGCGTCCCAATGAGACGTTATGTCGAGATTGTGCTGGGGCTTAACAGTTGTGGGTGCTGTCTACCTACCTTACGTACGACTGTATCCTTGAAATTTTAGACGAGCGAGTGCAGTGATCGTCACACACTAATTTCAACAAATTAATCAAAATCTCCAAAGCGTGGGCACCTATAATGTAATGGAAATACCGTCACAGTGAGACAGCAAATCAGTTATGCAAGTAACTAAGTGTCTTTAGATTTAGGATTAGTTGTAGGACAACCGAATTTATAACTGGAGAGGAACAATGCACTGAACGATATCGGGTTATTGTGAACGAAGATCTACATGAACCAAAGAAAACGATTACTAAGCAGTTGCTGTCATGAGAGTAATAAGTTCTCTGAACATTGACGGCGAAAGGTGGCTCACTCGAAACATGTCTGTAGTTTTAAAGTACCCTAACATATTGGAAGATATATCAAAAAAATATGTGTGAAATCTTATCTCACTTAACTGCTAAGGTCATGAGTCCCTAAGCTTACACACTACTTAACCTAAATTATCGTAAGGACAAACACCCTCACCCATGCCCGAGGGAGGACTCGAACCTCGGTCGGGACCAGCCGCACAGTCCATGACAGCAGCGCCTGAGACCGTTCGGCTAATCCCGCGCGGCGGAAGATATATCAGATCTAACTGGAACATTGCTTGGGAAGCGCAGCAAACTTTCGTAATCTGCACATCTCGCAACTGCAAAGTAATCGACCACAAGATTCGCGAAATAAGTAATCAAGCAACCCAAGTTGAGTTGCGAATTCTACAAATTGTGAGTTGCTCGAATAACCGACAGCGCTAACTGCGAAATGCGAAACTTACTTAGAACTCTACGAACATGTGCCCAGCGCAGGAGTCAGCACCGAAAACAAAATGGCTGAGATGGCGGTCGAGAATAACGGACTCCGATCTCAGGACGGGTCCAGACGACCTCTCTGTTCTAACAACCCTACCACAACAAAGGTCAAAAATTAATTATGACTGTGGTGTTGCTCACGCTGCTAAATATTGCAATTTCGGGCAGCATCAAAGTTATATTATGTGGCAGGTGTCATTAGAGCACAGTTAATAAAGTTATTTCTTGAAATAATGGAAAAACGAGGCACTCATCTTTTCGTGTTTCCCACGCTGGTCTCGTTGTGAACTCATGGCTCAGTCGTCGAAAATCTAGGTAGTGATGATTCCAAGCTCGGATGCAAAGAGGCCTAGGTGTTATAGTGGTGTTTCATAAACCATTCTTGAAGATTAAACTTTTGCAAGTTAGGACAATAGTGACGTAAAAAAATTAATCAGCACTCCGAATTTAAGTTACACTTCTTTTTGATTACTTTTGCTGCAATATCACGTAACTCACAAAACATCACTTCACAATATAAAGCATACTTGAAAATATCTTCCTCACTGTTAAAGTTCACATTTCATAAACTGACTACAATTTGCGTCTATTTAACGTGACGACCACAGCTTGACTGTCTAATAACCGCTTACGCGCCCAAAAATCATAGTTACAAGTACGTCAAAGATCATAGTGACAAAAGGAAGAATACACATAAGAATAATATCATTGCAATATATACATATCGATGTATCGAAGTACCTCTACATTAATGAAATCAAATCTGAACGTTGTCACAGAAATATGTTAACTATTTTACAGCAACACAGTAGAATATTGATGGTTGAGGTGAGGTGCCGTAATGGTTACGTAATTCAAGTACCATTATACTGTGGAAAGTCCAGAAACGGAACAGTCGTCTCCTCCTGACTCTATACTTTCAAAAAATTCAGTCTGAATGAGGGTTTCTCCAAGCATCGCCACAGCGAACAGCGAGAATTTCGCTTTCTCCTCCCAGGGAATCCTCTATAGATTTACCATTCCCGGCTCACTGAAAGCGTTTTAGTGAGCATCCTAACCGTCTTCCACTCGTTGTCCGAGTACTTCGCCCCAAAGCAAAGTGTCGGACGAGATTCACATGATCGGATAATCCAATTTTGGAGGGAAGGCAACGAGTTTTCCCACGCTATTCTAACGGCGCCATATCGTTCCCCTCTGCGTTCTGTGGACCGGAAGGTGCATTCGTCACACGTGGCAGTTCTCTGGGGACTAGTTGGCAACTTCTCTCAACGGAGAAAATTGCATTCGAAGCCGAAATGGACGGCCGTGGGCTTACTGTAGACGATTCTGTGAAAAGCGGCACCCTTGAGCCGGACCTTCTTCCGCCGGAGTCTTTGTGACACACCTCCTGTGGTCACGCCGGAACCGCTACACGGCCTCTCAGCCCGCTCGCTTTCCACCAAGACAAACTGAAACTCTCCTCCACAGCTAGCCAGCCTTGTGATTTCCCCAAACAAAAAAAGGGCTCTGAGCACTATGGGACTTAACGTCTGAGGTCATCAGTCCCCTAGAACTTAGAACTACTTAAACCTAAGTAACCTAAGGACAACACAGACATCCGTGCCCGAGGCAGGATTCGAACCTGCGACCGTAGAGGTTGCACGGTTCCAGACTGCAACGCCTAGAACCGCTCGGGCACTCCGGCCGGCTTCCTCAAACATAAAAGAAATTACTGAACAGATAGATAAGCGTCAGATAGCGACATGTGACTGCTATGTCACAACCTTTATTTGTCGGCTTGTTAGAATAACAATTGGGTTTGTTTATAAATAACTTTCTGCTACCAGTCACGATTTTCCTTTATTTGTGTTTTACACGAGGCGTTTCGGGAACTGATTCACTTCTCAAGTGTGTATTTCTTTGTACTGTGCCATTTTTTCGTAATGTTTTCGATGTGTGAGGTTCTGCATTGTTTTGTTGACTTTACTGCAATATATTAAAACGCGCAATTTCTGGTTAGTTATCGATCTTTATATGTAGTTAGTGGCGAAATTTGGAAGAACTCGTACCTATAGTTTTCTTATGGTCCATTTGTGCAGAGTCTCGCACTTGTTAAAAATCACTCACAGCTTTCAGTGCATAGTACACATCAAGAATAACTTACACAAAGAAACAGTTACAAAGATTTTTTTAGATGTAGTTGACAGAGATAATGTTACAGGTCCTCCATAGATATGCTCTTGTACATCTTAATAATATGGATTTGTTTACATCTGTTTTACAATGGTGTTTACTTCTACGTGTTACTGCTTTTATTTAACTATTTCGTCGAAGCATCTGAAGAAAGTCACCGATTTCCATTCAAGTTTTTCATTTAGCATTTTTTTTTTCTTATTTTCTGTAATGTGTATATATCTCCAGTTCTCCTAACAAGTCCATTTCATGCTCTTTATTTAGTCGGTCTTGTACTTTGATGTTTTTCTCTACTTTTCCAAATGGATATCCTGTATTGTATATGTGTATAACTATTGCTGATGTTGTGTCTGTTGTGTGTGTAGGCTTTAATGTGCTTTGTGTACCTGGTGTTGAAGTTTCGGCCTATTTATTGTAGGTGGAACATGAAGCATTCCTGGCATGTTAGTTTGTATATTCCAGAGTCCGAGTGTCGCTAATGATTACACTTTATATGATGTATTAGTTTTGGTTGTTTATTTGATGTAGTATATCCAATTTTTACTCTCTGACTTACTTAGGACTGTGTCAACCATAGAAGCAGTATAATCATTAGCAATTGCAATCTGTTTCACTTTATTTATTTCTTGTTGCATGTTTCCTTGGTTCAAATGTATATTAGTTTCCCTCTATAGCACTGATCTGTGTGCTGCCTGTTTATGGATGTGTGGATGACATGAGGTTGCAGGGCATGATATGGAATTGTTAAAAAAGCTGGAGATATATACACAATACAGAAAATACGAAGACAAAATGCTAAACGAAAAAACTGAATGTGAATAGGTGAATTTCTTCAGATGCTTCGACAATATATTTAAATAAAAGAAGTAAGACATAAAAATAAACACCATTGCAAAATAATTGTAAGCAAATACATATTATTAAGATAAATTGTTGCATGTTTCCTTGGTTCAAATGTACATTAGTTTCCCTCTGTAGCACTGATCTGTGTGCTGCCTGTTTATGGATGTGTGGATGACATGAGGTTGCAGGGCATGATATGGAATTGTTAAAAAAGCTGGAGATATATACACAATACAGAAAATACGAAGACAAAATGCTAAACGAAAAAACTGAATGTGAATAGGTGAATTTCTTCAGATGCTTCGACAATATATTTAAATAAAAGAAGTAAGACATAAAAATAAACACCATTGCAAAATAATTGTAAGCAAATACATATTATTAAGATAAATAGCATTTGCACAAAAGCGTATCTGTGGAGAACCTGTAACATTCTCTCTGTCAACTACATATGAAAAATCATTGTAACTGTTTGCTTGTATAAGTTATTCTCGATGTGCACTGAAAGTTGTGAGTGATGTTTAACATGATTCTGCACAAATGCACCATAAGAAACCTATAGGTACAAGTTTTTATAAACTTCACCATTGACTACATATAAAAATCGACAACTAACTAAAAGTTGCACATTTTTATACATTGCAGTAAAATCAACAAAACAAAGCAGAACCTCACACATCGAAAACATTACGAAAAAATGGCATAGTAGAAAGAAGAACACACTTGAAAATGGGAATCATTTCCCGATACGCCTCGTGTAAAACATAAATAACAGAAAATTGTGACTAGCAGCAGAAAGTTATTTATAAACAAACACGTTGTTTTCACAGTCGGAGGCTTTCAAAAAAACCGTGTATAATGGACAAAATCAGACTAAAAGTTATTCATGCTTTCAACACATTAGCAGATTTTAAAAGGTGTGGCCTTTGGCCTTCATTTTTAAAAGCTTTGCACCTACAGTACAACGTGTTGGCTACCCTACTGCAATGCTGTTTCTGTAGTGCAGCATATTACGCTAACAATTTAGAGAGAACACAGTACTTTAAGCGTAGTTGATTTTTTAGTATTGGACGGCGATTTGGGACCAAGTCAGAGAGGCCCGGGCTACGTACAGAAGCCCCTAGATGGAGACCGGCAGCCACGTGAGGTGGCGCCGCGCTGCGACTAGCGAGTACCGCTATATACCGAAGCCCCAGTGTCTCTTGCTACTCTAAGGCCTTTAGTAACGCGCCATCGATTATTAGATCCTTGGTGTTGACCTTACCTGATGTACGTTTGTGATACGGATTGCTTCGTGTTGCATACACTTAACACGATTTGGCTACGCTCTGGACTTGTTTTGGTTATCCGTTCACTTCGTGAACCCCGCTGTCATTGACGTCTAGAACATCCTGCTTCGTTCTGCTGGTCTCTGCGCCACCATCAGTGGGCGTGATCATAATGTGTTCTACTTACATAGAGTGGGATAGGAGAGATGTAATAGTCAACGAGCCCGCTGCTGTGGCCGAGCGGTTCTAGGCGCTTCAGTCCGGAACCGCGCTGCTGCTACGGTCGCAGGTTCGAATCCTGCCTCGGGCATGGATGTGTGTGATGTCCTTAGCTTGGTTAGGTTTAAGTAGTTCTAAGTTCTAGGTGACTGATGACCTCCGATGTTAAGTCCCATAGTGTTCAGAGCCATTTGATTTGAATAGTCAACGTTTAGCGAGTAAGTATCACAAGAAAAAATCGCTCCAAGTGCAAACAGCTGGGGATAGGAATTTAAAATCTGCCTAGCGTTGACTGTTCAGCTTAACAGTTTCCTTAAGCTACTGTTACAGCACAGTTCCTAGTAACAGCTCCGTATTAACATACGTAAGTCCACATAAGTTCGTGTTGGAGGCTCTCACACTCGACAAGAATAATTAACTGCAATCGGAGAAATGAATCGATATGAAATGTATGACTGATAGTTTATGTAATCTAAAAAAGAACTGCATGCTACTTGTAAACAACGAAATTCTTTGGAAACACACTGGCGACGTGTGTGCAGAGCCGAACACCAGAGCAGTCAGGAACACCACAGAGCTCTTCTTGGAAGGCTAGCGAGTGGAAGCTGATCGTTGTCACCAACGCCCCCCCCCCCCCCCCCCCCCCCCCGGCACACACAAACATACACGCATACGCGCGCACACACACACACACACACACACACACACACACACCATTGTGTGAGCGGATATCATTGGTTACCAAAGTAAAACATATGCCAGAGAATGCTCCAAGGAACTCAAGAATCAAGGCCCAACCTTTGTAATTAAGCATACATCGGAAAATGTAGCAGAACGAAGTTTCCTTGTTCAGGCGCTTTTGCACATAGTTCACTTGGCTCTTTAGTTACTCTGCCGGCCGCGGTGGCCGTGCGGTTTTAGGCGCTGCAGTCCGGAACCGCGGGACTGCTACGGTAGCAGGTTCGAATCCTGTCTCGGGCATGGATGTGTGTGATTTCCTTAGGTTAGTTAGGTTTAAGTAGTTCTAAGTTCTGGGGGACTGATGACCTAAGATGTTAAGTCCCATAGTGCTCAGAGCCGTTTGAATTTTTTAGTTAATCTCTTGTCTCAACTTGCTTAACTCGCCACCTGTTTCAGTGACAGTCATTTCTTGGAGCACTGCTGCTACTGCTCCTCCATCTTCATCAGCTTCTGTCACCAGCTGATTCAATGTGTTTGAGGACTAAGAAAATTTTCAAGCCATCCACAACTTAGCAGCAGGAGAGTGCAGCTGGTGTTGCCACTGACTGAGGTCGCACTACCTCAGCCAGCAACAGCTACGTTATGGTGAGACAGAAACTGCATGAAACATAGGAAATTTCAAGTCAGTTCCTAATTTTACAGTCTTATAGCTTCGTTCTGATGATTTGTTTGATTAAATCATGAGCAGTTTACTCTCTAAAATGCGCAACAGGTATGATGAATTTCCTTCAATAGTCCTATTTATTATCTTCAGTAACTCTGTTATATGTTAGCCAATTTCATATCGAAAACTGAGTACTTGCACGATTTTTCTCAGTTTTCCCCGACACTCGAGTTAGATTCGTGAGATTGGCATTCCCACAAATTGACACTATTATATGTTTATTAACAAACTGCCACAGGGTGCCATTATTATGTATGGATATTACTTGTTAATATCATGAATATCATTTTACTTTAATTGTTAACTGTCTGACTTTTGATATGGAAATAAACCCAAGTAATTAGAATACATGTGTCACATTTTTTCGGTCCCTCCAAACCAAGGCGCATTACACTAGTCGGACAAGTAGAAGAACTCTTTAGTATAACACGTTCGCATTATGCTCACACAATTGCGTGCTCGTCGATGATCGTCCGCTGCCTCAAGTGTGTAGCTCCACAACAGCGCAGTCATGACTTCCCATTATCTACCGACTTTGCTCTGTTTCATGTCCCCTTTCTTGACCTAACCTTTTATTAAAATTCTGAACATCTCTTGTGTAACGAATACTTTAGAGAAGGAATATTGGCTGATTTGGACAATAAGAAACTCTCGTTATATGAGCTAAATGAATTCGGGAAGCAATGCAAAGCATAAATTAGCACAGCTAGAACATCAGTTCCTTGCTTTAACGAGACCGTTTCAAATAACGAAACGAGATAGCTTGTCACTCATGACATCTTTTAACGATTATGTCCATACAGATCCACCATCCATTCAGAAACTACACCCAAGAATTTCATATTCTCTCGCTCACTATGAGCAGACTACTAGTTGTACAGAAAAAACTAACAGAAAATTCTCGTAGGAAATTTTATGTTGTTAAATTTTCTACTGGGATACGTTTCCGCTGGAGGCCATGGTTTTGAAGTTGTTCAAGAAAAACTCATTTGAAAATCAGTTTTGTACGTTTTTCTTGAATAATTCGGAAACTGCGGCCTCTAACGAAATCGTATCCCAGTACAAAATGTAACTAATTAAATTTTCTATAAAGAAAGTCCTCTTAATTTTTCTGTAGGGCTAATAGTTTCCGCATTGAGGGCGACAGAATATGAAAATCTTACGTGTGGTATTTGAAAGCACTGCAGGTTGCATAAAACCAAATGGGTAGGGGTAGCACAATCACGCTGTATAATCCACAAAAGGAATAACACGACAATCTGCGTTGTTTCTCGACGATCCTTTTGTTTTCTACGTATTCTGCATCTTTGCGATAACCTTCTGTCGTTCGCAGCTGACAACAGAGGGATGGAAGGATGAACAGATAATAGTAACCTATTTCACAGTTTATCAATCGTAGTAGTTGGCAAGTGCTTGCGTGCCTGTTTCTCAGTATCCTGTAACCAGATGTTTCCAGTTGCTATCAGATACATATGTTGGCCAGGGCAAGTCAGGACAGCCATCTGCGTTGACATGTGATAATGCTGGCCTATGTATTGACTATGCAAACCAGAGGCGATGCTGATGTGCGCCCATTGGCACCCCACACAATCACGAAAAATGCTGCGTCCGTATGCTGATGACGAATGCAATATGGCGACGTTCTTTCGCCTCGGAGCCTCTACACATCGATGCGTCCATTGTGGTCCAGAGATCAGGACCGGCAGTCATCTGAAAAGACAACGTGGTTTCCCACCTGTGTCCAGTGTTATGGCTATGTGCTCCATCGTCGGCACACCTCCACTGCTACTCATGTGAAGCCGACATCCAACCGGCATACAACTTAAGACTTATGGTGTTTCTTTTTCTTCCGTTCTTCCCAGTACTTCTTCATTTTCTCGCCAACTGCTCGTCTCTGCTCATCTGTCCACACTCTCTTGGGTCAAGGTTTTGGCTCATCTTCTTCAAAGTTTGCGTTTTCTATAAGTAGCCTAAAGTTATTCCTGTCACGTATTATTTCTTCTGTAACACCTATTTTGTTGGCGTCTTTCTTTACTGCTTCTATCCATCCTACAGTTTTTTTTTTCAGCTTACTAACGTAATTAAAAATTTTCTTTGTAATCCGTGTTTCTTCCATTCTTTTTAAATGTCCATAAAATGTTAGCCGTCTCTTCCTCATTGTGTCTGTGATCTTTTCTGTATTTCTGTATAGGTCTTCATTTCTCCTTTTAATCCACCTATTTTCCTTGTTTTTCTCAGGACCTAGAATTTTTCTTAATCTTTTTCTCTCTCTTTTTTCTAGTTCTCTTAATTCGCCTTTCTTATTCAATGTTAGGAACTCTGATCCATATGTTGCTTGTGTCCTAATAACTGAATTATAATGTTTAATCTTTGCTTGTATGGATATTGATTTCTTATTGTAGTAGTTTTGTGTTAATTTATATGCAAATTCCAACTTTTTTATTCTTTCTTTATTTGTTGTCTTATACAGTCCATTGGCTTGGATCCACTCCCCCAGGTATTTGAATCTATCAACTCTTTTAATTTTTCCATACTTTGTTTTCATAAACTTTTCTGTATTATGTTTGTGTTCTATATACTCGGTTTTTTCGTAGGATATTTTTAGCCCAGTCTTTTCAGCAATCTCGTGTAACATATCAAGCATAACTGTTGCGTCTGTTCGGTTTTCTGTTATCAATGCCATATCATCCGCAAAGGCTAAACATTTTACTTCAAATTTGTTCTTGATAGGTAGGCCATAGTTCTACAGTTCTCTGTACAAAATTTGAATAGTTCTGACGGACCCATTTTCACAGTCGTGTGAAGCTGGCACCAGATTTTCGAGAATTTTACATTTTTTTCGGGGTTCTCGATAGATGTGCTATAGTTCTAGAGTACTCTGTAAAAATGTTTATCAGCGTTGTAGAATTTTGCGAAAAAAATATGATCACAATTCCGAATTGCTACCGCGTCGAGTGACAGTGTGTGGCGCTACAGCCGTCGTCGCACTGTCCGTGTGGACAGCACATCCCTCATTCATGTCTATTTCTGGTGTTCAAAATCACTCGCGACGAAAACCTTTTGCTTAAGATTCGTTATAGTAATCTAAAGCAGTGAGAACGTGTACCATTACATTTGCAGGGCAGAACAATCAGTGAAACTGTCAGAGTTTAAGAATGTTGCAGCAGTGTTAATCCCATAGCTGATCAGGACTTGGAAGAGCAGTTGAACGGAATGGATAGTGTCTTGAAAGGAGGATATAAGATGAACATCAACAAAAGCAAAACGAGGATAATGGAATGTAGTCGAATTAAGTCGGGTGATGCTGAGGGAATTAGATTAGGAAATGAGACATTTAAAGTAGTAAAGGAGTTTTGCTATTTGGGGAGCAAAATAACTGATGATGGTCGAAGTAGAGAGGATATAAAATGCAGACTGGCAATGGGAAGGAAAGCGTTTCTGAAGAAGATAAATTTGTTAACATCGAGTATAGATTTAAGTTTCAGAAGTCGTTTCTGAAAGTATTTGTATGGAGTGTAGCCATGTATGGAAGTGAAACATGAACGATAAATAGTTTAGACAAGAAGAGAATAGAAGCTTTCGAAATGTGGTGCTACAGAAGAATGCTGAAGATTAGATGGGTAGATCACATAACTAATGAGGAGGTGTTGAATAGGATTGGGGAGAAGAGAAGTTTGTGGCACAACTTGACTAGAAGAAGGGATCGGTTGGTAGGACATGTTCTGAGGCATCAAGGGATCACCAATTTAGTATTGGAGGGCAGCGTGGAAGGTAAAAATCGTAGAGGGAGAGCAAGAGATGAATACACCAAGCAGATTCAGAAGGATGTCGGTTGCAGTAGGTACTGGGAGATGAAGAAGCTTGCACAGGATAGAGTAGCATGGAGAGCTGCATCAAACCAGTCTCAGGACTGAAGACCACAACAACAACAACGATCAGATGTCCATGTGAGGAAAAAATTGGAGAAGTTGCTAAAAATGTATCAGATGAATGGCCCAGTACCGCGTCTCCTCTGAAGGAAATTTACGAACATATTCTCAGTGAAACATAAACTTTCCAAATCCTTGTCTTCCTTCGCAGTGGTAGAAAGTCTCAATGATGAACAACGCCTAGAAAATGAAATTATTTCTACCTACTGGTATACTCTGAGAGGCCTCATTAAATATGGTAAAAAGTGGTCGGACTGTATGAGATGGACTCATTAGCTAAGTGCAGGTCGTATTTAATGAGCCAGGAGAACTGTGCTGTCTATTACGTGAGAATAAAGTATGAACTATCTTGATCATGTTACTTCCATTTGCTTCACACTATGAGTCAAACAAGAACTGCGTTATAACGTAGACTTTCCCAGCGATTCGTTGTCAGAATCGGATATACGACCGGTGGTCCGCGTCTTCTTCACACTATATTTCGACGTGGCAGCTCGGCGTCTGCATCAGGTGTTTCCTCAGACTGGTCGCTTTCCTTTTTTATTATTTTTTTTCTTTTTGTTTAGGTTTTTAATGTTTTTATGCCCTCTCCTGAGGAGTTGAGGGCGGGCTGCTCGAGAGGTATTTCATGCTCTATTCAGCCTTAGGGTTTTACGCATATTTATTTGACTGTACAAAATTCCAATATATACACATATATTTTATTTGAGTTAAGATAATGTCATGTTAAATTTAAATTAAAACTAAAGATTAACTTTATCTGTGGTTCTTATGCTCATAATTGTAAATAATTCTTACAGATCGCACTGCTGTGTGCAGCGACTGGTTTCTGCAATGATTGTTGCACGAGACAGATCCCATTGCTTTGTGCATTGACTGGTTACTACAGTGTTTTTGTTGTTGTTTTTTTCTTGTTCAGCCATTGTGTTCTTATCCTGGGTCTTGTCGCCTTTCATCCAGGTGTGCTGATGTTTCTTCGTGTTCTGTGAAGGGAAGCAAGGTGAGTGCCGTTCCGGAAAGAGTTTCGTCGACTTCTGTGCTACAGCCCTGTTCGGGTGTGTGTTCTTAAATTTGGGTTTTCTTGTTTTCTTTGTTTTTGTTGTTAACGTATGTTCTACTTAGTATATCGCATAACATTTTTGGAAAGTAGAATTGTAAATTCCATTCCCCTACTGTAACGCATGGGAATAAGTCTGACGAGCGTCAGCTGTTTTGAGAAACATGTGTTATGTCAGTTCTTATTGTCTCTCGACAGATAAGTGAACCAGTATAGTCATGAAGTCTGAAGGACTTTTGTCGTCACTTACAAGTAACCCAGTATGGTCGCTAATTCTGAAGGGCGGCATCGTCATCACAGGGTTCTGTGTGTGTGTGTGTGGGGGGGGGGAGGGGGGGGGGCAGAAGTGAATCAGCGAAACAATCTGAAGAACTGTGTCAGAGAAAAGTGACCTGAAACCACAGTGCATACTCTAGTGTTAGAAATATTTTGTAGTGTAAGTATATGCTCTTCATTCGTGCATTCTTTTTGAAGCCGCAACTGAACACCCAAGAAAGTATTTTTTGTTGAATCTCTTACCGGTTTCCTAATTAACAAGCATAATGAGCAATGTATAACAGCCTGCTTTTAGTGTTGAGTGTGATTACGACAGTGGAACGGTCTCTTGCAATGATCTGTGAGCGAAAGAATGGCTTATCGGAAATCCGAATGTATATGGTACTAATGAAATCGAAGTTTTCAATCCAGTCGAGAGCCGTCCTCGGAGCCCCAATTGGAAAATGCATTGCTCGCGAAAAACGACTCTCTTGATTGAAAACACAATTTTGACCCTTCAACTCGCTGCAAACTCATTATTAAGACGGTGACGGTGTGCACATCTGTTGCATTATTGGGCATCTGTACGGTATTACAAACTGTTATCGCTCTACAAACGTAATATTAAAAAATGTGGACTTACGTCCTTCTAAACGAGGTGAACTCCATCTGCTATGACCGTGACGAGCAGTGGAGGAGGGTATTTGTAGCTTGTAGCTTTCTTACTCGAAACGAATAACGTCAAACACACTACGCTGAAGCAGACATGTGCTGTGGCTAAAAGAACACGATGAGTGTGAATGTTTATCTCATAGCGCAACACCAGCAAGTTTTGTTACAAACTGAAAAAATTATGATGAGGTGCCATGCTCCAAGGAGCGTAGGGGACGATGCGGGAGACCCGCACCGTCGACTAGGGAAGGTCCTAGCGGAGGTGGTTTCCCATTGCCTTCCTCCGACCGTAATGGGAATGAACGACGATAATGAAGAAGACTACACAACACCCTGTCATCTCGAGTCAGGAAAAATCCCTGACGCCGCCGGGAATCGAACCCGGGACCCCGTGCGCGGGAAGCGAGAACGCTAACGGAAAGACCACGAGCTGCGGACACTGAAAAAATATAAAACATAAAATTTAAAAAAGCAATGACAGAGACGCGCGTAAAACCAGATGAAGTGTCCGAAACAAAGGTCGTGGGCATAAAATGTGTTTACGAATGGTTTCAACTGTTTCGGTCTGGAAAGAAATAATTATTTAAACAAAAATTAATTTTTAATATACCACATTTCTAAATTAGACTAAAAAGTGTAAAACAATGTCGCCTACATTCTTAATCCCGTACAGATAGTCCCTAAAATTTGTTATTTTGGATTTTCAATAGCTATGAAAATATTTGTAAGATTTAAAAAGAAAAACGTGGGTTGCTTGCAATAGATAATAGTAAGAAGGTGAACTGTTCCTACATCAATTATGTATTGAAAGTGCCCCATGTATTCGATTTAAAGCTTACACGTACTTTCACAGCTATGAAAAAAAAGGAAAAGAGAACGATTCTACAGGACTATCTGTATGGAGTTAGGAATCTGTATGGGGTTAGAAGTTATTTTATAGCTCTTAGCCCAATTTAAAAATGTGGTATACTAACAATTTAATTTAATTTAAATAATTATTTTCAGATTTTTAGTATTCTGTGTGTGAAATTTTTCAGACATGTTGATGGGATTACAACAGAGACACGTAAATGTCAGGTTTAATCAGTTTCTCTTCACCTGACTCAACCAGCATATTGTTTACTCCTACGAATGTCTGACGAAAAGATCGTGAAGGTAAATTTTAGAGAGATTCGAGCTCACACGGAGGATTACCAGCAATCGTTGTTCCTACGAGTCATTTGCTAGTGGAACAAGGAGACGGGGAAACAGTAGTAGTACATCAAGTACCCTCCGCCGCATGCGCGACAAGAAAGCAAGTTAACATTGGATTGTCACCCTGTTCTGAGCTATATTTAAAACTTCAAGTCTCTAGCTCTTCTGGAAGATAGTTTAAAATCAACTGAAAACTTTGTAGCGAACAGGCGAGAAGAAAGCGATATCCATCCACTCTTTCCGCAGTCTCTCCGCTCCACTCGCCTACCGCCTGGAATACATTTCGATACTACCCGCACAGCACGCTAGTCCAGCAGTGCGCCGTAGTGTCAGGCGTTTACCATATTTTTTCATCCCCACCGTCAGCCCTGCCGAACAGACCGACAAGAAAGCGACTAAAGTTTGCTCTGTCACCCGGTTCTGAGCTGCGTTTAAAATTTCCAGCCCCCAGTTCATCAAGAAGTTAGCGTGAAATCAACTGAAAAATATGTACAGAGACAAGAAAGCGACCTAACAAAAATGTGGTAAATTGGGTCGAAACGCCAAGTTTAAGGTAGGCTGTCAACAAGCATAATAACAGGTAATACCTATTAAGTGCGAGTGTTGCTCAAATTTCATTGGCAGCTACCTCTGTGGTTAATATCAGAGGGATTAGGAATGAGTTGGAGCAGTTTAAAGCCATCGTTCACAAATATTCGAAAAAGTGGAAGATATTTTTGTTCATTTTGTGCGGCACAAATTGACTGACGAGTAGAAACAGACACAGCCGGAGGTTTCCTTGGCCCGTGAAACAGATCATTCTTTTCTGTAGATCATCATCGCTAAGGATGAGGCCTAATGGTATTAGTCCCACTCAAGATAGGGCAGGCAACCATCGTGGTCTCCTAACCAGACTCTACAGCGTATTTCTACAGACATCCTAAGACGAAGCGACGTCAATGGTTCTCATTCAAAGTTTCCAGCAACTTTGAGAATGTTGTCAGTGGCATATTCTAGTTCATGAATAATACTTTGAAGGCAACTGAAGGTTTGCATCTTCCGTTCTCTCCATTTCATGATACCAACCACCAGCCAAAACATGCACAGAAACCCCATCCATGGTTGTAATTACTCTGTGTGACGTATGGCGTCTAAATGCGGAAGCCATCAGAAATCTGATGGAAATCTAGAAACGAAGTGGCCGTGCGGTTAAAGGCGCTGCAGTCTGGAACCGCAAGACCGCTACGGTCGCAGGTTCGAATCCTGCCTCGGGCATGGATGTTTGTGGTGTCCTTAGGTTAGTTAGGTTTAACTAGTTCTAAGTTCTAGGGGACTAATGACCTCAGCAGTTGAGTCCCATAGTGCTCAGAGCCATTTGAACCATTTTTTGAAATCTAGAAATACATGCCGGCAATTCGTACGAGAGACGGACAACTAAACAAGTGAATCAGGAAACAGATTGGAATGGAAAATGTAATTACGATAGTAATGAAAATGAAATGGTGGTGGGTATAAAATGTTGCGTTGGTGGTTGTGTTGCTGTTGTTGTTGTCATTGTCGTCGTCGGCGGCAGCGGCGTCATCCTCTCCGTCATCGTCGCTACTTTCATTGAGAACTTTAGTTTCTCTCATCTCTCCCCACTAGTCTATTTTGCATGCCTCTTCATCTGCTACAACATGCATCCATTTGCACTAGCATGTTGTACTCAAGCCTTGGTGTCCCTCTACAATTAACTGTTCCTCGATGCCTCAGGATGCGCAACTAATCTCTTCTTTTGCTCAAGTCATACCATAATCTTTTTTCTCTCTAATTTCGTTGACTAACTCCACGTCAGTTACTCGATTACCCATTAGCGCTCTTATGTAACACGAATTTCAAAATAATCTATTCCCTTCTTGTCTGAACTGTCTGTTGTCCACATTTCACTACCGTACAAGACTACACTATAACCAAATACCTTCAGGAAAGTTTTCCTAGCACTTAAATTTATATTTGGTGTCAATAAATTCCTCTTTTCAGAAACAGCTTCTTGCTATTGTTAGTCTTCATTTATCTTCCCTGCCCAGACAGGAAAACTCATCTGCTACTTTTACCGTCTCACTTTCTAATCGAATTCCCTTAGCTTCGCTTATTTAATACGGCTACATTCCATTACTCTTGCATTACTTTTATTAATGTACATCTTATTACCTCATTTCAAGACACCATCTATTCCGTGCAACTGCTCTTCCTACTCCTTAGAAGGGTTACCAATTAAATTGACAAAATTACCGGACAGAGCTGAGGGTGAACGCAATGAAACACTTAGTAAATATTAAAATTTATATTTATTATTGCCTGCTACAGCTACCAACAATTTTTTGTTATATTTAATTTTTTGGTAAAAGTCGTTACGTGTTACAAAATTTCAAATAACAAGGAATGCATAAACTTACTTTTTCCACATCAACAGTTTGTTTCTAGCGTCAGACCATAAATAATTCATGTGACTAAGACTCTTCCTACACAGGCATTGCCGCATGGAACGGCCAGCATCTTTCCGATAATTTATTTATGTAAGGCGTTTCTTCTCTGTTTATAAACGTTTTCCCACAAAAATTAGTTTGTGTACGTAGAACCTTGGCTTTGTAATTGTTACAAAGTTTTATTTAGTATACAGATCTCTTCGTATAAACTATATTTACCAATGTCTTCTTAAAAACTCATCATCTTTGATTCGTGTACATAATTTTCTTATGTAGGAGCTACTTTTCCTGCATCCACGTAACTGTAAATCTGAAAAGGAGACTTTTCGTAGACAGACCACTTTTTAAGATAATCATTGGCTCTTTGGTAGATTACGAGAGCTTTATTCTTGGAGTTGTTTGATCACCCTGAATTATTTTTAACATTTCTTGCTTACCTTTGTTCCGGATAAACAATCGTATGTATGTGATTCAATATCCTCTCTTAAGACGACCGCAATATTATACAATTCCAAAGAAATAATCGTACTTGCGTGATTCAACATCCTCTATTAAAGCGACCATAATATTATAAATTCTACAGGTAAGTCAGTAAATGAATTAACGATATGAATAAAACTCTGAACATACCGAACATCGAACATGGGGCTAAGATATCGAAAAGTTCCGTAGAAAACCGAACACCTAGCAACCAAGGTCCTTAGCCGTCTCTGATAAAATTACAATATCATCAGCCAACCTCTAAGTTTTTATTTCTTCCTTCCGATCTTTAATTCTCTTTCCAAATTTCCCCTTCGTTTCCTTCTGAGGTTGTCAATTTACAATGTAAGGGGTACTGCTGTCTTTGATGTTATAGCGTGTCTATATTGTACTCCTTACTTATCGCTGGCTCCTGGAACTTTCGGGGCTGAGCGATTCTTATTTCTGAGGCATTGTCTTGCTGTATATGTGTAATAACAACATTGCCCCAGCGCTAGTGGTCACGCGCCGTGTAGGCATTGGGAGGAAGGTCGATAATGAGCTAGTGCACTGAGCGATGGCGCCTCGGCGCCGCTTATAAGTAACGTGTAGAATTTGGTAGAAAGTGGAGTTAATAGTTAAAAGTGTATTCCAGGTATCTGGTGGACAGGCGATTGTAACTAATTAAGAGATTTATAGTTGATAAAAGTCCCGTGTTTAACAATTAGAAACTGCCGTGAAGAACTATGTTAACGGTAGAAAGTAAACGAAAGAACTTCTGTGATCAGTGATTATCTGCTTAATTAATGTAGAAACGAAAGGTAGCAATGGTCGCTTCTGTGTGAACGTGAAGCCAACGTATGTGTTAAAGGAGACCAGTAAGCGTAGGCTTGTTAGGAAAGTGTGTTACGTGCAAAAGGAACAATAAACCAAATTAATTTGACTTGCACTGTTATTATTTCAGAGTGAGATTGCTCATTTTTTTTTTAAATCAAAGAACTTTGATATTTGCAACGTAAGAGAGACGCGTATTCGTATTAGGCACTTGGTCAGGTTTATTTTGTAATGAAGTGTGATCTCCATATAAAATTCCATTTCCTTACAAGGTGTAGCTAGCCTTTCGCTCGTTGCATTTCATTCCTCAGCTTCCGGAATTACAGAGTGCATTCCAATCAACATTGCTCGGAGTAAGGGGTGTTACATTCTTATGGATCCTGACGGTATCTCGATTGGTTCATATATCATATTAATTCGTTTTCTCATTGTTGTTCCTCCCAGGATATTAATAATTCTGAAGAAATATCATTTACTCCAGAAGCCTTGTTTCGAATTAGATCTTTTAACGCTCTGTCAAATACTTATCTCAATAACGTAGGTCTCGTTTCACTTTCTTCATTTCTTTCTGTAATACTGTCTCTAAGATCGTTTCCCCTGTATAGACTCTGGAGATATTCCATTCACCTTTCCGCCTTCCCTTATTTGGTTAGTACTGTCTTGCCGTCTTAGCCCTTAATATTTGTAGAATTGCTTCTTGTTTCCCCAAAGAGCTCTTCTATTTTCCTACAGGCGATAGCTATCTTTGTCACATCCGCGCCTGCTTCCACAGCTTTGCACTTCTATCTATTCATGCACTTCCTGTCAGTCTCATTTCTTTTCGTGCTTCATTTGCTGCATTTTTATTTTTCTCCACCGAGCGAGGTGGCGCAGTAGTTAGCACACTGGACTCGCATTCGGGAGGACGACGGTTCAATCCCGTCTCCGGCCATCCTGATTTAGGTTTTCCGTGATTTCCCTAAATCGCTTCAGGCAAATGCCGGGATGATTCCTTTGAAAGGGCACGGCCGATTTCCTTCCTCATCCTTCCCTCACCCGAGCTTGCGCTCCGTCTCTAATGACCTCGTTGTCGACGGGACGTTAAACACTAATATCCTCCTCCTATTTTTCTCCTTTCATCAATTAAATTCAGTACCCTGTTGATATCCACAAAGATGTAACTGGACTTTGCTTTTTTAAATCCCCCGAAGCCTCCACTTCGTTATAGGCTAATAGTCATCTTCTACTGCATTCCTTTCGCCTGTATCAGTCATTCATTGCCTTTGCTCCCTTTGAAGCTCTCGAAGTTACTCACTCTACTCCTTTCCCCCCGTTTCGATCAATTGTTGCCTTTACTGTCTATGAAATTCTTAACAATGTCTCGTTCTTTCCATTCACCGAGGTCCAATCATTCTGAAATATCTTTAAATCTAACCTGCAGTTCGTAATCAATAAATTATGATCACAGCCCACATCAGTATCTGGAAATATTTTATAGTTTAAATACTGGTTTCTACATTTCTCTCTCTCTCTCTCTCTCTCTCTCTCCCTCTCTTCCGTTTCTTAACCTGTCTCAAACCTTCCGTTGAGTCTTCCATGTACACTAATTTCTGTCAGAATTCTTAAACCAGAGCTAGGAAGTGTTAAATTGTGATCTGTGCAAAATTCTACCTGATGGATTACACATTTTCATTCACTTCCACCACCCCACGTTCTCCTATTATTTTTTCTACTCTCGCTTTTCCTATCGTCAAATTCCAGTCCCGCAACACAAGTTTTCTTCTCCCTTAACTATCTAAATTTTTTTTTTTCAATCTGACCATCCATTCTATCGATATGATCATCAACTGCGGGGCAGTCGGCATATAAACTAGTACTACTGTAGTAGGGTTTGGCTCCATAATCATTTTCGCTAATTAATGCAGTCACCACGCTGTTCATAGTAGCTTACCTGCATTGCTACGGCTTATGGACCATTCGGAGTGTAGGCAGTCTAATGGGTGGTAGGTGGATCACGAAAGTTCTTTGCAGAACTCCAAGAGGTAACGAACGATCAAGATGATGACCTTCCGGAAGGTGTATAGATGACATTAGAAAACATAAAAGAGAGGCATGAACACTGTAATTCATAAAAAGCCTTCAGAAAACCTTTATGGATCAAAGTAACACAAAGGGCCAGTCATTATAAGAGATGAATACATTTTACCTAAATAATAGTTACGCTAAAATATTAGGCTTCGAGATACCAAACGGCACTGGTTTGTCTTATTCGGTTTTGTACCCCCAATTTTGGTAGTCATTTTAAATAAGACAAATATTACCAAACTTAAAAATTTAAGTACATCTACCGCATGGTTTGTTATTTTATGTTTTAAAGTATGTCAATTCGAGTAATTAGAAATTTCTTCTGTTATTTTTTGTTAGCACATCACGTTAACTGAAAGTGTTATATTTTGTCAGCACAAAAGCATGTTACCAGGCACTTCTGAAAGTTGACATCAAGCCGTTGTGCGGTGACCAGTTACTAACTTCCACTAAAACATTATTTACCTCTGTTGACACTTCTTTGATCGAGTAAACTGGAAAGTAAACTGTACATCTGCTGGGGTCTTATTTCCTCGAATGTTGTTAAATTATTCGTCGGTACGTGACTAGGGATAGCTACGTTACTTGACAAAGAGCGTTATGTTTCGGGAAATTATCATTTCTCATCATCATTTGATTAAAAAAAGCTTACAAACGTTAGTCTTTATTTAATACTCTGCACAGTACTGAGGCAGAAATCTCGAAAGACAGTGAATCAGACGACGCTGCAACGAATAAGAGTAGGGGGGAAGATATGGTAAGTTATAACATATTAGGCAAATCAGGTATAAATAATATTTTTACTCAGAAGCAGACAATCTGATCCGTACCCGTTTTTCATTCAAGAAACTGATATAGGTCCCTGTACAACGAGCTGGATATTTTACAGTGATTTTACACAACGTCTATTACACTATGAGATTTGTGATTGACAACATGAAATTGTTTAAAACGAACGTCACTACTCATTCAGTGAACCGAGACAAAAGTAAGATCTGCATACTGCAAACACATGCGTAACTACTGTTCACAAAATTCTGTCGCACTCTGCAGTGTTCATTTTCAATAGGTTTCCCCTAGAACTGAACAATGCTGGCGACGATCCACATCCAGGGAACACTTTAGGTCTACTTAATCGTTTTATGTAAATGTAAGTCGCTCAGATCAACGGCATAGCTACAAATTAAGTTCGGCTATGAATAATTCACGTTAATTTTACTGTGTTGTTATAATTTTATGAAAGCTGTGAGGAGTATGAAAAGGTTTCATGTGGCTGGTTGTTTACATCGGAGATATGGGGGTACCTGGGAAGACGGAAGCCTGTAGCCGTCATCTGTATTGAAGTGTATTGTATTCATTCTCCGACCATTCAACTTTAAGTATTGCTTTCTTTGGCTAGTGCCCGTATGTGCTAAAATACAAAATTTGGTCACATTCTTCTTGGTGCTCCGCTACCGCTGATTTTATATTTTGTCTTCAACTTCTGTGGCGTTCCAGCTCTTTAATGTGTTCTTTTATTGTTCTTCCAGTTCCGACGATATATACTTTGCCGCAACCACACGACACCTAACATACTCCAGCAGTGTGGAGACAGTCAGACACGTCTCTTGTTAGTGGGATGAAGTCTTTCTCGCATTAACTGGAAAACGTAGTTCTTATACCTTTCTGGCTAGGGTTTCTATCTATGCGGTCGATTACCCTAGCAATAAACTGTAATTCTACAGAATTTGCGGGAGGCTCCTCGATCTTCTTGTTTGCATTATTATTATCATTATTGTTATTATTATTATTATTACTAGTAGTAGTAGTATTATTGGTTTCTTTGAGGGATCCTATTTATTGAAGGTCAGGCCGTTGGCCACCAATGTTTCGCTAAGGAATTCTAATTGTGATCTGATTGCGAGCTCTTGGTGTCACTAACACAGAGTGCGCAAGAGGACACAGTGTTAAGGGCATCTTGCTTCTGGGCTGAGCTGTGGTGCGAAGAGGCGTCAAGCTTCCTAAAATACCTCTGCCCTAGAATACTGTCAGGTCTTTTGTGAATCAGTATGTCTAAAAACGGGAGACCGACGACACTCCCCATCTCCATGGCCAATCTAATTCTCGGACGAATGTTGTTCAGAAAATCGTGTGACCATACAATAAACGTTTTATCCGCAACATGCTTTTAGTTCCGTGTTACGTAATGTCTTTTGTTAGAAATGCTAGAAACGAATGTCAGCTGCTAGAGGGGACAATCGCGTCACATAGTTAAATTCCTCGTTGTATTTAAAATAACTCGACCGGAAGCATAATACCACCAACACACACACATGTCAGGAGCAATTTCACCCAATTACTCCATTTCTCTGAAAAAGCGCATGAAAATAGCCTTTTACAATAAACAACACAGAGTCTTTCGGCGGTGTTCAACCACCAATCACACCAATGGAGTCTTGAAGAAGACTGCAGCATTAGGACCGAAAAGTTGAGCATTGAAGAAGTTTGAAGTGGGATATTACGTGGCCTAACGATACAGTAGATTTTACCATCAGTGACAGCGATCAGAAAAGCCTGCAGATTTATGTAGCATAAAATTTGTTTATTTGTTTCAGTCACTCTTCTTTCGTTTTTCTGAATAATCCAGGATAAGTACTGAGAAATTTAATACTAAAGAGCCATGATGATCACATCGCCTACTTCCTAATCATTATTCTGGTTGAAAAATACGCAAGTTCTTAACTGCAATTCTATCAGTATTGCTATTGTTTTCCATCCCATTTTCATTATTTGTTATCGTATAGAATTTTTTCATTATTTATTTATTTTTCCTTTATTGAATTCTGGATATGTTATGGCGTATGTCATTGCCCTGTGTTACTGGTACAGAGACCTACGTCAGTACAAATTAAATATTAAAAATACATATAAAATACCGGATGCGCTATCATTTTTTCCTGTACTGGCAGTTTAGGCTCATGGAAAGCGGACTCATACAGTGAGCCACGGTTTGCGAGGAGGGGAGAGGATCGGAGGGGGCAGGACGCGGCTGGGTTAGCATAGGGGTGGAGTGGGGGTGTGAGGGTGTGGGGGTGTGCAGCTATCGATCGGCCAGTTGAGCCCGGGCCCGGCCGGGCTTCGATCTGGCGACCCTCCGGCTGCAGGTTTGGCCAGCCGACGCCAGCGAGCTAAAGGGGACGTGCCCAGCCGAGCGACCGAACCCCCGTTCTCCGCGGCTCACACGGGGACCGGAGAGAAACTCGCCCCTCCGGCTGACCTGCACGCACCTCATACCTCCAACCCGCAACCAAAGGGGGCACGTTTGAGGGGCTGCATAACGACCCTTCCATCATTTTATTCCCAGCTACTTTACTAACCGCCATAGCATGGTTATTTACGCACCACAATCTTTCATTACACAGGATAAAAAAAAACACGTTTATCTCGTCATCATCACCAGCCGTTTACCATCCACTGCTGAATACAAGACTCTTCCAGACGTCTCCACACGTTACGATCTTCAGTTTATTGGACCCATGTTTCTCCTGCTTGTTTCTTTATATCATCAATACAGTGGGGTGAAAAAATTCATGTGATATCGATTTGCATATATATATATATATATATATATATATATATATATGGCCGCGACTCATTCTCAGATCATCGCAACATAGTCAAAGATGGTATTTCCGAAAATGTAAAAACCACGTCAAGAATGTGCAAACAGTTACAGCGCATACAAATAAAAGGCAGTGTCCTGAAGAGGGATATAGTGAGAAGTATAGTTGAACCAAATCAGGTGATGCTCAGAGAATCAGATCAGAAAGTTAGATATCGAAAGTAGAGAATGAGTTTTGCAAGTTGAATAGCAAAATAACTGATGATGGCCGAAATAGTAGGGATATATATATATATATATATATATATATATATATATATATATATATATATAGTATCGCGAACATAAGGTATGGAAGGGCAGTGCATTGGTGGAGCTGTCACTTTGGTGATTCCTGGGGAAAAGTGTCCGACTTGATTACGGCCCCACGACGGGAATTAAGAAACCCTGAACGCAGAATGGTAGTTGGAGCTAAACACACGGAAATCGTTAGGCAGTTCAATATTCCGAGATCCACAGTGTCAAGTGTGTGCTCAGAATGCCGACTTTGAGGGATTACCTCTCTCCGAGGACAAAACAGTGGCCGACGGCCTTCACTTAACGAGTGAGAGCAGCAGCGGTTGCTTAGAGTTGTCAGTGCTAACAGACACGAAACACTGCGTGAAATAACAGCAGAAGTCAGTGTGGGACGTAAGACGAACATGTACGTTAGGACAGGGCGGCAAAACATGACCTTAATGGGTTATGGAAGCAAAAGACCGACGCGAGAGCCTTTACCAACAGCATGATATCGCCTGCAGCGCCTCTCCTGGGTTCGTGACTATGTCGGATGGACCCCAGACGATTGGAAAGCCGTGGCCTGGTCGGATGTGTCCCGATTTCAGTTGGTAAGAGCTGATGGTAGGGTTCGAGTGTGTCGCAAACGCCACGAAGCCATGGACACAAGTTGTCAACACACTTTGCAGGCCGGTGGAGGCTTCATAATGGTGTGAGCTGTGTTTACATGGAACGGACTGGGTCCTCAAGTCCAGCTGAATCGATCATTGACTATTTGCAGCCATTCATTGACTGCGTGTTCCCAAGCAACGTTGGAATTTTTATGGATAACAATGTTCCATGCAGTGATTGAGGGCACTTTGATGGCACAACCATACACCACAGATAACATACATCCTCGTGTGTTACCTCTCATGCTACAACATCGTGCTACGATTTTTCAACAGGACAATGCTCGTCCATACATGGCACGCCTCTTTATGTCTTGTGTGAGTTATGATGAGGTACTGATTTAACCAGCAAGTTTCCCAGATCTGTCACCGACAGGACATGTTTGGGACCAGCCCGGAAGTCAGCTTGGGCCCAGTGCCAGTATCCACGATGTCTAGGATAGGTTACAACAGGTGTGGCCAGCTTGCCCAAGGAGAGGATACAACGTCTTTATGACCACTCCCAACCGAATCAGTGCATGCATCCGGGCCAGAGGAGGCCCAGCGTCACACTAATAAGTGGACTCATACTGACAACTTATACGTAAATATGACTCGATTTTGCAATCACTTTAATAACAGCATACATCACCCCAACGTGTGAAGTCTCATTTCGTTTTCTCCTCTCCTTAAGGATTCTTCATTTTCTTTGTCAGGTAGTGTAATTTTATTTCCGTGTTTTTAAAAGTAAATGCACTTTACGAATATACAAAGAAAATTCTCTTACTGATCCATTATAGTAATTTAACACGCACCTCAGTTACAGACTACATTGATAGTCCCCCCTCCTCAGCCACCAAAGAAAAATACATTCTGAGTGGACACAGACCGTCAACAACCACAGACATAAAGTCATCTGTAAGACGAACATTACAACATTTAACGCACGGCACAGTCCTCAGACTACACCAGTGACTTCATAATCGTTTCTGCGAACGTTGGTCTCGGTATAAATTGCAATCTCTGTAAGTTAAAAGGAGATCTACGAACTTCCAGCATGCTGGAATCGCTGTGGGTCGGAAACTTCAGTTAATCAGTACGACGAAACACCAGTGCAAAGTAGCAAATTTCACTTCTTTTATTCACTCGAAGAGTAGTTTCGGGCCGCGACTCATTCTCAGATCATCGCAACATAGTCAAGGATGGTATTTCCGAAAATGTAAAAACCACGTCAAGAATGTGCAAACAGTTACAGCGCATACAAATAAAAGGCAGTGTCTTGAAGAGGGATATAATGAGAAGTATAGTTGAACCAAATCAGGTGATGCTCAGAGAATCAGATCAGAAAGTTAGATATCGAAAGTAGAGAATGAGTTTTGCAAGTTGAATAGCAAAATAACTGATGATGGCCGAAATAGTAGGGATCAAAATCCAGATTGACTATAGCAAGGAAAACATTTCTGAAAAACATAAATTTGTTAGTTCAGAGTACAAACTTAAAGGTCAGGAAGCCTTTTCTGAAAGTATTTCACTACAGCCTGACCTTGCACAAAAGTGAAACATGAGCAGTTCAGGCAAGAAGACGGTAGAAGTTTTTTGAAATTTAGTGCTACAGAAGAATGCCGAAGATTAGATGGGTATATCACATAACTAATGAGGAAGTACTGAACACAACAGTGGAGATAAGAAATTTCTGCCACAATCCTCCTATAAGATGGGATTGGTTGATGGGACACACTCTGAGACATCAAGGGAACACCAGTTTAGTATTGGAGGAAATAGGCGGGGAGGGGAAGGGGGAGAAGATCGTAGAGGGAGATCAAGAGATGGATGCAGTAAGCATATTCAGAGTAATTGCAGTTGCAGGACAGAGTAGCGTGAAGAACTGTATCACAACAGTCTTCAGACTGAAGACCACATCAGCAGCAACTGAACGCTGTAGGAATCTTCTATGGGGTGCAGAGAGAGTAACGCTTTTACGTGTGCAAACTAAGGCCTTGAAGCACTTCTGGCCATTTTGGTAATCTGTCCAGTAGAATTATCTTAGTTACTTGGCTGCGTCCTAATGACTGCGATAAAGCGTGGATTAAGTGAGAGTATGCGTGATTACTGAATGTCACATCTAATTTAAGACTAAGCTAAAACAGTGGCGCCTAGACGTGTTTATCACACTACCGGCTACTAATAACTTACCAATACACAGGTAATGTTACTGATGTGAAAGGATGCTCATTTCGCCGTGATCGTGTATAGTGAAAAGATTTCGGACTATTTTTGTTTCTTTAAAGATTTCTATCTCAAGGAAGCAGTGGCAGAACAAACGGGAATCGAACCTAGGTTCTGTTAGTAATCACGTACACTGTAATTACATAAAAGATCGTCAACCTAATCAGGCAAAGTTGTATGAGGTATTGGCATGGTTCATATAGAAAGTTAACTTTTGAGATTGAGTTCACTTCATACTGAAAATCTGTTTTGCTGACAAGATACAAGACAGTAGCTCCCTGTAGCAAGTGATGTACGAGTGATTTCACAACAACTGCCCAGGAGGAGTATTAATACGTTTAGACAACAACTGGCTCTCAATAACACTTACTATCTGTACATTACAGTAGGAAGCTAATCATCATTATGGGTAAATGATTACTAACGGTGAAGGGCTACTAACTTGGACAAGGGGTTCTTCTGTCTGTTTAATTAGTGGAAATTACTGCCATAGAAATAATTACCAAGTAATTGTATCTTTGGTCTGATTATTATTTGTATTCACAATATGAGACATTTAATGCCTGAATCTAGAACAGTTTGAATAGCTGTAACTATTTGCTTACTATAGTACACACAAGTTATAAGAATGAAAGCTGTACTTCTTGAGTGCTGTTATTGTAATATGAAATTTAAATCTGGCTTAGTTATTAACATGGGACCCAGAAACTAGTCTATCATTAGACTCGGATCTGGGCTGAACGTTTTAGTCGCAACACAATATCAGAAACACTGTTTACTGTGTAACACATGAAATAATAAATCCTGTTATTTCAATAGGAAGGCTCTTTAAACTGAACACTTTAAACCTCCCACGCTAATTGTACTTCGATGAAAGATTAACTACCTCTTTGTGAGAAATACGTGAAGCATTTCAAAACTTTTACTCACTAAATAATTATGAAATTTACTACTCTATAAAGTTTATTAACTTTAGTGAAACTTTAAGAAAATGATTTTTCAGCTCAGTAAAGCAGGATACTAGGTAATATCGTAGTTCTTGAGATAGGAATCTGTCTAGATAAATGACTAAGGATAAACTACAGGTGCTTAACACGAAGTTTGCAGAACACAAACTTATTGTAGAAAAAGAAACCACTTAATTGGTCCATGTAATTATACAGTACTCAACTGAAAATTTGAGATGAATGTGGTGGCATTGTCCGTCTCCTGTTCTATGTAAAAAAAGGCGGCGAAAGTATCTTTGGCTCTTGCTGTGTAGCTAGCTCTGAAAATTCTCCTCTTAGTATCAGAGTTTTTTAGTACAGATCTAACCAAAGTGTGCGATGAATAATAAGCCAAATTACGTCCATATCCGATACTATATTGTATAATCTTCCAGTCACTCTTGCCTCGTTCAGTTCACAAGATGCGAACACTTTGCCTTCTAGCCACGGCCTGACTCAAGCCAGAAAGAAACTTTGCAGTTCGACCGCCAGATCCATCTTTCCTATTCACGCAAAACCAGTTTTGTTGCACAGGGGCTTCCCTCCGTGTTTCACATTACTACAAACCTACATGCTTTATGCATTATAAGTAAAGTTTTACCTTTACATTCTCTTACAGCACACTACTTTTGAAATTACATAATTTATCATAAACAACGAATAAAACATTTACACGAATATTACAACAAAGAGCATGGTTATGCAAAAGTCGCAGTAAGTAAAAACAGACTAAGAAGTTAGATAAGACCATTATAGGTGCAACCTCTCCACACGAAATGTTGTTAAATGAAAATGGAAATGGAGCCAAGTGTAAACTCCCCACACAAAAATTAAGGGATGAAAATTGACCATAAAACAACAACAATATTAATTAAATAATGAACCATGAACGGAATGTAACCTCCTAACAGAAATAATAATATCTGGTAAATTTTATAAGGACAGCAGGGCTGACCTTCGGCCCTGTATTCTGAATAAAACAAGCAAAAATTCTTACCTCAATAAAAACTGCAACTATTTCTGCTCTTACTTATTGACACAGCTTCGTGCAATGCTGGCGTATATTTTTTTTTTTTTTATTCTTGGAAGGAATGCATAGGAAATATTCTTTAAATTGAAATGAATGTTTTTCTTTAAAAAAAGTTACTTTATATTATAAAAATTATTATTGGGGCATTTTTTTGAACAAATTAGATTACAATTGACATACATTATTAAATATGCGCAATGCTGCTTCTTTACCTTCTACAACAATACTCATCGTCCAGAATCCTGACCAGAGTCGCGAGCAGAGCACACAGCCAACGCATGCCGACACCCGCAGACTACTACCGTATCCGACTGACTACTACTGTCGACTCGCGCAGACTAGCGCAGACAAGCGCAGACTCGCGACAAGCAACAACTAACAATAAACTACTCTCTGGTCAAAGATTCAGTCATGCTTCGCCCATCGCCGGCGAAGCATACACCTTACATAGGTAGCATCGATAATAGTGTTACATTTTGGAAAGAGACTGGGACACCTTTGTGATCGGCCATAGCGTAACATGAACTGGTGTCCACTGTGAGGTAAACATTTCTGATATGTCACATACGTAAACGCTTATAACGGGTTAGTACAGTCTGTAACTGGTCATAGAACATACACCAATTGTCTTGAAAGAAGTGAGGAGCAGCCTGAAACATCATGTAAATTTTTTTTAATGATAACAGTAAAGTGGAAAATAAATAAGAAAAGAAGGGTTTTGAACTATTATTTTTTTCTCTGTGAATTATTTATGAATTGACTTCTCCCCTGTCTTCTCTCACCATGGCAAGCTGCAAAATTCATGTGAACTGAATATTAATTAATAACTCAGAACCGCAAAGAAGCACATATAAAAGAGAGGAAGGGTGTTATTACTTTGCATAGAATTATAGGGAAGCATACTGTGAAACCATATCAGAACCGTATAACCGTATAACCAGCTGATTCTCATCAATTAGAGTCCCCAGACAAGCGACAAGTGTATGTGAGCAAGAAAAGAAGCCACATATATTTATTATATCGGTCAATGTAAAAAGATTCCCAATAAATGAGCTGAAATTTAAAGAGTAGCAAATGTTGTGTTACATAAGGAGCTGTGTGGTATCTGCAAAGGCATGAGTGATGTATGGATGCAGCTGAACTCGTGGAACATTGAGATGTGACATATAAAGGCAAAAAAATTCAGTGCCAGTGACATGGGTATTGCAGGAGTGCTGTTGGATAGCAGCAGTTTCAGTACACATCGCTCACATCATGTAACTGGAGAAACAGCACCGATGTGGCGATACCAGCAGACCAACACATCCGAGCACTGAGGCCGAATTACGACGACTGGAAAAGTATTGAAGGTTTCTGTGAGTGGATCTTGATTACAGGACTCAGGTCGCTCAGGTAAAAGCTTTGCAATTTCTGGACTTGAGAGACTTGCAGATTTGTAGCTCTCTCTCTCTCTCTCTCTATTCGTTTAGTCGGTTCCGACTCTTCGTGACCCCATGAACCAAATCACGCCACTTTTTCCTGTCTTGCACTTTCTCCCGTAGACCTTCCAGGTTGGAACACATTGCTTCTGTGATGCCATCGATCCATCTCATCCTCTGACGTCCTCTTCTTCTAGTTCCTTCAATCTTCCCCAGCATTAATGTTTTTTCCAGCGAGGCATGCCTTCGCATTGTGTGTCCAAAGTAGGTCAGCTTTTGTTTTAAGATTAGACCTTCCAGGGAGAAATCTGGTTTAATTTGCTCCAATATTGATCTGTTGGTTCTCTTTGCCGTCCATGGAACTCTAAGAAGTTTCCTCCAACACCACAATTCGAAGGAGTCAATTCTTCGCCGTTCAGCCTTTCTAATGGTCCAGGTCTCACATCCATACATCACAACTGGAAAGACCATAGCCCTCACAATACGGATCTTTGTTGCTAGTGTTATATCTCTGGACCTTATAACCTTGTCGAGGTTTGACATCGCCTGTCTACCGAGCAACAGGCGTCTCCGGATTTCATGGCTGCAGTCACCGTCAGCAGAGATCTGGGAACCGAGATAACTGAATGTGGTCACTACCTCCATGGTTTCTCCTGCTATATCCCATGAATTGGTAGGTGTAGTTGCCATAATTTTCGTTTTCTTCACATTCAGCATAAGACCAGCCTTTTCACTTTCGTCTTTCACCTTCAGTAAGAGTGTTCTCAATTCTTCTTCACTTTCTGCCAACAGGATCGTATCATCCGCGTACCTGAGGTTGTTTACATTTATTCCAGCTATTTTAATTCCTGTTTCTCCTTCATCTAGCCTCGCATTCCTCATGACATGTTCTGCATACAGATTAAATAAGTACGGTGACAGTATGCAGCCTTGCCGGACCCCTTTCTGAATCTTTATCCATTTCGTTGCTCCATACATAGTTCTCACCGTGGCTTCTTGGTCAAGGTATAAACTCCGTATCAGATGAATGAGGTGATCTGGTACACCCATGTTTTTCAGTACATTCCATAATTTGTAGCTACTGAGTCTCTACTGCTGATGAGCTGCCACATTCCAACTAGTGGAGCATATTGGCAATTCTGAGATTCTTCCGTGAATACCAATACCAACTTCACTAAAGAAGGGAAACTTACACAGTATGTATAAGTAGTAGGACAAAGGGGCCATGAGTATAATTTGTTAGTACAGGTTGCCTACATGCAGGGACAAAACTATTGTTAGTTTTTCATTGGCAGGTCCCTAACCTACTGTTCTGCTAAGAGGATTATGACCTACTGAGCATAATAATTCCTTTTGATTGACAGGTCCTTAACCTATTTTTCTCCCATCCATTCCCCACCCCTCCTCCCCCTCCCCCTCCCCATCCCCCCATCCCCTCCCCTCCCCCATCCCTCTCAGGACTCCCCTCACTGATACAAGCAAACTTTTATATCAATTTGATTCAATAATTAATTAAATCGATCAATTAATTAACCTACCTCTGAAAAACCCCTAGCCTTCCCCCTCCCCTCCCCTCCCCCACCTGGAAATTGGCAGGAAAAAGACTCTTTTGTATGTCCATCCTTTTAGCAGGATGTCTCTGCGACAACGGCCATTTACTATCGTGACAAACAAAAACACCTACAGCTGTCTTTATGATTTTATTTTGTTTTGTCGCTACCAGTGTCAACGCTTCATTGTGTCATCTTCAGGCTGTTTTGATGCGGTACAGGTTGATGCGATCCCATGCATAACCTGCCGGCCGCTGGTGGCCGAGCGGTTCTGGCGCTACAGCCTGGAACCGCGCGACCGCTACGGTCGCAGGTTCGAATCCTGCCTCGGGCATGGATGTGTGTGTTGTCCTTAGGTTAGTTAGGTTTAAGTAGTTCTAAGTTCTAGGGGACTTATGACCTCAGCAGTTGAGTCCCATAGTGCTCAGAGCCATTTGAACCATGCATAACCCATCAGTTGCCAGTGCTGCTGGATTCGCAGGTAATGTGTCAGCACTCCAACCATCAACTGTCAATTGTGAGTTGACAGTTGATGGTTGGAGTGCTGACACATTACCTGCGAATCCAGTAGCCCTGGCAACTGATGGGTTATGCATGGGGATCGAATCAACCTGTACTGCATCAAAACAGTCTGAAGATGACGCAATGAAGCGTCGAAACTGGTAGCGACAATATAAAATAAAATCGTTACGATGGCTGTAGGTGTTTTTATTTGTCACTATGGAAAAAGACTCAGCTGATTGGCCATTTGGAAGAAAATCGTTTGCAGTGTATGGAATATTGTTTAAGCAATTTAGACAATATGCAGACTACAGTTTATTTAAACAATTTATAGGATACAAAACTGTGTACGAAAATAATTTATTTATTTAAAGAATTTGGTGGGAAATCGACTGCAGTGTATGGAGTATTGTTTAACAATTTAGAGAATACAATTTATTTATTTAAAGAATTTGGTGGGATACGACTGCGTTGCATGGAATATTGTTTAAGCAATTTAGACAACGTGCGGAATATTGTTTATTTAAATAATTTATATGATACAAGTATGTGTATGAAATATAGTTTATTTGTGTAAAGAATTTGGTGGGAAACCAGTTGCAGTTTATGGAATATTGTTTAAACAATTTAGACTATGCGTGGAATACTGTTTCAAAACAATATACAGGATACAAAGTGATATATGGAATATTTAAAAAATTGCGATGCTTTTTCATTCGGAACACATAAGGAAACAGGTATTTACACTGACACAACCACTTAAACATATCTGAAAACTTTCTCGTGCCTCCCCATGTGCACAGGCTGCCCGGAGTCGGGCTGGGCTGCAGCACAAAGGTTTTGGAAACGCCAGCAGGCTCGCCGCACTGCTGTGGGCTGCCGGCTGCCGTCTCAAGTGGTCTGTACGCGTGAACCAACCTGTCGGATACCAGGACACGTGAGAGATGCCCTCCTTCCAAAGCAAATACCTGATTGGGAATCTATCCTGAAATACTGCTGAAGTTAAAAAGTAATTAATTTCAGGTCACATGACCGTGATGTATAAAATATAAGATGGACATGGTAGCTATTTCACACACACAAATTTACGGTGTCACAAAACTAGTAGAAGTCTGACGTGAAACATATTAAAAAAAAATAGTTGCATACAAAGAGAGAGAGAGAGAGAGAGCTGTAGTTCGCTTTGCAGATGACATAGGAACTGGCATGGGATATTTCATTCCGACATGGGCTCCAAACTGCCCGAGCCTTCCTGATGCAATTCCTACTTCAGGAATTATTAAATATGGTGGAGAACATCACATCTTGAAGATGTCACAAACGTTGCTTTAGGTGATGTGCTTTGGGAAATATTAATTACATCGTTAATATAGCTACTAAACAATTTACTTCACACAGTTGAAAACTACACGAAATAACAAAAAAAATCGACACTGCACAGTAGTGTAGGTGCATAAGCAACTGTGGTATGTTTCTGACGAGAAATTTCATTAAATTATGCCGGCCGGGGTGGCCGAGCGGTTCTAGGCGCTACAGTCTGGAACCACGCGACCGCTACGGTCGCAGGTTCGAATCCTGCCACGGGCATGGTTGTGTGTGATGTCCTTAGGTTAGTTAGGTTTAAGTAGTTCTAAATTCTAGGGGACTGATGACCTCAGAAGTCCCATAGTGCTCAGAGCCATTTTTTTCATTAAATTATCAATTTTTTTTTATTTGATGTCACGATTGGAAGTGGCGATGTATGAAATGAATTTCAACTTTCGATGTTAACTTACACTGTCACAGTTATAGACTTCTTGACCACTACAGGTTTGCAAAGTGTATTTCCTTTTTTAAAGCGCTATAAAATTCCTAATTGTCTGCTTCTCTCTGCTACACCAGGACGAAGGAGGAGGGAGATAAGGCTCTACCACGTGATAGGATAGTAGCAACAACAAATACCTATGCAAGACAAAGTACACCGCGATGTATTCAGAAGCACTACACATGACACACACTTAAACTGCGATCCAACCCGTAGTAGTAAGTTGTCATGGTCAGATGCCACTGATCGGTATCAATCGGGAATTTGGAGCCGCGACTAGGTTTTTAAAGGACGATACAGTTCCTAAATCTGTCTCCTCCATTACATTCGGAAGGAATGAATAGATAGGATGGAGACAACAGCAAATACCACTGCAAGACAGAGTCCTCTGTGATGTATTGAGAAGCACTAACCACTACACACTTAATCCACGATCCAGTCCGTAGCAGTAGCTGTCACGGCTAGAGGTCAGACATCGTTTCAACACTCGCACATTCCTCGCGCTCACGTCTCAATGTCCATACTAAAGCAGTCGGCACACGGACCGTGCAACCGAACGTTGAGCGTGCCGAGTTTCTGACGTCATAGCGTGGAACAGCACGTTCGGGAGTCTTTCCGAACGTGCAGAGCAATATCTAGCATGTCAGATATTCTGAGCGTGCATCTGAGCGTTGACCAATGAGATGGCACAACGCCACCTACGTCACACGCACGCCGTCTCCCTTCAGTACAGAGTTGTGAGGCGCCATATTGGCATTCATTTCAAGCCTATTCGTAAATAATCCGTTTCTGGGCACCAGCAAATTGGGAATCACTGGAAAAGCTGTTGTTAACGGTGTGATTCGTTCCAAAAAAATAATGAGAAACATCATATTCGTGGCAAAAGAATTATTATGAGAGTATGCTATTTGAAGGCAGTGACACACTGAAGATCCATCCAAAATGCATTGTTCTTGGTACAATTTGCTATAATTAAATTTCAATTAGTAACATATCTACGATTAAGGTTTTCAGAAAGTGCTAACATGCTATGATTGAGTGTCAGTAGTGTGTTATTGGTTTAGCGAAGTGGGTAGTGTCACTCATCCGCCTGAAGTAGCATGTTTGAGCGGTGGTTCGCGAATCGACACTTCCAAATTTTTTCCCTAACATTTGCGTTTTTATTGGGTTCTGATACTTTATTATTAGTTTAATATAATCTGTAGGACAGCTCGCGCTACTTGTATAAAGATATTTTGCTCCTTTTTCTTTTACGCTTCGTAATTATGCATATGTTGCAAAGATTCTGCTATTGGGTAGGAACAGTGAACAAGTAAGGCTGATCTTGGGGTTTTACTAAAATGTGGGAATGATGAAATAATGTTTATCTTATGTGGAGAAGTATTGAAAATTTGTAACGCACTCTTTGTAATTGAACTTTTATAAACCTGTGTCCTTACTGATTGCACATGGTACTTTCCTTCTCGTGGACTATGAAGGAAATAGAGCTAACGTGGGAATTTTACCCGAGCCCGTTTAATAAACAGTGTGATTAACGAACTAGAAACATCCCGCAACTGCCGCTGGAGTGCGTTGTGATCGCGTATAGCACGTTGGGGCCCACATGTACAAATCGCACCATTTCTGAGCGCTCAGCAGCACGTTGAACTTGGCACGCTCAGCGTTGACGTTCGACAGTACGGCCCGTGTGCCGACGGCTTAAGGGGGCTCCTGCCGCCAACGCTCAGAGGTCGGTGAAACTTAGAGCTGCAGCTGTGGCCAAAGTATTGGACGAGCGTGTATGCCAGAGTGCGCCACTCCATCTACAGAGGTGGAGTGGTAACAATTCGGATGCTATCAATACGTCCAGCACAAAGAAGCCCTTACTGAATCTTCTATCATGAAAGAGACCCGTCCGGTTCTGTCACGCTTACCCAGCACACAGGTCACTTCGCCAGCCCTCGCTGTGGTGGGCAAGATCAGATAGGTCGGTACATTCCTTGTAACCATCACAGGCTGAGCTAATCCGCAACTTCCAGTCGCCGAAGTCCTCGTGACCGCCTTTGGAGCCACGCGGAGTGGCCGCACGGTTTGAGGCCCCACGTCACGGGCTGCGCGGCCCGTCCCGCCGGAGCTTCGAGTCCTCCCACGGGCGTGGGTATGTGTGTTGTCCTTTGCATAACTTAGTTTAAGTAGTATGTAAGTCTAGAGATCGATGACCTCAGTAGTTTGATCCCTTAGGAATTTACACACATTTGAACATTTTGAACAACCTTTGCAGCCAGCCGCTGTGCGCTGTGAAACAAGCAGCTGCACCTTAGACATATACAGTTGTTCTAAACAATACAATTCCAACAGATGCTCAATAGTTTAAAAAATCTACTTTACCAACCCAAGGCAGTGATGTTTTTCACCGACGTTCTTGTTGTTGTGGCCTTCAGTCCTGAGACTGATGCAGCTCTCCATGCTACTCTATCCTGTACAAGCTTCTTCATATCCCAGTACTTACTGCAACTTACATCCTTCTGAACTGCTTAGTGTATTCATCTCTTGGTCTCCCTCTTCGATTTTTACCCTCCACGCTGCCCTCCAGTGCCAAATTTGTAATCCCTTCATGCCTCAGAACATGTCCTACCAACCGATACCTTCTTCTAGTCAAGTTGTGCCACAAACTTCTCTTCTCCCCAATTCTATTCAATACTTCCTCATTAGTTATGTGATCTACCCATCTAATCTTCAGCATTCTTCTGTAGCACCACATTTCAAAAGCTTCTATTCTCTTCTTGTCCAAATAGCAAAACTCCTTTACTACTTTAAGCGTCTCATTTCCTAATCTAATTCCCTCGGCATCACCCGATTTAATCCGACTACATTGCATTATCCTCGTTGTTTTGCTTTTCTTGATGTTCATATTATATCCTCCTTTCAAGACACTGTCCATTCCGTTCAACTGCCCTTCCAAGTCCTTTGGTGTCTCTCACAGAATTACGATGTCATCGGCGAACCTCAAAGTTTTTATTTCTTCTCCATGGATTTTAATACCTACTCCTAATTTTTCTTTTGTTTCCTTTACTGCTTGCTCAATATACAGATTGAATAACATCGGGGAGAGGCTACAACCCTGTCTCACTCCCTTCCCAACCGCAGCTTCCCTTTCATGTCCATCAACTCTTATAACTGCCATCTGGTTTCTGTACAAATTATAAATAGCCTTTCGCTCCCTGTATTTTACCCCTGCCACCTTCAGAATTTAAAAGACACTATTCCAGTCAACATTGTCAAAAGCTTCCTCTAAGTCTACAAATGCTGGAAATGGAGGTTTGCCTTTCCTTAATCTTTCTTCTAAGATAAGTCGTAAGATCAGTATTGCCTCACGTGTTCCAACATTTCTACGGATCCAAACTGATCTTCCCCGAGGTCGGCTTCTACTAGTTTTTCCATTCGTCTGTAAAGAATTCGCGTTAGTATTTTGAGGCTGTGACTTATTAAACTGATAGTTCGGTAATTTTCACATCTTTCAACACCTGCTTTTTCTTTGGAATTGGAATTATTATATTCTTCTTGAAGTCTGAGGGTATTTCGCCTGTCTCATCCATCTTGCTCACCAGATGGTAGAGTTTTGTCAGGACTGGCTCACCCAAGGCCGTCAGTAGTTCTAATGGAATTTTGTCTACTCCCGGGGCCTTGTTTCGACTCAGATCTTTCAGTGCTCTGTCAAACTCTTCACGCAGTATCATATCTCTCATTTCATCTTCATCTACATCCTCTTCCATTTCCATAATATTGTCCTCAAGTACATCACCCTTGTATAGACCCTCTATATACTCCTTCCACCTTTCTGCTTTCCCTTCTTTGTTTTTCACCATACACCTCGAATTTCTCGAGTGACATGTAGATTTCTCCCGTTTTACACGAGTCATTTCCGAAGGCAGAATAAATCGAGACACAGAAGTGGTCACAGATCACTAAAGTATCGTTGCTTTTGAAAATCCCGTAACAATATGATATAGGCTACGTTTTCATACATAGCTGAGGGAACTAGATTAGGAAATGAGACACTTAAAGTAGTAAAGGAGTTTTGCTATTTGGGGAGCAAAATAACTGATAACGGTCGAAGTATAGAGGATATAAAATGCAGACTGGCAATGGCAAGGAAAGCGTTTTTGAAGAAGAGAAATTTGTTAACATCGAGTATAGTTTTAAGTGTCAGGAAGTCGTTTCTGTAAGTATTTGTATGGAGTGTAGCTATGTATGCATTCTCATCAGGTAGGAAAAAATCTTTTCTTGTCTGTTACATCATGCACCACAGGACTCGAATATTGAACTTACTTTTGGCTCATGGTGGAGTGCTGAGGTCTACGTCTATTACGGAATGCCTCCTCACTTTCGGGTCCCTTAAAGTAACCAAGTGCCTCGCCACATACTTAGTCTTTTAAGGGGACACGCCCCTGAACGGGCTGTATTCTTAGCATTATCTTCACCCTCATAGTGCAACTGATCTATAAATGACAGATAGCTCAATATTCTTACACACAATTAGAGTCATTAGTCAAAGGATTTCCCAAAAAATCACTGAGATTTTTATTACATTTTGGTACAGACAACAACATTTATAATAGTATAAAAAACGGAACACTGTTTCACTGCGATACCATTTTCTTTGGAACAACTGACTGCACAGCTTGGAAAAAGAGTCAGAGTACAAACAACATTCACATAAGTGTTTATGCCTCCAATATCCTTCCCTGATGCTGATCTGTGAAAAAGACAAGTAATTTATTTTACTACAACAATCCTATGGAGATGCCGTTTAATGATTACAGGCCACTGGTCAATCATATTCATGACACACTCATATCTCAAAGTGAGTCATGTTTCTTGGAACCTATCAGCTACAGCAAAACGCCAGTGCGATTTTTTAGACAGTCGCTCCGTACCTCTTAACTCTTCCTCAGTCTGTGCCCCACCCTCCCTGCAGCTTTGTGCATTTGATCATTGCAATAAAAGTCAGAACTGAGCAGAAGTCGGAAAGCGCTATATCTACCATGTTCTGCAACCCATGTAGAGAAAGAGTGATCTAAGTGAAGTGACAGGACTATTTTGACCACTCGGTGGAAATGGGAACATATTGTAGGTCCTCCAGTCGTGTACAATATGTATAGGCGAGCGCTAAATGAAGCTTTCTCCTGCAACAATATGTAGCAGAAATGGCAATATAAACAGCTACAGTGGCTTTTCCTATTGGCAAAATTAGGAAGACTCCACATCACGTAGGAACTGAAAGAAAGACGAGGATCTTGCTACTGCATTACGATCCATCTCCAAACCGCATAGAGGTAATGCAATCTGAAGGAGATATGTGTCCAGAGTGCATTCATGTCTGTGACCCAAACATTGTCTCTATCATCATTATTTTATGCCATCCAACAAAGATAAACTACAAACTGCGAAAACTTTGCTAATGTCATCCAATAGAGAACTCGATATTGTCAAGTCCTTCTCTTCAGATATATAGAAAACAAATACCATCTGCATACTGGCATCGAGCATGTGTGCCGATCCTATTAAATATACAGGTAATGGTTCATTGGAGCAAGTGGCCAGTCATCAAAGTTGCTTCCACAGCCTAGTGTGAATTTTTTTCTCCTGTCTGTAGAAGGACCATATCCCACAGACTATCAGTCATGAGAGAGAGTCCCTGAGTTGTTTGATGCATCGATTTTATTTTGCTGTAATACATCCAAGCAGTGTGTGACTATAGCTACATACACCGCCATCTTCTTGTTTTTCCACCACGACTGTGAGATCAGTGTCAGGTCCTAAACCAACATTAACACTTTTTGGTCCATTGGGTCTCATGGAAAACTGGATATCTCATTCTGTAAATATTGCTCCTGCTGCTTCCACAATACACAGGATGTTAAATACAAAAGACAGGGATGGTGTTTCTCACTGACAAAAAGAAATGTGGAAGACATTGTGACATTTGAAAACTGGTAGAGTGTTGCAGCATTCTGGGGCATTTCCAGACGGCTGTCTGAGGGTGCTTCATGGCCACTACATTTAAAGTCGTCTTTCACAGTGACATGGTAGCAGATGTCTAGTTGTCCCATTTCGGTTGATCCCTCATTGGTGACGTCTACATTTAAAGTTATCTTTCACTGTGACGTAGTAGCAGATGTCTAGGTGACCAGTATATCTCCCATATTGCAGTCATGTACGCAATCACTGTTTCGGTGCAGGTTTTCGCTACAGTATCTTGCCTTTCCACCGAGACTCTTTCTTCATCTCAAACAAGTAATGTCAGTCAATCATTATGTAGTTTGATTTGATTTGATTTTAACAGGGAAGCTATAACAGCTTAGGTCCAACCCACCACTGCCTGTACCTAAACTGAGTTCATTGTGCAGTATCGCTCCCTGTATATCTAGTAAAGCCAACGAATGCCCTTGAATAGTGCAAGGAATCCCTTTACCAGTTTTTTGTTAGACAATTTCTTCGGGTCTAGTTGTCCTGAAGATTCTGTATCTTTTGCTCTCCAATGCCATGCATTCGAAATTAGGTGTGATACACTTTCTCCACCCTCATCACAGATCCTACATTAAGGTTTATCTTATGTTATACCCATTGCGTGTAGGTGGTTTTTGAGATTCCCATGGCCTGTCATCAGTCCAGTCATGTTTGAACTCTTTCCTGTTCAATCCCAGGATTACAGAGCTTCTTTTAAAACATGGCTTGCCGTAATTACCTTCCCACTTTTTTGTTTATGGACCTTGGTCCAATTTTATACGTGCTGTTTCCTAAGACAGTTCTGCAATTCTAGTTTGATCATAGCCTTGGTGTTTGTCAGGACAGGTTCCAGTCCAATAAATGGAGTCATTGCCCCCATCCTGGCCAATCTGTCGGCTTGTTCATTGCCACAGATCCCTGAGTGGCCAGGAACCCACACTAGGTTTATCCTATTGCTTCCCCCTAGATCCAACATAGCCCTATGGCATTCTGCAACAATCTTAGATCTTGTTGCAGGAGCTGCCAACGATTTCAGGGCTGGCTGGCTGTCTTAATAGGTGCATATGCTACGGTAATTGTAGCACCTACTCATATTCTCCTCTACACATGCCCTGATTGCAGTAATTTCAGCTTGGAATACAGAGGCCAGTTTTCCCAGAGAGATGTTCATTATGTGGTAATCAACAGCGTACCAGAGAACAGATAGTGTGGAGAAGACACCATCGACGTACTGTGATAAGCATCACAGTTGATATTGTGATCAATTTTAGCAATTTTACAAGTTTTTTTCCGTAATTTCAATGCTGACCAATAACACGGCAGCATGCTTCACAATTTCTGTATCATCGTTAAACCACTTCTCCACTACTTTGTGAGTACCATTGTGAATGTAGATAGATGACTGT